>NC_081312.1:95727482-96977482 GCF_026419965.1 Kogia breviceps
CTGTGACTCTCTCCCTCCTGTAATCCCCCAAAGTTTCCCCACTTTCGCTAGGGTATCTGCCAAGGCCCTGAGAGTCCCCGGCAGCCCCACTAGGCTGCTGACTCCTGGGTTCCCAGACACTGAGCACCTCAGCAGGCCAGGTGACACGGCAGGAAACCCCAGAACTGCTCACCTCAGGAGGGGGCTGGCACTGCCACTGCCTGATCAAAGAGAGCAGAGAAGGGTTCCCCAGCTGGGACACAAACTCTGCACGAGTGGCCTCTCCTTGAGCCATTAGCTCACCTCGTATGACTTGAGGGAAGGAAGGACCGAGGCACACTTGGTTCCTAAGGAGGATGCTATAGGCTCAGTCATGTCTCCCCAAATCCACATGCTGAATGCCTAACCCCCAGGACCCCAGGATGTGTCTGTATTTGGAGATGGGATTTTTAAAGAGATGATCAAAGTAAAAATGACGTCACTAGGGTGGATCCTAATCCAATAGGATTGATGTCCTACAAGAAGAGATTAGGACACAGATAGGCACAGGGGGAGACCATGTGAGGACCTGGGGAGAAGGTGGCTGTCTAAGCACCAAGGAGCGAGGCCTCAGGAGAAGCCAGCGTGCAGACACCTTGATCTCCGACAGCATCCAGGACTGGGAGATAGGCCTGTTATTCAAGCTGCGCAGTCTGTGGTATTTGTTACGGTGGTCCCGAGCAGACTCACAGGGTAACTCAGGGCTCAGACTGGACAGACCCCGCTCTCCATCCCCTTGTACGTGAGTTACAGGAGCCCCAGGCACTGAGGAGGGGGTCCCTGAGGAGGCACAAGATAGAAGATGCTAGGCATTAACACGACTGCATTCATGTTAAACGTGCCTGAAGTCCATTCACCTGAGATGGTTTTGTCCTGCATGTACATCGGCACCTTTAGTCTGAACTGCAGACCTTTGGCTTCACCACCTCCACTGCGAGCATTAGCTTCACCTGCTGTGGACCATCTCCTATAGGATTTCCAGAACCACAGAGCATCGAAGCTTCACAGAACCCAGAATCTGTGCGCTAGTGTCTGGGCGACCCTCACAACAGAGCCGCACAGCTGCCCATCAGAACCCATTTCCCTTTTTCCTGTGCACAGCTACCCTGCACATCCCAGCCTTCCCACCCCTTACAGCTGGGGCACAGTGTCTCGTGTTACCAAGGGGAAGGGGTGGAGGTGGTGAGGGCCTTGGCCAGCCTGCATCCTAGGACGGAGGGCACGATGTCCCTGTGGTCACCCCCCCCCGCTGGTTGAAACACTCACCTGGAAGCAGGGAGGAGAAACAAAGTGGGGGCAGAGCCTGGGAACTGACACCCACCTGCCCTGGACTCTCACAGGAAGGGGACAGAGACATCTTGAGCTTCAGCCCAGTTTTGGGAGACACTATGTTCCAGCAACAAACTTGGCCTTAAACGCTAAGTTGCTTTACAAACCCCTCCCCAGCTGTCACAGAAAGTCAGGCTTCATCTCATCACACGTTTCTCAAACACCAGCTCACGCTGAGACCACCTCTCAGGTGATGGTGTTTCAGAGCAGCCCCTTTAAAGGATCCCTGGATTTCAGCTCTCCCCGCCATGCCTTCAGTTTAAGGGAGAAGTTTCCTTGACAACCTACCTTGACAAACCTGCTCAGTTTCCTTAACAACCAAGCTTCGCAATCTCCCAAACTCTTCTCCTTCAAACATTCCTATTCTAAGCTTGATGAGCCTAAAGTGACAGTGCTGTCATCACGTGCCACAGGGTGACTCCTCCAAGCCCGTAGTTACTGGTTACATGATGCTACTGATGATGACATCCCAGAAGAGCCAGCTTTGCAATATCACCATTTCTGGACTCGGCACTGGGTCCCTTTCCACAGACAGAGTGGAGTGGCTGTTTCCACGGGCCCCGTGGTGGAAGAGCTCACCTAATGCAGCCAGGACTTCATCCTTTCCAGGTGATTCCAGGGTCCTCATTCTCCCCAGACCCCCACCCACATGGCTGCTGGCTGCTATCTATACGGGACCTTGGTAATCTCCTAAAATTAGGGTTATTTTATACACAGGTAATGGGTTGAATGCTGGTCCCAAAATATGTTCCCCCCAGAACACCGGAACCGGACCATATCTGGGAAAAGCGTCTTTGTATATGTAGTTAAGGGTCCCAAGGTGAGGCCATCTGGGGTTAGCGTGGCCCCCAATCCAATTGAGAGAGTCCTTATGAGACAAAAGAGGAGAAACACAAACATAGAGGAGAAGCCACGTGAAGGCAGAGACAGGAGGGCTGCAGCCGCAAGCCTGGGGATGCCTGGAGCCCCCCAAAGCTGGAAAAGGCAGGAAGAGCCCTATCCTGGAGCCTCTGGAGGGACGTCCATCCTGGAACACCTTGATCTCAGATGTCTGGTCTCCAGGACTGGGGGAGGATGAATTCCTGTTGTTTTAAACCACCCAGCTTGTGGTCATTTGTTACAGAAGCCACAGAACAGTCACACGGACCCTGCTCTGTGGGACCCTGGAAGTGCGGGTCTCATTAAAGACCAACAGAGGCTGGGTTACAGAACCCTTAGAGTCAGCACTGGGCCCCAGAAATTCTAAAGCAGTGGCTGGACACCAGAACGTTGAGGGGTCAGTTGGAAGCCAATCCCTAAGGGTGCCGGCTGCACACGGCCTCCCCAGGTTTTTATGCCTGCCTGTACAAGTTGGGGATAAGTATTTCCATCCTGATTCAGGACCTCTGATATCACCATTCACGCTGCCAATTAAGAACCCACTAGTTACACAGAGGAAAACCCTATCAGGAAAACCCTTGCTCCAGTGGTAAACAATTCTGAAGTTGGTCAGAGGTGGGGAATCATCTCTCATGCAGCCAGCAGCCCCCCCGCAAGGAACGTCCTCATTGCAAAGCTGGGGGACCATGTCAAGGCGTCCCTGAGTAAACATGAGCTGACCCCCAGGCCAGCTGCTGCTGAACTGTTCCCACCCTTCCCAGCTAAAACACCTGAATGTGTGCAAGGACTTGAAAGCCTAGAGGAAGGGCCATGGAGCCACACCAGCACGGAGGCCGACTTGGGGCCTGCAGGCCAGCCAGCATGGTCCTGGCCCCGGGCGCTCTTCTGGAAGCTTTCCATCTCCCTGCCCAATGTACCCCTCCTGTCCCGGCCCCCACCGCTTTTCTCCGTCCTCACCTCTGCCCGGGGAGAAATTCCAGCGGCAGGTATGGGTGACACATCCTCTTCTTTAGCAGGTGGCAGCGCGGCAACTCCTGCAGAAAGTCCACCAGAGCCCCACTCGCACCGGGCCACGCACAGAGCCGTGGGCCCTACTCCCTCCCACCAGCCCAGCCCCGAGACTGCCGATGGGGCAGAGAATATGGCGTCAGGCACAGCTGCAGGGGCTCTTGCTGCCTGGAGCGGTGTTTATATTGACCTCAGCCCAGGCACACCTGGGGAGGACTGGCCGGCCGGGTCAGACTGCCCAGGTCAGCCACTCCTCGCCCCTCAGGGGCTCACAGTTGCATAAAATGGACCTTGCTGCACCGGTCAGTTCCAAGGAACACGTGTAGGTCCTGAGGGTCAGGATAGACAAGGGGCTGCAGCCCTGGCTTGTTTTCTAACCATTTTATCTGGCCCATGAGTGGGAGACAACTTCAAGAAGACCCTCTCCTAATAAAAGGAACCCAGGAGTCAGGGAGAGGAGGGGTGGTGGGTGGAGACAGAGACCTGGTGCCCCGGCTGCAGTGGAAGTCTCTGGAAGACCAGGCGGAGGGAGGCCACACAGAGTGAAGCCCAGGGTCACAGACCTGTCGGAGCTGCTGTTTGTTAGTTCAAGTCCTGCTCTGAGGTGCTCTGTGTCAGCTCTGAGTGACAGGTGAGATGGGGGTGCTCTGCAATGAGGGCTATGCGCACGGTTCCTGTGTGCCCAGCCCTGCCGTGGTACCTGCACAAGGGTGTTCCGTATCCAAGGAGGGGCCTGACCACGAGAGTCCCATGGGCTGCTGGGTAGCTGCACAGGTGAGCTCCATATCCTGGGAGGGGCCTGATCACGAGAGCCCCGTGGGCTGCTGGGTACCTGCCCAGGTGAGCTCCATACCCTGGGAGGGGCCTGACCACGAGAGCCCCGTGGGCTGCTGGGTACCTGCCCAGGTGAGCTGTATATCCTGCGAGGGGCCTGACCACGAGAGCCCCGTGGGCTACTGGGGAACTGGTAAAGATGTCGGGACAGTCAGTGAAGCCACTGAGGATATGCATCCAATAGTTCCTAATTCCTACACCCTGCTGGTCATTGTACCATCCCCCAGGACATAGTATTCTGTATGAGACTTACATGATGCTTTCTTCTGTATTCCATTAGTCCCAGAGGTCACAGAAATTTTGGCTTGTGACTGGCAGGACTCAGCATACAAGGAAGACAGTACTGCTGGGCCGTCCTCCCCCAAGGGTTCAAAACTTCCCGCACCACCTTTGGGGAAACTTAACTAAAACCTCAAAGATCTACCTCTGGAGAAGGGAACCCTCCTTCAATATGCAGACGACATTCTTATCCCCAGCCCTACTAAGGAGGCCTCTGAACTACCTAGCCAATAAAGGATAGAAGGTGTCCAAGACAAAGGCTCAAATATCACAGACTAAGGTGACCTGCCTGGGCTTCATTCTCACAGAAGGTCGGAGAAGCCCATCCCAGGAAAGGGAAGAAGTCATTTGCAGCCTTACCCCTTCTAAACCTAGAAGACAGCTTAAGGGTTCCTAGGGAGGTCGGGGTTTGCTGCATCTGGATCCCTAACTACAGTCTAATAGCTGGGCCTCTATAGGAAACATTGAAAGGAAAAGATGATGATCTGTTCGAATAGAATCCAGAAGCAGTCTTTCAAGAATGGAAAGAGCAGTTAATTCAGACCCTTGCCCTGGACCTCCCTAACTTAGCTAAACCCTTTGACCTTTACATTCTGGGTAGAAAGTGAATCGCCCTTGGAGTATTAGTGCAAAAACTGGGACCTCTTGAAATGGAACAATGCAAGAATGCCCTCCAGGTAGGAGAAAGTACGGTCACCAAGGGCTTGGCCCGCCGCCCCATCCGGCCAAGATACTGGGGGTATCTAAAAACCTGGAATCCGCAGCCCGCAAGGCCAACTCCCTCCTAAGGGGAAAGGACCGCACGCGGTGATCCTAACCACCCACCATGCCCTGAAGTTGCAGGCGTCGCTCCGTGGGCACACTGACCTCGAGTGAGGAAGCCCTCCAACTCCAACCTCCAGAGGGACAACTGGGGGCAACGGGTCCCCATGATGACCCGTGTGACCATCACTTGACGTGGATCTTCTCTCAGAAAACAACAAGAGCGTGCCCCAAAAGAGCAGACTACTGCTTGCAGGACTTACTGCACCCAGAGCGGAGCTCATAAGCTTGGCGGGGGAACCCTAAATAACGCTGTCACCATAGAAACGCCTACAGACACCGCGGTGAAGGCGGCAGCCGATGAGACCGGCTGCACTCCTGGCTACTTGAAAAGGCCGTTGACTCAGTGGCCGTCATGGGTCTGGATCACCACCGGCCCTGGACTGTGTGGGAGTTGAGCAGGCAGGGTTCTGACACCTGGTGCTG
The DNA here is from genome assembly GCF_026419965.1 of Kogia breviceps. Taxonomy (NCBI): domain Eukaryota; kingdom Metazoa; phylum Chordata; class Mammalia; order Artiodactyla; family Physeteridae; genus Kogia; species Kogia breviceps. The sequence goes on from NC_081312.1 coordinate 95,733,078, forward strand.
TTTGTACGTTAATTCAGGGGCCTAATTGAAGAAAGCGCAGACTACTGGTCAGAGCATCTAGGCTGGCAGAAACCGTCTGCCTAAGGTGGCCGAACAAATGTGGGCGGGGTAAAACCGGCCACCCCAGAGTCTCTGCGCATCTCTTTCCTGCACCCTTAAAGGTCATTAGAATCTATAACACTTCAAATGCTGGGGCTCAGGCGGACGAGCAGTGAGGGAAGAGCCCTGGGGACAGTCAACCTCACCTGGAGGCTGCTGGGGAGAAGTTCTGCCCCTCCCCCCGGGTATGAGGCCTCCCGACTCAGCACGAAGCAGTTACAGAAGCGGGGTCTGCACCCTCAGCGCCCCAACAATGAGGAATGGGACAAAAGGCAGAGGAGGGGTTTGTCACCGGCAGAGCCCATGAAAAAATCCTGGGAGATAAAAATAGAATCCGGGCAATAAAGTAAAGTCTAACGTTTATTCCTTTGTGCTTTGTCTAATTTCACTTGCCCCTAGGTTTCCACATGCAGAGGTCCCACACCCGGCACTTCAGAACCTATTTCCTGGTGCAAAATGGCTGGGCCGACACCTCAGCTCGCGGGGCCCCATGCAGACTCCGCGACATGGAGCCTGAGCTCCAGCCAACCCGGCCCTCGAGACTCCGCCCCTTCCGTCCCGCTGATGCTGCCGGGATCCCCACACAGCAGCCCCGCCCACAGCCCTCGGGGGAGCGCACGCTCCCACCTCTCCCTGTTCTCTGATCAGAATCTAAAGTTTCCTTTGCTTCTGAACCAAACTCAGTCTCGTTCTCTTGGCTCCAATGACACGGGGCAGGGGACCCTTGTTGGGGCCCACTCTGCAGGATCAGTGACAGAAATTGAGAACATTGTAACTTCAATGAACAGATGTGTGAGCCAAACTGTAATTAACCTAGAGCCGTGTATAAGGCTCGGGTAAAATAAGATGTTTCCAACACTTCCATTTGATATTTCCATCACTTTAGTATAGGCAAGTTCAGTGAAGGGGTTTGTCTTATTTGTCAGGTCAACATTAGAGAAATGAAGTGATTTCTTTCCAAGGATGTACATCGAATAATCTTGGCTGAAGCTTCAATATAGTTTTGAATGCTTTTCCATTGAAAATGATACCTCTCTTTCAGCTCCCCCATTTCTGAGAAGCATAAAATCTTATAATTTATTATTACCAAAGGGGAAAGGTGCAGGGAGGGATAAATGAACAGTTTGGGATTAACACGTACACCCTGCTATGTATAAAATAGATCATCAACACAGAACTACTGTACAGCACAGGGAACTACACTCAATATTTTGTAATAACCTAGAAGCGGAAATAATCTGAAAACGAATAGATATTTTTATTGACATCATCTATCAATGACAGATACAATGTACCCTAACGGAGGCCGATGGTCAGCGCTTCTGACCCTGAAGACTTTAATCATCTTAAGTTCGGACTCTGCCTACTGCCCAAGGCCCTTAATGAACATACGTGTAGCCATAGCGTAAAATTCCCCAGTTTAGGGTTCAGGGAGACACTGATTTGGAAACATCCCTGGTGTTCTCTTACCATGCACGGGACCCTTCCTACAGCTAAAACATGACTCTGACACCCAGAAGGTGGTACACCATTTGATCGGGAAGAGTTTGGAAAAAGCATCTCATCTCCTCATCTCCAGGGAGTCGGGTTCACCCCCCCAGTGTCTTTCCTAACAATCTCCCCACTTGGGGATGTCAGCACCTTCAACCTCCTGTTGCGCACAGTTTGGAATCTGTCCAGAGGATGAAGCGGAAGGATGAGAAACAATGAGAGAAAAGTCCTAGGTGTTCGGACAGGCACATGTCACTCTCATTTCCAATCAGGAAGACGAAATGACCAAAGGCTAAGATTGCCCATGGAAAAAGAATACGGCTTGAGGAAATCCCACTGTTTTGTGGCCAGTTCCCAAAAACACAAGTTGAAAAATGGAACTCAGGATCACTAAAATTCACGAAACTGCAGAGTTGAAAATATCTATCATTGAAAAATGTCTTGAGGGAAGTCACCGAAAAGGAATTGTAAGCAAGGGAGAATGGCAGGAAAGGGATTTGAAGAGGTAAAAAGGACTCATCATGAAAGCACAAAAAAGGGGCTGAACATCGCCAACGGTGCAGTTAGCCAAAAAGGGCGTATGCTTTTTTCCTGAATATATTCAAGAAAAGGGCATACACCCTTTTCAGCCAACCAAACAGGTGGGCATTGCAAATCAATACTACAAAAAGTATCACACTTCGCATCAGTCAGAAGAGCCATCCTCATAAAGTGTAAACACCAGAAATGCAGGACAGGGCGAGGAGTGAAGGGAGCCCTGTGAGGCTGATAGTGGAAATGTAAATTGCCAACGGGCACACTGAAGAAGTGTACTGTGTTTACTAAAACATCTAAACAGATGAGCTACAGAGCATAGGGCACTTGCACTCATGGGCGAATATCTTGGGAAAAACAAAAATCGTCAGGATACAGGCACCCCAACGTTTACCGCCTCTCTGTTTAAAAGAGCCTCGACTTGGATAAAACCTAAATATACCTGGAAGGAAAAAATGGATAAAAGAGATGTGGTACATATGTAGAGTGGAATATAACTCAGCCAGGATATCAATGAAATAAGGCCAGTTGCATCAACTCAGGAGGAGTTATGTAAGATCATTCTAGGTAACATAAGTCAGAAAGAAAAAGACACATATCGTAAGATATAACTTAAGGGTAGAATCAACAATGGCTACACATGAAACAAATTACAAAACAGAAACATAGTCAAATATGTAGAAAACACACATAAGGCTGCCAAAGGGGAAAGGTGGGGAGGGGTGAGGCATTATCCAGGAGGTTGAAATTAGCAAAGATACCGTTCCAAATACCAAATTGATAATAGACGAGGCCTACACGGAACCTCAAAGAACTGCACTCAGCACATTCAAGTCACCAGAAAAAATTCTATACGACTGTTAAGAATCTGAAAAAGAATTTATTGATGTCTGTTTCTACGTGAATCAAGTGGATGTAGAACAGCAACAAACAGCGTTGAAAATCAGCTGTAACCAATATAACAATAGTAGAAAAAGACAGTGACAGACATAAAAACCCTTATAACTTTTGCTCAGGGGCTATGATGCAACATGGATTGAACACACCTAGACACACAGCAGGATGAGACATAAGGTTGGACACTCTTGGGACTGAGAGGATTGGTGAGGTTGAGTGAGCAAATGCAGACCCTTTAAAGTAATACTGTGTGCTACCCATTCCATGGGTCCCAACTCTCCAGGTGCAACGCAACCTTCCTACAGCTAAAAGATGCATGGGAAGCCCAGAGGATGATACACCGTGTGATGATGAAAGGTTTCGACAGCGCACCTCATTTTTCATCTCCTGGTGCTCGGGTTCACCATTCCAGCCGCTTTACTAACAATCTCCCCACTTGGAGAATCAGCACCTTTAACCTCCTGTTTCGAACAGTTTGCAATATGTGCCGAGGATGAACGGGAAAAGGGGGAACCAATGAGAGACTCGCTGGAGGTGTTTGGTCGGGCACATGTTACTCTCATTTCCCATCACGAAGAAGAATTCACCAAAGGCTCAGCCTGAAGCCCCGAAACCAGGATAGGGCCTGAGGCGATGCTGTGGTTTTCTGGGCCAGCTCACAAAAAGGGCAGTTGAAACATGGAGCTCAGGGGCACTGCAACTCACAAACCTGCACAGTGATAAATGACAACTACCATCCAAAAATACATTGAGTTAAGGCAACGAAGAGGATTTGAAAGCAAGGCAGAATTGCAGGAAACAGATTTCAAGAGGTAGATTGGAGTTTCCTTGAAAGCACATGAAAAGCGGCAGAACTTGGACAATGATGCAGTTGGCCAAAAAGGGAGTATGTGTTCCTTCCTGAATATATTCAGGTAAAAAAGCATACACACGTTTTGGCCAACCAAGCAAGCTGGGAGAGCAAATCAGCACTACAAAGAAGTCTCACTTCCCCCCGGTCAAAACGGCCATCTGAAAAAAGTGTAAAAAACCACAAATGCAGGACAGGCCATGGAAAACAGGAAACCTTGTTATGCTGACGGGCGGGATGAAAATTGCCGCAGACACTCTACAAAAGTGTATGGTGTTTCCTAAAACATCTAAACAACAGAGCTACAGAGCATAGGGCACTTCCACTCATGGGCGTATATCTTGGGAAGACTAAAAATCAACAAGACACAGGCACCCCAAAGCTTAGGGCTGCTCTGTTTACAAGAACCTCGACTTCGGTACCCATTCCATATCCCAGGAAAGAGAAAAATGGATACAGAAGTTGTGAAACTTATGTACAATGGAATATCACTCAGCCATGAAATCAATGTCATAAGGCTAGTAGCAGCATAATGAGTGGATTTAGGTACGATAATTCAAAGTGAAAAAGGTCACACAGAAAAAGAAATTTATCAAAACATATCACTTATAGAGGGAATGTAAACATGGCTACAAAGAACTGAATTAAAACAGAACAGAGTCACGCTTTTAGAAAACACATTTATGCCTGCTTCAGGGGAAAGGTGAGGGGGGGTTTTCATAAAACAAGAGTTTGAAATTAGCACAGATACCGTTCCAAAAACCAAATATGTAATAGACAAGACCTACTCCTTGCTCAATGAACTGGACTCAACAGCTCCTATTCATCGCAGAAAAAAAATTCCAGCCCTTGTTTCTCAGGAGCTCTGGGGTCTACCTGCGAGGTAAACTTAACTCACCTGGCACAAGGCGGCCATCCCGGGTTTCACATCAACATGATCTCAGGCACAAACCTCCTGGCTTTTCCATTGTGTCTTTAAGTTACTTGTTGAAACAACTGCACAAATATGACAAAGATATAAAATCAGGCATCTTCTGCCCCAGTGCCTGCTCATAAATGATTTTCTGCCACTTTAATGATAAAGATAGAACATTTCAACATTCTGCTGCCCTTATTATTTGTCATTTTTCTTGATATTTCTATTGAATACTCTTTCAATATTTTAACAATGGAACATTTATTTACCTTGTTCCAGACCCAGCCTGTAGTGGTAAAGGTTTTGTTGTTATATTTCTATTATGTTTCCTTTAAAAATCATTATGCTATTTAACTGGATTAAGTCAATTCTACAGGCATTTATCTTATGATATTGATGAAATTAATACATAGAGGGCAGTAGTACAAGTTGATTGTACTCCAGAGCCTCTATTAGCACAGTTAAGTAAGTATAACTATTATCTATATGTAAACCAAAGTACATGCCAAGTGAGACTCTCCGACGCTTCTTCACTGTCTACCCCTCAAGCCTGTGAGAAATGGAATATTTCTTGCCATCTCAGTAAACAAAAGATGCCACAGTCATCCTCTCCAATGTGAGCGGGCAGGCCCTGAGGAACTCAGGATATGCAATTACAGGATGCAGGCCCCAGAGAGCTGAGGTGCATATCAAAGGAAGGAATTCGTGAGCCTGACTCCGGCATCTTCGCATAAGGAAAGCCCTGCATTCCTGTAGAACCTGGGAGAGCAGGTTCTCCTTAGCTGACAATCACCTTTTCACGTCCCCCATCAACTGCGCCAGCCCCCCGCCCTGTCCCCTCCCCCGCCCCCCCGGTGCTTTAGCTCAGGGAGGAAGGGGCGCACAGGGCCTCGGCTGAACAAGAGGCCTGGGAGCCTCGGGAGGAACTTTCGCCGCTTTCCCCGCCGTCGGGAGGAGGGTCGCTGACGCTGCGGCCGGACCCTGCGCCTCCCTCGCCCCGTGTCCCCTCAGGACGTTCAGCCGCCCTCTCCCCACGCCCCCCGGGCCCCGCGAGCCAGGCCGAGGGCAGGGCCGAGAGGAGGGGCCGAAGTTCCCCGGGACCAGACCCCGAGGCCGCTCGTTCTGCACAGCAGCGGCGGGTGGCAGCGAAACGCTTCCCCTCAGAAGCTGCTCTTGCGCGGCCGCCCGGGCACCGGACCCACTTACCCGGCCCGCCGTCCCCACGACTGTCGCGGCTTCGGCCGCCGGGGCCCCTCCGCAGCCGGCAGCGTCAGTGAGGCCGCCCTCCCCTCGGGCTCCGGGGCAGCTCCGTGACGGCGGAGGGAAGAGACCCCGAGCCGGGAGCTCCAGCTCTGAGGAAACGCGGGCTCCGTTCTGGGCGCAGTGGGTGGGGCCGTTCTGCCCCGAGGCATCCTGGGAGGGAGCGGGGCGCCGGGGGAGGAGCCGCCAGGAGCTCAGGGCCCCGTCGGGGGTCCTGGAGGGGCGGCCCGGCCTGAGGGCCCCGCCCACTGTGGCCGCAGCGCAGGCCTTTTCCCTGCAATCCTACACAAAAAGTCAGAAAGATACACACGGTCTACAGTGAATGTTCACAAATGGTGGTTGCTGCTGTGCTTACTATCCTATTAAACGTGGGAAATCCATAACACACTTGAAGTTAGAAGTTAACTATGAATGTTTACCTTTCCTTATTATGTCTCTGCTATTCACAATTGTCGTTAATGAATCAGAGGCTGTGGCATCACTAGTTAAAAATGAGCTCGTTTAAAAAATAGAACTCAGGCCCACCGGCCCTACTGTATCAGAATCTGCAATTTTACACTCTCTCCAGTGTACTTGTGGACCCATGAATAGTTGAAAGGTACATTTCTACCTCGACATGTCTTTTCTGTCTGAGAAATACGCACATTTTATCCAGTTTGATATAAATAAAACACTCAAAAATGCATATGTCCGTGTTGAAACCACCATTTTATCATTTCTTTTCCAGATAACTATAGTCTCTATACTGGTTTTATGGATCACATGACATACTCTTTTTTGTAGTTAGAAATAGAGAAAGCTACTTTGTAAAAAAAATTATATATATATATATATATATATATATATACATATATATATGTGGATAATAGAAGACACTCTTCTAAATTAAAACCAGTTCTCTTAATTTGCTCTTTTCTTCTTGGGTCACATTATGAACTCTTCCCGTGGCCACATGTCATGTGTACTTTTAATTTCAGGGACTGCTGACATCCCAGGATGTGCCCATAGATTTCTCTCAAGAGAACTGGGAATGACTGGACCGAGATCAATGGGAATTGTACAGGGATGTGATGTGACAAAAGTATAGGATCATGCTCTCCTTGGGTGAGGATACCTTCCTTCCAGAATTCCTTATCCACCCACAGGGTTTAGAGTCCTTCATTTGTAGAATGTCTCCTGGAATGTTCTGCTTCCTACAATAGGGTTTCAGATTGCAACGTTTCAGGAAATATTGGGAGTTTGTGGGTATAATTTATGTTATTCTTTGCAAATTGCAGCCTCCTTTTTAATATACTTTGTAACTGCTTGGGATGTGTCTATATGAACAGTGTACTATATGTTTCTGTTATAGTCCTTACAATATTTTATTCTCTTATCATCTGTAACAACCTTCCATGGATTCTTTGGGCTTAAGGTGTATTAAAAGGGAGACGGCGATTCTGGGACTTCCCTGGTGATGCAGTGGTTAAGACTGAGCCTGCCAATTCAGGGGACATGGGTTCGATCCCTAGTCTGGGAAGATCCCACGTGCAACGGAGCAACTAACCCAGTGGGCCACAACTACTGAGCCTGCGTGCCACAACTACTGAAGCTGGTGCACCTTGAGCCTGTGTGCCATTTATTTTTAGAGAATAAAATCACCTCTGAGTGATTACAATTTAGACCAGCTAGTCAAAATTCTTTATCACCTGTTCTTCTCAAACACTGATCAATGGAACAAGTTTTACTAGGGATAAGAGTGTAATTGTATTCTAGAGTTCATATCGGCAATATGGTTTTTGACCTTGATGCTGGATCACGACATTTCAATGGTATAACTGCTATTAATTGTCTCTTTGTTCAATGATTAAAGTCTCACATGATCTGAGTTCAGACTGGAGCCCTCCTGGTTGGTTTCTGTCTATTGCAGATTTCTTCCAGTATGAAAGGACAAGAGCAATACGGCTTACTTTACACAATGTCTTCAAACTAAATGATGACATAATCTACATTCAATTAATTTATACATACCCTACTGTAGAGCAGGGTTTGTTACAGTGGCAGAGCCCGGTAATTATGTAAAACTGAAACTTTTATCTGCACTGGTTCAAGTCCTCCTCCTAAGAATATGTTTATAATCAACACTCTTTCACAAGTTACCCAATTTAATTCACCATAGCATTCCTCATATTAACTAAATGGAAAATCCTAAGCTATATACAAATCCAGAAAGGGCCAAAAATCATCTGCCCACATGGATTATTACAACCCATTGCTGAGGCATTCAAATTACTTATTAAAGACCCACTATGTCCATCAACAGCATCAATTTATATATTATTGCCCCAATGCTAGCCTTAACCCTGGCTCTCACAACATGAATTCCTCTTCCCATATCTTAGCCACTAATTAATATAAATGTAGGCATACTCTTTATATTAGCCATATCACACCTAGCCATTTATTCCGTCCTCAGTTCTGGATGAGCTTCACATTCAACATACTCACTCACTGGAGCTCTAGGGACAGTAGCATAGACAATCTCATATGAAGTAATGTAGCAGTTATTCTATCCTCAGTCTTACTGATAAATGGATCATTTACACTTTCAACAGTAATTATTACACAGGAACACCTATGACTATTTTCTTCTGACCCCTACTCAGAATTTTATTATCTCCGCAGTAGCAGAGATTCAATGAAGCCTCACTTGATTCAACAGAAGTAGAATCAAAACCTGTATATGACTTCAATGTAGAAGATGTAGCAGGCCCATTCACCTCTTCCTTGCTAGACAATATGTCAATTTCCTTATAATAAACATTTCCACAACAATCCATTTGTAGGAGCATTCGACAATCCCTAGGTGCCAGAATTATATACACGCCAAGTCATCATTAAAACACATCTAACAATCTCCTTTCTATGAATTTGAGCATCCTACCCACAATTTTGATATGATCAACGTCTACATCTCGTATAAAAATTTTTTTTCTACTAACATTAGCCCGATGTATATGAGAGTTTTCACTACCTGTCATCATACCAGGCAACCCACCACAAACTTAAGAAATATGTCTGACAAAAGAGTTACTGTGATAGAGTAAATTATAGAGGTTTCAATGCTCTTATTCCTGGAATTGAATTCTTCCTAAGAATTTTATATTCTCCATGTTACCACATTACAGCACATGCTATATACTAAGGTTCACTAGGTAAGCTTCAGGCCCATACCCCCAACATGTTGTCGTAGATCCTTCCTGTACTAATAAACTCTCATTGTTTTTACTATCATTCTACTGACCATTATCACAGGAAATATAATTGTATAAGAAGCTCACACTGGTTAATGGTATCCCCATTCTAATAAAAAACACAAACCCATAAGCTACAGAAGCATCCAACAAATATTTCCTAAAACAATCCACCACACCAATACTACTTATAATGGCTAGTATCATTAATCTAATATACTCTGGTCATGGAACACAATGAATAACAAAAATCTTTCATCCAGCAGCATCCACCCTCATGACAATCGCCCTTGTCACAAAAGTAGGACTTTCCCCATTTCACTTCTGAGTGCCTCAAGTCACACAAGGCGTCCCATGAACAGCAGGCCTGATGCTATTAATATGACAAAAGTGCACCCCTGTCAGTTTTATACCACATGTCACCATCCATCAACCTAAATATACTATTAATCATAGTGATATTATAAATCATAGCTGGAGGCTGAGGGAGATTTAGTCAGACTCACCTGGAAAAAATTAAACCCTCCTCATCAATTGCCCATATAGGATGAATAACAGCCGTTATAAAGTATATTCCGATTATAACAATCCTAAACATACTAATTTATATCATAACAATACTCTCTTCTTATTATTTATGCCCAGAGCATGGACTACAAGAGTGTCATTATCACACACATGAGGTAAAACACCTCCCATCACAATCCTTTTCCTCACCATTATAGTATCATTAGGACATAGTCCATCACTATCAGGGTTTTTACCCAAATGAATACTTATCCAAGAGATAACAAAAATGACAACATCATTCTACCAACATTAATAGCCATCACAGCAGTGCTCAGCATATATTTCTACTTGCAGCTAACATACTCCACATCACTAACTGTATTCCCTTCATGAAACAACACAAAAACAAAGCACATTGAACATTCAAAGAAATAACCTTCCTATCATTACCAATCATAAAACCCAGACAATTACTCCACAGAACACCCATTCCATCCGTGCTGGACTAGGAATTTAGGTTAGTTCAGACCAAGAGCTTTCATAACCCAAAACAAGTAAAATTTACTTAATTTCTAAAAATAAGGATTGAAAGACTTCATCCTACATCAATTGAATGTAAAGCAAACATTGTAGTTAAGCCAAATCTTTAGGAGACTGATGAGTTTTAACCCCAGGAAACTTTAGTTAACAGGCAAATCCTCTAGTCAACTGGCTTCAATCTGCTTCTTCTTCATTTGAGAAAGAAAAAAAGAAAAAAGGCAGGAAAATCTCTGGCAGAATTGAAGCTGCTTCTCTGAAATTACAATTCAATTTGTTGATTCACCACAGGGTTTGTGAGAAAGAGGGCTCAATCTCTGTCTTCAGATTTACAGTCGAATGCTAGCTCAGTCATTTTACCTCTGTTCATACACTGTTGATTATTTTCAACAAATCACAAAGATATCGGCATCTTATAATTACTATTTGGTGCTTGAGCTGGAGTAGCAGGCAGCACCTTAAGAATATTAATCCAGGCTGAGCTATGCTAACCTGGAGCGCTACTTGGAGACGCACAAATCTGTAACGTGGTCACAACAGTCCCTGCACTTGTAATAATTTTCTTTATTGTTGTACCCCTTATATTGCAGGGTTTGAAAACTCACTTGGGCCACTAATAACTCGCACACCTGAGGTAGCATTTCCCCGAGTAAACCATGTAAATTTTTGACTACTTCCCCCATCGTTCTTACTCCTACTCATGTCACCAATAGTAGAAGCTTGTTCTGGTACCAGTGGACCGTGTATTCAGCTCTAGCCTGCAACCTGGCCCACGCAGGAGCCTCTGTCGACATAACCATTTCCTCCTTACATTTATCAGGTGTCTCCTCAATTCTTGGTGCTATTGCTTTTATTACTATAGTCTTTCATACAAAACCAGCAGTCATACCCCAATACCAAACACCATTATTTGTTTAATCTTCCCCAACTATAGCCATATTACTATAATTACCACTCTCAGTCCAAGCAGCCAGAATTGCCATACTCTTAAGAGATAGAAATCTCAACACTACTTTCTCTGACCCTGCAGGGGGAGGCCGAATCCTATACCAACACCTATTTTGATTCTTTGGTCACTCTGAAGTCTGTATTCATGGCCTACCAGGGTTTGTTATAAATTCACACATCATTACACACTATTTAGGACAAAAGGTGCCTTTCAGCTATTTAGGAATAGTATGAGTCATGCCCACTGGCTTTTTAGGATTTCTCTTGTGGGCCCATCATATATTTACCATAGGGATAGCTGTCCACTCAGGAGCGTACTTTGCAAAAGCTACCATAATTGCTTCTATCCCGACAGGAGTGTGCTTTCTCTGGTTGCAGTGAGCAGTTGCGACTCTACGCTGCGGTGCATTGCCTTTTCACTGAAAAGGCTTTCTTTATTGCAGAGCATGGCTTTCACGCTCTAGAGGGCAGGCTCAGTAGTTGTGGCACATGGGCTTTTTGCTCCACGGCAGGTGGAATATTCCCACACGATGGCTCGAACCCGTGTCCCCTGCATTGGCAGGCAAATTCTTAACCACTGCACCACCAGGGAAGTCCCTGGTTAGCAACTGTTCACGGAGGTAATATTATATGACCTCCAATATATTATGAGTTTTAGGCTTTAGTTTTTCTTTTTACAGTAGGAGGTTTCACAGGAATCATCTTAGTGAACTCATCCCCGGACGCTATCCTCCAGGATACATACTATGTAGCAGCACACTTCCATGACCTAATGTCCATGGGAGCGGGCTTCACTATTACGGGAGGCTTCCTACACGGATTCCCACTATTCTCAGGTTACACAGTGAACTCAGCATGAGCAAAAAGTCACTTCACGCGTATATTTGTAGTAGTAAATATGACTTCCCGCAGCACTTTCTGGCCTCTCAGGAATGTCATTACTTTAGTCTCAGTACTCGGAGGCACACACAACATGAAATATTGTGTCTTTTGGCTCACTCATCTCAATAGCAGCAGTAATGCTAATCATAATCTTCATACTTTGAAAAGCATTTGCATCTAAACAAGAAGGCTAAGCACTAGAAACTGATACTCCTAACCTAGAATTGTTACATAAATGCCCTCCACCATATCCTATGTTTCAAGATCCTACCTATGTAAATATAAAATAAGGAAGGTCTCAAGTCCTTTTCAACCACTTTCAAGCCAACACCGTAACAATTATGTCTTTCTCAATAAATGAGATAAAAGTAAAAAGTGATGTAGCTTTGTCAAACTTAAATCAGAGGCTAAAATCCTGTATATCACGAAGGCATATCAATTTCATCTAGGATCTCAAGATATAACATCACCGATTATGGAAGAACATTTACATTCTCATCATCACACATTAATAGTGATTTTTGAAACTAGTTCTCTATATTATTTCTCTAACATTGACAACTAAACTAACTCATATACATATAATAGATGCACAGGTAGAGAAAATGTGAACAATTTATCAGCCATTATTGTAATCTTAATTGCTCTATCATCATTGTGAATCCTTTACATGATACATGAAATCAATAACTCTTCCCAAACCATAAAATCGATGGGTCAGTAATGATACTGAAGCTACAAATACACAGATTATGAAGATTTAAATGTTGGCTCCTCTGTAATCCCCACATCAGGGCTAAAACCAGGAGAATAATGACTAATAGAAGTCAACAACCACGGAGTTAGAGAGAGTCATAGAATATTAGTTTCATCTGAAATTGTTGTACACTCCTGAGCTGTTCCTTCTCAGGCCTAAAAAGGGCTGCTATCCCAGAACGCCTAAATTAAAGAATCCTAATACCAACAGGACCAGGCCTATGTTGTAGACAAGAGAGCTCATTTTCCTGAGTTCAAAGACAGGCCAGAGGGATATGGCTGAGATGACGGGTGAATCTGGAGCCCATGGGGATGCACTCTCCAAGCTCCAGGATAGGAATGGGCCATTATTGGTTTAATGGACCTCTGGGGTCCCAGGCCACCCACACCACACCCTCCCGAGCAGGATCTTGGCAACATTCCCTGTCAGTGATGAGGCAACCTAGCACTTGTCACGCCCCGATGTTGTGTCCTATGTGGGCACCATGCTGTGGGGACCACACCCACACTCTGCAGGTCCATGCTACAGGGTCCTTCTTGCCTCAGGAGTAGAGACCACCCAGCAAGCAGTTCGCTCCCCAACCAGCAGGAGGAGGGGAGGAGAGCAGGGGCACCAGGGGAATCTCACTCAGACAACAACACCCAGGGGTGCCAGCGGGGACAGTGATGATGCAGATGAGGCCCAGACCAAGAGATGCGACCAGAGGACACAAAAGGCAGCTGATCAGGTCCTGACTCAACTGCATCCCGGACACCTTTGTCCCTCCTACGCCCCTTCCTCATACATCCCCTCCTGAAATGCAGATTCTTCAGATGCAAACAGGCAGAGCCTCAGACTGAAAGTCAGCTCTTCCAAAATGACCCGTCAGCAAACACTGCAGGATTGCGCTCCAGTGGGGGCCCTGGAGTCCACAACTCAGGGACTGAAGGGGACATCGGTGCCAGGGCCAGTGTGAGGGGATGGGGAGTGAGACTTTCATGGCTGTGGAATGCTGGTTTTGCAAGATGAAAAGTTCTAGGCGTGGTGGTGATGGCTCCACGAGAAAGTGAATAGATCTGATGCCTCAGAAACGTGCACTTAAAATGGTGACGATGGTAAAGGGTATGTGACGTGTGTTTTATTTCACTTAAATTCATAAAATAATGTCTTTTTAAATCAGAGTCCATTTCGACTCCCGTTCATCACAAATGTCGGAGACCCAAACACATTCCCCTACCTTAGGGGCCATCACGGTGCCCTCACATGGCACATGGGAGACCGTTCTCACGGGGGCCTAGTCTGTGCTCACCTCACCTCTGTCCAGGGAGACCCAGGCAGTGGTGACCCCCATAGATTAGACATATGATATGCTATGATATTCATATGACACCACCGAACATTGTCACTCAGCAGCACACAGAGCAGCACCCCACTCAAACATGCATGACCTCATATGAATGCGACAAGATTAAGGGAAGAAAAGGAACCACCGGTTAATCAGGGCAACACCCTTAAGGCAGAGGTTGGAAATGTCAAAGGGGTAAAGACACACTGCAGGCAAAGAGCACATAGGGGTCTCCGCATACATGTGATCCTGACCCATGCAGATGTGGTGAGACCCATACAGTGCCCGTACCCTATAGCTGGGGTCACACATCCACACTCACCACAGTGACCCCACCTCCCCAGACCCTGCACCTAAAGTCACACGTTCTCTCTCAACACGTGACCCCACCTCCTCAGACCCCTCCACCTGGGTCACATGTCCACAGTCCCAGGGTGAACTGCCCTCCGCAGACTCCCCCAACTGGGGTCACACGTGCACATCCTCCAGGGTGACCTCACCTCACCAGACTGTGCACCTGGGGTCACATGTCCCCTTGGTCAGGGCACCATAGCTCTGCTCTTGGCTCCCTAATTTGGAAACAAGCTGGGTTCCTGGGACCTGCTGGGATGAGAAAAAGTGTAAGGTGGGTCTCCTGTCCCCACACTTGTCCCACAGAAGTCCTCCTCTTTTCACTTTGGTTCTGTGTGATTTTACCTCTTTTTAAAGCTTTCATGCTAGAGTTGAACACATTACTTGGTTCTGGCAGGCACAGTCTCACTTTCTTGTCTCACTTACTTGTTGAGAAAACTCACAGGACAGCAGGGCTGAAAGCCGAAGGGCAGCTCTGGACGCTGCTGACTAGGGACGGCAGACGGGAAGGAGAGCTCAGCAGCAGCCTCAGCTGTTACCCATCGGCCTTTTGCCCGATCTGCGTGCCCTGCAATCAATTCACCAGCTAAACCTGCCTCCCTTCGCACCATGCACGTGCTGGTAAATTGGAATAATCAGCAGGTAGCCCTCCTGAGGGTTATCCACGAGCCCCAAGGAAGGTGAACCTTGCAGGAATAAAGAGTATGGCCCCGACCATAGCACTGCCCTTAGGAGGACCAGGTCACCACACTCAGAAGAGAGGGTGTTACCTAGACAAGCCCACCTCGGCTCCAGACCCAGACATCTAAGCACTGACTTTCAAATGCAGGCACGGAGCTTCCCAGTACTGAGGCCAGGCCGGCTCTCTTCCCAGCTCTCCATACTCCTAGCGTACACGGAACATGGTCAGGTCTAAATCTTCTTATTATAGACAACACATGGTCAGCTCTAAACATAAACAGTAGTCAGCACATGGAGAGGTCTAAATTTACCGTGTAGACAGAACTTGATCATGTTTCAACTAGCTTAGGGCTGAGCTCATAGGAGGTACAGATCACACATATGGGTCTCTCATCTTTGGACACCCACATCAGGAAACTGAACAATATCGTTGTCATTAAACATTTCAACAGGCAAAACAGAAATGTTACCAGTGTCTCTGGCCACCTGATGGTCAGGATCCACATGTGATCCAAGAATTTCTTAGAGTGCAGCCCAGTCTGCGGCCAGGCCAGACAAGAAGTGGCCTGATTCCAGCCTCCCAGGTTTCCAGAAGGAGGCGGCTGCACAGGAGGCCCAGGCAGGACAGTTCTGCATGGTGCGGGCCAGGAGAGCCTGTCTGTCCATTCCACTGGCCGATTCCAGGCGGGGTGCTCAGGGCTGCTGAGAGCCCCGCGCTCAAGTCCTGCCTCCCTGAAGCATGTGCGTGTGCGTGTATGTGTGTGTGTGTGTAGAGGGGGCAGTGGCTGACGGCTCCCACGACTCCCGTCCCGGGCACCGTGCTGTCTTCGACGGGAGGCACGGGGAGAGGTAGGGGCACAGATTCCGTTGGAGAGGAGAACCCACCGTGGAAACGCTTGCACACTGGCTGGCCCCACCCGGGGACCCGAGAGCCCATCGTGGGCCAAATGTCCCCCCCAGCCCCCACCCCCGAGGGCAGGGCACCTGCTCTTTCAACAGCACAGGGTCTCACATGAAGTAGACTCAGTGGGGACTGTCGCCCCTCCCACTCCTGATGCTCCGTTTGGGGAGAATGAACCCCCTTGACTGGGCGATGGGACCCTGTGATGAAACATGTGGTGCCCCATCCAAGTCGGGGCCTGCCTGAGAGATGGGAACACAGGAGCCATGTGCAGGGCCTGGAGGCCAGGCCAACAGGACAAGCACCTCCAGCCTTGGTCTAGCTCTCCAACTGTGACATTGTAGCATTAAGGGACCTGAGGCAGGTGACTGAATGTAATGGGGTCTAAACTGGACCCTGAATGGGGCTTAAAGAACGTGTGAAAGATGTCACTCAGACAGTGACAGTCACTGGAAGACAGACCCTGTGTGAGGACATCCTGCTCCATCCATTCAAATCCCTGCGATCTCTGAACTTTACGTGGCTACGCAGGATTGTTAGAGCAGGTGCGTGCGGACATATCTGGGGCACAATTCAGTCTGCAATCAACTTGCAAGTGGTTGCAGAAAACACACAGGTGTGCGCAAAGGTAGACACAGCACACACACAAACATATGCATGCGCACAGCACAAATATATTCACACACTAGCCTATGAACACACACGCACGCGTGTACCCACGCACACACTAACGTGTGCCAGTGCACATACCTATGCACATGCACAGCACATGTACGCATACAGGCACATGCACACACGTAGCGCACACACAGGGAATAAAGTGAATCCGTAAAGCATTAATTCCTGAAAGCAAGTGAAGCTGACATGTATTTTTCCCTTTTTCTTAGCTTTGATGTTTTTCACAATAAAAACTTTAAGAAAAGAGTTAATGGCGAATGACTTTTTTTTTTTGCACAGGTGTCGCGGACTCCTCAGAGGCAGTGACCCAGGACTGAGGCCCCCGAGCGTCCTTCTGAGGGTCGTGGCCCCGGTGTCCCTCTCACGGGAGTTGCTGTCAGCCTTGATGGTCGAAGCAGCCATGGTATCGAGATTTCACTGGTAGAAACTATTCCTTTTCTTCCCTGGGAGGAGCAGGTCTCCTTCTACTTTGTTGGGGAGACTCCCTTTTTACTAAACAAAAATGAGAAGCTGTAAGTACATATTAAGGTTTAGGTTATATACATGTAAAGAATAATCATAAAGATCAAGGAACAGAACATGATGAGTGGACACCCAGGAGTGCCCTTCCCTCGTCACAGCCTCCTCCCCACCGTGAGGGAGCTGTTCTCCTGATTTTGTGCCAGTGACTTGTCCTCAGAGTTTTCGCCCAGGGACGCATCTCTGCGCAACGCAGCCCAGCTTTGCCTAGTTCCAAAGTCGGTAAATGCGTGTACCGTGCATGCTGCTTTATTGCTCTTGATGGCGCAGCATCGTGTCCATGGGATTCCTTCACCTTGTGAATAGAGATGTTTAAAAAATAATTTTTATAGTTTTACGAACTTTAAACAAAATGTACTCCATTGCTGTGGAATATTCCTTCATAGGAGCGTGCATGGTTCATTTCTGCATCTGCTTGTGATGGCCTTCATGTTCTTTCCAGTTTGGCTCCTGTGGCTGTGGAGTCCATGTCCGTGTGTCCTGGTGCAGTGCCGGTAGATTTGTGTTCAGCTGGGAGGAGCCCTGCGGGTCTGCGTGCGTGCGCGGACTTCGCTCTCTGAGGCCCGATTGTTTCAGAAGCGGTTGCATCGGCCCGCTGCGTGCCAGGTTTTCCATTGCCCCACAGCCTGCTGATATTTGATACTATGTCTTTCATGTCTGCATTCTGGTAGGTGTATGCACAGTATTTTTCTTATGGTTTTAATCCCTCGGTGGTTAGTGAAGTTGTGCATCTAGTAGTATTCATACACTATTTCCTGTTCGTTTTTAAAAAGTTTTAAAAATTGTGGTTCAATACACATAACATAAAATTTAGTATCTTAACCATTTTTAAATGCCATTTCAGGGTCAAGAAGTAATTGGCGCTGTTGTGCAAACCTGACCGCCATCGTCCTCCAGAACTTTCTCATCTTGCAACATTGAAACAGTCCCCATTAAACACGCACTCGCCATGCTCCCTCCCTCAGCCCCTGGCACTCAACATGCTACTTTCTGTCTCTATGTTTCTGACTGCTCTAGGGGCCTCGTGTGAATGGAGCCAGCACTGCGTGTTGTTTTGTGTCTAGCTTACATCACTGAGCATAATGCACTCGAAGCTCAACCCTGCTAAAGGCTGTGTCAGAATTGCCTTTCTTTTTAGGCTGAACAACATTCCCTTGTATCAAAGGACCGTGTTTTTCTTCTCCATTCATCCATTAGTGGACATGTGTAATATCTACATTCATTTCTCATTTCATAATAATTGTGGAATAACGTCAGAAAGTCCTTTGAATCTAAAGTCATCTGCCATTAACTCTTTTCTTAAACTTTTTACTGTGAACAACATCAAAGCTAAGAAAAAGGGAAAATACATGTCAGCTTCACCTGTATTCAGGAATTAATGCTTTACAGATTCACTTTATTCCCTGTGTGTGTGCTACGTGTGTGCATGTGCCTGTTTGCCTACATATGCTGTGCATGTGCATAGGTATGTGCACTGGCACACGTTAGTGTGTGCGTGGGTACATGCGTGCGTGTGTGTTCATAGGCTAGTGTGTGAATATATTTGTGCTGTGCGTGTGCGTATGTTTGTGTGTGTGCTGTGTCTACCTTTGCGCACACCTGTGTGTTTTCTGGAACCACTTGCAAGTTGGTTGCAGACTGAATTGTGCCCCAGATGTGTCCGCACGCATCTGCTCTAACATTCCTGCTTTTCCACATAAAGATCAGAGCTGTCAGGGATTTGAATGGATGAAGCAGGATGTCCTGACACAGGGTCTGTCTTCCAATGACTGTCACTGTCTGAGTGACATCCTTCCCACCTTCTCTAAGTCCCATTCAGGGTCCACCTGAGGCCCCCATTACATTCAGTCACCTGCCCCAGGTCCCCTATAAACTACAATGTCACAGTTGGAGAATCTGCCCAGGGCTGGGGGGGGCCCTCCTGTTGGCCTGGCCTCCAGGCCCTGCACATGGCTCCTGTGTTCCCATCTGTCAGCCAGACCCCGACTTGGATGGGGCACCACATGTTTCATCACAGGGTCCCATCGCCCAGTCAAGGGGGTTCATTCTCCCCAAACGGAGCATCAGGAGTGGGAGGGGCGACAGTCCCCACTGAGTCTACTTCATGTGAGACCCTGTGCTGTTGAAAGAGCAGGTGCCCTGCCCTCGGGGGTGGGGGCTGGGGGGGACATTTGGCCCACGATGGGCTCTCGGGTCCCCGGGTGGGGCCAGCCAGTGTGCAAGCGTTTCCACGGTGGGTTCTCCTCTCCAACGGAATCTGTGCCCCTACCTCTCCCCGTGCCTCCCGTCGAAGACAGCACGGTGCCCGGGACGGGAGTCGTGGGAGCCGTCAGCCACTGCCCCCTCTACACACACACACACATACACGCACACGCACATGCTTCAGGGAGGCAGGACTTGAGCGCGGGGCTCTCAGCAGCCCTGAGCACCCCGCCTGGAATCGGCCAGTGGAATGGACAGACAGGCTCTCCTGGCCCGCACCATGCAGAACTGTCCTGCCTGGGCCTCCTGTGCAGCCGCCTCCTTCTGGAAACCTGGGAGGCTGGAATCAGGCCACTTCTTGTCTGGCCTGGCCGCAGACTGGGCTGCACTCTAAGAAATTCTTGGATCACATGTGGATCCTGACCATCAGGTGGCCAGAGACACTGGTAACATTTCTGTTTTGCCTGTTGAAATGTTTAATGACAACGATATTGTTCAGTTTCCTGATGTGGGTGTCCAAAGATGAGAGACCCATATGTGTGATCTGTACCTCCTATGAGCTCAGCCCTAAGCTAGTTGAAACATGATCAAGTTCTGTCTACACGGTAAATTTAGACCTCTCCATGTGCTGACTACTGTTTATGTTTAGAGCTGACCATGTGTTGTCTATAATAAGAAGATTTAGACCTGACCATGTTCCGTGTACGCTAGGAGTATGGAGAGCTGGGAAGAGAGCCGGCCTGGCCTCAGTACTGGGAAGCTCCGTGCCTGCATTTGAAAGTCAGTGCTTAGATGTCTGGGTCTGGAGCCGAGGTGGGCTTGTCTAGGTAACACCCTCTCTTCTGAGTGTGGTGACCTGGTCCTCCTAAGGGCAGTGCTATGGTCGGGGCCATACTCTTTATTCCTGCAAGGTTCACCTTCCTTGGGGCTCGTGGATAACCCTCAGGAGGGCTACCTGCTGATTATTCCAATTTACCAGCACGTGCATGGTGCGAAGGGAGGCAGGTTTAGCTGGTGAATTGATTGCAGGGCACGCAGATCGGGCAAAAGGCCGATGGGTAACAGCTGAGGCTGCTGCTGAGCTCTCCTTCCCGTCTGCCGTCCCTAGTCAGCAGCGTCCAGAGCTGCCCTTCGGCTTTCAGCCCTGCTGTCCTGTGAGTTTTCTCAACAAGTAAGTGAGACAAGAAAGTGAGACTGTGCCTGCCAGAACCAAGTAATGTGTTCAACTCTAGCATGAAAGCTTTAAAAAGAGGTAAAATCACACAGAACCAAAGTGAAAAGAGGAGGACTTCTGTGGGACAAGTGTGGGGACAGGAGACCCACCTTACACTTTTTCTCATCCCAGCAGGTCCCAGGAACCCAGCTTGTTTCCAAATTAGGGAGCCAAGAGCAGAGCTATGGTGCCCTGACCAAGGGGACATGTGACCCCAGGTGCACAGTCTGGTGAGGTGAGGTCACCCTGGAGGATGTGCACGTGTGACCCCAGTTGGGGGAGTCTGCGGAGGGCAGTTCACCCTGGGACTGTGGACATGTGACCCAGGTGGAGGGGTCTGAGGAGGTGGGGTCACGTGTTGAGAGAGAACGTGTGACTTTAGGTGCAGGGTCTGGGGAGGTGGGGTCACTGTGGTGAGTGTGGATGTGTGACCCCAGCTATAGGGTACGGGCACTGTATGGGTCTCACCACATCTGCATGGGTCAGGATCACATGTATGCGGAGACCCCTATGTGCTCTTTGCCTGCAGTGTGTCTTTACCCCTTTGACATTTCCAACCTCTGCCTTAAGGGTGTTGCCCTGATTAACCGGTGGTTCCTTTTCTTCCCTTAATCTTGTCGCATTCATATGAGGTCATGCATGTTTGAGTGGGGTGCTGCTCTGTGTGCTGCTGAGTGACAATGTTCGGTGGTGTCATATGAATATCATAGCATATCATATGTCTAATCTATGGGGGTCACCACTGCCTGGGTCTCCCTGGACAGAGGTGAGGTGAGCACAGACTAGGCCCCCGTGAGAACGGTCTCCCATGTGCCATGTGAGGGCACCGTGATGGCCCCTAAGGTAGGGGAATGTGTTTGGGTCTCCGACATTTGTGATGAACGGGAGTCGAAATGGACTCTGATTTAAAAAGACATTATTTTATGAATTTAAGTGAAATAAAACACACGTCACATACCCTTTACCATCGTCACCATTTTAAGTGCACGTTTCTGAGGCATCAGATCTATTCACTTTCTCGTGGAGCCATCACCACCACGCCTAGAACTTTTCATCTTGCAAAACCAGCATTCCACAGCCATGAAAGTCTCACTCCCCATCCCCTCACACTGGCCCTGGCACCGATGTCCCCTTCAGTCCCTGAGTTGTGGACTCCAGGGCCCCCACTGGAGCGCAATCCTGCAGTGTTTGCTGACGGGTCATTTTGGAAGAGCTGACTTTCAGTCTGAGGCTCTGCCTGTTTGCATCTGAAGAATCTGCATTTCAGGAGGGGATGTATGAGGAAGGGGCGTAGGAGGGACAAAGGTGTCCGGGATGCAGTTGAGTCAGGACCTGATCAGCTGCCTTTTGTGTCCTCTGGTCGCATCTCTTGGTCTGGGCCTCATCTGCATCATCACTGTCCCCGCTGGCACCCCTGGGTGTTGTTGTCTGAGTGAGATTCCCCTGGTGCCCCTGCTCTCCTCCCCTCCTCCTGCTGGTTGGGGAGCGAACTGCTTGCTGGGTGGTCTCTACTCCTGAGGCAAGAAGGACCCTGTAGCATGGACCTGCAGAGTGTGGGTGTGGTCCCCACAGCATGGTGCCCACATAGGACACAACATCGGGGCGTGACAAGTGCTAGGTTGCCTCATCACTGACAGGGAATGTTGCCAAGATCCTGCTCGGGAGGGTGTGGTGTGGGTGGCCTGGGACCCCAGAGGTCCATTAAACCAATAATGGCCCATTCCTATCCTGGAGCTTGGAGAGTGCATCCCCATGGGCTCCAGATTCACCCGTCATCTCAGCCATATCCCTCTGGCCTGTCTTTGAACTCAGGAAAATGAGCTCTCTTGTCTACAACATAGGCCTGGTCCTGTTGGTATTAGGATTCTTTAATTTAGGCGTTCTGGGATAGCAGCCCTTTTTAGGCCTGAGAAGGAACAGCTCAGGAGTGTACAACAATTTCAGATGAAACTAATATTCTATGACTCTCTCTAACTCCGTGGTTGTTGACTTCTATTAGTCATTATTCTCCTGGTTTTAGCCCTGATGTGGGGATTACAGAGGAGCCAACATTTAAATCTTCATAATCTGTGTATTTGTAGCCTCAGTATCATTACTGACCCATCGATTTTATGGTTTGGGAAGAGTTATTGATTTCATGTATCATGTAAAGGATTCACAATGATGATAGAGCAATTAAGATTACAATAATGGCTGATAAATTGTTCACATTTTCTCTACCTGTGCATCTATTATATGTATATGAGTTAGTTTAGTTGTCAATGTTAGAGAAATAATATAGAGAACTAGTTTCAAAAATCACTATTAATGTGTGATGATGAGAATGTAAATGTTCTTCCATAATCGGTGATGTTATATCTTGAGATCCTAGATGAAATTGATATGCCTTCGTGATATACAGGATTTTAGCCTCTGATTTAAGTTTGACAAAGCTACATCACTTTTTACTTTTATCTCATTTATTGAGAAAGACATAATTGTTACGGTGTTGGCTTGAAAGTGGTTGAAAAGGACTTGAGACCTTCCTTATTTTATATTTACATAGGTAGGATCTTGAAACATAGGATATGGTGGAGGGCATTTATGTAACAATTCTAGGTTAGGAGTATCAGTTTCTAGTGCTTAGCCTTCTTGTTTAGATGCAAATGCTTTTCAAAGTATGAAGATTATGATTAGCATTACTGCTGCTATTGAGATGAGTGAGCCAAAAGACACAATATTTCATGTTGTGTGTGCCTCCGAGTACTGAGACTAAAGTAATGACATTCCTGAGAGGCCAGAAAGTGCTGCGGGAAGTCATATTTACTACTACAAATATACGCGTGAAGTGACTTTTTGCTCATGCTGAGTTCACTGTGTAACCTGAGAATAGTGGGAATCCGTGTAGGAAGCCTCCCGTAATAGTGAAGCCCGCTCCCATGGACATTAGGTCATGGAAGTGTGCTGCTACATAGTATGTATCCTGGAGGATAGCGTCCGGGGATGAGTTCACTAAGATGATTCCTGTGAAACCTCCTACTGTAAAAAGAAAAACTAAAGCCTAAAACTCATAATATATTGGAGGTCATATAATATTACCTCCGTGAACAGTTGCTAACCAGGGACTTCCCTGGTGGTGCAGTGGTTAAGAATTTGCCTGCCAATGCAGGGGACACGGGTTCGAGCCATCGTGTGGGAATATTCCACCTGCCGTGGAGCAAAAAGCCCATGTGCCACAACTACTGAGCCTGCCCTCTAGAGCGTGAAAGCCATGCTCTGCAATAAAGAAAGCCTTTTCAGTGAAAAGGCAATGCACCGCAGCGTAGAGTCGCAACTGCTCACTGCAACCAGAGAAAGCACACTCCTGTCGGGATAGAAGCAATTATGGTAGCTTTTGCAAAGTACGCTCCTGAGTGGACAGCTATCCCTATGGTAAATATATGATGGGCCCACAAGAGAAATCCTAAAAAGCCAGTGGGCATGACTCATACTATTCCTAAATAGCTGAAAGGCACCTTTTGTCCTAAATAGTGTGTAATGATGTGTGAATTTATAACAAACCCTGGTAGGCCATGAATACAGACTTCAGAGTGACCAAAGAATCAAAATAGGTGTTGGTATAGGATTCGGCCTCCCCCTGCAGGGTCAGAGAAAGTAGTGTTGAGATTTCTATCTCTTAAGAGTATGGCAATTCTGGCTGCTTGGACTGAGAGTGGTAATTATAGTAATATGGCTATAGTTGGGGAAGATTAAACAAATAATGGTGTTTGGTATTGGGGTATGACTGCTGGTTTTGTATGAAAGACTATAGTAATAAAAGCAATAGCACCAAGAATTGAGGAGACACCTGATAAATGTAAGGAGGAAATGGTTATGTCGACAGAGGCTCCTGCGTGGGCCAGGTTGCAGGCTAGAGCTGAATACACGGTCCACTGGTACCAGAACAAGCTTCTACTATTGGTGACATGAGTAGGAGTAAGAACGATGGGGGAAGTAGTCAAAAATTTACATGGTTTACTCGGGGAAATGCTACCTCAGGTGTGCGAGTTATTAGTGGCCCAAGTGAGTTTTCAAACCCTGCAATATAAGGGGTACAACAATAAAGAAAATTATTACAAGTGCAGGGACTGTTGTGACCACGTTACAGATTTGTGCGTCTCCAAGTAGCGCTCCAGGTTAGCATAGCTCAGCCTGGATTAATATTCTTAAGGTGCTGCCTGCTACTCCAGCTCAAGCACCAAATAGTAATTATAAGATGCCGATATCTTTGTGATTTGTTGAAAATAATCAACAGTGTATGAACAGAGGTAAAATGACTGAGCTAGCATTCGACTGTAAATCTGAAGACAGAGATTGAGCCCTCTTTCTCACAAACCCTGTGGTGAATCAACAAATTGAATTGTAATTTCAGAGAAGCAGCTTCAATTCTGCCAGAGATTTTCCTGCCTTTTTTCTTTTTTTCTTTCTCAAATGAAGAAGAAGCAGATTGAAGCCAGTTGACTAGAGGATTTGCCTGTTAACTAAAGTTTCCTGGGGTTAAAACTCATCAGTCTCCTAAAGATTTGGCTTAACTACAATGTTTGCTTTACATTCAATTGATGTAGGATGAAGTCTTTCAATCCTTATTTTTAGAAATTAAGTAAATTTTACTTGTTTTGGGTTATGAAAGCTCTTGGTCTGAACTAACCTAAATTCCTAGTCCAGCACGGATGGAATGGGTGTTCTGTGGAGTAATTGTCTGGGTTTTATGATTGGTAATGATAGGAAGGTTATTTCTTTGAATGTTCAATGTGCTTTGTTTTTGTGTTGTTTCATGAAGGGAATACAGTTAGTGATGTGGAGTATGTTAGCTGCAAGTAGAAATATATGCTGAGCACTGCTGTGATGGCTATTAATGTTGGTAGAATGATGTTGTCATTTTTGTTATCTCTTGGATAAGTATTCATTTGGGTAAAAACCCTGATAGTGATGGACTATGTCCTAATGATACTATAATGGTGAGGAAAAGGATTGTGATGGGAGGTGTTTTACCTCATGTGTGTGATAATGACACTCTTGTAGTCCATGCTCTGGGCATAAATAATAAGAAGAGAGTATTGTTATGATATAAATTAGTATGTTTAGGATTGTTATAATCGGAATATACTTTATAACGGCTGTTATTCATCCTATATGGGCAATTGATGAGGAGGGTTTAATTTTTTCCAGGTGAGTCTGACTAAATCTCCCTCAGCCTCCAGCTATGATTTATAATATCACTATGATTAATAGTATATTTAGGTTGATGGATGGTGACATGTGGTATAAAACTGACAGGGGTGCACTTTTGTCATATTAATAGCATCAGGCCTGCTGTTCATGGGACGCCTTGTGTGACTTGAGGCACTCAGAAGTGAAATGGGGAAAGTCCTACTTTTGTGACAAGGGCGATTGTCATGAGGGTGGATGCTGCTGGATGAAAGATTTTTGTTATTCATTGTGTTCCATGACCAGAGTATATTAGATTAATGATACTAGCCATTATAAGTAGTATTGGTGTGGTGGATTGTTTTAGGAAATATTTGTTGGATGCTTCTGTAGCTTATGGGTTTGTGTTTTTTATTAGAATGGGGATACCATTAACCAGTGTGAGCTTCTTATACAATTATATTTCCTGTGATAATGGTCAGTAGAATGATAGTAAAAACAATGAGAGTTTATTAGTACAGGAAGGATCTACGACAACATGTTGGGGGTATGGGCCTGAAGCTTACCTAGTGAACCTTAGTATATAGCATGTGCTGTAATGTGGTAACATGGAGAATATAAAATTCTTAGGAAGAATTCAATTCCAGGAATAAGAGCATTGAAACCTCTATAATTTACTCTATCACAGTAACTCTTTTGTCAGACATATTTCTTAAGTTTGTGGTGGGTTGCCTGGTATGATGACAGGTAGTGAAAACTCTCATATACATCGGGCTAATGTTAGTAGAAAAAAAATTTTTATACGAGATGTAGACGTTGATCATATCAAAATTGTGGGTAGGATGCTCAAATTCATAGAAAGGAGATTGTTAGATGTGTTTTAATGATGACTTGGCGTGTATATAATTCTGGCACCTAGGGATTGTCGAATGCTCCTACAAATGGATTGTTGTGGAAATGTTTATTATAAGGAAATTGACATATTGTCTAGCAAGGAAGAGGTGAATGGGCCTGCTACATCTTCTACATTGAAGTCATATACAGGTTTTGATTCTACTTCTGTTGAATCAAGTGAGGCTTCATTGAATCTCTGCTACTGCGGAGATAATAAAATTCTGAGTAGGGGTCAGAAGAAAATAGTCATAGGTGTTCCTGTGTAATAATTACTGTTGAAAGTGTAAATGATCCATTTATCAGTAAGACTGAGGATAGAATAACTGCTACATTACTTCATATGAGATTGTCTATGCTACTGTCCCTAGAGCTCCAGTGAGTGAGTATGTTGAATGTGAAGCTCATCCAGAACTGAGGACGGAATAAATGGCTAGGTGTGATATGGCTAATATAAAGAGTATGCCTACATTTATATTAATTAGTGGCTAAGATATGGGAAGAGGAATTCATGTTGTGAGAGCCAGGGTTAAGGCTAGCATTGGGGCAATAATATATAAATTGATGCTGTTGATGGACATAGTGGGTCTTTAATAAGTAATTTGAATGCCTCAGCAATGGGTTGTAATAATCCATGTGGGCAGATGATTTTTGGCCCTTTCTGGATTTGTATATAGCTTAGGATTTTCCATTTAGTTAATATGAGGAATGCTATGGTGAATTAAATTGGGTAACTTGTGAAAGAGTGTTGATTATAAACATATTCTTAGGAGGAGGACTTGAACCAGTGCAGATAAAAGTTTCAGTTTTACATAATTACCGGGCTCTGCCACCGTAACAAACCCTGCTCTACAGTAGGGTATGTATAAATTAATTGAATGTAGATTATGTCATCATTTAGTTTGAAGACATTGTGTAAAGTAAGCCGTATTGCTCTTGTCCTTTCATACTGGAAGAAATCTGCAATAGACAGAAACCAACCAGGAGGGCTCCAGTCTGAACTCAGATCATGTGAGACTTTAATCATTGAACAAAGAGACAATTAATAGCAGTTATACCATTGAAATGTCGTGATCCAGCATCAAGGTCAAAAACCATATTGCCGATATGAACTCTAGAATACAATTACACTCTTATCCCTAGTAAAACTTGTTCCATTGATCAGTGTTTGAGAAGAACAGGTGATAAAGAATTTTGACTAGCTGGTCTAAATTGTAATCACTCAGAGGTGATTTTATTCTCTAAAAATAAATGGCACACAGGCTCAAGGTGCACCAGCTTCAGTAGTTGTGGCACGCAGGCTCAGTAGTTGTGGCCCACTGGGTTAGTTGCTCCGTTGCACGTGGGATCTTCCCAGACTAGGGATCGAACCCATGTCCCCTGAATTGGCAGGCTCAGTCTTAACCACTGCATCACCAGGGAAGTCCCAGAATCGCCGTCTCCCTTTTAATACACCTTAAGCCCAAAGAATCCATGGAAGGTTGTTACAGATGATAAGAGAATAAAATATTGTAAGGACTATAACAGAAACATATAGTACACTGTTCATATAGACACATCCCAAGCAGTTACAAAGTATATTAAAAAGGAGGCTGCAATTTGCAAAGAATAACATAAATTATACCCACAAACTCCCAATATTTCCTGAAACGTTGCAATCTGAAACCCTATTGTAGGAAGCAGAACATTCCAGGAGACATTCTACAAATGAAGGACTCTAAACCCTGTGGGTGGATAAGGAATTCTGGAAGGAAGGTATCCTCACCCAAGGAGAGCATGATCCTATACTTTTGTCACATCACATCCCTGTACAATTCCCATTGATCTCGGTCCAGTCATTCCCAGTTCTCTTGAGAGAAATCTATGGGCACATCCTGGGATGTCAGCAGTCCCTGAAATTAAAAGTACACATGACATGTGGCCACGGGAAGAGTTCATAATGTGACCCAAGAAGAAAAGAGCAAATTAAGAGAACTGGTTTTAATTTAGAAGAGTGTCTTCTATTATCCACATATATATATGTATATATATATATATATATATATATATAATTTTTTTTACAAAGTAGCTTTCTCTATTTCTAACTACAAAAAAGAGTATGTCATGTGATCCATAAAACCAGTATAGAGACTATAGTTATCTGGAAAAGAAATGATAAAATGGTGGTTTCAACACGGACATATGCATTTTTGAGTGTTTTATTTATATCAAACTGGATAAAATGTGCGTATTTCTCAGACAGAAAAGACATGTCGAGGTAGAAATGTACCTTTCAACTATTCATGGGTCCACAAGTACACTGGAGAGAGTGTAAAATTGCAGATTCTGATACAGTAGGGCCGGTGGGCCTGAGTTCTATTTTTTAAACGAGCTCATTTTTAACTAGTGATGCCACAGCCTCTGATTCATTAACGACAATTGTGAATAGCAGAGACATAATAAGGAAAGGTAAACATTCATAGTTAACTTCTAACTTCAAGTGTGTTATGGATTTCCCACGTTTAATAGGATAGTAAGCACAGCAGCAACCACCATTTGTGAACATTCACTGTAGACCGTGTGTATCTTTCTGACTTTTTGTGTAGGATTGCAGGGAAAAGGCCTGCGCTGCGGCCACAGTGGGCGGGGCCCTCAGGCCGGGCCGCCCCTCCAGGACCCCCGACGGGGCCCTGAGCTCCTGGCGGCTCCTCCCCCGGCGCCCCGCTCCCTCCCAGGAGGCCTCAGGCAGAGCGGCCCCACCCGCAGCGCCCAGAACGGAGCCCGCGTTTCCTCAGAGCTGGAGCTCCCGGCTCGGGGTCTCTTCCCTCCGCCGTCACGGAGCTGCCCTGGAGCCCGAGGGGAGGGCGGCCTCACTGACGCTGCCGGCTGCGGAGGGGCCCCGGCGGCCGAAGCCGCGACAGTCGTGGGGACGGCGGGCCGGGTAAGTGGGTCCCGTGCCCGGGCGGCCGCGCAAGAGCAGCTTCTGAGGGGAAGCGTTTCGCTGCCACCCGCCGCTGCTGTGCAGAACGAGCGGCCTCGGGGTCTGGTCCCGGGGAACTTCGGCCCCTCCTCTCGGCCCTGCCCTCGGCCTGGCTCGCGGGGCCCGGGGGGCGTGGGGAGAGGGCGGCTGAACGTCCTGAGGGGACACGGGGCGAGGGAGGCGCAGGGTCCGGCCGCAGCGTCAGCGACCCTCCTCCCGACGGCGGGGAAAGCGGCCGAAAGTTCCTCCCGAGGCTCCCAGGCCTCTTGTTCAGCCGAGGCCCTGTGCGCCCCTTCCTCCCTGAGCTAAAGCACCGGGGGGGGGGGGGGGAGGGGACAGGGCGGGGGGCTGGCGCAGTTGATGGGGGACGTGAAAAGGTGATTGTCAGCTAAGGAGAACCTGCTCTCCCAGGTTCTACAGGAATGCAGGGCTTTCCTTATGCGAAGATGCCGGAGTCAGGCTCAGAATTCCTTCCTTTGATATGCACCTCAGCTCTCTGGGGCCTGCATCCTGTAATTGCATATCCTGAGTTCCTCAGGGCCTACCCGCTCACATTGGAGAGGATGACTGTGGCATCTTTTGTTTACTGAGGTGGCAAGAAATATTCCATTTCTCACAGGCTTGAGGGGCAGACAGTGAAGAAGCGTCGGAGAGTCTCACTTGGCATGTACTTTGGTTTACATATAGATAATAGTTATACTTACTTAACTGTGCTAATAGAGAGAGGCTCTGGAGTACAATCAACTTGTACTACTGCTCTCTATGTATTAATTTCATCAATATCATAAGATAAATGCCTATAGAATTGACTTAATCTAGTTAAATAGCATAATGATTTTTAAAGGAAACATAATAGAAATATAACAACAAAACCTTTACCACTACAGGCTGGGTCTGGAACAAGGTAAATAAATGTTCCATTGTTAAAATATTGAAAGAGTATTCAATAGAAATATCAAGAAAAATGACAAATAATAAGGGCAGCAGAATGTTGAAATGTTCTATCTTTATCATTAAAGTGGCAGAAAATCATTTATGAGCAGGCACTGGGGCAGAAGATGCCTGATTTTATATCTTTGTCATATTTGTGCAGTTGTTTCAACAAGTAACTTAAAGACGCAATGGAAAAGCCAGGAGGTTTGTGCCTGAGATCATGTTGATGTGAAACCCGGGATGGCCGCCTTGTGCCAGGTGTGTTAAGTTTACCTCGCAGGTAGACCCCAGAGCTCCTGAGAAACAAGGTCTGGAATTTTCCTGCTGGGTGCCCCTTAGGTTCTGTGACTTGATTGATTGTGAGTCATGTTGGGAGAAAGACCTGATCACAGGAAGAGGGTGGGAATAGAGTGATTTGAGGAGCAGCTGACAACATTCATCACAGCTCATTGCCTGAATGAATTTTAAAGAAACAGGAAAACAAATGATTCTTATGGAATCAGAGAATGTGAGGGCTGGACAATCCCAGGAAATGAGGAACACCCATCCCGTTTTCCAGATGAGAAAACAGAGGCCCAGCAAGTTGAAATCCCTCAGTCAAGTTGCGCCCGTCTCTCCTCCCCACTACATGGTTTGTGTAAGCAGGACTCTTCCTGTCTTGATCACTGCTGAACCCCGAAAAGGGCCACGCATCTAGTAGCTGCTCCAAAAATTTTGATTGACTGTATGAACAATGCTATTTCTTTCTTTCTCACTCTTATTCAGGATTGTGCCAAGAACTCCCCAGGTTGCAATGTAATTCGATAAATGTAAATATGAATTGAGTTTTGTTGTGATGAGGACTTAGGCTTTAAGGTAACAGACTTGGTTCAGATCCTGGTTCTGCCACTCAATAGCTGTTTGGCTTTGGGAAAATTACCAAACCTCTCTGAGATTATTTCCTCCTTTGTAAAAGTGGGGATAAAACTATCTGAGCCAGCAGAGCACCTGCATGAGACATGTGCACTAAATGTTGGTCTTTCTCACTCTCCCACGCCATCTCTCTGTTCTTCCCAGAGAAGTTGTACAGAAGGATATAGTACTTTAAAAAAATATTTATTTATTTATTTATTTATTTATTTATTTTTGGCTGCGTTGGGTCTTCTTTGCTATGCATGGGCTTTTTCTAGTTGCAGCAAGCAGGGGTTACTTTTTGTTGCAGTGCGTGGGCTTCTCATTGCAGTGGCTTCTCTTGCTGTGCTTGTGGTGGAGCATCGGCTCTAGGCGTGCGGGCTTCAGTAGTTGTGGCCTGAAGGCTCAGTAGTTGTGGCACATGGGCTTAGCTACTCCGCGGCATGTGAGGTCTTCCCTGACCAGGGCTCGAACCCATGTCCCCTGCCTTAGCATGCAGATTATTAACCACTGCGCCACCAGGGAAGTCCGATACAGTACTTTATAAAGAGGGGTTTTAATTTAATTCGGATAGTGTACATTTTTCTCGTAGAAAAGATTATTCCACTATAGAGACATTAGCACGCAATACCACTACAAATGCAGTATTCTATGGGTTAGATATTATCAGTAAATTTTATAACGAATTGGACAAATGCCAAAACACTAGCAACTGTTGAGTAAGAGGATTCAAATCTGGGGTGCCCCCACCCCAATTTCAAGAGCAGCATGTGATTTTCAAATCCATGTTTCATCTGGTCTTTGTTTCTCATCCATCCTCTGGGTTTGCCTTTGTCAAGAAGGCTCAGATCCTCTGCTTTCACAGCCTCACGGCTGGCTGTGCCCCAGCTCCCGTCCTGGAACCTCTGCATGCCTGGCTGTGCCTGCTCTCCCTGTGCATCACCAGCTTTGCCTGGGAGCTGCTGCGTCCTGCACTGCTTGCTGTACCCCAGAGTACCTAGACCCTTCTGGTACATGAAGTACACCCTCATACCATGTGTGGGATCAAAGTGAAGTTCCCAACTTTGCAAGTTGCAGGCTCGAGGGGCACACAGTGATTTAAAGTCGGGTCACCTGACTTAAAGGGGGGGGTTGATTGTTTTAAAGCCAGGGCAGCTGACTTAAAGTCTGCGTCCCTCAGCTGCAGGACGAGACCAATTTTGGCAGTGCACGGGTTCGCTCCAAGCCAGCGCTGCTGTTCAGGAAGAGCTCCAGTAGCGCCTTAGTGCAGGGGGACTTGGTCCGTTGTCTTCCCCTGCCCTCAGAGGGGGGCCACCTGCTCTTCTGGAGGAGAATCAGGGAGGGGGAAGTGCAGAGTCCCAGCTGGAGTTGCGGCACCCCTTGTCTGATGGCAGGGAAAGGGGGGAGGGGCTTTGTGGTGTCCTGGGGCTGGACTCACCAGGTCGACTCAGCCTCTCAATCTCCTAACCTCCCCCTACACATTCCACAAGAGTTTCCAATAATATGTAATTGCGCTTTAGATTCTCAGTCTTCAAACTCATACCCAGGCTCCCGGGTCCCTTGATTCAGCCAATTCCTCTGTGCTCTCTCTTCTATTAGATACAGTCCCAGAGGGAGGGGCCGGGGGATGGGACTGGAGGGACCCCGGCAGCACTGGCCTCAGCCGAGTGCATAGATCCGGGGCCTGTGCTCTCACACATGTGCGAGGACCCTTAAGGCGGAATGGAGGGGGCCAGTTAGAGGCAGTCCTTGCTGCCTCAAGTGAGTATGGATCACCGTCGGGTGGGGAACCCGCTGAGACCTGAGAAGTACTGTTAGGAAGATGTGTTCTTTCCCCGGCTTCAAGGATGTGGGTGGGCTTCATGACTCCAGTTCCCCTCCAGGCCTCCAGGTCCGGCTGCAACCCAGCGCCCTTGCAGACCTGCCTTCCTGTCCCAGAACGTGCCAGGCTCCAGGAAGAATCCAGACTGCAGAGATGGTGCCTGAGCGCTCCAGCTTAAGAAGTGCTGTCCCTGGGGACAGCAGTGGAGGCAGGAAGGGTGAAAGGAGTAGCGGGGTGGGGTAGAGAGGGGTGGCTGTTCTGGGAGACGTTGAGAGAGAAATATCGCCCCCACACCCCCTGCAACTGACCCACTGATGCCATAGGATCTCAGGGCCCTTTAGTCAGAGATGCCTCTGCTTCTTTACTCCTGTGTTCAAAACTATGCAAAACCAACTCTTCATCCTCTTGCTGCCTTGCCAGGACGTTTACAGCCCTGTTCTTTTGAAGCACTCATTCCCTAAACTGCAGTTTGGAGCTGCCCCAGCTACTTAAAAGTGTTCTCCTTAAACTGAGACTAAATCCTACTCTTTTGGAAAAACGACCTTCACTTCAGAGGAGATCGTCTTTTCTGCCCATTCCTTCCTTCTACTGCCCTCTTAAAAACC
Source organism: Kogia breviceps (assembly GCF_026419965.1). Taxonomy (NCBI): domain Eukaryota; kingdom Metazoa; phylum Chordata; class Mammalia; order Artiodactyla; family Physeteridae; genus Kogia; species Kogia breviceps. The sequence continues at coordinate 95,767,128 of NC_081312.1, forward strand.
CCTGTGCTTAAAGAGCTTGGTGATTTATTTTTTGCTTGATGTCAAAAAGAAACCTTCCCCATGCACCCCAAAAATCTTTCCTGGAAAATAGGTATTTCAAAACCATGACAGTGTTTTGCAGTTAGTATACACTGGGTAGACTGCCTAGCAATCCCTCCAAGTGGCAGAGGTGAGCAACACCTTTACTTATTTGATTGGATGCCCTTCAAATTGAGGAAGGTCCCATTCTTATGGGACCTGAGCCCTGGATGGCTGTGGCTGTGATTAGATAAGTTCTGGTGATTTCATTTCCCTTACTGAGCTGCTGCTTCTAGGTTACATTCATTTTGTTACCTGTCCATTTTTAAAGAAAGACTGACAAAGTCACTGTACTAGGTCAGGAGTCTGAGCTCAGGGTTGGTCAAAGGTACTCACAGGGAGAAAGGTGGATAAAAATAGGTGTGTAAATGAGGAGGGTTGGCAAGTACAGCCAGGACACCCGTGTTCACCGTGCGTACTAATAAAGGCCAGAATCTCCTCATTTATCTCCCGTGGGAGGTTCTGATGGTTCACAGGATCAAACTCAAATCATATTTAAACTAGGGCATATTCCTGAGCATAAAAGGAAGTATCCATTCTTAGCAGGAGTCGCTGCAGAGGAATAAAGACGTAGAGAACGGACTTGAGGACACAGGGAGGGGGAAGGGTAAGCTGGAATGAAGTGAGAGAGTGGCATGGACATATATACACTAGCAAAGGTGAAGTGGATAGCTAGTGGAAAGCAGCTGCCTATAGCACAGGGGGATCAGCTCGGTGCTTTGTGACCACCTAGAGGGGTGGGATAGGGAGGGTGGGAGGGAGACACAAGAGGGCGGGGATATGGTGATATATGTATACGAATAGCTGATTCACTTTGTTATACAGCAGAAGCTAACACAACATGGTAAAGCAATTGTACTCCAATAAGGATGTTAACAACAACAACAACAACAACAAAAACCCCCCAAACTAAGTCAATCACGCCAACGGAGACATTGTATATGCTTACAGTTCAAGAAATCCACAAGAGAATCCTTTATTCCGTATCCAATGAATGGTCCATTCGAAAAGAAAAAAACACTTTCTAAAATGTTGCTTTTCCATTTATTGTTCAGAACATTTTTATACCTCTTCATTTCTTACTATTCAAAGCCAAGTCACCTGAGTTACAGGGAAGCAGCTGATTGATTTAAAGTTGGGTCATGTGATTTAAAAACCAGTGGCAGTTGATTGATTTAAATCCCAGTCATATGACATGAGGAGAGGGTGCTAAAAACTGTTTTTTCATCTCTGGCTCAGAAGATTATATTTACCTTGGTTTTTCTTATGATTTAGAAAACTTGAGCTGTCTCTCCTTGGAATCATCAGGAGAAAAATATAGTATTTCAGGTTCATTCTTGAAATCAACTTCTCACTGTTAAGGTGTATTGGCTAAAAGGTCTTCCTTCTTCAAGAGATTCCATACCTCTGTAGGACACTTCATTGTAATTGGAGAAAAAAGAAGAATGAAATCAGGCCAGCAGCTGCAGGAGGCCAAGGCAGCCCCCAGGACTAGGGAAGGAGGAGGAAGGGCTGAGAGTTGCCATTAGAGCAGACAACCTCCAGAGGGCGCTGAAGCACAGGCACAGCCCGCCTGCCACTTACAGTTCGGCACTCCAGGGGCAGATTTGGGCTTGGAGATGGGGTTGCTGTAACCCCAGGGAGCTGAGCAGAGAGGAGGAGTTGATTAATAGTCTCCTCTGACCCTCTGGCCAAAATTGCCTGGCTTCACAGGGGGGACAGGGTTTCGCTTTCAGCAACTGATGGGGCACTTCCAGGCTGCTCGGGTTGCCAGTGGCCCGACAGCCTGACAGACTGACTGCGGTGTGACCGCCCTTTGTTTCTCCAGAATGTGTACATCAGGAGGTGCACGGTTGTGGGAGCCCATTCACCGCCACCCCCCCGCAAGGGGGATGGCACTTTCCCTGGCTGTACCCTATGATCACCAGGTACTTGAAATGAATGTAAGAGTTTTGACTTCAAGGAAAAGCTCACATAACTGCTTCTGCCTCATCATGTGTGGGATTTACTCTAATGGAAGGACATTATAAAGAACAGGTAGAAAACTCACCCGTTGGTCTCCTTGTAGGAGTTTATTTTGCATGAATCCCTCCTACATGAGTAGATAGCAGAGGTTTATTTTTGTTCCCGTGTGTGTGTAGTTGTGGCAGAAGTTGTAGGTATGGTGATTTGAAGCCCTCAAAGAAATATTCTCAGAACTCTCAAGACTTCTCTTGATTGGAACCGAAAGAGACCTGGAAAAGGAGGAAAAGAAAAGGAGAAGGGAGAACGAATGGCTGTTTCTCAGTAAATTCACCTTCCTGGTTGATTGTTCTGTCTTCTTGTTTCTTTTCACTTCTATGTATGTCTAATGGAATAATGCAGAAAGGCTGATTTTATGCTTTAAAAGATTTTACATCACAAAGAAACTAGAAGTGGCTAACAGAACTTATTGAAATCAATTTGACATGGAGACTTTGATATTAAATTTGTATACTAAAATGGGTTAATCCAAATTTTCTCTTTCTTTTAGAGTGAATATTTGTAAAATATTTTTGTAGATAATAATTTACCCTAGATATACAAAATTGTGAGAATGGGTACCATTTTTCACCACTTAAATGATTTCTTTTCTTTCTTTTATTTTTTATTTATTTTTATTTATTATTATTATTTTTTTGTGGTACATGGGCCTCTCACCGTTGTGGCCTCTCCCGTTGCGGAGCACAGGCTCCAGACGCGCAGGTTCAGCGGCCATGGCTCACGGGCCCAGCCGCTCCGCAGCACGTGGGATCCTCCCGGACCGGGATACGAACCCATGTCCTCTGCATGAGCCGGCGGATGCTCAACCACTGCGCCACCAGGGAAGCCCATGATTTCTTTTAAATAAATAGATTATACACTTCAAATGCCAATGTTGTGTCTTACATGTTGTTTTTTAATTCCTTGATTTTCAAAACTTGTGTTTATTTAATTGATTTCTATCTAATAATCTGTGTCTCCCTTTTATTGTTCCTTACTTTATATTTTATTGATCTATAGTTAATATACATTATTATATTAGTTTCAGAGGTACAACATAGCGATTCATAAAAGTTTAGGTTCTTCTCCATTTATACTTATTATAAAAGAGTGGCTATATTCCCCATGCTATACAGTACATCACTGTAGATGATTGATTATATACCTAGTGATTATACCTCCAAATCTCCTACCACTCTTTTGCTCCTCCACCCTATCTCTCCCTGCTGGTAACCACTAGTCTGTTCTTTAACCTGTGTGGCTGTTTTTTCTTGTTGTTGTTGTTGTTGTATTCAATTTTTTAGATGCCACGTGTAAGTGATAACCTACCATGCTTGTTTTCTCTGCGGCCTATTTTACTAAGCATAATAGCCTCCAAATCCATCCATGTTCTTGCAATTGGCAAAATTTCATTTTTTGCCGAAGTCATCATAAAAAATCTGTTTTATCCCCTAACCTAGTGATGAACACTTAGTTTGACTCTGTCTCTTGGCTATGGCAAACAACACTGTTACGAATATTGATGTGCAGTTATTTTTTTGAAATGGTGTTTTTGTTTTCTTCTGATATACCCAAGAGTGAAATTGTTGGATATTATGGTAGTTCTCTTTTTAGTTTTTTTTGGAACCTCCATTCTGCTTTCCACAGTAGCTGCACTACTTCACCTCCACATCAAGAGTGTACATGTGTTTCCCTTTCTCCACATCCTCACTAACCTTTGTTATTTGTGATCTTTTTGATGACAGCCATTCTGACAAGACTGAGGTGATATATCTCATAGTTTTGATTTGCATTTTACTGCCAATTAGCTATGTTTAGCATCTTTGTGAGTTCTGTCTGTCTATCTGTATTTTTTCCTTGGAAAAATGTCTATTTAGGTCTTCTCATTTTTTAAAAAAGATTTTGGGTATTTTTTTGATATTGAGTTGTATGTGCCATTTCTGTAGTTTAGATATGAACTCTTGCTTGGTCATCTTTTTGATGTTAACGTCTTATCATGTGCAAATATTGTCACTACTTCAGCAGCTTGTCTTTTCATTTTGTCTTTGGTTTCCTTTGCTATGCAAAATCTTTTAAGTTTAGTGAAGTCCCACTTGTTTATTTTTGCTTTTGTTTCATTTGCCTTAGTAGACTGAACCTAAAACTGTTGCTATCTTTTATGTTCAAGAATGTTCTATATTTTCCTCTAGGGGTTTTATGGTTTCTGGTCCTACATTTAGGTCTTTATTCAGTTTTGCATTTATTTTATATATGGTGTGCTAAAATAATCTAATTTTATTCTTTTCCATGTAGCTGACCAGTTTTCCCAGTACCCCTTATTGAAAAGACAGTGTTTTCTCCATATTTCCTGCTTCATCATAAATCAATTAAATAGAAGTGTGTGGGCTTATTTCTGGGATATCTATTCTATTCCGGTGATCTTTGTGTCTGTTTTTGCTCCGGTACGATTCTCTTTGATTACTGTCGCTTTGCAGTCTAATCTGAAGTCAAGGTGCGTGATGCCTCCAGCTCTGTTCTTTCTCAAGATTGTTTGGCTATTTGGGGTCTTTGTGTTTCTATACAAATTTTCAAATTACTTTTTCAAGTTCTGTGAAAATGCTTTGGTATTCTGATAGGGATTGCATTAAATCTGTAGGTTGTCTTTGGTAGTAAGTTTATTTTCACAGTATTAATTCTTCCATCCACACACATGCTATATTCTCCCATCTTTTTCTGTTGCCTTCAACTTCTTTCACCAACGGCTGATAGATTTCTGAGTACATGTCTTTTACTGCTTAGGTGTGTTTGTTCCTAGGTATCTTATTCTTTTTGGTGTGATTGCATATGGTATTGTTTTCTTAATTTGTTTCTTTCTGACAGCTTTGAGTTTTGTTTTCTTCTTCTTTTTCTAATTCCTTCAGGTGTAATGTTAGGTTGTTTATTTGATGTTTTTCTTGTTTCCTAACAATAAGCTTGTATCACTATAACTTCTCCCTGTGAACTGCGTTGGCTGTGTCCCATAGATTTTGGATCATTGTGTGTTCATTTTCATCTGTCTTGGGTATTTTTAGAATCCCTCTTTAATTTTTTCAGTGTTCCTTTCTTCTCCTTTTATTCTCTTCATCTGTGATGTGAAGACTATCTTTAATGTTATGTTTGGATTTCTTTCAGTTTTTTAAAATATGTGTGTGTGTGTGTGTGTGTGTGTGTGTGCGCGCGCGTGTGTGTGTGATTATTGAAGTTGCTGAGCTCTTAATTTCACGTGGACACTAACAACCCTGCATTGTTACTCTGCTCCACCACAGTTACTGAATTGGACCTTATATTTTACATCTACTTGTTTTGTGTGTCCCTTACCTTCTTATTGTGAATATAGATGATTTTATTAGTATTTTCTTTCATCCTTCCTATTAGCTGTGTTCATGGTTGATTTACTACCTGTGTTGAATATTTGCCTTATCCAATGAGGTTTTTCCTTTAGTAAGTTTCCTTTCCTAATTTTTATGTTTCAGTCGTGGCCTTTTCTTTTTCACTTAGAAAAGCCCCTTTCAGATTTCTCATCCCGCTGGTTTGACGATGCTGAGCTCTTTTAGTTTTGTTTCTCTGTAAAACTTGAGATCTCACCACCAAATCTGAAGGAGAGCCTTGCTGGGTAGAGTATTTTTGGTTATAGGCTTTTCCCTTTCATGACTTTAAATATACCATGCCACTCCCTTCTGGCATGCAGAGGTTATCCTGAAAAGTCAGCTGATAACTTGATGCAAGTTCCCATGTTTGTAACTTGTTGCTTTTCCTTTGCTCCTTTTACTAGTGTCTTTTTCTCTTTATTTTGTTGCCAGATTAATGACAATGAGTCTTGGTGTGGTCCTCCTTGGCTTGATCCTGTTTGGGCCTTACTGTGTTTACTGGACTTGGATGTCTGTTTTCCTTCCCAGGTTATGGAACTTTTCAGCTCTTATGTCTTCAGGTATGTTCTACATTGCTTTCTCTTACCTTTTTGCTTCTGGGACCAGTATGATGCAAATATTAGTACACTTGATGTTGTGTCACACGTCTGTTCAACTTTCCTCATTGCATTTTAATCTATTGTTTTCCCGTTCATCCTCAGTGACCGCCCGTGCTCTGTCCTTCCGTTTTCGGATGCATTCCTCTGTATCATTTAGTCTACAGTAGTTTCCTTTTAGTGTATTTTTCATTTCAGTTACTGTATTCCTAATCTCTGTTTTGTTGTTCTTTAATGGTCTAACTCTTTTTAAAAACATTCTAACTTCTTGCTCTGGATGTCCATTCTTCTGAGTTTTTTGATCATCTTTACAGTCATTACCTTGAACTCTTTGTTGAGGAGATTGGCTCTCTCCACTTCACTTAGATCTTCTTCTGAGTTCTTATCTTGTTCCTTCATTTGGATCGTGTTTCTGTATCACCTCATTTTTCTTAACTTGCTGTTTTTATTGCTCTGTATGTAGTAAGTTCATTTCGTTTCCTGACCTTGGAGAAGTGGCTTTTTGTAGGAGAGGTCTTATGTGTCCCAGCAACCCACTGTCCCCTGGTCACTAGAACTATATGTTCTAGGTGTACCCCCTATGTGGGCTGCTTGGGCTCTTCTGTTGTGGTGGGCTGACTACTGTGGATGGTCTGGTAGGCTTGGCTGCCCCCAGAGTGCTTGTTTGCCAGACCCTGCCTTGTGTGGAGGCTGTCTGTGCTGCTTGCTGAGGCTAAATCATGAGGCAACTCGCTGAAAAGCTCTGGGAGACACCAAATCTAGTGCTGGTTCACTTCTGGGTAGAATTGCAGTGCAGGTGATACCAGGGCTAGTGCCCAGTCCCTGGTCCTGGGGCTATGCTGGTGACTGGGAGGAAGACCCAGGTCCCGAGTTCTGGCTGCAGGCCCCAGGAGTCGCAGAGTTGGTGTTGGATCACTGTCCCTGACACAGCTCTCTGCAGGGTCTGGGCTGTCCCTAGTCTTGTGTTGGCATTCTGACGGGCAGGGTCAGGACCCAGCTGAGCCCGTGGTTGCTTCTGGCCTGCAAGGGAGTGTTCTGGTCACACAGGCTGCTGGGCTGTGGTATTCCTGGGGCCGGTGTGTACCTGTTGGTGTACGAGGCCGATCCCACTGCTGGAGCAGGTTTGCGGTTGTGTAGGTCAAAGCTCCATCCAGTCCCTGGGCAGTAATCACCTGCCGACGGTGAGGCTGATTCCAAGGCCAGAGGAGGCTCACTGGTCAGAGGGGTCAGGGACTCTGGGGCTGGCGCCTGTCCACTGAGGTCTGGAGGCTGGTCCTTGGGCTTTTGGTGGCTGGGCCCATGTCCAGGGGCAGCTGTGCACTGAGGGTCTAAAGGCATCGTGTTCGCTGGTGGATGTGGCTAAGCACCTGCTCAGTTAGTTGCTTGGCCTGCAGCCCCCTAGTGCTTGTGTGTATAGTGTGGTGGAAATGGGTAAGGCTAGGTCCTGAGGCTAAATAGATAGAGGGAGGATTCTGAAATTTTGCTTGCTGGTGCCAGTGGCCGCGAGGTAGAAGGAGCTCCCCCAGATGGCTGCTGCCAGTGTCCATGTCCCTGAGGCTGTGCTGTAAATGCCTCTTGCGTCTCTGGGAGACTCTCTAAGATCAGGAGGTAGGTGTAACCCAGGATCCTTGCAAATGACTGCTTCTGTTCTGATTCTCGGATCACGTGGGATTTTGTGAGCATCTTCTAAGAGTGGAATCTCTATTTCCCACAACCCTCTGGCTCTCTGGAAAATAAGCACTACTGGTGTTCAAAGCCCAACTTTCTAGGAACTCTTCTTCCCAGCACAGGATCCCTGGGCGTGGGAGCCTGATATTGGGTTCATACCCCTTGCTCTCTGGGAGCCCCTCAGAAATTGTAATTATTCTCCCATGTGTGGGTCACCCCCCAGGTGGTGTGGGTCGTGACGCTATTGAGATGTTGCCCGTCCTTCCTGCCTTGCCGAGGGGCCTCTTATGTCTTTAGCTGTAAAACATCTTTCATGATGAGTCCCGCCCTTTTCTTCAGTTGCTGCTCTGTAAACAGTTGTGACTTTGGTGTGCGTCTGAGAGGCATCCAGCTCTGAGTCTCTGAACGCTACCATCTTGGACAATCTCTCCACTTCATTCTTTTTTTTTTTTTTTTTTTTTTTTTTGCGGTATGCGGGCCTCTCACTGCTGTGGCCTCTCCCGTTGCGGAGCACAGGCTCCGGACGCACAGGCCTAGCGGCCATGGCTCACGGGCCCAGCCGCTCCGCGGCACGTGGGATCTTCCCGGACCGGGGCACGAACCCGTGTCTCCTGCATCGGCAGGCGGATTCTCAACCACTGCGCCACCAGGGAAGCCCTCCACTTCATTCTTAAATCATATTATTTAATTTTTCTTAGTATCTTGTTTGATTCGTGACAGTTTGAAATTTATTATCACTCATGTTTACTTTGCCTGTTTTAAAAAATTGAATAGTGCATTCATGCAGTTTGAAATGAAGGTAGTGACCTGTGAATTTCCATACCTCAAAACTCAAGGATAGGACAAAAGCCTTTTCTACCTGTGTTACCCTCAAACTCTGCACCCCAGCCCAGCCTGGGGATTAACCTCTTGTACCCATGCTCACCTTCTGCTTTTGGACCGTAAACCATCACTGCATCTGTATGTGTGTTGACAACGTGAACTCTAGTCTTTCCAGTTTTTGTGTTTTGTTTTTTTGGTTTAGGGAACGGTCCTACTATGAATGTACATTTACTGGTCTGCTGAAGTTCATATATAAACCTGTCAAACACATTACCAGAATTGGAATTGCTTGTATATACACTTTGCTAAATTTTAGAGACAATGCTAGAACAGAAGTAAATTGTATTTCAGGTCCCACAAAATTCTCACACCATGAAAACCCTTCCCTTTTTAATATATCTGTGTGTAGTTTATCTTTATACCCATACTATATTTCCCAGAGATGGGTAAGTGTTATGTTTCTTGCCAGCACATTTACCGTATTGTTCAAAGTGAGGTGTTTACTGGTTTTAGCATGATCATATTTCCATGAACTCGCAAATACAAGATCTTCTCTCACACTGTCTTTTACTCCCTGCTGTTTTATATTGCCCTCCTAATTCTCAGTCCTGGTCTTTCTTTATGTTCTTCATCAACCTGGATAGGTTATACTATTTTCTCCTCTATTCAAGACCAACAGAATAGAATAGAACACCTAGAAATAAACCCTGATATATGGCCAAATGATTTTTGACAAGTTGCCAGACTTTTCAAAGTAAAAAGGATAGTATTTTCAACAAATGGTGCTGAGAAGTCTTGTTGTCAACGTGCAAAATAAGGAAGATGGACCCCTTACCTAACATCATATGCAAAAAATAATGAAAACGTATCAAGAAACTAAATATAAGACCTAATAAACTAAAAAGTCTTAGAAGAAGACACAAGACAAGAGCTTCATGACATTGGATTTGGCAGTGTCTTCCTCAGTATGAAATGAGGGAACAACAAAGGTACAGCTAACAAAAAATAAACAATTTGCAGTACATAATTAAAAAATAATGTGTATGAAAGAAATGTAAACAGAATAAAATGGCAACCCACAGATGGGGAAAAATATTTGAAAGCCATCTATCTGACAAGAGATTTCTCTTCAGAATATACCAAGAACTTCTACAACTCAACAAAAAGCAAACACCCTGATTCAAAAATGGATAAAAGACTTGAATAGATGGTTCTTCAAAAAGATGTACAAACGACTAAGCACTTGAATAGATGCTCCATATCACTAAATGCGTGTTTATATATTTGTGTGCATGCATACACACACAAGCACACACACACACATACACAAGCAGAAAACAAGTATTGGTGAGGAAGTGAGGGAGTAGGAAGCATTGTGATGTGTCAGAGGGAATGTAGAATGATACAGCTGCTTTGCAAAAGAGTATGGCAGTTTTTCAGATATTGAAAAATAGAATTACTCCATGATCCAGGAATCTTACTCTGAGGTATACCCAGAGGAACTGAAATCAGGGTCTTAAATATTTGTACTCTAGTGTTTAGAGCAGTAATAATCAGAGTAACTAAAATATGAGAGCAACCTACGTGTTCATTCACTGATTCCTGGATAAGCAAAGAATACAATATTATTCATAGAATAATTGTATTCATAGAATACAATATTATTCAGTGTGAAGAAGGAAAAGATCTAGGAATGTGCTACAACATGGATGAATCTTGAGGACATTTAGCTTCCAAAAATGCCATTTTTGTGACTTTTAGTGAGTCATAACAATACAACTACTTATTTCAATTATATGGGGTACTTAGTGTAGTCAAAACCATAGATCTGGGAGGGTAATGATGCTTTTCATGTGTTTATGGAACAAAAAGGAAAGTTAGGTTTAAAAGATATAGAGTTACAGTTTTAAAACGTAGAAAAGAATTAGAAAGATAAATGGCGATGTTGATCGCCCGATAATATGAATGTATTTAATATTACTGAACGCTGCACTTTATAATAATTAACATGTTATATTTTATGTTATTTGATTTTACCAACATACAAAATTGGGAAAGAATGTAATACGAGGGAAGGGAGTGGACCTGGGATACAGCAGACAGTAATCAGATGGGCGAGACACTGCATACGTTGAAGGAGAAGAGCTGAGAGTCTTCATTACTCTGAGGGTGTATTAAATAGATATGTGTGGGTGTACTGCTATCCCCCATGGGTTATCTTAAATTAATAAAGTCCATAAGGCTTGCTGAGGCTTTTTTAAAAACTGGATAACCTAGGAGATAATTAAAGGGTGATACTTAAGTCTATGTCTAGGTTGACAGATTTTGCAGGGAACACGAACCCGAGAACAGTGGAAGTCCTGAGAGTGTAAGTACATGGAAATTAGAAAAAAAATAAAGGGAATTAGGAAAACTTTGGACTTCGAAGGTCATGTATTAATGAGTCAGACCTGAGGTCTCTAAGGAGTTATATACACAGTTGCTATTTGGATTGCTTGTTGATAAAGACCAGTGGAAAAACTAGAGTCGTTTCCAAGTGTAGGTAAGATATACTGAGAGGATGGAGGTGGAAAGTAGGGAGGCCCAGAGAAAAGTGGGAAGGTCATATTGGGCTACGGTGGTGGTAATATCCAGCAGAACAGATGCTAGGAGAGAGTATGGATTCATCTTTCTTCTTTCGATTCCCCACCTCATCCTTAATAATTCTTTGGGACTGTTTCATTGCTCTGTGACGCAGGTACAGAATTCGCGTGAGGAGACTACACCCTCAGTGTCCAGCTGTCTGAGGCCTCAGTGTGCTTCAAGTGATGGAGAACTCTTTCTTCTTTATGAGAAGAGTTAGTACCTCGTAGCTAAACTTAGGCTGGAGCTTATGCAATATTGATTCCGTTTTATATATACTGTTGGCACAGAGGTTCCTCCTCCTCTTTTCTTGACCATTCTGAAATGAATCTATATTTCTCAATATTTGGGTATATCAGATAAATACATTAAGGAAAGGAATCTTATATATTGCTCCCTGCATAGTTTGCTCTTTCTTGTTTCTCCTTTACCTTTACTAAATTAGCACAGGGAGAGACCTTGAAATGTTCTAATCAGGAGAGGTTAGAACATCATATTTCTAGAGAGGTTGGTTGGACAGAGCAGGGGTCCCAGTGAAAATCAAAGCTTCTGTTTCTACTTGGAAGTTTACCTGTATAGAGTAGAGGGCTCCAGGAAATATCCTGGAATATTCCAATGTCCCTGCAGGAGATCATTAAGCGAGGCAGGATGTGGTAGCAGATCAGGGTCCTATGACATGTTTGTCAGTCATCTGATGTGAGATTCTCAGAGCCAATCCCATATGGTAGGGCTGACTGCAGAGTGAGGCAGCACCTGTGAAAACCTTTGATCGCATGTTAAAGATGAAGCTCTGATTCTGGGGAGAATTCTGTTGCCTGACTGAATGTCACTCTTCGGTGGGGATGAGATTCTGTGCTTTTCTTCTCTTGATGACCACTGACTGAAAATCTTTAGAGGATCATGTCTAGAAAGCATTCTTGATTTAATTTCTTAAAGAAGAAAACATAGAAAACATTTTTATCCACTTCCAAATTGAGGATCAAGGGGAATGACATCAGCGAAAACGTCAGAGTCGGGAGCTCTGGCTTGTGTCCATCGCCAGAAACACGGACATACGTGGTCAAACCTGTCAGAATGATCTTTTCAACACATGTCAGTTTTCTTTTCTTTTCACCCTGTAGATTTATCTTTCATTGAAACTTAACTTACTACAGGATGTGGAGAATAAACAGGAAAGGTGAAACTGTATTTCCTGATGAAAGAATCAGTAAGTCACATTAGCTGTTCTGAGCTATGTCTTACCCACCGTGACTGTAATTAAAACAAACAAATACTTTTTTTTTGGTAAGTCAGTTCTGACATTTCCTCGTTAAAGACGAGGTAACAGATACAGACTTAGATCTCCCAGAATTGAGCAAACTTTTGATTGTACCTGCGCTGAATATATGAGCATGACCTGCTATAAATCTTCATGATACTGATTGCCACAACTGACAAATTCCCTTTTTCCACTCCTGATATGTTGCATGTAAGGAATGCACAGGTCACTAACCCCAGCTGGTCACAGGTAAACTCTGCCACATGGATTACTGCATGTTTTCCTGCCGGAAGACTACACATTCTTTTTTTTTTTTTTTTGGTGGTGGTACGCGGGCCTCTCACTGCTGTGGCCTCTCCCGTTGCGGAGCACAGGCTCCGGACGCACCGGCCCAGCGGCCATGGCTCACGGGCCCAGCCGCTCCGCGGCATGTCGGATCTTCTCGGACCGGGGCACGAACCCGTGCCCCCTGCATCCGCAGGCAGATTCTCAACCACTGCGCCACCAGGGAAGCCCGACTACACATTCTTGAGTATCATGCCTGCAGAGTATCAGGACTCTTCTTTTTTCTGGATAATTTTATGAGAAAAATATAAATTGTATTTGCATATTCTTCATGTTTTTATTTATCCATTCTCTTTCAAGTCCTAAGTGCAGATATTAAAATGATTTCCAAGAGGGTGGTAAATAAGACAGCTACGTATATGCTCCAAAATTAGCAATAAAGCATAATACAATTGTAAATGCATTAATGTGTGATTAATATGTAGACATTTATGTAAAAGCAATTTTAGTAATGCTTTGTGGAGAGCTTCAGAATCTAGGTATTAAAATAAAAGAAGAAGGAGTTCTTGAAACTCTCAGGGAATTATAGAGAAGTCTTTGTGTCTATAAATATCAACCTGAAATAATGCATATTCTCAGAAATAAACTAAGCATAAAATTGTAGGAAGAAACTTCATGAAATGAAAGAGCGTGTGCTGGCCATACAAGAAAAATAATATTCTCAGAGAATAATGAAGAGTGTGGAGTTCAGCAGAAGGGTAATACAGACTCAGGCAGTAAATCTTTGGAGACCCTAATTATGAGTTCCTGATATTTCATCTTTGGAGAGACAGTAGTCAGTCATTTGAAATATGATGTTATAAGATGACGTTAACATACTTAAATACTTTCGTTTAGAAATGACCACTTAGAACCAGAATAAATGAAAGAGATCACAAAAGTATGTTTTTGTTGATTTTTAAAGACCTCAGGTGAGTGCTGATAATTTAAAAATCCATGATGTCTTTCACTGCAAAGTAAAGAAACTGTTAGAGTGGAGCGATGACTGGACTGGATGTCAATATTCTGACATCGGCTGAGTGTGATTCGTGTTTGGTAATTGCAGTTATTGTTGCTTTTGTTGTGGTCATCCATTTACAATGCTTGGTGTCAGTTGATTTATCTGTTGTAAAAATAAAATACAGTCTGTGTGTGTAAAAAAACATACGTGATGTCTTGATAAAGTTGTATGGAATTTGAGATCCAGAAAAAAGCATTTATTTTCTGTAATGCTAGGATGCTAATTGGACATTTTTGCAAGAAAGGGATTTCAGGATGCAAAAATCTCATGTCTCTAAGGTGGGAAGTCAGTTCATTGTGGAACATTCTATTAAACTTGTGTGAGTGGAGAAATAATCCTTTGCAAGGAAGAGGTCTCGATTCCCTTTTTAATAGTTAGTGGTTTATAGTATACCGAATGAGGAAAATGGCTATTTCTGAACTTTAGAAAAAAAGAATATAGTTTTTCTGCGTTTATATTGAGAAGCTGATGTAGAATATCCAAAATTCTTTATTTTGAAAAACAATGTAATTAATTTGACATAATTCATATATATTGAACCTGTGGTACACACACACAAGAAAACTTACATTCAAAAAATGTTTTGCACTTAAGAAATATTTTCTAGTGTAGTCAATTTACAATGTTGTGGGTTTTTTAATACATGTTTATTGGAGTATAATTGCTTTCTAACACTGTATTACTTTGTGCTTTACAACAAAGTGAATCACCTATAGGTATACGTATATTCCCCTTATCCCCCCTCTTGAGCCTCCCTCCACCCTCCCTATCCCACCCCTCTGGGGGTCATAAAGCACCGAGCTGAACTCCCTGGCTATGTGGCCGCTTACCACTAGCTCTTTTACATTTGGTAATGTATATATGTCAGTGCTACTCTCTCACTACGTCCCTGTCTCCCCTTCCACCCTGTGTCCTTAAGTCCGTTCTCTACATCTGTGTCTCTAGTCCTGTCCTATCACTAGGTTAGTCAGTACCATTTTTCTACATTCCATATATATGTGTTCATGTATGGTATTTGCTTTTCTCTTTCTAACTTACTTCACTCTGTATGACAGACTCTAAGTCCAATGACCTCACTACAAACAACTCAATTTTGTTCCTTTTTATGGCTGAGTAATATTCCATTATATATATGGGCTACATCTTCTTTATATATTCATCCATCAGTGGACATTTAGGTTGCTTCTATATCCTGGCTATTGTAAACAGTGCTACAGTGAACATTGTGGTACATGTATCTTTTTTGTGTGTGTGTGGTACGCGGGCCTCTCACTGTTGTGGCCTCTCCCATTGCAGAGCGCAGGCTCCGGATGCGCAGGCTCAGCGGCCATGGCTCACGGGCCCAGCCACTGTGCGGCATGTGGGATCTTCCCGGACCGGGGCACGAACCCGTGTCTCCTGCATTGGCAGGTGGATTCTCAACCACTGCGCCACCAAGGAAGCCCCATGTATCTTTTTGAATTATGGTTTTCTCCGGGTATATGCCCAGTAGTGGGATTGCTGGGTCATATGATAGTTCTATTTTTAGCTTTTAAGGAACCTCCATACTGTTCTCCATAGTGACTGTATCAGTTTACATTCCCACCAACAGTGCAGGAGGGTTCCCTTTTCTCCACCCCCTCTGCAGCCTTTATACATTGTTGTATTAAGTTCTGTATAATTAATTAATTATAATTAATTATATATACATATAATTAATATATATATTCTTTTCCATTATGGTTTAACACAGGATATTGAATATAGTTTCCTCTGCTATACAGTAGGTCTTTGTGGGTTGTCCATCCTATGTAGAATAGTTTGCTTCTGCTATTCCAAAACTCCCAATCTTTCCTTCGCTCTCTCCTTGGCAACCACAACTCTGTTTTCTGTATCTGTGTGTTTGTTTCTGTTTCACTGACATATTCATTTGTGTCCTGTTTTCGATTCCACATATAAGTGATATTATATGCTACTTGTCTTTCTGTTTCTGACTTACTTCACTTAGTATCATTATCTCTAGGTCCATCCATGTTGCTGCAAATGCCATTATTTCATTCTTTTTATGTCTGAGTAATATCTCTTGTATATGTATGCCACACCTTCTTTATACATTCATTTTTCAATGAGCATTTAGGTTGTTTCCAAGTCTTGGCTATTATAAATAGTGCTGCTATGAACATAGGGTTTCATGTGTCTTTTTGAATTATAGTTTTGTCTGGATATATGTCCACAAGTGAGATTGCTAGATCATATGGCAACTCTCTTTATAGCATTTTTGAGGAACCTCCATACCGTTTTCCATAGTGGGTGCACCTACTTACATGGCCACCAACAGTGTAGAAGGGTTCCTTTTTCTCCATATCCCCTCCAGCATTTGTTAATTGTAGATTTTTTTAATGATGGCCATTCTGATCTGTGTGAAGTGATACCTCATTGTAATTTGGATTTGCATTTCTCTAATCATTAGTGATGATGAGCATCTTTTCATGTGCCTGTTGGCTATACTTATGTCTTCTTTGGAGAAATGTTTATTTAGGTCTTCTACCCATTTTTCCACTGAGTTATTTGTTATTTTGTTGTTGAGTCGTATGAGCTGTTTGTATAGTTTGGAAATTAAGCCCTTGTCAGTCTCATCATTTGCTAATATTTTCTCCCAGTCCATAGGGTGTATTTTCATTTTGATTATGGTTTCCTTTGCTGTGCAACAGCTTATAAATTTGGTTAGTTCTTGTTTCTTTTTTGCTTTTACAGTAAGTCTCCTCCATATGAACAAGTTCTGTTCCAAGAGTGCGTTTGTAAGTCCAATTTGTTTGTAAGTCCCACAAAGTTAGCCTAGGTACCCAACGTACACAGTCGGCTCTATGGTATTGTACCGTAATATGTTTATAATACTTTCCACGCAAACAATACATAAAAAACAAACACAAAAATAAAGAAAATGTTTTTAATCTGAGAGTACAGTAAGTAGAAAAGTACAGTAGTACAGTACGACAGCTTTGATACTGGGGCTGGCATGGAGGGAAGAGGCAAGAAGAGTTACTGACTGGAGGAGGCAGAGGAGGTGGGAGAAGGTAGAGGTGGAGGATTATCAGCAGTAGGAGACAGAGGGCAAGCTGCCATTTCACTCACGCCTGACATTGATGGCAGAGGTTCTGGTTCCTTGCTGGATTTCATTCTATCTACCCTCTTGAAAAAATGATCCATTGATGTCTGGGTAGTAGTTCCTTTTTTCTCATCATAGGTGACAAGGTAGCGTAGCACTGGATTGCATTCTGAATGGTTGCCACCTTTGGGTACCATTCTAGGTTCGGGTCCTATACCTCAAAAACGAACAGTGCTTCCTCAAATAAAGAAGATTCCGTTGCCATTCTCTGTGTTGTGAATCTCTTCAGTTCTTCTGTTACCTCTTCTTCCTCCTGTCCCTCTTCATCCTTTCTCTGGACCTCCAATTCCATCAGCAAGCTCCTCATGTTGCACAGCAAGGAGTTCAATGAAGTCATCCTCTTGGAGATCTAGCTGCAGCTTCTCGCTGTGGGTCACTACGTTGCTGAAGACCTCTTCAGACTTCTGATCTACCTTCTCAAATCCACAAAAATCACGAACAAACTGTGGGCAAAGTTTCTTCCAAACTCCATCCACGGTGCCCACCATACCCTCACACCGTGCAAAGTCAGTGTTTTTTATGGTCTTGTGGATGTTATAGTCCTTCCAAAGTTGTCCCTAGGTTGTTCCTGATTTGTCACTTACCTTCACTGCCTGACCAAAAGTGGGACATAAGTAATATTTCTTGAAAGTCACTTTAACTCCCTGGTCCATAGGTTGAATGAGCAATGTAGTATTCGGTGGCAGATGCACTACTTTGACGTTGAGATGAAAGTCATTCATGGATGGGGGATGGCCCAGAGCATTGTCGAGCAGCAAAAGAATGTTTTGCTGGAATGTCCTTCTCCAAGCGATATTTCTCTACATCTGGGATAAAGTGGTGGTAAAAGCAGTCCTGGAACGTGGCCTGTGCAATCCAGGATTTAGGGTTATGCTTCCACACAACAGGAAGAGAGCCCTTGGCTATGTTTTTAAGGGTTCTTGGGTTCTCTGAATGATAAACTAAGAGAGGCTTCAGCTTCAATTCACCAGAAGCATTGCCACGAAACAACAGTTAGCCTATCCTTTGCTGTTTTACAGCCCGGCATCAACTTTTCCTCCTTACTGATGTAATTTTGGTCTGGCATCTTCCAGTACAGCTGTGTCTCATCCACATTAAAAACCTGGTCGGGTAAATACACACCATCATCAATCATTTCTTAAAGTGTTTCCGGAAGTTCCTGGACATCTACCCTATATGCACTTGCTGCCTCTCCACTTACTTTTACATTGTGAAATTTGGCTCTAGCCTTGAACCGATGAAACCAGCCATGGCTGACATTAAAAGATGTGCCCTCTGATTCTTTTCCGTGTTTCTTCTTCAAGTCTTCATAAAGGCCTTTAGCTTTCTCTTGAATCAGCATTAAGCTGAGCAGGACTCAGCGCTGATGTTGGTCTTGCATCTGCACACTGAGAAGTTTCTCCATCTCCTCCACCACTTTTCCATGCTTCTTCGATATTTTGTCAACATCGTCAGCACAGCAGACTTCACATGTTCCAAGATCTTGTCCTTGGTCTTTAGATTTGTGCCAGTGATTGAATGATTCATGTTATAAGAATGAGCGATGTCTAACATCTTTTTGCCTCGATCCACTCTCTCAATTACTTTCACTTTTCTTTCCATCATTATCGCTTGGCGCTTCTTAACAGTACCAGCTACATCACCACTGCTTTTACACTTGCCTCCAGACATCTTGGCCTTGAAATAAAGGTACTGTACTACTGTACTCTATACAGTACTGTAAAGCACACAAAAGCACAACCACTTATAGAGGATGCATGCACGTGACAATGTATGCCAGATACACAAACTAACTTACATGATTTGACATGCGAATGGACGTTTGCATCTTTGAAAGTTTTCAACTTGAAAGTTTGTATGTAGGTGACTTACTGTATTTCTGCTGCCTCGGGAGAACTACCTAGGAAAACTGTGGTATGATTTACGTCAGAGAATGTTTTGCTTATGTTCTCTTCTAGGAGTTTGAAGGTGTCTTATCTTATATTTAAGCATATAAGCCGTTTGGAGTTGATTTTTGTGTATGCTGTGAGGGTATGTTCTGACTTCACTGATTTGCATATGGCTGTCCAACTTTCAAAACACCACTTGCTGAAGAGACTATCTTTTCTCCACTGTATATTCTTGCCTCCTTTGTCGAAGGTTAATTGACCATAGGTGTGTGGGTTTATTTCTGGGATCTCTATTCCATTCCATTGATCCATGTATCTATTTCTGTGGCAATACCATGCGGCTTTGATTACTTTAACTTTGTAGTATTGTCTGAAATTTAGGAGGGTTATGCCTCCTGCTTTGTTCTTTTTCCTCAGGATTGTGTTGACAGTTCTGACTTTTTATGGTTCCAGATATATTTTAGGATTATTCTAGTTCTGGGGGAAATGTCATGGGTATTTTGATAGGGATCACATTAAATCTGTAGATTGCTTTGGGTAGTATAGCCATTTTAACAGTATTAATTCTTCCCATCCAAGAGCATGGGATGTCTTTCCATTTCTTTGAATCATCTTCAGTTTCCTTTACTAATGTTTTGTAGTTTTCAGCATATAAATCTTTCACCTCCTTGATGAGAGTTTTATTCGTAAGTCTTTTATTTTTTTTGATGCCATTTAAAAAAGGGATTGTTTGTTCACATTTCCTTTCTGATATTTCATTGTTAGTGTAAAGAAATGCAACCAGGGACTTCCCTGGTGTCTCCATGGTTGAGAATCTGCCTGCAAATACAGGGGACATGGGTTTGAGCCCTGGTGCAGGAAGATCTCACATGCTGTGGAGAAACTAAACCTGTGTGCCACAGCTACTTAGCCTGCACACTAGAGCCCGTGAGCCACAAATACTGAGCCCGTGTGTCACAACTACTTATGCCCGCATGCCTAGAGCCCATGCTCTGCAACAAGAGAAGCCACTGCAATGAGAAGCCTGTGCACCACAATGAAGACTAGTCCCCCGTGGCCACAACTAGCAAAAACCTGTGCACAGCAATGAAGACCCAATGCAGCCAAAATAAATTAACAAAAAAGAAAAACAAGAAATGCAACCAATTTATGTACGTTAATCTTGTATCCTGCTACTTTGCTAAATTTGTTTATCAATTCTAGTAGGTTTTGGGTGGAATTTTTAGGATTTCCTTTATATATATTATCATGTCATCTGCAAATAATGACAAATTTACCTCTTCCCTTCCAATTTGGTTAGAGTTTTTTCTTTTTCTTGTCTGATTGTTGTGGCTAGGACTTCCAGTACTATGTTGAAGAGAAGAGGTGAGAGTGGGAATCCTTGTCTTGTTCCGGATTTTAGCGGGAAGGCTTTCACCTTAGGAACATTGAGTAATATATTGCCTGTGGGCTTGTCATAAATAGCTTCTATTATGTTGAGATATGTTTCCTCTATACCCACTTTGGTAAGTGTTTTTATGATGAATGGATACTGAAGTTTTTCAAATGCTTTTTCAGCATCTATTGAGATGATCATTTGTTTTGTTCTTTTCCTTTGTTGATGGGGTGTATCATGTTGATTGATTTGCCTATGTTGAAACAACTTTGTGACACTGGGGTGAATCAAATTTGGTCATGGTGTATGATCCTCTTATGTGTTGTCAGATTCGGTTTTCTAATATTCAGATGAGAATTTTTGCATCTAAATTTATCGAAGATATTGGCCTGCAATTTTCTTTTTTGATAGTGTCTTTCTCTGTGCTTTTTTTTGAAAGTCTTTATTGAATTTGTTCCAATATTGCTACTGTTTTGTTTTGGTTTCTTGTTTGTGAGGCATGTGGGATCTCAGCTCCACCACCAGGGATTGTACTCACACCCCCTGCACTGGAAGGTGAAATCTTAACTGCTGGACCACCAGAAAAGTCCTCATCTGTTTTTTGTTTGTTTGTTTTAGTAAATTTCTTTCTTTATTTTTGGATGCATTGGGTGTTCGTTGCTGTGCACGGGCTCTCTCTAGTTGTGGTGAGCGGGGGCTACTCTTCATTGTGGTGTGCAGGCTGTTCATTTCGGTGGCTTCTTTTTTTGCAGAGCATGGGCTCTAGGTGTGCAGGCTTCAGCAGTTGTGGCTATCAATCTCAGTAATTGTGGCTCATGGGATGTAGAGTGCAGGCACAGTCGTTGTGGCACACAGGCTTAGTTGTCCCATGGCATGTGGGATCTTCCCAGACCAGGGCTCAAACCAATGTCCCCTGCATTGGCAGATGGATTCTTAACCACTGTGCCACCAGAGAAGTCACCCCACCTGTTTTTGATATCAAGGTGATGATGGCTTCATAGAATGTCTTTGGAAGTATCCCTTACTCTTCAATCGTTTTGAAGAGTTTGAGAAGAATTAGTGTAAGTTCTTTTTTGTATATTTGGTAGAATTTGTCTGTGAAATCATCTGATCCTGGACTTTTGTTGGTAAGGAGTTTTTTTAAATTACAGATTCTATTTTGCTTTTAGTGATCAGTATGTTCAAGTTATCTATTTCTTCTTGATTCAGTTTTGTTTGGCTGTAAAAAACCAACATATATTTTAACGTAATTTTAGCAACTAAATACTTACCATGTATTAGACCACAAAAGAGTGAAGAAAACAATATTAAAACAGTTTTTCAAATAGAAAAAGTATTGAAATATTTTTAAGAAATTGGGATAATAATGCTAATTACAATAATGACAAATTGTTCTGAACTTAAAGACTACTTTATTGGGCTTCCCTGGTAACGCAGTGGTTGCGAGTCCGCCTGCCGATGCCTGGGACACGGGTTCATGCCCTGGTCTGGGAGGATCCCACATTCCATGGAGCGGCTGGGCCCGTGAGCCATGGCCGCTGAGCCTGCGCGTCCGGAGCCTGTGCTCCGCAACGCGAGAGGCCACAACAGTAAGAGGCCCGCCTACCACACACACAAAAAGACTATCTAAGATGCTTATTATATGCTTATTATAAGCATGATATTATATGCTTATATATTATATATGCTTATTATATGCTTATTATATTCTTATTATAGGCATGATATATGCTTATTTTTTTATTGTTTTAAAATACATGGAATATTTTCTCCTTTCTAATGTAATTCTTTTATTTTACCTGTATATTGTGAAAAAAATGTAGTTGCACATAATATAAAAATTATACTTTAATGGGAGATATTAATCTGTTTACAGTTACTATAGTACTGAAAACACTTAGGTTTAGAGTTACCATGTTATTGAGTGCTCTTATTTATTTATTTATTTAAAAATATTTAATTTGGGGGGGGGCATAAATTATTTATTTATTTTTATCATCTTTATTGGACTATAATTGCTTTACAGTGGTGTGTTAGTTTCTGTTTTATAACAAAGTGAACAAGTTCTACATATACATATATCCCCTTATCTCCTCCCTCTTGCGTCTCCCTCCCACCCTCCGTATCCCACCGTCTAAGTGGTCACAAAGTACTGAGCTGATCTCCCTGTGCTATGCAGCTGTTTCCTACTAGTTATCTGTTTTACATTTGGTAGTATATATAAGTCCATGTCACTCTCTCACTTCGTCAAGGCTTACCCTTCCCCCTCCCCATGTCCTCAAGTCCATTCTCTATGTCTGCGTCTTTATTCCTGTCCTGCCCCTAGGTTCTTCCCAACCATTTTCTTTCTTTTTTTTTTAGATTCCATATATATGTGTTAGCATACAGTATTTGTTTTTCTCTTTCTGACTTACTGCACTCTGTATGACAGACTCTAGGTCCATCCACCTCAGTACAAATAACTCAATTACATTTCTTTTTATGGCTGAGTAATATTCCATTTTATATTGAAGATGTGCAACATCTTCTTGATCCATTCATCAGTTGATGGACACTTAGATTGCTTCCATGTGCTGGCTATTGCAAATAGAGCTCCAATGAACATTATGGAACATGACTCTTTTTGAATGATGGTATTCTCTAGGTGTATGCCCAGTACTGGGATTGCTGTATCATATGGTAGTTCTATTTTTAGGTTTTTAAAGAACCTCCATACTATTCTTGAGAGTGGGTGTATCAATTTACACTCCCACCAACGGGGCAAGAGGGTTCTATTTTCTCCACACCTCTGCAGCATTTATTGTTTCTAGATTTTTTGATGATGACCATTCTTACCTGTGTGTGGTGATACCTCATTGTAATTTTGATTTGCATTTCTCTGATGATCAGTGATGTTGAGCATTCTTTCATGTGTTTGTTGGCAATCTATATAACTTCTTTGGAGAAATGTCTATTTAGGTCTTCTGCCCATTTATGGATTGGGTTGTTTGTTTTTTTGATATGGATCTGCACGGGCTGCTTGTAAAGTTTGGAGATTAATCCTCTGTCAGTTGCTTCATTGGAAAATATTTTCTCTCATTCTGAGGGTTGTTTTTTCATCTTGTTTACGTTTTCCTTTGTTGTACAAAAGCTTTTAAGTCTCATTAGGTCTCATTTGTTTATTTTTGTTTTTATTTCCATTTCTCTAGGAGGTGGGTCAAAAAGGATCTTGCTGTGATTGATGTCATAGAGTGTTCTACCTATGTTTTCCTCTAAGAGTTTTATAGTGTCTGGGCTTACATTTAGGTCTTTAATCCATTTTGAATTTATTTTTGTGTATGGTGTTAGGGAGTCTTCTAATTTCATTCTTTTACCTGTAGATGTCCAGTTTTCCCAGCACCACTTACTGAAGAGGCCATGATTTCTCCATTGTATATTCTTGTCTCCTTTATCAAAACTAAAGTGACCATATGTGCATAGGTTTATCTCTGGGTTTTCTCCCCTGTTCCATTGATCTATATTTCTGTTTTTGTGCCACTACCATACTGTCTTGACTACTGTAGCTTTGTAGTATTGTCTGACGTCAGGGAGCCTGATTTTTCTAGCTCTGTTCTTCTTCTCAAGATTGCTTTGGCTGTTCAGAGTCTTTTGTGTTTCCATACAAATTGTGAATTTTTTTTGTTCCAGTTGTCTGAAAAATGCCATTGGTACTTTGATATGGATTGCATTGAATCTGTAGGTTGCTTTGGGTAGTATAGTCATTTTCACTATGTTGATTCTTCCAATCCAAGAACATGGTATATCTCTCTATCTGTTTGTGTCATCTTTGATTTCTTTCCTCAGTGTCTTATAGTTTGTTGAGTAAACGTCTTTTGTCTCCTTAGGTAGGTTTATTCCTAGGTATTTTATTCTTTTTGTTGCAGTGGTAAATGGGAGTGTTTCCTTAATTTCTCTTTCAGATTTTTCATTTTAGTGTATAGGAATGAAAGAGATATGTGTACATTAATTTTGTATGCTGCAACCTTACCAGATTGATTGATTAAGTCTAGTAGGTTTCTGGTAGCATCTTTAGGATTCTCTATGTATAGTATCATGTCATCTGCAAACAGTGAGAGCTTAACTTCTTATTTTCTGATTTGGATTCCTTTTATTTCCTTTTCTTCTCTGGTTGCTGTAGCTAAAAATTCCAGAAGTGTGTTGAATCATAGTGGTGAGAGTGGGCAACCTTGTCTTGCTTCTAATATTGGTGGAAATGGTTTCACTTTTTCACCATTGAGAATGATGTTGGCTGTGGATTTGTCATATATGGCTTTTATTATGTTAAGGAAAGTTCCCTCTATGCCTACTTTCTTGGGTTTTTAAAAAATCATAAATGGTTATTTAATATTGTCAGAAGAATTTTCTGCATCTATTGAGATGATCATATGGTTTTTATCCTTCAGTTTTTTAGTATGGTGTATCACATTGATTTGCATATATTGAAGAATCCTTGCATCCCTTGGATAAACCCCACTTGATCTTGGTGTATGATCCTTTTAATGCTCTGTTGATTTCTGTTTGCTAGTATTTTGGTGTGGATTTTTCCATCTATGTTAATCAGTGATATTGACCTGTAGTTTTCTTTCTTTGTGACATCTTTGTCTGGTTTTGGTATCAGGGAGATGGTGGTCTCATAGAATAAGTTTGGGAGAGATCCTCCCTCTGCTCTATTTTGGAAGAGTTTGAGAAGGATAGGTGTTAACTCTTCTCTAAATGTTTGATGGAATTTGCATGTGAAGCCATCTGGTCCTGGGCTTTTGTTTGTTGGAATATTTATAATCACAGTCTCAATTTCAGTGCTTGGGATTGGTTTGTTTATAGTTTCTATTTCTTCCTGGTTCAGTCTTGGAAGGCTGTGCTTTTCTAAGAATTTGTCCATTTCTTCCAGGTTGTCCATTTTATTGGCATATAGTTGCTTGCAGTAATCTCTCATGATCCTTTGTATTTCTGCAGTGTCAGTTGTTACTTCTCCTTTTTCATTTGTAATTCTATTGATTTGAGTCCTGTCCCTTCTTTTCTTGATGAGTCTGGCTAATGGTTTATCAATTTTGTCTATCTTCTCAGGGAACCAGCTTTTAGTTTGTTTGATCTTTGCTGTTGTTTCCTTCATTTATTTTCCATTTATTTCTGATATGATCTTTATGATTTCTTTCCTCTGCTGACTTTGTTTTTTTTTTTTTCTTTCTTTCTCTAATTGCTTTAGGTGTAAGGTTAGCTTGTTTATTTGAGATGTTTCTTGTTTCTTGAGGTAGGATTTTATTGCTATAAACTTCCCTCTTAGAACTCCTTTTGCTGCATCCCATAGGTTTTGGGTCTTCATGTTTTCATTGTCATTTGTTTCTAGGTATTTTTAAATTTCCTCTTTGATTTCATCAGTGATGTCTTGGTTATTAAGTAGAGTATTGTTTAGCGTCCATGTGTTTGTATTTTTTACAGATTTTTTTTTCCTGTAATTGATATCTAGTCTGATAGCATTGTGGTTGGAAAAGATACTTGATAATGATTTCAATTTTCTTAAATTTACCAAGGCTTGATTTGTGACCCAAGATATGATCTATCCTGGAGAATGTTCCACGAGCCCTTGAGAAAAAGTGTATTCTGTTGTTTTTGGATGGGATGTCCTGTGAGTATCAATTAAGTCCATCTTGTTTAATGTATCATTTTAAAGCTTGTGTTTCTTTATTTATTTTCATTTTGGATGATCTGTTCATTGGTGAAAGAGGGGTGCTAAAGTCCCCTACTATGATTGTGTTACTGTCGATTTCCCCTTTTATGGCTGTTAGCATTTGCCTTATGTATTAAGTTGCTCCTATGTTGGGTGCATAAGTATATAGAATTGTTATATCTTTTTCTTGGATTGATCCCTTGATGATATGTAGTGTCCTTCTTTGTTTCCTGTAATAGTCTTTATTTTAAAGTCTTTTTTGTCGGATATGAGAATTGCTACTCTAGCTTTCTTTTGATTTCCATTTGCATGGATTATCTTATTCCATCCCCTAACTTTCAGTCTGCATGTGTCCCCAGGTCTCAAGTGGGTCTCTTGTAGACCACATATATACCAGTTATGTTTTTGGATCCATTCAGCCAGTCTATGTCTTTTGGTTGGAGCATTTAATCCATTTACATTTAAGGTAATTATTGATATGTATGTTCTTATGACCATTTTCTTAATTGTCTTGGGTTTGTTATTGTAGGTCTTTTCCTTCTCTTGTGTTTCCTGCCTAGAGAATTTCCTTTAGCATTTCTTGTAAAGCTGGTTTGGTGGTGCTAAATTCTCTTAGTTTTTGCTTGTCTGTAAAGATTTTAATTTCTCTGTCAAATCTGAATGAGATCTTTGCTGGTTCGAGTAATCTTGGTTGTAGCTTTTCCCCTTTCATCACTTTAAATATGTCCTGCCAGTCCCTTCTGGCTTGCAGAGTTTCTGCTGAAAGATCATCTGTTAACCTTACGGGGATTCCCTTGTATGTTATTTGTTGTTTTTCCCTTGCTGCTTTTAATATTTTTTCTTTGTTATTTAATTTTTGATAGTTTGATTAATATATGTTTTGGCATGTTTCTCCTTGGGTTTATCTTGTATGGGACTCTCTGCACTTCCTGGACTTGATTAATGATTCCCTTTCCCATATTAGGGAACTTTTCAACGAAAATCTCTTCAAATATTTTCTCAGTCTCTTTCTTTTTCTCTTCTACTTCTGGGACCCTGATATTCGAATGTTGGTGTGTTTAATGTGGTCCCAGAAGTGTCTCAGATTGTCCTCAATTCTTTTCATTCTTTTTTCTTTATTCTGCTCTGCAGTAGTTATTTCCACTATTTTATCTTCCAGGTCATTTATCCATTCTTCTGCCTCAGTTATTCTGCTATTGTTTCCTTCTTGAGAATTTTAAATTCCATTTATTGTGTTGTTCATCATTGTTTGTTTGCTCTTTAGTTCTTCTAGGTCCTTGTGAAATGTTTCTTGTATATTCTCCATTCCAGTTCCAAGATTTGGGATCATCTTTACTATCATTACTCTGAATTCTTTTTCAGGTAGACTGCCTGTTTTCTCTACATTTGTTTGGTCCGGTGAGTTTTTACCTTGCTCCTTCATCTGCTGTGTGTTTCTCTGTCTTCTCATTTGGCTTTGGGGACTGTGTTTGGGGTCACCTTTTTGCAGGCTGCAGATTCGTAATTCCCATTGTTTTGGTGTCTGCCTCCAGTGACTAAGGTTGGTTCAGTGGGTTGTGCAGGCTTTCTGGTGGAGGGGACTGGTGCCTGTGTTCTGGTGGGTATGTCTGGATCTTGTCCTTCTGGTGGGCAATTCTGCATCCGGTGGTGTGTTTTGGGGTGTCTGTGGCCTTATTATGATTTTAGTCAGCCCCTTTGCTAATGGGTGGGCCTGCATTCCTGTCTTGCTAGTTGTTTGGCATGGGATGTCTGGCACCATATCTTGCTGGTCTCTGACTGGAGCCAGGTCTCAGCATGGAGACGGATATCTCTGGGAGAGTTTTCATCGTTGGATATTATAAGGTGCTGGAGGTCTCTGGTAGATAAATGTCCTGAACTTGGCTCTCTCACCTCAGAGGCACAGGCCTGACACATGGCCGGAGCAGCAAGATCCTGTCAGCCACACGGCTGGGGGTGAGAGCAAGAGGTAGCTTTGGTACATCTCAAAGACCACCAATGGGATTCACTGACCATTTTCTCCCCAGACGTGAAGAAAACAAAATTCAGTCTTCGTCTAGTCAGCCACTTTGGTAGCCAGCCTCCAAGATGGCCCTAATTATCCCCTAATTATCTCCCAGTCTTCATCTACCAGTGTGTCTCCTCACACTTGAAAAAAGCTCACTGTTTAACTAATAAGAAATTGCAGAAATGACAAAGTGCAGTTTCCAAGTTTATCAAAGACATTGCAGCTTCTGCTTTGGTTTCTGCTAGATCACTCATCCTGGGGTAATCCAGCTTCCATGTCATGAGGACACTCAAGCAGCCCTAAGGAGAGATCCATGTGTCAAGGAACTGAGGCCTCTTACTTACAACCATGTGAGTGAGTCATCTCAGAAGTCAAAAGATTTAATTTTATTTATTTTTTGTTGCATTGGGTCTTCGTTGCTGCACAAGGTTTCTCTAGTTGTGTCACGCAGGGGTTACTCATCGTTGCGGCGCTCGGGTTTCTCCTTGCAGTGGTTTCTCTTATTGTGGAGTATGGACTCTAGGTGCATGGGCTTCGTAATTGTGTCATGCAGGCTCAATAGTTATTGCTTGCAGGCTCTAGAGTGCAGGCTCAGTAGTTGTAGTGCACGGGCTCAGTTGTTCCATGGCATGTGGGATCTTCCCAGACAGGGCTCAAACCTGTGTCCCCTTTATTGGTATGGAGATTCTTAACCACTGTGCCACCAGGGAAGCCCCTGGTAACTAGTTCTTGAACTTTTCAGCCTCAGCAATTATGAGAAAACAAAAATATTCTGTTGTTTATAAAATACCAAGTCTCTCGTATTTTGTTTTAGCAGTGAAGGGGCTGGCTGAGGAGAAATATCTGTGAGCTTGAAGACATATCAAGAGAAACCTTTAAATCTCAAAAGAAAAAATGGGCAGGAAAGAAATCAGCAGAACAGAGTAATCAATAATTGTGGAACAGTGAAAATGCTGTGACCTATACATAATGGATATAGCAGGAGGAAAATAAAGGTAACAAAGAACAGAAAGAATTTTTTAAAATGACTGAGAATCTCCCCAAATTAATGTCTCACACTAAATCCATAACATCCAAACTTAGAGAAACATATGAATAGTAAAGAAAATTGACCAATATCTCTCAGGACCATCAATGCAAAAATCGTCAACAAAATATTAACAAATCAAATCCAACAATATTTTGAGAGAATTTTATATCATGAATGAGAAGGAATAATCCCAGTTATGCAAGGCTTGTTCAACATTCTGAAATCAAATAATTATATTCATCATATCAACACCCTAAAGACAATCATTAACCTATCACTAGATTCAGAAGACCTTTGAAAAAACCTAAAACCCATTCTTCATAAAAACTCTTAGTTAAAGAAATAGACTGGAAGTTTCTCAAGTTGATAATAAAGATCTACAGGAAACTTTGATCTTACCTCATGATTAATGGTTAAAAACATGAAGCTTTGTCACTAAGTTCAGGTAAAAACAAAGATGTCCCCTTTCATGACTCCTTTTCCATATTTTACTCCAAGTCCTTACTAATGCAATAAGGCATAAAAAGAAATAAAACAGTACAGATTGGTTAGAAAAAAATGAAAGCAGCCTAAATAAAATGTGGACCATTATAATTTATGGGCACCTCACCAAAGAAAATAGACACCATGCATATAAGTATACAGAAGAATAATCCAGATTACATGCTGCCATAAAAAAGCAAATTAAAAATACAATTACATACCACTATGTAACACTTAGAATGGCTAAAATGTGTACAATGACAAGGACAAATTCTGTAGCGGATGCGGAACATTAGGAAATGACATTTGTTATTGGTGGAAATGAAAAATAATGCAGCTACTTTGGTAGTCTGATTGACACTTGCTATAATAGTGAACATTCCATTACTGTACAATCCAGCAAGTGTTCTCATGGATATTAACTGAAAGTAGTTTAAAACATACTTCCAGATGAAAACCTGCATATGGATATTTATAGCACCTAATTCAATATTGCCAAAATGTGAATGAAACTAAGGTGTCCTCCAATAGGTGAATGAAATGATATAGTATTAATATATACTGGGAATGGGGTAATATTGAGCACTAAGAAAGTAAGCTATCAAGCCATAAAAATATATGGGAATTCTTTTTTTTCTTTTGAAATGAGGTGATTTTCTTTATTTTGTAATTTAAATTTTATTGGAGTATAGTTGATTTACAATGTTGTGTTCATTTCAGCTGCACAGAAAGTGATTCAGTTACACATATGCATATATTCATTCTTTTTCAGAGTCTTTTCTGATAAAGATATTCCCAGAATATTGAGTAGAGTTGCCTGTGCTATACAGTAGGTCCTTGTTGCTTACCTATATTATATAGAGTAGTATTCGTATGTTTACCCCAAGTTCTTGATTTACCCCTCCCCCCACCTTTCCCCTTTGGTAACCATAAGTTTGTTTTCCAAGTCTGTGAGTCTGCCTCTGTTTTGTAAGTTAGTTCATTTGTATCAATTTTTAGTTTCCACCTAGAAGTGATATCATACAATATTTGTCTTACTCTGTCTGACTTACTTCACTTAGTACAATCATCTCTAGGTCCATCCATGTTACTGCAATTGACATTATTTTCTTCTATTTTTTTTTTCTTTTGCGGTACACAGGCCTCTCACTGTTGTGGCCTCTCCCATTGCGGAGCACAGGCTCAGGATACACAGGCTCCGGACGCGCAGGTTCAGCGGCCATGGCTCACGGGCCTAGTCGCCCCATGGCATGTGGGATCTTCCCAGACCGGGGCATGAACCCGTGTCCCCTGCATCAGCGGGCAGACTCTCAACCACTGCACCACCAGGGAAGCCCCTATTTTCTTCTACTTTATGGCTGAGTCATATTCCATTATATATATGTATCACATATTCTTTACCTATATTCGTATGTTGATTTTGGTTGCTTCCATGTCTTCACTATTGTAAAGAGTGTTGCAGTGAACATTGGGGAAGATGTGTCTTTTCGATTTATGCTTTCCTCCAGATATGCACACAGGAGTAAACTTGCTGGATCATCTGGTAGCTCTATTTTATTTTATTTTCTTTCATTTCATTTCAATTTCTTTGGAGTATAGTTGATTTACAATGTTGTGTTACTTTCTGCTACACAGCAGAGTGAAGCAGTTATACATATATCCAATTCTTTTTGGATTCCTTTCCCACACAGGTCATTACAGAGTATTGTGTAGAGTTCCTCAAGTGCTATACAGTAGGCCCATATTTGTTATTTTTAAAATATATAGTGGTGTGTATATGTCAATCCCAATTTATCCCTCCCGCCTCCCCTTACTCTGGTAACCTCCATTCTGTGCTCCATAGTGGCTGTTGCCAATTGGCATTGCCACCAATAGTGAAGTATTTGTGGCACAGTAGTTAAGAATCTGCCTACCAGTGCAGGGGACACAGGTTTGAGCCCTGACCCAGGAAGATCCCACACGCTGCAGAGCACCTAAGCCTGTGTGCCACAACTACTGAGTCTGCGCTCTAGAGCCCATGAGCCACAACTACTGAGCTCACGTGCCACAACTACTGAAGCCTGTGTGCCTAGAGCCTGTGCTCCACAACAAGAGAAGCCACTGCAAAGAGAAGGCTGCGTACCACAACGATGAGTAGCCCCCGCTTGCTGCAACTATAGAAAAGCCGCATGCAGCAACGGGGACCCAAAGCAGATTAAAATATACGAATAATATGTAGTAGGTTTCTCTTTTTTCCACACCTTCTGAAGCATTTCTTGTTTCTAGACATTGTGAGGATGGCTACTCTGAGTGGTTCTAGGTGATACTTCTTTGTACATCTGATTTGCATTTGTCTGACATAAAGCAATGGTGAGCATCTTCATGTGTGCTTTTTTTTGAACAGTGTGAGTAAAATGTACCCCTTGAAAAAGGGTTATTGAAAGGTTGCCTTGTTTTGAAGTCTATTTCGATTACCTACCCCAAGACATTTTTTGTGTGTGTGGTACACGGGTCTCTCACTGCCGTGGCCTCTGCTACTGCAGAGCACAGGCTCAGGATGCACGGGCTCCGGATGCACAGATTCAGCGGCCATGGCTCACGGGCCCAGCTGGTCCATGGCGTGTGGGATCCTCCTGAACAGGGGCACGAACCCATGTCCCCTGCATCGGTAGGAGGACTCTCAACCACTGTTCCACCAGGGAAGCCCACCAAGACATTTTTTGAGGGCTGTTGTCACTTACAGCTTCCCAGGCATTGTGAATATGAAGTGCCTATAAGATCCAGGTTTAGAATTGTTGTTATGGGAAAGACAAGGCGGCAGGATTTCTCCTGTCCCTCTCTGGTTACTGACACAACCTTAGCTGTAGGGAAAGTCCTGTTCCTGGGTTTTAACTTAGAGCGGGATGTGCCTGACCAAACATGTAAGGGCTTCCATCCCATTCCTCCTTCTCCCTTCCCCTTCAGCCCCCGAACAAGCATAAACCCCTGCAGAGTCACCTGTTGAGGGGGCTGTCGTGTAGAGTCTGATGACCCTAACGAAGGAGTCAGAAGGTCGGAACCCAAACACCAGGGTATGTTGAGACCAGGTGATTTTCCAAATGTCATGCAGCCCAGAGAGCCCACCATCCTTTGGGTGTGAGAGGGTTGGTTTAGTAGTATGAGGGCACACTTCGATCTGGAGATTGTGATCCCATGCAGAGGGGACCAAGTACTACATGTTCAAGGGGGGTGAATTAGCTGGCGTATCCTCCCGAGGTCCTCAGGCCCACAACAGTCCAGCCTTGGGATCAAATTGTGTCTGTGTCCAAGGATGTGACACTAGCACGTCCACCATGACTAAATGGATTTAGTGATCATTTTTCTTTTCTATAATTTAATTTTAAATTTATAATGGGGTATAGTTGATTTACCATGTTGTGTTCATTTTTGATATACACCAACATGATTCATTTATACAGAGATGACTATACATTCTCTTTGGAATTATTTTCCCATTGAGGTTACTAAAGGGTGTTGAGAAGAGTTCCAAGTGCTCTACAGCAGATCCAGTTTGATGACAAGTTTTCTCTCTGTAAATATGTATATACTAACTCCAACCTCATGATTTGTGCCTCCAACACACCTTTCCAGTTTGGTAACCATAAGTTTGTGTTCTAAGCCTGGGACTCTGTTTCTGTGTTGTAAGATAGTACCTTTGTATCAATATGTAGATTCCACAGATAAGTAATATCATATGATATTTATCATTGTCTGATTTATGCCACATAGTATGAATGCATCTAGGTCCTTCCGAGTGGCTGCAAATGGCCTTATTTCATTCATTTCATGGCTGAGTAATATTCCACTGTACATATCTACCATAATTTCTTTATCCAGTCTTCCTTCCAAGGACGTTTACGTAGCTTCCAAGTAGGGGCTCTTGTAAACAGGGCTGCATAAATTTTGGAGTGCCTGGGTACTGTCACTTTACGTTTTTTCCAAGATACAGGCCCAGGAGTGGAAGTGCCATATGCTCTGAAGCTCTGCTTGTTAGATTTTTAAGGAATCACCACCCACTTCTCCAGAGTGGCTGTTAGCAATTTACATTCCCACCATCATCTTGTCAGGGTTCCCTTTTATCCACGCCCTGTCCTGCATTTCAGGTTTTACACTTTGTGAGGTTGGCCATTCTGACTGGTGCAAAGCGATACCGCTTCCTCACTCTTCCCGAACAGACGGTGTACCATCCTCTGGATGTCCCATTCATGTTTTACCTGGAGGAAGGGTCCTCTGCACCTGGAGATATGGGACCCATGGAATGGGGGCCAGGCAGTGTTACTGTAAAAGTACTGAATTTGCTGTCCCATCCTCAGCAAGCCTCTCAGACCCACGAGTGTAGAGCCTTAGGTCCCATCCAGCTGTGTGTCTAGATGTGGTCAGTCCAGGTTGCATCACAGCCCTTGAACACATTTTGTAAGAATTTCTCTCTCTCTCACTGTCTTTTTTTGTTCTTTTTATTTAATTTTATAATGGGGTAGAGCTGATTTTCAATACTATGATTCTTCCTGCACTACATCTATCCACTTGATTCACTTAAAGAGAGACACCAATCAATTCTTTTACAGATTCTTACAGTCTTATATACGCTTTTCCGGTGACAGCAGTGTGCTGAGTCCAGCTACTTGAGCTATTCAGCAGGTCCTGTTGATTACGTATTTTGTTTATGGAACCGTATCTATGCTAATTCCAACCTCCTGGTTTATGCATCACCCCCACCGCACCTTTCTCTTTTAGAAGTCATAAATGTGTTTTCTTTATGTGTGACTCGGTTTCTGTTTTGTAAGTGAGTTCATGTGTAGCTATTTTTAGATACCACGTATAATTGATACCTTATGATAAGTCTCTACTAATGTCTGACTTACGTCACTTAGAATGATCGTACGTGAGTCTCCACGAGTTGCTGCAACTGGCCTTATTTCATTGATTTAATTGCTCAGGAATATTAAATTGTACATAAGTACCACAAATTCTTTATCCATTTCTTCCTTCAAGGACATGTATGTTGTACCCAAGTGGAGGCATTTTAAGCAGAGCAGCATTAAACGTAGGGATGCCTGTGTCCTGTCGACTTTTGGTTTTACCACGATATACGCCCAAGATTGGAAGTGCCGTATGGTCTGTAGCTCTATTTTTTTAGAAGGTTAAGGAAACATCATGCACTTTTCCAGAGTGGCCGTTGACTATTTACATCCCCCCAATCAGGGTAAAGAGGCTTCCTTTGCTCCATGGCCTGAGCTGGATTTCTGGTTTACACTTTTCCAAGATGGCACTATTGACTAATGCGAAGTCAGAATACTTTGTAGTGCTGATTTGCATTTCGTGGTTGTTTGGTTCGCCAAAAAGGGCGTATGGGTTTTGCCTGAATACGTTTATGTTTATAATGGGGTTTAGCTGATTTTCATTGCTGTGGTTATGTCGCTTTACACTCACGTGATTCACTTACACAGGGATATCAATAAATACATTTTAATATTTGTACAACTCAGATATATTCTTCTGTGGTGAATAGGGTGGGTTGAGTACAGATCATTGAGCAATGAGTAGGTCTTGAGGATTACATACTTGGTTTATGGATCGGTATCTGGGCTAATTTCAAACTCTTGTTTTATGCATCACCCCACATCACCAATGCCCTTAAGCAGGCATCAGTGTGTTTTCAAATATTTAACTCTCTTCTATATTGTAATTCAGTTGATCTCTAGCGATTTTTAAAGGGATGTTTCCAGCAATTCTGCCTTGAATTCAAATCCTCCTCATAGTCTGACATCAATATATTTTTGGACCAAGTTATCATTTAGAACACTGGAGGTCTGTGAAGTGCAGTACCCCTGAGCTCCATTTCCGAACTCGCTTTTCTGTGAGTGGGACGAAACACGGCTGGATGGCTTCACGCCCTATTGTCGATGCGGGGTGGCAGGCTGAGCCTTTGGTGAATTCTTGTTCGTGATGGGAAATGAGAGTGATATGTGCCCGACCAAACACCTCCAGCGAGTCTCTCATTGGTTCCCCCTCTTGCAGTTCATCCTGCGGACAAATTGCAGACGGTACGAAAGAGGCATGGAAAGGCGCTGAGTCTCCAAGTGGGGAGATTGTTAGTAAGGGGGCCTGAATGGAGAACACGAGCACCAGGAGATGAAAAGTGAGGTGAGTTTCAGAAAGCTTTCCCGAAACCACGGTGTAGCATCCGCTGGGTTTCCAATGAGTGCTTTCGCTGTCGGAAGATTGCGTTGAACCTGGAGAGTTGGGACCCATGGAACGGGTAGCACGCAGGATTCCTTTCAAGGGTCTGCATTTGCTTTCCCAACCTCACCAATCGTCTCAGCCCCAAGAGTGTCCAACCTTATGTCTTCTGCCGCTGGGGCTGTAGATGTGGTCAATCCTGGTTGCACCCCAGTCCCTGAACGCATTTTGGAAAATTTCTCTCTGTTTTGCCCTGCTTGTTTCTTCTTTGTGTTGGAAATGTATCCTCAGAATGGGTCTGAGCTGATTTTCCCTGCTGTTTTTAGGCCGCTTTACACACACTTGATGCACTTACACAGAGATATCAAGACTTAGCTTTTAAGATGCTTACTAGTCGGATAGATACTTGTGCGATGAACAGGGTCTGGTGAGTCCAGTTGATTGAGCAAGGAGTAGGTCGTGTCCATTCCATATTCGCTTTTCGGAAGGGTATCTGTGCTCATTTCAAACTCGAGTTTTATGCGTCACCCCACCTCACCTTTCCCCTGAAGCAGGCATAAGTGTGTTTTCTAAGAGCGTGACACTGTTCTGTGTGGGGATTCAGTTCATGGGCAGCAATTTTTACATTCCCTCGATAAGTGATATCATAAGTTTCTTTTTTTGTGGGACTTATTTCACTGAGGATGATCGTACCTAAATCCACTCAGGATGCTGCTACCAGCCTCATGACGTGGATTTCATGGCTGAGTGACACTCCATTGGACCTACGTAGCACCACTTGTCCACTTGTCCACTTGTCTTTGTCCACTTGTCTCTTTCCTGGGATATGAAACCAGAGTTGAGGTTCTTGTCAAGACAGCAGCCCTCAACTTTGGGGTCCCTGTGTCTGCTTGATTTTTTCATTTTCTCAAGGTCAACGCCCATGTGTGGAAGTGCCCTATGCTCTGTGGTTCTGTGTTTTACATGTTTTGGGAAAGAGGATACACTTGTGAAGATTGGCTGTTGGCCATTGACATCCCGCCCATCAGCTTAACAAGGCTCCCTTGACTCCGTGGCCTGTCCTGCCTTTCTGGTTTTTAGACTTTTTTCGCCTGGCCCTTTTACCCGGGTTGGGGTGGGGGCGAGAGATTTCTTTGTAGTGCTGATTTGCTCTCCCAGGTTGCTTGGTTGGCCAAAAAGGGCGTATGCGTTTTTTCCTGAATATATTCAGGAAAAAACGCATACGCCCTTTTTGGCCAACCGCATCATTGTCCAGGTTCTGGCGCTTTTCATGTGCTATCGGGGCCATTCCGATGTACCCGTTGACATCCGTTTCCTGCATTTCTGCCTTGCGTTCAACGCCTCTTCGTAGCCTGACCTCAATATATTTGGGGGCGATAGGTATCGTTTGGAACTCTGCAGGTTTGGGAAGTGCAGTGCCCCTGAGCTCCATTTCCCAAGTCGCTTTTTTGTGAGTGGGACGCAACACGGCTGGATGGCTTCACGCCCTATTGTCGATCCGGGGTGGCAGGCTGAGCCTTTGGTGAATTCTTCTTCGCGATGGGAAATGAGAGTGACATGTGCCCGACCAAACCGCTCCAGCGAGTCTCTCATTGGTTCCCCCTCTTGCAGTTCATCCTGCGGACAAATTGCAGACGGTACGAAAGAGGCATGGAAAGGCGCTGAGTCTCCAAGTGGGGAGATTGTTAGTAAGGGGGCCTGAATGGAGAACACGAGCACCAGGAGATGAAAAGTGAGGTGAGTTTCAGAAAGCTTTCCCGATCCCACGGTGTAGCGTCCGCTGGGTTTCCAATGAGTGCTTTCGCTGTCGGGAGATTGCGTTGAACCTGGAGAGTTGGGACCCATGGAATGGGGAACACGCAGGATTCCTTTCAAGGGTCTGCATTTGCTTTCCCAACCTCACCAATCGTCTCAGCCCCAAGAGTGTCCAGCCTTATGTCTTCTGCCGCTGGGGCTGTAGATGTGGTCAATCCTGGTTGCATGCAAGTCCCTGAACGCATTTTGGAAGAATTTCTCTCTGTTTTGCCCTGCTTGTTTCTTCTTTGTGTTGGAAATGTATCCTCAGAATGGGTCTGAGCTGATTTTCCCTGCTGTTTTTAGGCCGCTTTACACACACTTGATGCACTTACACAGAGATATCAAGACTTAGCTTTTAAGATGCTTACTAGTCGGATAGATACTTGTGCGATGAACAGGGTCTGGTGAGTCCAGTTGATTGAGCAAGGAGTAGGTCGTGTCCATTCCATATTCGCTTTTCGGAAGGGTATCTCTGCTCATTTCAAACTCGAGTTTTATATGTCACCCCACCTCACCTTTCCCCTGAAGCAGGCCTAAGTGTGTTTTCTAAAAGCGTGCCTCTGTTCTGTTTGGGGATTCAGTTCATGGGGAGCGATTTTTACATTCCCTCGA
Source organism: Kogia breviceps (assembly GCF_026419965.1). Taxonomy (NCBI): domain Eukaryota; kingdom Metazoa; phylum Chordata; class Mammalia; order Artiodactyla; family Physeteridae; genus Kogia; species Kogia breviceps. Next base: position 95,805,121 of record NC_081312.1, read on the forward strand.
TAAGTGATATCATAAGTTTCTTTTTTTGTGGGACTTATTTCACTGAGGATGATCGTACCTAAATCCACTCAGGATGCTGCTACCAGCCTCATGACGTGGATTTCATGGCTGAGTGACACTCCATTGGACCTACGTAGCACCACTTGTCCACTTGTCCACTTGTCTTTGTCCACTTGTCCACTTGTCTTTCTCCACTTGTCTCTTTCCTGGTATATGAAACGTGTAGCGGAGTCGAGGTCCTTGTCAAGACAGCAGCCCTCAACTTTGGGGTCCCTGTGTCTGCTTCATTTTTTCATTTTCCCAAGGTCAACGCCCATGTGTGGAAGTGCCCTATGCTCTGTGGTTCTGTGTTTTACATGTTTTGGGAAAGAGGATACACTTGTGAAGATTGGCTGTTGGCCATTGACATCCCGCCCATCAGCTTAACAAGGCTCCCTTGACTCCGTGGCCTGCCCTGCCTTTCAGGTTTTTAGACTTTTTTCGCCTGGCCCTTTTGCCCCGGGGGGGGGGGGAGCGAGAGATTTCTTTGTAGTGCTGATTTGTTCTCCCAGGTTGCTTGGTTGGCCAAAAAGGGCGTATGCGTTTTTTCCTGAATATATTCAGGAAAAAACGCATACGCCCTTTTTGGCCAACCGCATCATTGTCCACGTTCTGGCGCTTTTCATGTGCTATCGGGGCCATTCCGATGTACCCGTTGACATCCGTTTCCTGCAGTTCTGCCTTGCGTTCAACGCCTCTTCGTAGCCTGACCTCAATATATTTGGGGGCGATAGTTATCGTTTAGAACTCTGCAGGTTTGGGAAGTGCAGTGCCCCTGAGCTCCATTTCCCAAGTCGCTTTTTTGTGAGTGGGACGCAACACGGCTGGATGGCTTCACGCCCTATTGTCGATCCGGGGTGGCAGGCTGAGCCTTTGGTGAATTCTTCTTCGCGATGGGAAATGAGAGTGACATGTGCCCGACCAAACCCCTCCAGCGAGTCTCTCATTGGTTCCCCCTCTTGCAGTTCATCCTGCGGACAAATTGCAGACGGTACGAAAGAGGCATGGAAAGGCGCTGAGTCTCCAAGTGGGGAGATTGTTAGTAAGGGGGCCTGAATGGAGAACACGAGCACCAGGAGATGAAAAGTGAGGTGAGTTTCAGAAAGCTTTCCCGATCCCACGGTGTAGCGTCCGCTGGGTTTCCAATGAGTGCTTTCGCTGTCGGAAGATTGCGTTGAACCTGGAGAGTTGGGACCCATGGAATGGGGAGCACGCAGGATTCCTTTCAAGGGTCTGCATTTGCTTTCCCAACCTCACCAATCGTCTCAGCCCCAAGAGTGTCCAGCCTTATGTCTTCTGCCGCTGGGGTTGTAGATGTGGTCAATGCTGGTTGCATGCCAGTCCCTGAACGCATTTTGGAAGAATTTCTCTCTGTTTTGCCCTGCTTGTTTCTTCTTTGTGTTGGAAATGTATCCTCAGAATGGGTCTGAGCTGATTTTCCCTGCTGTTTTTAGGCCGCTTTACACACACTTGATGCACTTACACAGAGATATCAAGACTTAGCTTTTAAGATGCTTACTAGTCGGATAGATACTTGTGCGATGAACAGGGTCTGGTGAGTCCAGTTGATTGAGCAAGGAGTAGGTCGTGTCCATTCCACATTCGGTTTTCGGAAGGGTATCTGTGCTCATTTCAAACTCGAGTTTTATGCGTCACCCCACCTCACCTTTCCCCTGAAGCAGGCCTAAGTGTGTTTTCTAAAAGGGTGACTCTGTTCTGTTTGGGGATTCAGTTCATGGGGAGCGATTTTTACATTCCCTCGATAAGTGATATCATAAGTTTCTGTCTTTGTGGGACTTACTTCACTGAGGATGATCGTACCTAAATCCACTCAGGATGCTGCTACCAGCCTCATGACGTGGATTTCATGGCTGAGTGACACTCCATTGGACCTACGTAGCACCACTTGTCCACTTGTCCACTTGTCTTTGTCCACTTGTCCACTTGTCTTTGTCCACTTGGCTCTTTCCTGGGATATGAAACGTGTACCGGAGTCGAGGTTCTTGTCAAGACAGCAGCCCTCAACTTTGGGGTCCCTGTGTCTGCTTCATTTTTTCATTTTCCCAAGGTCAACGCCCATGTGTGGAAGTGCCCTATGCTCTGTGGTTCTGTGTTTTACATGTTTTGGGAAAGAGGATACACTTGTGAAGATTGGCTGTTGGCCATTGACATCCCGCCCATCAGCTTAACAAGGCTCCCTTGACTCTGTGGCCTGCCCTGCCTTTCTGGTTTTTAGACTTTTTTCGCCTGGCCCTTTTGCCCCGGGGGTGGGGGGAGAGATTTCTTTGTAGTGCTGATTTGCTCTCCCAGGTTGCTTGGTTGGCCAAAAAGGGCGTATGCGTTTTTTCCTGAATATATTCAGGAAAAAACGCATACGCCCTTTTTGGCCAACCGCATCATTGTCCACGTTCTGGCGCTTTTCATGTGCTATCGGGGCCATTCCGATGTACCCGTTGACATCCGTTTCCTGCAGTTCTGCCTTGCGTTCAACGCCTCTTCGTAGCCTGACCTCAATATATTTGGGGGCGATAGTTATCGTTTAGAACTCTGCAGGTTTGGGAAGTGCAGTGCCCCTGAGCTCCATTTCCCAAGTCGCTTTTTTGTGAGTGGGACGCAACACGGCTGGATGGCTTCACGCCCTATTGTCGATCCGGGGTGGCAGGCTGAGCCTTTGGTGAATTCTTCTTCGCGATGGGAAATGAGAGTGACATGTGCCCGACCAAACCCCTCCAGCGAGTCTCTCATTGGTTCCCCCTCTTGCAGTTCATCCTGCGGACAAATTGCAGACGGTACGAAAGAGGCATGGAAAGGCGCTGAGTCTCCAAGTGGGGAGATTGTTAGTAAGGGGGCCTGAATGGAGAACACGAGCACCAGGAGATGAAAAGTGAGGTGAGTTTCAGAAAGCTTTCCCGATCCCACGGTGTAGCGTCCGCTGGGTTTCCAATGAGTGCTTTCGCTGTCGGAAGATTGCGTTGAACCTGGAGAGTTGGGACCCATGGAATGGGGAGCACGCAGGATTCCTTTCAAGGGTCTGCATTTGCTTTCCCAACCTCACCAATCGTCTCAGCCCCAAGAGTGTCCAGCCTTATGTCTTCTGCCGCTGGGGTTGTAGATGTGGTCAATGCTGGTTGCATGCCAGTCCCTGAACGCATTTTGGAAGAATTTCTCTCTGTTTTGCCCTGCTTGTTTCTTCTTTGTGTTGGAAATGTATCCTCAGAATGGGTCTGAGCTGATTTTCCCTGCTGTTTTTAGGCCGCTTTACACACACTTGATGCACTTACACAGAGATATCAAGACTTAGCTTTTAAGATGCTTACTAGTCGGATAGATACTTGTGCGATGAACAGGGTCTGGTGAGTCCAGTTGATTGAGCAAGGAGTAGGTCGTGTCCATTCCACATTCGGTTTTCGGAAGGGTATCTGTGCTCATTTCAAACTCGAGTTTTATGCGTCACCCCACCTCACCTTTCCCCTGAAGCAGGCCTAAGTGTGTTTTCTAAAAGGGTGACTCTGTTCTGTTTGGGGATTCAGTTCATGGGGAGCGATTTTTACATTCCCTCGATAAGTGATATCATAAGTTTCTGTCTTTGTGGGACTTACTTCACTGAGGATGATCGTACCTAAATCCACTCAGGATGCTGCTACCAGCCTCATGACGTGGATTTCATGGCTGAGTGACACTCCATTGGACCTACGTAGCACCACTTGTCCACTTGTCCACTTGTCTTTGTCCACTTGTCCACTTGTCTTTGTCCACTTGGCTCTTTCCTGGGATATGAAACGTGTACCGGAGTCGAGGTTCTTGTCAAGACAGCAGCCCTCAACTTTGGGGTCCCTGTGTCTGCTTCATTTTTTCATTTTCCCAAGGTCAACGCCCATGTGTGGAAGTGCCCTATGCTCTGTGGTTCTGTGTTTTACATGTTTTGGGAAAGAGGATACACTTGTGAAGATTGGCTGTTGGCCATTGACATCCCGCCCATCAGCTTAACAAGGCTCCCTTGACTCTGTGGCCTGCCCTGCCTTTCTGGTTTTTAGACTTTTTTCGCCTGGCCCTTTTGCCCCGGGGGTGGGGGGAGAGATTTCTTTGTAGTGCTGATTTGCTCTCCCAGGTTGCTTGGTTGGCCAAAAAGGGCGTATGCGTTTTTTCCTGAATATATTCAGGAAAAAACGCATACGCCCTTTTTGGCCAACCGCATCATTGTCCACGTTCTGGCGCTTTTCATGTGCTATCGGGGCCATTCCGATGTACCCGTTGACATCCGTTTCCTGCAGTTCTGCCTTGCGTTCAACGCCTCTTCGTAGCCTGACCTCAATATATTTGGGGGCGATAGTTATCGTTTAGAACTCTGCAGGTTTGGGAAGTGCAGTGCCCCTGAGCTCCATTTCCCAAGTCGCTTTTTTGTGAGTGGGACGCAACACGGCTGGATGGCTTCACGCCCTATTGTCGATCCGGGGTGGCAGGCTGAGCCTTTGGTGAATTCTTCTTCGCGATGGGAAATGAGAGTGACATGTGCCCGACCAAACCCCTCCAGCGAGTCTCTCATTGGTTCCCCCTCTTGCAGTTCATCCTGCGGACAAATTGCAGACGGTACGAAAGAGGCATGGAAAGGCGCTGAGTCTCCAAGTGGGGAGATTGTTAGTAAGGGGGCCTGAATGGAGAACACGAGCACCAGGAGATGAAAAGTGAGGTGAGTTTCAGAAAGCTTTCCCGATCCCACGGTGTAGCGTCCGCTGGGTTTCCAATGAGTGCTTTCGCTGTCGGAAGATTGCGTTGAACCTGGAGAGTTGGGACCCATGGAATGGGGAGCACGCAGGATTCCTTTCAAGGGTCTGCATTTGCTTTCCCAACCTCACCAATCGTCTCAGCCCCAAGAGTGTCCAGCCTTATGTCTTCTGCCGCTGGGGTTGTAGATGTGGTCAATGCTGGTTGCATGCCAGTCCCTGAACGCATTTTGGAAGAATTTCTCTCTGTTTTGCCCTGCTTGTTTCTTCTTTGTGTTGGAAATGTATCCTCAGAATGGGTCTGAGCTGATTTTCCCTGCTGTTTTTAGGCCGCTTTACACACACTTGATGCACTTACACAGAGATATCAAGACTTAGCTTTTAAGATGCTTACTAGTCGGATAGATACTTGTGCGATGAACAGGGTCTGGTGAGTCCAGTTGATTGAGCAAGGAGTAGGTCGTGTCCATTCCACATTCGGTTTTCGGAAGGGTATCTGTGCTCATTTCAAACTCGAGTTTTATGCGTCACCCCACCTCACCTTTCCCCTGAAGCAGGCCTAAGTGTGTTTTCTAAAAGGGTGACTCTGTTCTGTTTGGGGATTCAGTTCATGGGGAGCGATTTTTACATTCCCTCGATAAGTGATATCATAAGTTTCTGTCTTTGTGGGACTTACTTCACTGAGGATGATCGTACCTAAATCCACTCAGGATGCTGCTACCAGCCTCATGACGTGGATTTCATGGCTGAGTGACACTCCATTGGACCTACGTAGCACCACTTGTCCACTTGTCCACTTGTCTTTGTCCACTTGTCCACTTGTCTTTGTCCACTTGGCTCTTTCCTGGGATATGAAACGTGTACCGGAGTCGAGATTCTTGTCAAGACAGCAGCCCTCAACTTTGGGGTCCCTGTGTCTGGTTGATTTATTCATTTTCCCAAGGTCAACGCCCATGTGTGGAAGTGACCTATGCTCTGTGGTTCTGTGTTTTACATGTTTTGGGAAAGAGGATACACTTGTGAAGATTGGCTGTTGGCCATTGACATCCCGCCCATCAGCTTAACAAGGCTCCCTTGACTCTGTGGCCTGCCCTGCCTTTCTGGTTTTTAGACTTTTTTCGCCTGGCCCTTTTGCCCCGGGGGTGGGGGGAGAGATTTCTTTGTAGTGCTGATTTGCTCTCCCAGGTTGCTTGGTTGGCCAAAAAGGGCGTATGCGTTTTTTCCTGAATATATTCAGGAAAAAACGCATACGCCCTTTTTGGCCAACCGCATCATTGTCCACGTTCTGGCGCTTTTCATGTGCTATCGGGGCCATTCCGATGTACCCGTTGACATCCGTTTCCTGCAGTTCTGCCTTGCGTTCAACGCCTCTTCGTAGCCTGACCTCAATATATTTGGGGGCGATAGTTATCGTTTAGAACTCTGCAGGTTTGGGAAGTGCAGTGCCCCTGAGCTCCATTTCCCAAGTCACTTTTTTGTGAGTGGGACGCAACACGGCTGGATGGCTTCACGCCCTATTGTCGATCCGGGGTGGCAGGCTGAGCCTTTGGTGAATTCTTCTTCGCGATGGGAAATGAGAGTGACATGTGCCCGACCAAACCCCTCCAGCGAGTCTCTCATTGGTTCCCCCTCTTGCAGTTCATCCTGCGGACAAATTGCAGACGGTACGAAAGAGGCATGGAAAGGCGCTGAGTCTCCAAGTGGGGAGATTGTTAGTAAGGGGGCCTGAATGGAGAACACGAGCACCAGGAGATGAAAAGTGAGGTGAGTTTCAGAAAGCTTTCCCGATCCCACGGTGTAGCATCCGCTGGGTTTCCAATGAGTGCTTTCGCTGTCGGAAGATTGCGTTGAACCTGGAGAGTTGGGACCCATGGAATGGGGAGCACGCAGGATTCCTTTCAAGGGTCTGCATTTGCTTTCCCAACCTCACCAATCGTCTCAGCCCCAAGAGTGTCCAGCCTTATGTCTTCTGCCGCTGGGGTTGTAGATGTGGTCAATGCTGGTTGCATGCCAGTCCCTGAACGCATTTTGGAAGAATTTCTCTCTGTTTTGCCCTGCTTGTTTCTTCTTTGTGTTGGAAATGTATCCTCAGAATGGGTCTGAGCTGATTTTCCCTGCTGTTTTTAGGCCGCTTTACACACACTTGATGCACTTACACAGAGATATCAAGACTTAGCTTTTAAGATGCTTACTAGTCGGATAGATACTTGTGCGATGAACAGGGTCTGGTGAGTCCAGTTGATTGAGCAAGGAGTAGGTCGTGTCCATTCCATATTCGGTTTTCGGAAGGGTATCTGTGCTCATTTCAAACTCGAGTTTTATGCGTCACCCCACCTCACCTTTCCCCTGAAGCAGGCCTAAGTGTGTTTTCTAAAAGGGTGACTCTGTTCTGTTTGGGGATTCAGTTCATGGGGAGCGATTTTTACATTCCCTCGATAAGTGATATCATAAGTTTCTGTCTTTGTGGGACTTACTTCACTGAGGATGATCGTACCTAAATCCACTCAGGATGCTGCTACCAGCCTCATGACGTGGATTTCATGGCTGAGTGACACTCCATTGGACCTACGTAGCACCACTTGTCCACTTGTCCACTTGTCTTTGTCCACTTGTCCACTTGTCTTTGTCCACTTGGCTCTTTCCTGGGATATGAAACGTGTACCGGAGTCGAGGTTCTTGTCAAGACAGCAGCCCTCAACTTTGGGGTCCCTGTGTCTGGTTGATTTTTTCATTTTCCCAAGGTCAACGCCCATGTGTGGAAGTGCCCTATGCTCTGTGGTTCTGTGTTTTACATGTTTTGGGAAAGAGGATACACTTGTGAAGATTGGCTGTTGGCCATTGACATCCCGCCCATCAGCTTAACAAGGCTCCCTTGACTCCGTGGCCTGCCCTGCATTTCTGGTTTTTAGACTTTTTTCGCCTGGCCCTTTTGCCCCGGGGGGGGGGGGAGAGATTTCTTTGTAGTGCTGATTTGCTCTCCCAGGTTGCTTGGTTGGCCAAAAAGGGCGTATGCGTTTTTTCCTGAATATATTCAGGAAAAAACGCATACGCCCTTTTTGGCCAACCGCATCATTGTCCACGTTCTGGCGCTTTTCATGTGCTATCGGGGCCATTCCGATGTACCCGTTGACATCCGTTTCCTGCAGTTCTGCCTTGCGTTCAACGCCTCTTCGTAGCCTGACCTCAATATATTTGGGGGCGATAGTTATCGTTTAGAACTCTGCAGGTTTGGGAAGTGCAGTGCCCCTGAGCTCCATTTCCCAAGTCGCTTTTTTGTGAGTGGGACGCAACACGGCTGGATGGCTTCACGCCCTATTGTCGATCCGGGGTGGCAGGCTGAGCCTTTGGTGAATTCTTCTTCGCGATGGGAAATGAGAGTGACATGTGCCCGACCAAACCCCTCCAGCGAGTGTCTGATTGGTTCCCCCTCTTGCAGTTCATCCTGCGGACAAATTGCAGACGGTACGAAAGAGGCATGGAAAGGCGCTGAGTCTCCAGGTGGGGAGATTGTTAGTAAGGGGGCCTGAATGGAGAACACGAGCACCAGGAGATGAAAAGTGAGGTGAGTTTCAGAAAGCTTTCCCGATCCCACGGTGTAGCGTCCGCTGGGTTTCCAATGAGTGCTTTCGCTGTCGGAAGATTGCGTTGAACCTGGAGAGTTGGGACCCATGGAATGGGGAGCATGCAGGATTCCTTTCAAGGGTCTGCATTTGCTTTCCCAACCTCACCAATCGTCTCAGCCCCAAGAGTGTCCAGCCTTATGTCTTCTGCCGCTGGGGCTGTAGATGTGGTCAATCCTGGTTGCATGCCAGTCCCTGAACGCATTTTGGAAGAATTTCTCTCTGTTTTCCCCTGCTTGTTTCTTCTTTGTGTTGGAAATGTATCCTCAGAATGGGTCTGAGCTGATTTTCCCTGCTGTTTTTAGGCTGCTTTACACACACTTGATGCACTTACACAGAGATATCAAGACTTAGCTTTTAATATGCTTACTAGTCGGATAGATACTTGTGCGATGAACAGGGTCTGGTGAGTCCAGTTGATTGAGCAAGGAGTAGGTCGTGTCCATTCCATATTCGGTTTTCGGAAGGGTATCTGTGCTCATTTCAAACTCGAGTTTTATGCGTCACCCCACCTCACCTTTCCCCTGAAGCAGGCCTAAGTGTGTTTTCTAAAAGCGTGACTCTGTTCTGTTTGGGGATTCAGTTCATGGGGAGCGATTTTTACATTCCCTCGATAAGTGATATCATAAGTTTCTGTCTTTGTGGGACTTATTTCACTGAGGATGATCGTACCTAAATCCACTCAGTATGCTGCTACCAGCCTCATGACGTGGATTTCATGGCTGAGTGACACTCCATTGGACCTACGTAGCACCACTTGTCCACTTGTCCACTTGTCTTTGTCCACTTGTCCACTTGTCTTTGTCCACTTGGCTCTTTCCTGGGATATGAAACGTGTACCGGAGTCGAGGTTCTTGTCAAGACAGCAGCCCTCAACTTTGGGGTCCCTGTGTCTGCTTCATTTTTTCATTTTCCCAAGGTCAACGCCCATGTGTGGAAGTGCCCTATGCTCTGTGGTTCTGTGTTTTACATGTTTTGGGAAAGAGGATACACTTGTGAAGATTGGCTGTTGGCCATTGACATCCCGCCCATCAGCTTAACAAGGCTCCCTTGACTCCGTGGCCTGCCCTGCCTTTCAGGTTTTTAGACTTTTTTCGCCTGGCCCTTTTGCCCCGGGGGGGGGGGGAGCGAGAGATTTCTTTGAAGTGCTGATTTGCTCTCCCAGGTTGCTTGGTTGGCCAAAAAGGGCGTATGCGTTTTTTCCTGAATATATTCAGGAAAAAACGCATACGCCCTTTTTGGCCAACCGCATCATTGTCCACGTTCTGGCGCTTTTCATGTGCTATCGGGGCCATTCCGATGTACCCGTTGACATCCGTTTCCTGCAGTTCTGCCTTGCGTTCAACGCCTCTTCGTAGCCTGACCTCAATATATTTGGGGGCGATAGTTATCGTTTAGAACTCTGCAGGTTTGGGAAGTGCAGTGCCCCTGAGCTCCATTTCCCAAGTCGCTTTTTTGTGAGTGGGACGCAACACGGCTGGATGGCTTCACGCCCTATTGTCGATCCGGGGTGGCAGGCTGAGCCTTTGGTGAATTCTTCTTCGCGATGGGAAATGAGAGTGACATGTGCCCGACCAAACCCCTCCAGCGAGTCTCTCATTGGTTCCCCCTCTTGCAGTTCATCCTGCGGACAAATTGCAGACGGTACGAAAGAGGCATGGAAAGGCGCTGAGTCTCCAAGTGGGGAGATTGTTAGTAAGGGGGCCTGAATGGAGAACACGAGCACCAGGAGATGAAAAGTGAGGTGAGTTTCAGAAAGCTTTCCCGATCCCACGGTGTAGCATCCGCTGGGTTTCCAATGAGTGCTTTCGCTGTCGGAAGATTGCGTTGAACCTGGAGAGTTGGGACCCATGGAATGGGGAGCACGCAGGATTCCTTTCAAGGGTCTGCATTTGCTTTCCCAACCTCACCAATCGTCTCAGCCCCAAGAGTGTCCAGCCTTATGTCTTCTGCCGCTGGGGTTGTAGATGTGGTCAATGCTGGTTGCATGCCAGTCCCTGAACGCATTTTGGAAGAATTTCTCTCTGTTTTGCCCTGCTTGTTTCTTCTTTGTGTTGGAAATGTATCCTCAGAATGGGTCTGAGCTGATTTTCCCTGCTGTTTTTAGGCCGCTTTACACACACTTGATGCACTTACACAGAGATATCAAGACTTAGCTTTTAAGATGCTTACTAGTCGGATAGATACTTGTGCGATGAACAGGGTCTGGTGAGTCCAGTTGATTGAGCAAGGAGTAGGTCGTGTCCATTCCATATTCGGTTTTCGGAAGGGTATCTGTGCTCATTTCAAACTCGAGTTTTATGCGTCACCCCACCTCACCTTTCCCCTGAAGCAGGCCTAAGTGTGTTTTCTAAAAGGGTGACTCTGTTCTGTTTGGGGATTCAGTTCATGGGGAGCGATTTTTACATTCCCTCGATAAGTGATATCATAAGTTTCTGTCTTTGTGGGACTTACTTCACTGAGGATGATCGTACCTAAATCCACTCAGGATGCTGCTACCAGCCTCATGACGTGGATTTCATGGCTGAGTGACACTCCATTGGACCTACGTAGCACCACTTGTCCACTTGTCCACTTGTCTTTGTCCACTTGTCCACTTGTCTTTGTCCACTTGGCTCTTTCCTGGGATATGAAACGTGTACCGGAGTCGAGGTTCTTGTCAAGACAGCAGCCCTCAACTTTGGGGTCCCTGTGTCTGGTTGATTTTTTCATTTTCCCAAGGTCAACGCCCATGTGTGGAAGTGCCCTATGCTCTGTGGTTCTGTGTTTTACATGTTTTGGGAAAGAGGATACACTTGTGAAGATTGGCTGTTGGCCATTGACATCCCGCCCATCAGCTTAACAAGGCTCCCTTGACTCCGTGGCCTGCCCTGCCTTTCTGGTTTTTAGACTTTTTTCGCCTGGCCCTTTTGCCCCGGGGGTGGGGGGAGAGATTTCTTTGTAGTGCTGATTTGCTCTCCCAGGTTGCTTGGTTGGCCAAAAAGGGCGTATGCGTTTTTTCCTGAATATATTCAGGAAAAAACGCATACGCCCTTTTTGGCCAACCGCATCATTGTCCACGTTCTGGCGCTTTTCATGTGCTATCGGGGCCATTCCGATGTACCCGTTGACATCCGTTTCCTGCAGTTCTGCCTTGCGTTCAACGCCTCTTCGTAGCCTGACCTCAATATATTTGGGGGCGATAGTTATCGTTTAGAACTCTGCAGGTTTGGGAAGTGCAGTGCCCCTGAGCTCCATTTCCCAAGTCGCTTTTTTGTGAGTGGGACGCAACACGGCTGGATGGCTTCACGCCCTATTGTCGATCCGGGGTGGCAGGCTGAGCCTTTGGTGAATTCTTCTTCGCGATGGGAAATGAGAGTGACATGTGCCCGACCAAACCCCTCCAGCGAGTCTCTCATTGGTTCCCCCTCTTGCAGTTCATCCTGCGGACAAATTGCAGACGGTACGAAAGAGGCATGGAAAGGCGCTGAGTCTCCAAGTGGGGAGATTGTTAGTAAGGGGGCCTGAATGGAGAACACGAGCACCAGGAGATGAAAAGTGAGGTGAGTTTCAGAAAGCTTTCCCGATCCCACGGTGTAGCGTCCGCTGGGTTTCCAATGAGTGCTTTCGCTGTCGGAAGATTGCGTTGAACCTGGAGAGTTGGGACCCATGGAATGGGGAGCACGCAGGATTCCTTTCAAGGGTCTGCATTTGCTTTCCCAACCTCACCAATCGTCTCAGCCCCAAGAGTGTCCAACCTTATGTCTTCTGCCGCTGGGGCTGTAGATGTGGTCAATCCTGGTTGCATGCCAGTCCCTGAACGCATTTTGGAAGAAGTTCTCTCTGTTTTGCCCTGCTTGTTTCTTCTTTGTGTTGGAAATGTATCCTCAGAATGGGTCTGAGCTGATTTTCCCTGCTGTTTTTAGGCCGCTTTACACACACTTGATGCACTTACACAGAGATATCAAGACTTAGCTTTTAAGATGCTTACTAGTCGGATAGATACTTGTGCGATGAACAGGGTCTGGTGAGTCCAGTTGATTGAGCAAGGAGTAGGTCGTGTCCATTCCATATTCGGTTTTCGGAAGGGTATCTGTGCTCATTTCAAACTCGAGTTTTATGCGTCACCCCACCTCACCTTTCCCCTGAAGCAGGCCTAAGTGTGTTTTCTAAAAGCGTGACTCTGTTCTGTTTGGGGATTCAGTTCATGGGTAGCGATTTTTACATTCCCTCGATAAGTGATATCATAAGTTTCTGTCTTTGTGGGACTTATTTCACTGAGGATGATCGTACCTAAATCCACTCAGTATGCTGCTACCAGCCTCATGACGTGGATTTCATGGCTGAGTGACACTCCATTGGACCTACGTAGCACCACTTGTCCACTTGTCCACTTGTCTTTGTCCACTTGTCCACTTGTCTTTGTCCACTTGGCTCTTTCCAGGGATATGAAACGTGTACCGGAGTCGAGGTTCTTGTCAAGACAGCAGCCCTCAACTTTGGGGTCCCTGTGTCTGCTTCATTTTTTCATTTTCCCAAGGTCAACGCCCATGTGTGGAAGTGCCCTATGCTCTGTGGTTCTGTGTTTTACATGTTTTGGGAAAGAGGATACACTTGTGAAGATTGGCTGTTGGCCATTGACATCCCGCCCATCAGCTTAACAAGGCTCCCTTGACTCCGTGGCCTGCCCTGCCTTTCTGGTTTTTAGACTTTTTTCGCCTGGCCCTTTTGCCCCGGGGGGGGGGAGAGATTTCTTTGTAGTGCTGATTTGCTCTCCCAGGTTGTTTGGTTGGCCAAAAAGGGCGTATGCCTTTTTTCCTGAATATATTCAGGAAAAAAGGCATACGCCCTTTTTGGCCAACCGCATCATTGTCCACGTTCTGGCGCTTTTCATGTGCTATCGGGGCCATTCCGATGTACCCGTTGACATCCGTTTCCTGCAGTTCTGCCTTGCGTTCAACGCCTCTTCGTAGCCTGACCTCAATATATTTTGGGGCGATAGTTATCATTTAGAACTCTGCAGGTTTGGGAAGTGCAGTGCCCCTGAGCTCCATTTCCCAAGTCGCTTTTTTGTGAGTGGGACGCAACACGGCTGGATGGCTTCACGCCCTATTGTCGATCCCGGGTGGCAGGCTGAGCCTTTGGTGAATTCTTCTTCGCGATGGGAAATGAGAGTGACATGTGCCCGACCAAACCCCTCCAGCGAGTCTCTCATTGGTTCCCCCTCTTGCAGTTCATCCTGCGGACAAATTGCAGACGGTACGAAAGAGGCATGGAAAGGCGCTGAGTCTCCAAGTGGGGAGATTGTTAGTAAGGGGCCTGAATGGAGAACACGAGCACCAGGAGATGAAAAGTGAGGTGAGTTTCAGAAAGCTTTCCCGATCCCACGGTGTAGCATCCGCTGGGTTTCCAATGAGTGCTTTCGCTGTCGGAAGATTGCGTTGAACTTGGAGAGTTGGGACCCATGGAATGGGGAGCACGCAGGATTCCTTTCAAGGGACTGCATTTGCTTTCCCAACCTCACCAATCGTCTCAGCCCCAAGAGTGTCCAGCCTTATGTCTTCTGCCGCTGGGGCTGTAGATGTGGTCAATCCTGGTTGCATGCCAGTCCCTGAACGCATTTTGGAAGAATTTCTCTCTGTTTTGCCCTGCTTGTTTCTTCTTTGTGTTGGAAATGTATCCTCAGAATGGGTCTGAGCTGATTTTCCCTGCTGTTTTTAGGCCGCTTTACACACACTTGATGCACTTACACAGAGATATCAAGACTTAGCTTTTAAGATGCTTACTAGTCGGATAGATACTTGTGCGATGAACAGGGTCTGGTGAGTCCAGTTGATTGAGCAAGGAGTAGGTCGTGTCCATTCCATATTCGGTTTTCGGAAGGGTATCTGTGCTCATTTCAAACTCGAGTTTTATGCGTCACCCCACCTCACCTTTCCCCTGAAGCAGGCCTAAGTGTGTTTTCTAAAAGGGTGACTCTGTTCTGTTTGGGGATTCAGTTCATGGGGAGCGATTTTTACATTCCCTCGATAAGTGATATCATAAGTTTCTGTCTTTGTGGGACTTACTTCACTGAGGATGATCGTACCTAAATCCACTCAGGATGCTGCTACCAGCCTCATGACGTGGATTTCATGGCTGAGTGACACTCCATTGGACCTACGTAGCACCACTTGTCCACTTGTCCACTTGTCTTTGTCCACTTGTCCACTTGTCTTTGTCCACTTGGCTCTTTCCTGGGATATGAAACGTGTACCGGAGTCGAGGTTCTTGTCAAGACAGCAGCCCTCAACTTTGGGGTCCCTGTGTCTGGTTGATTTTTTCATTTTCCCAAGGTCAACGCCCATGTGTGGAAGTGCCCTATGCTCTGTGGTTCTGTGTTTTACATGTTTTGGGAAAGAGGATACACTTGTGAAGATTGGCTGTTGGCCATTGACATCCCGCCCATCAGCTTAACAAGGCTCCCTTGACTCCGTGGCCTGCCCTGCATTTCTGGTTTTTAGACTTTTTTCGCCTGGCCCTTTTGCCCCGGGGGGGGGGGAGAGATTTCTTTGTAGTGCTGATTTGCTCTCCCAGGTTGCTTGGTTGGCCAAAAAGGGCGTATGCGTTTTTTCCTGAATATATTCAGGAAAAAACGCATACGCCCTTTTTGGCCAACCGCATCATTGTCCACGTTCTGGCGCTTTTCATGTGCTATCGGGGCCATTCCGATGTACCCGTTGACATCCGTTTCCTGCAGTTCTGCCTTGCGTTCAACGCCTCTTCGTAGCCTGACCTCAATATATTTGGGGGCGATAGTTATCGTTTAGAACTCTGCAGGTTTGGGAAGTGCAGTGCCCCTGAGCTCCATTTCCCAAGTCGCTTTTTTGTGAGTGGGACGCAACACGGCTGGATGGCTTCACGCCCTATTGTCGATCCGGGGTGGCAGGCTGAGCCTTTGGTGAATTCTTCTTCGCGATGGGAAATGAGAGTGACATGTGCCCGACCAAACCCCTCCAGCGAGTCTCTCATTGGTTCCCCCTCTTGCAGTTCATCCTGCGGACAAATTGCAGACGGTACGAAAGAGGCATGGAAAGGCGCTGAGTCTCCAGGTGGGGAGATTGTTAGTAAGGGGGCCTGAATGGAGAACACGAGCACCAGGAGATGAAAAGTGAGGTGAGTTTCAGAAAGCTTTCCCGATCCCACGGTGTAGCGTCCGCTGGGTTTCCAATGAGTGCTTTCGCTGTCGGAAGATTGCGTTGAACCTGGAGAGTTGGGACCCATGGAATGGGGAGCATGCAGGATTCCTTTCAAGGGTCTGCATTTGCTTTCCCAACCTCACCAATCGTCTCAGCCCCAAGAGTGTCCAGCCTTATGTCTTCTGCCGCTGGGGCTGTAGATGTGGTCAATCCTGGTTGCATGCCAGTCCCTGAACGCATTTTGGAAGAATTTCTCTCTGTTTTCCCCTGCTTGTTTCTTCTTTGTGTTGGAAATGTATCCTCAGAATGGGTCTGAGCTGATTTTCCCTGCTGTTTTTAGGCTGCTTTACACACACTTGATGCACTTACACAGAGATATCAAGACTTAGCTTTTAATATGCTTACTAGTCGGATAGATACTTGTGCGATGAACAGGGTCTGGTGAGTCCAGTTGATTGAGCAAGGAGTAGGTCGTGTCCATTCCATATTCGGTTTTCGGAAGGGTATCTGTGCTCATTTCAAACTCGAGTTTTATGCGTCACCCCACCTCACCTTTCCCCTGAAGCAGGCCTAAGTGTGTTTTCTAAAAGCGTGACTCTGTTCTGTTTGGGGATTCAGTTCATGGGGAGCGATTTTTACATTCCCTCGATAAGTGATATCATAAGTTTCTGTCTTTGTGGGACTTATTTCACTGAGGATGATCGTACCTAAATCCACTCAGTATGCTGCTACCAGCCTCATGACGTGGATTTCATGGCTGAGTGACACTCCATTGGACCTACGTAGCACCACTTGTCCACTTGTCCACTTGTCTTTGTCCACTTGTCCACTTGTCTTTGTCCACTTGGCTCTTTCCTGGGATATGAAACGTGTACCGGAGTCGAGGTTCTTGTCAAGACAGCAGCCCTCAACTTTGGGGTCCCTGTGTCTGCTTCATTTTTTCATTTTCCCAAGGTCAACGCCCATGTGTGGAAGTGCCCTATGCTCTGTGGTTCTGTGTTTTACATGTTTTGGGAAAGAGGATACACTTGTGAAGATTGGCTGTTGGCCATTGACATCCCGCCCATCAGCTTAACAAGGCTCCCTTGACTCCGTGGCCTGCCCTGCCTTTCAGGTTTTTAGACTTTTTTCGCCTGGCCCTTTTGCCCCGGGGGGGGGGGGAGCGAGAGATTTCTTTGAAGTGCTGATTTGCTCTCCCAGGTTGCTTGGTTGGCCAAAAAGGGCGTATGCGTTTTTTCCTGAATATATTCAGGAAAAAACGCATACGCCCTTTTTGGCCAACCGCATCATTGTCCACGTTCTGGCGCTTTTCATGTGCTATCGGGGCCATTCCGATGTACCCGTTGACATCCGTTTCCTGCAGTTCTGCCTTGCGTTCAACGCCTCTTCGTAGCCTGACCTCAATATATTTGGGGGCGATAGTTATCGTTTAGAACTCTGCAGGTTTGGGAAGTGCAGTGCCCCTGAGCTCCATTTCCCAAGTCGCTTTTTTGTGAGTGGGACGCAACACGGCTGGATGGCTTCACGCCCTATTGTCGATCCGGGGTGGCAGGCTGAGCCTTTGGTGAATTCTTCTTCGCGATGGGAAATGAGAGTGACATGTGCCCGACCAAACCCCTCCAGCGAGTCTCTCATTGGTTCCCCCTCTTGCAGTTCATCCTGCGGACAAATTGCAGACGGTACGAAAGAGGCATGGAAAGGCGCTGAGTCTCCAAGTGGGGAGATTGTTAGTAAGGGGGCCTGAATGGAGAACACGAGCACCAGGAGATGAAAAGTGAGGTGAGTTTCAGAAAGCTTTCCCGATCCCACGGTGTAGCGTCCGCTGGGTTTCCAATGAGTGCTTTCGCTGTCGGAAGATTGCGTTGAACCTGGAGAGTTGGGACCCATGGAATGGGGAGCACGCAGGATTCCTTTCAAGGGTCTGCATTTGCTTTCCCAACCTCACCAATCGTCTCAGCCCCAAGAGTGTCCAGCCTTATGTCTTCTGCCGCTGGGGCTGTAGATGTGGTCAATCCTGGTTGCATGCCAGTCCCTGAACGCATTTTGGAAGAAGTTCTCTCTGTTTTGCCCTGCTTGTTTCTTCTTTGTGTTGGAAATGTATCCTCAGAATGGGTCTGAGCTGATTTTCCCTGCTGTTTTTAGGCCGCTTTACACACACTTGATGCACTTACACAGAGATATCAAGACTTAGCTTTTAAGATGCTTACTAGTCGGATAGATACTTGTGCGATGAACAGGGTCTGGTGAGTCCAGTTGATTGAGCAAGGAGTAGGTCGTGTCCATTCCATATTCGGTTTTCGGAAGGGTATCTGTGCTCATTTCAAACTCGAGTTTTATGCGTCACCCCACCTCACCTTTCCCCTGAAGCAGGCCTAAGTGTGTTTTCTAAAAGCGTGACTCTGTTCTGTTTGGGGATTCAGTTCATGGGGAGCGATTTTTACATTCCCTCGATAAGTGATATCATAAGTTTCTGTCTTTGTGGGACTTATTTCACTGAGGATGATCGTACCTAAATCCACTCAGGATGCTGCTACCAGCCTCATGACGTGGATTTCATGGCTGAGTGACACTCCATTGGACCTACGTAGCACCACTTGTCCACTTGTCCACTTGTCTTTGTCCACTTGTCCACTTGTCTTTGTCCACTTGGCTCTTTCCTGGGATATGAAACGTGTACCGGAGTCGAGGTTCTTGTCAAGACAGCAGCCCTCAACTTTGGGGTCCCTGTGTCTGGTTGATTTTTTCATTTTCCCAAGGTCAACGCCCATGTGTGGAAGTGCCCTATGCTCTGTGGTTCTGTGTTTTCCATGTTTTGGGAAAGAGGATACACTTGTGAAGATTGGCTGTTGGCCATTGACATCCCGCCCATCAGCTTAACAAGGCTCCCTTGACTCCGTGGCCTGCCCTGCCTTTCTGGTTTTTAGACTTTTTTCGCCTGGCCCTTTTGCCCCGGGGGGGGGGGGGAGAGATTTCTTTGTAGTGCTGATTTGCTCTCCCAGGTTGCTTGGTTGGCCAAAAAGGGCGTATGCGTTTTTTCCTGAATATATTCAGGAAAAAAGGCATACGCCCTTTTTGGCCAACCGCATCATTGTCCACGTTCTGGCGCTTTTCATGTGCTATCGGGGCCATTCCGATGTACCCGTTGACATCCGTTTCCTGCAGTTCTGCCTTGCGTTCAACGCCTCTTCGTAGCCTGACCTCAATATATTTGGGGGCGATAGTTATCGTTTAGAACTCTGCAGGTTTGGGAAGTGCAGTGCCCCTGAGCTCCATTTCCCAAGTCGCTTTTTTGTGAGTGGGACGCAACACGGCTGGATGGCTTCACGCCCTATTGTCGATCCGGGGTGGCAGGCTGAGCCTTTGGTGAATTCTTCTTCGCGATGGGAAATGAGAGTGACATGTGCCCGACCAAACCCCTCCAGCGAGTCTCTCATTGGTTCCCCCTCTTGCAGTTCATCCTGCGGACAAATTGCAGACGGTACGAAAGAGGCATGGAAAGGCGCTGAGTCTCCAAGTGGGGAGATTGTTAGTAAGGGGGCCTGAATGGAGAACACGAGCACCAGGAGATGAAAAGTGAGGTGAGTTTCAGAAAGCTTTCCCGATCCCACGGTGTAGCGTCCGCTGGGTTTCCAATGAGTGCTTTCGCTGTCGGAAGATTGCGTTGAACCTGGAGAGTTGGGACCCATGGAATGGGGAGCATGCAGGATTCCTTTCAAGGGTCTGCATTTGCTTTCCCAACCTCACCAATCGTCTCAGCCCCAAGAGTGTCCAGCCTTATGTCTTCTGCCGCTGGGGCTGTAGATGTGGTCAATCCTGGTTGCATGCCAGTCCCTGAACGCATTTTGGAAGAATTTCTCTCTGTTTTGCCCTGCTTGTTTCTTCTTTGTGTTGGAAATGTATCCTCAGAATGGGTCTGAGCTGATTTTCCCTGCTGTTTTTAGGCCGCTTTACACACACTTGATGCACTTACACAGAGATATCAAGACTTAGCTTTTAAGATGCTTACTAGTCGGATAGATACTTGTGCGATGAACAGGGCCTGGTGAGTCCAGTTGATTGAGCAAGGAGTAGGTCGTGTCCATTCCATATTCGGTTTTCGGAAGGGTATCTGTGCTCATTTCAAACTCGAGTTTTATGCGTCACCCCACCTCACCTTTCCCCTGAAGCAGGCCTAAGTGTGTTTCCTAAAAGCGTGACTCTGTTCTGTTTGGGGATTCAGTTCATGGGGAGCGATTTTTACATTCCCTCGATAAGTGATATCATAAGTTTCTGTCTTTGTGGGACTTATTTCACTGAGGATGATCGTACCTAAATCCACTCAGGATGCTGCTACCAGCCTCATGACGTGGATTTCATGGCTGAGTGACACTCCATTGGACCTACGTAGCACCACTTGTCCACTTGTCCACTTGTCTTTGTCCACTTGTCCACTTGTCTTTGTCCACTTGGCTCTTTCCTGGGATATGAAACGTGTACCGGAGTCGAGGTTCTTGTCAAGACAGCAGCCCTCAACTTTGGGGTCCCTGTGTCTGCTTGATTTTTTCATTTTCCCAAGGTCAACGCCCATGTGTGGAAGTGCCCTATGCTCTGTGGTTCTGTGTTTTACATGTTTTGGGAAAGAGGATACACTTGTGAAGATTGGCTGTTGGCCATTGACATCCCGCCCATCAGCTTAACAAGGCTCCCTTGACTCCGTGGCCTGCCCTGCCTTTCAGGTTTTTAGACTTTTTTCGCCTGGCCCTTTTGCCCCGGGGGGGGGGAGAGATTTCTTTGTAGTGCTGATTTGCTCTCCCAGGTTGCTTGGTTGGCCAAAAAGGGCGTATGCGTTTTTTCCTGAATATATTCAGGAAAAAACGCATACGCCCTTTTTGGCCAACCGCATCATTGTCCAGGTTCTGGCGCTTTTCATGTGCTATCGGGGCCATTCCGATGTACCCGTTGACATCCGTTTCCTGCAGTTCTGCCTTGCGTTCAACGCCTCTTCGTAGCCTGACCTCAATATATTTGGGGGCGATAGTTATCGTTTAGAACTCTGCAGGTTTGGGAAGTGCAGTGCCCCTGAGCTCCATTTCCCAAGTCGCTTTTTTGTGAGTGGGACGCAACACGGCTGGATGGCTTCACGCCCTATTGTCGATCCGGGGTGGCAGGCTGAGCCTTTGGTGAATTCTTCTTCGCGATGGGAAATGAGAGTGACATGTGCCCGACCAAACCCCTCCAGCGAGTCTCTCATTGGTTCCCCCTCTTGCAGTTCATCCTGCGGACAAATTGCAGACGGTACGAAAGAGGCATGGAAAGGCGCTGAGTCTCCAAGTGGGGAGATTGTTAGTAAGGGGGCCTGAATGGAGAACACGAGCACCAGGAGATGAAAAGTGAGGTGAGTTTCAGAAAGCTTTCCCGATCCCACGGTGTAGCGTCCGCTGGGTTTCCAATGAGTGCTTTCGCTGTCGGAAGATTGCGTTGAACCTGGAGAGTTGGGACCCATGGAATGGGGAGCACGCAGGATTCCTTTCAAGGGTCTGCATTTGCTTTCCCAACCTCACCAATCGTCTCAGCCCCAAGAGTGTCCAGCCTTATGTCTTCTGCCGCTGGGGTTGTAGATGTGGTCAATGCTGGTTGCATGCCAGTCCCTGAACGCATTTTGGAAGAATTTCTCTCTGTTTTGCCCTGCTTGTTTCTTCTTTGTGTTGGAAATGTATCCTCAGAATGGGTCTGAGCTGATTTTCCCTGCTGTTTTTAGGCCGCTTTACACACACTTGATGCACTTACACAGAGATATCAAGACTTAGCTTTTAAGATGCTTACTAGTCGGATAGATACTTGTGCGATGAACAGGGTCTGGTGAGTCCAGTTGATTGAGCAAGGAGTAGGTCGTGTCCATTCCACATTCGGTTTTCGGAAGGGTATCTGTGCTCATTTCAAACTCGAGTTTTATGCGTCACCCCACCTCACCTTTCCCCTGAAGCAGGCCTAAGTGTGTTTTCTAAAAGGGTGACTCTGTTCTGTTTGGGGATTCAGTTCATGGGGAGCGATTTTTACATTCCCTCGATAAGTGATATCATAAGTTTCTGTCTTTGTGGGACTTACTTCACTGAGGATGATCGTACCTAAATCCACTCAGGATGCTGCTACCAGCCTCATGACGTGGATTTCATGGCTGAGTGACACTCCATTGGACCTACGTAGCACCACTTGTCCACTTGTCCACTTGTCTTTGTCCACTTGTCCACTTGTCTTTGTCCACTTGGCTCTTTCCTGGGATATGAAACGTGTACCGGAGTCGAGGTTCTTGTCAAGACAGCAGCCCTCAACTTTGGGGTCCCTGTGTCTGGTTGATTTATTCATTTTCCCAAGGTCAACGCCCATGTGTGGAAGTGACCTATGCTCTGTGGTTCTGTGTTTTACATGTTTTGGGAAAGAGGATACACTTGTGAAGATTGGCTGTTGGCCATTGACATCCCGCCCATCAGCTTAACAAGGCTCCCTTGACTCTGTGGCCTGCCCTGCCTTTCTGGTTTTTAGACTTTTTTCGCCTGGCCCTTTTGCCCCGGGGGTGGGGGGAGAGATTTCTTTGTAGTGCTGATTTGCTCTCCCAGGTTGCTTGGTTGGCCAAAAAGGGCGTATGCGTTTTTTCCTGAATATATTCAGGAAAAAACGCATACGCCCTTTTTGGCCAACCGCATCATTGTCCACGTTCTGGCGCTTTTCATGTGCTATCGGGGCCATTCCGATGTACCCGTTGACATCCGTTTCCTGCAGTTCTGCCTTGCGTTCAACGCCTCTTCGTAGCCTGACCTCAATATATTTGGGGGCGATAGTTATCGTTTAGAACTCTGCAGGTTTGGGAAGTGCAGTGCCCCTGAGCTCCATTTCCCAAGTCGCTTTTTTGTGAGTGGGACGCAACACGGCTGGATGGCTTCACGCCCTATTGTCGATCCGGGGTGGCAGGCTGAGCCTTTGGTGAATTCTTCTTCGCGATGGGAAATGAGAGTGACATGTGCCCGACCAAACCCCTCCAGCGAGTCTCTCATTGGTTCCCCCTCTTGCAGTTCATCCTGCGGACAAATTGCAGACGGTACGAAAGAGGCATGGAAAGGCGCTGAGTCTCCAAGTGGGGAGATTGTTAGTAAGGGGGCCTGAATGGAGAACACGAGCACCAGGAGATGAAAAGTGAGGTGAGTTTCAGAAAGCTTTCCCGATCCCACGGTGTAGCGTCCGCTGGGTTTCCAATGAGTGCTTTCGCTGTCGGAAGATTGCGTTGAACCTGGAGAGTTGGGACCCATGGAATGGGGAGCACGCAGGATTCCTTTCAAGGGTCTGCATTTGCTTTCCCAACCTCACCAATCGTCTCAGCCCCAAGAGTGTCCAGCCTTATGTCTTCTGCCGCTGGGGTTGTAGATGTGGTCAATGCTGGTTGCATGCCAGTCCCTGAACGCATTTTGGAAGAATTTCTCTCTGTTTTGCCCTGCTTGTTTCTTCTTTGTGTTGGAAATGTATCCTCAGAATGGGTCTGAGCTGATTTTCCCTGCTGTTTTTAGGCCGCTTTACACACACTTGATGCACTTACACAGAGATATCAAGACTTAGCTTTTAAGATGCTTACTAGTCGGATAGATACTTGTGCGATGAACAGGGTCTGGTGAGTCCAGTTGATTGAGCAAGGAGTAGGTCGTGTCCATTCCACATTCGGTTTTCGGAAGGGTATCTGTGCTCATTTCAAACTCGAGTTTTATGCGTCACCCCACCTCACCTTTCCCCTGAAGCAGGCCTAAGTGTGTTTTCTAAAAGGGTGACTCTGTTCTGTTTGGGGATTCAGTTCATCGGGAGCGATTTTTACATTCCCTCGATAAGTGATATCATAAGTTTCTGTCTTTGTGGGACTTACTTCACTGAGGATGATCGTACCTAAATCCACTCAGGATGCTGCTACCAGCCTCATGACGTGGATTTCATGGCTGAGTGACACTCCATTGGACCTACGTAGCACCACTTGTCCACTTGTCCACTTGTCTTTGTCCACTTGTCCACTTGTCTTTGTCCACTTGGCTCTTTCCTGGGATATGAAACGTGTACCGGAGTCGAGGTTCTTGTCAAGACAGCAGCCCTCAACTTTGGGGTCCCTGTGTCTGGTTGATTTATTCATTTTCCCAAGGTCAACGCCCATGTGTGGAAGTGACCTATGCTCTGTGGTTCTGTGTTTTACATGTTTTGGGAAAGAGGATACACTTGTGAAGATTGGCTGTTGGCCATTGACATCCCGCCCATCAGCTTAACAAGGCTCCCTTGACTCTGTGGCCTGCCCTGCCTTTCTGGTTTTTAGACTTTTTTCGCCTGGCCCTTTTGCCCCGGGGGTGGGGGGAGAGATTTCTTTGTAGTGCTGATTTGCTCTCCCAGGTTGCTTGGTTGGCCAAAAAGGGCGTATGCGTTTTTTCCTGAATATATTCAGGAAAAAACGCATACGCCCTTTTTGGCCAACCGCATCATTGTCCACGTTCTGGCGCTTTTCATGTGCTATCGGGGCCATTCCGATGTACCCGTTGACATCCGTTTCCTGCAGTTCTGCCTTGCGTTCAACGCCTCTTCGTAGCCTGACCTCAATATATTTGGGGGCGATAGTTATCGTTTAGAACTCTGCAGGTTTGGGAAGTGCAGTGCCCCTGAGCTCCATTTCCCAAGTCACTTTTTTGTGAGTGGGACGCAACACGGCTGGATGGCTTCACGCCCTATTGTCGATCCGGGGTGGCAGGCTGAGCCTTTGGTGAATTCTTCTTCGCGATGGGAAATGAGAGTGACATGTGCCCGACCAAACCCCTCCAGCGAGTCTCTCATTGGTTCCCCCTCTTGCAGTTCATCCTGCGGACAAATTGCAGACGGTACGAAAGAGGCATGGAAAGGCGCTGAGTCTCCAAGTGGGGAGATTGTTAGTAAGGGGGCCTGAATGGAGAACACGAGCACCAGGAGATGAAAAGTGAGGTGAGTTTCAGAAAGCTTTCCCGATCCCACGGTGTAGCATCCGCTGGGTTTCCAATGAGTGCTTTCGCTGTCGGAAGATTGCGTTGAACCTGGAGAGTTGGGACCCATGGAATGGGGAGCACGCAGGATTCCTTTCAAGGGTCTGCATTTGCTTTCCCAACCTCACCAATCGTCTCAGCCCCAAGAGTGTCCAGCCTTATGTCTTCTGCCGCTGGGGTTGTAGATGTGGTCAATGCTGGTTGCATGCCAGTCCCTGAACGCATTTTGGAAGAATTTCTCTCTGTTTTGCCCTGCTTGTTTCTTCTTTGTGTTGGAAATGTATCCTCAGAATGGGTCTGAGCTGATTTTCCCTGCTGTTTTTAGGCCGCTTTACACACACTTGATGCACTTACACAGAGATATCAAGACTTAGCTTTTAAGATGCTTACTAGTCGGATAGATACTTGTGCGATGAACAGGGTCTGGTGAGTCCAGTTGATTGAGCAAGGAGTAGGTCGTGTCCATTCCATATTCGGTTTTCGGAAGGGTATCTGTGCTCATTTCAAACTCGAGTTTTATGCGTCACCCCACCTCACCTTTCCCCTGAAGCAGGCCTAAGTGTGTTTTCTAAAAGGGTGACTCTGTTCTGTTTGGGGATTCAGTTCATGGGGAGCGATTTTTACATTCCCTCGATAAGTGATATCATAAGTTTCTGTCTTTGTGGGACTTACTTCACTGAGGATGATCGTACCTAAATCCACTCAGGATGCTGCTACCAGCCTCATGACGTGGATTTCATGGCTGAGTGACACTCCATTGGACCTACGTAGCACCACTTGTCCACTTGTCCACTTGTCTTTGTCCACTTGTCCACTTGTCTTTGTCCACTTGGCTCTTTCCTGGGATATGAAACGTGTACCGGAGTCGAGGTTCTTGTCAAGACAGCAGCCCTCAACTTTGGGGTCCCTGTGTCTGGTTGATTTTTTCATTTTCCCAAGGTCAACGCCCATGTGTGGAAGTGCCCTATGCTCTGTGGTTCTGTGTTTTACATGTTTTGGGAAAGAGGATACACTTGTGAAGATTGGCTGTTGGCCATTGACATCCCGCCCATCAGCTTAACAAGGCTCCCTTGACTCCGTGGCCTGCCCTGCATTTCTGGTTTTTAGACTTTTTTCGCCTGGCCCTTTTGCCCCGGGGGGGGGGGGGGAGAGATTTCTTTGTAGTGCTGATTTGCTCTCCCAGGTTGCTTGGTTGGCCAAAAAGGGCGTATGCGTTTTTTCCTGAATATATTCAGGAAAAAACGCATACGCCCTTTTTGGCCAACCGCATCATTGTCCACGTTCTGGCGCTTTTCATGTGCTATCGGGGCCATTCCGATGTACCCGTTGACATCCGTTTCCTGCAGTTCTGCCTTGCGTTCAACGCCTCTTCGTAGCCTGACCTCAATATATTTGGGGGCGATAGTTATCGTTTAGAACTCTGCAGGTTTGGGAAGTGCAGTGCCCCTGAGCTCCATTTCCCAAGTCGCTTTTTTGTGAGTGGGACGCAACACGGCTGGATGGCTTCACGCCCTATTGTCGATCCGGGGTGGCAGGCTGAGCCTTTGGTGAATTCTTCTTCGCGATGGGAAATGAGAGTGACATGTGCCCGACCAAACCCCTCCAGCGAGTCTCTCATTGGTTCCCCCTCTTGCAGTTCATCCTGCGGACAAATTGCAGACGGTACGAAAGAGGCATGGAAAGGCGCTGAGTCTCCAGGTGGGGAGATTGTTAGTAAGGGGGCCTGAATGGAGAACACGAGCACCAGGAGATGAAAAGTGAGGTGAGTTTCAGAAAGCTTTCCCGATCCCACGGTGTAGCGTCCGCTGGGTTTCCAATGAGTGCTTTCGCTGTCGGAAGATTGCGTTGAACCTGGAGAGTTGGGACCCATGGAATGGGGAGCATGCAGGATTCCTTTCAAGGGTCTGCATTTGCTTTCCCAACCTCACCAATCGTCTCAGCCCCAAGAGTGTCCAGCCTTATGTCTTCTGCCGCTGGGGCTGTAGATGTGGTCAATCCTGGTTGCATGCCAGTCCCTGAACGCATTTTGGAAGAATTTCTCTCTGTTTTCCCCTGCTTGTTTCTTCTTTGTGTTGGAAATGTATCCTCAGAATGGGTCTGAGCTGATTTTCCCTGCTGTTTTTAGGCTGCTTTACACACACTTGATGCACTTACACAGAGATATCAAGACTTAGCTTTTAATATGCTTACTAGTCGGATAGATACTTGTGCGATGAACAGGGTCTGGTGAGTCCAGTTGATTGAGCAAGGAGTAGGTCGTGTCCATTCCATATTCGGTTTTCGGAAGGGTATCTGTGCTCATTTCAAACTCGAGTTTTATGCGTCACCCCACCTCACCTTTCCCCTGAAGCAGGCCTAAGTGTGTTTTCTAAAAGCGTGACTCTGTTCTGTTTGGGGATTCAGTTCATGGGGAGCGATTTTTACATTCCCTCGATAAGTGATATCATAAGTTTCTGTCTTTGTGGGACTTATTTCACTGAGGATGATTGTACCTAAATCCACTCAGTATGCTGCTACCAGCCTCATGACGTGGATTTCATGGCTGAGTGACACTCCATTGGACCTACGTAGCACCACTTGTCCACTTGTCCACTTGTCTTTGTCCACTTGTCCACTTGTCTTTGTCCACTTGGCTCTTTCCTGGGATATGAAACGTGTACCGGAGTCGAGGTTCTTGTCAAGACAGCAGCCCTCAACTTTGGGGTCCCTGTGTCTGCTTCATTTTTTCATTTTCCCAAGGTCAACGCCCATGTGTGGAAGTGCCCTATGCTCTGTGGTTCTGTGTTTTACATGTTTTGGGAAAGAGGATACACTTGTGAAGATTGGCTGTTGGCCATTGACATCCCGCCCATCAGCTTAACAAGGCTCCCTTGACTCCGTGGCCTGCCCTGCCTTTCAGGTTTTTAGACTTTTTTCGCCTGGCCCTTTTGCCCCGGGGGGGGGGGAGCGAGAGATTTCTTTGTAGTGCTGATTTGCTCTCCCAGGTTGCTTGGTTGGCCAAAAAGGGCGTATGCGTTTTTTCCTGAATATATTCAGGAAAAAACGCATACGCCCTTTTTGGCCAACCGCATCATTGTCCACGTTCTGGCGCTTTTCATGTGCTATCGGGGCCATTCCGATGTACCCGTTGACATCCGTTTCCTGCAGTTCTGCCTTGCGTTCAACGCCTCTTCGTAGCCTGACCTCAATATATTTGGGGGCGATAGTTATCGTTTAGAACTCTGCAGGTTTGGGAAGTGCAGTGCCCCTGAGCTCCATTTCCCAAGTCGCTTTTTTGTGAGTGGGACGCAACACGGCTGGATGGCTTCACGCCCTATTGTCGATCCGGGGTGGCAGGCTGAGCCTTTGGTGAATTCTTCTTCGCGATGGGAAATGAGAGTGACATGTGCCCGACCAAACCCCTCCAGCGAGTCTCTCATTGGTTCCCCCTCTTGCAGTTCATCCTGCGGACAAATTGCAGACGGTACGAAAGAGGCATGGAAAGGCGCTGAGTCTCCAAGTGGGGAGATTGTTAGTAAGGGGGCCTGAATGGAGAACACGAGCACCAGGAGATGAAAAGTGAGGTGAGTTTCAGAAAGCTTTCCCGATCCCACGGTGTAGCATCCGCTGGGTTTCCAATGAGTGCTTTCGCTGTCGGAAGATTGCGTTGAACCTGGAGAGTTGGGACCCATGGAATGGGGAGCACGCAGGATTCCTTTCAAGGGTCTGCATTTGCTTTCCCAACCTCACCAATCGTCTCAGCCCCAAGAGTGTCCAGCCTTATGTCTTCTGCCGCTGGGGTTGTAGATGTGGTCAATGCTGGTTGCATGCCAGTCCCTGAACGCATTTTGGAAGAATTTCTCTCTGTTTTGCCCTGCTTGTTTCTTCTTTGTGTTGGAAATGTATCCTCAGAATGGGTCTGAGCTGATTTTCCCTGCTGTTTTTAGGCCGCTTTACACACACTTGATGCACTTACACAGAGATATCAAGACTTAGCTTTTAAGATGCTTACTAGTCGGATAGATACTTGTGCGATGAACAGGGTCTGGTGAGTCCAGTTGATTGAGCAAGGAGTAGGTCGTGTCCATTCCATATTCGGTTTTCGGAAGGGTATCTGTGCTCATTTCAAACTCGAGTTTTATGCGTCACCCCACCTCACCTTTCCCCTGAAGCAGGCCTAAGTGTGTTTTCTAAAAGGGTGACTCTGTTCTGTTTGGGGATTCAGTTCATGGGGAGCGATTTTTACATTCCCTCGATAAGTGATATCATAAGTTTCTGTCTTTGTGGGACTTACTTCACTGAGGATGATCGTACCTAAATCCACTCAGGATGCTGCTACCAGCCTCATGACGTGGATTTCATGGCTGAGTGACACTCCATTGGACCTACGTAGCACCACTTGTCCACTTGTCCACTTGTCTTTGTCCACTTGTCCACTTGTCTTTGTCCACTTGGCTCTTTCCTGGGATATGAAACGTGTACCGGAGTCGAGGTTCTTGTCAAGACAGCAGCCCTCAACTTTGGGGTCCCTGTGTCTGGTTGATTTTTTCATTTTCCCAAGGTCAACGCCCATGTGTGGAAGTGCCCTATGCTCTGTGGTTCTGTGTTTTACATGTTTTGGGAAAGAGGATACACTTGTGAAGATTGGCTGTTGGCCATTGACATCCCGCCCATCAGCTTAACAAGGCTCCCTTGACTCCGTGGCCTGCCCTGCCTTTCTGGTTTTTAGACTTTTTTCGCCTGGCCCTTTTGCCCCGGGGGTGGGGGGAGAGATTTCTTTGTAGTGCTGATTTGCTCTCCCAGGTTGCTTGGTTGGCCAAAAAGGGCGTATGCGTTTTTTCCTGAATATATTCAGGAAAAAACGCATACGCCCTTTTTGGCCAACCGCATCATTGTCCACGTTCTGGCGCTTTTCATGTGCTATCGGGGCCATTCCGATGTACCCGTTGACATCCGTTTCCTGCAGTTCTGCCTTGCGTTCAACGCCTCTTCGTAGCCTGACCTCAATATATTTGGGGGCGATAGTTATCGTTTAGAACTCTGCAGGTTTGGGAAGTGCAGTGCCCCTGAGCTCCATTTCCCAAGTCGCTTTTTTGTGAGTGGGACGCAACACGGCTGGATGGCTTCACGCCCTATTGTCGATCCGGGGTGGCAGGCTGAGCCTTTGGTGAATTCTTCTTCGCGATGGGAAATGAGAGTGACATGTGCCCGACCAAACCCCTCCAGCGAGTCTCTCATTGGTTCCCCCTCTTGCAGTTCATCCTGCGGACAAATTGCAGACGGTACGAAAGAGGCATGGAAAGGCGCTGAGTCTCCAAGTGGGGAGATTGTTAGTAAGGGGGCCTGAATGGAGAACACGAGCACCAGGAGATGAAAAGTGAGGTGAGTTTCAGAAAGCTTTCCCGATCCCACGGTGTAGCGTCCGCTGGGTTTCCAATGAGTGCTTTCGCTGTCGGAAGATTGCGTTGAACCTGGAGAGTTGGGACCCATGGAATGGGGAGCACGCAGGATTCCTTTCAAGGGTCTGCATTTGCTTTCCCAACCTCACCAATCGTCTCAGCCCCAAGAGTGTCCAGCCTTATGTCTTCTGCCGCTGGGGCTGTAGATGTGGTCAATCCTGGTTGCATGCCAGTCCCTGAACGCATTTTGGAAGAAGTTCTCTCTGTTTTGCCCTGCTTGTTTCTTCTTTGTGTTGGAAATGTATCCTCAGAATGGGTCTGAGCTGATTTTCCCTGCTGTTTTTAGGCCGCTTTACACACACTTGATGCACTTACACAGAGATATCAAGACTTAGCTTTTAAGATGCTTACTAGTCGGATAGATACTTGTGCGATGAACAGGGTCTGGTGAGTCCAGTTGATTGAGCAAGGAGTAGGTCGTGTCCATTCCATATTCGGTTTTCGGAAGGGTATCTGTGCTCATTTCAAACTCGAGTTTTATGCGTCACCCCACCTCACCTTTCCCCTGAAGCAGGCCTAAGTGTGTTTTCTAAAAGCGTGACTCTGTTCTGTTTGGGGATTCAGTTCATGGGTAGCGATTTTTACATTCCCTCGATAAGTGATATCATAAGTTTCTGTCTTTGTGGGACTTACTTCACTGAGGATGATCGTACCTAAATCCACTCAGGATGCTGCTACCAGCCTCATGACGTGGATTTCATGGCTGAGTGACACTCCATTGGACCTACGTAGCACCACTTGTCCACTTGTCCACTTGTCTTTGTCCACTTGTCCACTTGTCTTTGTCCACTTGGCTCTTTCCTGGGATATGAAACGTGTACCGGAGTCGAGGTTCTTGTCAAGACAGCAGCCCTCAACTTTGGGGTCCCTGTGTCTGGTTGATTTATTCATTTTCCCAAGGTCAACGCCCATGTGTGGAAGTGACCTATGCTCTGTGGTTCTGTGTTTTACATGTTTTGGGAAAGAGGATACACTTGTGAAGATTGGCTGTTGGCCATTGACATCCCGCCCATCAGCTTAACAAGGCTCCCTTGACTCTGTGGCCTGCCCTGCCTTTCTGGTTTTTAGACTTTTTTCGCCTGGCCCTTTTGCCCCGGGGGTGGGGGGAGAGATTTCTTTGTAGTGCTGATTTGCTCTCCCAGGTTGCTTGGTTGGCCAAAAAGGGCGTATGCGTTTTTTCCTGAATATATTCAGGAAAAAACGCATACGCCCTTTTTGGCCAACCGCATCATTGTCCACGTTCTGGCGCTTTTCATGTGCTATCGGGGCCATTCCGATGTACCCGTTGACATCCGTTTCCTGCAGTTCTGCCTTGCGTTCAACGCCTCTTCGTAGCCTGACCTCAATATATTTGGGGGCGATAGTTATCGTTTAGAACTCTGCAGGTTTGGGAAGTGCAGTGCCCCTGAGCTCCATTTCCCAAGTCGCTTTTTTGTGAGTGGGACGCAACACGGCTGGATGGCTTCACGCCCTATTGTCGATCCGGGGTGGCAGGCTGAGCCTTTGGTGAATTCTTCTTCGCGATGGGAAATGAGAGTGACATGTGCCCGACCAAACCCCTCCAGCGAGTCTCTCATTGGTTCCCCCTCTTGCAGTTCATCCTGCGGACAAATTGCAGACGGTACGAAAGAGGCATGGAAAGGCGCTGAGTCTCCAAGTGGGGAGATTGTTAGTAAGGGGGCCTGAATGGAGAACACGAGCACCAGGAGATGAAAAGTGAGGTGAGTTTCAGAAAGCTTTCCCGATCCCACGGTGTAGCGTCCGCTGGGTTTCCAATGAGTGCTTTCGCTGTCGGAAGATTGCGTTGAACCTGGAGAGTTGGGACCCATGGAATGGGGAGCACGCAGGATTCCTTTCAAGGGTCTGCATTTGCTTTCCCAACCTCACCAATCGTCTCAGCCCCAAGAGTGTCCAGCCTTATGTCTTCTGCCGCTGGGGTTGTAGATGTGGTCAATGCTGGTTGCATGCCAGTCCCTGAACGCATTTTGGAAGAATTTCTCTCTGTTTTGCCCTGCTTGTTTCTTCTTTGTGTTGGAAATGTATCCTCAGAATGGGTCTGAGCTGATTTTCCCTGCTGTTTTTAGGCCGCTTTACACACACTTGATGCACTTACACAGAGATATCAAGACTTAGCTTTTAAGATGCTTACTAGTCGGATAGATACTTGTGCGATGAACAGGGTCTGGTGAGTCCAGTTGATTGAGCAAGGAGTAGGTCGTGTCCATTCCACATTCGGTTTTCGGAAGGGTATCTGTGCTCATTTCAAACTCGAGTTTTATGCGTCACCCCACCTCACCTTTCCCCTGAAGCAGGCCTAAGTGTGTTTTCTAAAAGGGTGACTCTGTTCTGTTTGGGGATTCAGTTCATCGGGAGCGATTTTTACATTCCCTCGATAAGTGATATCATAAGTTTCTGTCTTTGTGGGACTTACTTCACTGAGGATGATCGTACCTAAATCCACTCAGGATGCTGCTACCAGCCTCATGACGTGGATTTCATGGCTGAGTGACACTCCATTGGACCTACGTAGCACCACTTGTCCACTTGTCCACTTGTCTTTGTCCACTTGTCCACTTGTCTTTGTCCACTTGGCTCTTTCCTGGGATATGAAACGTGTACCGGAGTCGAGGTTCTTGTCAAGACAGCAGCCCTCAACTTTGGGGTCCCTGTGTCTGGTTGATTTATTCATTTTCCCAAGGTCAACGCCCATGTGTGGAAGTGACCTATGCTCTGTGGTTCTGTGTTTTACATGTTTTGGGAAAGAGGATACACTTGTGAAGATTGGCTGTTGGCCATTGACATCCCGCCCATCAGCTTAACAAGGCTCCCTTGACTCTGTGGCCTGCCCTGCCTTTCTGGTTTTTAGACTTTTTTCGCCTGGCCCTTTTGCCCCGGGGGTGGGGGGAGAGATTTCTTTGTAGTGCTGATTTGCTCTCCCAGGTTGCTTGGTTGGCCAAAAAGGGCGTATGCGTTTTTTCCTGAATATATTCAGGAAAAAACGCATACGCCCTTTTTGGCCAACCGCATCATTGTCCACGTTCTGGCGCTTTTCATGTGCTATCGGGGCCATTCCGATGTACCCGTTGACATCCGTTTCCTGCAGTTCTGCCTTGCGTTCAACGCCTCTTCGTAGCCTGACCTCAATATATTTGGGGGCGATAGTTATCGTTTAGAACTCTGCAGGTTTGGGAAGTGCAGTGCCCCTGAGCTCCATTTCCCAAGTCGCTTTTTTGTGAGTGGGACGCAACACGGCTGGATGGCTTCACGCCCTATTGTCGATCCGGGGTGGCAGGCTGAGCCTTTGGTGAATTCTTCTTCGCGATGGGAAATGAGAGTGACATGTGCCCGACCAAACCCCTCCAGCGAGTCTCTCATTGGTTCCCCCTCTTGCAGTTCATCCTGCGGACAAATTGCAGACGGTACGAAAGAGGCATGGAAAGGCGCTGAGTCTCCAAGTGGGGAGATTGTTAGTAAGGGGGCCTGAATGGAGAACACGAGCACCAGGAGATGAAAAGTGAGGTGAGTTTCAGAAAGCTTTCCCGATCCCACGGTGTAGCATCCGCTGGGTTTCCAATGAGTGCTTTCGCTGTCGGAAGATTGCGTTGAACCTGGAGAGTTGGGACCCATGGAATGGGGAGCACGCAGGATTCCTTTCAAGGGTCTGCATTTGCTTTCCCAACCTCACCAATCGTCTCAGCCCCAAGAGTGTCCAGCCTTATGTCTTCTGCCGCTGGGGTTGTAGATGTGGTCAATGCTGGTTGCATGCCAGTCCCTGAACGCATTTTGGAAGAATTTCTCTCTGTTTTGCCCTGCTTGTTTCTTCTTTGTGTTGGAAATGTATCCTCAGAATGGGTCTGAGCTGATTTTCCCTGCTGTTTTTAGGCCGCTTTACACACACTTGATGCACTTACACAGAGATATCAAGACTTAGCTTTTAAGATGCTTACTAGTCGGATAGATACTTGTGCGATGAACAGGGTCTGGTGAGTCCAGTTGATTGAGCAAGGAGTAGGTCGTGTCCATTCCATATTCGGTTTTCGGAAGGGTATCTGTGCTCATTTCAAACTCGAGTTTTATGCGTCACCCCACCTCACCTTTCCCCTGAAGCAGGCCTAAGTGTGTTTTCTAAAAGGGTGACTCTGTTCTGTTTGGGGATTCAGTTCATGGGGAGCGATTTTTACATTCCCTCGATAAGTGATATCATAAGTTTCTGTCTTTGTGGGACTTACTTCACTGAGGATGATCGTACCTAAATCCACTCAGGATGCTGCTACCAGCCTCATGACGTGGATTTCATGGCTGAGTGACACTCCATTGGACCTACGTAGCACCACTTGTCCACTTGTCCACTTGTCTTTGTCCACTTGTCCACTTGTCTTTGTCCACTTGGCTCTTTCCTGGGATATGAAACGTGTACCGGAGTCGAGGTTCTTGTCAAGACAGCAGCCCTCAACTTTGGGGTCCCTGTGTCTGGTTGATTTTTTCATTTTCCCAAGGTCAACGCCCATGTGTGGAAGTGCCCTATGCTCTGTGGTTCTGTGTTTTACATGTTTTGGGAAAGAGGATACACTTGTGAAGATTGGCTGTTGGCCATTGACATCCCGCCCATCAGCTTAACAAGGCTCCCTTGACTCCGTGGCCTGCCCTGCATTTCTGGTTTTTAGACTTTTTTCGCCTGGCCCTTTTGCCCCGGGGGGGGGGGGGGAGAGATTTCTTTGTAGTGCTGATTTGCTCTCCCAGGTTGCTTGGTTGGCCAAAAAGGGCGTATGCGTTTTTTCCTGAATATATTCAGGAAAAAACGCATACGCCCTTTTTGGCCAACCGCATCATTGTCCACGTTCTGGCGCTTTTCATGTGCTATCGGGGCCATTCCGATGTACCCGTTGACATCCGTTTCCTGCAGTTCTGCCTTGCGTTCAACGCCTCTTCGTAGCCTGACCTCAATATATTTGGGGGCGATAGTTATCGTTTAGAACTCTGCAGGTTTGGGAAGTGCAGTGCCCCTGAGCTCCATTTCCCAAGTCGCTTTTTTGTGAGTGGGACGCAACACGGCTGGATGGCTTCACGCCCTATTGTCGATCCGGGGTGGCAGGCTGAGCCTTTGGTGAATTCTTCTTCGCGATGGGAAATGAGAGTGACATGTGCCCGACCAAACCCCTCCAGCGAGTCTCTCATTGGTTCCCCCTCTTGCAGTTCATCCTGCGGACAAATTGCAGACGGTACGAAAGAGGCATGGAAAGGCGCTGAGTCTCCAGGTGGGGAGATTGTTAGTAAGGGGGCCTGAATGGAGAACACGAGCACCAGGAGATGAAAAGTGAGGTGAGTTTCAGAAAGCTTTCCCGATCCCACGGTGTAGCGTCCGCTGGGTTTCCAATGAGTGCTTTCGCTGTCGGAAGATTGCGTTGAACCTGGAGAGTTGGGACCCATGGAATGGGGAGCATGCAGGATTCCTTTCAAGGGTCTGCATTTGCTTTCCCAACCTCACCAATCGTCTCAGCCCCAAGAGTGTCCAGCCTTATGTCTTCTGCCGCTGGGGCTGTAGATGTGGTCAATCCTGGTTGCATGCCAGTCCCTGAACGCATTTTGGAAGAATTTCTCTCTGTTTTCCCCTGCTTGTTTCTTCTTTGTGTTGGAAATGTATCCTCAGAATGGGTCTGAGCTGATTTTCCCTGCTGTTTTTAGGCTGCTTTACACACACTTGATGCACTTACACAGAGATATCAAGACTTAGCTTTTAATATGCTTACTAGTCGGATAGATACTTGTGCGATGAACAGGGTCTGGTGAGTCCAGTTGATTGAGCAAGGAGTAGGTCGTGTCCATTCCATATTCGGTTTTCGGAAGGGTATCTGTGCTCATTTCAAACTCGAGTTTTATGCGTCACCCCACCTCACCTTTCCCCTGAAGCAGGCCTAAGTGTGTTTTCTAAAAGCGTGACTCTGTTCTGTTTGGGGATTCAGTTCATGGGGAGCGATTTTTACATTCCCTCGATAAGTGATATCATAAGTTTCTGTCTTTGTGGGACTTATTTCACTGAGGATGATTGTACCTAAATCCACTCAGTATGCTGCTACCAGCCTCATGACGTGGATTTCATGGCTGAGTGACACTCCATTGGACCTACGTAGCACCACTTGTCCACTTGTCCACTTGTCTTTGTCCACTTGTCCACTTGTCTTTGTCCACTTGGCTCTTTCCTGGGATATGAAACGTGTACCGGAGTCGAGGTTCTTGTCAAGACAGCAGCCCTCAACTTTGGGGTCCCTGTGTCTGCTTCATTTTTTCATTTTCCCAAGGTCAACGCCCATGTGTGGAAGTGCCCTATGCTCTGTGGTTCTGTGTTTTACATGTTTTGGGAAAGAGGATACACTTGTGAAGATTGGCTGTTGGCCATTGACATCCCGCCCATCAGCTTAACAAGGCTCCCTTGACTCCGTGGCCTGCCCTGCCTTTCAGGTTTTTAGACTTTTTTCGCCTGGCCCTTTTGCCCCGGGGGGGGGGGAGCGAGAGATTTCTTTGTAGTGCTGATTTGCTCTCCCAGGTTGCTTGGTTGGCCAAAAAGGGCGTATGCGTTTTTTCCTGAATATATTCAGGAAAAAACGCATACGCCCTTTTTGGCCAACCGCATCATTGTCCACGTTCTGGCGCTTTTCATGTGCTATCGGGGCCATTCCGATGTACCCGTTGACATCCGTTTCCTGCAGTTCTGCCTTGCGTTCAACGCCTCTTCGTAGCCTGACCTCAATATATTTGGGGGCGATAGTTATCGTTTAGAACTCTGCAGGTTTGGGAAGTGCAGTGCCCCTGAGCTCCATTTCCCAAGTCGCTTTTTTGTGAGTGGGACGCAACACGGCTGGATGGCTTCACGCCCTATTGTCGATCCGGGGTGGCAGGCTGAGCCTTTGGTGAATTCTTCTTCGCGATGGGAAATGAGAGTGACATGTGCCCGACCAAACCCCTCCAGCGAGTCTCTCATTGGTTCCCCCTCTTGCAGTTCATCCTGCGGACAAATTGCAGACGGTACGAAAGAGGCATGGAAAGGCGCTGAGTCTCCAAGTGGGGAGATTGTTAGTAAGGGGGCCTGAATGGAGAACACGAGCACCAGGAGATGAAAAGTGAGGTGAGTTTCAGAAAGCTTTCCCGATCCCACGGTGTAGCATCCGCTGGGTTTCCAATGAGTGCTTTCGCTGTCGGAAGATTGCGTTGAACCTGGAGAGTTGGGACCCATGGAATGGGGAGCACGCAGGATTCCTTTCAAGGGTCTGCATTTGCTTTCCCAACCTCACCAATCGTCTCAGCCCCAAGAGTGTCCAGCCTTATGTCTTCTGCCGCTGGGGTTGTAGATGTGGTCAATGCTGGTTGCATGCCAGTCCCTGAACGCATTTTGGAAGAATTTCTCTCTGTTTTGCCCTGCTTGTTTCTTCTTTGTGTTGGAAATGTATCCTCAGAATGGGTCTGAGCTGATTTTCCCTGCTGTTTTTAGGCCGCTTTACACACACTTGATGCACTTACACAGAGATATCAAGACTTAGCTTTTAAGATGCTTACTAGTCGGATAGATACTTGTGCGATGAACAGGGTCTGGTGAGTCCAGTTGATTGAGCAAGGAGTAGGTCGTGTCCATTCCATATTCGGTTTTCGGAAGGGTATCTGTGCTCATTTCAAACTCGAGTTTTATGCGTCACCCCACCTCACCTTTCCCCTGAAGCAGGCCTAAGTGTGTTTTCTAAAAGGGTGACTCTGTTCTGTTTGGGGATTCAGTTCATGGGGAGCGATTTTTACATTCCCTCGATAAGTGATATCATAAGTTTCTGTCTTTGTGGGACTTACTTCACTGAGGATGATCGTACCTAAATCCACTCAGGATGCTGCTACCAGCCTCATGACGTGGATTTCATGGCTGAGTGACACTCCATTGGACCTACGTAGCACCACTTGTCCACTTGTCCACTTGTCTTTGTCCACTTGTCCACTTGTCTTTGTCCACTTGGCTCTTTCCTGGGATATGAAACGTGTACCGGAGTCGAGGTTCTTGTCAAGACAGCAGCCCTCAACTTTGGGGTCCCTGTGTCTGGTTGATTTTTTCATTTTCCCAAGGTCAACGCCCATGTGTGGAAGTGCCCTATGCTCTGTGGTTCTGTGTTTTACATGTTTTGGGAAAGAGGATACACTTGTGAAGATTGGCTGTTGGCCATTGACATCCCGCCCATCAGCTTAACAAGGCTCCCTTGACTCCGTGGCCTGCCCTGCCTTTCTGGTTTTTAGACTTTTTTCGCCTGGCCCTTTTGCCCCGGGGGTGGGGGGAGAGATTTCTTTGTAGTGCTGATTTGCTCTCCCAGGTTGCTTGGTTGGCCAAAAAGGGCGTATGCGTTTTTTCCTGAATATATTCAGGAAAAAACGCATACGCCCTTTTTGGCCAACCGCATCATTGTCCACGTTCTGGCGCTTTTCATGTGCTATCGGGGCCATTCCGATGTACCCGTTGACATCCGTTTCCTGCAGTTCTGCCTTGCGTTCAACGCCTCTTCGTAGCCTGACCTCAATATATTTGGGGGCGATAGTTATCGTTTAGAACTCTGCAGGTTTGGGAAGTGCAGTGCCCCTGAGCTCCATTTCCCAAGTCGCTTTTTTGTGAGTGGGACGCAACACGGCTGGATGGCTTCACGCCCTATTGTCGATCCGGGGTGGCAGGCTGAGCCTTTGGTGAATTCTTCTTCGCGATGGGAAATGAGAGTGACATGTGCCCGACCAAACCCCTCCAGCGAGTCTCTCATTGGTTCCCCCTCTTGCAGTTCATCCTGCGGACAAATTGCAGACGGTACGAAAGAGGCATGGAAAGGCGCTGAGTCTCCAAGTGGGGAGATTGTTAGTAAGGGGGCCTGAATGGAGAACACGAGCACCAGGAGATGAAAAGTGAGGTGAGTTTCAGAAAGCTTTCCCGATCCCACGGTGTAGCGTCCGCTGGGTTTCCAATGAGTGCTTTCGCTGTCGGAAGATTGCGTTGAACCTGGAGAGTTGGGACCCATGGAATGGGGAGCACGCAGGATTCCTTTCAAGGGTCTGCATTTGCTTTCCCAACCTCACCAATCGTCTCAGCCCCAAGAGTGTCCAGCCTTATGTCTTCTGCCGCTGGGGTTGTAGATGTGGTCAATGCTGGTTGCATGCCAGTCCCTGAACGCATTTTGGAAGAATTTCTCTCTGTTTTGCCCTGCTTGTTTCTTCTTTGTGTTGGAAATGTATCCTCAGAATGGGTCTGAGCTGATTTTCCCTGCTGTTTTTAGGCCGCTTTACACACACTTGATGCACTTACACAGAGATATCAAGACTTAGCTTTTAAGATGCTTACTAGTCGGATAGATACTTGTGCGATGAACAGGGTCTGGTGAGTCCAGTTGATTGAGCAAGGAGTAGGTCGTGTCCATTCCACATTCGGTTTTCGGAAGGGTATCTGTGCTCATTTCAAACTCGAGTTTTATGCGTCACCCCACCTCACCTTTCCCCTGAAGCAGGCCTAAGTGTGTTTTCTAAAAGGGTGACTCTGTTCTGTTTGGGGATTCAGTTCATGGGGAGCGATTTTTACATTCCCTCGATAAGTGATATCATAAGTTTCTGTCTTTGTGGGACTTACTTCACTGAGGATGATCGTACCTAAATCCACTCAGGATGCTGCTACCAGCCTCATGACGTGGATTTCATGGCTGAGTGACACTCCATTGGACCTACGTAGCACCACTTGTCCACTTGTCCACTTGTCTTTGTCCACTTGTCCACTTGTCTTTGTCCACTTGGCTCTTTCCTGGGATATGAAACGTGTACCGGAGTCGAGGTTCTTGTCAAGACAGCAGCCCTCAACTTTGGGGTCCCTGTGTCTGCTTCATTTTTTCATTTTCCCAAGGTCAACGCCCATGTGTGGAAGTGCCCTATGCTCTGTGGTTCTGTGTTTTACATGTTTTGGGAAAGAGGATACACTTGTGAAGATTGGCTGTTGGCCATTGACATCCCGCCCATCAGCTTAACAAGGCTCCCTTGACTCTGTGGCCTGCCCTGCCTTTCTGGTTTTTAGACTTTTTTCGCCTGGCCCTTTTGCCCCGGGGGTGGGGGGAGAGATTTCTTTGTAGTGCTGATTTGCTCTCCCAGGTTGCTTGGTTGGCCAAAAAGGGCGTATGCGTTTTTTCCTGAATATATTCAGGAAAAAACGCATACGCCCTTTTTGGCCAACCGCATCATTGTCCACGTTCTGGCGCTTTTCATGTGCTATCGGGGCCATTCCGATGTACCCGTTGACATCCGTTTCCTGCAGTTCTGCCTTGCGTTCAACGCCTCTTCGTAGCCTGACCTCAATATATTTGGGGGCGATAGTTATCGTTTAGAACTCTGCAGGTTTGGGAAGTGCAGTGCCCCTGAGCTCCATTTCCCAAGTCG
Source organism: Kogia breviceps (assembly GCF_026419965.1). Lineage (NCBI taxonomy): Eukaryota > Metazoa > Chordata > Mammalia > Artiodactyla > Physeteridae > Kogia > Kogia breviceps. The sequence goes on from NC_081312.1 coordinate 95,845,526, forward strand.
CTTTTTTGTGAGTGGGACGCAACACGGCTGGATGGCTTCACGCCCTATTGTCGATCCGGGGTGGCAGGCTGAGCCTTTGGTGAATTCTTCTTCGCGATGGGAAATGAGAGTGACATGTGCCCGACCAAACCCCTCCAGCGAGTCTCTCATTGGTTCCCCCTCTTGCAGTTCATCCTGCGGACAAATTGCAGACGGTACGAAAGAGGCATGGAAAGGCGCTGAGTCTCCAAGTGGGGAGATTGTTAGTAAGGGGGCCTGAATGGAGAACACGAGCACCAGGAGATGAAAAGTGAGGTGAGTTTCAGAAAGCTTTCCCGATCCCACGGTGTAGCGTCCGCTGGGTTTCCAATGAGTGCTTTCGCTGTCGGAAGATTGCGTTGAACCTGGAGAGTTGGGACCCATGGAATGGGGAGCACGCAGGATTCCTTTCAAGGGTCTGCATTTGCTTTCCCAACCTCACCAATCGTCTCAGCCCCAAGAGTGTCCAGCCTTATGTCTTCTGCCGCTGGGGTTGTAGATGTGGTCAATGCTGGTTGCATGCCAGTCCCTGAACGCATTTTGGAAGAATTTCTCTCTGTTTTGCCCTGCTTGTTTCTTCTTTGTGTTGGAAATGTATCCTCAGAATGGGTCTGAGCTGATTTTCCCTGCTGTTTTTAGGCCGCTTTACACACACTTGATGCACTTACACAGAGATATCAAGACTTAGCTTTTAAGATGCTTACTAGTCGGATAGATACTTGTGCGATGAACAGGGTCTGGTGAGTCCAGTTGATTGAGCAAGGAGTAGGTCGTGTCCATTCCACATTCGGTTTTCGGAAGGGTATCTGTGCTCATTTCAAACTCGAGTTTTATGCGTCACCCCACCTCACCTTTCCCCTGAAGCAGGCCTAAGTGTGTTTTCTAAAAGGGTGACTCTGTTCTGTTTGGGGATTCAGTTCATGGGGAGCGATTTTTACATTCCCTCGATAAGTGATATCATAAGTTTCTGTCTTTGTGGGACTTACTTCACTGAGGATGATCGTACCTAAATCCACTCAGGATGCTGCTACCAGCCTCATGACGTGGATTTCATGGCTGAGTGACACTCCATTGGACCTACGTAGCACCACTTGTCCACTTGTCCACTTGTCTTTGTCCACTTGTCCACTTGTCTTTGTCCACTTGGCTCTTTCCTGGGATATGAAACGTGTACCGGAGTCGAGGTTCTTGTCAAGACAGCAGCCCTCAACTTTGGGGTCCCTGTGTCTGCTTCATTTTTTCATTTTCCCAAGGTCAACGCCCATGTGTGGAAGTGCCCTATGCTCTGTGGTTCTGTGTTTTACATGTTTTGGGAAAGAGGATACACTTGTGAAGATTGGCTGTTGGCCATTGACATCCCGCCCATCAGCTTAACAAGGCTCCCTTGACTCCGTGGCCTGCCCTGCCTTTCTGGTTTTTAGACTTTTTTCGCCTGGCCCTTTTGCCCCGGGGGTGGGGGGAGAGATTTCTTTGTAGTGCTGATTTGCTCTCCCAGGTTGCTTGGTTGGCCAAAAAGGGCGTATGCGTTTTTTCCTGAATATATTCAGGAAAAAACGCATACGCCCTTTTTGGCCAACCGCATCATTGTCCACGTTCTGGCGCTTTTCATGTGCTATCGGGGCCATTCCGATGTACCCGTTGACATCCGTTTCCTGCAGTTCTGCCTTGCGTTCAACGCCTCTTCGTAGCCTGACCTCAATATATTTGGGGGCGATAGTTATCGTTTAGAACTCTGCAGGTTTGGGAAGTGCAGTGCCCCTGAGCTCCATTTCCCAAGTCGCTTTTTTGTGAGTGGGACGCAACACGGCTGGATGGCTTCACGCCCTATTGTCGATCCGGGGTGGCAGGCTGAGCCTTTGGTGAATTCTTCTTCGCGATGGGAAATGAGAGTGACATGTGCCCGACCAAACCCCTCCAGCGAGTCTCTCATTGGTTCCCCCTCTTGCAGTTCATCCTGCGGACAAATTGCAGACGGTACGAAAGAGGCATGGAAAGGCGCTGAGTCTCCAAGTGGGGAGATTGTTAGTAAGGGGGCCTGAATGGAGAACACGAGCACCAGGAGATGAAAAGTGAGGTGAGTTTCAGAAAGCTTTCCCGATCCCACGGTGTAGCGTCCGCTGGGTTTCCAATGAGTGCTTTCGCTGTCGGAAGATTGCGTTGAACCTGGAGAGTTGGGACCCATGGAATGGGGAGCACGCAGGATTCCTTTCAAGGGTCTGCATTTGCTTTCCCAACCTCACCAATCGTCTCAGCCCCAAGAGTGTCCAGCCTTATGTCTTCTGCCGCTGGGGTTGTAGATGTGGTCAATGCTGGTTGCATGCCAGTCCCTGAACGCATTTTGGAAGAATTTCTCTCTGTTTTGCCCTGCTTGTTTCTTCTTTGTGTTGGAAATGTATCCTCAGAATGGGTCTGAGCTGATTTTCCCTGCTGTTTTTAGGCCGCTTTACACACACTTGATGCACTTACACAGAGATATCAAGACTTAGCTTTTAAGATGCTTACTAGTCGGATAGATACTTGTGCGATGAACAGGGTCTGGTGAGTCCAGTTGATTGAGCAAGGAGTAGGTCGTGTCCATTCCACATTCGGTTTTCGGAAGGGTATCTGTGCTCATTTCAAACTCGAGTTTTATGCGTCACCCCACCTCACCTTTCCCCTGAAGCAGGCCTAAGTGTGTTTTCTAAAAGGGTGACTCTGTTCTGTTTGGGGATTCAGTTCATGGGGAGCGATTTTTACATTCCCTCGATAAGTGATATCATAAGTTTCTGTCTTTGTGGGACTTACTTCACTGAGGATGATCGTACCTAAATCCACTCAGGATGCTGCTACCAGCCTCATGACGTGGATTTCATGGCTGAGTGACACTCCATTGGACCTACGTAGCACCACTTGTCCACTTGTCCACTTGTCTTTGTCCACTTGTCCACTTGTCTTTGTCCACTTGGCTCTTTCCTGGGATATGAAACGTGTACCGGAGTCGAGGTTCTTGTCAAGACAGCAGCCCTCAACTTTGGGGTCCCTGTGTCTGCTTCATTTTTTCATTTTCCCAAGGTCAACGCCCATGTGTGGAAGTGCCCTATGCTCTGTGGTTCTGTGTTTTACATGTTTTGGGAAAGAGGATACACTTGTGAAGATTGGCTGTTGGCCATTGACATCCCGCCCATCAGCTTAACAAGGCTCCCTTGACTCTGTGGCCTGCCCTGCCTTTCTGGTTTTTAGACTTTTTTCGCCTGGCCCTTTTGCCCCGGGGGTGGGGGGAGAGATTTCTTTGTAGTGCTGATTTGCTCTCCCAGGTTGCTTGGTTGGCCAAAAAGGGCGTATGCGTTTTTTCCTGAATATATTCAGGAAAAAACGCATACGCCCTTTTTGGCCAACCGCATCATTGTCCACGTTCTGGCGCTTTTCATGTGCTATCGGGGCCATTCCGATGTACCCGTTGACATCCGTTTCCTGCAGTTCTGCCTTGCGTTCAACGCCTCTTCGTAGCCTGACCTCAATATATTTGGGGGCGATAGTTATCGTTTAGAACTCTGCAGGTTTGGGAAGTGCAGTGCCCCTGAGCTCCATTTCCCAAGTCGCTTTTTTGTGAGTGGGACGCAACACGGCTGGATGGCTTCACGCCCTATTGTCGATCCGGGGTGGCAGGCTGAGCCTTTGGTGAATTCTTCTTCGCGATGGGAAATGAGAGTGACATGTGCCCGACCAAACCCCTCCAGCGAGTCTCTCATTGGTTCCCCCTCTTGCAGTTCATCCTGCGGACAAATTGCAGACGGTACGAAAGAGGCATGGAAAGGCGCTGAGTCTCCAAGTGGGGAGATTGTTAGTAAGGGGGCCTGAATGGAGAACACGAGCACCAGGAGATGAAAAGTGAGGTGAGTTTCAGAAAGCTTTCCCGATCCCACGGTGTAGCGTCCGCTGGGTTTCCAATGAGTGCTTTCGCTGTCGGAAGATTGCGTTGAACCTGGAGAGTTGGGACCCATGGAATGGGGAGCACGCAGGATTCCTTTCAAGGGTCTGCATTTGCTTTCCCAACCTCACCAATCGTCTCAGCCCCAAGAGTGTCCAGCCTTATGTCTTCTGCCGCTGGGGTTGTAGATGTGGTCAATGCTGGTTGCATGCCAGTCCCTGAACGCATTTTGGAAGAATTTCTCTCTGTTTTGCCCTGCTTGTTTCTTCTTTGTGTTGGAAATGTATCCTCAGAATGGGTCTGAGCTGATTTTCCCTGCTGTTTTTAGGCCGCTTTACACACACTTGATGCACTTACACAGAGATATCAAGACTTAGCTTTTAAGATGCTTACTAGTCGGATAGATACTTGTGCGATGAACAGGGTCTGGTGAGTCCAGTTGATTGAGCAAGGAGTAGGTCGTGTCCATTCCACATTCGGTTTTCGGAAGGGTATCTGTGCTCATTTCAAACTCGAGTTTTATGCGTCACCCCACCTCACCTTTCCCCTGAAGCAGGCCTAAGTGTGTTTTCTAAAAGGGTGACTCTGTTCTGTTTGGGGATTCAGTTCATGGGGAGCGATTTTTACATTCCCTCGATAAGTGATATCATAAGTTTCTGTCTTTGTGGGACTTACTTCACTGAGGATGATCGTACCTAAATCCACTCAGGATGCTGCTACCAGCCTCATGACGTGGATTTCATGGCTGAGTGACACTCCATTGGACCTACGTAGCACCACTTGTCCACTTGTCCACTTGTCTTTGTCCACTTGTCCACTTGTCTTTGTCCACTTGGCTCTTTCCTGGGATATGAAACGTGTACCGGAGTCGAGGTTCTTGTCAAGACAGCAGCCCTCAACTTTGGGGTCCCTGTGTCTGCTTCATTTTTTCATTTTCCCAAGGTCAACGCCCATGTGTGGAAGTGCCCTATGCTCTGTGGTTCTGTGTTTTACATGTTTTGGGAAAGAGGATACACTTGTGAAGATTGGCTGTTGGCCATTGACATCCCGCCCATCAGCTTAACAAGGCTCCCTTGACTCTGTGGCCTGCCCTGCCTTTCTGGTTTTTAGACTTTTTTCGCCTGGCCCTTTTGCCCCGGGGGTGGGGGGAGAGATTTCTTTGTAGTGCTGATTTGCTCTCCCAGGTTGCTTGGTTGGCCAAAAAGGGCGTATGCGTTTTTTCCTGAATATATTCAGGAAAAAACGCATACGCCCTTTTTGGCCAACCGCATCATTGTCCACGTTCTGGCGCTTTTCATGTGCTATCGGGGCCATTCCGATGTACCCGTTGACATCCGTTTCCTGCAGTTCTGCCTTGCGTTCAACGCCTCTTCGTAGCCTGACCTCAATATATTTGGGGGCGATAGTTATCGTTTAGAACTCTGCAGGTTTGGGAAGTGCAGTGCCCCTGAGCTCCATTTCCCAAGTCGCTTTTTTGTGAGTGGGACGCAACACGGCTGGATGGCTTCACGCCCTATTGTCGATCCGGGGTGGCAGGCTGAGCCTTTGGTGAATTCTTCTTCGCGATGGGAAATGAGAGTGACATGTGCCCGACCAAACCCCTCCAGCGAGTCTCTCATTGGTTCCCCCTCTTGCAGTTCATCCTGCGGACAAATTGCAGACGGTACGAAAGAGGCATGGAAAGGCGCTGAGTCTCCAAGTGGGGAGATTGTTAGTAAGGGGGCCTGAATGGAGAACACGAGCACCAGGAGATGAAAAGTGAGGTGAGTTTCAGAAAGCTTTCCCGATCCCACGGTGTAGCGTCCGCTGGGTTTCCAATGAGTGCTTTCGCTGTCGGAAGATTGCGTTGAACCTGGAGAGTTGGGACCCATGGAATGGGGAGCACGCAGGATTCCTTTCAAGGGTCTGCATTTGCTTTCCCAACCTCACCAATCGTCTCAGCCCCAAGAGTGTCCAGCCTTATGTCTTCTGCCGCTGGGGTTGTAGATGTGGTCAATGCTGGTTGCATGCCAGTCCCTGAACGCATTTTGGAAGAATTTCTCTCTGTTTTGCCCTGCTTGTTTCTTCTTTGTGTTGGAAATGTATCCTCAGAATGGGTCTGAGCTGATTTTCCCTGCTGTTTTTAGGCCGCTTTACACACACTTGATGCACTTACACAGAGATATCAAGACTTAGCTTTTAAGATGCTTACTAGTCGGATAGATACTTGTGCGATGAACAGGGTCTGGTGAGTCCAGTTGATTGAGCAAGGAGTAGGTCGTGTCCATTCCACATTCGGTTTTCGGAAGGGTATCTGTGCTCATTTCAAACTCGAGTTTTATGCGTCACCCCACCTCACCTTTCCCCTGAAGCAGGCCTAAGTGTGTTTTCTAAAAGGGTGACTCTGTTCTGTTTGGGGATTCAGTTCATGGGGAGCGATTTTTACATTCCCTCGATAAGTGATATCATAAGTTTCTGTCTTTGTGGGACTTACTTCACTGAGGATGATCGTACCTAAATCCACTCAGGATGCTGCTACCAGCCTCATGACGTGGATTTCATGGCTGAGTGACACTCCATTGGACCTACGTAGCACCACTTGTCCACTTGTCCACTTGTCTTTGTCCACTTGTCCACTTGTCTTTGTCCACTTGGCTCTTTCCTGGGATATGAAACGTGTACCGGAGTCGAGATTCTTGTCAAGACAGCAGCCCTCAACTTTGGGGTCCCTGTGTCTGGTTGATTTATTCATTTTCCCAAGGTCAACGCCCATGTGTGGAAGTGACCTATGCTCTGTGGTTCTGTGTTTTACATGTTTTGGGAAAGAGGATACACTTGTGAAGATTGGCTGTTGGCCATTGACATCCCGCCCATCAGCTTAACAAGGCTCCCTTGACTCTGTGGCCTGCCCTGCCTTTCTGGTTTTTAGACTTTTTTCGCCTGGCCCTTTTGCCCCGGGGGTGGGGGGAGAGATTTCTTTGTAGTGCTGATTTGCTCTCCCAGGTTGCTTGGTTGGCCAAAAAGGGCGTATGCGTTTTTTCCTGAATATATTCAGGAAAAAACGCATACGCCCTTTTTGGCCAACCGCATCATTGTCCACGTTCTGGCGCTTTTCATGTGCTATCGGGGCCATTCCGATGTACCCGTTGACATCCGTTTCCTGCAGTTCTGCCTTGCGTTCAACGCCTCTTCGTAGCCTGACCTCAATATATTTGGGGGCGATAGTTATCGTTTAGAACTCTGCAGGTTTGGGAAGTGCAGTGCCCCTGAGCTCCATTTCCCAAGTCACTTTTTTGTGAGTGGGACGCAACACGGCTGGATGGCTTCACGCCCTATTGTCGATCCGGGGTGGCAGGCTGAGCCTTTGGTGAATTCTTCTTCGCGATGGGAAATGAGAGTGACATGTGCCCGACCAAACCCCTCCAGCGAGTCTCTCATTGGTTCCCCCTCTTGCAGTTCATCCTGCGGACAAATTGCAGACGGTACGAAAGAGGCATGGAAAGGCGCTGAGTCTCCAAGTGGGGAGATTGTTAGTAAGGGGGCCTGAATGGAGAACACGAGCACCAGGAGATGAAAAGTGAGGTGAGTTTCAGAAAGCTTTCCCGATCCCACGGTGTAGCATCCGCTGGGTTTCCAATGAGTGCTTTCGCTGTCGGAAGATTGCGTTGAACCTGGAGAGTTGGGACCCATGGAATGGGGAGCACGCAGGATTCCTTTCAAGGGTCTGCATTTGCTTTCCCAACCTCACCAATCGTCTCAGCCCCAAGAGTGTCCAGCCTTATGTCTTCTGCCGCTGGGGTTGTAGATGTGGTCAATGCTGGTTGCATGCCAGTCCCTGAACGCATTTTGGAAGAATTTCTCTCTGTTTTGCCCTGCTTGTTTCTTCTTTGTGTTGGAAATGTATCCTCAGAATGGGTCTGAGCTGATTTTCCCTGCTGTTTTTAGGCCGCTTTACACACACTTGATGCACTTACACAGAGATATCAAGACTTAGCTTTTAAGATGCTTACTAGTCGGATAGATACTTGTGCGATGAACAGGGTCTGGTGAGTCCAGTTGATTGAGCAAGGAGTAGGTCGTGTCCATTCCATATTCGGTTTTCGGAAGGGTATCTGTGCTCATTTCAAACTCGAGTTTTATGCGTCACCCCACCTCACCTTTCCCCTGAAGCAGGCCTAAGTGTGTTTTCTAAAAGGGTGACTCTGTTCTGTTTGGGGATTCAGTTCATGGGGAGCGATTTTTACATTCCCTCGATAAGTGATATCATAAGTTTCTGTCTTTGTGGGACTTACTTCACTGAGGATGATCGTACCTAAATCCACTCAGGATGCTGCTACCAGCCTCATGACGTGGATTTCATGGCTGAGTGACACTCCATTGGACCTACGTAGCACCACTTGTCCACTTGTCCACTTGTCTTTGTCCACTTGTCCACTTGTCTTTGTCCACTTGGCTCTTTCCTGGGATATGAAACGTGTACCGGAGTCGAGGTTCTTGTCAAGACAGCAGCCCTCAACTTTGGGGTCCCTGTGTCTGGTTGATTTTTTCATTTTCCCAAGGTCAACGCCCATGTGTGGAAGTGCCCTATGCTCTGTGGTTCTGTGTTTTACATGTTTTGGGAAAGAGGATACACTTGTGAAGATTGGCTGTTGGCCATTGACATCCCGCCCATCAGCTTAACAAGGCTCCCTTGACTCCGTGGCCTGCCCTGCATTTCTGGTTTTTAGACTTTTTTCGCCTGGCCCTTTTGCCCCGGGGGGGGGGGGAGAGATTTCTTTGTAGTGCTGATTTGCTCTCCCAGGTTGCTTGGTTGGCCAAAAAGGGCGTATGCGTTTTTTCCTGAATATATTCAGGAAAAAACGCATACGCCCTTTTTGGCCAACCGCATCATTGTCCACGTTCTGGCGCTTTTCATGTGCTATCGGGGCCATTCCGATGTACCCGTTGACATCCGTTTCCTGCAGTTCTGCCTTGCGTTCAACGCCTCTTCGTAGCCTGACCTCAATATATTTGGGGGCGATAGTTATCGTTTAGAACTCTGCAGGTTTGGGAAGTGCAGTGCCCCTGAGCTCCATTTCCCAAGTCGCTTTTTTGTGAGTGGGACGCAACACGGCTGGATGGCTTCACGCCCTATTGTCGATCCGGGGTGGCAGGCTGAGCCTTTGGTGAATTCTTCTTCGCGATGGGAAATGAGAGTGACATGTGCCCGACCAAACCCCTCCAGCGAGTGTCTGATTGGTTCCCCCTCTTGCAGTTCATCCTGCGGACAAATTGCAGACGGTACGAAAGAGGCATGGAAAGGCGCTGAGTCTCCAGGTGGGGAGATTGTTAGTAAGGGGGCCTGAATGGAGAACACGAGCACCAGGAGATGAAAAGTGAGGTGAGTTTCAGAAAGCTTTCCCGATCCCACGGTGTAGCGTCCGCTGGGTTTCCAATGAGTGCTTTCGCTGTCGGAAGATTGCGTTGAACCTGGAGAGTTGGGACCCATGGAATGGGGAGCATGCAGGATTCCTTTCAAGGGTCTGCATTTGCTTTCCCAACCTCACCAATCGTCTCAGCCCCAAGAGTGTCCAGCCTTATGTCTTCTGCCGCTGGGGCTGTAGATGTGGTCAATCCTGGTTGCATGCCAGTCCCTGAACGCATTTTGGAAGAATTTCTCTCTGTTTTCCCCTGCTTGTTTCTTCTTTGTGTTGGAAATGTATCCTCAGAATGGGTCTGAGCTGATTTTCCCTGCTGTTTTTAGGCTGCTTTACACACACTTGATGCACTTACACAGAGATATCAAGACTTAGCTTTTAATATGCTTACTAGTCGGATAGATACTTGTGCGATGAACAGGGTCTGGTGAGTCCAGTTGATTGAGCAAGGAGTAGGTCGTGTCCATTCCATATTCGGTTTTCGGAAGGGTATCTGTGCTCATTTCAAACTCGAGTTTTATGCGTCACCCCACCTCACCTTTCCCCTGAAGCAGGCCTAAGTGTGTTTTCTAAAAGCGTGACTCTGTTCTGTTTGGGGATTCAGTTCATGGGGAGCGATTTTTACATTCCCTCGATAAGTGATATCATAAGTTTCTGTCTTTGTGGGACTTATTTCACTGAGGATGATCGTACCTAAATCCACTCAGTATGCTGCTACCAGCCTCATGACGTGGATTTCATGGCTGAGTGACACTCCATTGGACCTACGTAGCACCACTTGTCCACTTGTCCACTTGTCTTTGTCCACTTGTCCACTTGTCTTTGTCCACTTGGCTCTTTCCTGGGATATGAAACGTGTACCGGAGTCGAGGTTCTTGTCAAGACAGCAGCCCTCAACTTTGGGGTCCCTGTGTCTGCTTCATTTTTTCATTTTCCCAAGGTCAACGCCCATGTGTGGAAGTGCCCTATGCTCTGTGGTTCTGTGTTTTACATGTTTTGGGAAAGAGGATACACTTGTGAAGATTGGCTGTTGGCCATTGACATCCCGCCCATCAGCTTAACAAGGCTCCCTTGACTCCGTGGCCTGCCCTGCCTTTCAGGTTTTTAGACTTTTTTCGCCTGGCCCTTTTGCCCCGGGGGGGGGGGGAGCGAGAGATTTCTTTGAAGTGCTGATTTGCTCTCCCAGGTTGCTTGGTTGGCCAAAAAGGGCGTATGCGTTTTTTCCTGAATATATTCAGGAAAAAACGCATACGCCCTTTTTGGCCAACCGCATCATTGTCCACGTTCTGGCGCTTTTCATGTGCTATCGGGGCCATTCCGATGTACCCGTTGACATCCGTTTCCTGCAGTTCTGCCTTGCGTTCAACGCCTCTTCGTAGCCTGACCTCAATATATTTGGGGGCGATAGTTATCGTTTAGAACTCTGCAGGTTTGGGAAGTGCAGTGCCCCTGAGCTCCATTTCCCAAGTCGCTTTTTTGTGAGTGGGACGCAACACGGCTGGATGGCTTCACGCCCTATTGTCGATCCGGGGTGGCAGGCTGAGCCTTTGGTGAATTCTTCTTCGCGATGGGAAATGAGAGTGACATGTGCCCGACCAAACCCCTCCAGCGAGTCTCTCATTGGTTCCCCCTCTTGCAGTTCATCCTGCGGACAAATTGCAGACGGTACGAAAGAGGCATGGAAAGGCGCTGAGTCTCCAAGTGGGGAGATTGTTAGTAAGGGGGCCTGAATGGAGAACACGAGCACCAGGAGATGAAAAGTGAGGTGAGTTTCAGAAAGCTTTCCCGATCCCACGGTGTAGCATCCGCTGGGTTTCCAATGAGTGCTTTCGCTGTCGGAAGATTGCGTTGAACCTGGAGAGTTGGGACCCATGGAATGGGGAGCACGCAGGATTCCTTTCAAGGGTCTGCATTTGCTTTCCCAACCTCACCAATCGTCTCAGCCCCAAGAGTGTCCAGCCTTATGTCTTCTGCCGCTGGGGTTGTAGATGTGGTCAATGCTGGTTGCATGCCAGTCCCTGAACGCATTTTGGAAGAATTTCTCTCTGTTTTGCCCTGCTTGTTTCTTCTTTGTGTTGGAAATGTATCCTCAGAATGGGTCTGAGCTGATTTTCCCTGCTGTTTTTAGGCCGCTTTACACACACTTGATGCACTTACACAGAGATATCAAGACTTAGCTTTTAAGATGCTTACTAGTCGGATAGATACTTGTGCGATGAACAGGGTCTGGTGAGTCCAGTTGATTGAGCAAGGAGTAGGTCGTGTCCATTCCATATTCGGTTTTCGGAAGGGTATCTGTGCTCATTTCAAACTCGAGTTTTATGCGTCACCCCACCTCACCTTTCCCCTGAAGCAGGCCTAAGTGTGTTTTCTAAAAGGGTGACTCTGTTCTGTTTGGGGATTCAGTTCATGGGGAGCGATTTTTACATTCCCTCGATAAGTGATATCATAAGTTTCTGTCTTTGTGGGACTTACTTCACTGAGGATGATCGTACCTAAATCCACTCAGGATGCTGCTACCAGCCTCATGACGTGGATTTCATGGCTGAGTGACACTCCATTGGACCTACGTAGCACCACTTGTCCACTTGTCCACTTGTCTTTGTCCACTTGTCCACTTGTCTTTGTCCACTTGGCTCTTTCCTGGGATATGAAACGTGTACCGGAGTCGAGGTTCTTGTCAAGACAGCAGCCCTCAACTTTGGGGTCCCTGTGTCTGGTTGATTTTTTCATTTTCCCAAGGTCAACGCCCATGTGTGGAAGTGCCCTATGCTCTGTGGTTCTGTGTTTTACATGTTTTGGGAAAGAGGATACACTTGTGAAGATTGGCTGTTGGCCATTGACATCCCGCCCATCAGCTTAACAAGGCTCCCTTGACTCCGTGGCCTGCCCTGCCTTTCTGGTTTTTAGACTTTTTTCGCCTGGCCCTTTTGCCCCGGGGGTGGGGGGAGAGATTTCTTTGTAGTGCTGATTTGCTCTCCCAGGTTGCTTGGTTGGCCAAAAAGGGCGTATGCGTTTTTTCCTGAATATATTCAGGAAAAAACGCATACGCCCTTTTTGGCCAACCGCATCATTGTCCACGTTCTGGCGCTTTTCATGTGCTATCGGGGCCATTCCGATGTACCCGTTGACATCCGTTTCCTGCAGTTCTGCCTTGCGTTCAACGCCTCTTCGTAGCCTGACCTCAATATATTTGGGGGCGATAGTTATCGTTTAGAACTCTGCAGGTTTGGGAAGTGCAGTGCCCCTGAGCTCCATTTCCCAAGTCGCTTTTTTGTGAGTGGGACGCAACACGGCTGGATGGCTTCACGCCCTATTGTCGATCCGGGGTGGCAGGCTGAGCCTTTGGTGAATTCTTCTTCGCGATGGGAAATGAGAGTGACATGTGCCCGACCAAACCCCTCCAGCGAGTCTCTCATTGGTTCCCCCTCTTGCAGTTCATCCTGCGGACAAATTGCAGACGGTACGAAAGAGGCATGGAAAGGCGCTGAGTCTCCAAGTGGGGAGATTGTTAGTAAGGGGGCCTGAATGGAGAACACGAGCACCAGGAGATGAAAAGTGAGGTGAGTTTCAGAAAGCTTTCCCGATCCCACGGTGTAGCGTCCGCTGGGTTTCCAATGAGTGCTTTCGCTGTCGGAAGATTGCGTTGAACCTGGAGAGTTGGGACCCATGGAATGGGGAGCACGCAGGATTCCTTTCAAGGGTCTGCATTTGCTTTCCCAACCTCACCAATCGTCTCAGCCCCAAGAGTGTCCAACCTTATGTCTTCTGCCGCTGGGGCTGTAGATGTGGTCAATCCTGGTTGCATGCCAGTCCCTGAACGCATTTTGGAAGAAGTTCTCTCTGTTTTGCCCTGCTTGTTTCTTCTTTGTGTTGGAAATGTATCCTCAGAATGGGTCTGAGCTGATTTTCCCTGCTGTTTTTAGGCCGCTTTACACACACTTGATGCACTTACACAGAGATATCAAGACTTAGCTTTTAAGATGCTTACTAGTCGGATAGATACTTGTGCGATGAACAGGGTCTGGTGAGTCCAGTTGATTGAGCAAGGAGTAGGTCGTGTCCATTCCATATTCGGTTTTCGGAAGGGTATCTGTGCTCATTTCAAACTCGAGTTTTATGCGTCACCCCACCTCACCTTTCCCCTGAAGCAGGCCTAAGTGTGTTTTCTAAAAGCGTGACTCTGTTCTGTTTGGGGATTCAGTTCATGGGTAGCGATTTTTACATTCCCTCGATAAGTGATATCATAAGTTTCTGTCTTTGTGGGACTTATTTCACTGAGGATGATCGTACCTAAATCCACTCAGTATGCTGCTACCAGCCTCATGACGTGGATTTCATGGCTGAGTGACACTCCATTGGACCTACGTAGCACCACTTGTCCACTTGTCCACTTGTCTTTGTCCACTTGTCCACTTGTCTTTGTCCACTTGGCTCTTTCCAGGGATATGAAACGTGTACCGGAGTCGAGGTTCTTGTCAAGACAGCAGCCCTCAACTTTGGGGTCCCTGTGTCTGCTTCATTTTTTCATTTTCCCAAGGTCAACGCCCATGTGTGGAAGTGCCCTATGCTCTGTGGTTCTGTGTTTTACATGTTTTGGGAAAGAGGATACACTTGTGAAGATTGGCTGTTGGCCATTGACATCCCGCCCATCAGCTTAACAAGGCTCCCTTGACTCCGTGGCCTGCCCTGCCTTTCTGGTTTTTAGACTTTTTTCGCCTGGCCCTTTTGCCCCGGGGGGGGGGAGAGATTTCTTTGTAGTGCTGATTTGCTCTCCCAGGTTGTTTGGTTGGCCAAAAAGGGCGTATGCCTTTTTTCCTGAATATATTCAGGAAAAAAGGCATACGCCCTTTTTGGCCAACCGCATCATTGTCCACGTTCTGGCGCTTTTCATGTGCTATCGGGGCCATTCCGATGTACCCGTTGACATCCGTTTCCTGCAGTTCTGCCTTGCGTTCAACGCCTCTTCGTAGCCTGACCTCAATATATTTTGGGGCGATAGTTATCATTTAGAACTCTGCAGGTTTGGGAAGTGCAGTGCCCCTGAGCTCCATTTCCCAAGTCGCTTTTTTGTGAGTGGGACGCAACACGGCTGGATGGCTTCACGCCCTATTGTCGATCCCGGGTGGCAGGCTGAGCCTTTGGTGAATTCTTCTTCGCGATGGGAAATGAGAGTGACATGTGCCCGACCAAACCCCTCCAGCGAGTCTCTCATTGGTTCCCCCTCTTGCAGTTCATCCTGCGGACAAATTGCAGACGGTACGAAAGAGGCATGGAAAGGCGCTGAGTCTCCAAGTGGGGAGATTGTTAGTAAGGGGCCTGAATGGAGAACACGAGCACCAGGAGATGAAAAGTGAGGTGAGTTTCAGAAAGCTTTCCCGATCCCACGGTGTAGCATCCGCTGGGTTTCCAATGAGTGCTTTCGCTGTCGGAAGATTGCGTTGAACTTGGAGAGTTGGGACCCATGGAATGGGGAGCACGCAGGATTCCTTTCAAGGGACTGCATTTGCTTTCCCAACCTCACCAATCGTCTCAGCCCCAAGAGTGTCCAGCCTTATGTCTTCTGCCGCTGGGGCTGTAGATGTGGTCAATCCTGGTTGCATGCCAGTCCCTGAACGCATTTTGGAAGAATTTCTCTCTGTTTTGCCCTGCTTGTTTCTTCTTTGTGTTGGAAATGTATCCTCAGAATGGGTCTGAGCTGATTTTCCCTGCTGTTTTTAGGCCGCTTTACACACACTTGATGCACTTACACAGAGATATCAAGACTTAGCTTTTAAGATGCTTACTAGTCGGATAGATACTTGTGCGATGAACAGGGTCTGGTGAGTCCAGTTGATTGAGCAAGGAGTAGGTCGTGTCCATTCCATATTCGGTTTTCGGAAGGGTATCTGTGCTCATTTCAAACTCGAGTTTTATGCGTCACCCCACCTCACCTTTCCCCTGAAGCAGGCCTAAGTGTGTTTTCTAAAAGGGTGACTCTGTTCTGTTTGGGGATTCAGTTCATGGGGAGCGATTTTTACATTCCCTCGATAAGTGATATCATAAGTTTCTGTCTTTGTGGGACTTACTTCACTGAGGATGATCGTACCTAAATCCACTCAGGATGCTGCTACCAGCCTCATGACGTGGATTTCATGGCTGAGTGACACTCCATTGGACCTACGTAGCACCACTTGTCCACTTGTCCACTTGTCTTTGTCCACTTGTCCACTTGTCTTTGTCCACTTGGCTCTTTCCTGGGATATGAAACGTGTACCGGAGTCGAGGTTCTTGTCAAGACAGCAGCCCTCAACTTTGGGGTCCCTGTGTCTGGTTGATTTTTTCATTTTCCCAAGGTCAACGCCCATGTGTGGAAGTGCCCTATGCTCTGTGGTTCTGTGTTTTACATGTTTTGGGAAAGAGGATACACTTGTGAAGATTGGCTGTTGGCCATTGACATCCCGCCCATCAGCTTAACAAGGCTCCCTTGACTCCGTGGCCTGCCCTGCATTTCTGGTTTTTAGACTTTTTTCGCCTGGCCCTTTTGCCCCGGGGGGGGGGGAGAGATTTCTTTGTAGTGCTGATTTGCTCTCCCAGGTTGCTTGGTTGGCCAAAAAGGGCGTATGCGTTTTTTCCTGAATATATTCAGGAAAAAACGCATACGCCCTTTTTGGCCAACCGCATCATTGTCCACGTTCTGGCGCTTTTCATGTGCTATCGGGGCCATTCCGATGTACCCGTTGACATCCGTTTCCTGCAGTTCTGCCTTGCGTTCAACGCCTCTTCGTAGCCTGACCTCAATATATTTGGGGGCGATAGTTATCGTTTAGAACTCTGCAGGTTTGGGAAGTGCAGTGCCCCTGAGCTCCATTTCCCAAGTCGCTTTTTTGTGAGTGGGACGCAACACGGCTGGATGGCTTCACGCCCTATTGTCGATCCGGGGTGGCAGGCTGAGCCTTTGGTGAATTCTTCTTCGCGATGGGAAATGAGAGTGACATGTGCCCGACCAAACCCCTCCAGCGAGTCTCTCATTGGTTCCCCCTCTTGCAGTTCATCCTGCGGACAAATTGCAGACGGTACGAAAGAGGCATGGAAAGGCGCTGAGTCTCCAGGTGGGGAGATTGTTAGTAAGGGGGCCTGAATGGAGAACACGAGCACCAGGAGATGAAAAGTGAGGTGAGTTTCAGAAAGCTTTCCCGATCCCACGGTGTAGCGTCCGCTGGGTTTCCAATGAGTGCTTTCGCTGTCGGAAGATTGCGTTGAACCTGGAGAGTTGGGACCCATGGAATGGGGAGCATGCAGGATTCCTTTCAAGGGTCTGCATTTGCTTTCCCAACCTCACCAATCGTCTCAGCCCCAAGAGTGTCCAGCCTTATGTCTTCTGCCGCTGGGGCTGTAGATGTGGTCAATCCTGGTTGCATGCCAGTCCCTGAACGCATTTTGGAAGAATTTCTCTCTGTTTTCCCCTGCTTGTTTCTTCTTTGTGTTGGAAATGTATCCTCAGAATGGGTCTGAGCTGATTTTCCCTGCTGTTTTTAGGCTGCTTTACACACACTTGATGCACTTACACAGAGATATCAAGACTTAGCTTTTAATATGCTTACTAGTCGGATAGATACTTGTGCGATGAACAGGGTCTGGTGAGTCCAGTTGATTGAGCAAGGAGTAGGTCGTGTCCATTCCATATTCGGTTTTCGGAAGGGTATCTGTGCTCATTTCAAACTCGAGTTTTATGCGTCACCCCACCTCACCTTTCCCCTGAAGCAGGCCTAAGTGTGTTTTCTAAAAGCGTGACTCTGTTCTGTTTGGGGATTCAGTTCATGGGGAGCGATTTTTACATTCCCTCGATAAGTGATATCATAAGTTTCTGTCTTTGTGGGACTTATTTCACTGAGGATGATCGTACCTAAATCCACTCAGTATGCTGCTACCAGCCTCATGACGTGGATTTCATGGCTGAGTGACACTCCATTGGACCTACGTAGCACCACTTGTCCACTTGTCCACTTGTCTTTGTCCACTTGTCCACTTGTCTTTGTCCACTTGGCTCTTTCCTGGGATATGAAACGTGTACCGGAGTCGAGGTTCTTGTCAAGACAGCAGCCCTCAACTTTGGGGTCCCTGTGTCTGCTTCATTTTTTCATTTTCCCAAGGTCAACGCCCATGTGTGGAAGTGCCCTATGCTCTGTGGTTCTGTGTTTTACATGTTTTGGGAAAGAGGATACACTTGTGAAGATTGGCTGTTGGCCATTGACATCCCGCCCATCAGCTTAACAAGGCTCCCTTGACTCCGTGGCCTGCCCTGCCTTTCAGGTTTTTAGACTTTTTTCGCCTGGCCCTTTTGCCCCGGGGGGGGGGGGAGCGAGAGATTTCTTTGAAGTGCTGATTTGCTCTCCCAGGTTGCTTGGTTGGCCAAAAAGGGCGTATGCGTTTTTTCCTGAATATATTCAGGAAAAAACGCATACGCCCTTTTTGGCCAACCGCATCATTGTCCACGTTCTGGCGCTTTTCATGTGCTATCGGGGCCATTCCGATGTACCCGTTGACATCCGTTTCCTGCAGTTCTGCCTTGCGTTCAACGCCTCTTCGTAGCCTGACCTCAATATATTTGGGGGCGATAGTTATCGTTTAGAACTCTGCAGGTTTGGGAAGTGCAGTGCCCCTGAGCTCCATTTCCCAAGTCGCTTTTTTGTGAGTGGGACGCAACACGGCTGGATGGCTTCACGCCCTATTGTCGATCCGGGGTGGCAGGCTGAGCCTTTGGTGAATTCTTCTTCGCGATGGGAAATGAGAGTGACATGTACCCGACCAAACCCCTCCAGCGAGTCTCTCATTGGTTCCCCCTCTTGCAGTTCATCCTGCGGACAAATTGCAGACGGTACGAAAGAGGCATGGAAAGGCGCTGAGTCTCCAAGTGGGGAGATTGTTAGTAAGGGGGCCTGAATGGAGAACACGAGCACCAGGAGATGAAAAGTGAGGTGAGTTTCAGAAAGCTTTCCCGATCCCACGGTGTAGCGTCCGCTGGGTTTCCAATGAGTGCTTTCGCTGTCGGAAGATTGCGTTGAACCTGGAGAGTTGGGACCCATGGAATGGGGAGCACGCAGGATTCCTTTCAAGGGTCTGCATTTGCTTTCCCAACCTCACCAATCGTCTCAGCCCCAAGAGTGTCCAGCCTTATGTCTTCTGCCGCTGGGGCTGTAGATGTGGTCAATCCTGGTTGCATGCCAGTCCCTGAACGCATTTTGGAAGAAGTTCTCTCTGATTTGCCCTGCTTGTTTCTTCTTTGTGTTGGAAATGTATCCTCAGAATGGGTCTGAGCTGATTTTCCCTGCTGTTTTTAGGCCGCTTTACACACACTTGATGCACTTACACAGAGATATCAAGACTTAGCTTTTAAGATGCTTACTAGTCGGATAGATACTTGTGCGATGAACAGGGTCTGGTGAGTCCAGTTGATTGAGCAAGGAGTAGGTCGTGTCCATTCCATATTCGGTTTTCGGAAGGGTATCTGTGCTCATTTCAAACTCGAGTTTTATGCGTCACCCCACCTCACCTTTCCCCTGAAGCAGGCCTAAGTGTGTTTTCTAAAAGCGTGACTCTGTTCTGTTTGGGGATTCAGTTCATGGGGAGCGATTTTTACATTCCCTCGATAAGTGATATCATAAGTTTCTGTCTTTGTGGGACTTATTTCACTGAGGATGATCGTACCTAAATCCACTCAGGATGCTGCTACCAGCCTCATGACGTGGATTTCATGGCTGAGTGACACTCCATTGGACCTACGTAGCACCACTTGTCCACTTGTCCACTTGTCTTTGTCCACTTGTCCACTTGTCTTTGTCCACTTGGCTCTTTCCTGGGATATGAAACGTGTACCGGAGTCGAGGTTCTTGTCAAGACAGCAGCCCTCAACTTTGGGGTCCCTGTGTCTGGTTGATTTTTTCATTTTCCCAAGGTCAACGCCCATGTGTGGAAGTGCCCTATGCTCTGTGGTTCTGTGTTTTCCATGTTTTGGGAAAGAGGATACACTTGTGAAGATTGGCTGTTGGCCATTGACATCCCGCCCATCAGCTTAACAAGGCTCCCTTGACTCCGTGGCCTGCCCTGCCTTTCTGGTTTTTAGACTTTTTTCGCCTGGCCCTTTTGCCCCGGGGGGGGGGGGAGAGATTTCTTTGTAGTGCTGATTTGCTCTCCCAGGTTGCTTGGTTGGCCAAAAAGGGCGTATGCGTTTTTTCCTGAATATATTCAGGAAAAAAGGCATACGCCCTTTTTGGCCAACCGCATCATTGTCCACGTTCTGGCGCTTTTCATGTGCTATCGGGGCCATTCCGATGTACCCGTTGACATCCGTTTCCTGCAGTTCTGCCTTGCGTTCAACGCCTCTTCGTAGCCTGACCTCAATATATTTTGGGGCGATAGTTATCGTTTAGAACTCTGCAGGTTTGGGAAGTGCAGTGCCCCTGAGCTCCATTTCCCAAGTCGCTTTTTTGTGAGTGGGACGCAACACGGCTGGATGGCTTCACGCCCTATTGTCGATCCGGGGTGGCAGGCTGAGCCTTTGGTGAATTCTTCTTCGCGATGGGAAATGAGAGTGACATGTGCCCGACCAAACCCCTCCAGCGAGTCTCTCATTGGTTCCCCCTCTTGCAGTTCATCCTGCGGACAAATTGCAGACGGTACGAAAGAGGCATGGAAAGGCGCTGAGTCTCCAAGTGGGGAGATTGTTAGTAAGGGGGCCTGAATGGAGAACACGAGCACCAGGAGATGAAAAGTGAGGTGAGTTTCAGAAAGCTTTCCCGATCCCACGGTGTAGCGTCCGCTGGGTTTCCAATGAGTGCTTTCGCTGTCGGAAGATTGCGTTGAACCTGGAGAGTTGGGACCCATGGAATGGGGAGCATGCAGGATTCCTTTCAAGGGTCTGCATTTGCTTTCCCAACCTCACCAATCGTCTCAGCCCCAAGAGTGTCCAGCCTTATGTCTTCTGCCGCTGGGGCTGTAGATGTGGTCAATCCTGGTTGCATGCCAGTCCCTGAACGCATTTTGGAAGAATTTCTCTCTGTTTTGCCCTGCTTGTTTCTTCTTTGTGTTGGAAATGTATCCTCAGAATGGGTCTGAGCTGATTTTCCCTGCTGTTTTTAGGCCGCTTTACACACACTTGATGCACTTACACAGAGATATCAAGACTTAGCTTTTAAGATGCTTACTAGTCGGATAGATACTTGTGCGATGAACAGGGCCTGGTGAGTCCAGTTGATTGAGCAAGGAGTAGGTCGTGTCCATTCCATATTCGGTTTTCGGAAGGGTATCTGTGCTCATTTCAAACTCGAGTTTTATGCGTCACCCCACCTCACCTTTCCCCTGAAGCAGGCCTAAGTGTGTTTCCTAAAAGCGTGACTCTGTTCTGTTTGGGGATTCAGTTCATGGGGAGCGATTTTTACATTCCCTCGATAAGTGATATCATAAGTTTCTGTCTTTGTGGGACTTATTTCACTGAGGATGATCGTACCTAAATCCACTCAGGATGCTGCTACCAGCCTCATGACGTGGATTTCATGGCTGAGTGACACTCCATTGGACCTACGTAGCACCACTTGTCCACTTGTCCACTTGTCTTTGTCCACTTGTCCACTTGTCTTTGTCCACTTGGCTCTTTCCTGGGATATGAAACGTGTACCGGAGTCGAGGTTCTTGTCAAGACAGCAGCCCTCAACTTTGGGGTCCCTGTGTCTGCTTGATTTTTTCATTTTCCCAAGGTCAACGCCCATGTGTGGAAGTGCCCTATGCTCTGTGGTTCTGTGTTTTACATGTTTTGGGAAAGAGGATACACTTGTGAAGATTGGCTGTTGGCCATTGACATCCCGCCCATCAGCTTAACAAGGCTCCCTTGACTCCGTGGCCTGCCCTGCCTTTCAGGTTTTTAGACTTTTTTCGCCTGGCCCTTTTGCCCCGGGGGGGGGGAGAGATTTCTTTGTAGTGCTGATTTGCTCTCCCAGGTTGCTTGGTTGGCCAAAAAGGGCGTATGCGTTTTTTCCTGAATATATTCAGGAAAAAACGCATACGCCCTTTTTGGCCAACCGCATCATTGTCCAGGTTCTGGCGCTTTTCATGTGCTATCGGGGCCATTCCGATGTACCCGTTGACATCCGTTTCCTGCAGTTCTGCCTTGCGTTCAACGCCTCTTCGTAGCCTGACCTCAATATATTTGGGGGCGATAGTTATCGTTTAGAACTCTGCAGGTTTGGGAAGTGCAGTGCCCCTGAGCTCCATTTCCCAAGTCGCTTTTTTGTGAGTGGGACGCAACACGGCTGGATGGCTTCACGCCCTATTGTCGATCCGGGGTGGCAGGCTGAGCCTTTGGTGAATTCTTCTTCGCGATGGGAAATGAGAGTGACATGTGCCCGACCAAACCCCTCCAGCGAGTCTCTCATTGGTTCCCCCTCTTGCAGTTCATCCTGCGGACAAATTGCAGACGGTACGAAAGAGGCATGGAAAGGCGCTGAGTCTCCAAGTGGGGAGATTGTTAGTAAGGGGGCCTGAATGGAGAACACGAGCACCAGGAGATGAAAAGTGAGGTGAGTTTCAGAAAGCTTTCCCGATCCCACGGTGTAGCGTCCGCTGGGTTTCCAATGAGTGCTTTCGCTGTCGGAAGATTGCGTTGAACCTGGAGAGTTGGGACCCATGGAATGGGGAGCACGCAGGATTCCTTTCAAGGGTCTGCATTTGCTTTCCCAACCTCACCAATCGTCTCAGCCCCAAGAGTGTCCAGCCTTATGTCTTCTGCCGCTGGGGTTGTAGATGTGGTCAATGCTGGTTGCATGCCAGTCCCTGAACGCATTTTGGAAGAATTTCTCTCTGTTTTGCCCTGCTTGTTTCTTCTTTGTGTTGGAAATGTATCCTCAGAATGGGTCTGAGCTGATTTTCCCTGCTGTTTTTAGGCCGCTTTACACACACTTGATGCACTTACACAGAGATATCAAGACTTAGCTTTTAAGATGCTTACTAGTCGGATAGATACTTGTGCGATGAACAGGGTCTGGTGAGTCCAGTTGATTGAGCAAGGAGTAGGTCGTGTCCATTCCACATTCGGTTTTCGGAAGGGTATCTGTGCTCATTTCAAACTCGAGTTTTATGCGTCACCCCACCTCACCTTTCCCCTGAAGCAGGCCTAAGTGTGTTTTCTAAAAGGGTGACTCTGTTCTGTTTGGGGATTCAGTTCATGGGGAGCGATTTTTACATTCCCTCGATAAGTGATATCATAAGTTTCTGTCTTTGTGGGACTTACTTCACTGAGGATGATCGTACCTAAATCCACTCAGGATGCTGCTACCAGCCTCATGACGTGGATTTCATGGCTGAGTGACACTCCATTGGACCTACGTAGCACCACTTGTCCACTTGTCCACTTGTCTTTGTCCACTTGTCCACTTGTCTTTGTCCACTTGGCTCTTTCCTGGGATATGAAACGTGTACCGGAGTCGAGGTTCTTGTCAAGACAGCAGCCCTCAACTTTGGGGTCCCTGTGTCTGGTTGATTTATTCATTTTCCCAAGGTCAACGCCCATGTGTGGAAGTGACCTATGCTCTGTGGTTCTGTGTTTTACATGTTTTGGGAAAGAGGATACACTTGTGAAGATTGGCTGTTGGCCATTGACATCCCGCCCATCAGCTTAACAAGGCTCCCTTGACTCTGTGGCCTGCCCTGCCTTTCTGGTTTTTAGACTTTTTTCGCCTGGCCCTTTTGCCCCGGGGGTGGGGGGAGAGATTTCTTTGTAGTGCTGATTTGCTCTCCCAGGTTGCTTGGTTGGCCAAAAAGGGCGTATGCGTTTTTTCCTGAATATATTCAGGAAAAAACGCATACGCCCTTTTTGGCCAACCGCATCATTGTCCACGTTCTGGCGCTTTTCATGTGCTATCGGGGCCATTCCGATGTACCCGTTGACATCCGTTTCCTGCAGTTCTGCCTTGCGTTCAACGCCTCTTCGTAGCCTGACCTCAATATATTTGGGGGCGATAGTTATCGTTTAGAACTCTGCAGGTTTGGGAAGTGCAGTGCCCCTGAGCTCCATTTCCCAAGTCGCTTTTTTGTGAGTGGGACGCAACACGGCTGGATGGCTTCACGCCCTATTGTCGATCCGGGGTGGCAGGCTGAGCCTTTGGTGAATTCTTCTTCGCGATGGGAAATGAGAGTGACATGTGCCCGACCAAACCCCTCCAGCGAGTCTCTCATTGGTTCCCCCTCTTGCAGTTCATCCTGCGGACAAATTGCAGACGGTACGAAAGAGGCATGGAAAGGCGCTGAGTCTCCAAGTGGGGAGATTGTTAGTAAGGGGGCCTGAATGGAGAACACGAGCACCAGGAGATGAAAAGTGAGGTGAGTTTCAGAAAGCTTTCCCGATCCCACGGTGTAGCGTCCGCTGGGTTTCCAATGAGTGCTTTCGCTGTCGGAAGATTGCGTTGAACCTGGAGAGTTGGGACCCATGGAATGGGGAGCACGCAGGATTCCTTTCAAGGGTCTGCATTTGCTTTCCCAACCTCACCAATCGTCTCAGCCCCAAGAGTGTCCAGCCTTATGTCTTCTGCCGCTGGGGTTGTAGATGTGGTCAATGCTGGTTGCATGCCAGTCCCTGAACGCATTTTGGAAGAATTTCTCTCTGTTTTGCCCTGCTTGTTTCTTCTTTGTGTTGGAAATGTATCCTCAGAATGGGTCTGAGCTGATTTTCCCTGCTGTTTTTAGGCCGCTTTACACACACTTGATGCACTTACACAGAGATATCAAGACTTAGCTTTTAAGATGCTTACTAGTCGGATAGATACTTGTGCGATGAACAGGGTCTGGTGAGTCCAGTTGATTGAGCAAGGAGTAGGTCGTGTCCATTCCACATTCGGTTTTCGGAAGGGTATCTGTGCTCATTTCAAACTCGAGTTTTATGCGTCACCCCACCTCACCTTTCCCCTGAAGCAGGCCTAAGTGTGTTTTCTAAAAGGGTGACTCTGTTCTGTTTGGGGATTCAGTTCATCGGGAGCGATTTTTACATTCCCTCGATAAGTGATATCATAAGTTTCTGTCTTTGTGGGACTTACTTCACTGAGGATGATCGTACCTAAATCCACTCAGGATGCTGCTACCAGCCTCATGACGTGGATTTCATGGCTGAGTGACACTCCATTGGACCTACGTAGCACCACTTGTCCACTTGTCCACTTGTCTTTGTCCACTTGTCCACTTGTCTTTGTCCACTTGGCTCTTTCCTGGGATATGAAACGTGTACCGGAGTCGAGGTTCTTGTCAAGACAGCAGCCCTCAACTTTGGGGTCCCTGTGTCTGGTTGATTTATTCATTTTCCCAAGGTCAACGCCCATGTGTGGAAGTGACCTATGCTCTGTGGTTCTGTGTTTTACATGTTTTGGGAAAGAGGATACACTTGTGAAGATTGGCTGTTGGCCATTGACATCCCGCCCATCAGCTTAACAAGGCTCCCTTGACTCTGTGGCCTGCCCTGCCTTTCTGGTTTTTAGACTTTTTTCGCCTGGCCCTTTTGCCCCGGGGGTGGGGGGAGAGATTTCTTTGTAGTGCTGATTTGCTCTCCCAGGTTGCTTGGTTGGCCAAAAAGGGCGTATGCGTTTTTTCCTGAATATATTCAGGAAAAAACGCATACGCCCTTTTTGGCCAACCGCATCATTGTCCACGTTCTGGCGCTTTTCATGTGCTATCGGGGCCATTCCGATGTACCCGTTGACATCCGTTTCCTGCAGTTCTGCCTTGCGTTCAACGCCTCTTCGTAGCCTGACCTCAATATATTTGGGGGCGATAGTTATCGTTTAGAACTCTGCAGGTTTGGGAAGTGCAGTGCCCCTGAGCTCCATTTCCCAAGTCACTTTTTTGTGAGTGGGACGCAACACGGCTGGATGGCTTCACGCCCTATTGTCGATCCGGGGTGGCAGGCTGAGCCTTTGGTGAATTCTTCTTCGCGATGGGAAATGAGAGTGACATGTGCCCGACCAAACCCCTCCAGCGAGTCTCTCATTGGTTCCCCCTCTTGCAGTTCATCCTGCGGACAAATTGCAGACGGTACGAAAGAGGCATGGAAAGGCGCTGAGTCTCCAAGTGGGGAGATTGTTAGTAAGGGGGCCTGAATGGAGAACACGAGCACCAGGAGATGAAAAGTGAGGTGAGTTTCAGAAAGCTTTCCCGATCCCACGGTGTAGCATCCGCTGGGTTTCCAATGAGTGCTTTCGCTGTCGGAAGATTGCGTTGAACCTGGAGAGTTGGGACCCATGGAATGGGGAGCACGCAGGATTCCTTTCAAGGGTCTGCATTTGCTTTCCCAACCTCACCAATCGTCTCAGCCCCAAGAGTGTCCAGCCTTATGTCTTCTGCCGCTGGGGTTGTAGATGTGGTCAATGCTGGTTGCATGCCAGTCCCTGAACGCATTTTGGAAGAATTTCTCTCTGTTTTGCCCTGCTTGTTTCTTCTTTGTGTTGGAAATGTATCCTCAGAATGGGTCTGAGCTGATTTTCCCTGCTGTTTTTAGGCCGCTTTACACACACTTGATGCACTTACACAGAGATATCAAGACTTAGCTTTTAAGATGCTTACTAGTCGGATAGATACTTGTGCGATGAACAGGGTCTGGTGAGTCCAGTTGATTGAGCAAGGAGTAGGTCGTGTCCATTCCATATTCGGTTTTCGGAAGGGTATCTGTGCTCATTTCAAACTCGAGTTTTATGCGTCACCCCACCTCACCTTTCCCCTGAAGCAGGCCTAAGTGTGTTTTCTAAAAGGGTGACTCTGTTCTGTTTGGGGATTCAGTTCATGGGGAGCGATTTTTACATTCCCTCGATAAGTGATATCATAAGTTTCTGTCTTTGTGGGACTTACTTCACTGAGGATGATCGTACCTAAATCCACTCAGGATGCTGCTACCAGCCTCATGACGTGGATTTCATGGCTGAGTGACACTCCATTGGACCTACGTAGCACCACTTGTCCACTTGTCCACTTGTCTTTGTCCACTTGTCCACTTGTCTTTGTCCACTTGGCTCTTTCCTGGGATATGAAACGTGTACCGGAGTCGAGGTTCTTGTCAAGACAGCAGCCCTCAACTTTGGGGTCCCTGTGTCTGGTTGATTTTTTCATTTTCCCAAGGTCAACGCCCATGTGTGGAAGTGCCCTATGCTCTGTGGTTCTGTGTTTTACATGTTTTGGGAAAGAGGATACACTTGTGAAGATTGGCTGTTGGCCATTGACATCCCGCCCATCAGCTTAACAAGGCTCCCTTGACTCCGTGGCCTGCCCTGCATTTCTGGTTTTTAGACTTTTTTCGCCTGGCCCTTTTGCCCCGGGGGGGGGGGGGGAGAGATTTCTTTGTAGTGCTGATTTGCTCTCCCAGGTTGCTTGGTTGGCCAAAAAGGGCGTATGCGTTTTTTCCTGAATATATTCAGGAAAAAACGCATACGCCCTTTTTGGCCAACCGCATCATTGTCCACGTTCTGGCGCTTTTCATGTGCTATCGGGGCCATTCCGATGTACCCGTTGACATCCGTTTCCTGCAGTTCTGCCTTGCGTTCAACGCCTCTTCGTAGCCTGACCTCAATATATTTGGGGGCGATAGTTATCGTTTAGAACTCTGCAGGTTTGGGAAGTGCAGTGCCCCTGAGCTCCATTTCCCAAGTCGCTTTTTTGTGAGTGGGACGCAACACGGCTGGATGGCTTCACGCCCTATTGTCGATCCGGGGTGGCAGGCTGAGCCTTTGGTGAATTCTTCTTCGCGATGGGAAATGAGAGTGACATGTGCCCGACCAAACCCCTCCAGCGAGTCTCTCATTGGTTCCCCCTCTTGCAGTTCATCCTGCGGACAAATTGCAGACGGTACGAAAGAGGCATGGAAAGGCGCTGAGTCTCCAGGTGGGGAGATTGTTAGTAAGGGGGCCTGAATGGAGAACACGAGCACCAGGAGATGAAAAGTGAGGTGAGTTTCAGAAAGCTTTCCCGATCCCACGGTGTAGCGTCCGCTGGGTTTCCAATGAGTGCTTTCGCTGTCGGAAGATTGCGTTGAACCTGGAGAGTTGGGACCCATGGAATGGGGAGCATGCAGGATTCCTTTCAAGGGTCTGCATTTGCTTTCCCAACCTCACCAATCGTCTCAGCCCCAAGAGTGTCCAGCCTTATGTCTTCTGCCGCTGGGGCTGTAGATGTGGTCAATCCTGGTTGCATGCCAGTCCCTGAACGCATTTTGGAAGAATTTCTCTCTGTTTTCCCCTGCTTGTTTCTTCTTTGTGTTGGAAATGTATCCTCAGAATGGGTCTGAGCTGATTTTCCCTGCTGTTTTTAGGCTGCTTTACACACACTTGATGCACTTACACAGAGATATCAAGACTTAGCTTTTAATATGCTTACTAGTCGGATAGATACTTGTGCGATGAACAGGGTCTGGTGAGTCCAGTTGATTGAGCAAGGAGTAGGTCGTGTCCATTCCATATTCGGTTTTCGGAAGGGTATCTGTGCTCATTTCAAACTCGAGTTTTATGCGTCACCCCACCTCACCTTTCCCCTGAAGCAGGCCTAAGTGTGTTTTCTAAAAGCGTGACTCTGTTCTGTTTGGGGATTCAGTTCATGGGGAGCGATTTTTACATTCCCTCGATAAGTGATATCATAAGTTTCTGTCTTTGTGGGACTTATTTCACTGAGGATGATTGTACCTAAATCCACTCAGTATGCTGCTACCAGCCTCATGACGTGGATTTCATGGCTGAGTGACACTCCATTGGACCTACGTAGCACCACTTGTCCACTTGTCCACTTGTCTTTGTCCACTTGTCCACTTGTCTTTGTCCACTTGGCTCTTTCCTGGGATATGAAACGTGTACCGGAGTCGAGGTTCTTGTCAAGACAGCAGCCCTCAACTTTGGGGTCCCTGTGTCTGCTTCATTTTTTCATTTTCCCAAGGTCAACGCCCATGTGTGGAAGTGCCCTATGCTCTGTGGTTCTGTGTTTTACATGTTTTGGGAAAGAGGATACACTTGTGAAGATTGGCTGTTGGCCATTGACATCCCGCCCATCAGCTTAACAAGGCTCCCTTGACTCCGTGGCCTGCCCTGCCTTTCAGGTTTTTAGACTTTTTTCGCCTGGCCCTTTTGCCCCGGGGGGGGGGGAGCGAGAGATTTCTTTGTAGTGCTGATTTGCTCTCCCAGGTTGCTTGGTTGGCCAAAAAGGGCGTATGCGTTTTTTCCTGAATATATTCAGGAAAAAACGCATACGCCCTTTTTGGCCAACCGCATCATTGTCCACGTTCTGGCGCTTTTCATGTGCTATCGGGGCCATTCCGATGTACCCGTTGACATCCGTTTCCTGCAGTTCTGCCTTGCGTTCAACGCCTCTTCGTAGCCTGACCTCAATATATTTGGGGGCGATAGTTATCGTTTAGAACTCTGCAGGTTTGGGAAGTGCAGTGCCCCTGAGCTCCATTTCCCAAGTCGCTTTTTTGTGAGTGGGACGCAACACGGCTGGATGGCTTCACGCCCTATTGTCGATCCGGGGTGGCAGGCTGAGCCTTTGGTGAATTCTTCTTCGCGATGGGAAATGAGAGTGACATGTGCCCGACCAAACCCCTCCAGCGAGTCTCTCATTGGTTCCCCCTCTTGCAGTTCATCCTGCGGACAAATTGCAGACGGTACGAAAGAGGCATGGAAAGGCGCTGAGTCTCCAAGTGGGGAGATTGTTAGTAAGGGGGCCTGAATGGAGAACACGAGCACCAGGAGATGAAAAGTGAGGTGAGTTTCAGAAAGCTTTCCCGATCCCACGGTGTAGCATCCGCTGGGTTTCCAATGAGTGCTTTCGCTGTCGGAAGATTGCGTTGAACCTGGAGAGTTGGGACCCATGGAATGGGGAGCACGCAGGATTCCTTTCAAGGGTCTGCATTTGCTTTCCCAACCTCACCAATCGTCTCAGCCCCAAGAGTGTCCAGCCTTATGTCTTCTGCCGCTGGGGTTGTAGATGTGGTCAATGCTGGTTGCATGCCAGTCCCTGAACGCATTTTGGAAGAATTTCTCTCTGTTTTGCCCTGCTTGTTTCTTCTTTGTGTTGGAAATGTATCCTCAGAATGGGTCTGAGCTGATTTTCCCTGCTGTTTTTAGGCCGCTTTACACACACTTGATGCACTTACACAGAGATATCAAGACTTAGCTTTTAAGATGCTTACTAGTCGGATAGATACTTGTGCGATGAACAGGGTCTGGTGAGTCCAGTTGATTGAGCAAGGAGTAGGTCGTGTCCATTCCATATTCGGTTTTCGGAAGGGTATCTGTGCTCATTTCAAACTCGAGTTTTATGCGTCACCCCACCTCACCTTTCCCCTGAAGCAGGCCTAAGTGTGTTTTCTAAAAGGGTGACTCTGTTCTGTTTGGGGATTCAGTTCATGGGGAGCGATTTTTACATTCCCTCGATAAGTGATATCATAAGTTTCTGTCTTTGTGGGACTTACTTCACTGAGGATGATCGTACCTAAATCCACTCAGGATGCTGCTACCAGCCTCATGACGTGGATTTCATGGCTGAGTGACACTCCATTGGACCTACGTAGCACCACTTGTCCACTTGTCCACTTGTCTTTGTCCACTTGTCCACTTGTCTTTGTCCACTTGGCTCTTTCCTGGGATATGAAACGTGTACCGGAGTCGAGGTTCT
Source organism: Kogia breviceps (assembly GCF_026419965.1). NCBI lineage: Eukaryota > Metazoa > Chordata > Mammalia > Artiodactyla > Physeteridae > Kogia > Kogia breviceps. The sequence continues at coordinate 95,875,508 of NC_081312.1, forward strand.
TGTCAAGACAGCAGCCCTCAACTTTGGGGTCCCTGTGTCTGGTTGATTTTTTCATTTTCCCAAGGTCAACGCCCATGTGTGGAAGTGCCCTATGCTCTGTGGTTCTGTGTTTTACATGTTTTGGGAAAGAGGATACACTTGTGAAGATTGGCTGTTGGCCATTGACATCCCGCCCATCAGCTTAACAAGGCTCCCTTGACTCCGTGGCCTGCCCTGCCTTTCTGGTTTTTAGACTTTTTTCGCCTGGCCCTTTTGCCCCGGGGGTGGGGGGAGAGATTTCTTTGTAGTGCTGATTTGCTCTCCCAGGTTGCTTGGTTGGCCAAAAAGGGCGTATGCGTTTTTTCCTGAATATATTCAGGAAAAAACGCATACGCCCTTTTTGGCCAACCGCATCATTGTCCACGTTCTGGCGCTTTTCATGTGCTATCGGGGCCATTCCGATGTACCCGTTGACATCCGTTTCCTGCAGTTCTGCCTTGCGTTCAACGCCTCTTCGTAGCCTGACCTCAATATATTTGGGGGCGATAGTTATCGTTTAGAACTCTGCAGGTTTGGGAAGTGCAGTGCCCCTGAGCTCCATTTCCCAAGTCGCTTTTTTGTGAGTGGGACGCAACACGGCTGGATGGCTTCACGCCCTATTGTCGATCCGGGGTGGCAGGCTGAGCCTTTGGTGAATTCTTCTTCGCGATGGGAAATGAGAGTGACATGTGCCCGACCAAACCCCTCCAGCGAGTCTCTCATTGGTTCCCCCTCTTGCAGTTCATCCTGCGGACAAATTGCAGACGGTACGAAAGAGGCATGGAAAGGCGCTGAGTCTCCAAGTGGGGAGATTGTTAGTAAGGGGGCCTGAATGGAGAACACGAGCACCAGGAGATGAAAAGTGAGGTGAGTTTCAGAAAGCTTTCCCGATCCCACGGTGTAGCGTCCGCTGGGTTTCCAATGAGTGCTTTCGCTGTCGGAAGATTGCGTTGAACCTGGAGAGTTGGGACCCATGGAATGGGGAGCACGCAGGATTCCTTTCAAGGGTCTGCATTTGCTTTCCCAACCTCACCAATCGTCTCAGCCCCAAGAGTGTCCAGCCTTATGTCTTCTGCCGCTGGGGCTGTAGATGTGGTCAATCCTGGTTGCATGCCAGTCCCTGAACGCATTTTGGAAGAAGTTCTCTCTGTTTTGCCCTGCTTGTTTCTTCTTTGTGTTGGAAATGTATCCTCAGAATGGGTCTGAGCTGATTTTCCCTGCTGTTTTTAGGCCGCTTTACACACACTTGATGCACTTACACAGAGATATCAAGACTTAGCTTTTAAGATGCTTACTAGTCGGATAGATACTTGTGCGATGAACAGGGTCTGGTGAGTCCAGTTGATTGAGCAAGGAGTAGGTCGTGTCCATTCCATATTCGGTTTTCGGAAGGGTATCTGTGCTCATTTCAAACTCGAGTTTTATGCGTCACCCCACCTCACCTTTCCCCTGAAGCAGGCCTAAGTGTGTTTTCTAAAAGCGTGACTCTGTTCTGTTTGGGGATTCAGTTCATGGGTAGCGATTTTTACATTCCCTCGATAAGTGATATCATAAGTTTCTGTCTTTGTGGGACTTACTTCACTGAGGATGATCGTACCTAAATCCACTCAGGATGCTGCTACCAGCCTCATGACGTGGATTTCATGGCTGAGTGACACTCCATTGGACCTACGTAGCACCACTTGTCCACTTGTCCACTTGTCTTTGTCCACTTGTCCACTTGTCTTTGTCCACTTGGCTCTTTCCTGGGATATGAAACGTGTACCGGAGTCGAGGTTCTTGTCAAGACAGCAGCCCTCAACTTTGGGGTCCCTGTGTCTGGTTGATTTATTCATTTTCCCAAGGTCAACGCCCATGTGTGGAAGTGACCTATGCTCTGTGGTTCTGTGTTTTACATGTTTTGGGAAAGAGGATACACTTGTGAAGATTGGCTGTTGGCCATTGACATCCCGCCCATCAGCTTAACAAGGCTCCCTTGACTCTGTGGCCTGCCCTGCCTTTCTGGTTTTTAGACTTTTTTCGCCTGGCCCTTTTGCCCCGGGGGTGGGGGGAGAGATTTCTTTGTAGTGCTGATTTGCTCTCCCAGGTTGCTTGGTTGGCCAAAAAGGGCGTATGCGTTTTTTCCTGAATATATTCAGGAAAAAACGCATACGCCCTTTTTGGCCAACCGCATCATTGTCCACGTTCTGGCGCTTTTCATGTGCTATCGGGGCCATTCCGATGTACCCGTTGACATCCGTTTCCTGCAGTTCTGCCTTGCGTTCAACGCCTCTTCGTAGCCTGACCTCAATATATTTGGGGGCGATAGTTATCGTTTAGAACTCTGCAGGTTTGGGAAGTGCAGTGCCCCTGAGCTCCATTTCCCAAGTCGCTTTTTTGTGAGTGGGACGCAACACGGCTGGATGGCTTCACGCCCTATTGTCGATCCGGGGTGGCAGGCTGAGCCTTTGGTGAATTCTTCTTCGCGATGGGAAATGAGAGTGACATGTGCCCGACCAAACCCCTCCAGCGAGTCTCTCATTGGTTCCCCCTCTTGCAGTTCATCCTGCGGACAAATTGCAGACGGTACGAAAGAGGCATGGAAAGGCGCTGAGTCTCCAAGTGGGGAGATTGTTAGTAAGGGGGCCTGAATGGAGAACACGAGCACCAGGAGATGAAAAGTGAGGTGAGTTTCAGAAAGCTTTCCCGATCCCACGGTGTAGCGTCCGCTGGGTTTCCAATGAGTGCTTTCGCTGTCGGAAGATTGCGTTGAACCTGGAGAGTTGGGACCCATGGAATGGGGAGCACGCAGGATTCCTTTCAAGGGTCTGCATTTGCTTTCCCAACCTCACCAATCGTCTCAGCCCCAAGAGTGTCCAGCCTTATGTCTTCTGCCGCTGGGGTTGTAGATGTGGTCAATGCTGGTTGCATGCCAGTCCCTGAACGCATTTTGGAAGAATTTCTCTCTGTTTTGCCCTGCTTGTTTCTTCTTTGTGTTGGAAATGTATCCTCAGAATGGGTCTGAGCTGATTTTCCCTGCTGTTTTTAGGCCGCTTTACACACACTTGATGCACTTACACAGAGATATCAAGACTTAGCTTTTAAGATGCTTACTAGTCGGATAGATACTTGTGCGATGAACAGGGTCTGGTGAGTCCAGTTGATTGAGCAAGGAGTAGGTCGTGTCCATTCCACATTCGGTTTTCGGAAGGGTATCTGTGCTCATTTCAAACTCGAGTTTTATGCGTCACCCCACCTCACCTTTCCCCTGAAGCAGGCCTAAGTGTGTTTTCTAAAAGGGTGACTCTGTTCTGTTTGGGGATTCAGTTCATCGGGAGCGATTTTTACATTCCCTCGATAAGTGATATCATAAGTTTCTGTCTTTGTGGGACTTACTTCACTGAGGATGATCGTACCTAAATCCACTCAGGATGCTGCTACCAGCCTCATGACGTGGATTTCATGGCTGAGTGACACTCCATTGGACCTACGTAGCACCACTTGTCCACTTGTCCACTTGTCTTTGTCCACTTGTCCACTTGTCTTTGTCCACTTGGCTCTTTCCTGGGATATGAAACGTGTACCGGAGTCGAGGTTCTTGTCAAGACAGCAGCCCTCAACTTTGGGGTCCCTGTGTCTGGTTGATTTATTCATTTTCCCAAGGTCAACGCCCATGTGTGGAAGTGACCTATGCTCTGTGGTTCTGTGTTTTACATGTTTTGGGAAAGAGGATACACTTGTGAAGATTGGCTGTTGGCCATTGACATCCCGCCCATCAGCTTAACAAGGCTCCCTTGACTCTGTGGCCTGCCCTGCCTTTCTGGTTTTTAGACTTTTTTCGCCTGGCCCTTTTGCCCCGGGGGTGGGGGGAGAGATTTCTTTGTAGTGCTGATTTGCTCTCCCAGGTTGCTTGGTTGGCCAAAAAGGGCGTATGCGTTTTTTCCTGAATATATTCAGGAAAAAACGCATACGCCCTTTTTGGCCAACCGCATCATTGTCCACGTTCTGGCGCTTTTCATGTGCTATCGGGGCCATTCCGATGTACCCGTTGACATCCGTTTCCTGCAGTTCTGCCTTGCGTTCAACGCCTCTTCGTAGCCTGACCTCAATATATTTGGGGGCGATAGTTATCGTTTAGAACTCTGCAGGTTTGGGAAGTGCAGTGCCCCTGAGCTCCATTTCCCAAGTCGCTTTTTTGTGAGTGGGACGCAACACGGCTGGATGGCTTCACGCCCTATTGTCGATCCGGGGTGGCAGGCTGAGCCTTTGGTGAATTCTTCTTCGCGATGGGAAATGAGAGTGACATGTGCCCGACCAAACCCCTCCAGCGAGTCTCTCATTGGTTCCCCCTCTTGCAGTTCATCCTGCGGACAAATTGCAGACGGTACGAAAGAGGCATGGAAAGGCGCTGAGTCTCCAAGTGGGGAGATTGTTAGTAAGGGGGCCTGAATGGAGAACACGAGCACCAGGAGATGAAAAGTGAGGTGAGTTTCAGAAAGCTTTCCCGATCCCACGGTGTAGCATCCGCTGGGTTTCCAATGAGTGCTTTCGCTGTCGGAAGATTGCGTTGAACCTGGAGAGTTGGGACCCATGGAATGGGGAGCACGCAGGATTCCTTTCAAGGGTCTGCATTTGCTTTCCCAACCTCACCAATCGTCTCAGCCCCAAGAGTGTCCAGCCTTATGTCTTCTGCCGCTGGGGTTGTAGATGTGGTCAATGCTGGTTGCATGCCAGTCCCTGAACGCATTTTGGAAGAATTTCTCTCTGTTTTGCCCTGCTTGTTTCTTCTTTGTGTTGGAAATGTATCCTCAGAATGGGTCTGAGCTGATTTTCCCTGCTGTTTTTAGGCCGCTTTACACACACTTGATGCACTTACACAGAGATATCAAGACTTAGCTTTTAAGATGCTTACTAGTCGGATAGATACTTGTGCGATGAACAGGGTCTGGTGAGTCCAGTTGATTGAGCAAGGAGTAGGTCGTGTCCATTCCATATTCGGTTTTCGGAAGGGTATCTGTGCTCATTTCAAACTCGAGTTTTATGCGTCACCCCACCTCACCTTTCCCCTGAAGCAGGCCTAAGTGTGTTTTCTAAAAGGGTGACTCTGTTCTGTTTGGGGATTCAGTTCATGGGGAGCGATTTTTACATTCCCTCGATAAGTGATATCATAAGTTTCTGTCTTTGTGGGACTTACTTCACTGAGGATGATCGTACCTAAATCCACTCAGGATGCTGCTACCAGCCTCATGACGTGGATTTCATGGCTGAGTGACACTCCATTGGACCTACGTAGCACCACTTGTCCACTTGTCCACTTGTCTTTGTCCACTTGTCCACTTGTCTTTGTCCACTTGGCTCTTTCCTGGGATATGAAACGTGTACCGGAGTCGAGGTTCTTGTCAAGACAGCAGCCCTCAACTTTGGGGTCCCTGTGTCTGGTTGATTTTTTCATTTTCCCAAGGTCAACGCCCATGTGTGGAAGTGCCCTATGCTCTGTGGTTCTGTGTTTTACATGTTTTGGGAAAGAGGATACACTTGTGAAGATTGGCTGTTGGCCATTGACATCCCGCCCATCAGCTTAACAAGGCTCCCTTGACTCCGTGGCCTGCCCTGCATTTCTGGTTTTTAGACTTTTTTCGCCTGGCCCTTTTGCCCCGGGGGGGGGGGGGGAGAGATTTCTTTGTAGTGCTGATTTGCTCTCCCAGGTTGCTTGGTTGGCCAAAAAGGGCGTATGCGTTTTTTCCTGAATATATTCAGGAAAAAACGCATACGCCCTTTTTGGCCAACCGCATCATTGTCCACGTTCTGGCGCTTTTCATGTGCTATCGGGGCCATTCCGATGTACCCGTTGACATCCGTTTCCTGCAGTTCTGCCTTGCGTTCAACGCCTCTTCGTAGCCTGACCTCAATATATTTGGGGGCGATAGTTATCGTTTAGAACTCTGCAGGTTTGGGAAGTGCAGTGCCCCTGAGCTCCATTTCCCAAGTCGCTTTTTTGTGAGTGGGACGCAACACGGCTGGATGGCTTCACGCCCTATTGTCGATCCGGGGTGGCAGGCTGAGCCTTTGGTGAATTCTTCTTCGCGATGGGAAATGAGAGTGACATGTGCCCGACCAAACCCCTCCAGCGAGTCTCTCATTGGTTCCCCCTCTTGCAGTTCATCCTGCGGACAAATTGCAGACGGTACGAAAGAGGCATGGAAAGGCGCTGAGTCTCCAGGTGGGGAGATTGTTAGTAAGGGGGCCTGAATGGAGAACACGAGCACCAGGAGATGAAAAGTGAGGTGAGTTTCAGAAAGCTTTCCCGATCCCACGGTGTAGCGTCCGCTGGGTTTCCAATGAGTGCTTTCGCTGTCGGAAGATTGCGTTGAACCTGGAGAGTTGGGACCCATGGAATGGGGAGCATGCAGGATTCCTTTCAAGGGTCTGCATTTGCTTTCCCAACCTCACCAATCGTCTCAGCCCCAAGAGTGTCCAGCCTTATGTCTTCTGCCGCTGGGGCTGTAGATGTGGTCAATCCTGGTTGCATGCCAGTCCCTGAACGCATTTTGGAAGAATTTCTCTCTGTTTTCCCCTGCTTGTTTCTTCTTTGTGTTGGAAATGTATCCTCAGAATGGGTCTGAGCTGATTTTCCCTGCTGTTTTTAGGCCGCTTTACACACACTTGATGCACTTACACAGAGATATCAAGACTTAGCTTTTAAGATGCTTACTAGTCGGATAGATACTTGTGCGATGAACAGGGTCTGGTGAGTCCAGTTGATTGAGCAAGGAGTAGGTCGTGTCCATTCCACATTCGGTTTTCGGAAGGGTATCTGTGCTCATTTCAAACTCGAGTTTTATGCGTCACCCCACCTCACCTTTCCCCTGAAGCAGGCCTAAGTGTGTTTTCTAAAAGGGTGACTCTGTTCTGTTTGGGGATTCAGTTCATGGGGAGCGATTTTTACATTCCCTCGATAAGTGATATCATAAGTTTCTGTCTTTGTGGGACTTACTTCACTGAGGATGATCGTACCTAAATCCACTCAGGATGCTGCTACCAGCCTCATGACGTGGATTTCATGGCTGAGTGACACTCCATTGGACCTACGTAGCACCACTTGTCCACTTGTCCACTTGTCTTTGTCCACTTGTCCACTTGTCTTTGTCCACTTGGCTCTTTCCTGGGATATGAAACGTGTACCGGAGTCGAGGTTCTTGTCAAGACAGCAGCCCTCAACTTTGGGGTCCCTGTGTCTGGTTGATTTATTCATTTTCCCAAGGTCAACGCCCATGTGTGGAAGTGACCTATGCTCTGTGGTTCTGTGTTTTACATGTTTTGGGAAAGAGGATACACTTGTGAAGATTGGCTGTTGGCCATTGACATCCCGCCCATCAGCTTAACAAGGCTCCCTTGACTCTGTGGCCTGCCCTGCCTTTCTGGTTTTTAGACTTTTTTCGCCTGGCCCTTTTGCCCCGGGGGTGGGGGGAGAGATTTCTTTGTAGTGCTGATTTGCTCTCCCAGGTTGCTTGGTTGGCCAAAAAGGGCGTATGCGTTTTTTCCTGAATATATTCAGGAAAAAACGCATACGCCCTTTTTGGCCAACCGCATCATTGTCCACGTTCTGGCGCTTTTCATGTGCTATCGGGGCCATTCCGATGTACCCGTTGACATCCGTTTCCTGCAGTTCTGCCTTGCGTTCAACGCCTCTTCGTAGCCTGACCTCAATATATTTGGGGGCGATAGTTATCGTTTAGAACTCTGCAGGTTTGGGAAGTGCAGTGCCCCTGAGCTCCATTTCCCAAGTCGCTTTTTTGTGAGTGGGACGCAACACGGCTGGATGGCTTCACGCCCTATTGTCGATCCGGGGTGGCAGGCTGAGCCTTTGGTGAATTCTTCTTCGCGATGGGAAATGAGAGTGACATGTGCCCGACCAAACCCCTCCAGCGAGTCTCTCATTGGTTCCCCCTCTTGCAGTTCATCCTGCGGACAAATTGCAGACGGTACGAAAGAGGCATGGAAAGGCGCTGAGTCTCCAAGTGGGGAGATTGTTAGTAAGGGGGCCTGAATGGAGAACACGAGCACCAGGAGATGAAAAGTGAGGTGAGTTTCAGAAAGCTTTCCCGATCCCACGGTGTAGCGTCCGCTGGGTTTCCAATGAGTGCTTTCGCTGTCGGAAGATTGCGTTGAACCTGGAGAGTTGGGACCCATGGAATGGGGAGCACGCAGGATTCCTTTCAAGGGTCTGCATTTGCTTTCCCAACCTCACCAATCGTCTCAGCCCCAAGAGTGTCCAGCCTTATGTCTTCTGCCGCTGGGGTTGTAGATGTGGTCAATGCTGGTTGCATGCCAGTCCCTGAACGCATTTTGGAAGAATTTCTCTCTGTTTTGCCCTGCTTGTTTCTTCTTTGTGTTGGAAATGTATCCTCAGAATGGGTCTGAGCTGATTTTCCCTGCTGTTTTTAGGCCGCTTTACACACACTTGATGCACTTACACAGAGATATCAAGACTTAGCTTTTAAGATGCTTACTAGTCGGATAGATACTTGTGCGATGAACAGGGCCTGGTGAGTCCAGTTGATTGAGCAAGGAGTAGGTCGTGTCCATTCCATATTCGGTTTTCGGAAGGGTATCTGTGCTCATTTCAAACTCGAGTTTTATGCGTCACCCCACCTCACCTTTCCCCTGAAGCAGGCCTAAGTGTGTTTCCTAAAAGCGTGACTCTGTTCTGTTTGGGGATTCAGTTCATGGGGAGCGATTTTTACATTCCCTCGATAAGTGATATCATAAGTTTCTGTCTTTGTGGGACTTATTTCACTGAGGATGATCGTACCTAAATCCACTCAGGATGCTGCTACCAGCCTCATGACGTGGATTTCATGGCTGAGTGACACTCCATTGGACCTACGTAGCACCACTTGTCCACTTGTCCACTTGTCTTTGTCCACTTGTCCACTTGTCTTTGTCCACTTGGCTCTTTCCTGGGATATGAAACGTGTACCGGAGTCGAGGTTCTTGTCAAGACAGCAGCCCTCAACTTTGGGGTCCCTGTGTCTGCTTGATTTTTTCATTTTCCCAAGGTCAACGCCCATGTGTGGAAGTGCCCTATGCTCTGTGGTTCTGTGTTTTACATGTTTTGGGAAAGAGGATACACTTGTGAAGATTGGCTGTTGGCCATTGACATCCCGCCCATCAGCTTAACAAGGCTCCCTTGACTCCGTGGCCTGCCCTGCCTTACTGGTTTTTAGACTTTTTTCGCCTGGCCCTTTTGCCCCCGGGGGGGGGGGGAGCGAGAGATTTCTTTGTAGTGCTGATTTGCTCTCCCAGGTTGCTTGGTTGGCCAAAAAGGGCGTATGCGTTTTTTCCTGAATATATTCAGGAAAAAACGCATACGCCCTTTTTGGCCAACCGCATCATTGTCCAGGTTCTGGCGCTTTTCATGTGCTATCGGGGCCATTCCGATGTACCCGTTGACATCCGTTTCCTGCAGTTCTGCCTTGCGTTCAACGCCTCTTCGTAGCCTGACCTCAATATATTTGGGGGCGATAGTTATCGTTTAGAACTCTGCAGGTTTGGGAAGTGCAGTGCCCCTGAGCTCCATTTCCCAAGTCGCTTTTTTGTGAGTGGGACGCAACACGGCTGGATGGCTTCACGCCCTATTGTCGATCCGGGGTGGCAGGCTGAGCCTTTGGTGAATTCTTCTTCGCGATGGGAAATGAGAGTGACATGTGCCCGACCAAACCCCTCCAGCGAGTCTCTCATTGGTTCCCCCTCTTGCAGTTCATCCTGCGGACAAATTGCAGACGGTACGAAAGAGGCATGGAAAGGCGCTGAGTCTCCAAGTGGGGAGATTGTTAGTAAGGGGGCCTGAATGGAGAACACGAGCACCAGGAGATGAAAAGTGAGGTGAGTTTCAGAAAGCTTTCCCGATCCCACGGTGTAGCGTCCGCTGGGTTTCCAATGAGTGCTTTCGCTGTCGGAAGATTGCGTTGAACCTGGAGAGTTGGGACCCATGGAATGGGGAGCACGCAGGATTCCTTTCAAGGGTCTGCATTTGCTTTCCCAACCTCACCAATCGTCTCAGCCCCAAGAGTGTCCAGCCTTATGTCTTCTGCCGCTGGGGTTGTAGATGTGGTCAATGCTGGTTGCATGCCAGTCCCTGAACGCATTTTGGAAGAATTTCTCTCTGTTTTGCCCTGCTTGTTTCTTCTTTGTGTTGGAAATGTATCCTCAGAATGGGTCTGAGCTGATTTTCCCTGCTGTTTTTAGGCTGCTTTACAAACACTTGATGCACTTACACAGAGATATCAAGACTTAGCTTTTAAGATGCTTACTAGTCGGATAGATACTTGTGCGATGAACAGGGTCTGGTGAGTCCAGTTGATTGAGCAAGGAGTAGGTCGTGTCCATTCCACATTCGGTTTTCGGAAGGGTATCTGTGCTCATTTCAAACTCGAGTTTTATGCGTCACCCCACCTCACCTTTCCCCTGAAGCAGGCCTAAGTGTGTTTTCTAAAAGGGTGACTCTGTTCTGTTTGGGGATTCAGTTCATGGGGAGCGATTTTTACATTCCCTCGATAAGTGATATCATAAGTTTCTGTCTTTGTGGGACTTACTTCACTGAGGATGATCGTACCTAAATCCACTCAGGATGCTGCTACCAGCCTCATGACGTGGATTTCATGGCTGAGTGACACTCCATTGGACCTACGTAGCACCACTTGTCCACTTGTCCACTTGTCTTTGTCCACTTGTCCACTTGTCTTTGTCCACTTGGCTCTTTCCTGGGATATGAAACGTGTACCGGAGTCGAGGTTCTTGTCAAGACAGCAGCCCTCAACTTTGGGGTCCCTGTGTCTGGTTGATTTATTCATTTTCCCAAGGTCAACGCCCATGTGTGGAAGTGACCTATGCTCTGTGGTTCTGTGTTTTACATGTTTTGGGAAAGAGGATACACTTGTGAAGATTGGCTGTTGGCCATTGACATCCCGCCCATCAGCTTAACAAGGCTCCCTTGACTCTGTGGCCTGCCCTGCCTTTCTGGTTTTTAGACTTTTTTCGCCTGGCCCTTTTGCCCCGGGGGTGGGGGGAGAGATTTCTTTGTAGTGCTGATTTGCTCTCCCAGGTTGCTTGGTTGGCCAAAAAGGGCGTATGCGTTTTTTCCTGAATATATTCAGGAAAAAACGCATACGCCCTTTTTGGCCAACCGCATCATTGTCCACGTTCTGGCGCTTTTCATGTGCTATCGGGGCCATTCCGATGTACCCGTTGACATCCGTTTCCTGCAGTTCTGCCTTGCGTTCAACGCCTCTTCGTAGCCTGACCTCAATATATTTGGGGGCGATAGTTATCGTTTAGAACTCTGCAGGTTTGGGAAGTGCAGTGCCCCTGAGCTCCATTTCCCAAGTCGCTTTTTTGTGAGTGGGACGCAACACGGCTGGATGGCTTCACGCCCTATTGTCGATCCGGGGTGGCAGGCTGAGCCTTTGGTGAATTCTTCTTCGCGATGGGAAATGAGAGTGACATGTGCCCGACCAAACCCCTCCAGCGAGTCTCTCATTGGTTCCCCCTCTTGCAGTTCATCCTGCGGACAAATTGCAGACGGTACGAAAGAGGCATGGAAAGGCGCTGAGTCTCCAAGTGGGGAGATTGTTAGTAAGGGGGCCTGAATGGAGAACACGAGCACCAGGAGATGAAAAGTGAGGTGAGTTTCAGAAAGCTTTCCCGATCCCACGGTGTAGCGTCCGCTGGGTTTCCAATGAGTGCTTTCGCTGTCGGAAGATTGCGTTGAACCTGGAGAGTTGGGACCCATGGAATGGGGAGCACGCAGGATTCCTTTCAAGGGTCTGCATTTGCTTTCCCAACCTCACCAATCGTCTCAGCCCCAAGAGTGTCCAGCCTTATGTCTTCTGCCGCTGGGGTTGTAGATGTGGTCAATGCTGGTTGCATGCCAGTCCCTGAACGCATTTTGGAAGAATTTCTCTCTGTTTTGCCCTGCTTGTTTCTTCTTTGTGTTGGAAATGTATCCTCAGAATGGGTCTGAGCTGATTTTCCCTGCTGTTTTTAGGCCGCTTTACACACACTTGATGCACTTACACAGAGATATCAAGACTTAGCTTTTAAGATGCTTACTAGTCGGATAGATACTTGTGCGATGAACAGGGTCTGGTGAGTCCAGTTGATTGAGCAAGGAGTAGGTCGTGTCCATTCCACATTCGGTTTTCGGAAGGGTATCTGTGCTCATTTCAAACTCGAGTTTTATGCGTCACCCCACCTCACCTTTCCCCTGAAGCAGGCCTAAGTGTGTTTTCTAAAAGGGTGACTCTGTTCTGTTTGGGGATTCAGTTCATGGGGAGCGATTTTTACATTCCCTCGATAAGTGATATCATAAGTTTCTGTCTTTGTGGGACTTACTTCACTGAGGATGATCGTACCTAAATCCACTCAGGATGCTGCTACCAGCCTCATGACGTGGATTTCATGGCTGAGTGACACTCCATTGGACCTACGTAGCACCACTTGTCCACTTGTCCACTTGTCTTTGTCCACTTGTCCACTTGTCTTTGTCCACTTGGCTCTTTCCTGGGATATGAAACGTGTACCGGAGTCGAGGTTCTTGTCAAGACAGCAGCCCTCAACTTTGGGGTCCCTGTGTCTGGTTGATTTATTCATTTTCCCAAGGTCAACGCCCATGTGTGGAAGTGACCTATGCTCTGTGGTTCTGTGTTTTACATGTTTTGGGAAAGAGGATACACTTGTGAAGATTGGCTGTTGGCCATTGACATCCCGCCCATCAGCTTAACAAGGCTCCCTTGACTCTGTGGCCTGCCCTGCCTTTCTGGTTTTTAGACTTTTTTCGCCTGGCCCTTTTGCCCCGGGGGTGGGGGGAGAGATTTCTTTGTAGTGCTGATTTGCTCTCCCAGGTTGCTTGGTTGGCCAAAAAGGGCGTATGCGTTTTTTCCTGAATATATTCAGGAAAAAACGCATACGCCCTTTTTGGCCAACCGCATCATTGTCCACGTTCTGGCGCTTTTCATGTGCTATCGGGGCCATTCCGATGTACCCGTTGACATCCGTTTCCTGCAGTTCTGCCTTGCGTTCAACGCCTCTTCGTAGCCTGACCTCAATATATTTGGGGGCGATAGTTATCGTTTAGAACTCTGCAGGTTTGGGAAGTGCAGTGCCCCTGAGCTCCATTTCCCAAGTCACTTTTTTGTGAGTGGGACGCAACACGGCTGGATGGCTTCACGCCCTATTGTCGATCCGGGGTGGCAGGCTGAGCCTTTGGTGAATTCTTCTTCGCGATGGGAAATGAGAGTGACATGTGCCCGACCAAACCCCTCCAGCGAGTCTCTCATTGGTTCCCCCTCTTGCAGTTCATCCTGCGGACAAATTGCAGACGGTACGAAAGAGGCATGGAAAGGCGCTGAGTCTCCAGGTGGGGAGATTGTTAGTAAGGGGGCCTGAATGGAGAACACGAGCACCAGGAGATGAAAAGTGAGGTGAGTTTCAGAAAGCTTTCCCGATCCCACGGTGTAGCGTCCGCTGGGTTTCCAATGAGTGCTTTCGCTGTCGGAAGATTGCGTTGAACCTGGAGAGTTGGGACCCATGGAATGGGGAGCATGCAGGATTCCTTTCAAGGGTCTGCATTTGCTTTCCCAACCTCACCAATCGTCTCAGCCCCAAGAGTGTCCAGCCTTATGTCTTCTGCCGCTGGGGCTGTAGATGTGGTCAATCCTGGTTGCATGCCAGTCCCTGAACGCATTTTGGAAGAATTTCTCTCTGTTTTCCCCTGCTTGTTTCTTCTTTGTGTTGGAAATGTATCCTCAGAATGGGTCTGAGCTGATTTTCCCTGCTGTTTTTAGGCTGCTTTACACACACTTGATGCACTTACACAGAGATATCAAGACTTTGCTTTTAATATGCTTACTAGTCGGATAGATACTTGTGCGATGAACAGGGTCTGGTGAGTCCAGTTGATTGAGCAAGGAGTAGGTCGTGTCCATTCCATATTCGGTTTTCGGAAGGGTATCTGTGCTCATTTCAAACTCGAGTTTTATGCGTCACCCCACCTCACCTTTCCCCTGAAGCAGGCCTAAGTGTGTTTTCTAAAAGCGTGACTCTGTTCTGTTTGGGGATTCAGTTCATGGGGAGCGATTTTTACATTCCCTCGATAAGTGATATCATAAGTTTCTGTCTTTGTGGGACTTATTTCACTGAGGATGATCGTACCTAAATCCACTCAGTATGCTGCTACCAGCCTCATGACGTGGATTTCATGGCTGAGTGACACTCCATTGGACCTACGTAGCACCACTTGTCCACTTGTCCACTTGTCTTTGTCCACTTGTCCACTTGTCTTTGTCCACTTGGCTCTTTCCTGGGATATGAAACGTGTACCGGAGTCGAGGTTCTTGTCAAGACAGCAGCCCTCAACTTTGGGGTCCCTGTGTCTGCTTCATTTTTTCATTTTCCCAAGGTCAACGCCCATGTGTGGAAGTGCCCTATGCTCTGTGGTTCTGTGTTTTACATGTTTTGGGAAAGAGGATACACTTGTGAAGATTGGCTGTTGGCCATTGACATCCCGCCCATCAGCTTAACAAGGCTCCCTTGACTCCGTGGCCTGCCCTGCCTTTCAGGTTTTTAGACTTTTTTCGCCTGGCCCTTTTGCCCCGGGGGGGGGGGGGGAGCGAGAGATTTCTTTGTAGTGCTGATTTGCTCTCCCAGGTTGCTTGGTTGGCCAAAAAGGGCGTATGCGTTTTTTCCTGAATATATTCAGGAAAAAACGCATACGCCCTTTTTGGCCAACCGCATCATTGTCCACGTTCTGGCGCTTTTCATGTGCTATCGGGGCCATTCCGATGTACCCGTTGACATCCGTTTCCTGCAGTTCTGCCTTGCGTTCAACGCCTCTTCGTAGCCTGACCTCAATATATTTGGGGGCGATAGTTATCGTTTAGAACTCTGCAGGTTTGGGAAGTGCAGTGCCCCTGAGCTCCATTTCCCAAGTCGCTTTTTTGTGAGTGGGACGCAACACGGCTGGATGGCTTCACGCCCTATTGTCGATCCGGGGTGGCAGGCTGAGCCTTTGGTGAATTCTTCTTCGCGATGGGAAATGAGAGTGACATGTGCCCGACCAAACCCCTCCAGCGAGTCTCTCATTGGTTCCCCCTCTTGCAGTTCATCCTGCGGACAAATTGCAGACGGTACGAAAGAGGCATGGAAAGGCGCTGAGTCTCCAAGTGGGGAGATTGTTAGTAAGGGGGCCTGAATGGAGAACACGAGCACCAGGAGATGAAAAGTGAGGTGAGTTTCAGAAAGCTTTCCCGATCCCACGGTGTAGCATCCGCTGGGTTTCCAATGAGTGCTTTCGCTGTCGGAAGATTGCGTTGAACCTGGAGAGTTGGGACCCATGGAATGGGGAGCACGCAGGATTCCTTTCAAGGGTCTGCATTTGCTTTCCCAACCTCACCAATCGTCTCAGCCCCAAGAGTGTCCAGCCTTATGTCTTCTGCCGCTGGGGTTGTAGATGTGGTCAATGCTGGTTGCATGCCAGTCCCTGAACGCATTTTGGAAGAATTTCTCTCTGTTTTGCCCTGCTTGTTTCTTCTTTGTGTTGGAAATGTATCCTCAGAATGGGTCTGAGCTGATTTTCCCTGCTGTTTTTAGGCCGCTTTACACACACTTGATGCACTTACACAGAGATATCAAGACTTAGCTTTTAAGATGCTTACTAGTCGGATAGATACTTGTGCGATGAACAGGGTCTGGTGAGTCCAGTTGATTGAGCAAGGAGTAGGTCGTGTCCATTCCATATTCGGTTTTCGGAAGGGTATCTGTGCTCATTTCAAACTCGAGTTTTATGCGTCACCCCACCTCACCTTTCCCCTGAAGCAGGCCTAAGTGTGTTTTCTAAAAGGGTGACTCTGTTCTGTTTGGGGATTCAGTTCATGGGGAGCGATTTTTACATTCCCTCGATAAGTGATATCATAAGTTTCTGTCTTTGTGGGACTTACTTCACTGAGGATGATCGTACCTAAATCCACTCAGGATGCTGCTACCAGCCTCATGACGTGGATTTCATGGCTGAGTGACACTCCATTGGACCTACGTAGCACCACTTGTCCACTTGTCCACTTGTCTTTGTCCACTTGTCCACTTGTCTTTGTCCACTTGGCTCTTTCCTGGGATATGAAACGTGTACCGGAGTCGAGGTTCTTGTCAAGACAGCAGCCCTCAACTTTGGGGTCCCTGTGTCTGGTTGATTTTTTCATTTTCCCAAGGTCAACGCCCATGTGTGGAAGTGCCCTATGCTCTGTGGTTCTGTGTTTTACATGTTTTGGGAAAGAGGATACACTTGTGAAGATTGGCTGTTGGCCATTGACATCCCGCCCATCAGCTTAACAAGGCTCCCTTGACTCCGTGGCCTGCCCTGCCTTTCTGGTTTTTAGACTTTTTTCGCCTCGCCCTTTTGCCCCGGGGGTGGGGGGAGAGATTTCTTTGTAGTGCTGATTTGCTCTCCCAGGTTGCTTGGTTGGCCAAAAAGGGCGTATGCGTTTTTTCCTGAATATATTCAGGAAAAAACGCATACGCCCTTTTTGGCCAACCGCATCATTGTCCACGTTCTGGCGCTTTTCATGTGCTATCGGGGCCATTCCGATGTACCCGTTGACATCCGTTTCCTGCAGTTCTGCCTTGCGTTCAACGCCTCTTCGTAGCCTGACCTCAATATATTTGGGGGCGATAGTTATCGTTTAGAACTCTGCAGGTTTGGGAAGTGCAGTGCCCCTGAGCTCCATTTCCCAAGTCGCTTTTTTGTGAGTGGGACGCAACACGGCTGGATGGCTTCACGCCCTATTGTCGATCCGGGGTGGCAGGCTGAGCCTTTGGTGAATTCTTCTTCGCGATGGGAAATGAGAGTGACATGTGCCCGACCAAACCCCTCCAGCGAGTCTCTCATTGGTTCCCCCTCTTGCAGTTCATCCTGCGGACAAATTGCAGACGGTACGAAAGAGGCATGGAAAGGCGCTGAGTCTCCAAGTGGGGAGATTGTTAGTAAGGGGGCCTGAATGGAGAACACGAGCACCAGGAGATGAAAAGTGAGGTGAGTTTCAGAAAGCTTTCCCGATCCCACGGTGTAGCGTCCGCTGGGTTTCCAATGAGTGCTTTCGCTGTCGGAAGATTGCGTTGAACCTGGAGAGTTGGGACCCATGGAATGGGGAGCACGCAGGATTCCTTTCAAGGGTCTGCATTTGCTTTCCCAACCTCACCAATCGTCTCAGCCCCAAGAGTGTCCAGCCTTATGTCTTCTGCCGCTGGGGCTGTAGATGTGGTCAATCCTGGTTGCATGCCAGTCCCTGAACGCATTTTGGAAGAAGTTCTCTCTGTTTTGCCCTGCTTGTTTCTTCTTTGTGTTGGAAATGTATCCTCAGAATGGGTCTGAGCTGATTTTCCCTGCTGTTTTTAGGCCGCTTTACACACACTTGATGCACTTACACAGAGATATCAAGACTTAGCTTTTAAGATGCTTACTAGTCGGATAGATACTTGTGCGATGAACAGGGTCTGGTGAGTCCAGTTGATTGAGCAAGGAGTAGGTCGTGTCCATTCCATATTCGGTTTTCGGAAGGGTATCTGTGCTCATTTCAAACTCGAGTTTTATGCGTCACCCCACCTCACCTTTCCCCTGAAGCAGGCCTAAGTGTGTTTTCTAAAAGCGTGACTCTGTTCTGTTTGGGGATTCAGTTCATGGGTAGCGATTTTTACATTCCCTCGATAAGTGATATCATAAGTTTCTGTCTTTGTGGGACTTATTTCACTGAGGATGATCGTACCTAAATCCACTCAGTATGCTGCTACCAGCCTCATGACGTGGATTTCATGGCTGAGTGACACTCCATTGGACCTACGTAGCACCACTTGTCCACTTGTCCACTTGTCTTTGTCCACTTGTCCACTTGTCTTTGTCCACTTGGCTCTTTCCAGGGATATGAAACGTGTACCGGAGTCGAGGTTCTTGTCAAGACAGCAGCCCTCAACTTTGGGGTCCCTGTGTCTGCTTCATTTTTTCATTTTCCCAAGGTCAACGCCCATGTGTGGAAGTGCCCTATGCTCTGTGGTTCTGTGTTTTACATGTTTTGGGAAAGAGGATACACTTGTGAAGATTGGCTGTTGGCCATTGACATCCCGCCCATCAGCTTAACAAGGCTCCCTTGACTCCGTGGCCTGCCCTGCCTTTCTGGTTTTTAGACTTTTTTCGCCTGGCCCTTTTGCCCCGGGGGGGGGGAGAGATTTCTTTGTAGTGCTGATTTGCTCTCCCAGGTTGTTTGGTTGGCCAAAAAGGGCGTATGCCTTTTTTCCTGAATATATTCAGGAAAAAAGGCATACGCCCTTTTTGGCCAACCGCATCATTGTCCACGTTCTGGCGCTTTTCATGTGCTATCGGGGCCATTCCGATGTACCCGTTGACATCCGTTTCCTGCAGTTCTGCCTTGCGTTCAACGCCTCTTCGTAGCCTGACCTCAATATATTTTGGGGCGATAGTTATCATTTAGAACTCTGCAGGTTTGGGAAGTGCAGTGCCCCTGAGCTCCATTTCCCAAGTCGCTTTTTTGTGAGTGGGACGCAACACGGCTGGATGGCTTCACGCCCTATTGTCGATCCCGGGTGGCAGGCTGAGCCTTTGGTGAATTCTTCTTCGCGATGGGAAATGAGAGTGACATGTGCCCGACCAAACCCCTCCAGCGAGTCTCTCATTGGTTCCCCCTCTTGCAGTTCATCCTGCGGACAAATTGCAGACGGTACGAAAGAGGCATGGAAAGGCGCTGAGTCTCCAAGTGGGGAGATTGTTAGTAAGGGGCCTGAATGGAGAACACGAGCACCAGGAGATGAAAAGTGAGGTGAGTTTCAGAAAGCTTTCCCGATCCCACGGTGTAGCATCCGCTGGGTTTCCAATGAGTGCTTTCGCTGTCGGAAGATTGCGTTGAACTTGGAGAGTTGGGACCCATGGAATGGGGAGCACGCAGGATTCCTTTCAAGGGACTGCATTTGCTTTCCCAACCTCACCAATCGTCTCAGCCCCAAGAGTGTCCAGCCTTATGTCTTCTGCCGCTGGGGCTGTAGATGTGGTCAATCCTGGTTGCATGCCAGTCCCTGAACGCATTTTGGAAGAATTTCTCTCTGTTTTGCCCTGCTTGTTTCTTCTTTGTGTTGGAAATGTATCCTCAGAATGGGTCTGAGCTGATTTTCCCTGCTGTTTTTAGGCCGCTTTACACACACTTGATGCACTTACACAGAGATATCAAGACTTAGCTTTTAAGATGCTTACTAGTCGGATAGATACTTGTGCGATGAACAGGGTCTGGTGAGTCCAGTTGATTGAGCAAGGAGTAGGTCGTGTCCATTCCATATTCGGTTTTCGGAAGGGTATCTGTGCTCATTTCAAACTCGAGTTTTATGCGTCACCCCACCTCACCTTTCCCCTGAAGCAGGCCTAAGTGTGTTTCCTAAAAGCGTGACTCTGTTCTGTTTGGGGATTCAGTTCATGGGGAGCGATTTTTACATTCCCTCGATAAGTGATATCATAAGTTTCTGTCTTTGTGGGACTTATTTCACTGAGGATGATCGTACCTAAATCCACTCAGGATGCTGCTACCAGCCTCATGACGTGGATTTCATGGCTGAGTGACACTCCATTGGACCTACGTAGCACCACTTGTCCACTTGTCCACTTGTCTTTGTCCACTTGTCCACTTGTCTTTGTCCACTTGGCTCTTTCCTGGGATATGAAACGTGTACCGGAGTCGAGGTTCTTGTCAAGACAGCAGCCCTCAACTTTGGGGTCCCTGTGTCTGCTTCATTTTTTCATTTTCCCAAGGTCAACGCCCATGTGTGGAAGTGCCCTATGCTCTGTGGTTCTGTGTTTTACATGTTTTGGGAAAGAGGATACACTTGTGAAGATTGGCTGTTGGCCATTGACATCCCGCCCATCAGCTTAACAAGGCTCCCTTGACTCCGTGGCCTGCCCTGCCTTTCAGGTTTTTAGACTTTTTTCGCCTGGCCCTTTTGCCCCGGGGGGGGGGGGGGAGCGAGAGATTTCTTTGTAGTGCTGATTTGTTCTCCCAGGTTGCTTGGTTGGCCAAAAAGGGCGTATGCGTTTTTTCCTGAATATATTCAGGAAAAAACGCATACGCCCTTTTTGGCCAACCGCATCATTGTCCACGTTCTGGCGCTTTTCATGTGCTATCGGGGCCATTCCGATGTACCCGTTGACATCCGTTTCCTGCAGTTCTGCCTTGCGTTCAACGCCTCTTCGTAGCCTGACCTCAATATATTTGGGGGCGATAGTTATCGTTTAGAACTCTGCAGGTTTGGGAAGTGCAGTGCCCCTGAGCTCCATTTCCCAAGTCGCTTTTTTGTGAGTGGGACGCAACACGGCTGGATGGCTTCACGCCCTATTGTCGATCCGGGGTGGCAGCCTGAGCCTTTGGTGAATTCTTCTTCGCGATGGGAAATGAGAGTGACATGTGCCCGACCAAACCCCTCCAGCGAGTCTCTCATTGGTTCCCCCTCTTGCAGTTCATCCTGCGGACAAATTGCAGACGGTACGAAAGAGGCATGGAAAGGCGCTGAGTCTCCAAGTGGGGAGATTGTTAGTAAGGGGGCCTGAATGGAGAACACGAGCACCAGGAGATGAAAAGTGAGGTGAGTTTCAGAAAGCTTTCCCGATCCCACGGTGTAGCATCCGCTGGGTTTCCAATGAGTGCTTTCGCTGTCGGAAGATTGCGTTGAACCTGGAGAGTTGGGACCCATGGAATGGGGAGCACGCAGGATTCCTTTCAAGGGTCTGCATTTGCTTTCCCAACCTCACCAATCGTCTCAGCCCCAAGAGTGTCCAGCCTTATGTCTTCTGCCGCTGGGGTTGTAGATGTGGTCAATGCTGGTTGCATGCCAGTCCCTGAACGCATTTTGGAAGAATTTCTCTCTGTTTTGCCCTGCTTGTTTCTTCTTTGTGTTGGAAATGTATCCTCAGAATGGGTCTGAGCTGATTTTCCCTGCTGTTTTTAGGCCGCTTTACACACACTTGATGCACTTACACAGAGATATCAAGACTTAGCTTTTAAGATGCTTACTAGTCGGATAGATACTTGTGCGATGAACAGGGTCTGGTGAGTCCAGTTGATTGAGCAAGGAGTAGGTCGTGTCCATTCCATATTCGGTTTTCGGAAGGGTATCTGTGCTCATTTCAAACTCGAGTTTTATGCGTCACCCCACCTCACCTTTCCCCTGAAGCAGGCCTAAGTGTGTTTCCTAAAAGCGTGACTCTGTTCTGTTTGGGGATTCAGTTCATGGGGAGCGATTTTTACATTCCCTCGATAAGTGATATCATAAGTTTCTGTCTTTGTGGGACTTACTTCACTGAGGATGATCGTACCTAAATCCACTCAGGATGCTGCTACCAGCCTCATGATGTGGATTTCATGGCTGAGTGACACTCCATTGGACCTACGTAGCACCACTTGTCCACTTGTCCACTTGTCTTTGTCCACTTGTCCACTTGTCTTTGTCCACTTGGCTCTTTCCTGGGATATGAAACGTGTACCGGAGTCGAGGTTCTTGTCAAGACAGCAGCCCTCAACTTTGGGGTCCCTGTGTCTGGTTGATTTTTTCATTTTCCCAAGGTCAACGCCCATGTGTGGAAGTGCCCTATGCTCTGTGGTTCTGTGTTTTCCATGTTTTGGGAAAGAGGATACACTTGTGAAGATTGGCTGTTGGCCATTGACATCCCGCCCATCAGCTTAACAAGGCTCCCTTGACTCCGTGGCCTGCCCTGCCTTTCTGGTTTTTAGACTTTTTTCGCCTGGCCCTTTTGCCCCGGGGGGGGGGGGAGAGATTTCTTTGTAGTGCTGATTTGCTCTCCCAGGTTGCTTGGTTGGCCAAAAAGGGCGTATGCGTTTTTTCCTGAATATATTCAGGAAAAAAGGCATACGCCCTTTTTGGCCAACCGCATCATTGTCCACGTTCTGGCGCTTTTCATGTGCTATCGGGGCCATTCCGATGTACCCGTTGACATCCGTTTCCTGCAGTTCTGCCTTGCGTTCAACGCCTCTTCGTAGCCTGACCTCAATATATTTGGGGGCGATAGTTATCGTTTAGAACTCTGCAGGTTTGGGAAGTGCAGTGCCCCTGAGCTCCATTTCCCAAGTCGCTTTTTTGTGAGTGGGACGCAACACGGCTGGATGGCTTCACGCCCTATTGTCGATCCGGGGTGGCAGGCTGAGCCTTTGGTGAATTCTTCTTCGCGATGGGAAATGAGAGTGACATGTGCCCGACCAAACCCCTCCAGCGAGTCTCTCATTGGTTCCCCCTCTTGCAGTTCATCCTGCGGACAAATTGCAGACGGTACGAAAGAGGCATGGAAAGGCGCTGAGTCTCCAAGTGGGGAGATTGTTAGTAAGGGGGCCTGAATGGAGAACACGAGCACCAGGAGATGAAAAGTGAGGTGAGTTTCAGAAAGCTTTCCCGATCCCACGGTGTAGCGTCCGCTGGGTTTCCAATGAGTGCTTTCGCTGTCGGAAGATTGCGTTGAACCTGGAGAGTTGGGACCCATGGAATGGGGAGCACGCAGGATTCCTTTCAAGGGTCTGCATTTGCTTTCCCAACCTCACCAATCGTCTCAGCCCCAAGAGTGTCCAGCCTTATGTCTTCTGCCGCTGGGGTTGTAGATGTGGTCAATGCTGGTTGCATGCCAGTCCCTGAACGCATTTTGGAAGAATTTCTCTCTGTTTTGCCCTGCTTGTTTCTTCTTTGTGTTGGAAATGTATCCTCAGAATGGGTCTGAGCTGATTTTCCCTGCTGTTTTTAGGCCGCTTTACACACACTTGATGCACTTACACAGAGATATCAAGACTTAGCTTTTAAGATGCTTACTAGTCGGATAGATACTTGTGCGATGAACAGGGTCTGGTGAGTCCAGTTGATTGAGCAAGGAGTAGGTCGTGTCCATTCCACATTCGGTTTTCGGAAGGGTATCTGTGCTCATTTCAAACTCGAGTTTTATGCGTCACCCCACCTCACCTTTCCCCTGAAGCAGGCCTAAGTGTGTTTTCTAAAAGGGTGACTCTGTTCTGTTTGGGGATTCAGTTCATGGGGAGCGATTTTTACATTCCCTCGATAAGTGATATCATAAGTTTCTGTCTTTGTGGGACTTACTTCACTGAGGATGATCGTACCTAAATCCACTCAGGATGCTGCTACCAGCCTCATGACGTGGATTTCATGGCTGAGTGACACTCCATTGGACCTACGTAGCACCACTTGTCCACTTGTCCACTTGTCTTTGTCCACTTGTCCACTTGTCTTTGTCCACTTGGCTCTTTCCTGGGATATGAAACGTGTACCGGAGTCGAGGTTCTTGTCAAGACAGCAGCCCTCAACTTTGGGGTCCCTGTGTCTGGTTGATTTATTCATTTTCCCAAGGTCAACGCCCATGTGTGGAAGTGACCTATGCTCTGTGGTTCTGTGTTTTACATGTTTTGGGAAAGAGGATACACTTGTGAAGATTGGCTGTTGGCCATTGACATCCCGCCCATCAGCTTAACAAGGCTCCCTTGACTCTGTGGCCTGCCCTGCCTTTCTGGTTTTTAGACTTTTTTCGCCTGGCCCTTTTGCCCCGGGGGTGGGGGGAGAGATTTCTTTGTAGTGCTGATTTGCTCTCCCAGGTTGCTTGGTTGGCCAAAAAGGGCGTATGCGTTTTTTCCTGAATATATTCAGGAAAAAACGCATACGCCCTTTTTGGCCAACCGCATCATTGTCCACGTTCTGGCGCTTTTCATGTGCTATCGGGGCCATTCCGATGTACCCGTTGACATCCGTTTCCTGCAGTTCTGCCTTGCGTTCAACGCCTCTTCGTAGCCTGACCTCAATATATTTGGGGGCGATAGTTATCGTTTAGAACTCTGCAGGTTTGGGAAGTGCAGTGCCCCTGAGCTCCATTTCCCAAGTCGCTTTTTTGTGAGTGGGACGCAACACGGCTGGATGGCTTCACGCCCTATTGTCGATCCGGGGTGGCAGGCTGAGCCTTTGGTGAATTCTTCTTCGCGATGGGAAATGAGAGTGACATGTGCCCGACCAAACCCCTCCAGCGAGTCTCTCATTGGTTCCCCCTCTTGCAGTTCATCCTGCGGACAAATTGCAGACGGTACGAAAGAGGCATGGAAAGGCGCTGAGTCTCCAAGTGGGGAGATTGTTAGTAAGGGGGCCTGAATGGAGAACACGAGCACCAGGAGATGAAAAGTGAGGTGAGTTTCAGAAAGCTTTCCCGATCCCACGGTGTAGCGTCCGCTGGGTTTCCAATGAGTGCTTTCGCTGTCGGAAGATTGCGTTGAACCTGGAGAGTTGGGACCCATGGAATGGGGAGCACGCAGGATTCCTTTCAAGGGTCTGCATTTGCTTTCCCAACCTCACCAATCGTCTCAGCCCCAAGAGTGTCCAGCCTTATGTCTTCTGCCGCTGGGGTTGTAGATGTGGTCAATGCTGGTTGCATGCCAGTCCCTGAACGCATTTTGGAAGAATTTCTCTCTGTTTTGCCCTGCTTGTTTCTTCTTTGTGTTGGAAATGTATCCTCAGAATGGGTCTGAGCTGATTTTCCCTGCTGTTTTTAGGCCGCTTTACACACACTTGATGCACTTACACAGAGATATCAAGACTTAGCTTTTAAGATGCTTACTAGTCGGATAGATACTTGTGCGATGAACAGGGTCTGGTGAGTCCAGTTGATTGAGCAAGGAGTAGGTCGTGTCCATTCCACATTCGGTTTTCGGAAGGGTATCTGTGCTCATTTCAAACTCGAGTTTTATGCGTCACCCCACCTCACCTTTCCCCTGAAGCAGGCCTAAGTGTGTTTTCTAAAAGGGTGACTCTGTTCTGTTTGGGGATTCAGTTCATGGGGAGCGATTTTTACATTCCCTCGATAAGTGATATCATAAGTTTCTGTCTTTGTGGGACTTACTTCACTGAGGATGATCGTACCTAAATCCACTCAGGATGCTGCTACCAGCCTCATGACGTGGATTTCATGGCTGAGTGACACTCCATTGGACCTACGTAGCACCACTTGTCCACTTGTCCACTTGTCTTTGTCCACTTGTCCACTTGTCTTTGTCCACTTGGCTCTTTCCTGGGATATGAAACGTGTACCGGAGTCGAGGTTCTTGTCAAGACAGCAGCCCTCAACTTTGGGGTCCCTGTGTCTGGTTGATTTATTCATTTTCCCAAGGTCAACGCCCATGTGTGGAAGTGACCTATGCTCTGTGGTTCTGTGTTTTACATGTTTTGGGAAAGAGGATACACTTGTGAAGATTGGCTGTTGGCCATTGACATCCCGCCCATCAGCTTAACAAGGCTCCCTTGACTCTGTGGCCTGCCCTGCCTTTCTGGTTTTTAGACTTTTTTCGCCTGGCCCTTTTGCCCCGGGGGTGGGGGGAGAGATTTCTTTGTAGTGCTGATTTGCTCTCCCAGGTTGCTTGGTTGGCCAAAAAGGGCGTATGCGTTTTTTCCTGAATATATTCAGGAAAAAACGCATACGCCCTTTTTGGCCAACCGCATCATTGTCCACGTTCTGGCGCTTTTCATGTGCTATCGGGGCCATTCCGATGTACCCGTTGACATCCGTTTCCTGCAGTTCTGCCTTGCGTTCAACGCCTCTTCGTAGCCTGACCTCAATATATTTGGGGGCGATAGTTATCGTTTAGAACTCTGCAGGTTTGGGAAGTGCAGTGCCCCTGAGCTCCATTTCCCAAGTCACATTTTTGTGAGTGGGACGCAACACGGCTGGATGGCTTCACGCCCTATTGTCGATCCGGGGTGGCAGGCTGAGCCTTTGGTGAATTCTTCTTCGCGATGGGAAATGAGAGTGACATGTGCCCGACCAAACCCCTCCAGCGAGTCTCTCATTGGTTCCCCCTCTTGCAGTTCATCCTGCGGACAAATTGCAGACGGTACGAAAGAGGCATGGAAAGGCGCTGAGTCTCCAAGTGGGGAGATTGTTAGTAAGGGGGCCTGAATGGAGAACACGAGCACCAGGAGATGAAAAGTGAGGTGAGTTTCAGAAAGCTTTCCCGATCCCACGGTGTAGCGTCCGCTGGGTTTCCAATGAGTGCTTTCGCTGTCGGAAGATTGCGTTGAACCTGGAGAGTTGGGACCCATGGAATGGGGAGCATGCAGGATTCCTTTCAAGGGTCTGCATTTGCTTTCCCAACCTCACCAATCGTCTCAGCCCCAAGAGTGTCCAGCCTTATGTCTTCTGCCGCTGGGGCTGTAGATTTGGTCAATCCTGGTTGCATGCCAGTCCCTGAACGCATTTTGGAAGAATTTCTCTCTGTTTTGCCCTGCTTGTTTCTTCTTTGTGTTGGAAATGTATCCTCAGAATGGGTCTGAGCTGATTTTCCCTGCTGTTTTTAGGCCGCTTTACACACACTTGATGCACTTACACAGAGATATCAAGACTTAGCTTTTAAGATGCTTACTAGTCGGATAGATACTTGTGCGATGAACAGGGTCTGGTGAGTCCAGTTGATTGAGCAAGGAGTAGGTCGTGTCCATTCCACATTCGGTTTTCGGAAGGGTATCTGTGCTCATTTCAAACTCGAGTTTTATGCGTCACCCCACCTCACCTTTCCCCTGAAGCAGGCCTAAGTGTGTTTTCTAAAAGCGTGACTCTGTTCTCTTTGGGGATTCAGTTCATGGGGAGCGATTTTTACATTCCCTCGATAAGTGATATCATAAGTTTCTGTCTTTGTGGGACTTATTTCACTGAGGATGATCGTACCTAAATCCACTCAGTATGCTGCTACCAGCCTCATGACGTGGATTTCATGGCTGAGTGACACTCCATTGGACCTACGTAGCACCACTTGTCCACTTGTCCACTTGTCTTTGTCCACTTGTCCACTTGTCTTTGTCCACTTGGCTCTTTCCTGGGATATGAAACGTGTACCGGAGTCGAGGTTCTTTTCAAGACAGCAGCCCTCAACTTTGGGGTCCCTGTGTCTGCTTCATTTTTTCATTTTCCCAAGGTCAACGCCCATGTGTGGAAGTGCCCTATGCTCTGTGGTTCTGTGTTTTACATGTTTTGGGAAAGAGGATACACTTGTGAAGATTGGCTGTTGGCCATTGACATCCCGCCCATCAGCTTAACAAGGCTCCCTTGACTCCGTGGCCTGCCCTGCCTTTCTGGTTTTTAGACTTTTTTCGCCTGGCCCTTTTGCCCCGGGGGGGGGGGGGAGATTTCTTTGTAGTGCTGATTTGCTCTCTCAGGTTGCTTGGTTGGCCAAAAAGGGCGTATGCGTTTTTTCCTGAATATATTCAGGAAAAAAGGCATACGCCCTTTTTGGCCAACCGCATCATTGTCCACGTTCTGGCGCTTTTCATG
Organism: Kogia breviceps; assembly: GCF_026419965.1. Taxonomy (NCBI): domain Eukaryota; kingdom Metazoa; phylum Chordata; class Mammalia; order Artiodactyla; family Physeteridae; genus Kogia; species Kogia breviceps. The sequence continues at coordinate 95,902,914 of NC_081312.1, forward strand.
TGCTATCGGGGCCATTCCGATGTACCCGTTGACATCCGTTTCCTGCAGTTCTGCCTTGCGTTCAACGCCTCTTCGTAGCCTGACCTCAATATATTTGGGGGCGATAGTTATCGTTTAGAACTCTGCAGGTTTGGGAAGTGCAGTGCCCCTGAGCTCCATTTCCCAAGTCGCTTTTTTGTGAGTGGGACGCAACACGGCTGGATGGCTTCACGCCCTATTGTCGATCCGGGGTGGCAGGCTGAGCCTTTGGTGAATTCTTCTTCGCGATGGGAAATGAGAGTGACATGTGCCCGACCAAACCCCTCCAGCGAGTCTCTCATTGGTTCCCCCTCTTGCAGTTCATCCTGCGGACAAATTGCAGACGGTACGAAAGAGGCATGGAAAGGCGCTGAGTCTCCAAGTGGGGAGATTGTTAGTAAGGGGGCCTGAATGGAGAACACGAGCACCAGGAGATGAAAAGTGAGGTGAGTTTCAGAAAGCTTTCCCGATCCCACGGTGTAGCGTCCGCTGGGTTTCCAATGAGTGCTTTCGCTGTCGGAAGATTGCGTTGAACCTGGAGAGTTGGGACCCATGGAATGGGGAGCATGCAGGATTCCTTTCAAGGGTCTGCATTTGCTTTCCCAACCTCACCAATCGTCTCAGCCCCAAGAGTGTCCAGCCTTATGTCTTCTGCCGCTGGGGCTGTAGATGTGGTCAATCCTGGTTGCATGCCAGTCCCTGAACGCATTTTGGAAGAATTTCTCTCTGTTTTGCCCTGCTTGTTTCTTCTTTGTGTTGGAAATGTATCCTCAGAATGGGTCTGAGCTGATTTTCCCTGCTGTTTTTAGGCTGCTTTACAAACACTTGATGCACTTACACAGAGATATCAAGACTTAGCTTTTAAGATGCTTACTAGTCGGATAGATACTTGTGCGATGAACAGGGTCTGGTGAGTCCAGTTGATTGAGCAAGGAGTAGGTCGTGTCCATTCCACATTCGGTTTTCGGAAGGGTATCTGTGCTCATTTCAAACTCGAGTTTTATGCGTCACCCCACCTCACCTTTCCCCTGAAGCAGGCCTAAGTGTGTTTTCTAAAAGCGTGACTCTGTTCTGTTTGGGGATTCAGTTCATGGGGAGCGATTTTTACATTCCCTCGATAAGTGATATCATAAGTTTCTGTCTTTGTGGGACTTATTTCACTGAGGATGATCGTACCTAAATCCACTCAGTATGCTGCTACCAGCCTCATGACGTGGATTTCATGGCTGAGTGACACTCCATTGGACCTACGTAGCACCACTTGTCCACTTGTCCACTTGTCTTTGTCCACTTGTCCACTTGTCTTTGTCCACTTGGCTCTTTCCTGGGATATGAAACGTGTACCGGAGTCGAGGTTCTTGTCAAGACAGCAGCCCTCAACTTTGGGGTCCCTGTGTCTGGTTGATTTTTTCATTTTCCCAAGGTCAACGCCCATGTGTGGAAGTGCCCTATGCTCTGTGGTTCTGTGTTTTACATGTTTTGGGAAAGAGGATACACTTGTGAAGATTGGCTGTTGGCCATTGACATCCCGCCCATCAGCTTAACAAGGCTCCGTTGACTCCGTGGCCTGCCCTGCCTTTCTGGTTTTTAGACTTTTTTCGCCTGGCCCTTTTGCCCCGGGGGGGGGGAGAGATTTCTTTGTAGTGCTGATTTGCTCTCCCAGGTTGCTTGGTTGGCCAAAAAGGGCGTATGCGTTTTTTCCTGAATATATTCAGGAAAAAACGCATACGCCCTTTTTGGCCAACCGCATCATTGTCCACGTTCTGGCGCTTTTCATGTGCTATCGGGGCCATTCCGATGTACCCGTTGACATCCGTTTCCTGCAGTTCTGCCTTGCGTTCAACGCCTCTTCGTAGCCTGACCTCAATATATTTGGGGGCGATAGTTATCGTTTAGAACTCTGCAGGTTTGGGAAGTGCAGTGCCCCTGAGCTCCATTTCCCAAGTCGCTTTTTTGTGAGTGGGACGCAACACGGCTGGATGGCTTCACGCCCTATTGTCGATCCGGGGTGGCAGGCTGAGCCTTTGGTGAATTCTTCTTCGCGATGGGAAATGAGAGTGACATGTGCCCGACCAAACCCCTCCAGCGAGTCTCTCATTGGTTCCCCCTCTTGCAGTTCATCCTGCGGACAAATTGCAGACGGTACGAAAGAGGCATGGAAAGGCGCTGAGTCTCCAAGTGGGGAGATTGTTAGTAAGGGGGCCTGAATGGAGAACACGAGCACCAGGAGATGAAAAGTGAGGTGAGTTTCAGAAAGCTTTCCCGATCCCACGGTGTAGCGTCCGCTGGGTTTCCAATGAGTGCTTTCGCTGTCGGAAGATTGCGTTGAACCTGGAGAGTTGGGACCCATGGAATGGGGAGCACGCAGGATTCCTTTCAAGGGTCTGCATTTGCTTTCCCAACCTCACCAATCGTCTCAGCCCCAAGAGTGTCCAGCCTTATGTCTTCTGCCGCTGGGGTTGTAGATGTGGTCAATGCTGGTTGCATGCCAGTCCCTGAACGCATTTTGGAAGAATTTCTCTCTGTTTTGCCCTGCTTGTTTCTTCTTTGTGTTGGAAATGTATCCTCAGAATGGGTCTGAGCTGATTTTCCCTGCTGTTTTTAGGCCGCTTTACACACACTTGATGCACTTACACAGAGATATCAAGACTTAGCTTTTAAGATGCTTACTAGTCGGATAGATACTTGTGCGATGAACAGGGTCTGGTGAGTCCAGTTGATTGAGCAAGGAGTAGGTCGTGTCCATTCCACATTCGGTTTTCGGAAGGGTATCTGTGCTCATTTCAAACTCGAGTTTTATGCGTCACCCCACCTCACCTTTCCCCTGAAGCAGGCCTAAGTGTGTTTTCTAAAAGGGTGACTCTGTTCTGTTTGGGGATTCAGTTCATCGGGAGCGATTTTTACATTCCCTCGATAAGTGATATCATAAGTTTCTGTCTTTGTGGGACTTACTTCACTGAGGATGATCGTACCTAAATCCACTCAGGATGCTGCTACCAGCCTCATGACGTGGATTTCATGGCTGAGTGACACTCCATTGGACCTACGTAGCACCACTTGTCCACTTGTCCACTTGTCTTTGTCCACTTGTCCACTTGTCTTTGTCCACTTGGCTCTTTCCTGGGATATGAAACGTGTACCGGAGTCGAGGTTCTTGTCAAGACAGCAGCCCTCAACTTTGGGGTCCCTGTGTCTGGTTGATTTATTCATTTTCCCAAGGTCAACGCCCATGTGTGGAAGTGACCTATGCTCTGTGGTTCTGTGTTTTACATGTTTTGGGAAAGAGGATACACTTGTGAAGATTGGCTGTTGGCCATTGACATCCCGCCCATCAGCTTAACAAGGCTCCCTTGACTCTGTGGCCTGCCCTGCCTTTCTGGTTTTTAGACTTTTTTCGCCTGGCCCTTTTGCCCCGGGGGTGGGGGGAGAGATTTCTTTGTAGTGCTGATTTGCTCTCCCAGGTTGCTTGGTTGGCCAAAAAGGGCGTATGCGTTTTTTCCTGAATATATTCAGGAAAAAACGCATACGCCCTTTTTGGCCAACCGCATCATTGTCCACGTTCTGGCGCTTTTCATGTGCTATCGGGGCCATTCCGATGTACCCGTTGACATCCGTTTCCTGCAGTTCTGCCTTGCGTTCAACGCCTCTTCGTAGCCTGACCTCAATATATTTGGGGGCGATAGTTATCGTTTAGAACTCTGCAGGTTTGGGAAGTGCAGTGCCCCTGAGCTCCATTTCCCAAGTCACTTTTTTGTGAGTGGGACGCAACACGGCTGGATGGCTTCACGCCCTATTGTCGATCCGGGGTGGCAGGCTGAGCCTTTGGTGAATTCTTCTTCGCGATGGGAAATGAGAGTGACATGTGCCCGACCAAACCCCTCCAGCGAGTCTCTCATTGGTTCCCCCTCTTGCAGTTCATCCTGCGGACAAATTGCAGACGGTACGAAAGAGGCATGGAAAGGCGCTGAGTCTCCAAGTGGGGAGATTGTTAGTAAGGGGGCCTGAATGGAGAACACGAGCACCAGGAGATGAAAAGTGAGGTGAGTTTCAGAAAGCTTTCCCGATCCCACGGTGTAGCATCCGCTGGGTTTCCAATGAGTGCTTTCGCTGTCGGAAGATTGCGTTGAACCTGGAGAGTTGGGACCCATGGAATGGGGAGCACGCAGGATTCCTTTCAAGGGTCTGCATTTGCTTTCCCAACCTCACCAATCGTCTCAGCCCCAAGAGTGTCCAGCCTTATGTCTTCTGCCGCTGGGGTTGTAGATGTGGTCAATGCTGGTTGCATGCCAGTCCCTGAACGCATTTTGGAAGAATTTCTCTCTGTTTTGCCCTGCTTGTTTCTTCTTTGTGTTGGAAATGTATCCTCAGAATGGGTCTGAGCTGATTTTCCCTGCTGTTTTTAGGCCGCTTTACACACACTTGATGCACTTACACAGAGATATCAAGACTTAGCTTTTAAGATGCTTACTAGTCGGATAGATACTTGTGCGATGAACAGGGTCTGGTGAGTCCAGTTGATTGAGCAAGGAGTAGGTCGTGTCCATTCCATATTCGGTTTTCGGAAGGGTATCTGTGCTCATTTCAAACTCGAGTTTTATGCGTCACCCCACCTCACCTTTCCCCTGAAGCAGGCCTAAGTGTGTTTTCTAAAAGGGTGACTCTGTTCTGTTTGGGGATTCAGTTCATGGGGAGCGATTTTTACATTCCCTCGATAAGTGATATCATAAGTTTCTGTCTTTGTGGGACTTACTTCACTGAGGATGATCGTACCTAAATCCACTCAGGATGCTGCTACCAGCCTCATGACGTGGATTTCATGGCTGAGTGACACTCCATTGGACCTACGTAGCACCACTTGTCCACTTGTCCACTTGTCTTTGTCCACTTGTCCACTTGTCTTTGTCCACTTGGCTCTTTCCTGGGATATGAAACGTGTACCGGAGTCGAGGTTCTTGTCAAGACAGCAGCCCTCAACTTTGGGGTCCCTGTGTCTGGTTGATTTTTTCATTTTCCCAAGGTCAACGCCCATGTGTGGAAGTGCCCTATGCTCTGTGGTTCTGTGTTTTACATGTTTTGGGAAAGAGGATACACTTGTGAAGATTGGCTGTTGGCCATTGACATCCCGCCCATCAGCTTAACAAGGCTCCCTTGACTCCGTGGCCTGCCCTGCATTTCTGGTTTTTAGACTTTTTTCGCCTGGCCCTTTTGCCCCGGGGGGGGGGGGAGAGATTTCTTTGTAGTGCTGATTTGCTCTCCCAGGTTGCTTGGTTGGCCAAAAAGGGCGTATGCGTTTTTTCCTGAATATATTCAGGAAAAAACGCATACGCCCTTTTTGGCCAACCGCATCATTGTCCACGTTCTGGCGCTTTTCATGTGCTATCGGGGCCATTCCGATGTACCCGTTGACATCCGTTTCCTGCAGTTCTGCCTTGCGTTCAACGCCTCTTCGTAGCCTGACCTCAATATATTTGGGGGCGATAGTTATCGTTTAGAACTCTGCAGGTTTGGGAAGTGCAGTGCCCCTGAGCTCCATTTCCCAAGTCGCTTTTTTGTGAGTGGGACGCAACACGGCTGGATGGCTTCACGCCCTATTGTCGATCCGGGGTGGCAGGCTGAGCCTTTGGTGAATTCTTCTTCGCGATGGGAAATGAGAGTGACATGTGCCCGACCAAACCCCTCCAGCGAGTGTCTGATTGGTTCCCCCTCTTGCAGTTCATCCTGCGGACAAATTGCAGACGGTACGAAAGAGGCATGGAAAGGCGCTGAGTCTCCAGGTGGGGAGATTGTTAGTAAGGGGGCCTGAATGGAGAACACGAGCACCAGGAGATGAAAAGTGAGGTGAGTTTCAGAAAGCTTTCCCGATCCCACGGTGTAGCGTCCGCTGGGTTTCCAATGAGTGCTTTCGCTGTCGGAAGATTGCGTTGAACCTGGAGAGTTGGGACCCATGGAATGGGGAGCATGCAGGATTCCTTTCAAGGGTCTGCATTTGCTTTCCCAACCTCACCAATCGTCTCAGCCCCAAGAGTGTCCAGCCTTATGTCTTCTGCCGCTGGGGCTGTAGATGTGGTCAATCCTGGTTGCATGCCAGTCCCTGAACGCATTTTGGAAGAATTTCTCTCTGTTTTCCCCTGCTTGTTTCTTCTTTGTGTTGGAAATGTATCCTCAGAATGGGTCTGAGCTGATTTTCCCTGCTGTTTTTAGGCTGCTTTACACACACTTGATGCACTTACACAGAGATATCAAGACTTAGCTTTTAATATGCTTACTAGTCGGATAGATACTTGTGCGATGAACAGGGTCTGGTGAGTCCAGTTGATTGAGCAAGGAGTAGGTCGTGTCCATTCCATATTCGGTTTTCGGAAGGGTATCTGTGCTCATTTCAAACTCGAGTTTTATGCGTCACCCCACCTCACCTTTCCCCTGAAGCAGGCCTAAGTGTGTTTTCTAAAAGCGTGACTCTGTTCTGTTTGGGGATTCAGTTCATGGGGAGCGATTTTTACATTCCCTCGATAAGTGATATCATAAGTTTCTGTCTTTGTGGGACTTATTTCACTGAGGATGATCGTACCTAAATCCACTCAGTATGCTGCTACCAGCCTCATGACGTGGATTTCATGGCTGAGTGACACTCCATTGGACCTACGTAGCACCACTTGTCCACTTGTCCACTTGTCTTTGTCCACTTGTCCACTTGTCTTTGTCCACTTGGCTCTTTCCTGGGATATGAAACGTGTACCGGAGTCGAGGTTCTTGTCAAGACAGCAGCCCTCAACTTTGGGGTCCCTGTGTCTGCTTCATTTTTTCATTTTCCCAAGGTCAACGCCCATGTGTGGAAGTGCCCTATGCTCTGTGGTTCTGTGTTTTACATGTTTTGGGAAAGAGGATACACTTGTGAAGATTGGCTGTTGGCCATTGACATCCCGCCCATCAGCTTAACAAGGCTCCCTTGACTCCGTGGCCTGCCCTGCCTTTCAGGTTTTTAGACTTTTTTCGCCTGGCCCTTTTGCCCCGGGGGGGGGGGAGCGAGAGATTTCTTTGTAGTGCTGATTTGCTCTCCCAGGTTGCTTGGTTGGCCAAAAAGGGCGTATGCGTTTTTTCCTGAATATATTCAGGAAAAAACGCATACGCCCTTTTTGGCCAACCGCATCATTGTCCACGTTCTGGCGCTTTTCATGTGCTATCGGGGCCATTCCGATGTACCCGTTGACATCCGTTTCCTGCAGTTCTGCCTTGCGTTCAACGCCTCTTCGTAGCCTGACCTCAATATATTTGGGGGCGATAGTTATCGTTTAGAACTCTGCAGGTTTGGGAAGTGCAGTGCCCCTGAGCTCCATTTCCCAAGTCGCTTTTTTGTGAGTGGGACGCAACACGGCTGGATGGCTTCACGCCCTATTGTCGATCCGGGGTGGCAGGCTGAGCCTTTGGTGAATTCTTCTTCGCGATGGGAAATGAGAGTGACATGTGCCCGACCAAACCCCTCCAGCGAGTCTCTCATTGGTTCCCCCTCTTGCAGTTCATCCTGCGGACAAATTGCAGACGGTACGAAAGAGGCATGGAAAGGCGCTGAGTCTCCAAGTGGGGAGATTGTTAGTAAGGGGGCCTGAATGGAGAACACGAGCACCAGGAGATGAAAAGTGAGGTGAGTTTCAGAAAGCTTTCCCGATCCCACGGTGTAGCATCCGCTGGGTTTCCAATGAGTGCTTTCGCTGTCGGAAGATTGCGTTGAACCTGGAGAGTTGGGACCCATGGAATGGGGAGCACGCAGGATTCCTTTCAAGGGTCTGCATTTGCTTTCCCAACCTCACCAATCGTCTCAGCCCCAAGAGTGTCCAGCCTTATGTCTTCTGCCGCTGGGGTTGTAGATGTGGTCAATGCTGGTTGCATGCCAGTCCCTGAACGCATTTTGGAAGAATTTCTCTCTGTTTTGCCCTGCTTGTTTCTTCTTTGTGTTGGAAATGTATCCTCAGAATGGGTCTGAGCTGATTTTCCCTGCTGTTTTTAGGCCGCTTTACACACACTTGATGCACTTACACAGAGATATCAAGACTTAGCTTTTAAGATGCTTACTAGTCGGATAGATACTTGTGCGATGAACAGGGTCTGGTGAGTCCAGTTGATTGAGCAAGGAGTAGGTCGTGTCCATTCCATATTCGGTTTTCGGAAGGGTATCTGTGCTCATTTCAAACTCGAGTTTTATGCGTCACCCCACCTCACCTTTCCCCTGAAGCAGGCCTAAGTGTGTTTTCTAAAAGGGTGACTCTGTTCTGTTTGGGGATTCAGTTCATGGGGAGCGATTTTTACATTCCCTCGATAAGTGATATCATAAGTTTCTGTCTTTGTGGGACTTACTTCACTGAGGATGATCGTACCTAAATCCACTCAGGATGCTGCTACCAGCCTCATGACGTGGATTTCATGGCTGAGTGACACTCCATTGGACCTACGTAGCACCACTTGTCCACTTGTCCACTTGTCTTTGTCCACTTGTCCACTTGTCTTTGTCCACTTGGCTCTTTCCTGGGATATGAAACGTGTACCGGAGTCGAGGTTCTTGTCAAGACAGCAGCCCTCAACTTTGGGGTCCCTGTGTCTGGTTGATTTTTTCATTTTCCCAAGGTCAACGCCCATGTGTGGAAGTGCCCTATGCTCTGTGGTTCTGTGTTTTACATGTTTTGGGAAAGAGGATACACTTGTGAAGATTGGCTGTTGGCCATTGACATCCCGCCCATCAGCTTAACAAGGCTCCCTTGACTCCGTGGCCTGCCCTGCCTTTCTGGTTTTTAGACTTTTTTCGCCTCGCCCTTTTGCCCCGGGGGTGGGGGGAGAGATTTCTTTGTAGTGCTGATTTGCTCTCCCAGGTTGCTTGGTTGGCCAAAAAGGGCGTATGCGTTTTTTCCTGAATATATTCAGGAAAAAACGCATACGCCCTTTTTGGCCAACCGCATCATTGTCCACGTTCTGGCGCTTTTCATGTGCTATCGGGGCCATTCCGATGTACCCGTTGACATCCGTTTCCTGCAGTTCTGCCTTGCGTTCAACGCCTCTTCGTAGCCTGACCTCAATATATTTGGGGGCGATAGTTATCGTTTAGAACTCTGCAGGTTTGGGAAGTGCAGTGCCCCTGAGCTCCATTTCCCAAGTCGCTTTTTTGTGAGTGGGACGCAACACGGCTGGATGGCTTCACGCCCTATTGTCGATCCGGGGTGGCAGGCTGAGCCTTTGGTGAATTCTTCTTCGCGATGGGAAATGAGAGTGACATGTGCCCGACCAAACCCCTCCAGCGAGTCTCTCATTGGTTCCCCCTCTTGCAGTTCATCCTGCGGACAAATTGCAGACGGTACGAAAGAGGCATGGAAAGGCGCTGAGTCTCCAAGTGGGGAGATTGTTAGTAAGGGGGCCTGAATGGAGAACACGAGCACCAGGAGATGAAAAGTGAGGTGAGTTTCAGAAAGCTTTCCCGATCCCACGGTGTAGCGTCCGCTGGGTTTCCAATGAGTGCTTTCGCTGTCGGAAGATTGCGTTGAACCTGGAGAGTTGGGACCCATGGAATGGGGAGCACGCAGGATTCCTTTCAAGGGTCTGCATTTGCTTTCCCAACCTCACCAATCGTCTCAGCCCCAAGAGTGTCCAGCCTTATGTCTTCTGCCGCTGGGGCTGTAGATGTGGTCAATCCTGGTTGCATGCCAGTCCCTGAACGCATTTTGGAAGAAGTTCTCTCTGTTTTGCCCTGCTTGTTTCTTCTTTGTGTTGGAAATGTATCCTCAGAATGGGTCTGAGCTGATTTTCCCTGCTGTTTTTAGGCCGCTTTACACACACTTGATGCACTTACACAGAGATATCAAGACTTAGCTTTTAAGATGCTTACTAGTCGGATAGATACTTGTGCGATGAACAGGGTCTGGTGAGTCCAGTTGATTGAGCAAGGAGTAGGTCGTGTCCATTCCATATTCGGTTTTCGGAAGGGTATCTGTGCTCATTTCAAACTCGAGTTTTATGCGTCACCCCACCTCACCTTTCCCCTGAAGCAGGCCTAAGTGTGTTTTCTAAAAGCGTGACTCTGTTCTGTTTGGGGATTCAGTTCATGGGTAGCGATTTTTACATTCCCTCGATAAGTGATATCATAAGTTTCTGTCTTTGTGGGACTTATTTCACTGAGGATGATCGTACCTAAATCCACTCAGTATGCTGCTACCAGCCTCATGACGTGGATTTCATGGCTGAGTGACACTCCATTGGACCTACGTAGCACCACTTGTCCACTTGTCCACTTGTCTTTGTCCACTTGTCCACTTGTCTTTGTCCACTTGGCTCTTTCCAGGGATATGAAACGTGTACCGGAGTCGAGGTTCTTGTCAAGACAGCAGCCCTCAACTTTGGGGTCCCTGTGTCTGCTTCATTTTTTCATTTTCCCAAGGTCAACGCCCATGTGTGGAAGTGCCCTATGCTCTGTGGTTCTGTGTTTTACATGTTTTGGGAAAGAGGATACACTTGTGAAGATTGGCTGTTGGCCATTGACATCCCGCCCATCAGCTTAACAAGGCTCCCTTGACTCCGTGGCCTGCCCTGCCTTTCTGGTTTTTAGACTTTTTTCGCCTGGCCCTTTTGCCCCGGGGGGGGGGGGAGAGATTTCTTTGTAGTGCTGATTTGCTCTCCCAGGTTGTTTGGTTGGCCAAAAAGGGCGTATGCCTTTTTTCCTGAATATATTCAGGAAAAAAGGCATACGCCCTTTTTGGCCAACCGCATCATTGTCCACGTTCTGGCGCTTTTCATGTGCTATCGGGGCCATTCCGATGTACCCGTTGACATCCGTTTCCTGCAGTTCTGCCTTGCGTTCAACGCCTCTTCGTAGCCTGACCTCAATATATTTTGGGGCGATAGTTATCATTTAGAACTCTGCAGGTTTGGGAAGTGCAGTGCCCCTGAGCTCCATTTCCCAAGTCGCTTTTTTGTGAGTGGGACGCAACACGGCTGGATGGCTTCACGCCCTATTGTCGATCCCGGTTGGCAGGCTGAGCCTTTGGTGAATTCTTCTTCGCGATGGGAAATGAGAGTGACATGTGCCCGACCAAACCCCTCCAGCGAGTCTCTCATTGGTTCCCCCTCTTGCAGTTCATCCTGCGGACAAATTGCAGACGGTACGAAAGAGGCATGGAAAGGCGCTGAGTCTCCAAGTGGGGAGATTGTTAGTAAGGGGCCTGAATGGAGAACACGAGCACCAGGAGATGAAAAGTGAGGTGAGTTTCAGAAAGCTTTCCCGATCCCACGGTGTAGCATCCGCTGGGTTTCCAATGAGTGCTTTCGCTGTCGGAAGATTGCGTTGAACTTGGAGAGTTGGGACCCATGGAATGGGGAGCACGCAGGATTCCTTTCAAGGGACTGCATTTGCTTTCCCAACCTCACCAATCGTCTCAGCCCCAAGAGTGTCCAGCCTTATGTCTTCTGCCGCTGGGGCTGTAGATGTGGTCAATCCTGGTTGCATGCCAGTCCCTGAACGCATTTTGGAAGAATTTCTCTCTGTTTTGCCCTGCTTGTTTCTTCTTTGTGTTGGAAATGTATCCTCAGAATGGGTCTGAGCTGATTTTCCCTGCTGTTTTTAGGCCGCTTTACACACACTTGATGCACTTACACAGAGATATCAAGACTTAGCTTTTAAGATGCTTACTAGTCGGATAGATACTTGTGCGATGAACAGGGTCTGGTGAGTCCAGTTGATTGAGCAAGGAGTAGGTCGTGTCCATTCCATATTCGGTTTTCGGAAGGGTATCTGTGCTCATTTCAAACTCGAGTTTTATGCGTCACCCCACCTCACCTTTCCCCTGAAGCAGGCCTAAGTGTGTTTCCTAAAAGCGTGACTCTGTTCTGTTTGGGGATTCAGTTCATGGGGAGCGATTTTTACATTCCCTCGATAAGTGATATCATAAGTTTCTGTCTTTGTGGGACTTATTTCACTGAGGATGATCGTACCTAAATCCACTCAGGATGCTGCTACCAGCCTCATGACGTGGATTTCATGGCTGAGTGACACTCCATTGGACCTACGTAGCACCACTTGTCCACTTGTCCACTTGTCTTTGTCCACTTGTCCACTTGTCTTTGTCCACTTGGCTCTTTCCTGGGATATGAAACGTGTACCGGAGTCGAGGTTCTTGTCAAGACAGCAGCCCTCAACTTTGGGGTCCCTGTGTCTGCTTCATTTTTTCATTTTCCCAAGGTCAACGCCCATGTGTGGAAGTGCCCTATGCTCTGTGGTTCTGTGTTTTACATGTTTTGGGAAAGAGGATACACTTGTGAAGATTGGCTGTTGGCCATTGACATCCCGCCCATCAGCTTAACAAGGCTCCCTTGACTCCGTGGCCTGCCCTGCCTTTCAGGTTTTTAGACTTTTTTCGCCTGGCCCTTTTGCCCCGGGGGGGGGGGGGAGCGAGAGATTTCTTTGTAGTGCTGATTTGTTCTCCCAGGTTGCTTGGTTGGCCAAAAAGGGCGTATGCGTTTTTTCCTGAATATATTCAGGAAAAAACGCATACGCCCTTTTTGGCCAACCGCATCATTGTCCACGTTCTGGCGCTTTTCATGTGCTATCGGGGCCATTCCGATGTACCCGTTGACATCCGTTTCCTGCAGTTCTGCCTTGCGTTCAACGCCTCTTCGTAGCCTGACCTCAATATATTTGGGGGCGATAGTTATCGTTTAGAACTCTGCAGGTTTGGGAAGTGCAGTGCCCCTGAGCTCCATTTCCCAAGTCGCTTTTTTGTGAGTGGGACGCAACACGGCTGGATGGCTTCACGCCCTATTGTCGATCCGGGGTGGCAGCCTGAGCCTTTGGTGAATTCTTCTTCGCGATGGGAAATGAGAGTGACATGTGCCCGACCAAACCCCTCCAGCGAGTCTCTCATTGGTTCCCCCTCTTGCAGTTCATCCTGCGGACAAATTGCAGACGGTACGAAAGAGGCATGGAAAGGCGCTGAGTCTCCAAGTGGGGAGATTGTTAGTAAGGGGGCCTGAATGGAGAACACGAGCACCAGGAGATGAAAAGTGAGGTGAGTTTCAGAAAGCTTTCCCGATCCCACGGTGTAGCATCCGCTGGGTTTCCAATGAGTGCTTTCGCTGTCGGAAGATTGCGTTGAACCTGGAGAGTTGGGACCCATGGAATGGGGAGCACGCAGGATTCCTTTCAAGGGTCTGCATTTGCTTTCCCAACCTCACCAATCGTCTCAGCCCCAAGAGTGTCCAGCCTTATGTCTTCTGCCGCTGGGGTTGTAGATGTGGTCAATGCTGGTTGCATGCCAGTCCCTGAACGCATTTTGGAAGAATTTCTCTCTGTTTTGCCCTGCTTGTTTCTTCTTTGTGTTGGAAATGTATCCTCAGAATGGGTCTGAGCTGATTTTCCCTGCTGTTTTTAGGCCGCTTTACACACACTTGATGCACTTACACAGAGATATCAAGACTTAGCTTTTAAGATGCTTACTAGTCGGATAGATACTTGTGCGATGAACAGGGTCTGGTGAGTCCAGTTGATTGAGCAAGGAGTAGGTCGTGTCCATTCCATATTCGGTTTTCGGAAGGGTATCTGTGCTCATTTCAAACTCGAGTTTTATGCGTCACCCCACCTCACCTTTCCCCTGAAGCAGGCCTAAGTGTGTTTCCTAAAAGCGTGACTCTGTTCTGTTTGGGGATTCAGTTCATGGGGAGCGATTTTTACATTCCCTCGATAAGTGATATCATAAGTTTCTGTCTTTGTGGGACTTACTTCACTGAGGATGATCGTACCTAAATCCACTCAGGATGCTGCTTCCAGCCTCATGATGTGGATTTCATGGCTGAGTGACACTCCATTGGACCTACGTAGCACCACTTGTCCACTTGTCCACTTGTCTTTGTCCACTTGTCCACTTGTCTTTGTCCACTTGGCTCTTTCCTGGGATATGAAACGTGTACCGGAGTCGAGGTTCTTGTCAAGACAGCAGCCCTCAACTTTGGGGTCCCTGTGTCTGGTTGATTTTTTCATTTTCCCAAGGTCAACGCCCATGTGTGGAAGTGCCCTATGCTCTGTGGTTCTGTGTTTTCCATGTTTTGGGAAAGAGGATACACTTGTGAAGATTGGCTGTTGGCCATTGACATCCCGCCCATCAGCTTAACAAGGCTCCCTTGACTCCGTGGCCTGCCCTGCCTTTCTGGTTTTTAGACTTTTTTCGCCTGGCCCTTTTGCCCCGGGGGGGGGGGAGAGATTTCTTTGTAGTGCTGATTTGCTCTCCCAGGTTGCTTGGTTGGCCAAAAAGGGCGTATGCGTTTTTTCCTGAATATATTCAGGAAAAAAGGCATACGCCCTTTTTGGCCAACCGCATCATTGTCCACGTTCTGGCGCTTTTCATGTGCTATCGGGGCCATTCCGATGTACCCGTTGACATCCGTTTCCTGCAGTTCTGCCTTGCGTTCAACGCCTCTTCGTAGCCTGACCTCAATATATTTGGGGGCGATAGTTATCGTTTAGAACTCTGCAGGTTTGGGAAGTGCAGTGCCCCTGAGCTCCATTTCCCAAGTCGCTTTTTTGTGAGTGGGACGCAACACGGCTGGATGGCTTCACGCCCTATTGTCGATCCGGGGTGGCAGGCTGAGCCTTTGGTGAATTCTTCTTCGCGATGGGAAATGAGAGTGACATGTGCCCGACCAAACCCCTCCAGCGAGTCTCTCATTGGTTCCCCCTCTTGCAGTTCATCCTGCGGACAAATTGCAGACGGTACGAAAGAGGCATGGAAAGGCGCTGAGTCTCCAAGTGGGGAGATTGTTAGTAAGGGGGCCTGAATGGAGAACACGAGCACCAGGAGATGAAAAGTGAGGTGAGTTTCAGAAAGCTTTCCCGATCCCACGGTGTAGCGTCCGCTGGGTTTCCAATGAGTGCTTTCGCTGTCGGAAGATTGCGTTGAACCTGGAGAGTTGGGACCCATGGAATGGGGAGCATGCAGGATTCCTTTCAAGGGTCTGCATTTGCTTTCCCAACCTCACCAATCGTCTCAGCCCCAAGAGTGTCCAGCCTTATGTCTTCTGCCGCTGGGGCTGTAGATGTGGTCAATCCTGGTTGCATGCCAGTCCCTGAACGCATTTTGGAAGAATTTCTCTCTGTTTTGCCCTGCTTGTTTCTTCTTTGTGTTGGAAATGTATCCTCAGAATGGGTCTGAGCTGATTTTCCCTGCTGTTTTTAGGCCGCTTTACACACACTTGATGCACTTACACAGAGATATCAAGACTTAGCTTTTAAGATGCTTACTAGTCGGATAGATACTTGTGCGATGAACAGGGCCTGGTGAGTCCAGTTGATTGAGCAAGGAGTAGGTCGTGTCCATTCCATATTCGGTTTTCGGAAGGGTATCTGTGCTCATTTCAAACTCGAGTTTTATGCGTCACCCCACCTCACCTTTCCCCTGAAGCAGGCCTAAGTGTGTTTCCTAAAAGCGTGACTCTGTTCTGTTTGGGGATTCAGTTCATGGGGAGCGATTTTTACATTCCCTCGATAAGTGATATCATAAGTTTCTGTCTTTGTGGGACTTATTTCACTGAGGATGATCGTACCTAAATCCACTCAGGATGCTGCTACCAGCCTCATGACGTGGATTTCATGGCTGAGTGACACTCCATTGGACCTACGTAGCACCACTTGTCCACTTGTCCACTTGTCTTTGTCCACTTGTCCACTTGTCTTTGTCCACTTGGCTCTTTCCTGGGATATGAAACGTGTACCGGAGTCGAGGTTCTTGTCAAGACAGCAGCCCTCAACTTTGGGGTCCCTGTGTCTGCTTCATTTTTTCATTTTCCCAAGGTCAACGCCCATGTGTGGAAGTGCCCTATGCTCTGTGGTTCTGTGTTTTACATGTTTTGGGAAAGAGGATACACTTGTGAAGATTGGCTGTTGGCCATTGACATCCCGCCCATCAGCTTAACAAGGCTCCCTTGACTCCGTGGCCTGCCCTGCCTTACTGGTTTTTAGACTTTTTTCGCCTGGCCCTTTTGCCCCCGGGGGGGGGGGGAGCGAGAGATTTCTTTGTAGTGCTGATTTGCTCTCCCAGGTTGCTTGGTTGGCCAAAAAGGGCGTATGCGTTTTTTCCTGAATATATTCAGGAAAAAACGCATACGCCCTTTTTGGCCAACCGCATCATTGTCCAGGTTCTGGCGCTTTTCATGTGCTATCGGGGCCATTCCGATGTACCCGTTGACATCCGTTTCCTGCAGTTCTGCCTTGCGTTCAACGCCTCTTCGTAGCCTGACCTCAATATATTTGGGGGCGATAGTTATCGTTTAGAACTCTGCAGGTTTGGGAAGTGCAGTGCCCCTGAGCTCCATTTCCCAAGTCGCTTTTTTGTGAGTGGGACGCAACACGGCTGGATGGCTTCACGCCCTATTGTCGATCCGGGGTGGCAGGCTGAGCCTTTGGTGAATTCTTCTTCGCGATGGGAAATGAGAGTGACATGTGCCCGACCAAACCCCTCCAGCGAGTCTCTCATTGGTTCCCCCTCTTGCAGTTCATCCTGCGGACAAATTGCAGACGGTACGAAAGAGGCATGGAAAGGCGCTGAGTCTCCAAGTGGGGAGATTGTTAGTAAGGGGGCCTGAATGGAGAACACGAGCACCAGGAGATGAAAAGTGAGGTGAGTTTCAGAAAGCTTTCCCGATCCCACGGTGTAGCGTCCGCTGGGTTTCCAATGAGTGCTTTCGCTGTCGGAAGATTGCGTTGAACCTGGAGAGTTGGGACCCATGGAATGGGGAGCACGCAGGATTCCTTTCAAGGGTCTGCATTTGCTTTCCCAACCTCACCAATCGTCTCAGCCCCAAGAGTGTCCAGCCTTATGTCTTCTGCCGCTGGGGTTGTAGATGTGGTCAATGCTGGTTGCATGCCAGTCCCTGAACGCATTTTGGAAGAATTTCTCTCTGTTTTGCCCTGCTTGTTTCTTCTTTGTGTTGGAAATGTATCCTCAGAATGGGTCTGAGCTGATTTTCCCTGCTGTTTTTAGGCCGCTTTACACACACTTGATGCACTTACACAGAGATATCAAGACTTAGCTTTTAAGATGCTTACTAGTCGGATAGATACTTGTGCGATGAACAGGGTCTGGTGAGTCCAGTTGATTGAGCAAGGAGTAGGTCGTGTCCATTCCACATTCGGTTTTCGGAAGGGTATCTGTGCTCATTTCAAACTCGAGTTTTATGCGTCACCCCACCTCACCTTTCCCCTGAAGCAGGCCTAAGTGTGTTTTCTAAAAGGGTGACTCTGTT
The DNA here is from genome assembly GCF_026419965.1 of Kogia breviceps. Lineage (NCBI taxonomy): Eukaryota > Metazoa > Chordata > Mammalia > Artiodactyla > Physeteridae > Kogia > Kogia breviceps. The sequence goes on from NC_081312.1 coordinate 95,920,194, forward strand.
CTGTTTGGGGATTCAGTTCATGGGGAGCGATTTTTACATTCCCTCGATAAGTGATATCATAAGTTTCTGTCTTTGTGGGACTTACTTCACTGAGGATGATCGTACCTAAATCCACTCAGGATGCTGCTACCAGCCTCATGACGTGGATTTCATGGCTGAGTGACACTCCATTGGACCTACGTAGCACCACTTGTCCACTTGTCCACTTGTCTTTGTCCACTTGTCCACTTGTCTTTGTCCACTTGGCTCTTTCCTGGGATATGAAACGTGTACCGGAGTCGAGGTTCTTGTCAAGACAGCAGCCCTCAACTTTGGGGTCCCTGTGTCTGGTTGATTTATTCATTTTCCCAAGGTCAACGCCCATGTGTGGAAGTGACCTATGCTCTGTGGTTCTGTGTTTTACATGTTTTGGGAAAGAGGATACACTTGTGAAGATTGGCTGTTGGCCATTGACATCCCGCCCATCAGCTTAACAAGGCTCCCTTGACTCTGTGGCCTGCCCTGCCTTTCTGGTTTTTAGACTTTTTTCGCCTGGCCCTTTTGCCCCGGGGGTGGGGGGAGAGATTTCTTTGTAGTGCTGATTTGCTCTCCCAGGTTGCTTGGTTGGCCAAAAAGGGCGTATGCGTTTTTTCCTGAATATATTCAGGAAAAAACGCATACGCCCTTTTTGGCCAACCGCATCATTGTCCACGTTCTGGCGCTTTTCATGTGCTATCGGGGCCATTCCGATGTACCCGTTGACATCCGTTTCCTGCAGTTCTGCCTTGCGTTCAACGCCTCTTCGTAGCCTGACCTCAATATATTTGGGGGCGATAGTTATCGTTTAGAACTCTGCAGGTTTGGGAAGTGCAGTGCCCCTGAGCTCCATTTCCCAAGTCGCTTTTTTGTGAGTGGGACGCAACACGGCTGGATGGCTTCACGCCCTATTGTCGATCCGGGGTGGCAGGCTGAGCCTTTGGTGAATTCTTCTTCGCGATGGGAAATGAGAGTGACATGTGCCCGACCAAACCCCTCCAGCGAGTCTCTCATTGGTTCCCCCTCTTGCAGTTCATCCTGCGGACAAATTGCAGACGGTACGAAAGAGGCATGGAAAGGCGCTGAGTCTCCAGGTGGGGAGATTGTTAGTAAGGGGGCCTGAATGGAGAACACGAGCACCAGGAGATGAAAAGTGAGGTGAGTTTCAGAAAGCTTTCCCGATCCCACGGTGTAGCGTCCGCTGGGTTTCCAATGAGTGCTTTCGCTGTCGGAAGATTGCGTTGAACCTGGAGAGTTGGGACCCATGGAATGGGGAGCATGCAGGATTCCTTTCAAGGGTCTGCATTTGCTTTCCCAACCTCACCAATCGTCTCAGCCCCAAGAGTGTCCAGCCTTATGTCTTCTGCCGCTGGGGCTGTAGATGTGGTCAATCCTGGTTGCATGCCAGTCCCTGAACGCATTTTGGAAGAATTTCTCTCTGTTTTCCCCTGCTTGTTTCTTCTTTGTGTTGGAAATGTATCCTCAGAATGGGTCTGAGCTGATTTTCCCTGCTGTTTTTAGGCTGCTTTACACACACTTGATGCACTTACACAGAGATATCAAGACTTTGCTTTTAATATGCTTACTAGTCGGATAGATACTTGTGCGATGAACAGGGTCTGGTGAGTCCAGTTGATTGAGCAAGGAGTAGGTCGTGTCCATTCCATATTCGGTTTTCGGAAGGGTATCTGTGCTCATTTCAAACTCGAGTTTTATGCGTCACCCCACCTCACCTTTCCCCTGAAGCAGGCCTAAGTGTGTTTTCTAAAAGCGTGACTCTGTTCTGTTTGGGGATTCAGTTCATGGGGAGCGATTTTTACATTCCCTCGATAAGTGATATCATAAGTTTCTGTCTTTGTGGGACTTATTTCACTGAGGATGATCGTACCTAAATCCACTCAGTATGCTGCTACCAGCCTCATGACGTGGATTTCATGGCTGAGTGACACTCCATTGGACCTACGTAGCACCACTTGTCCACTTGTCCACTTGTCTTTGTCCACTTGTCCACTTGTCTTTGTCCACTTGGCTCTTTCCTGGGATATGAAACGTGTACCGGAGTCGAGGTTCTTGTCAAGACAGCAGCCCTCAACTTTGGGGTCCCTGTGTCTGCTTCATTTTTTCATTTTCCCAAGGTCAACGCCCATGTGTGGAAGTGCCCTATGCTCTGTGGTTCTGTGTTTTACATGTTTTGGGAAAGAGGATACACTTGTGAAGATTGGCTGTTGGCCATTGACATCCCGCCCATCAGCTTAACAAGGCTCCCTTGACTCCGTGGCCTGCCCTGCCTTTCAGGTTTTTAGACTTTTTTCGCCTGGCCCTTTTGCCCCGGGGGGGGGGGGGAGCGAGAGATTTCTTTGTAGTGCTGATTTGCTCTCCCAGGTTGCTTGGTTGGCCAAAAAGGGCGTATGCGTTTTTTCCTGAATATATTCAGGAAAAAACGCATACGCCCTTTTTGGCCAACCGCATCATTGTCCACGTTCTGGCGCTTTTCATGTGCTATCGGGGCCATTCCGATGTACCCGTTGACATCCGTTTCCTGCAGTTCTGCCTTGCGTTCAACGCCTCTTCGTAGCCTGACCTCAATATATTTGGGGGCGATAGTTATCGTTTAGAACTCTGCAGGTTTGGGAAGTGCAGTGCCCCTGAGCTCCATTTCCCAAGTCGCTTTTTTGTGAGTGGGACGCAACACGGCTGGATGGCTTCACGCCCTATTGTCGATCCGGGGTGGCAGGCTGAGCCTTTGGTGAATTCTTCTTCGCGATGGGAAATGAGAGTGACATGTGCCCGACCAAACCCCTCCAGCGAGTCTCTCATTGGTTCCCCCTCTTGCAGTTCATCCTGCGGACAAATTGCAGACGGTACGAAAGAGGCATGGAAAGGCGCTGAGTCTCCAAGTGGGGAGATTGTTAGTAAGGGGGCCTGAATGGAGAACACGAGCACCAGGAGATGAAAAGTGAGGTGAGTTTCAGAAAGCTTTCCCGATCCCACGGTGTAGCATCCGCTGGGTTTCCAATGAGTGCTTTCGCTGTCGGAAGATTGCGTTGAACCTGGAGAGTTGGGACCCATGGAATGGGGAGCACGCAGGATTCCTTTCAAGGGTCTGCATTTGCTTTCCCAACCTCACCAATCGTCTCAGCCCCAAGAGTGTCCAGCCTTATGTCTTCTGCCGCTGGGGTTGTAGATGTGGTCAATGCTGGTTGCATGCCAGTCCCTGAACGCATTTTGGAAGAATTTCTCTCTGTTTTGCCCTGCTTGTTTCTTCTTTGTGTTGGAAATGTATCCTCAGAATGGGTCTGAGCTGATTTTCCCTGCTGTTTTTAGGCCGCTTTACACACACTTGATGCACTTACACAGAGATATCAAGACTTAGCTTTTAAGATGCTTACTAGTCGGATAGATACTTGTGCGATGAACAGGGTCTGGTGAGTCCAGTTGATTGAGCAAGGAGTAGGTCGTGTCCATTCCATATTCGGTTTTCGGAAGGGTATCTGTGCTCATTTCAAACTCGAGTTTTATGCGTCACCCCACCTCACCTTTCCCCTGAAGCAGGCCTAAGTGTGTTTTCTAAAAGGGTGACTCTGTTCTGTTTGGGGATTCAGTTCATGGGGAGCGATTTTTACATTCCCTCGATAAGTGATATCATAAGTTTCTGTCTTTGTGGGACTTACTTCACTGAGGATGATCGTACCTAAATCCACTCAGGATGCTGCTACCAGCCTCATGACGTGGATTTCATGGCTGAGTGACACTCCATTGGACCTACGTAGCACCACTTGTCCACTTGTCCACTTGTCTTTGTCCACTTGTCCACTTGTCTTTGTCCACTTGGCTCTTTCCTGGGATATGAAACGTGTACCGGAGTCGAGGTTCTTGTCAAGACAGCAGCCCTCAACTTTGGGGTCCCTGTGTCTGGTTGATTTTTTCATTTTCCCAAGGTCAACGCCCATGTGTGGAAGTGCCCTATGCTCTGTGGTTCTGTGTTTTACATGTTTTGGGAAAGAGGATACACTTGTGAAGATTGGCTGTTGGCCATTGACATCCCGCCCATCAGCTTAACAAGGCTCCCTTGACTCCGTGGCCTGCCCTGCCTTTCTGGTTTTTAGACTTTTTTCGCCTCGCCCTTTTGCCCCGGGGGTGGGGGGAGAGATTTCTTTGTAGTGCTGATTTGCTCTCCCAGGTTGCTTGGTTGGCCAAAAAGGGCGTATGCGTTTTTTCCTGAATATATTCAGGAAAAAACGCATACGCCCTTTTTGGCCAACCGCATCATTGTCCACGTTCTGGCGCTTTTCATGTGCTATCGGGGCCATTCCGATGTACCCGTTGACATCCGTTTCCTGCAGTTCTGCCTTGCGTTCAACGCCTCTTCGTAGCCTGACCTCAATATATTTGGGGGCGATAGTTATCGTTTAGAACTCTGCAGGTTTGGGAAGTGCAGTGCCCCTGAGCTCCATTTCCCAAGTCGCTTTTTTGTGAGTGGGACGCAACACGGCTGGATGGCTTCACGCCCTATTGTCGATCCGGGGTGGCAGGCTGAGCCTTTGGTGAATTCTTCTTCGCGATGGGAAATGAGAGTGACATGTGCCCGACCAAACCCCTCCAGCGAGTCTCTCATTGGTTCCCCCTCTTGCAGTTCATCCTGCGGACAAATTGCAGACGGTACGAAAGAGGCATGGAAAGGCGCTGAGTCTCCAAGTGGGGAGATTGTTAGTAAGGGGGCCTGAATGGAGAACACGAGCACCAGGAGATGAAAAGTGAGGTGAGTTTCAGAAAGCTTTCCCGATCCCACGGTGTAGCGTCCGCTGGGTTTCCAATGAGTGCTTTCGCTGTCGGAAGATTGCGTTGAACCTGGAGAGTTGGGACCCATGGAATGGGGAGCACGCAGGATTCCTTTCAAGGGTCTGCATTTGCTTTCCCAACCTCACCAATCGTCTCAGCCCCAAGAGTGTCCAGCCTTATGTCTTCTGCCGCTGGGGCTGTAGATGTGGTCAATCCTGGTTGCATGCCAGTCCCTGAACGCATTTTGGAAGAAGTTCTCTCTGTTTTGCCCTGCTTGTTTCTTCTTTGTGTTGGAAATGTATCCTCAGAATGGGTCTGAGCTGATTTTCCCTGCTGTTTTTAGGCCGCTTTACACACACTTGATGCACTTACACAGAGATATCAAGACTTAGCTTTTAAGATGCTTACTAGTCGGATAGATACTTGTGCGATGAACAGGGTCTGGTGAGTCCAGTTGATTGAGCAAGGAGTAGGTCGTGTCCATTCCATATTCGGTTTTCGGAAGGGTATCTGTGCTCATTTCAAACTCGAGTTTTATGCGTCACCCCACCTCACCTTTCCCCTGAAGCAGGCCTAAGTGTGTTTTCTAAAAGCGTGACTCTGTTCTGTTTGGGGATTCAGTTCATGGGTAGCGATTTTTACATTCCCTCGATAAGTGATATCATAAGTTTCTGTCTTTGTGGGACTTATTTCACTGAGGATGATCGTACCTAAATCCACTCAGTATGCTGCTACCAGCCTCATGACGTGGATTTCATGGCTGAGTGACACTCCATTGGACCTACGTAGCACCACTTGTCCACTTGTCCACTTGTCTTTGTCCACTTGTCCACTTGTCTTTGTCCACTTGGCTCTTTCCAGGGATATGAAACGTGTACCGGAGTCGAGGTTCTTGTCAAGACAGCAGCCCTCAACTTTGGGGTCCCTGTGTCTGCTTCATTTTTTCATTTTCCCAAGGTCAACGCCCATGTGTGGAAGTGCCCTATGCTCTGTGGTTCTGTGTTTTACATGTTTTGGGAAAGAGGATACACTTGTGAAGATTGGCTGTTGGCCATTGACATCCCGCCCATCAGCTTAACAAGGCTCCCTTGACTCCGTGGCCTGCCCTGCCTTTCTGGTTTTTAGACTTTTTTCGCCTGGCCCTTTTGCCCCGGGGGGGGGGAGAGATTTCTTTGTAGTGCTGATTTGCTCTCCCAGGTTGTTTGGTTGGCCAAAAAGGGCGTATGCCTTTTTTCCTGAATATATTCAGGAAAAAAGGCATACGCCCTTTTTGGCCAACCGCATCATTGTCCACGTTCTGGCGCTTTTCATGTGCTATCGGGGCCATTCCGATGTACCCGTTGACATCCGTTTCCTGCAGTTCTGCCTTGCGTTCAACGCCTCTTCGTAGCCTGACCTCAATATATTTTGGGGCGATAGTTATCATTTAGAACTCTGCAGGTTTGGGAAGTGCAGTGCCCCTGAGCTCCATTTCCCAAGTCGCTTTTTTGTGAGTGGGACGCAACACGGCTGGATGGCTTCACGCCCTATTGTCGATCCCGGGTGGCAGGCTGAGCCTTTGGTGAATTCTTCTTCGCGATGGGAAATGAGAGTGACATGTGCCCGACCAAACCCCTCCAGCGAGTCTCTCATTGGTTCCCCCTCTTGCAGTTCATCCTGCGGACAAATTGCAGACGGTACGAAAGAGGCATGGAAAGGCGCTGAGTCTCCAAGTGGGGAGATTGTTAGTAAGGGGCCTGAATGGAGAACACGAGCACCAGGAGATGAAAAGTGAGGTGAGTTTCAGAAAGCTTTCCCGATCCCACGGTGTAGCATCCGCTGGGTTTCCAATGAGTGCTTTCGCTGTCGGAAGATTGCGTTGAACTTGGAGAGTTGGGACCCATGGAATGGGGAGCACGCAGGATTCCTTTCAAGGGACTGCATTTGCTTTCCCAACCTCACCAATCGTCTCAGCCCCAAGAGTGTCCAGCCTTATGTCTTCTGCCGCTGGGGCTGTAGATGTGGTCAATCCTGGTTGCATGCCAGTCCCTGAACGCATTTTGGAAGAATTTCTCTCTGTTTTGCCCTGCTTGTTTCTTCTTTGTGTTGGAAATGTATCCTCAGAATGGGTCTGAGCTGATTTTCCCTGCTGTTTTTAGGCCGCTTTACACACACTTGATGCACTTACACAGAGATATCAAGACTTAGCTTTTAAGATGCTTACTAGTCGGATAGATACTTGTGCGATGAACAGGGTCTGGTGAGTCCAGTTGATTGAGCAAGGAGTAGGTCGTGTCCATTCCATATTCGGTTTTCGGAAGGGTATCTGTGCTCATTTCAAACTCGAGTTTTATGCGTCACCCCACCTCACCTTTCCCCTGAAGCAGGCCTAAGTGTGTTTCCTAAAAGCGTGACTCTGTTCTGTTTGGGGATTCAGTTCATGGGGAGCGATTTTTACATTCCCTCGATAAGTGATATCATAAGTTTCTGTCTTTGTGGGACTTATTTCACTGAGGATGATCGTACCTAAATCCACTCAGGATGCTGCTACCAGCCTCATGACGTGGATTTCATGGCTGAGTGACACTCCATTGGACCTACGTAGCACCACTTGTCCACTTGTCCACTTGTCTTTGTCCACTTGTCCACTTGTCTTTGTCCACTTGGCTCTTTCCTGGGATATGAAACGTGTACCGGAGTCGAGGTTCTTGTCAAGACAGCAGCCCTCAACTTTGGGGTCCCTGTGTCTGCTTCATTTTTTCATTTTCCCAAGGTCAACGCCCATGTGTGGAAGTGCCCTATGCTCTGTGGTTCTGTGTTTTACATGTTTTGGGAAAGAGGATACACTTGTGAAGATTGGCTGTTGGCCATTGACATCCCGCCCATCAGCTTAACAAGGCTCCCTTGACTCTGTGGCCTGCCCTGCCTTTCTGGTTTTTAGACTTTTTTCGCCTGGCCCTTTTGCCCCGGGGGTGGGGGGAGAGATTTCTTTGTAGTGCTGATTTGCTCTCCCAGGTTGCTTGGTTGGCCAAAAAGGGCGTATGCGTTTTTTCCTGAATATATTCAGGAAAAAACGCATACGCCCTTTTTGGCCAACCGCATCATTGTCCACGTTCTGGCGCTTTTCATGTGCTATCGGGGCCATTCCGATGTACCCGTTGACATCCGTTTCCTGCAGTTCTGCCTTGCGTTCAACGCCTCTTCGTAGCCTGACCTCAATATATTTGGGGGCGATAGTTATCGTTTAGAACTCTGCAGGTTTGGGAAGTGCAGTGCCCCTGAGCTCCATTTCCCAAGTCGCTTTTTTGTGAGTGGGACGCAACACGGCTGGATGGCTTCACGCCCTATTGTCGATCCGGGGTGGCAGGCTGAGCCTTTGGTGAATTCTTCTTCGCGATGGGAAATGAGAGTGACATGTGCCCGACCAAACCCCTCCAGCGAGTCTCTCATTGGTTCCCCCTCTTGCAGTTCATCCTGCGGACAAATTGCAGACGGTACGAAAGAGGCATGGAAAGGCGCTGAGTCTCCAGGTGGGGAGATTGTTAGTAAGGGGGCCTGAATGGAGAACACGAGCACCAGGAGATGAAAAGTGAGGTGAGTTTCAGAAAGCTTTCCCGATCCCACGGTGTAGCGTCCGCTGGGTTTCCAATGAGTGCTTTCGCTGTCGGAAGATTGCGTTGAACCTGGAGAGTTGGGACCCATGGAATGGGGAGCATGCAGGATTCCTTTCAAGGGTCTGCATTTGCTTTCCCAACCTCACCAATCGTCTCAGCCCCAAGAGTGTCCAGCCTTATGTCTTCTGCCGCTGGGGCTGTAGATGTGGTCAATCCTGGTTGCATGCCAGTCCCTGAACGCATTTTGGAAGAATTTCTCTCTGTTTTCCCCTGCTTGTTTCTTCTTTGTGTTGGAAATGTATCCTCAGAATGGGTCTGAGCTGATTTTCCCTGCTGTTTTTAGGCCGCTTTACACACACTTGATGCACTTACACAGAGATATCAAGACTTAGCTTTTAAGATGCTTACTAGTCGGATAGATACTTGTGCGATGAACAGGGTCTGGTGAGTCCAGTTGATTGAGCAAGGAGTAGGTCGTGTCCATTCCATATTCGGTTTTCGGAAGGGTATCTGTGCTCATTTCAAACTCGAGTTTTATGCGTCACCCCACCTCACCTTTCCCCTGAAGCAGGCCTAAGTGTGTTTTCTAAAAGGGTGACTCTGTTCTGTTTGGGGATTCAGTTCATGGGGAGCGATTTTTACATTCCCTCGATAAGTGATATCATAAGTTTCTGTCTTTGTGGGACTTACTTCACTGAGGATGATCGTACCTAAATCCACTCAGGATGCTGCTACCAGCCTCATGACGTGGATTTCATGGCTGAGTGACACTCCATTGGACCTACGTAGCACCACTTGTCCACTTGTCCACTTGTCTTTGTCCACTTGTCCACTTGTCTTTGTCCACTTGGCTCTTTCCTGGGATATGAAACGTGTACCGGAGTCGAGGTTCTTGTCAAGACAGCAGCCCTCAACTTTGGGGTCCCTGTGTCTGGTTGATTTTTTCATTTTCCCAAGGTCAACGCCCATGTGTGGAAGTGCCCTATGCTCTGTGGTTCTGTGTTTTACATGTTTTGGGAAAGAGGATACACTTGTGAAGATTGGCTGTTGGCCATTGACATCCCGCCCATCAGCTTAACAAGGCTCCCTTGACTCCGTGGCCTGCCCTGCCTTTCTGGTTTTTAGACTTTTTTCGCCTCGCCCTTTTGCCCCGGGGGTGGGGGGAGAGATTTCTTTGTAGTGCTGATTTGCTCTCCCAGGTTGCTTGGTTGGCCAAAAAGGGCGTATGCGTTTTTTCCTGAATATATTCAGGAAAAAACGCATACGCCCTTTTTGGCCAACCGCATCATTGTCCACGTTCTGGCGCTTTTCATGTGCTATCGGGGCCATTCCGATGTACCCGTTGACATCCGTTTCCTGCAGTTCTGCCTTGCGTTCAACGCCTCTTCGTAGCCTGACCTCAATATATTTGGGGGCGATAGTTATCGTTTAGAACTCTGCAGGTTTGGGAAGTGCAGTGCCCCTGAGCTCCATTTCCCAAGTCGCTTTTTTGTGAGTGGGACGCAACACGGCTGGATGGCTTCACGCCCTATTGTCGATCCGGGGTGGCAGGCTGAGCCTTTGGTGAATTCTTCTTCGCGATGGGAAATGAGAGTGACATGTGCCCGACCAAACCCCTCCAGCGAGTCTCTCATTGGTTCCCCCTCTTGCAGTTCATCCTGCGGACAAATTGCAGACGGTACGAAAGAGGCATGGAAAGGCGCTGAGTCTCCAAGTGGGGAGATTGTTAGTAAGGGGGCCTGAATGGAGAACACGAGCACCAGGAGATGAAAAGTGAGGTGAGTTTCAGAAAGCTTTCCCGATCCCACGGTGTAGCGTCCGCTGGGTTTCCAATGAGTGCTTTCGCTGTCGGAAGATTGCGTTGAACCTGGAGAGTTGGGACCCATGGAATGGGGAGCACGCAGGATTCCTTTCAAGGGTCTGCATTTGCTTTCCCAACCTCACCAATCGTCTCAGCCCCAAGAGTGTCCAGCCTTATGTCTTCTGCCGCTGGGGCTGTAGATGTGGTCAATCCTGGTTGCATGCCAGTCCCTGAACGCATTTTGGAAGAAGTTCTCTCTGTTTTGCCCTGCTTGTTTCTTCTTTGTGTTGGAAATGTATCCTCAGAATGGGTCTGAGCTGATTTTCCCTGCTGTTTTTAGGCCGCTTTACACACACTTGATGCACTTACACAGAGATATCAAGACTTAGCTTTTAAGATGCTTACTAGTCGGATAGATACTTGTGCGATGAACAGGGTCTGGTGAGTCCAGTTGATTGAGCAAGGAGTAGGTCGTGTCCATTCCATATTCGGTTTTCGGAAGGGTATCTGTGCTCATTTCAAACTCGAGTTTTATGCGTCACCCCACCTCACCTTTCCCCTGAAGCAGGCCTAAGTGTGTTTTCTAAAAGCGTGACTCTGTTCTGTTTGGGGATTCAGTTCATGGGTAGCGATTTTTACATTCCCTCGATAAGTGATATCATAAGTTTCTGTCTTTGTGGGACTTATTTCACTGAGGATGATCGTACCTAAATCCACTCAGTATGCTGCTACCAGCCTCATGACGTGGATTTCATGGCTGAGTGACACTCCATTGGACCTACGTAGCACCACTTGTCCACTTGTCCACTTGTCTTTGTCCACTTGTCCACTTGTCTTTGTCCACTTGGCTCTTTCCAGGGATATGAAACGTGTACCGGAGTCGAGGTTCTTGTCAAGACAGCAGCCCTCAACTTTGGGGTCCCTGTGTCTGCTTCATTTTTTCATTTTCCCAAGGTCAACGCCCATGTGTGGAAGTGCCCTATGCTCTGTGGTTCTGTGTTTTACATGTTTTGGGAAAGAGGATACACTTGTGAAGATTGGCTGTTGGCCATTGACATCCCGCCCATCAGCTTAACAAGGCTCCCTTGACTCCATGGCCTGCCCTGCCTTTCTGGTTTTTAGACTTTTTTCGCCTGGCCCTTTTGCCCCGGGGGGGGGGAGAGATTTCTTTGTAGTGCTGATTTGCTCTCCCAGGTTGTTTGGTTGGCCAAAAAGGGCGTATGCCTTTTTTCCTGAATATATTCAGGAAAAAAGGCATACGCCCTTTTTGGCCAACCGCATCATTGTCCACGTTCTGGCGCTTTTCATGTGCTATCGGGGCCATTCCGATGTACCCGTTGACATCCGTTTCCTGCAGTTCTGCCTTGCGTTCAACGCCTCTTCGTAGCCTGACCTCAATATATTTTGGGGCGATAGTTATCATTTAGAACTCTGCAGGTTTGGGAAGTGCAGTGCCCCTGAGCTCCATTTCCCAAGTCGCTTTTTTGTGAGTGGGACGCAACACGGCTGGATGGCTTCACGCCCTATTGTCGATCCCGGGTGGCAGGCTGAGCCTTTGGTGAATTCTTCTTCGCGATGGGAAATGAGAGTGACATGTGCCCGACCAAACCCCTCCAGCGAGTCTCTCATTGGTTCCCCCTCTTGCAGTTCATCCTGCGGACAAATTGCAGACGGTACGAAAGAGGCATGGAAAGGCGCTGAGTCTCCAAGTGGGGAGATTGTTAGTAAGGGGCCTGAATGGAGAACACGAGCACCAGGAGATGAAAAGTGAGGTGAGTTTCAGAAAGCTTTCCCGATCCCACGGTGTAGCATCCGCTGGGTTTCCAATGAGTGCTTTCGCTGTCGGAAGATTGCGTTGAACTTGGAGAGTTGGGACCCATGGAATGGGGAGCACGCAGGATTCCTTTCAAGGGACTGCATTTGCTTTCCCAACCTCACCAATCGTCTCAGCCCCAAGAGTGTCCAGCCTTATGTCTTCTGCCGCTGGGGCTGTAGATGTGGTCAATCCTGGTTGCATGCCAGTCCCTGAACGCATTTTGGAAGAATTTCTCTCTGTTTTGCCCTGCTTGTTTCTTCTTTGTGTTGGAAATGTATCCTCAGAATGGGTCTGAGCTGATTTTCCCTGCTGTTTTTAGGCCGCTTTACACACACTTGATGCACTTACACAGAGATATCAAGACTTAGCTTTTAAGATGCTTACTAGTCGGATAGATACTTGTGCGATGAACAGGGTCTGGTGAGTCCAGTTGATTGAGCAAGGAGTAGGTCGTGTCCATTCCATATTCGGTTTTCGGAAGGGTATCTGTGCTCATTTCAAACTCGAGTTTTATGCGTCACCCCACCTCACCTTTCCCCTGAAGCAGGCCTAAGTGTGTTTCCTAAAAGCGTGACTCTGTTCTGTTTGGGGATTCAGTTCATGGGGAGCGATTTTTACATTCCCTCGATAAGTGATATCATAAGTTTCTGTCTTTGTGGGACTTATTTCACTGAGGATGATCGTACCTAAATCCACTCAGGATGCTGCTACCAGCCTCATGACGTGGATTTCATGGCTGAGTGACACTCCATTGGACCTACGTAGCACCACTTGTCCACTTGTCCACTTGTCTTTGTCCACTTGTCCACTTGTCTTTGTCCACTTGGCTCTTTCCTGGGATATGAAACGTGTACCGGAGTCGAGGTTCTTGTCAAGACAGCAGCCCTCAACTTTGGGGTCCCTGTGTCTGCTTCATTTTTTCATTTTCCCAAGGTCAACGCCCATGTGTGGAAGTGCCCTATGCTCTGTGGTTCTGTGTTTTACATGTTTTGGGAAAGAGGATACACTTGTGAAGATTGGCTGTTGGCCATTGACATCCCGCCCATCAGCTTAACAAGGCTCCCTTGACTCCGTGGCCTGCCCTGCCTTTCAGGTTTTTAGACTTTTTTCGCCTGGCCCTTTTGCCCCGGGGGGGGGGGGGGAGCGAGAGATTTCTTTGTAGTGCTGATTTGTTCTCCCAGGTTGCTTGGTTGGCCAAAAAGGGCGTATGCGTTTTTTCCTGAATATATTCAGGAAAAAACGCATACGCCCTTTTTGGCCAACCGCATCATTGTCCACGTTCTGGCGCTTTTCATGTGCTATCGGGGCCATTCCGATGTACCCGTTGACATCCGTTTCCTGCAGTTCTGCCTTGCGTTCAACGCCTCTTCGTAGCCTGACCTCAATATATTTTGGGGCGATAGTTATCGTTTAGAACTCTGCAGGTTTGGGAAGTGCAGTGCCCCTGAGCTCCATTTCCCAAGTCGCTTTTTTGTGAGTGGGACGCAACACGGCTGGATGGCTTCACGCCCTATTGTCGATCCGGGGTGGCAGGCTGAGCCTTTGGTGAATTCTTCTTCGCGATGGGAAATGAGAGTGACATGTGCCCGACCAAACCCCTCCAGCGAGTCTCTCATTGGTTCCCCCTCTTGCAGTTCATCCTGCGGACAAATTGCAGACGGTACGAAAGAGGCATGGAAAGGCGCTGAGTCTCCAAGTGGGGAGATTGTTAGTAAGGGGGCCTGAATGGAGAACACGAGCACCAGGAGATGAAAAGTGAGGTGAGTTTCAGAAAGCTTTCCCGATCCCACGGTGTAGCATCCGCTGGGTTTCCAATGAGTGCTTTCGCTGTCGGAAGATTGCGTTGAACCTGGAGAGTTGGGACCCATGGAATGGGGAGCACGCAGGATTCCTTTCAAGGGTCTGCATTTGCTTTCCCAACCTCACCAATCGTCTCAGCCCCAAGAGTGTCCAGCCTTATGTCTTCTGCCGCTGGGGTTGTAGATGTGGTCAATGCTGGTTGCATGCCAGTCCCTGAACGCATTTTGGAAGAATTTCTCTCTGTTTTGCCCTGCTTGTTTCTTCTTTGTGTTGGAAATGTATCCTCAGAATGGGTCTGAGCTGATTTTCCCTGCTGTTTTTAGGCCGCTTTACACACACTTGATGCACTTACACAGAGATATCAAGACTTAGCTTTTAAGATGCTTACTAGTCGGATAGATACTTGTGCGATGAACAGGGTCTGGTGAGTCCAGTTGATTGAGCAAGGAGTAGGTCGTGTCCATTCCATATTCGGTTTTCGGAAGGGTATCTGTGCTCATTTCAAACTCGAGTTTTATGCGTCACCCCACCTCACCTTTCCCCTGAAGCAGGCCTAAGTGTGTTTCCTAAAAGCGTGACTCTGTTCTGTTTGGGGATTCAGTTCATGGGGAGCGATTTTTACATTCCCTCGATAAGTGATATCATAAGTTTCTGTCTTTGTGGGACTTACTTCACTGAGGATGATCGTACCTAAATCCACTCAGGATGCTGCTACCAGCCTCATGATGTGGATTTCATGGCTGAGTGACACTCCATTGGACCTACGTAGCACCACTTGTCCACTTGTCCACTTGTCTTTGTCCACTTGTCCACTTGTCTTTGTCCACTTGGCTCTTTCCTGGGATATGAAACGTGTACCGGAGTCGAGGTTCTTGTCAAGACAGCAGCCCTCAACTTTGGGGTCCCTGTGTCTGGTTGATTTTTTCATTTTCCCAAGGTCAACGCCCATGTGTGGAAGTGCCCTATGCTCTGTGGTTCTGTGTTTTCCATGTTTTGGGAAAGAGGATACACTTGTGAAGATTGGCTGTTGGCCATTGACATCCCGCCCATCAGCTTAACAAGGCTCCCTTGACTCCGTGGCCTGCCCTGCCTTTCTGGTTTTTAGACTTTTTTCGCCTGGCCCTTTTGCCCCGGGGGGGGGGGAGAGATTTCTTTGTAGTGCTGATTTGCTCTCCCAGGTTGCTTGGTTGGCCAAAAAGGGCGTATGCGTTTTTTCCTGAATATATTCAGGAAAAAAGGCATACGCCCTTTTTGGCCAACCGCATCATTGTCCACGTTCTGGCGCTTTTCATGTGCTATCGGGGCCATTCCGATGTACCCGTTGACATCCGTTTCCTGCAGTTCTGCCTTGCGTTCAACGCCTCTTCGTAGCCTGACCTCAATATATTTGGGGGCGATAGTTATCGTTTAGAACTCTGCAGGTTTGGGAAGTGCAGTGCCCCTGAGCTCCATTTCCCAAGTCGCTTTTTTGTGAGTGGGACGCAACACGGCTGGATGGCTTCACGCCCTATTGTCGATCCGGGGTGGCAGGCTGAGCCTTTGGTGAATTCTTCTTCGCGATGGGAAATGAGAGTGACATGTGCCCGACCAAACCCCTCCAGCGAGTCTCTCATTGGTTCCCCCTCTTGCAGTTCATCCTGCGGACAAATTGCAGACGGTACGAAAGAGGCATGGAAAGGCGCTGAGTCTCCAAGTGGGGAGATTGTTAGTAAGGGGGCCTGAATGGAGAACACGAGCACCAGGAGATGAAAAGTGAGGTGAGTTTCAGAAAGCTTTCCCGATCCCACGGTGTAGCGTCCGCTGGGTTTCCAATGAGTGCTTTCGCTGTCGGAAGATTGCGTTGAACCTGGAGAGTTGGGACCCATGGAATGGGGAGCACGCAGGATTCCTTTCAAGGGTCTGCATTTGCTTTCCCAACCTCACCAATCGTCTCAGCCCCAAGAGTGTCCAGCCTTATGTCTTCTGCCGCTGGGGTTGTAGATGTGGTCAATGCTGGTTGCATGCCAGTCCCTGAACGCATTTTGGAAGAATTTCTCTCTGTTTTGCCCTGCTTGTTTCTTCTTTGTGTTGGAAATGTATCCTCAGAATGGGTCTGAGCTGATTTTCCCTGCTGTTTTTAGGCCGCTTTACACACACTTGATGCACTTACACAGAGATATCAAGACTTAGCTTTTAAGATGCTTACTAGTCGGATAGATACTTGTGCGATGAACAGGGTCTGGTGAGTCCAGTTGATTGAGCAAGGAGTAGGTCGTGTCCATTCCACATTCGGTTTTCGGAAGGGTATCTGTGCTCATTTCAAACTCGAGTTTTATGCGTCACCCCACCTCACCTTTCCCCTGAAGCAGGCCTAAGTGTGTTTTCTAAAAGGGTGACTCTGTTCTGTTTGGGGATTC
This sequence comes from Kogia breviceps, assembly GCF_026419965.1. Classification (NCBI taxonomy): domain Eukaryota; kingdom Metazoa; phylum Chordata; class Mammalia; order Artiodactyla; family Physeteridae; genus Kogia; species Kogia breviceps. Next base: position 95,936,394 of record NC_081312.1, read on the forward strand.
AGTTCATGGGGAGCGATTTTTACATTCCCTCGATAAGTGATATCATAAGTTTCTGTCTTTGTGGGACTTACTTCACTGAGGATGATCGTACCTAAATCCACTCAGGATGCTGCTACCAGCCTCATGACGTGGATTTCATGGCTGAGTGACACTCCATTGGACCTACGTAGCACCACTTGTCCACTTGTCCACTTGTCTTTGTCCACTTGTCCACTTGTCTTTGTCCACTTGGCTCTTTCCTGGGATATGAAACGTGTACCGGAGTCGAGGTTCTTGTCAAGACAGCAGCCCTCAACTTTGGGGTCCCTGTGTCTGGTTGATTTATTCATTTTCCCAAGGTCAACGCCCATGTGTGGAAGTGACCTATGCTCTGTGGTTCTGTGTTTTACATGTTTTGGGAAAGAGGATACACTTGTGAAGATTGGCTGTTGGCCATTGACATCCCGCCCATCAGCTTAACAAGGCTCCCTTGACTCTGTGGCCTGCCCTGCCTTTCTGGTTTTTAGACTTTTTTCGCCTGGCCCTTTTGCCCCGGGGGTGGGGGGAGAGATTTCTTTGTAGTGCTGATTTGCTCTCCCAGGTTGCTTGGTTGGCCAAAAAGGGCGTATGCGTTTTTTCCTGAATATATTCAGGAAAAAACGCATACGCCCTTTTTGGCCAACCGCATCATTGTCCACGTTCTGGCGCTTTTCATGTGCTATCGGGGCCATTCCGATGTACCCGTTGACATCCGTTTCCTGCAGTTCTGCCTTGCGTTCAACGCCTCTTCGTAGCCTGACCTCAATATATTTGGGGGCGATAGTTATCGTTTAGAACTCTGCAGGTTTGGGAAGTGCAGTGCCCCTGAGCTCCATTTCCCAAGTCGCTTTTTTGTGAGTGGCACGCAACACGGCTGGATGGCTTCACGCCCTATTGTCGATCCGGGGTGGCAGGCTGAGCCTTTGGTGAATTCTTCTTCGCGATGGGAAATGAGAGTGACATGTGCCCGACCAAACCCCTCCAGCGAGTCTCTCATTGGTTCCCCCTCTTGCAGTTCATCCTGCGGACAAATTGCAGACGGTACGAAAGAGGCATGGAAAGGCGCTGAGTCTCCAAGTGGGGAGATTGTTAGTAAGGGGGCCTGAATGGAGAACACGAGCACCAGGAGATGAAAAGTGAGGTGAGTTTCAGAAAGCTTTCCCGATCCCACGGTGTAGCGTCCGCTGGGTTTCCAATGAGTGCTTTCGCTGTCGGAAGATTGCGTTGAACCTGGAGAGTTGGGACCCATGGAATGGGGAGCACGCAGGATTCCTTTCAAGGGTCTGCATTTGCTTTCCCAACCTCACCAATCGTCTCAGCCCCAAGAGTGTCCAGCCTTATGTCTTCTGCCGCTGGGGTTGTAGATGTGGTCAATGCTGGTTGCATGCCAGTCCCTGAACGCATTTTGGAAGAATTTCTCTCTGTTTTGCCCTGCTTGTTTCTTCTTTGTGTTGGAAATGTATCCTCAGAATGGGTCTGAGCTGATTTTCCCTGCTGTTTTTAGGCCGCTTTACACACACTTGATGCACTTACACAGAGATATCAAGACTTAGCTTTTAAGATGCTTACTAGTCGGATAGATACTTGTGCGATGAACAGGGTCTGGTGAGTCCAGTTGATTGAGCAAGGAGTAGGTCGTGTCCATTCCACATTCGGTTTTCGGAAGGGTATCTCTGCTCATTTCAAACTCGAGTTTTATGCGTCACCCCACCTCACCTTTCCCCTGAAGCAGGCCTAAGTGTGTTTTCTAAAAGGGTGACTCTGTTCTGTTTGGGGATTCAGTTCATGGGGAGCGATTTTTACATTCCCTCGATAAGTGATATCATAAGTTTCTGTCTTTGTGGGACTTACTTCACTGAGGATGATCGTACCTAAATCCACTCAGGATGCTGCTACCAGCCTCATGACGTGGATTTCATGGCTGAGTGACACTCCATTGGACCTACGTAGCACCACTTGTCCACTTGTCCACTTGTCTTTGTCCACTTGTCCACTTGTCTTTGTCCACTTGGCTCTTTCCTGGGATATGAAACGTGTACCGGAGTCGAGGTTCTTGTCAAGACAGCAGCCCTCAACTTTGGGGTCCCTGTGTCTGGTTGATTTATTCATTTTCCCAAGGTCAACGCCCATGTGTGGAAGTGACCTATGCTCTGTGGTTCTGTGTTTTACATGTTTTGGGAAAGAGGATACACTTGTGAAGATTGGCTGTTGGCCATTGACATCCCGCCCATCAGCTTAACAAGGCTCCCTTGACTCTGTGGCCTGCCCTGCCTTTCTGGTTTTTAGACTTTTTTCGCCTGGCCCTTTTGCCCCGGGGGTGGGGGGAGAGATTTCTTTGTAGTGCTGATTTGCTCTCCCAGGTTGCTTGGTTGGCCAAAAAGGGCGTATGCGTTTTTTCCTGAATATATTCAGGAAAAAACGCATACGCCCTTTTTGGCCAACCGCATCATTGTCCACGTTCTGGCGCTTTTCATGTGCTATCGGGGCCATTCCGATGTACCCGTTGACATCCGTTTCCTGCAGTTCTGCCTTGCGTTCAACGCCTCTTCGTAGCCTGACCTCAATATATTTGGGGGCGATAGTTATCGTTTAGAACTCTGCAGGTTTGGGAAGTGCAGTGCCCCTGAGCTCCATTTCCCAAGTCACTTTTTTGTGAGTGGGACGCAACACGGCTGGATGGCTTCACGCCCTATTGTCGATCCGGGGTGGCAGGCTGAGCCTTTGGTGAATTCTTCTTCGCGATGGGAAATGAGAGTGACATGTGCCCGACCAAACCCCTCCAGCGAGTCTCTCATTGGTTCCCCCTCTTGCAGTTCATCCTGCGGACAAATTGCAGACGGTACGAAAGAGGCATGGAAAGGCGCTGAGTCTCCAAGTGGGGAGATTGTTAGTAAGGGGGCCTGAATGGAGAACACGAGCACCAGGAGATGAAAAGTGAGGTGAGTTTCAGAAAGCTTTCCCGATCCCACGGTGTAGCGTCCGCTGGGTTTCCAATGAGTGCTTTCGCTGTCGGAAGATTGCGTTGAACCTGGAGAGTTGGGACCCATGGAATGGGGAGCATGCAGGATTCCTTTCAAGGGTCTGCATTTGCTTTCCCAACCTCACCAATCGTCTCAGCCCCAAGAGTGTCCAGCCTTATGTCTTCTGCCGCTGGGGCTGTAGATGTGGTCAATCCTGGTTGCATGCCAGTCCCTGAACGCATTTTGGAAGAATTTCTCTCTGTTTTGCCCTGCTTGTTTCTTCTTTGTGTTGGAAATGTATCCTCAGAATGGGTCTGAGCTGATTTTCCCTGCTGTTTTTAGGCCGCTTTACACACACTTGATGCACTTACACAGAGATATCAAGACTTAGCTTTTAAGATGCTTACTAGTCGGATAGATACTTGTGCGATGAACAGGGTCTGGTGAGTCCAGTTGATTGAGCAAGGAGTAGGTCGTGTCCATTCCACATTCGGTTTTCGGAAGGGTATCTGTGCTCATTTCAAACTCGAGTTTTATGCGTCACCCCACCTCACCTTTCCCCTGAAGCAGGCCTAAGTGTGTTTTCTAAAAGCGTGACTCTGTTCTCTTTGGGGATTCAGTTCATGGGGAGCGATTTTTACATTCCCTCGATAAGTGATATCATAAGTTTCTGTCTTTGTGGGACTTATTTCACTGAGGATGATTGTACCTAAATCCACTCAGTATGCTGCTACCAGCCTCATGACGTGGATTTCATGGCTGAGTGACACTCCATTGGACCTACGTAGCACCACTTGTCCACTTGTCCACTTGTCTTTGTCCACTTGTCCACTTGTCTTTGTCCACTTGGCTCTTTCCTGGGATATGAAACGTGTACCGGAGTCGAGGTTCTTTTCAAGACAGCAGCCCTCAACTTTGGGGTCCCTGTGTCTGCTTCATTTTTTCATTTTCCCAAGGTCAACGCCCATGTGTGGAAGTGCCCTATGCTCTGTGGTTCTGTGTTTTACATGTTTTGGGAAAGAGGATACACTTGTGAAGATTGGCTGTTGGCCATTGACATCCCGCCCATCAGCTTAACAAGGCTCCCTTGACTCCGTGGCCTGCCCTGCCTTTCTGGTTTTTAGACTTTTTTCGCCTGGCCCTTTTGCCCCGGGGGGGGGGGGGAGATTTCTTTGTAGTGCTGATTTGCTCTCTCAGGTTGCTTGGTTGGCCAAAAAGGGCGTATGCGTTTTTTCCTGAATATATTCAGGAAAAAAGGCATACGCCCTTTTTGGCCAACCGCATCATTGTCCACGTTCTGGCGCTTTTCATGTGCTATCGGGGCCATTCCGATGTACCCGTTGACATCCGTTTCCTGCAGTTCTGCCTTGCGTTCAACGCCTCTTCGTAGCCTGACCTCAATATATTTGGGGGCGATAGTTATCGTTTAGAACTCTGCAGGTTTGGGAAGTGCAGTGCCCCTGAGCTCCATTTCCCAAGTCGCTTTTTTGTGAGTGGGACGCAACACGGCTGGATGGCTTCACGCCCTATTGTCGATCCGGGGTGGCAGGCTGAGCCTTTGGTGAATTCTTCTTCGCGATGGGAAATGAGAGTGACATGTGCCCGACCAAACCCCTCCAGCGAGTCTCTCATTGGTTCCCCCTCTTGCAGTTCATCCTGCGGACAAATTGCAGACGGTACGAAAGAGGCATGGAAAGGCGCTGAGTCTCCAAGTGGGGAGATTGTTAGTAAGGGGGCCTGAATGGAGAACACGAGCACCAGGAGATGAAAAGTGAGGTGAGTTTCAGAAAGCTTTCCCGATCCCACGGTGTAGCGTCCGCTGGGTTTCCAATGAGTGCTTTCGCTGTCGGAAGATTGCGTTGAACCTGGAGAGTTGGGACCCATGGAATGGGGAGCATGCAGGATTCCTTTCAAGGGTCTGCATTTGCTTTCCCAACCTCACCAATCGTCTCAGCCCCAAGAGTGTCCAGCCTTATGTCTTCTGCCGCTGGGGCTGTAGATGTGGTCAATCCTGGTTGCATGCCAGTCCCTGAACGCATTTTGGAAGAATTTCTCTCTGTTTTGCCCTGCTTGTTTCTTCTTTGTGTTGGAAATGTATCCTCAGAATGGGTCTGAGCTGATTTTCCCTGCTGTTTTTAGGCTGCTTTACAAACACTTGATGCACTTACACAGAGATATCAAGACTTAGCTTTTAAGATGCTTACTAGTCGGATAGATACTTGTGCGATGAACAGGGTCTGGTGAGTCCAGTTGATTGAGCAAGGAGTAGGTCGTGTCCATTCCACATTCGGTTTTCGGAAGGGTATCTGTGCTCATTTCAAACTCGAGTTTTATGCGTCACCCCACCTCACCTTTCCCCTGAAGCAGGCCTAAGTGTGTTTTCTAAAAGCGTGACTCTGTTCTGTTTGGGGATTCAGTTCATGGGGAGCGATTTTTACATTCCCTCGATAAGTGATATCATAAGTTTCTGTCTTTGTGGGACTTATTTCACTGAGGATGATCGTACCTAAATCCACTCAGTATGCTGCTACCAGCCTCATGACGTGGATTTCATGGCTGAGTGACACTCCATTGGACCTACGTAGCACCACTTGTCCACTTGTCCACTTGTCTTTGTCCACTTGTCCACTTGTCTTTGTCCACTTGGCTCTTTCCTGGGATATGAAACGTGTACCGGAGTCGAGGTTCTTGTCAAGACAGCAGCCCTCAACTTTGGGGTCCCTGTGTCTGGTTGATTTTTTCATTTTCCCAAGGTCAACGCCCATGTGTGGAAGTGCCCTATGCTCTGTGGTTCTGTGTTTTACATGTTTTGGGAAAGAGGATACACTTGTGAAGATTGGCTGTTGGCCATTGACATCCCGCCCATCAGCTTAACAAGGCTCCGTTGACTCCGTGGCCTGCCCTGCCTTTCTGGTTTTTAGACTTTTTTCGCCTGGCCCTTTTGCCCCGGGCGGGGGGAGAGATTTCTTTGTAGTGCTGATTTGCTCTCCCAGGTTGTTTGGTTGGCCAAAAAGGGCGTATGCCTTTTTTCCTGAATATATTCAGGAAAAAAGGCATACGCCCTTTTTGGCCAACCGCATCATTGTCCACATTCTGGCGCTTTTCATGTGCTATCGGGGCCATTCCGATGTACCCGTTGACATCCGTTTCCTGCAGTTCTGCCTTGCGTTCAACGCCTCTTCGTAGCCTGACCTCAATATATTTTGGGGCGATAGTTATCGTTTAGAACTCTGCAGGTTTGGGAAGTGCAGTGCCCCTGAGCTCCATTTCCCAAGTCGCTTTTTTGTGAGTGGGACGCAACACGGCTGGATGGCTTCACGCCCTATTGTCGATCCGGGGTGGCAGGCTGAGCCTTTGGTGAATTCTTCTTCGCGATGGGAAATGAGAGTGACATGTGCCCGACCAAACCCCTCCAGCGAGTCTCTCATTGGTTCCCCCTCTTGCAGTTCATCCTGCGGACAAATTGCAGACGGTACGAAAGAGGCATGGAAAGGCGCTGAGTCTCCAAGTGGGGAGATTGTTAGTAAGGGGCCTGAATGGAGAACACGAGCACCAGGAGATGAAAAGTGAGGTGAGTTTCAGAAAGCTTTCCCGATCCCACGGTGTAGCGTCCGCTGGGTTTCCAATGAGTGCTTTCGCTGTCGGAAGATTGCGTTGAACCTGGAGAGTTGGGACCCATGGAATGGGGAGCATGCAGGATTCCTTTCAAGGGTCTGCATTTGCTTTCCCAACCTCACCAATCGTCTCAGCCCCAAGAGTGTCCAGCCTTATGTCTTCTGCCGCTGGGGCTGTAGATGTGGTCAATCCTGGTTGCATGCCAGTCCCTGAACGCATTTTGGAAGAATTTCTCTCTGTTTTGCCCTGCTTGTTTCTTCTTTGTGTTGGAAATGTATCCTCAGAATGGGTCTGAGCTGATTTTCCCTGCTGTTTTTAGGCCGCTTTACACACACTTGATGCACTTACACAGAGATATCAAGACTTAGCTTTTAAGATGCTTACTAGTCGGATAGATACTTGTGCGATGAACAGGGTCTGGTGAGTCCAGTTGATTGAGCAAGGAGTAGGTCGTGTCCATTCCATATTCGGTTTTCGGAAGGGTATCTGTGCTCATTTCAAACTCGAGTTTTATGCGTCACCCCACCTCACCTTTCCCCTGAAGCAGGCCTAAGTGTGTTTTCTAAAAGCGTGACTCTGTTCTGTTTGGGGATTCAGTTCATGGGGAGCGATTTTTACATTCCCTCGATAAGTGATATCATAAGTTTCTGTCTTTGTGGGACTTATTTCACTGAGGATGATCGTACCTAAATCCACTCAGTATGCTGCTACCAGCCTCATGACGTGGATTTCATGGCTGAGTGACACTCCATTGGACCTACGTAGCACCACTTGTCCACTTGTCCACTTGTCTTTGTCCACTTGTCCACTTGTCTTTGTCCACTTGGCTCTTTCCTGGGATATGAAACGTGTACCGGAGTCGAGGTTCTTGTCAAGACAGCAGCCCTCAACTTTGGGGTCCCTGTGTCTGCTTCATTTTTTCATTTTCCCAAGGTCAACGCCCATGTGTGGAAGTGCCCTATGCTCTGTGGTTCTGTGTTTTACATGTTTTGGGAAAGAGGATACACTTGTGAAGATTGGCTGTTGGCCATTGACATCCCGCCCATCAGCTTAACAAGGCTCCCTTGACTCCGTGGCCTGCCCTGCCTTTCTGGTTTTTAGACTTTTTTCGCCTGGCCCTTTTGCCCCGGGGGGGGGGAGAGATTTCTTTGTAGTGCTGATTTGCTCTCCCAGGTTGTTTGGTTGGCTAAAAAGGGCGTATGCCTTTTTTCCTGAATATATTCAGGAAAAAAGGCATACGCCCTTTTTGGCCAACCGCATCATTGTCCACGTTCTGGCGCTTTTCATGTGCTATCGGGGCCATTCCGATGTACCCGTTGACATCCGTTTCCTGCAGTTCTGCCTTGCGTTCAACGCCTCTTCGTAGCCTGACCTCAATATATTTGGGGGCGATAGTTATCGTTTAGAACTCTGCAGGTTTGGGAAGTGCAGTGCCCCTGAGCTCCATTTCCCAAGTCGCTTTTTTGTGAGTGGGACGCAACACGGCTGGATGGCTTCACGCCCTATTGTCGATCCGGGGTGGCAGGCTGAGCCTTTGGTGAATTCTTCTTCGCGATGGGAAATGAGAGTGACATGTGCCCGACCAAACCCCTCCAGCGAGTCTCTCATTGGTTCCCCCTCTTGCAGTTCATCCTGCGGACAAATTGCAGACGGTACGAAAGAGGCATGGAAAGGCGCTGAGTCTCCAAGTGGGGAGATTGTTAGTAAGGGGGCCTGAATGGAGAACACGAGCACCAGGAGATGAAAAGTGAGGTGAGTTTCAGAAAGCTTTCCCGATCCCACGGTGTAGCGTCCGCTGGGTTAACAATGAGTGCTTTCGCTGTCGGAAGATTGCGTTGAACTTGGAGAGTTGGGACCCATGGAATGGGGAGCATGCAGGATTCCTTTCAAGGGTCTGCATTTGCTTTCCCAACCTCACCAATCGTCTCAGCCCCAAGAGTGTCCAGCCTTATGTCTTCTGCCGCTGGGGCTGTAGATGTGGTCAATCCTGGTTGCATGCCAGTCCCTGAACGCATTTTGGAAGAATTTCTCTCTGTTTTGCCCTGCTTGTTTCTTCTTTGTGTTGGAAATGTATCCTCAGAATGGGTCTGAGCTGATTTTCCCTGCTGTTTTTAGGCTGCTTTACACACACTTGATGCACTTACACAGAGATATCAAGACTTAGCTTTTAAGATGCTTACTAGTCGGATAGATACTTGTGCGATGAACAGGGTCTGGTGAGTCCAGTTGATTGAGCAAGGAGTAGGTCGTGTCCATTCCACATTCGGTTTTCGGAAGGGTATCTGTGCTCATTTCAAACTCGAGTTTTATGCGTCACCCCACCTCACCTTTCCCCTGAAGCAGGCCTAAGTGTGTTTTCTAAAAGCGTGACTCTGTTCTCTTTGGGGATTCAGTTCATGGGGAGCGATTTTTACATTCCCTCGATAAGTGATATCATAAGTTTCTGTCTTTGTGGGACTTATTTCACTGAGGATGATCGTACCTAAATCCACTCAGGATGCTGCTACCAGCCTCATGACGTGGATTTCATGGCTGAGTGACACTCCATTGGACCTACGTAGCACCACTTGTCCACTTGTCCACTTGTCTTTGTCCACTTGTCCACTTGTCTTTGTCCACTTGGCTCTTTCCTGGGATATGAAACGTGTACCGGAGTCGAGGTTCTTGTCAAGACAGCAGCCCTCAACTTTGGGGTCCCTGTGTCTGCTTCATTTTTTCATTTTCCCAAGGTCAACGCCCATGTGTGGAAGTGCCCTATGCTCTGTGGTTCTGTGTTTTACATGTTTTGGGAAAGAGGATACACTTTTGAAGATTGGCTGTTGGCCATTGACATCCCGCCCATCAGCTTAACAAGGCTCCCTTGACTCCGTGGCCTGCCCTGCCTTTCTGGTTTTTAGACTTTTTTCGCCTGGCCCTTTTGCCCCGGGGGGGGGGGAGAGATTTCTTTGTAGTGCTGATTTGCTCTCCCAGGTTGCTTGGTTGGCCAAAAAGGGCGTATGCGTTTTTTCCTGAATATATTCAGGAAAAAACGCATACGCCCTTTTTGGCCAACCGCATCATTGTCCACGTTCTGGCGCTTTTCATGTGCTATCGGGGCCATTCCGATGTACCCGTTGACATCCGTTTCCTGCAGTTCTGCCTTGCGTTCAACGCCTCTTCGTAGCCTGACCTCAATATATTTGGGGGCGATAGTTATCGTTTAGAACTCTGCAGGTTTGGGAAGTGCAGTGCCCCTGAGCTCCATTTCCCAAGTCGCTTTTTTGGGAGGGGGACGCAACACGGCTGGATGGCTTCACGCCCTATTGTCGATCCGGGGTGGCAGGCTGAGCCTTTGGTGAATTCTTCTTCGCGATGGGAAATGAGAGTGACATGTGCCCGACCAAACCCCTCCAGCGAGTGTCTGATTGGTTCCCCCTCTTGCAGTTCATCCTGCGGACAAATTGCAGACGGTACGAAAGAGGCATGGAAAGGCGCTGAGTCTCCAAGTGGGGAGATTGTTAGTAAGGGGGCCTGAATGGAGAACACGAGCACCAGGAGATGAAAAGTGAGGTGAGTTTCAGAAAGCTTTCCCGATCCCACGGTGTAGCGTCCGCTGGGTTAACAATGAGTGCTTTCGCTGTCGGAAGATTGCGTTGAACCTGGAGAGTTGGGACCCATGGAATGGGGAGCACGCAGGATTCCTTTCAAGGGTCTGCATTTGCTTTCCCAACCTCACCAATCGTCTCAGCCCCAAGAGTGTCCAGCCTTATGTCTTCTGCCGCTGGGGCTGTAGATGTGGTCAATCCTGGTTGCATGCCAGTCCCTGAACGCATTTTGGAAGAATTTCTCTCTGTTTTGCCCTGCTTGTTTCTTCTTTGTGTTGGAAATGTATCCTCAGAATGGGTCTGAGCTGATTTTCCCTGCTGTTTTTAGGCTGCTTTACAAACACTTGATGCACTTACACAGAGATATCAAGACTTAGCTTTTAAGATGCTTACTAGTCGGATAGATACTTGTGCGATGAACAGGGTCTGGTGAGTCCAGTTGATTGAGCAAGGAGTAGGTCGTGTCCATTCCACATTCGGTTTTCGGAAGGGTATCTGTGCTCATTTCAAACTCGAGTTTTATGCGTCACCCCACCTCACCTTTCCCCTGAAGCAGGCCTAAGTGTGTTTTCTAAAAGCGTGACTCTGTTCTCTTTGGGGATTCAGTTCATGGGGAGCGATTTTTACATTCCCTCGATAAGTGATATCATAAGTTTCTGTCTTTGTGGGACTTATTTCACTGAGGATGATCGTACCTAAATCCACTCAGGATGCTGCTACCAGCCTCATGACGTGGATTTCATGGCTGAGTGACACTCCATTGGACCTACGTAGCACCACTTGTCCACTTGTCCACTTGTCTTTGTCCACTTGTCCACTTGTCTTTGTCCACTTGGCTCTTTCCTGGGATATGAAACGTGTACCGGAGTCGAGGTTCTTGTCAAGACAGCAGCCCTCAACTTTGGGGTCCCTGTGTCTGGTTGATTTTTTCATTTTCCCAAGGTCAACGCCCATGTGTGGAAGTGCCCTATGCTCTGTGGTTCTGTGTTTTACATGTTTTGGGAAAGAGGATACACTTGTGAAGATTGGCTGTTGGCCATTGACATCCCGCCCATCAGCTTAACAAGGCTCCGTTGACTCCGTGGCCTGCCCTGCCTTTCTGGTTTTTAGACTTTTTTCGCCTGGCCCTTTTGCCCCGGGGGCGGGGGGAGAGATTTCTTTGTAGTGCTGATTTGCTCTCCCAGGTTGTTTGGTTGGCCAAAAAGGGCGTATGCCTTTTTTCCTGAATGGAAAAAAGGCATACGCCCTTTTTGGCCAACCGCATCATTGTCCACGTTCTGGCGCTTTTCATGTGCTATCGGGGCCATTCCGATGTACCCGTTGACATCCGTTTCCTGCAGTTCTGCCTTGCGTTCAACGCCTCTTCGTAGCCTGACCTCAATATATTTGGGGGCGATAGTTATCGTTTAGAACTCTGCAGGTTTGGGAAGTGCAGTGCCCCTGAGCTCCATTTCCCAAGTCGCTTTTTTGTGAGTGGGACGCAACACGGCTGGATGGCTTCACGCCCTATTGTCGATCCGGGGTGGCAGGCTGAGCCTTTGGTGAATTCTTCTTCGCGATGGGAAATGAGAGTGACATGTGCCCGACCAAACCCCTCCAGCGAGTCTCTCATTGGTTCCCCCTCTTGCAGTTCATCCTGCGGACAAATTGCAGACGGTACGAAAGAGGCATGGAAAGGCGCTGAGTCTCCAAGTGGGGAGATTGTTAGTAAGGGGGCCTGAATGGAGAACACGAGCACCAGGAGATGAAAAGTGAGGTGAGTTTCAGAAAGCTTTCCCGATCCCACGGTGTAGCGTCCGCTGGGTTTCCAATGAGTGCTTTCGCTGTCGGAAGATTGCGTTGAACCTGGAGAGTTGGGACCCATGGAATGGGGAGCATGCAGGATTCCTTTCAAGGGTCTGCATTTGCTTTCCCAACCTCACCAATCGTCTCAGCCCCAAGAGTGTCCAGCCTTATGTCTTCTGCCGCTGGGGCTGTAGATGTGGTCAATCCTGGTTGCATGCCAGTCCCTGAACGCATTTTGGAAGAATTTCTCTCTGTTTTGCCCTGCTTGTTTCTTCTTTGTGTTGGAAATGTATCCTCAGAATGGGTCTGAGCTGATTTTCCCTGCTGTTTTTAGGCCGCTTTACACACACTTGATGCACTTACACAGAGATATCAAGACTTAGCTTTTAAGATGCTTACTAGTCGGATAGATACTTGTGCGATGAACAGGGTCTGGTGAGTCCAGTTGATTGAGCAAGGAGTAGGTCGTGTCCATTCCACATTCGGTTTTCGGAAGGGTATCTGTGCTCATTTCAAACTCGAGTTTTATGCGTCACCCCACCTCACCTTTCCCCTGAAGCAGGCCTAAGTGTGTTTTCTAAAAGCGTGACTCTGTTCTCTTTGGGGATTCAGTTCATGGGGAGCGATTTTTACATTCCCTCGATAAGTGATATCATAAGTTTCTGTCTTTGTGGGACTTATTTCACTGAGGATGATCGTACCTAAATCCACTCAGGATGCTGCTACCAGCCTCATGACGTGGATTTCATGGCTGAGTGACACTCCATTGGACCTACGTAGCACCACTTGTCCACTTGTCCACTTGTCTTTGTCCACTTGTCCACTTGTCTTTGTCCACTTGGCTCTTTCCTGGGATATGAAACGTGTACCGGAGTCGAGGTTCTTGTCAAGACAGCAGCCCTCAACTTTGGGGTCCCTGTGTCTGGTTGATTTTTTCATTTTCCCAAGGTCAACGCCCATGTGTGGAAGTGCCCTATGCTCTGTGGTTCTGTGTTTTACATGTTTTGGGAAAGAGGATACACTTGTGAAGATTGGCTGTTGGCCATTGACATCCCGCCCATCAGCTTAACAAGGCTCCGTTGACTCCGTGGCCTGCCCTGCCTTTCTGGTTTTTAGACTTTTTTCGCCTGGCCCTTTTGCCCCGGGGGGGGGGGAGAGATTTCTTTGTAGTGCTGATTTGCTCTCCCAGGTTGTTTGGTTGGCCAAAAAGGGCGTATGCCTTTTTTCCTGAATATATTCAGGAAAAAAGGCATACGCCCTTTTTGGCCAACCGCATCATTGTCCACGTTCTGGCGCTTTTCATGTGCTATCGGGGCCATTCCGATGTACCCGTTGACATCCGTTTCCTGCAGTTCTGCCTTGCGTTCAACGCCTCTTCGTAGCCTGACCTCAATATATTTGGGGGCGATAGTTATCGTTTAGAACTCTGCAAGTTTGGGAAGTGCAGTGCCCCTGAGCTCCATTTCCCAAGTCGCTTTTTTGTGAGTGGGACGCAACACGGCTGGATGGCTTCACGCCCTATTGTCGATCCGGGGTGGCAGCCTGAGCCTTTGGTGAATTCTTCTTCGCGATGGGAAATGAGAGTGACATGTGCCCGACCAAACACCTCCAGCGAGTGTCTGATTGGTTCCCCCTCTTGCAGTTCATCCTGCGGACAAATTGCAGACGGTACGAAAGAGGCATGGAAAGGCGCTGAGTCTCCAAGTGGGGAGATTGTTAGTAAGGGGGCCTGAATGGAGAACACGAGCACCAGGAGATGAAAAGTGAGGTGAGTTTCAGAAAGCTTTCCCGATCCCACGGTGTAGCATCCGCTGGGTTAACAATGAGTGCTTTCGCTGTCGGAAGATTGCGTTGAACCTGGAGAGTTGGGACCCATGGAATGGGGAGCACGCAGGATTCCTTTCAAGGGTCTGCATTTGCTTTCCCAACCTCACCAATCGTCTCAGCCCCAAGAGTGTCCAGCCTTATGTCTTCTGCCGCTGGGGCTGTAGATGTGGTCAATCCTGGTTGCATGCCAGTCCCTGAACGCATTTTGGAAGAATTTCTCTCTGTTTTGCCCTGCTTGTTTCTTCTTTGTGTTGGAAATGTATCCTCAGAATGGGTCTGAGCTGATTTTCCCTGCTGTTTTTAGGCCGCTTTACACACACTTGATGCACTTACACAGAGATATCAAGACTTAGCTTTTAAGATGCTTACTAGTCGGATAGATACTTGTGCGATGAACAGGGTCTGGTGAGTCCAGTTGATTGAGCAAGGAGTAGGTCGTGTCCATTCCATATTCGGTTTTCGGAAGGGTATCTGTGCTCATTTCAAACTCGAGTTTTATGCGTCACCCCACCTCACCTTTCCCCTGAAGCAGGCCTAAGTGTGTTTCCTAAAAGCGTGACTCTGTTCTGTTTGGGGATTCAGTTCATGGGGAGCGATTTTTACCTTCCCTCGATAAGTGATATCATAAGTTTCTGTCTTTGTGGGACTTATTTCACTGAGGATGATCGTACCTAAATCCACTCAGGATGCTGCTACCAGCCTCATGACGTGGATTTCATGGCTGAGTGACACTCCATTAGACCTACGTAGCACCACTTGTCCACTTGTCTTTGTCCACTTGTCCACTTGTCTTTGTCCACTTGCCTCTTTCCTGGGATATGAAACGTGTACCGGAGTCGAGGTTTTTGTCAAGACAGCAGCCATCAACTTTGGGGTCCCTGTGTCTGCTTCATTTTTTCATTTTCCCAAGGTCAACGCCCATGTGTGGAAGTTCCCTATGCTCTGTGGTTCTGTGTTTTACATGTTTTGGGAAAGAGGATACACTTGTGAAGATTGGCTGTTGGCCATTGACATCCCGCCCATCAGCTTAACAAGGCTCCCTTGACTCCGTGGCCTGCCCTGCCTTTCTGGTTTTTAGACTTTTTTCGCCTGGCCCTTTTGCCCCGGGGGGGGGGGAGAGATTTCTTTGTAGTGCTGATTTGCTCTCCCAGGTTGCTTGGTTGGCCAAAAAGGGCGTATGCGTTTTTTCCTGAATATATTCAGGAAAAAACTCATACGCCCTTTTTGGCCAACCGCATCATTGTCCACGTTCTGGCGCTTTTCATGTGCTATCGGGGCCATTCCGATGCACCCGTTGACATCCGTTTCCTGCAGTTCTGCCTTGCGTTCAACGCCTCTTCGTAGCCTGACCTCAATATATTTTGGGGCGATAGTTATCGTTTAGAACTCTGCAGGTTTGGGAAGTGCAGTGCCCCTGAGCTCCATTTCCCAAGTCGCTTTTTTGTGAGTGGGACGCAACACGGCTGGATGGCTTCACGCCCTATTGTCGATCCGGGGTGGCAGGCTGAGCCTTTGGTGAATTCTTCTTCGCGATGGGAAATGAGAGTGACATGTGCCCGACCAAACCCCTCCAGCGAGGCTCTCATTGGTTCCCCCTCTTGCAGTTCATCCTGCGGACAAATTGCAGACGGTACGAAAGAGGCATGGAAAGGCGCTGAGTCTCCAAGTGGGGAGATTGTTAGTAAGGGGGCCTGAATGGAGAACACGAGCACCAGGAGATGAAAAGTGAGGTGAGTTTCAGAAAGCTTTCCCGATCCCACGGTGTAGCGTCCGCTGGGTTTCCAATGAGTGCTTTCGCTGTCGGAAGATTGCGTTGAACCTGGAGAGTTGGGACCCATGGAATGGGGAGCACGCAGGATTCCTTTCAAGGGTCTGCATTTGCTTTCCCAACCTCACCAATCGTCTCAGCCCCAAGAGTGTCCAGCCTTATGTCTTCTGCCGCTGGGGTTGTAGATGTGGTCAATGCTGGTTGCATGCCAGTCCCTGAACGCATTTTGGAAGAATTTCTCTCTGTTTTGCCCTGCTTGTTTCTTCTTTGTGTTGGAAATGTATCCTCAGAATGGGTCTGAGCTGATTTTCCCTGCTGTTTTTAGGCCGCTTTACACACACTTGATGCACTTACACAGAGATATCAAGACGTAGCTTTTAAGATGCTTACTAGTCGGATAGATACTTGTGCGATGCACAGGGTCTGGTGAGTCCAGTTGATTGAGCAAGGAGTAGGTCGTGTCCATTCCATATTCGGTTTTCGGAAGGGTATCTGTGCTCATTTCAAACTCGAGTTTTATGCGTCACCCCACCTCACCTTTCCCCTGAAGCAGGCCTAAGTGTGTTTCCTAAAAGCGTGACTCTGTTCTGTTTGGGGATTCAGTTCATGGGGAGCGATTTTTACATTCCCTCGATAAGTGATATCATAAGTTTCTGTCTTTGTGGGACTTATTTCACTGAGGATGATCGTACCTAAATCCACTCAGGATGCTGCTACCAGCCTCATGACGTGGATTTCATGGCTGAGTGACACTCCATTGGACCTACGTAGCACCACTTGTCCACTTGACCACTTGTCTTTGTCCACTTGTCCACTTGTCTTTGTCCACTTGGCTCTTTCCTGGGATATGAAACGTGTACCGGAGTCGAGGTTCTTGTCAAGACAGCAGCCCCCAACTTTGGGGTCCCTGTGTCTGGTTGATTTTTTCATTTTCCCAAGGTCAACGCCCATGTGTGGAAGTGCCCTATGCTCTGTGGTTCTGTGTTTTCCATGTTTTGGGAAAGAGGATACACTTGTGAAGATTGGCTGTTGGCCATTGACATCCCGCCCATCAGCTTAACAAGGCTCCCTTGACTCCGTGGCCTGCCCTGCCTTTCTGGATTTTAGACTTTTTTTGCCTGGTCCTTTTGCCCTGGGGGAGGGGGGGGGCGAGAGATTTCTTTGTAGTGCTGATTTGCTCTCCCAGGTTGCTTGGTTGGCCAAAAAGGGCGTATGCGTTTTTTCCTGAATATATTCAGGAAAAAACGCATACGCCCTTTTTGGCCAACCGCATCATTGTCCACGTTCTGGCGCTTTTCATGTGCTATCGGGGCCATTCCGATGTACCCGTTGACATCCGTTTCCTGCAGTTCTGCCTTGCGTTCAACGCCTCTTCGTAGCCTGACCTCAATATATTTGGGGGCGATAGTTATCGTTTAGAACTCTGCAGGTTTGGGAAGTGCAGTGCCCCTGAGCTCCATTTCCCAAGTCGCTTTTTTGTGAGTGGGACGCAACACGGCTGGATGGCTTCACGCCCTATTGTCGATCCGGGGTGGCAGGCTGAGCCTTTGGTGAATTCTTCTTCGCGATGGGAAATGAGAGTGACATGTGCCCGACCAAACCCCTCCAGCGAGTCTCTCATTGGTTCCCCCTCTTGCAGTTCATCCTGCGGACAAATTGCAGACGGTACGAAAGAGGCATGGAAAGGCGCTGAGTCTCCAAGTGGGGAGATTGTTAGTAAGGGGGCCTGAATGGAGAACACGAGCACCAGGAGATGAAAAGTGAGGTGAGTTTCAGAAAGCTTTCCCGATCCCACGGTGTAGCATCCGCTGGGTTAACAATGAGTGCTTTCGCTGTCGGAAGATTGCGTTGAACTTGGTGAGTTGGGACCCATGGAATGGGGAGCACGCAGGATTCCTTTCAAGGGTCTGCATTTGCTTTCCCAACCTCACCAATCGTCTCAGCCCCAAGAGTGTCCAGCCTTATGTCTTCTGCCGCTGGGGCTGTAGATGTGGACAATCCTGGTTGCATGCCAGTCCCTGAACGCATTTTGGAAGAATTTCTCTCTGTTTTGCCCTGCTTGTTTCTTCTTTGTGTTGGAAATGTATCCTCAGAATGGGTCTGAGCTGATTTTCCCTGCTGTTTTTAGGCCGCTTTACACACACTTGATGCACTTACACAGAGATATCAAGACTTAGCTTTTAAGATGCTTACTAGTCGGATAGATACTTGTGCGATGAACAGGGTCTGGTGAGTCCAGTTGATTGAGCAAGGAGTAGGTCGTGTCCATTCCATATTCGGTTTTCGGAAGGGTATCTGTGCTCATTTCAAACTCGAGTTTTATGCGTCACCCCACCTCACCTTTCCCCTGAAGCAGGCCTAAGTGTGTTTTCTAAAAGGGTGACTCTGTTCTGTTTGGGGATTCAGTTCATGGGGAGCGATTTTTACATTCCCTCGATAAGTGATATCATAAGTTTCTGTCTTTGTGGGACTTACTTCACTGAGGATGATCGTACCTAAATCCACTCAGGATGCTGCTACCAGCCTCATGACGTGGATTTCATGGCTGAGTGACACTCCATTGGACCTACGTAGCACCACTTGTCCACTTGTCCACTTGTCTTTGTCCACTTGTCCACTTGTCTTTGTCCACTTGGCTCTTTCCTGGGATATGAAACGTGTACCGGAGTCGAGGTTCTTGTCAAGACAGCAGCCCTCAACTTTGGGGTCCCTGTGTCTGGTTGATTTTTTCATTTTCCCAAGGTCAACGCCCATGTGTGGAAGTGCCCTATGCTCTGTGGTTCTGTGTTTTACATGTTTTGGGAAAGAGGATACACATGTGAAGATTGGCTGTTGGCCATTGACATCCCGCCCATCAGCTTAACAAGGCTCCCTTGACTCCGTGGCCTGCCCTGCCTTTCAGGTGTTTAGACTTTTTTCGCCTGGCCCTTTTGCCCCGGGGGGGGGGAGTGAGAGATTTCTTTGTAGTGCTGATTTGCTCTCCCAGGTTGTTTGGTTGGCCAAAAAGGGCGTATGCGTTTTTTCCTGAATATATTCAGGAAAAAACGCATACGCCCTTTTTGGCCAACCGCATCATTGTCCACGTTCTGGCGCTTTTCATGTGCTATCGGGGCCATTCCGATGTACCCGTTGACATCCGTTTCCTGCAGTTCTGCCTTGCGTTCAACGCCTCTTCGTAGCCTGACCTCAATATATTTTGGGGCGATAGTTATCGTTTAGAACTCTGCAGGTTTGGGAAGTGCAGTGCCCCTGAGCTCCATTTCCCAAGTCGCTTTTTTGTGAGTGGGACGCAACACGGCTGGATGGCTTCACGCCCTATTGTCGATCCGGGGTGGCAGGCTGAGCCTTTGGTGAATTCTTCTTCGCGATGGGAAATGAGAGTGACATGTGCCCGACCAAACCCCTCCAGCGAGTCTCTCATTGGTTCCCCCTCTTGCAGTTCATCCTGCGGACAAATTGCAGACGGTACGAAAGAGGCATGGAAAGGCGCTGAGTCTCCAAGTGGGGAGATTGTTAGTAAGGGGGCCTGAATGGAGAACACGAGCACCAGGAGATGAAAAGTGAGGTGAGTTTCAGAAAGCTTTCCCGATCCCACGGTGTAGCGTCCGCTGGGTTTCCAATGAGTGCTTTCGCTGTCGGAAGATTGCGTTGAACCTGGAGAGTTGGGACCCATGGAATGGGGAGCATGCAGGATTCCTTTCAAGGGTCTGCATTTGCTTTCCCAACCTCACCAATCGTCTCAGCCCCAAGAGTGTCCAGCCTTATGTCTTCTGCCGCTGGGGCTGTAGATGTGGTCAATCCTGGTTGCATGCCAGTCCCTGAACGCATTTTGGAAGAATTTCTCTCTGTTTTGCCCTGCTTGTTTCTTCTTTGTGTTGGAAATGTATCCTCAGAATGGGTCTGAGCTGATTTTCCCTGCTGTTTTTAGGCTGCTTTACACACACTTGATGCACTTACACAGAGATATCAAGACTTAGCTTTTAAGATGCTTACTAGTCGGATAGATACTTGTGCGATGAACAGGGTCTGGTGAGTCCAGTTGATTGAGCAAGGAGTAGGTCGTGTCCATTCCATATTCGGTTTTCGGAAGGGTATCTGTGCTCATTTCAAACTCGAGTTTTATGCGTCACCCCACCTCACCTTTCCCCTGAAGCAGGCCTAAGTGTGTTTTCTAAAAGCGTGACTCTGTTCTGTTTGGGGATTCAGTTCATGGGGAGCGATTTTTACATTCCCTCGATAAGTGATATCATAAGTTTCTGTCTTTGTGGGACTTATTTCACTGAGGATGATCGTACCTAAATCCACTCAGGATGCTGCTACCAGCCTCATGACGTGGATTTCATGGCTGAGTGACACTCCATTGGACCTACGTAGCACCACTTGTCCACTTGTCCACTTGTCTTTGTCCACTTGTCCACTTGTCTTTGTCCACTTGGCTCTTTCCTGGGATATGAAACGTGTACCGGAGTCGAGGTTCTTGTCAAGACAGCAGCCCTCAACTTTGGGGTCCCTGTGTCTGGTTGATTTTTTCATTTTCCCAAGGTCAACGCCCATGTGTGGAAGTGCCCTATGCTCTGTGGTTCTGTGTTTTACATGTTTTGGGAAAGAGGATACACTTGTGAAGATTGGCTGTTGGCCATTGACATCCCGCCCATCAGCTTAACAAGGCTCCCTTGACTCCGTGGCCTGCCCTGCCTTTCTGGTTTTTAGACTTTTTTCGCCTGGCCCTTTGCCCCTGGGGGGGGGGGGAGCGAGAGATTTCTTTGTAGTGCTGATTTGCTCTCCCAGGTTGCTTGGTTGGCCAAAAAGGGCGTATGCGTTTTTTCCTGAATATATTCAGGAAAAAACGCATACGCCCTTTTTGGCCAACCGCATCATTGTCCACGTTCTGGCGCTTTTCATGTGCTATCGGGGCCATTCCGATGTACCCGTTGACATCCGTTTCCTGCAGTTCTGCCTTGCGTTCAACGCCTCTTCGTAGCCTGACCTCAATATATTTGGGGGCGATAGTTATCGTTTAGAACTCTGCAGGTTTGGGAAGTGCAGTGCCCCTGAGCTCCATTTCCCAAGTCGCTTTTTTGTGAGTGGGACGCAACACGGCTGGATGGCTTCACGCCCTATTGTCGATCCGGGGTGGCAGCCTGAGCCTTTGGTGAATTCTTCTTCGCGATGGGAAATGAGAGTGACATGTGCCCGACCAAACCCCTCCAGCGAGTCTCTCATTGGTTCCCCCTCTTGCAGTTCATCCTGCGGACAAATTGCAGACGGTACGAAAGAGGCATGGAAAGGCGCTGAGTCTCCAAGTGGGGAGATTGTTAGTAAGGGGGCCTGAATGGAGAACACGAGCACCAGGAGATGAAAAGTGAGGTGAGTTTCAGAAAGCTTTCCCGATCCCACGGTGTAGCATCCGCTGGGTTTCCAATGAGTGCTTTCGCTGTCGGAAGATTGCGTTGAACCTGGAGAGTTGGGACCCATGGAATGGGGAGCACGCAGGATTCCTTTCAAGGGTCTGCATTTGCTTTCCCAACCTCACCAATCGTCTCAGCCCCAAGAGTGTCCAGCCTTATGTCTTCTGCCGCTGGGGTTGTAGATGTGGTCAATGCTGGTTGCATGCCAGTCCCTGAACGCATTTTGGAAGAATTTCTCTCTGTTTTGCCCTGCTTGTTTCTTCTTTGTGTTGGAAATGTATCCTCAGAATGGGTCTGAGCTGATTTTCCCTGCTGTTTTTAGGCCGCTTTACACACACTTGATGCACTTACACAGAGATATCAAGACTTAGCTTTTAAGATGCTTACTAGTGGGATAGATACTTGTGCGATGAACAGGGTCTGGTGAGTCCAGTTGATTGAGCAAGGAGTAGGTCGTGTCCATTCCATATTCGGTTTTCGGAAGGGTATCTGTGCTCATTTCAAACTCGAGTTTTATGCGTCACCCCACCTCACCTTTCCCCTGAAGCAGGCCTAAGTGTGTTTTCTAAAAGGGTGACTCTGTTCTGTTTGGGGATTCAGTTCATGGGGAGCGATTTTTACATTCCCTCGATAAGTGATATCATAAGTTTCTGTCTTTGTGGGACTTACTTCACTGAGGATGATCGTACCTAAATCCACTCAGGATGCTGCTACCAGCCTCATGACGTGGATTTCATGGCTGAGTGACACTCCATTGGACCTACGTAGCACCACTTGTCCACTTGTCCACTTGTCTTTGTCCACTTGTCCACTTGTCTTTGTCCACTTGGCTCTTTCCTGGGATATGAAACGTGTACCGGAGTCGAGGTTCTTGTCAAGACAGCAGCCCTCAACTTTGGGGTCCCTGTGTCTGGTTGATTTTTTCATTTTCCCAAGGTCAACGCCCATGTGTGGAAGTGCCCTATGCTCTGTGGTTCTGTGTTTTACATGTTTTGGGAAAGAGGATACACTTGTGAAGATTGGCTGTTGGCCATTGACATCCCGCCCATCAGCTTAACAAGGCTCCCTTGACTCCGTGGCCTGCCCTGCCTTTCTGGTTTTTAGACTTTTTTCGCCTGGCCCTTTTGCCCCGGGGGGCGGGGAGAGATTTCTTTGTAGTGCTGATTTGCTCTCCCAGGTTGCTTGGTTGGCCAAAAAGGGCGTATGCGTTTTTTCCTGAATATATTCAGGAAAAAACGCATACGCCCTTTTTGGCCAACCGCATCATTGTCCACGTTCTGGCGCTTTTCATGTGCTATCGGGGCCATTCCGATGTACCCGTTGACATCCGTTTCCTGCAGTTCTGCCTTGCGTTCAACGCCTCTTCGTAGCCTGACCTCAATATATTTGGGGGCGATAGTTATCGTTTAGAACTCTGCAGGTTTGGGAAGTGCAGTGCCCCTGAGCTCCATTTCCCAAGTCGCTTTTTTGTGAGTGGGACGCAACACGGCTGGATGGCTTCACGCCCTATTGTCGATCCGGGGTGGCAGGCTGAGCCTTTGGTGAATTCTTCTTCGCGATGGGAAATGAGAGTGACATGTGCCTGACCAAACCCCTCCAGCGAGTCTCTCATTGGTTCCCCCTCTTGCAGTTCATCCTGCGGACAAATTGCAGACGGTACGAAAGAGGCATGGAAAGGCGCTGAGTCTCCAAGTGGGGAGATTGTTAGTAAGGGGGCCTGAATGGAGAACACGAGCACCAGGAGATGAAAAGTGAGGTGAGTTTCAGAAAGCTTTCCCGATCCCACGGTGTAGCATCCGCTGGGTTAACAATGAGTGCTTTCGCTGTCGGAAGATTGCGTTGAACTTGGAGAGTTGGGACCCATGGAATGGGGAGCACGCAGGATTCCTTTCAAGGGTCTGCATTTGCTTTCCCAACCTCACCAATCGTCTCAGCCCCAAGAGTGTCCAGCCTTATGTCTTCTGCCGCTGGGGCTGTAGATGTGGACAATCCTGGTTGCATGCCAGTCCCTGAACGCATTTTGGAAGAATTTCTCTCTGTTTTGCCCTGCTTGTTTCTTCTTTGTGTTGGAAATGTATCCTCAGAATGGGTCTGAGCTGATTTTCCCTGCTGTTTTTAGGCCGCTTTACACACACTTGATGCACTTACACAGAGATATCAAGACTTAGCTTTTAAGATGCTTACTAGTCGGATAGATACTTGTGCGATGAACAGGGTCTGGTGAGTCCAGTTGATTGAGCAAGGAGTAGGTCGTGTCCATTCCATATTCGGTTTTCGGAAGGGTATCTGTGCTCATTTCAAACTCGAGTTTTATGCGTCACCCCACCTCACCTTTCCCCTGAAGCAGGCCTAAGTGTGTTTTCTAAAAGGGTGACTCTGTTCTGTTTGGGGATTCAGTTCATGGGGAGCGATTTTTACATTCCCTCGATAAGTGATATCATAAGTTTCTGTCTTTGTGGGACTTACTTCACTGAGGATGATCGTACCTAAATCCACTCAGGATGCTGCTACCAGCCTCATGACGTGGATTTCATGGCTGAGTGACACTCCATTGGACCTACGTAGCACCACTTGTCCACTTGTCCACTTGTCTTTGTCCACTTGTCCACTTGTCTTTGTCCACTTGGCTCTTTCCTGGGATATGAAACGTGTACCGGAGTCGAGGTTCTTGTCAAGACAGCAGCCCTCAACTTTGGGGTCCCTGTGTCTGGTTGATTTTTTCATTTTCCCAAGGTCAACGCCCATGTGTGGAAGTGCCCTATGCTCTGTGGTTCTGTGTTTTACATGTTTTGGGAAAGAGGATACACTTGTGAAGATTGGCTGTTGGCCATTGACATCCCGCCCATCAGCTTAACAAGGCTCCCTTGACTCCGTGGCCTGCCCTGCCTTTCTGGTTTTTAGACTTTTTTCGCCTGGCCCTTTTGCCCCTGGGGGGGGGGAGCGAGAGATTTCTTTGTAGTGCTGATTTGCTCTCCCAGGTTGCTTGGTTGGCCAAAAAGGGCGTATGCGTTTTTTCCTGAATATATTCAGGAAAAAACGCATACGCCCTTTTTGGCCAACCGCATCATTGTCCACGTTCTGGCGCTTTTCATGTGCTATCGGGGCCATTCCGATGTACCCGTTGACATCCGTTTCCTGCAGTTCTGCCTTGCGTTCAACGCCTCTTCGTAGCCTGACCTCAATATATTTGGGGGCGATAGTTATCGTTTAGAACTCTGCAGGTTTGGGAAGTGCAGTGCCCCTGAGCTCCATTTCCCAAGTCGCTTTTTTGTGAGTGGGACGCAACACGGCTGGATGGCTTCACGCCCTATTGTCGATCCGGGGTGGCAGGCTGAGCCTTTGGTGAATTCTTCTTCGCGATGGGAAATGAGAGTGACATGTGCCCGACCAAACCCCTCCAGCGAGTCTCTCATTGGTTCCCCCTCTTGCAGTTCATCCTGCGGACAAATTGCAGACGGTACGAAAGAGGCATGGAAAGGCGCTGAGTCTCCAAGTGGGGAGATTGTTAGTAAGGGGGCCTGAATGGAGAACACGAGCACCAGGAGATGAAAAGTGAGGTGAGTTTCAGAAAGCTTTCCCGATCCCACGGTGTAGCGTCCGCTGGGTTTCCAATGAGTGCTTTCGCTGTCGGAAGATTGCGTTGAACCTGGAGAGTTGGGACCCATGGAATGGGGAGCATGCAGGATTCCTTTCAAGGGTCTGCATTTGCTTTCCCAACCTCACCAATCGTCTCAGCCCCAAGAGTGTCCAGCCTTATGTCTTCTGCCGCTGGGGCTGTAGATGTGGTCAATCCTGGTTGCATGCCAGTCCCTGAACGCATTTTGGAAGAATTTCTCTCTGTTTTGCCCTGCTTGTTTCTTCTTTGTGTTGGAAATGTATCCTCAGAATGGGTCTGAGCTGATTTTCCCTGCTGTTTTTAGGCTGCTTTACACACACTTGATGCACTTACACAGAGATATCAAGACTTAGCTTTTAAGATGCTTACTAGTCGGATAGATACTTGTGCGATGAACAGGGTCTGGTGAGTCCAGTTGATTGAGCAAGGAGTAGGTCGTGTCCATTCCATATTCGGTTTTCGGAAGGGTATCTGTGCTCATTTCAAACTCGAGTTTTATGCGTCACCCCACCTCACCTTTCCCCTGAAGCAGGCCTAAGTGTGTTTTCTAAAAGCGTGACTCTGTTCTGTTTGGGGATTCAGTTCATGGGGAGCGATTTTTACATTCCCTCGATAAGTGATATCATAAGTTTCTGTCTTTGTGGGACTTATTTCACTGAGGATGATCGTACCTAAATCCACTCAGGATGCTGCTACCAGCCTCATGACGTGGATTTCATGGCTGAGTGACACTCCATTGGACCTACGTAGCACCACTTGTCCACTTGTCCACTTGTCTTTGTCCACTTGTCCACTTGTCTTTGTCCACTTGGCTCTTTCCTGGGATATGAAACGTGTACCGGAGTCGAGGTTCTTGTCAAGACAGCAGCCCTCAACTTTGGGGTCCCTGTGTCTGGTTGATTTTTTCATTTTCCCAAGGTCAACGCCCATGTGTGGAAGTGCCCTATGCTCTGTGGTTCTGTGTTTTACATGTTTTGGGAAAGAGGATACACTTGTGAAGATTGGCTGTTGGCCATTGACATCCCGCCCATCAGCTTAACAAGGCTCCCTTGACTCCGTGGCCTGCCCTGCCTTTCTGGTTTTTAGACTTTTTTCGCCTGGCCCTTTGCCCCTGGGGGGGGGGGGAGCGAGAGATTTCTTTGTAGTGCTGATTTGCTCTCCCAGGTTGCTTGGTTGGCCAAAAAGGGCGTATGCGTTTTTTCCTGAATATATTCAGGAAAAAACGCATACGCCCTTTTTGGCCAACCGCATCATTGTCCACGTTCTGGCGCTTTTCATGTGCTATCGGGGCCATTCCGATGTACCCGTTGACATCCGTTTCCTGCAGTTCTGCCTTGCGTTCAACGCCTCTTCGTAGCCTGACCTCAATATATTTGGGGGCGATAGTTATCGTTTAGAACTCTGCAGGTTTGGGAAGTGCAGTGCCCCTGAGCTCCATTTCCCAAGTCGCTTTTTTGTGAGTGGGACGCAACACGGCTGGATGGCTTCACGCCCTATTGTCGATCCGGGGTGGCAGCCTGAGCCTTTGGTGAATTCTTCTTCGCGATGGGAAATGAGAGTGACATGTGCCCGACCAAACCCCTCCAGCGAGTCTCTCATTGGTTCCCCCTCTTGCAGTTCATCCTGCGGACAAATTGCAGACGGTACGAAAGAGGCATGGAAAGGCGCTGAGTCTCCAAGTGGGGAGATTGTTAGTAAGGGGGCCTGAATGGAGAACACGAGCACCAGGAGATGAAAAGTGAGGTGAGTTTCAGAAAGCTTTCCCGATCCCACGGTGTAGCATCCGCTGGGTTTCCAATGAGTGCTTTCGCTGTCGGAAGATTGCGTTGAACCTGGAGAGTTGGGACCCATGGAATGGGGAGCACGCAGGATTCCTTTCAAGGGTCTGCATTTGCTTTCCCAACCTCACCAATCGTCTCAGCCCCAAGAGTGTCCAGCCTTATGTCTTCTGCCGCTGGGGTTGTAGATGTGGTCAATGCTGGTTGCATGCCAGTCCCTGAACGCATTTTGGAAGAATTTCTCTCTGTTTTGCCCTGCTTGTTTCTTCTTTGTGTTGGAAATGTATCCTCAGAATGGGTCTGAGCTGATTTTCCCTGCTGTTTTTAGGCCGCTTTACACACACTTGATGCACTTACACAGAGATATCAAGACTTAGCTTTTAAGATGCTTACTAGTGGGATAGATACTTGTGCGATGAACAGGGTCTGGTGAGTCCAGTTGATTGAGCAAGGAGTAGGTCGTGTCCATTCCATATTCGGTTTTCGGAAGGGTATCTGTGCTCATTTCAAACTCGAGTTTTATGCGTCACCCCACCTCACCTTTCCCCTGAAGCAGGCCTAAGTGTGTTTTCTAAAAGGGTGACTCTGTTCTGTTTGGGGATTCAGTTCATGGGGAGCGATTTTTACATTCCCTCGATAAGTGATATCATAAGTTTCTGTCTTTGTGGGACTTACTTCACTGAGGATGATCGTACCTAAATCCACTCAGGATGCTGCTACCAGCCTCATGACGTGGATTTCATGGCTGAGTGACACTCCATTGGACCTACGTAGCACCACTTGTCCACTTGTCCACTTGTCTTTGTCCACTTGTCCACTTGTCTTTGTCCACTTGGCTCTTTCCTGGGATATGAAACGTGTACCGGAGTCGAGGTTCTTGTCAAGACAGCAGCCCTCAACTTTGGGGTCCCTGTGTCTGGTTGATTTTTTCATTTTCCCAAGGTCAACGCCCATGTGTGGAAGTGCCCTATGCTCTGTGGTTCTGTGTTTTACATGTTTTGGGAAAGAGGATACACTTGTGAAGATTGGCTGTTGGCCATTGACATCCCGCCCATCAGCTTAACAAGGCTCCCTTGACTCCGTGGCCTGCCCTGCCTTTCTGGTTTTTAGACTTTTTTCGCCTGGCCCTTTTGCCCCGGGGGGCGGGGAGAGATTTCTTTGTAGTGCTGATTTGCTCTCCCAGGTTGCTTGGTTGGCCAAAAAGGGCGTATGCGTTTTTTCCTGAATATATTCAGGAAAAAACGCATACGCCCTTTTTGGCCAACCGCATCATTGTCCACGTTCTGGCGCTTTTCATGTGCTATCGGGGCCATTCCGATGTACCCGTTGACATCCGTTTCCTGCAGTTCTGCCTTGCGTTCAACGCCTCTTCGTAGCCTGACCTCAATATATTTGGGGGCGATAGTTATCGTTTAGAACTCTGCAGGTTTGGGAAGTGCAGTGCCCCTGAGCTCCATTTCCCAAGTCGCTTTTTTGTGAGTGGGACGCAACACGGCTGGATGGCTTCACGCCCTATTGTCGATCCGGGGTGGCAGGCTGAGCCTTTGGTGAATTCTTCTTCGCGATGGGAAATGAGAGTGACATGTGCCTGACCAAACCCCTCCAGCGAGTCTCTCATTGGTTCCCCCTCTTGCAGTTCATCCTGCGGACAAATTGCAGACGGTACGAAAGAGGCATGGAAAGGCGCTGAGTCTCCAAGTGGGGAGATTGTTAGTAAGGGGGCCTGAATGGAGAACACGAGCACCAGGAGATGAAAAGTGAGGTGAGTTTCAGAAAGCTTTCCCGATCCCACGGTGTAGCATCCGCTGGGTTAACAATGAGTGCTTTCGCTGTCGGAAGATTGCGTTGAACTTGGAGAGTTGGGACCCATGGAATGGGGAGCACGCAGGATTCCTTTCAAGGGTCTGCATTTGCTTTCCCAACCTCACCAATCGTCTCAGCCCCAAGAGTGTCCAGCCTTATGTCTTCTGCCGCTGGGGCTGTAGATGTGGACAATCCTGGTTGCATGCCAGTCCCTGAACGCATTTTGGAAGAATTTCTCTCTGTTTTGCCCTGCTTGTTTCTTCTTTGTGTTGGAAATGTATCCTCAGAATGGGTCTGAGCTGATTTTCCCTGCTGTTTTTAGGCCGCTTTACACACACTTGATGCACTTACACAGAGATATCAAGACTTAGCTTTTAAGATGCTTACTAGTCGGATAGATACTTGTGCGATGAACAGGGTCTGGTGAGTCCAGTTGATTGAGCAAGGAGTAGGTCGTGTCCATTCCATATTCGGTTTTCGGAAGGGTATCTGTGCTCATTTCAAACTCGAGTTTTATGCGTCACCCCACCTCACCTTTCCCCTGAAGCAGGCCTAAGTGTGTTTTCTAAAAGGGTGACTCTGTTCTGTTTGGGGATTCAGTTCATGGGGAGCGATTTTTACATTCCCTCGATAAGTGATATCATAAGTTTCTGTCTTTGTGGGACTTACTTCACTGAGGATGATCGTACCTAAATCCACTCAGGATGCTGCTACCAGCCTCATGACGTGGATTTCATGGCTGAGTGACACTCCATTGGACCTACGTAGCACCACTTGTCCACTTGTCCACTTGTCTTTGTCCACTTGTCCACTTGTCTTTGTCCACTTGGCTCTTTCCTGGGATATGAAACGTGTACCGGAGTCGAGGTTCTTGTCAAGACAGCAGCCCTCAACTTTGGGGTCCCTGTGTCTGGTTGATTTTTTCATTTTCCCAAGGTCAACGCCCATGTGTGGAAGTGCCCTATGCTCTGTGGTTCTGTGTTTTACATGTTTTGGGAAAGAGGATACACTTGTGAAGATTGGCTGTTGGCCATTGACATCCCGCCCATCAGCTTAACAAGGCTCCCTTGACTCCGTGGCCTGCCCTGCCTTTCTGGTTTTTAGACTTTTTTCGCCTGGCCCTTTTGCCCCTGGGGGGGGGGAGCGAGAGATTTCTTTGTAGTGCTGATTTGCTCTCCCAGGTTGCTTGGTTGGCCAAAAAGGGCGTATGCGTTTTTTCCTGAATATATTCAGGAAAAAACGCATACGCCCTTTTTGGCCAACCGCATCATTGTCCACGTTCTGGCGCTTTTCATGTGCTATCGGGGCCATTCCGATGTACCCGTTGACATCCGTTTCCTGCAGTTCTGCCTTGCGTTCAACGCCTCTTCGTAGCCTGACCTCAATATATTTGGGGGCGATAGTTATCGTTTAGAACTCTGCAGGTTTGGGAAGTGCAGTGCCCCTGAGCTCCATTTCCCAAGTCGCTTTTTTGTGAGTGGGACGCAACACGGCTGGATGGCTTCACGCCCTATTGTCGATCCGGGGTGGCAGGCTGAGCCTTTGGTGAATTCTTCTTCGCGATGGGAAATGAGAGTGACATGTGCCCGACCAAACCCCTCCAGCGAGTCTCTCATTGGTTCCCCCTCTTGCAGTTCATCCTGCGGACAAATTGCAGACGGTACGAAAGAGGCATGGAAAGGCGCTGAGTCTCCAAGTGGGGAGATTGTTAGTAAGGGGGCCTGAATGGAGAACACGAGCACCAGGAGATGAAAAGTGAGGTGAGTTTCAGAAAGCTTTCCCGATCCCACGGTGTAGCGTCCGCTGGGTTTCCAATGAGTGCTTTCGCTGTCGGAAGATTGCGTTGAACCTGGAGAGTTGGGACCCATGGAATGGGGAGCATGCAGGATTCCTTTCAAGGGTCTGCATTTGCTTTCCCAACCTCACCAATCGTCTCAGCCCCAAGAGTGTCCAGCCTTATGTCTTCTGCCGCTGGGGCTGTAGATGTGGTCAATCCTGGTTGCATGCCAGTCCCTGAACGCATTTTGGAAGAATTTCTCTCTGTTTTGCCCTGCTTGTTTCTTCTTTGTGTTGGAAATGTATCCTCAGAATGGGTCTGAGCTGATTTTCCCTGCTGTTTTTAGGCTGCTTTACACACACTTGATGCACTTACACAGAGATATCAAGACTTAGCTTTTAAGATGCTTACTAGTGGGATAGATACTTGTGCGATGAACAGGGTCTGGTGAGTCCAGTTGATTGAGCAAGGAGTAGGTCGTGTCCATTCCACATTCGGTTTTCGGAAGGGTATCTGTGCTCATTTCAAACTCGAGTTTTATGCGTCACCCCACCTCACCTTTCCCCTGAAGCAGGCCTAAGTGTGTTTTCTAAAAGCGTGACTCTGTTCTCTTTGGGGATTCAGTTCATGGGGAGCGATTTTTACATTCCCTCGATAAGTGATATCATAAGTTTCTGTCTTTGTGGGACTTATTTCACTGAGGATGATCGTACCTAAATCCACTCAGTATGCTGCTACCAGCCTCATGTCGTGGATTTCATGACTGAGTGACACTCCATTGGACCTACGTAGCACCACTTGTCCACTTGTCCACTTGTCTTTGTCCACTTGTCCACTTGTCTTTGTCCACTTGGCTCTTTCCTGGGATATGAAACGTGTACCGGAGTCGAGGTTCTTGTCAAGACAGCAGCCCTCAACTTTGGGGTCCCTGTGTCTGCTTCATTTTTTCATTTTCCCAAGGTCAACGCCCATGTGTGGAAGTGCCCTATGCTCTGTGGTTCTGTGTTTTACATGTTTTGGGAAAGAGGATACACTTGTGAAGATTGGCTGTTGGCCATTGACATCCCGCCCATCAGCTTAACAAGGCTCCCTTGACTCCGTGGCCTGCCCTGCCTTTCTGGTTTTTAGACTTTTTTCGCCTGGCCCTTTTGCCCCGGGGGGGGGGAGAGATTTCTTTGTAGTGCTGATTTGCTCTCCCAGGTTGCTTGGTTGGCCAAAAAGGGCGTATGCGTTTTTTCCTGAATATATTCAGGAAAAAACGCATACGCCCTTTTTGGCCAACCGCATCATTGTCCACGTTCTGGCGCTTTTCATGTGCTATCGGGGCCATTCCGATGTACCCGTTGACATCCGTTTCCTGCAGTTCTGCCTTGCGTTCAACGCCTCTTCGTAGCCTGACCTCAATATATTTGGGGGCGATAGTTATCGTTTAGAACTCTGCAGGTTTGGGAAGTGCAGTGCCCCTGAGCTCCATTTCCCAAGTCGCTTTTTTGTGAGTGGCACGCAACACGGCTGGATGGCTTCACGCCCTATTGTCGATCCGGGGTGGCAGGCTGAGCCTTTGGTGAATTCTTCTTCGCGATGGGAAATGAGAGTGACATGTGCCCGACCAAACCCCTCCAGCGAGTCTCTCATTGGTTCCCCCTCTTGCAGTTCATCCTGCGGACAAATTGCAGACGGTACGAAAGAGGCATGGAAAGGCGCTGAGTCTCCAAGTGGGGAGATTGTTAGTAAGGGGTCCTGAATGGAGAACACGAGCACCAGGAGATGAAAAGTGAGGTGAGTTTCAGAAAGCTTTCCCGATCCCACGGTGTAGCGTCCGCTGGGTTTCCAATGAGTGCTTTCGCTGTCGGAAGATTGCGTTGAACCTGGAGAGTTGGGACCCATGGAATGGGGAGCATGCAGGATTCCTTTCAAGGGTCTGCATTTGCTTTCCCAACCTCACCAATCGTCTCAGCCCCAAGAGTGTCCAGCCTTATGTCTTCTGCCGCTGGGGTTGTAGATGTGGTCAATGCTGGTTGCATGCCAGTCCCTGAACGCATTTTGGAAGAATTTCTCTCTGTTTTGCCCTGCTTGTTTCTTCTTTGTGTTGGAAATGTATCCTCAGAATGGGTCTGAGCTGATTTTCCCTGCTGTTTTTAGGCCGCTTTACACACACTTGATGCACTTACACAGAGATATCAAGACTTAGCTTTTAAGATGCTTACTAGTCGGATAGATACTTGTGCGATGAACAGGGTCTGGTGAGTCCAGTTGATTGAGCAAGGAGTAGGTCGTGTCCATTCCACATTCGGTTTTCGGAAGGGTATCTCTGCTCATTTCAAACTCGAGTTTTATGCGTCACCCCACCTCACCTTTCCCCTGAAGCAGGCCTAAGTGTGTTTTCTAAAAGCGTGACTCTGTTCTCTTTGGGGATTCAGTTCATGGGGAGCGATTTTTACATTCCCTCGATAAGTGATATCATAAGTTTCTGTCTTTGTGGGACTTATTTCACTGAGGATGATCGTACCTAAATCCACTCAGGATGCTGCTACCAGCCTCATGACGTGGATTTCATGGCTGAGTGACACTCCATTGGACCTACGTAGCACCACTTGTCCACTTGTCCACTTGTCTTTGTCCACTTGTCCACTTGTCTTTGTCCACTTGGCTCTTTCCTGGGATATGAAACGTGTACCGGAGTCGAGGTTCTTGTCAAGACAGCAGCCCTCAACTTTGGGGTCCCTGTGTCTGGTTGATTTTTTCATTTTCCCAAGGTCAACGCCCATGTGTGGAAGTGCCCTATGCTCTGTGGTTCTGTGTTTTACATGTTTTGGGAAAGAGGATACACTTGTGAAGATTGGCTGTTGGCCATTGACATCCCGCCCATCAGCTTAACAAGGCTCCGTTGACTCCGTGGCCTGCCCTGCCTTTCTGGTTTTTAGACTTTTTTCGCCTGGCCCTTTTGCCCCGGGGGGGGGGGGAGAGATTTCTTTGTAGTGCTGATTTGCTCTCCCAGGTTGTTTGGTTGGCCAAAAAGGGCGTATGCCTTTTTTCCTGAATGGAAAAAAGGCATACGCCCTTTTTGGCCAACCGCATCATTGTCCACGTTCTGGCGCTTTTCATGTGCTATCGGGGCCATTCCGATGTACCCGTTGACATCCGTTTCCTGCAGTTCTGCCTTGCGTTCAACGCCTCTTCGTAGCCTGACCTCAATATATTTGGGGGCGATAGTTATCGTTTAGAACTCTGCAGGTTTGGGAAGTGCAGTGCCCCTGAGCTCCATTTCCCAAGTCGCTTTTTTGTGAGTGGGACGCAACACGGCTGGATGGCTTCACGCCCTATTGTCGATCCGGGGTGGCAGGCTGAGCCTTTGGTGAATTCTTCTTCGCGATGGGAAATGAGAGTGACATGTGCCCGACCAAACCCCTCCAGCGAGTCTCTCATTGGTTCCCCCTCTTGCAGTTCATCCTGCGGACAAATTGCAGACGGTACGAAAGAGGCATGGAAAGGCGCTGAGTCTCCAAGTGGGGAGATTGTTAGTAAGGGGCCTGAATGGAGAACACGAGCACCAGGAGATGAAAAGTGAGGTGAGTTTCAGAAAGCTTTCCCGATCCCACGGTGTAGCATCCGCTGGGTTTCCAATGAGTGCTTTCGCTGTCGGAAGATTGCGTTGAACCTGGAGAGTTGGGACCCATGGAATGGGGAGCACGCAGGATTCCTTTCAAGGGTCTGCATTTGCTTTCCCAACCTCACCAATCGTCTCAGCCCCAAGAGTGTCCAGCCTTATGTCTTCTGCCGCTGGGGCTGTAGATGTGGTCAATCCTGGTTGCATGCCAGTCCCTGAACGCATTTTGGAAGAATTTCTCTCTGTTTTGCCCTGCTTGTTTCTTCTTTGTGTTGGAAATGTATCCTCAGAATGGGTCTGAGCTGATTTTCCCTGCTGTTTTTAGGCCGCTTTACACACACTTGATGCACTTACACAGAGATATCAAGACTTAGCTTTTAAGATGCTTACTAGTCGGATAGATACTTGTGCGATGAACAGGGTCTGGTGAGTCCAGTTGATTGAGCAAGGAGTAGGTCGTGTCCATTCCATATTCGGTTTTCGGAAGGGTATCTGTGCTCATTTCAAACTCGAGTTTTATGCGTCACCCCACCTCACCTTTCCCCTGAAGCAGGCATAAGTGTGTTTCCTAAAAGCGTGACTCTGTTCTGTTTGGGGATTCAGTTCATGGGGAGCGATTTTTACATTCCCTCGATAAGTGATATCATAAGTTTCTGTCTTTGTGGGACTTATTTCACTGAGGATGATCGTACCTAAATCCACTCAGGATGCTGCTACCAGCCTCATGACGTGGATTTCATGGCTGAGTGACACTCCATTGGACCTACGTAGCACCACTTGTCCACTTGTCCACTTGTCTTTGTCCACTTGTCCCCTTGTCTTTGTCCACTTGGCTCTTTCCTGGGATATGAAACGTGTACCGGAGTCGAGGTTCTTGTCAAGACAGCAGCCCTCAACTTTGGGGTCCCTGTGTCTGGTTGATTTTTTCATTTTCCCAAGGTCAACGCCCATGTGTGGAAGTGCCCTATGCTCTGTGGTTCTGTGTTTTACATGTTTTGGGAAAGAGGATACACTTGTGAAGATTGGCTGTTGGCCATTGACATCCCGCCCATCAGCTTAACAAGGCTCCCTTGACTCCGTGGCCTGCCCTGCCTTTCAGGTTTTTAGACTTTTGTCGCCTGGCCCTTTTGCCCCGGGGGGGGGGGAGCGAGAGATTTCTTTGTAGTGCTGATTTGCTCTCCCAGGTTGCTTGGTTGGCCAAAAAGGGCGTATGCGTTTTTTCCTGAATATATTCAGGAAAAAACGCATACGCCCTTTTTGGCCAACCGCATCATTGTCCAGGTTCTGGCGCTTTTCATGTGCTATCGGGGCCATTCCGATGTACCCGTTGACATCCGTTTCCTGCAGTTCTGCCTTGCGTTCAACGCCTCTTCGTAGCCTGACCTCAATATATTTGGGGGCGATAGTTATCGTTTAGAACTCTGCAGGTTTGGGAAGTGCAGTGCCCCTGAGCTCCATTTCCCAAGTCGCTTTTTTGTGAGTGGGACGCAACACGGCTGGATGGCTTCACGCCCTATTGTCGATCCGGGGTGGCAGGCTGAGCCTTTGGTGAATTCTTCTTCGCGATGGGAAATGAGAGTGACATGTGCCCGACCAAACCCCTCCAGCGAGTCTCTCATTGGTTCCCCCTCTTGCAGTTCATCCTGCGGACAAATTGCAGACGGTACGAAAGAGGCATGGAAAGGCGCTGAGTCTCCAAGTGGGGAGATTGTTAGTAAGGGGGCCTGAATGGAGAACACGAGCACCAGGAGATGAAAAGTGAGGTGAGTTTCAGAAAGCTTTCCCGATCCCACGGTGTAGCGTCCGCTGGGTTTCCAATGAGTGCTTTCGCTGTCGGAAGATTGCGTTGAACCTGGAGAGTTGGGACCCATGGAATGGGGAGCACGCAGGATTCCTTTCAAGGGTCTGCATTTGCTTTCCCAACCTCACCAATCGTCTCAGCCCCAAGAGTGTCCAGCCTTATGTCTTCTGCCGCTGGGGCTGTAGATGTGGTCAATGCTGGTTGCATGCCAGTCCCTGAACGCATTTTGGAAGAATTTCTCTCTGTTTTGCCCTGCTTGTTTCTTCTTTGTGTTGGAAATGTATCCTCAGAATGGGTCTGAGCTGATTTTCCCTGCTGTTTTTAGGCTGCTTTACACACACTTGATGCACTTACACAGAGATATCAAGACTTAGCTTTTAAGATGCTTACCAGTCGGATAGATACTTGTGCGATGAACAGGGTCTGGTGAGTCCAGTTGATTGAGCAAGGAGTAGGTCGTGTCCATTGCATATTCGGTTTTCGGAAGGGTATCTGTGCTCATTTCAAACTCGAGTTTTATGCGTCACCCCACCTCACCTTTCCCCTGAAGCAGGCCTAAGTGTGTTTTCTAAGAGCGTGACTCTGTTCTCTTTGGGGATTCAGTTCATGGGGAGCGATTTTTACATTCCCTCGATAAGTGATATCATAAGTTTCTGTCTTTGTGGGACTTATTTCACTGAGGATGATCGTACCTAAATCCACTCAGGATGCTGCTACCAGCCTCATGACGTGGATTTCATGGCTGAGTGACACTCCATTGGACCTACGTAGCACCACTTGTCCACTTGTCCACTTGTCTTTGTCCACTTGTCCACTTGTCTTTGTCCACTTGGCTCTTTCCTGGGATATGAAACGTGTACCGGAGTCGAGGTTCTTGTCAAGACAGCAGCCCTCAACTTTGGGGTCCCTGTGTCTGCTTCATTTTTTCATTTTCCCAAGGTCAACGCCCATGTGTGGAAGTGCCCTATGCTCTGTGGTTCTGTGTTTTACATGTTTTGGGAAAGAGGATACACTTGTGAAGATTGGCTGTTGGCCATTGACATCCCGCCCATCAGCTTAACAAGGCTCCCTTGACTCCGTGGCCTGCCCTGCCTTTCTGGTTTTTAGACTTTTTTCGCCTGGCCCTTTTGCCCCGGGGGGGGGGGGGGAGAGATTTCTTTGTAGTGCTGATTTGCTCTCCCAGGTTGCTTGGTTGGCCAAAAAGGGCGTATGCGTTTTTTCCTGAATATATTCAGGAAAAAACGCATACGCCCTTTTTGGCCAACCGCATCATTGTCCACGTTCTGGCGCTTTTCATGTGCTATCGGGGCCATTCCGATGTACCCGTTGACATCCGTTTCCTGCAGTTCTGCCTTGCGTTCAACGCCTCTTCGTAGCCTGACCTCAATATATTTGGGGGCGATAGTTATCGTTTAGAACTCTGCAGGTTTGGGAAGTGCAGTGCCCCTGAGCTCCATTTCCCAAGTCGCTTTTTTGTGAGTGGCACGCAACACGGCTGGATGGCTTCACGCCCTATTGTCGATCCGGGGTGGCAGGCTGAGCCTTTGGTGAATTCTTCTTCGCGATGGGAAATGAGAGTGACATGTGCCCGACCAAACCCCTCCAGCGAGTCTCTCATTGGTTCCCCCTCTTGCAGTTCATCCTGCGGACAAATTGCAGACGGTACGAAAGAGGCATGGAAAGGCGCTGAGTCTCCAAGTGGGGAGATTGTTAGTAAGGGGGCCTGAATGGAGAACACGAGCACCAGGAGATGAAAAGTGAGGTGAGTTTCAGAAAGCTTTCCCGATCCCACGGTGTAGCGTCCGCTGGGTTTCCAATGAGTGCTTTCGCTGTCGGAAGATTGCGTTGAACCTGGAGAGTTGGGACCCATGGAATGGGGAGCATGCAGGATTCCTTTCAAGGGTCTGCATTTGCTTTCCCAACCTCACCAATCGTCTCAGCCCCAAGAGTGTCCAGCCTTATGTCTTCTGCCGCTGGGGCTGTAGATGTGGTCAATCCTGGTTGCATGCCAGTCCCTGAACGCATTTTGGAAGAATTTCTCTCTGTTTTGCCCTGCTTGTTTCTTCTTTGTGTTGGAAATGTATCCTCAGAATGGGTCTGAGCTGATTTTCCCTGCTGTTTTTAGGCTGCTTTACAAACACTTGATGCACTTACACAGAGATATCAAGACTTAGCTTTTAAGATGCTTACTAGTCGGATAGATACTTGTGCGATGAACAGGGTCTGGTGAGTCCAGTTGATTGAGCAAGGAGTAGGTCGTGTCCATTCCACATTCGGTTTTCGGAAGGGTATCTGTGCTCATTTCAAACTCGAGTTTTATGCGTCACCCCACCTCACCTTTCCCCTGAAGCAGGCCTAAGTGTGTTTTCTAAAAGGGTGACTCTGTTCTCTTTGGGGATTCAGTTCATGGGGAGCGATTTTTACATTCCCTCGATAAGTGATATCATAAGTTTCTGTCTTTGTGGGACTTACTTCACTGAGGATGATCGTACCTAAATCCACTCAGGATGCTGCTACCAGCCTCATGACGTGGATTTCATGGCTGAGTGACACTCCATTGGACCTACGTAGCACCACTTGTCCACTTGTCCACTTGTCTTTGTCCACTTGTCCACTTGTCTTTGTCCACTTGGCTCTTTCCTGGGATATGAAACGTGTACCGGAGTCGAGGTTCTTGTCAAGACAGCAGCCCTCAACTTTGGGGTCCCTGTGTCTGGTTGATTTTTTCATTTTCCCAAGGTCAACGCCCATGTGTGGAAGTGCCCTATGCTCTGTGGTTCTGTGTTTTACATGTTTTGGGAAAGAGGATACACTTGTGAAGATTGGCTGTTGGCCATTGACATCCCGCCCATCAGCTTAACAAGGCTCCATTGACTCCGTGGCCTGCCCTGCCTTTCTGGTTTTTAGACTTTTTTCGCCTGGCCCTTTTGCCCCGGGGGGGGGGGGGAGAGATTTCTTTGTAGTGCTGATTTGCTCTCCCAGGTTGTTTGGTTGGCCAAAAAGGGCGTATGCCTTTTTTCCTGAATATATTCAGGAAAAAAGGCATACGCCCTTTTTGGCCAACCGCATCATTGTCCACATTCTGGCGCTTTTCATGTGCTATCGGGGCCATTCCGATGTACCCGTTGACATCCGTTTCCTGCAGTTCTGCCTTGCGTTCAACGCCTCTTCGTAGCCTGACCTCAATATATTTGGGGGCGATAGTTATCGTTTAGAACTCTGCAGGTTTGGGAAGTGCAGTGCCCCTGAGCTCCATTTCCCAAGTCGCTTTTTTGTGAGTGGGACGCAACACGGCTGGATGGCTTCACGCCCTATTGTCGATCCGGGGTGGCAGGCTGAGCCTTTGGTGAATTCTTCTTCGCGATGGGAAATGAGAGTGACATGTGCCCGACCAAACCCCTCCAGCGAGTCTCTCATTGGTTCCCCCTCTTGCAGTTCATCCTGCGGACAAATTGCAGACGGTACGAAAGAGGCATGGAAAGGCGCTGAGTCTCCAAGTGGGGAGATTGTTAGTAAGGGGCCTGAATGGAGAACACGAGCACCAGGAGATGAAAAGTGAGGTGAGTTTCAGAAAGCTTTCCCGATCCCACGGTGTAGCGTCCGCTGGGTTTCCAATGAGTGCTTTCGCTGTCGGAAGATTGCGTTGAACCTGGAGAGTTGGGACCCATGGAATGGGGAGCACGCAGGATTCCTTTCAAGGGTCTGCATTTGCTTTCCCAACCTCACCAATCGTCTCAGCCCCAAGAGTGTCCAGCCTTATGTCTTCTGCCGCTGGGGCTGTAGATGTGGTCAATCCTGGTTGCATGCCAGTCCCTGAACGCATTTTGGAAGAATTTCTCTCTGTTTTGCCCTGCTTGTTTCTTCTTTGTGTTGGAAATGTATCCTCAGAATGGGTCTGAGCTGATTTTCCCTGCTGTTTTTAGGCTGCTTTACACACACTTGATGCACTTACACAGAGATATCAAGACTTAGCTTTTAAGATGCTTACTAGTCGGATAGATACTTGTGCGATGAACAGGGTCTGGTGAGTCCAGTTGATTGAGCAAGGAGTAGGTCGTGTCCATTCCACATTCGGTTTTCGGAAGGGTATCTGTGCTCATTTCAAACTCGAGTTTTATGCGTCACCCCACCTCACCTTTCCCCTGAAGCAGGCCTAAGTTTGTTTTCTAAAAGCGTGACTCTGTTCTGTTTGGGGATTCAGTTCATGGGGAGCGATTTTTACACTCCCTCGATAAGTGATATCATAAGTTTCTGTCTTTGTGGGACTTATTTCACTGAGGATGATCGTTACTAAATCCACTCAGTATGCTGCTACCAGCCTCATGACGTGGATTTCATGGCTGAGTGACACTCCATTGGACCTACGTAGCACCACTTGTCCACTTGTCCACTTGTCTTTGTCCACTTGTCCACTTGTCTTTGTCCACTTGGCTCTTTCCTGGGATATGAAACGTGTACCGGAGTCGAGGTTCTTGTCAAGACAGCAGCCCTCAACTTTGGGGTCCCTGTGTCTGGTTGATTTTTTCATTTTCCCAAGGTCAACGCCCATGTGTGGAAGTGCCCTATGCTCTGTGGTTCTGTGTTTTCCATGTTTTGGGAAAGAGGATACACTTGTGAAGATTGGCTGTTGGCCATTGACATCCCGCCCATCAGCTTAACAAGGCTCCCTTGACTCCGTGGCCTGCCCTGCCTTTCTGGTTTTTAGACTTTTTTCGCCTGACCCTTTTGCCCCGGGGGGGGGGGGGGGAGAGATTTCTTTGTAGTGCTGATTTGCTCTCCCAGGTTGTTTGGTTGGCCAAAAAGGGCGTATGCCATTTTTCCTGAATATATTCAGGTAAAAAGGCATACGCCCTTTTTGGCCAACCGCATCATTGTCCACGTTCTGGCGCTTTTCATGTGCTATCGGGGCCATTCCGATGTACCCGTTGACATCCGTTTCCTGCAGTTCTGCCTTGCGTTCAACGCCTCTTCGTAGCCTGACCTCAATATATTTTGGGGCGATAGTTATCGTTTAGAACTCTGCAGGTTTGGGAAGTGCAGTGCCCCTGAGCTCCATTTCCCAAGTCGCTTTTTTGTGAGTGGGACGCAACACGGCTGGATGGCTTCACGCCCTATTGTCGATCCGGGGTGGCAGGCTGAGCCTTTGGTGAATTCTTCTTCGCGATGGGAAATGAGAGTGACATGTGCCCGACCAAACACCTCCAGCGAGTCTCTCATTGGTTCCCCCTCTTGCAGTTCATCCTGCGGACAAATTGCAGACGGTACGAAAGAGGCATGGAAAGGCGCTGAGTCTCCAAGTGGGGAGATTGTTAGTAAGGGGGCCTGAATGGAGAACACGAGCACCAGGAGATGAAAAGTGAGGTGAGTTTCAGAAAGCTTTCCCGATCCCACGGTGTAGCATCCGCTGGGTTAACAATGAGTGCTTTCGCTGTCGGAAGATTGCGTTGAACCTGGAGAGTTGGGACCCATGGAATGGGGAGCACGCAGGATTCCTTTCAAGGGTCTGCATTTGCTTTCCCAACCTCACCAATCGTCTCAGCCCCAAGAGTGTCCAGCCTTATGTCTTCTGCCGCTGGGGCTGTAGATGTGGTCAATGCTGGTTGCATGCCAGTCCCTGAACGCATTTTGGAAGAATTTCTCTCTGTTTTGCCCTGCTTGTTTCTTCTTTGTGTTGGAAATGTATCCTCAGAATGGGTCTGAGCTGATTTTCCCTGCTGTTTTTAGGCCGCTTTACACACACTTGATGCACTTACACAGAGATATCAAGACTTAGCTTTTAAGATGCTTACTAGTCGGATAGATACTTGTGCGATGAACAGGGTCTGGTGAGTCCAGTTGATTGAGCAAGGAGTAGGTCGTGTCCATTCCATATTCGGTTTTCGGAAGGGTATCTGTGCTCATTTCAAACTCGAGTTTTATGCGTCACCCCACCTCACCTTTCCCCTGAAGCAGGCCTAAGTGTGTTTCCTAAAAGCGTGACTCTGTTCTGTTTGGGGATTCAGTTCATGGGGAGCGATTTTTACATTCCCTCGATAAGTGATATCATAAGTTTCTGTCTTTGTGGGACTTATTTCACTGAGGATGATCGTACCTAAATCCACTCAGGATGCTGCTACCAGCCTCATGACGTGGATTTCATGGCTGAGTGACACTCCATTAGACCTACGTAGCACCACTTGTCCACTTGTCTTTGTCCACTTGTCCACTTGTCTTTGTCCACTTGCCTCTTTCCTGGGATATGAAACGTGTACCGGAGTCGAGGTTCTTGTCAAGACAGCAGCCATCAACTTTGGGGTCCCTGTGTCTGCTTCATTTTTTCATTTTCCCAAGGTCAACGCCCATGTGTGGAAGTTCCCTATGCTCTGTGGTTCTGTGTTTTACATGTTTTGGGAAAGAGGATACACTTGTGAAGATTGGCTGTTGGCCATTGACATCCCGCCCATCAGCTTAACAAGGCTCCCTTGACTCCGTGGCCTGCCCTGCCTTTCTGGTTTTTAGACTTTTTTCGCCTGGCCCTTTTGCCCCGGGGGGGGGGGGGAGAGATTTCTTTGTAGTGCTGATTTGCTCTCCCAGGTTGCTTGGTTGGCCAAAAAGGGCGTATGCGTTTTTTCCTGAATATATTCAGGAAAAAACGCATACGCCCTTTTTGGCCAACCGCATCATTGTCCACGTTCTGGCGCTTTTCATGTGCTATCGGGGCCATTCCGAT
The DNA here is from genome assembly GCF_026419965.1 of Kogia breviceps. Taxonomy (NCBI): domain Eukaryota; kingdom Metazoa; phylum Chordata; class Mammalia; order Artiodactyla; family Physeteridae; genus Kogia; species Kogia breviceps. The sequence goes on from NC_081312.1 coordinate 95,978,450, forward strand.
GCACCCGTTGACATCCGTTTCCTGCAGTTCTGCCTTGCGTTCAACGCCTCTTCGTAGCCTGACCTCAATATATTTGGGGGCGATAGTTATCGTTTAGAACTCTGCAGGTTTGGGAAGTGCAGTGCCCCTGAGCTCCATTTCCCAAGTCGCTTTTTTGTGAGTGGGACGCAACACGGCTGGATGGCTTCACGCCCTATTGTCGATCCGGGGTGGCAGGCTGAGCCTTTGGTGAATTCTTCTTCGCGATGGGAAATGAGAGTGACATGTGCCCGACCAAACCCCTCCAGCGAGTCTCTCATTGGTTCCCCCTCTTGCAGTTCATCCTGCGGACAAATTGCAGACGGTACGAAAGAGGCATGGAAAGGCGCTGAGTCTCCAAGTGGGGAGATTGTTAGTAAGGGGGCCTGAATGGAGAACACGAGCACCAGGAGATGAAAAGTGAGGTGAGTTTCAGAAAGCTTTCCCGATCCCACGGTGTAGCGTCCGCTGGGTTTCCAATGAGTGCTTTCGCTGTCGGAAGATTGCGTTGAACCTGGAGAGTTGGGACCCATGGAATGGGGAGCACGCAGGATTCCTTTCAAGGGTCTGCATTTGCTTTCCCAACCTCACCAATCGTCTCAGCCCCAAGAGTGTCCAGCCTTATGTCTTCTGCCGCTGGGGTTGTAGATATGGTCAATGCTGGTTGCATGCCAGTCCCTGAACGCATTTTGGAAGAATTTCTCTCTGTTTTGCCCTGCTTGTTTCTTCTTTGTGTTGGAAATGTATCCTCAGAATGGGTCTGAGCTGATTTTCCCTGCTGTTTTTAGGCCGCTTTACACACACTTGATGCACTTACACAGAGATATCAAGACTTAGCTTTTAAGATGCTTACTAGTGGGATAGATACTTGTGCGATGCACAGGGTCTGGTGAGTCCAGTTGATTGAGCAAGGAGTAGGTCGTGTCCATTCCATATTCGGTTTTCGGAAGGGTATCTGTGCTCATTTCAAACTCGAGTTTTATGCGTCACCCCACCTCACCTTTCCCCTGAAGCAGGCCTAAGTGTGTTTCCTAAAAGCGTGACTCTGTTCTGTTTGGGGATTCAGTTCATGGGGAGCGATTTTTACATTCCCTCGATAAGTGATATCATAAGTTTCTGTCTTTGTGGGACTTATTTCACTGAGGATGATCGTACCTAAATCCACTCAGGATGCTGCTACCAGCCTCATGACGTGGATTTCATGGCTGAGTGACACTCCATTGGACCTACGTAGCACCACTTGTCCACTTGTCCACTTGTCTTTGTCCACTTGTCCACTTGTCTTTGTCCACTTGGCTCTTTCCTGGGATATGAAACGTGTACCGGAGTCGAGGTTCTTGTCAAGACAGCAGCCCCCAACTTTGGGGTCCCTGTGTCTGGTTGATTTTTTCATTTTCCCAAGGTCCACTCCCATGTGTGGAAGTGCCCTATGCTCTGTGCTTCTGTGTTTTCCATGTTTTGGGAAAGAGGATACACTTGTGAAGATTGGCTGTTGGCCATTGACATCCCGCCCATCAGCTTAACAAGGCTCCCTTGACTCCGTGGCCTGCCCTGCCTTTCTGGATTTTAAACTTTTTTTGCCTGGTCCTTTTGCCCGGGGGGGGGGGGGGCGAGAGATTTCTTTGTAGTGCTGATTTGCTCTCCCAGGTTGCTTGGTTGGCCAAAAAGGGCGTATGCGTTTTTTCCTGAATATATTCAGGAAAAAACGCATACGCCCTTTTTGGCCAACCGCATCATTGTCCACGTTCTGGCGCTTTTCATGTGCTATCGGGGCCATTCCGATGTACCCGTTGACATCCGTTTCCTGCAGTTCTGCCTTGCGTTCAACGCCTCTTCGTAGCCTGACCTCAATATATTTTGGGGCGATAGTTATCGTTTAGAACTCTGCAGGTTTGGGAAGTGCAGTGCCCCTGAGCTCCATTTCCCAAGTCGCTTTTTTGTGAGTGGGACGCAACACGGCTGGATGGCTTCACGCCCTATTGTCGATCCGGGGTGGCAGGCTGAGCCTTTGGTGAATTCTTCTTCGCGATGGGAAATGAGAGTGACATGTGCCCGACCAAACCCCTCCAGCGAGTCTCTCATTGGTTCCCCCTCTTGCAGTTCATCCTGCGGACAAATTGCAGACGGTACGAAAGAGGCATGGAAAGGCGCTGAGTCTCCAAGTGGGGAGATTGTTAGTAAGGGGGCCTGAATGGAGAACACGAGCACCAGGAGATGAAAAGTGAGGTGAGTTTCAGAAAGCTTTCCCGATCCCACGGTGTAGCGTCCGCTGGGTTTCCAATGAGTGCTTTCGCTGTCGGAAGATTGCGTTGAACCTGGAGAGTTGGGACCCATGGAATGGGGAGCACGCAGGATTCCTTTCAAGGGTCTGCATTTGCTTTCCCAACCTCACCAATCGTCTCAGCCCCAAGAGTGTCCAGCCTTATGTCTTCTGCCGCTGGGGTTGTAGATATGGTCAATGCTGGTTGCATGCCAGTCCCTGAACGCATTTTGGAAGAATTTCTCTCTATTTTGCCCTGCTTGTTTCTTCTTTGTGTTGGAAATGTATCCTCAGAATGGGTCTGAGCTGATTTTCCCTGCTGTTTTTAGGCCGCTTTACACACACTTGATGCACTTACACAGAGATATCAAGACTTAGCTTTTAAGATGCTTACTAGTGGGATAGATACTTGTGCGATGCACAGGGTCTGGTGAGTCCAGTTGATTGAGCAAGGAGTAGGTCGTGTCCATTCCATATTCGGTTTTCGGAAGGGTATCTGTGCTCATTTCAAACTCGAGTTTTATGCGTCACCCCACCTCACCTTTCCCCTGAAGCAGGCCTAAGTGTGTTTCCTAAAAGCGTGACTCTGTTCTGTTTGGGGATTCAGTTCATGGGGAGCGATTTTTACATTCCCTCGATAAGTGATATCATAAGTTTCTGTCTTTGTGGGACTTATTTCACTGAGGATGATCGTACCTAAATCCACTCAGGATGCTGCTACCAGCCTCATGACGTGGATTTCATGGCTGAGTGACACTCCATTGGACCTACGTAGCACCACTTGTCCACTTGACCACTTGTCTTTGTCCACTTGTCCACTTGTCTTTGTCCACTTGGCTCTTTCCTGGGATATGAAACGTGTACCGGAGTCGAGGTTCTTGTCAAGACAGCAGCCCCCAACTTTGGGGTCCCTGTGTCTGGTTGATTTTTTCATTTTCCCAAGGTCAACTCCCATGTGTGGAAGTGCCCTATGCTCTGTGCTTCTGTGTTTTCCATGTTTTGGGAAAGAGGATACACTTGTGAAGATTGGCTGTTGGCCATTGACATCCCGCCCATCAGCTTAACAAGGCTCCCTTGACTCCGTGGCCTGCCCTGCCTTTCTGGATTTTAGACTTTTTTTGCCTGGTCCTTTTGCCCTGGGTGGGGGGGGGCGAGAGATTTCTTTGTAGTGCTGATTTGCTCTCCCAGGTTGCTTGGTTGGCCAAAAAGGGCGTATGCGTTTTTTCCTGAATATATTCAGGAAAAAACGCATACGCCCTTTTTGGCCAACCGCATCATTGTCCACGTTCTGGCGCTTTTCATGTGCTATCGGGGCCATTCCGATGTACCCGTTGACATCCGTTTCCTGCAGTTCTGCCTTGCGTTCAACGCCTCTTCGTAGCCTGACCTCAATATATTTTGGGGCGATAGTTATCGTTTAGAACTCTGCAGGTTTGGGAAGTGCAGTGCCCCTGAGCTCCATTTCCCAAGTCGCTTTTTTGTGAGTGGGACGCAACACGGCTGGATGGCTTCACGCCCTATTGTCGATCCGGGGTGGCAGGCTGAGCCTTTGGTGAATTCTTCTTCGCGATGGGAAATGAGAGTGACATGTGCCCGACCAAACCCCTCCAGCGAGTCTCTCATTGGTTCCCCCTCTTGCAGTTCATCCTGCGGACAAATTGCAGACGGTACGAAAGAGGCATGGAAAGGCGCTGAGTCTCCAAGTGGGGAGATTGTTAGTAAGGGGGCCTGAATGGAGAACACGAGCACCAGGAGATGAAAAGTGAGGTGAGTTTCAGAAAGCTTTCCCGATCCCACGGTGTAGCGTCCGCTGGGTTTCCAATGAGTGCTTTCGCTGTCGGAAGATTGCGTTGAACCTGGAGAGTTGGGACCCATGGAATGGGGAGCATGCAGGATTCCTTTCAAGGGTCTGCATTTGCTTTCCCAACCTCACCAATCGTCTCAGCCCCAAGAGTGTCCAGCCTTATGTCTTCTGCCGCTGGGGCTGTAGATGTGGTCAATCCTGGTTGCATGCCAGTCCCTGAACGCATTTTGGAAGAATTTCTCTCTGTTTTGCCCTGCTTGTTTCTTCTTTGTGTTGGAAATGTATCCTCAGAATGGGTCTGAGCTGATTTTCCCTGCTGTTTTTAGGCTGCTTTACACACACTTGATGCACTTACACAGAGATATCAAGACTTAGCTTTTAAGATGCTTACTAGTCGGATAGATACTTGTGCGATGAACAGGGTCTGGTGAGTCCAGTTGATTGAGCAAGGAGTAGGTCGTGTCCATTCCATATTCGGTTTTCGGAAGGGTATCTGTGCTCATTTCAAACTCGAGTTTTATGCGTCACCCCACCTCACCTTTCCCCTGAAGCAGGCCTAAGTGTGTTTTCTAAAAGCGTGACTCTGTTCTGTTTGGGGATTCAGTTCATGGGGAGCGATTTTTACATTCCCTCGATAAGTGATATCATAAGTTTCTGTCTTTGTGGGACTTATTTCACTGAGGATGATCGTACCTAAATCCACTCAGGATGCTGCTACCAGCCTCATGACGTGGATTTCATGGCTGAGTGACACTCCATTGGACCTACGTAGCACCACTTGTCCACTTGTCCACTTGTCTTTGTCCACTTGTCCACTTGTCTTTGTCCACTTGGCTCTTTCCTGGGATATGAAACGTGTACCGGAGTCGAGGTTCTTGTCAAGACAGCAGCCCTCAACTTTGGGGTCCCTGTGTCTGGTTGATTTTTTCATTTTCCCAAGGTCAACGCCCATGTGTGGAAGTGCCCTATGCTCTGTGGTTCTGTGTTTTACATGTTTTGGGAAAGAGGATACACTTGTGAAGATTGGCTGTTGGCCATTGACATCCCGCCCATCAGCTTAACAAGGCTCCCTTGACTCCGTGGCCTGCCCTGCCTTTCTGGTTTTTAGACTTTTTTCGCCTGGCCCTTTTGCCCCTGGGGGGGGGGGAGCGAGAGATTTCTTTGTAGTGCTGATTTGCTCTCCCAGGTTGCTTGGTTGGCCAAAAAGGGCGTATGCGTTTTTTCCTGAATATATTCAGGAAAAAACGCATACGCCCTTTTTGGCCAACCGCATCATTGTCCACGTTCTGGCGCTTTTCATGTGCTATCGGGGCCATTCCGATGTACCCGTTGACATCCGTTTCCTGCAGTTCTGCCTTGCGTTCAACGCCTCTTCGTAGCCTGACCTCAATATATTTGGGGGCGATAGTTATCGTTTAGAACTCTGCAGGTTTGGGAAGTGCAGTGCCCCTGAGCTCCATTTCCCAAGTCGCTTTTTTGTGAGTGGGACGCAACACGGCTGGATGGCTTCACGCCCTATTGTCGATCCGGGGTGGCAGCCTGAGCCTTTGGTGAATTCTTCTTCGCGATGGGAAATGAGAGTGACATGTGCCCGACCAAACCCCTCCAGCGAGTCTCTCATTGGTTCCCCCTCTTGCAGTTCATCCTGCGGACAAATTGCAGACGGTACGAAAGAGGCATGGAAAGGCGCTGAGTCTCCAAGTGGGGAGATTGTTAGTAAGGGGGCCTGAATGGAGAACACGAGCACCAGGAGATGAAAAGTGAGGTGAGTTTCAGAAAGCTTTCCCGATCCCACGGTGTAGCGTCCGCTGGGTTTCCAATGAGTGCTTTCGCTGTCGGAAGATTGCGTTGAACCTGGAGAGTTGGGACCCATGGAATGGGGAGCACGCAGGATTCCTTTCAAGGGTCTGCATTTGCTTTCCCAACCTCACCAATCGTCTCAGCCCCAAGAGTGTCCAGCCTTATGTCTTCTGCCGCTGGGGTTGTAGATATGGTCAATGCTGGTTGCATGCCAGTCCCTGAACGCATTTTGGAAGAATTTCTCTCTGTTTTGCCCTGCTTGTTTCTTCTTTGTGTTGGAAATGTATCCTCAGAATGGGTCTGAGCTGATTTTCCCTGCTGTTTTTAGGCCGCTTTACACACACTTGATGCACTTACACAGAGATATCAAGACTTAGCTTTTAAGATGCTTACTAGTCGGATAGATACTTGTGCGATGCACAGGGTCTGGTGAGTCCAGTTGATTGAGCAAGGAGTAGGTCGTGTCCATTCCATATTCGGTTTTCGGAAGGGTATCTGTGCTCATTTCAAACTCGAGTTTTATGCGTCACCGCACCTCACCTTTCCCCTGAAGCAGGCCTAAGTGTGTTTCCTAAAAGCGTGACTCTGTTCTGTTTGGGGATTCAGTTCATGGGGAGCGATTTTTACATTCCCTCGATAAGTGATATCATAAGTTTCTGTCTTTGTGGGACTTATTTCACTGAGGATGATCGTACCTAAATCCACTCAGGATGCTGCTACCAGCCTCATGACGTGGATTTCATGGCTGAGTGACACTCCATTGGACCTACGTAGCACCACTTGTCCACTTGTCCACTTGTCTTTGTCCACTTGTCCACTTGTCTTTGTCCACTTGGCTCTTTCCTGGGATATGAAACGTGTACCGGAGTCGAGGTTCTTGTCAAGACAGCAGCCCCCAACTTTGGGGTCCCTGTGTCTGGTTGATTTTTTCATTTTCCCAAGGTCAACTCCCATGTGCGGAAGTGCCCTATGCTCTGTGGTTCTGTGTTTTCCATGTTTTGGGAAAGAGGATACACTTGTGAAGATTGGCTGTTGGCCATTGACATCCCGCCCATCAGCTTAACAAGGCTCCCTTGACTCCGTGGCCTGCCCTGCCTTTCTGGATTTTAGACTTTTTTTGCCTGGTCCTTTTGCCCTGGGGGGGGGGGCGAGAGATTTCTTTGTAGTGCTGATTTGCTCTCCCAGGTTGCTTGGTTGGCCAAAAAGGGCGTATGCGTTTTTTCCTGAATATATTCAGGAAAAAACGCATACGCCCTTTTTGGCCAACCGCATCATTGTCCACGTTCTGGCGCTTTTCATGTGCTATCGGGGCCATTCCGATGTACCCGTTGACATCCGTTTCCTGCAGTTCTGCCTTGCGTTCAACGCCTCTTCGTAGCCTGACCTCAATATATTTGGGGGCGATAGTTATCGTTTAGAACTCTGCAGGTTTGGGAAGTGCAGTGCCCCTGAGCTCCATTTCCCAAGTCGCTTTTTTGTGAGTGGGACGCAACACGGCTGGATGGCTTCACGCCCTATTGTCGATCCGGGGTGGCAGGCTGAGCCTTTGGTGAATTCTTCTTCGCGATGGGAAATGAGAGTGACATGTGCCCGACCAAACCCCTCCAGCGAGTCTCTCATTGGTTCCCCCTCTTGCAGTTCATCCTGCGGACAAATTGCAGACGGTACGAAAGAGGCATGGAAAGGCGCTGAGTCTCCAAGTGGGGAGATTGTTAGTAAGGGGGCCTGAATGGAGAACACGAGCACCAGGAGATGAAAAGTGAGGTGAGTTTCAGAAAGCTTTCCCGATCCCACGGTGTAGCGTCCGCTGGGTTTCCAATGAGTGCTTTCGCTGTCGGAAGATTGCGTTGAACCTGGAGAGTTGGGACCCATGGAATGGGGAGCACGCAGGATTCCTTTCAAGGGTCTGCATTTGCTTTCCCAACCTCACCAATCGTCTCAGCCCCAAGAGTGTCCAGCCTTATGTCTTCTGCCGCTGGGGTTGTAGATGTGGTCAATGCTGGTTGCATGCCAGTCCCTGAACGCATTTTGGAAGAATTTCTCTCTGTTTTGCCCTGCTTGTTTCTTCTTTGTGTTGGAAATGTATCCTCAGAATGGGTCTGAGCTGATTTTCCCTGCTGTTTTTAGGCCGCTTTACACACACTTGATGCACTTACACAGAGATATCAAGACTTAGCTTTTAAGATGCTTACTAGTGGGATAGATACTTGTGCGATGCACAGGGTCTGGTGAGTCCAGTTGATTGAGCAAGGAGTAGGTCGTGTCCATTCCATATTCGGTTTTCGGAAGGGTATCTGTGCTCATTTCAAACTCGAGTTTTATGCGTCACCCCACCTCACCTTTCCCCTGAAGCAGGCCTAAGTGTGTTTCCTAAAAGCGTGACTCTGTTCTGTTTGGGGATTCAGTTCATGGGGAGCGATTTTTACATTCCCTCGATAAGTGATATCATAAGTTTCTGTCTTTGTGGGACTTATTTCACTGAGGATGATCGTACCTAAATCCACTCAGGATGCTGCTACCAGCCTCATGACGTGGATTTCATGGCTGAGTGACACTCCATTGGACCTACGTAGCACCACTTGTCCACTTGACCACTTGTCTTTGTCCACTTGTCCACTTGTCTTTGTCCACTTGGCTCTTTCCTGGGATATGAAACGTGTACCGGAGTCGAGGTTCTTGTCAAGACAGCAGCCCCCAACTTTGGGGTCCCTGTGTCTGGTTGATTTTTTCATTTTCCCAAGGTCAACTCCCATGTGTGGAAGTGCCCTATGCTCTGTGGTTCTGTGTTTTCCATGTTTTGGGAAAGAGGATACACTTGTGAAGATTGGCTGTTGGCCATTGACATCCCGCCCATCAGCTTAACAAGGCTCCCTTGACTCCGTGGCCTGCCCTGCCTTTCTGGATTTTAGACTTTTTTTGCCTGGTCCTTTTGCCCTGGGGGGGGGGGCGAGAGATTTCTTTGTAGTGCTGATTTGCTCTCCCAGGTTGCTTGGTTGGCCAAAAAGGGCGTATGCGTTTTTTCCTGAATATATTCAGGAAAAAACGCATACGCCCTTTTTGGCCAACCGCATCATTGTCCACGTTCTGGCGCTTTTCATGTGCTATCGGGGCCATTCCGATGTACCCGTTGACATCCGTTTCCTGCAGTTCTGCCTTGCGTTCAACGCCTCTTCGTAGCCTGACCTCAATATATTTGGGGGCGATAGTTATCGTTTAGAACTCTGCAGGTTTGGGAAGTGCAGTGCCCCTGAGCTCCATTTCCCAAGTCGCTTTTTTGTGAGTGGGACGCAACACGGCTGGATGGCTTCACGCCCTATTGTCGATCCGGGGTGGCAGGCTGAGCCTTTGGTGAATTCTTCTTCGCGATGGGAAATGAGAGTGACATGTGCCCGACCAAACCCCTCCAGCGAGTCTCTCATTGGTTCCCCCTCTTGCAGTTCATCCTGCGGACAAATTGCAGACGGTACGAAAGAGGCATGGAAAGGCGCTGAGTCTCCAAGTGGGGAGATTGTTAGTAAGGGGGCCTGAATGGAGAACACGAGCACCAGGAGATGAAAAGTGAGGTGAGTTTCAGAAAGCTTTCCCGATCCCACGGTGTAGCGTCCGCTGGGTTTCCAATGAGTGCTTTCGCTGTCGGAAGATTGCGTTGAACCTGGAGAGTTGGGACCCATGGAATGGGGAGCATGCAGGATTCCTTTCAAGGGTCTGCATTTGCTTTCCCAACCTCACCAATCGTCTCAGCCCCAAGAGTGTCCAGCCTTATGTCTTCTGCCGCTGGGGCTGTAGATGTGGTCAATCCTGGTTGCATGCCAGTCCCTGAACGCATTTTGGAAGAATTTCTCTCTGTTTTGCCCTGCTTGTTTCTTCTTTGTGTTGGAAATGTATCCTCAGAATGGGTCTGAGCTGATTTTCCCTGCTGTTTTTAGGCTGCTTTACACACACTTGATGCACTTACACAGAGATATCAAGACTTAGCTTTTAAGATGCTTACTAGTCGGATAGATACTTGTGCGATGAACAGGGTCTGGTGAGTCCAGTTGATTGAGCAAGGAGTAGGTCGTGTCCATTCCATATTCGGTTTTCGGAAGGGTATCTGTGCTCATTTCAAACTCGAGTTTTATGCGTCACCCCACCTCACCTTTCCCCTGAAGCAGGCCTAAGTGTGTTTTCTAAAAGCGTGACTCTGTTCTGTTTGGGGATTCAGTTCATGGGGAGCGATTTTTACATTCCCTCGATAAGTGATATCATAAGTTTCTGTCTTTGTGGGACTTATTTCACTGAGGATGATCGTACCTAAATCCACTCAGGATGCTGCTACCAGCCTCATGACGTGGATTTCATGGCTGAGTGACACTCCATTGGACCTACGTAGCACCACTTGTCCACTTGTCCACTTGTCTTTGTCCACTTGTCCACTTGTCTTTGTCCACTTGGCTCTTTCCTGGGATATGAAACGTGTACCGGAGTCGAGGTTCTTGTCAAGACAGCAGCCCTCAACTTTGGGGTCCCTGTGTCTGGTTGATTTTTTCATTTTCCCAAGGTCAACGCCCATGTGTGGAAGTGCCCTATGCTCTGTGGTTCTGTGTTTTACATGTTTTGGGAAAGAGGATACACTTGTGAAGATTGGCTGTTGGCCATTGACATCCCGCCCATCAGCTTAACAAGGCTCCCTTGACTCCGTGGCCTGCCCTGCCTTTCTGGTTTTTAGACTTTTTTCGCCTGGCCCTTTTGCCCCTGGGGGGGGGGAGCGAGAGATTTCTTTGTAGTGCTGATTTGCTCTCCCAGGTTGCTTGGTTGGCCAAAAAGGGCGTATGCGTTTTTTCCTGAATATATTCAGGAAAAAACGCATACGCCCTTTTTGGCCAACCGCATCATTGTCCACGTTCTGGCGCTTTTCATGTGCTATCGGGGCCATTCCGATGTACCCGTTGACATCCGTTTCCTGCAGTTCTGCCTTGCGTTCAACGCCTCTTCGTAGCCTGACCTCAATATATTTGGGGGCGATAGTTATCGTTTAGAACTCTGCAGGTTTGGGAAGTGCAGTGCCCCTGAGCTCCATTTCCCAAGTCGCTTTTTTGTGAGTGGGACGCAACACGGCTGGATGGCTTCACGCCCTATTGTCGATCCGGGGTGGCAGGCTGAGCCTTTGGTGAATTCTTCTTCGCGATGGGAAATGAGAGTGACATGTGCCCGACCAAACCCCTCCAGCGAGTCTCTCATTGGTTCCCCCTCTTGCAGTTCATCCTGCGGACAAATTGCAGACGGTACGAAAGAGGCATGGAAAGGCGCTGAGTCTCCAAGTGGGGAGATTGTTCGTAAGGGGGCCTGAATGGAGAACACGAGCACCAGGAGATGAAAAGTGAGGTGAGTTTCAGAAAGCTTTCCCGATCCCACGGTGTAGCATCCGCTGGGTTTCCAATGAGTGCTTTCGCTGTCGGAAGATTGCGTTGAACCTGGAGAGTTGGGACCCATGGAATGGGGAGCACGCAGGATTCCTTTCAAGGGTCTGCATTTGCTTTCCCAACCTCACCAATCGTCTCAGCCCCAAGAGTGTCCAGCCTTATGTCTTCTGCCGCTGGGGTTGTAGATGTGGTCAATGCTGGTTGCATGCCAGTCCCTGAACGCATTTTGGAAGAATTTCTCTCTGTTTTGCCCTGCTTGTTTCTTCTTTGTGTTGGAAATGTATCCTCAGAATGGGTCTGAGCTGATTTTCCCTGCTGTTTTTAGGCCGCTTTACACACACTTGATGCACTTACACAGAGATATCAAGACTTAGCTTTTAAGATGCTTACTAGTCGGATAGATACTTGTGCGATGAACAGGGTCTGGTGAGTCCAGTTGATTGAGCAAGGAGTAGGTCGTGTCCATTCCATATTCGGTTTTCGGAAGGGTATCTGTGCTCATTTCAAACTCGAGTTTTATGCGTCACCCCACCTCACCTTTCCCCTGAAGCAGGCCTAAGTGTGTTTTCTAAAAGGGTGACTCTGTTCTGTTTGGGGATTCAGTTCATGGGGAGCGATTTTTACATTCCCTCGATAAGTGATATCATAAGTTTCTGTCTTTGTGGGACTTACTTCACTGAGGATGATCGTACCTAAATCCACTCAGGATGCTGCTACCAGCCTCATGACGTGGATTTCATGGCTGAGTGACACTCCATTGGACCTACGTAGCACCACTTGTCCACTTGTCCACTTGTCTTTGTCCACTTGTCCACTTGTCTTTGTCCACTTGGCTCTTTCCTGGGATATGAAACGTGTACCGGAGTCGAGGTTCTTGTCAAGACAGCAGCCCTCAACTTTGGGGTCCCTGTGTCTGCTTCATTTTTTCATTTTCCCAAGGTCAACGCCCATGTGTGGAAGTGCCCTATGCTCTGTGGTTCTGTGTTTTACATGTTTTGGGAAAGAGGATACACTTGTGAAGATTGGCTGTTGGCCATTGACATCCCGCCCATCAGCTTAACAAGGCTCCCTTGACTCCGTGGCCTGCCCTGCCTTTCTGGTTTTTAGACTTTTTTCGCCTGGCCCTTTTGCCCCGGGGAGGGGGGAGAGATTTCTTTGTAGTGCTGATTTGCTCTCCCAGGTTGCTTGGTTGGCCAAAAAGGGCGTATGCGTTTTTTCCTGAATATATTCAGGAAAAAACGCATACGCCCTTTTTGGCCAACCGCATCATTGTCCACGTTCTGGCGCTTTTCATGTGCTATCGGGGCCATTCCCATGTACCCGTTGACATCCGTTTCCTGCAGTTCTGCCTTGCGTTCAACGCCTCTTCGTAGCCTGACCTCAATATATTTGGGGGCGATAGTTATCGTTTAGAACTCTGCAGGTTTGGGAAGTGCAGTGCCCCTGAGCTCCATTTCCCAAGTCGCTTTTTTGTGAGTGGGACGCAACACGGCTGGATGGCTTCACGCCCTATTGTCGATCCGGGGTGGCAGGCTGAGCCTTTGGTGAATTCTTCTTCGCGATGGGAAATGAGAGTGACATGTGCCCGACCAAACCCCTCCAGCGAGTCTCTCATTGGTTCCCCCTCTTGCAGTTCATCCTGCGGACAAATTGCAGACGGTACGAAAGAGGCATGGAAAGGCGCTGAGTCTCCAAGTGGGGAGATTGTTAGTAAGGGGGCCTGAATGGAGAACACGAGCACCAGGAGATGAAAAGTGAGGTGAGTTTCAGAAAGCTTTCCCGATCCCACGGTGTAGCGTCCGCTGGGTTTCCAATGAGTGCTTTCGCTGTCGGAAGATTGCGTTGAACCTGGAGAGTTGGGACCCATGGAATGGGGAGCACGCAGGATTCCTTTCAAGGGTCTGCATTTGCTTTCCCAACCTCACCAATCGTCTCAGCCCCAAGAGTGTCCAGCCTTATGTCTTCTGCCGCTGGGGCTGTAGATGTGGTCAATCCTGGTTGCATGCCAGTCCCTGAACGCATTTTGGAAGAATTTCTCTCTGTTTTGCCCTGCTTGTTTCTTCTTTGTGTTGGAAATGTATCCTCAGAATGGGTCTGAGCTGATTTTCCCTGCTGTTTTTAGGCTGCTTTACACACACTTGATGCACTTACACAGAGATATCAAGACTTAGCTTTTAAGATGCTTACTAGTCGGATAGATACTTGTGCGATGAACAGGGTCTGGTGAGTCCAGTTGATTGAGCAAGGAGTAGGTCGTGTCCATTCCATATTCGGTTTTCGGAAGGGTATCTGTGCTCATTTCAAACTCGAGTTTTATGCGTCACCCCACCTCACCTTTCCCCTGAAGCAGGCCTAAGTGTGTTTTCTAAAAGCGTGACTCTGTTCTGTTTGGGGATTCAGTTCATGGGGAGCGATTTTTACATTCCCTCGATAAGTGATATCATAAGTTTCTGTCTTTGTGGGACTTATTTCACTGAGGATGATCGTACCTAAATCCACTCAGTATGCTGCTATCAGCCTCATGACGTGGATTTCATGGCTGAGTGACACTCCATTGGACCTACGTAGCACCACTTGTCCACTTGTCCACTTGTCTTTGTCCACTTGTCCACTTGTCTTTGTCCACTTGGCTCTTTCCTGGGATATGAAACGTGTACCGGAGTCGAGGTTCTTGTCAAGACAGCAGCCCTCAACTTTGGGGTCCCTGTGTCTGGTTGATTTTTTCATTTTCCCAAGGTCAACGCCCATGTGTGGAAGTGCTCTATGCTCTGTGGTTCTGTGTTTTACATGTTTTGGGAAAGAGGATACACTTGTGAAGATTGGCTGTTGGCCATTGACATCCCGCCCATCAGCTTAACAAGGCTCCCTTGACTCCGTGGCCTGCCCTGCCTTTCAGGTTTTTAGACTTTTTTCGCCTGGCCCTTTTGCCCCGGGGGGGGGGGGAGCGAGAGATTTCTTTGTAGTGCTGATTTGCTCTCCCAGGTTGCTTGGTTGGCCAAAAAGGGCGTATGCGTTTTTTCCTGAATATATTCAGGAAAAAACGCATACGCCCTTTTTGGCCAACCGCATCATTGTCCACGTTCTGGCGCTTTTCATGTGCTATCGGGGCCATTCCGATGTACCCGTTGACATCCGTTTCCTGCAGTTCTGCCTTGCGTTCAACGCCTCTTCGTAGCCTGACCTCAATATATTTGGGGGCGATAGTTATCGTTTAGAACTCTGCAGGTTTGGGAAGTGCAGTGCCCCTGAGCTCCATTTCCCAAGTCGCTTTTTTGTGAGTGGGACGCAACACGGCTGGATGGCTTCACGCCCTATTGTCGATCCGGGGTGGCAGGCTGAGCCTTTGGTGAATTCTTCTTCGCGATGGGAAATGAGAGTGACATGTGCCCGACCAAACCCCTCCAGCGAGTCTCTCATTGGTTCCCCCTCTTGCAGTTCATCCTGCGGACAAATTGCAGACGGTACGAAAGAGGCATGGAAAGGCGCTGAGTCTCCAAGTGGGGAGATTGTTAGTAAGGGGGCCTGAATGGAGAACACGAGCACCAGGAGATGAAAAGTGAGGTGAGTTTCAGAAAGCTTTCCCGATCCCACGGTGTAGCGTCCGCTGGGTTTCCAATGAGTGCTTTCGCTGTCGGAAGATTGCGTTGAACCTGGAGAGTTGGGACCCATGGAATGGGGAGCACGCAGGATTCCTTTCAAGGGTCTGCATTTGCTTTCCCAACCTCACCAATCGTCTCAGCCCCAAGAGTGTCCAGCCTTATGTCTTCTGCCGCTGGGGCTGTAGATGTGGTCAATCCTGGTTGCATGCCAGTCCCTGAACGCATTTTGGAAGAATTTCTCTCTGTTTTGCCCTGCTTGTTTCTTCTTTGTGTTGGAAATGTATCCTCAGAATGGGTCTGAGCTGATTTTCCCTGCTGTTTTTAGGCTGCTTTACACACACTTGATGCACTTACACAGAGATATCAAGACTTAGCTTTTAAGATGCTTACTAGTCGGATAGATACTTGTGCGATGAACAGGGTCTGGTGAGTCCAGTTGATTGAGCAAGGAGTAGGTCGTGTCCATTCCATATTCGGTTTTCGGAAGGGTATCTGTGCTCATTTCAAACTCGAGTTTTATGCGTCACCCCACCTCACCTTTCCCCTGAAGCAGGCCTAAGTGTGTTTTCTAAAAGCGTGACTCTGTTCTGTTTGGGGATTCAGTTCATGGGGAGCGATTTTTACATTCCCTCGATAAGTGATATCATAAGTTTCTGTCTTTGTGGGACTTATTTCACTGAGGATGATCGTACCTAAATCCACTCAGTATGCTGCTATCAGCCTCATGACGTGGATTTCATGGCTGAGTGACACTCCATTGGACCTACGTAGCACCACTTGTCCACTTGTCCACTTGTCTTTGTCCACTTGTCCACTTGTCTTTGTCCACTTGGCTCTTTCCTGGGATATGAAACGTGTACCGGAGTCGAGGTTCTTGTCAAGACAGCAGCCCTCAACTTTGGGGTCCCTGTGTCTGGTTGATTTTTTCATTTTCCCAAGGTCAACGCCCATGTGTGGAAGTGCTCTATGCTCTGTGGTTCTGTGTTTTACATGTTTTGGGAAAGAGGATACACTTGTGAAGATTGGCTGTTGGCCATTGACATCCCGCCCATCAGCTTAACAAGGCTCCCTTGACTCCGTGGCCTGCCCTGCCTTTCAGGTTTTTAGACTTTTTTCGCCTGGCCCTTTTGCCCCGGGGGGGGGGGGGAGCGAGAGATTTCTTTGTAGTGCTGATTTGCTCTCCCAGGTTGCTTGGTTGGCCAAAAAGGGCGTATGCGTTTTTTCCTGAATATATTCAGGAAAAAACGCATACGCCCTTTTTGGCCAACCGCATCATTGTCCACGTTCTGGCGCTTTTCATGTGCTATCGGGGCCATTCCGATGTACCCGTTGACATCCGTTTCCTGCAGTTCTGCCTTGCGTTCAACGCCTCTTCGTAGCCTGACCTCAATATATTTGGGGGCGATAGTTATCGTTTAGAACTCTGCAGGTTTGGGAAGTGCAGTGCCCCTGAGCTCCATTTCCCAAGTCGCTTTTTTGTGAGTGGGACGCAACACGGCTGGATGGCTTCACGCCCTATTGTCGATCCGGGGTGGCAGCCTGAGCCTTTGGTGAATTCTTCTTCGCGATGGGAAATGAGAGTGACATGTGCCCGACCAAACCCCTCCAGCGAGTCTCTCATTGGTTCCCCCTCTTGCAGTTCATCCTGCGGACAAATTGCAGACGGTACGAAAGAGGCATGGAAAGGCGCTGAGTCTCCAAGTGGGGAGATTGTTAGTAAGGGGGCCTGAATGGAGAACACGAGCACCAGGAGATGAAAAGTGAGGTGAGTTTCAGAAAGCTTTCCCGATCCGACGGTGTAGCGTCCGCTGGGTTTCCAATGAGTGCTTTCGCTGTCGTAAGATTGCGTTGAACCTGGAGAGTTGGGACCCATGGAATGGGGAGCACGCAGGATTCCTTTCAAGGGTCTGCATTTGCTTTCCCAACCTCACCAATCGTCTCAGCCCCAAGAGTGTCCAGCCTTATGTCTTCTGCCGCTGGGGCTGTAGATGTGGTCAATCCTGGTTGCATGCCAGTCCCTGAACGCATTTTGGAAGAATTTCTCTCTGTTTTGCCCTGCTTGTTTCTTCTTTGTGTTGGAAATGTATCCTCAGAATGGGTCTGAGCTGATTTTCCCTGCTGTTTTTAGGCTGCTTTACACACACTTGATGCACTTACACAGAGATATCAAGACTTAGCTTTTAAGATGCTTACTAGTCGGATAGATACTTGTGCGATGAACAGGGTCTGGTGAGTCCAGTTGATTGAGCAAGGAGTAGGTCGTGTCCATTCCATATTCGGTTTTCGGAAGGGTATCTGTGCTCATTTCAAACTCGAGTTTTATGCGTCACCCCACCTCACCTTTCCCCTGAAGCAGGCCTAAGTGTGTTTTCTAAAAGCGTGACTCTGTTCTGTTTGGGGATTCAGTTCATGGGGAGCGATTTTTACATTCCCTCGATAAGTGATATCATAAGTTTCTGTCTTTGTGGGACTTATTTCACTAAGGATGATCGTACCTAAATCCACTCAGTATGCTGCTATCAGCCTCATGACGTGGATTTCATGGCTGAGTGACACTCCATTGGACCTACGTAGCACCACTTGTCCACTTGTCCACTTGTCTTTGTCCACTTGTCCACTTGTCTTTGTCCACTTGGCTCTTTCCTGGGATATGAAACGTGTACCGGAGTCGAGGTTCTTGTCAAGACAGCAGCCCTCAACTTTGGGGTCCCTGTGTCTGGTTGATTTTTTCATTTTCCCAAGGTCAACGCCCATGTGTGGAAGTGCTCTATGCTCTGTGGTTCTGTGTTTTACATGTTTTGGGAAAGAGGATACACTTGTGAAGATTGGCTGTTGGCCATTGACATCCCGCCCATCAGCTTAACAAGGCTCCCTTGACTCCGTGGCCTGCCCTGCCTTTCAGGTTTTTAGACTTTTTTCGCCTGGCCCTTTTGCCCCGGGGGGGGGGGAGCGAGAGATTTCTTTGTAGTGCTGATTTGCTCTCCCAGGTTGCTTGGTTGGCCAAAAAGGGCGTATGCGTTTTTTCCTGAATATATTCAGGAAAAAACGCATACGCCCTTTTTGGCCAACCGCATCATTGTCCACGTTCTGGCGCTTTTCATGTGCTATCGGGGCCATTCCGATGTACCCGTTGACATCCGTTTCCTGCAGTTCTGCCTTGCGTTCAACGCCTCTTCGTAGCCTGACCTCAATATATTTGGGGGCGATAGTTATCGTTTAGAACTCTGCAGGTTTGGGAAGTGCAGTGCCCCTGAGCTCCATTTCCCAAGTCGCTTTTTTGTGAGTGGGACGCAACACGGCTGGATGGCTTCACGCCCTATTGTCGATCCGGGGTGGCAGGCTGAGCCTTTGGTGAATTCTTCTTCGCGATGGGAAATGAGAGTGACATGTGCCCGACCAAACCCCTCCAGCGAGTCTCTCATTGGTTCCCCCTCTTGCAGTTCATCCTGCGGACAAATTGCAGACGGTACGAAAGAGGCATGGAAAGGCGCTGAGTCTCCAAGTGGGGAGATTGTTAGTAAGGGGGCCTGAATGGAGAACACGAGCACCAGGAGATGAAAAGTGAGGTGAGTTTCAGAAAGCTTTCCCGATCCCACGGTGTAGCGTCCGCTGGGTTTCCAATGAGTGCTTTCGCTGTCGGAAGATTGCGTTGAACCTGGAGAGTTGGGACCCATGGAATGGGGAGCACGCAGGATTCCTTTCAAGGGTCTGCATTTGCTTTCCCAACCTCACCAATCGTCTCAGCCCCAAGAGTGTCCAGCCTTATGTCTTCTGCCGCTGGGGTTGTAGATGTGGTCAATGCTGGTTGCATGCCAGTCCCTGAACGCATTTTGGAAGAATTTCTCTCTGTTTTGCCCTGCTTGTTTCTTCTTTGTGTTGGAAATGTATCCTCAGAATGGGTCTGAGCTGATTTTCCCTGCTGTTTTTAGGCCGCTTTACACACACTTGATGCACTTACACAGAGATATCAAGACTTAGCTTTTAAGATGCTTACTAGTCGGATAGATACTTGTGCGATGAACAGGGTCTGGTGAGTCCAGTTGATTGAGCAAGGAGTAGGTCGTGTCCATTCCATATTCGGTTTTCGGAAGGGTATCTGTGCTCATTTCAAACTCGAGTTTTATGCGTCACCCCACCTCACCTTTCCCCTGAAGCAGGCCTAAGTGTGTTTTCTAAAAGCGTGACTCTGTTCTGTTTGGGGATTCAGTTCATGGGGAGCGATTTTTACATTCCCTCGATAAGTGATATCATAAGTTTCTGTCTTTGTGGGACTTATTTCACTGAGGAAGATCGTACCTAAATCCACTCAGGATGCTGCTACCAGCCTCATGACGTGGATTTCATGGCTGAGTGACACTCCATTGGACCTACGTAGCACCACTTGTCCACTTGTCCACTTGTCTTTGTCCACTTGTCCACTTGTCTTTGTCCACTTGGCTCTTTCCTGGGATATGAAACGTGTACCGGAGTCGAGGTTCTTGTCAAGACAGCAGCCCTCAACTTTGGGGTCCCTGTGTCTGGTTGATTTTTTCATTTACCCAAGGTCAACGCCCATGTGTGGAAGTGCCCTATGCTCTGTGGTTCTGTGTTTTACATGTTTTGGGAAAGAGGATACACTTGTGAAGATTGGCTGTTGGCCATTGACATCCCGCCCATCAGCTTAACAAGGCTCCCTTGACTCCGTGGCCTGCCCTGCCTTTCTGGTTTTTAGAATTTTTTCGCCTGGCCCTTTTGCCCCTGGGGGGGGGGAGCGAGAGATTTCTTTGTAGTGCTGATTTGCTCTCCCAGGTTGCTTGGTTGGCCAAAAAGGGCGTATGCGTTTTTTCCTGAATATATTCAGGAAAAAACGCATACGCCCTTTTTGGCCAACCGCATCATTGTCCACGTTCTGGCGCTTTTCATGTGCTATCGGGGCCATTCCGATGTACCCGTTGACATCCGTTTCCTGCAGTTCTGCCTTGCGTTCAACGCCTCTTCGTAGCCTGACCTCAATATATTTGGGGGCGATAGTTATCGTTTAGAACTCTGCAGGTTTGGGAAGTGCAGTGCCCCTGAGCTCCATTTCCCAAGTCGCTTTTTTGTGAGTGGGACGCAACACGGCTGGATGGCTTCACGCCCTATTGTCGATCCGGGGTGGCAGGCTGAGCCTTTGGTGAATTCTTCTTCGCGATGGGAAATGAGAGTGACATGTGCCCGACCAAACCCCTCCAGCGAGTCTCTCATTGGTTCCCCCTCTTGCAGTTCATCCTGCGGACAAATTGCAGACGGTACGAAAGAGGCATGGAAAGGCGCTGAGTCTCCAAGTGGGGAGATTGTTAGTAAGGGGGCCTGAATGGAGAACACGAGCACCAGGAGATGAAAAGTGAGGTGAGTTTCAGAAAGCTTTCCCGATCCCACGGTGTAGCATCCGCTGGGTTTCCAATGAGTGCTTTCGCTGTCGGAAGATTGCGTTGAACCTGGAGAGTTGGGACCCATGGAATGGGGAGCACGCAGGATTCCTTTCAAGGGTCTGCATTTGCTTTCCCAACCTCACCAATCGTCTCAGCCCCAAGAGTGTCCAGCCTTATGTCTTCTGCCGCTGGGGTTGTAGGTGTGGTCAATGCTGGTTGCATGCCAGTCCCTGAACGCATTTTGGAAGAATTTCTCTCTGTTTTGCCCTGCTTGTTTCTTCTTTGTGTTGGAAATGTATCCTCAGAATGGGTCTGAGCTGATTTTCCCTGCTGTTTTTAGGCCGCTTTACACACACTTGATGCACTTACACAGAGATATCAAGACTTAGCTTTTAAGATGCTTACTAGTGGGATAGATACTTGTGCGATGAACAGGGTCTGGTGAGTCCAGTTGATTGAGCAAGGAGTAGGTCGTGTCCATTCCATATTCGGTTTTCGGAAGGGTATCTGTGCTCATTTCAAACTCGAGTTTTATGCGTCACCCCACCTCACCTTTCCCCTGAAGCAGGCCTAAGTGTGTTTTCTAAAAGGGTGACTCTGTTCTGTTTGGGGATTCAGTTCATGGGGAGCGATTTTTACATTCCCTCGATAAGTGATATCATAAGTTTCTGTCTTTGTGGGACTTACTTCACTGAGGATGATCGTACCTAAATCCACTCAGGATGCTGCTACCAGCCTCATGACGTGGATTTCATGGCTGAGTGACACTCCATTGGACCTACGTAGCACCACTTGTCCACTTGTCCACTTGTCTTTGTCCACTTGTCCACTTGTCTTTGTCCACTTGGCTCTTTCCTGGGATATGAAACGTGTACCGGAGTCGAGGTTCTTGTCAAGACAGCAGCCCTCAACTTTGGGGTCCCTGTGTCTGGTTGATTTTTTCATTTTCCCAAGGTCAACGCCCATGTGTGGAAGTGCCCTATGCTCTGTGGTTCTGTGTTTTACATGTTTTGGGAAAGAGGATACACTTGTGAAGATTGGCTGTTGGCCATTGACATCCCGCCCATCAGCTTAACAAGGCTCCCTTGACTCCGTGGCCTGCCCTGCCTTTCTGGTTTTTAGACTTTTTTCGCCTGGCCCTTTTGCCCCGGGGGTGGGGGGAGAGATTTCTTTGTAGTGCTGATTTGCTCTCCCAGGTTGCTTGGTTGGCCAAAAAGGGCGTATGCGTTTTTTCCTGAATATATTCAGGAAAAAACGCATACGCCCATTTTGGCCAACCGCATCATTGTCCACGTTCTGGCGCTTTTCATGTGCTATCGGGGCCATTCCGATGTACCCGTTGACATCCGTTTCCTGCAGTTCTGCCTTGCGTTCAACGCCTCTTCGTAGCCTGACCTCAATATATTTGGGGGCGATAGTTATCGTTTAGAACTCTGCAGGTTTGGGAAGTGCAGTGCCCCTGAGCTCCATTTCCCAAGTCGCTTTTTTGTGAGTGGGACGCAACACGGCTGGATGGCTTCACGCCCTATTGTCGATCCGGGGTGGCAGCCTGAGCCTTTGGTGAATTCTTCTTCGCGATGGGAAATGAGAGTGACATGTGCCCGACCAAACCCCTCCAGCGAGTCTCTCATTGGTTCCCCCTCTTGCAGTTCATCCTGCGGACAAATTGCAGACGGTACGAAAGAGGCATGGAAAGGCGCTGAGTCTCCAAGTGGGGAGATTGTTAGTAAGGGGGCCTGAATGGAGAACACGAGCACCAGGAGATGAAAAGTGAGGTGAGTTTCAGAAAGCTTTCCCGATCCCACGGTGTAGCGTCCGCTGGGTTTCCAATGAGTGCTTTCGCTGTCGGAAGATTGCGTTGAACCTGGAGAGTTGGGACCCATGGAATGGGGAGCACGCAGGATTCCTTTCAAGGGTCTGCATTTGCTTTCCCAACCTCACCAATCGTCTCAGCCCCAAGAGTGTCCAGCCTTATGTCTTCTGCCGCTGGGGTTGTAGATGTGGTCAATGCTGGTTGCATGCCAGTCCCTGAACGCATTTTGGAAGAATTTCTCTCTGTTTTGCCCTGCTTGTTTCTTCTTTGTGTTGGAAATGTATCCTCAGAATGGGTCTGAGCTGATTTTCCCTGCTGTTTTTAGGCCGCTTTACACACACTTGATGCACTTACACAGAGATATCAAGACTTAGCTTTTAAGATGCTTACTAGTCGGATAGATACTTGTGCGATGAACAGGGTCTGGTGAGTCCAGTTGATTGAGCAAGGAGTAGGTCGTGTCCATTCCATATTCGGTTTTCGGAAGGGTATCTGTGCTCATTTCAAACTCGAGTTTTATGCGTCACCCCACCTCACCTTTCCCCTGAAGCAGGCCTAAGTGTGTTTTCTAAAAGGGTGACTCTGTTCTGTTTGGGGATTCAGTTCATGGGGAGCGATTTTTACATTCCCTCGATAAGTGATATCATTAGTTTCTGTCTTTGTGGGACTTACTTCACTGAGGATGATCGTACCTAAATCCACTCAGGATGCTGCTACCAGCCTCATGACGTGGATTTCATGGCTGAGTGACACTCCATTGGACCTACGTAGCACCACTTGTCCACTTGTCCACTTGTCTTTGTCCACTTGTCCACTTGTCTTTGTCCACTTGGCTCTTTCCTGGGATATGAAACGTGTACCGGAGTCGAGGTTCTTGTCAAGACAGCAGCCCTCAACTTTGGGGTCCCTGTGTCTGGTTGATTATTTCATTTTCCCAAGGTCAACGCCCATGTGTGGAAGTGCCCTATGCTCTGTGGTTCTGTGTTTTACATGTTTTGGGAAAGAGGATACACTTGTGAAGATTGGCTGTTGGCCATTGACATCCCGCCCATCAGCTTAACAAGGCTCCCTTGACTCCGTGGCCTGCCCTGCCTTTCTGGTTTTTAGACTTTTTTCGCCTGGCCCTTTTGCCCCGGGGTGGGGGGGAGCGAGAGATTTCTTTGTAGTGCTGATTTGCTCTCCCAGGTTGCTTGGTTGGCCAAAAAGGGCGTATGCGTTTTTTCCTGAATATATTCAGGAAAAAACGCATACGCCCTTTTTGGCCAACCGCATCATTGTCCACGTTCTGGCGCTTTTCATGTGCTATCGGGGCCATTCCGATGTACCCGTTGACATCCGTTTCCTGCAGTTCTGCCTTGCGTTCAACGCCTCTTCGTAGCCTGACCTCAATATATTTGGGGGCGATAGTTATCGTTTAGAACTCTGCAGGTTTGGGAAGTGCAGTGCCCCTGAGCTCCATTTCCCAAGTCGCTTTTTTGTGAGTGGGACGCAACACGGCTGGATGGCTTCACGCCCTATTGTCGATCCGGGGTGGCAGCCTGAGCCTTTGGTGAATTCTTCTTCGCGATGGGAAATGAGAGTGACATGTGCCCGACCAAATCCCTCCAGCGAGTCTCTCATTGGTTCCCCCTCTTGCAGTTCATCCTGCGGACAAATTGCAGACGGTACGAAAGAGGCATGGAAAGGCGCTGAGTCTCCAAGTGGGGAGATTGTTAGTAAGGGGGCCTGAATGGAGAACACGAGCACCAGGAGATGAAAAGTGAGGTGAGTTTCAGAAAGCTTTCCCGATCCCACGGTGTAGCGTCCGCTGGGTTTCCAATGAGTGCTTTCGCTGTCGGAAGATTGCGTTGAACCTGGAGAGTTGGGACCCATGGAATGGGGAGCACGCAGGATTCCTTTCAAGGGTCTGCATTTGCTTTCCCAACCTCACCAATCGTCTCAGCCCCAAGAGTGTCCAGCCTTATGTCTTCTGCCGCTGGGGCTGTAGATGTGGTCAATGCTGGTTTCATGCCAGTCCCTGAACGCATTTTGGAAGAATTTCTCTCTGTTTTGCCCTGCTTGTTTCTTCTTTGTGTTGGAAATGTATCCTCAGAATGGGTCTGAGCTGATTTTCCCTGCTGTTTTTAGGCCGCTTTACACACACTTGATGCACTTACACAGAGATATCAAGACTTAGCTTTTAAGATGCTTACTAGTCGGATAGATACTTGTGCGATGAACAGGGTCTGGTGAGTCCAGTTGATTGAGCAAGGAGTAGGTCGTGTCCATTCCATATTCGGTTTTCGGAAGGGTATCTGTGCTCATTTCAAACTCGAGTTTTATGCGTCACCCCACCTCACCTTTCCCCTGAAGCAGGCCTAAGTGTGTTTTCTAAAAGGGTGACTCTGTTCTGTTTGGGGATTCAGTTCATGGGGAGCGATTTTTACATTCCCTCGATAAGTGATATCATAAGTTTCTGTCTTTGTGGGACTTACTTCACTGAGGATGATCGTACCTAAATCCACTCAGGATGCTGCTACCAGCCTCATGACGTGGATTTCATGGCTGAGTGACACTCCATTGGACCTACGTAGCACCACTTGTCCACTTGTCCACTTGTCCACTTGTCTTTGTCCACTTGTCCACTTGTCTTTGTCCACTTGGCTCTTTCCTGGGATATGAAACGTGTACCGGAGTCGAGGTTCTTGTCAAGACAGCAGCCCTCAACTTTGGGGTCCCTGTGTCTGGTTGATTTTTTCATTTTCCCAAGGTCAACGCCCATGTGTGGAAGTGCCCTATGCTCTGTGGTTCTGTGTTTTACATGTTTTGGGAAAGAGGATACACTTGTGAAGATTGGCTGTTGGCCATTGACATCCCGCCCATCAGCTTAACAAGGCTCCCTTGACTCCGTGGCCTGCCCTGCCTTTCTGGTTTTTAGACTTTTTTCGCCTGGCCCTTTTGCCCCGGGGGGGGGGGGGGGGGAGCGAGAGATTTCTTTGTAGTGCTGATTTGCTCTCCCAGGTTGCTTGGTTGGCCAAAAAGGGCGTATGCGTTTTTTCCTGAATATATTCAGGAAAAAACGCATACACCCTTTTTGGCCAACCGCATCATTGTCCACGTTCTGGCGCTTTTCATGTGCTATCGGGGCCATTCCGATGTACCCGTTGACATCCGTTTCCTGCAGTTCTGCCTTGCGTTCAACGCCTCTTCGTAGCCTGACCTCAATATATTTGGGGGCGATAGTTATCGTTTAGAACTCTGCAGGTTTGGGAAGTGCAGTGCCCCTGAGCTCCATTTCCCAAGTCGCTTTTTTGTGAGTGGGACGCAACACGGCTGGATGGCTTCACGCCCTATTGTCGATCCGGGGTGGCAGCCTGAGCCTTTGGTGAATTCTTCTTCGCGATGGGAAATGAGAGTGACATGTGCCCGACCAAACCCCTCCAGCGAGTCTCTCATTGGTTCCCCCTCTTGCAGTTCATCCTGCGGACAAATTGCAGACGGTACGAAAGAGGCATGGAAAGGCGCTGAGTCTCCAAGTGGGGAGATTGTTAGTAAGGGGGCCTGAATGGAGAACACGAGCACCAGGAGATGAAAAGTGAGGTGAGTTTCAGAAAGCTTTCCCGATCCCACGGTGTAGCATCCGCTGGGTTTCCAATGAGTGCTTTCGCTGTCGGAAGATTGCGTTGAACCTGGAGAGTTGGGACCCATGGAATGGGGAGCACGCAGGATTCCTTTCAAGGGTCTGCATTTGCTTTCCCAACCTCACCAATCGTCTCAGCCCCAAGAGTGTCCAGCCTTATGTCTTCTGCCGCTGGGGTTGTAGATGTGGTCAATGCTGGTTGCATGCCAGTCCCTGAACGCATTTTGGAAGAATTTCTCTCTGTTTTGCCCTGCTTGTTTCTTCTTTGTGTTGGAAATGTATCCTCAGAATGGGTCTGAGCTGATTTTCCCTGCTGTTTTTAGGCCGCTTTACACACACTTGATGCACTTACACAGAGATATCAAGACTTAGCTTTTAAGATGCTTACTAGTCGGATAGATACTTGTGCGATGAACAGGGTCTGGTGAGTCCAGTTGATTGAGCAAGGAGTAGGTCGTGTCCATTCCATATTCGGTTTTCGGAAGGGTATCTGTGCTCATTTCAAACTCGAGTTTTATGCGTCACCCCACCTCACCTTTCCCCTGAAGCAGGCCTAAGTGTGTTTTCTAAAAGGGTGACTCTGTTCTGTTTGGGGATTCAGTTCATGGGGAGCGATTTTTACATTCCCTCGATAAGTGATATCATAAGTTTCTGTCTTTGTGGGACTTACTTCACTGAGGATGATCGTACCTAAATCCACTCAGGATGCTGCTACCAGCCTCATGACGTGGATTTCATGGCTGAGTGACACTCCATTGGACCTACGTAGCACCACTTGTCCACTTGTCCACTTGTCTTTGTCCACTTGTCCACTTGTCTTTGTCCACTTGGCTCTTTCCTGGGATATGAAACGTGTACCGGAGTCGAGGTTCTTGTCAAGACAGCAGCCCTCAACTTTGGGGTCCCTGTGTCTGGTTGATTTTTTCATTTTCCCAAGGTCAACGCCCATGTGTGGAAGTGCCCTATGCTCTGTGGTTCTGTGTTTTACATGTTTTGGGAAAGAGGATACACTTGTGAAGATTGGCTGTTGGCCATTGACATCCCGCCCATCAGCTTAACAAGGCTCCCTTGACTCCGTGGCCTGCCCTGCCTTTCTGGTTTTTAGACTTTTTTCGCCTGGCCCTTTTGCCCCGGGGGGGGGGAGAGATTTCTCTGTAGTGCTGATTTGCTCTCCCAGGTTGCTTGGTTGGCCAAAAAGGGCGTATGCGTTTTTTCCTGAATATATTCAGGAAAAAACGCATACGCCCTTTTTGGCCAACCGCATCATTGTCCACGTTCTGGCGCTTTTCATGTGCTATCGGGGCCATTCCGATGTACCCGTTGACATCCGTTTCCTGCAGTTCTGCCTTGCGTTCAACGCCTCTTCGTAGCCTGACCTCAATATATTTTGGGGCGATAGTTATCGTTTAGAACTCTGCAGGTTTGGGAAGTGCAGTGCCCCTGAGCTCCATTTCCCAAGTCGCTTTTTTGTGAGTGGGACGCAACACGGCTGGATGGCTTCACGCCCTATTGTCGATCCGGGGTGGCAGGCTGAGCCTTTGGTGAATTCTTCTTCGCGATGGGAAATGAGAGTGACATGTGCCCGACCAAACCCCTCCAGCGAGTCTCTCATTGGTTCCCCCTCTTGCAGTTCATCCTGCGGACAAATTGCAGACGGTACGAAAGAGGCATGGAAAGGCGCTGAGTCTCCAAGTGGGGAGATTGTTAGTAAGGGGGCCTGAATGGAGAACACGAGCACCAGGAGATGAAAAGTGAGGTGAGTTTCAGAAAGCTTTCCCGATCCCACGGTGTAGCGTCCGCTGGGTTTCCAATGAGTGCTTTCGCTGTCGGAAGATTGCGTTGAACCTGGAGAGTTGGGACCCATGGAATGGGGAGCATGCAGGATTCCTTTCAAGGGTCTGCATTTGCTTTCCCAACCTCACCAATCGTCTCAGCCCCAAGAGTGTCCAGCCTTATGTCTTCTGCCGCTGGGGCTGTAGATGTGGTCAATCCTGGTTGCATGCCAGTCCCTGAACGCATTTTGGAAGAATTTCTCTCTGTTTTGCCCTGCTTGTTTCTTCTTTGTGTTGGAAATGTATCCTCAGAATGGGTCTGAGCTGATTTTCCCTGCTGTTTTTAGGCTGCTTTACACACACTTGATGCACTTACACAGAGATATCAAGACTTAGCTTTTAAGATGCTTACTAGTCGGATAGATACTTGTGCGATGAACAGGGTCTGGTGAGTCCAGTTGATTGAGCAAGGAGTAGGTCGTGTCCATTCCATATTCGGTTTTCGGAAGGGTATCTGTGCTCATTTCAAACTCGAGTTTTATGCGTCACCCCACCTCACCTTTCCCCTGAAGCAGGCCTAAGTGTGTTTTCTAAAAGCGTGACTCTGTTCTGTTTGGGGATTCAGTTCATGGGGAGCGATTTTTACATTCCCTCGATAAGTGATATCATAAGTTTCTGTCTTTGTGGGACTTATTTCACTGAGGATGATCGTACCTAAATCCACTCAGGATGCTGCTACCAGCCTCATGACGTGGATTTCATGGCTGAGTGACACTCCATTGGACCTACGTAGCACCACTTGTCCACTTGTCCACTTGTCTTTGTCCACTTGTCCACTTGTCTTTGTCCACTTGGCTCTTTCCTGGGATATGAAACGTGTACCGGAGTCGAGGTTCTTGTCAAGACAGCAGCCCTCAACTTTGGGGTCCCTGTGTCTGGTTGATTTTTTCATTTTCCCAAGGTCAACGCCCATGTGTGGAAGTGCCCTATGCTCTGTGGTTCTGTGTTTCACATGTTTTGGGAAAGAGGATACACTTGTGAAGATTGGCTGTTGGCCATTGACATCCCGCCCATCAGCTTAACAAGGCTCCCTTGACTCCGTGGCCTGCCCTGCCTTTCAGGTTTTTAGACTTTTTTCGCCTGGCCCTTTTGCCCCGGGGGGGGGGGGGAGAGATTTCTTTGTAGTGCTGATTTGCTCTCCCAGGTTGCTTGGTTGGCCAAAAAGGGCGTATGCGTTTTTTCCTGAATATATTCAGGAAAAAACGCATACGCCCTTTTTGGCCAACCGCATCATTGTCCACGTTCTGGCGCTTTTCATGTGCTATCGGGGCCATTCCCATGTACCCGTTGACATCCGTTTCCTGCAGTTCTGCCTTGCGTTCAACGCCTCTTCGTAGCCTGACCTCAATATATTTTGGGGCGATAGTTATCGTTTAGAACTCTGCAGGTTTGGGAAGTGCAGTGCCCCTGAGCTCCATTTCCCAAGTCGCTTTTTTGTGAGTGGGACGCAACACGGCTGGATGGCTTCACGCCCTATTGTCGATCCGGGGTGGCAGCCTGAGCCTTTGGTGAATTCTTCTTCGCGATGGGAAATGAGAGTGACATGTGCCCGACCAAACCCCTCCAGCGAGTCTCTCATTGGTTCCCCCTCTTGCAGTTCATCCTGCGGACAAATTGCAGACGGTACGAAAGAGGCATGGAAAGGCGCTGAGTCTCCAAGTGGGGAGATTGTTAGTAAGGGGGCCTGAATGGAGAACACGAGCACCAGGAGATGAAAAGTGAGGTGAGTTTCAGAAAGCTTTCCCGATCCCACGGTGTAGCATCCGCTGGGTTTCCAATGAGTGCTTTCGCTGTCGGAAGATTGCGTTGAACCTGGAGAGTTGGGACCCATGGAATGGGGAGCACGCAGGATTCCTTTCAAGGGTCTGCATTTGCTTTCCCAACCTCACCAATCGTCTCAGCCCCAAGAGTGTCCAGCCTTATGTCTTCTGCCGCTGGGGTTGTAGATGTGGTCAATGCTGGTTGCATGCCAGTCCCTGAACGCATTTTGGAAGAATTTCTCTCTGTTTTGCCCTGCTTGTTTCTTCTTTGTGTTGGAAATGTATCCTCAGAATGGGTCTGAGCTGATTTTCCCTGCTGTTTTTAGGCCGCTTTACACACACTTGATGCACTTACACAGAGATATCAAGACTTAGCTTTTAAGATGCTTACTAGTCGGATAGATACTTGTGCGATGAACAGGGTCTGGTGAGTCCAGTTGATTGAGCAAGGAGTAGGTCGTGTCCATTCCATATTCGGTTTTCGGAAGGGTATCTGTGCTCATTTCAAACTCGAGTTTTATGCGTCACCCCACCTCACCTTTCCCCTGAAGCAGGCCTAAGTGTGTTTTCTAAAAGGGTGACTCTGTTCTGTTTGGGGATTCAGTTCATGGGGAGCGATTTTTACATTCCCTCGATAAGTGATATCATAAGTTTCTGTCTTTGTGGGACTTACTTCACTGAGGATGATCGTACCTAAATCCACTCAGGATGCTGCTACCAGCCTCATGACGTGGATTTCATGGCTGAGTGACACTCCATTGGACCTACGTAGCACCACTTGTCCACTTGTCCACTTGTCTTTGTCCACTTGTCCACTTGTCTTTGTCCACTTGGCTCTTTCCTGGGATATGAAACGTGTACCGGAGTCGAGGTTCTTGTCAAGACAGCAGCCCTCAACTTTGGGGTCCCTGTGTCTGGTTGATTTTTTCATTTTCCCAAGGTCAACGCCCATGTGTGGAAGTGCCCTATGCTCTGTGGTTCTGTGTTTTACATGTTTTGGGAAAGAGGATACACTTGTGAAGATTGGCTGTTGGCCATTGACATCCCGCCCATCAGCTTAACAAGGCTCCCTTGACTCCGTGGCCTGCCCTGCCTTTCTGGTTTTTAGACTTTTTTCGCCTGGCCCTTTTGCCCCGGGGGGGGGGAGAGATTTCTCTGTAGTGCTGATTTGCTCTCCCAGGTTGCTTGGTTGGCCAAAAAGGGCGTATGCGTTTTTTCCTGAATATATTCAGGAAAAAACGCATACGCCCTTTTTGGCCAACCGCATCATTGTCCACGTTCTGGCGCTTTTCATGTGCTATCGGGGCCATTCCGATGTACCCGTTGACATCCGTTTCCTGCAGTTCTGCCTTGCGTTCAACGCCTCTTCGTAGCCTGACCTCAATATATTTTGGGGCGATAGTTATCGTTTAGAACTCTGCAGGTTTGGGAAGTGCAGTGCCCCTGAGCTCCATTTCCCAAGTCGCTTTTTTGTGAGTGGGACGCAACACGGCTGGATGGCTTCACGCCCTATTGTCGATCCGGGGTGGCAGGCTGAGCCTTTGGTGAATTCTTCTTCGCGATGGGAAATGAGAGTGACATGTGCCCGACCAAACCCCTCCAGCGAGTCTCTCATTGGTTCCCCCTCTTGCAGTTCATCCTGCGGACAAATTGCAGACGGTACGAAAGAGGCATGGAAAGGCGCTGAGTCTCCAAGTGGGGAGATTGTTAGTAAGGGGGCCTGAATGGAGAACACGAGCACCAGGAGATGAAAAGTGAGGTGAGTTTCAGAAAGCTTTCCCGATCCCACGGTGTAGCGTCCGCTGGGTTTCCAATGAGTGCTTTCGCTGTCGGAAGATTGCGTTGAACCTGGAGAGTTGGGACCCATGGAATGGGGAGCATGCAGGATTCCTTTCAAGGGTCTGCATTTGCTTTCCCAACCTCACCAATCGTCTCAGCCCCAAGAGTGTCCAGCCTTATGTCTTCTGCCGCTGGGGCTGTAGATGTGGTCAATCCTGGTTGCATGCCAGTCCCTGAACGCATTTTGGAAGAATTTCTCTCTGTTTTGCCCTGCTTGTTTCTTCTTTGTGTTGGAAATGTATCCTCAGAATGGGTCTGAGCTGATTTTCCCTGCTGTTTTTAGGCTGCTTTACACACACTTGATGCACTTACACAGAGATATCAAGACTTAGCTTTTAAGATGCTTACTAGTCGGATAGATACTTGTGCGATGAACAGGGTCTGGTGAGTCCAGTTGATTGAGCAAGGAGTAGGTCGTGTCCATTCCATATTCGGTTTTCGGAAGGGTATCTGTGCTCATTTCAAACTCGAGTTTTATGCGTCACCCCACCTCACCTTTCCCCTGAAGCAGGCCTAAGTGTGTTTTCTAAAAGCGTGACTCTGTTCTGTTTGGGGATTCAGTTCATGGGGAGCGATTTTTACATTCCCTCGATAAGTGATATCATAAGTTTCTGTCTTTGTGGGACTTATTTCACTGAGGATGATCGTACCTAAATCCACTCAGGATGCTGCTACCAGCCTCATGACGTGGATTTCATGGCTGAGTGACACTCCATTGGACCTACGTAGCACCACTTGTCCACTTGTCCACTTGTCTTTGTCCACTTGTCCACTTGTCTTTGTCCACTTGGCTCTTTCCTGGGATATGAAACGTGTACCGGAGTCGAGGTTCTTGTCAAGACAGCAGCCCTCAACTTTGGGGTCCCTGTGTCTGGTTGATTTTTTCATTTTCCCAAGGTCAACGCCCATGTGTGGAAGTGCCCTATGCTCTGTGGTTCTGTGTTTCACATGTTTTGGGAAAGAGGATACACTTGTGAAGATTGGCTGTTGGCCATTGACATCCCGCCCATCAGCTTAACAAGGCTCCCTTGACTCCGTGGCCTGCCCTGCCTTTCAGGTTTTTAGACTTTTTTCGCCTGGCCCTTTTGCCCCGGGGGGGGGGGGAGAGATTTCTTTGTAGTGCTGATTTGCTCTCCCAGGTTGCTTGGTTGGCCAAAAAGGGCGTATGCGTTTTTTCCTGAATATATTCAGGAAAAAACGCATACGCCCTTTTTGGCCAACCGCATCATTGTCCACGTTCTGGCGCTTTTCATGTGCTATCGGGGCCATTCCCATGTACCCGTTGACATCCGTTTCCTGCAGTTCTGCCTTGCGTTCAACGCCTCTTCGTAGCCTGACCTCAATATATTTTGGGGCGATAGTTATCGTTTAGAACTCTGCAGGTTTGGGAAGTGCAGTGCCCCTGAGCTCCATTTCCCAAGTCGCTTTTTTGTGAGTGGGACGCAACACGGCTGGATGGCTTCACGCCCTATTGTCGATCCGGGGTGGCAGCCTGAGCCTTTGGTGAATTCTTCTTCGCGATGGGAAATGAGAGTGACATGTGCCCGACCAAACCCCTCCAGCGAGTCTCTCATTGGTTCCCCCTCTTGCAGTTCATCCTGCGGACAAATTGCAGACGGTACGAAAGAGGCATGGAAAGGCGCTGAGTCTCCAAGTGGGGAGATTGTTAGTAAGGGGGCCTGAATGGAGAACACGAGCACCAGGAGATGAAAAGTGAGGTGAGTTTCAGAAAGCTTTCCCGATCCCACGGTGTAGCATCCGCTGGGTTTCCAATGAGTGCTTTCGCTGTCGGAAGATTGCGTTGAACCTGGAGAGTTGGGACCCATGGAATGGGGAGCATGCAGGATTCCTTTCAAGGGTCTGCATTTGCTTTCCCAACCTCACCAATCGTCTCAGCCCCAAGAGTGTCCAGCCTTATGTCTTCTGCCGCTGGGGTTGTAGATGTGGTCAATGCTGGTTGCATGCCAGTCCCTGAACGCATTTTGGAAGAATTTCTCTCTGTTTTGCCCTGCTTGTTTCTTCTTTGTGTTGGAAATGTATCCTCAGAATGGGTCTGAGCTGATTTTCCCTGCTGTTTTTAGGCTGCTTTACACACACTTGATGCACTTACACAGAGATATCAAGACTTAGCTTTTAAGATGCTTACTAGTCGGATAGATACTTGTGCGATGAACAGGGTCTGGTGAGTCCAGTTGATTGAGCAAGGAGTAGGTCGTGTCCATTCCATATTCGGTTTTCGGAAGGGTATCTGTGCTCATTTCAAACTCGAGTTTTATGCGTCACCCCACCTCACCTTTCCCCTGAAGCAGGCCTAAGTGTGTTTTCTAAAAGGGTGACTCTGTTCTGTTTGGGGATTCAGTTCATGGGGAGCGATTTTTACATTCCCTCGATAAGTGATATCATAAGTTTCTGTCTTTGTGGGACTTATTTCACTGAGGATGATCGTACCTAAATCCACTCAGTATGCTGCTACCAGCCTCATGACGTGGATTTCATGGCTGAGTGACACTCCATTGGACCTACGTAGCACCACTTGTCCACTTGTCCACTTGTCTTTGTCCACTTGTCCACTTGTCTTTGTCCACTTGGCTCTTTCCTGGGATATGAAACGTGTACCGGAGTCGAGGTTCTTGTCAAGACAGCAGCCCTCAACTTTGGGGTCCCTGTGTCTGGTTGATTTTTTCATTTTCCCAAGGTCAACGCCCATGTGTGGAAGTGCCCTATGCTCTGTGGTTCTGTGTTTTCCATGTTTTGGGAAAGAGGATACACTTGTGAAGATTGGCTGTTGGCCATTGACATCCCGCCCATCAGCTTAACAAGGCTCCCTTGACTCCGTGGCCTGCCCTGTCTTTCAGGTTTTTAGACTTTTTTCGCCTGGCCCTTTTGCCCCGGGGGGGGGGGGGGAGCGAGAGATTTCTTTGTAGTGCTTATTTGCTCTCCCAGGTTGCTTGGTTGGCCAAAAAGGGCGTATGCGTTTTTTCCTGAATATATTCAGGAAAAAACGCATACGCCCTTTTTGGCCAACCGCATCATTGTCCACGTTCTGGCGCTTTTCATGTGCTATCGGGGCCATTCCGATGTACCCGTTGACATCCGTTTCCTGCAGTTCTGCCTTGCGTTCAACGCCTCTTCGTAGCCTGACCTCAATATATTTGGGGGCGATAGTTATCGTTTAGAACTCTGCAGGTTTGGGAAGTGCAGTGCCCCTGAGCTCCATTTCCCAAGTCGCTTTTTTGTGAGTGGGACGCAACACGGCTGGATGGCTTCACGCCCTATTGTCGATCCGGGGTGGCAGGCTGAGCCTTTGGTGAATTCTTCTTCGCGATGGGAAATGAGAGTGACATGTGCCCGACCAAACCCCTCCAGCGAGTCTCTCATTGGTTCCCCCTCTTGCAGTTCATCCTGCGGACAAATTGCAGACGGTACGAAAGAGGCATGGAAAGGCGCTGAGTCTCCAAGTGGGGAGATTGTTCGTAAGGGGGCCTGAATGGAGAACACGAGCACCAGGAGATGAAAAGTGAGGTGAGTTTCAGAAAGCTTTCCCGATCCCACGGTGTAGCATCCGCTGGGTTTCCAATGAGTGCTTTCGCTGTCGGAAGATTGCGTTGAACCTGGAGAGTTGGGACCCATGGAATGGGGAGCACGCAGGATTCCTTTCAAGGGTCTGCATTTGCTTTCCCAACCTCACCAATCGTCTCAGCCCCAAGAGTGTCCAGCCTTATGTCTTCTGCCGCTGGGGTTGTAGATGTGGTCAATGCTGGTTGCATGCCAGTCCCTGAACGCATTTTGGAAGAATTTCTCTCTGTTTTGCCCTGCTTGTTTCTTCTTTGTGTTGGAAATGTATCCTCAGAATGGGTCTGAGCTGATTTTCCCTGCTGTTTTTAGGCCGCTTTACACACACTTGATGCACTTACACAGAGATATCAAGACTTAGCTTTTAAGATGCTTACTAGTCGGATAGATACTTGTGCGATGAACAGGGTCTGGTGAGTCCAGTTGATTGATCAAGGAGTAGGTCGTGTCCATTCCATATTCGGTTTTCGGAAGGGTATCTGTGCTCATTTCAAACTCGAGTTTTATGCGTCACCCCACCTCACCTTTCCCCTGAAGCAGGCCTAAGTGTGTTTTCTAAAAGGGTGACTCTGTTCTGTTTGGGGATTCAGTTCATGGGGAGCGATTTTTACATTCCCTCGATAAGTGATATCATAAGTTTCTGTCTTTGTGGGACTTACTTCACTGAGGATGATCGTACCTAAATCCACTCAGGATGCTGCTACCAGCCTCATGACGTGGATTTCATGGCTGAGTGACACTCCATTGGACCTACGTAGCACCACTTGTCCACTTGTCCACTTGTCTTTGTCCACTTGTCCACTTGTCTTTGTCCACTTGGCTCTTTCCTGGGATATGAAACGTGTACCGGAGTCGAGGTTCTTGTCAAGACAGCAGCCCTCAACTTTGGGGTCCCTGTGTCTGGTTGATTTTTTCATTTTCCCAAGGTCAACGCCCATGTGTGGAAGTGCCCTATGCTCTGTGGTTCTGTGTTTTCCATGTTTTGGGAAAGAGGATACACTTGTGAAGATTGGCTGTTGGCCATTGACATCCCGCCCATCAGCTTAACAAGGCTCCCTTGACTCCGTGGCCTGCCCTGCCTTTCTGGTTTTTAGACTTTTTTCGCCTGGCCCTTTTGCCCCGGGGGGGGGGGGAGAGATTTCTTTGTAGTGCTGATTTGCTCTCCCAGGTTGCTTGGTTGGCCAAAAAGGGCGTATGCGTTTTTTCCTGAATATATTCAGGAAAAAACGCATACGCCCTTTTTGGCCAACCGCATCATTGTCCACGTTCTGGCGCTTTTCATGTGCTATCGGGGCCATTCCCATGTACCCGTTGACATCCGTTTCCTGCAGTTCTGCCTTGCGTTCAACGCCTCTTCGTAGCCTGACCTCAATATATTTGGGGGCGATAGTTATCGTTTAGAACTCTGCAGGTTTGGGAAGTGCAGTGCCCCTGAGCTCCATTTCCCAAGTCGCTTTTTTGTGAGTGGGACGCAACACGGCTGGATGGCTTCACGCCCTATTGTCGATCCGGGGTGGCAGGCTGAGCCTTTGGTGAATTCTTCTTCGCGATGGGAAATGAGAGTGACATGTGCCCGACCAAACCCCTCCAGCGAGTCTCTCATTGGTTCCCCCTCTTGCAGTTCATCCTGCGGACAAATTGCAGACGGTACGAAAGAGGCATGGAAAGGCGCTGAGTCTCCAAGTGGGGAGATTGTTAGTAAGGGGGCCTGAATGGAGAACACGAGCACCAGGAGATGAAAAGTGAGGTGAGTTTCAGAAAGCTTTCCCGATCCCACGGTGTAGCGTCCGCTGGGTTTCCAATGAGTGCTTTCGCTGTCGGAAGATTGCGTTGAACCTGGAGAGTTGGGACCCATGGAATGGGGAGCACGCAGGATTCCTTTCAAGGGTCTGCATTTGCTTTCCCAACCTCACCAATCGTCTCAGCCCCAAGAGTGTCCAGCCTTATGTCTTCTGCCGCTGGGGCTGTAGATGTGGTCAATCCTGGTTGCATGCCAGTCCCTGAACGCATTTTGGAAGAATTTCTCTCTGTTTTGCCCTGCTTGTTTCTTCTTTGTGTTGGAAATGTATCCTCAGAATGGGTCTGAGCTGATTTTCCCTGCTGTTTTTAGGCCGCTTTACACACACTTGATGCACTTACACAGAGATATCAAGACTTAGCTTTTAAGATGCTTACTAGTCGGATAGATACTTGTGCGATGAACAGGGTCTGGTGAGTCCAGTTGATTGAGCAAGGAGTAGGTCGTGTCCATTCCATATTCGGTTTTCGGAAGGGTATCTGTGCTCATTTCAAACTCGAGTTTTATGCGTCACCCCACCTCACCTTTCCCCTGAAGCAGGCCTAAGTGTGTTTTCTAAAAGGGTGACTCTGTTCTGTTTGGGGATTCAGTTCATGGGGAGCGATTTTTACATTCCCTCGATAAGTGATATCATAAGTTTCTGTCTTTGTGGGACTTACTTCACTGAGGATGATCGTACCTAAATCCACTCAGGATGCTGCTACCAGCCTCATGACGTGGATTTCATGGCTGAGTGACACTCCATTGGACCTACGTAGCACCACTTGTCCACTTGTCCACTTGTCTTTGTCCACTTGTCCACTTGTCTTTGTCCACTTGGCTCTTTCCTGGGATATGAAACGTGTACCGGAGTCGAGGTTCTTGTCAAGACAGCAGCCCTCAACTTTGGGGTCCCTGTGTCTGGTTGATTTTTTCATTTTCCCAAGGTCTACGCCCATGTGTGGAAGTGCCCTATGCTCTGTGGTTCTGTGTTTTACATGTTTTGGGAAAGAGGATACACTTGTGAAGATTGGCTGTTGGCCATTGACATCCCGCCCATCAGCTTAACAAGGCTCCCTTGACTCCGTGGCCTGCCCTGCCTTTCTGGTTTTTAGACTTTTTTCGCCTGGCCCTTTTGCCCCGGGGGGGGGGGGGAGAGATTTCTTTGTAGTGCTGATTTGCTCTCCCAGGTTGCTTGGTTGGCCAAAAAGGGCGTATGCGTTTTTTCCTGAATATATTCAGGAAAAAACGCATACGCCCTTTTTGGCCAACCGCATCATTGTCCACGTTCTGGCGCTTTTCATGTGCTATCGGGGCCATTCCGATGTACCCGTTGACATCCGTTTCCTGCAGTTCTGCCTTGCGTTCAACGCCTCTTCGTAGCCTGACCTCAATATATTTTGGGGCGATAGTTATCGTTTAGAACTCTGCAGGTTTGGGAAGTGCAGTGCCCCTGAGCTCCATTTCCCAAGTCGCTTTTTTGTGAGTGGGACGCAACACGGCTGGATGGCTTCACGCCCTATTGTCGATCCGGGGTGGCAGGCTGAGCCTTTGGTGAATTCTTCTTCGCGATGGGAAATGAGAGTGACATGTGCCCGACCAAACCCCTCCAGCGAGTCTCTCATTGGTTCCCCCTCTTGCAGTTCATCCTGCGGACAAATTGCAGACGGTACGAAAGAGGCATGGAAAGGCGCTGAGTCTCCAAGTGGGGAGATTGTTCGTAAGGGGGCCTGAATGGAGAACACGAGCACCAGGAGATGAAAAGTGAGGTGAGTTTCAGAAAGCTTTCCCGATCCCACGGTGTAGCATCCGCTGGGTTTCCAATGAGTGCTTTCGCTGTCGGAAGATTGCGTTGAACCTGGAGAGTTGGGACCCATGGAATGGGGAGCACGCAGGATTCCTTTCAAGGGTCTGCATTTGCTTTCCCAACCTCACCAATCGTCTCAGCCCCAAGAGTGTCCAGCCTTATGTCTTCTGCCGCTGGGGTTGTAGATGTGGTCAATGCTGGTTGCATGCCAGTCCCTGAACGCATTTTGGAAGAATTTCTCTCTGTTTTGCCCTGCTTGTTTCTTCTTTGTGTTGGAAATGTATCCTCAGAATGGGTCTGAGCTGATTTTCCCTGCTGTTTTTAGGCCGCTTTACACACACTTGATGCACTTACACAGAGATATCAAGACTTAGCTTTTAAGATGCTTACTAGTCGGATAGATACTTGTGCGATGAACAGGGTCTGGTGAGTCCAGTTGATTGAGCAAGGAGTAGGTCGTGTCCATTCCATATTCGGTTTTCGGAAGGGTATCTGTGCTCATTTCAAACTCGAGTTTTATGCGTCACCCCACCTCACCTTTCCCCTGAAGCAGGCCTAAGTGTGTTTTCTAAAAGGGTGACTCTGTTCTGTTTGGGGATTCAGTTCATGGGGAGCGATTTTTACATTCCCTCGATAAGTGATATCATAAGTTTCTGTCTTTGTGGGACTTACTTCACTGAGGATGATCGTACCTAAATCCACTCAGGATGCTGCTACCAGCCTCATGACGTGGATTTCATGGCTGAGTGACACTCCATTGGACCTACGTAGCACCACTTGTCCACTTGTCCACTTGTCTTTGTCCACTTGTCCACTTGTCTTTGTCCACTTGGCTCTTTCCTGGGATATGAAACGTGTACCGGAGTCGAGGTTCTTGTCAAGACAGCAGCCCTCAACTTTGGGGTCCCTGTGTCTGGTTGATTTTTTCATTTTCCCAAGGTCAACGCCCATGTGTGGAAGTGCCCTATGCTCTGTGGTTCTGTGTTTTACATGTTTTGGGAAAGAGGATACACTTGTGAAGATTGGCTGTTGGCCATTGACATCCCGCCCATCAGCTTAACAAGGCTCCCTTGACTCCGTGGCCTGCCCTGCCTTTCTGGTTTTTAGACTTTTTTCGCCTGGCCCTTTTGCCCCGGGGGGGGGGGGGAGAGATTTCTTTGTAGTGCTGATTTGCTCTCCCAGGTTGCTTGGTTGGCCAAAAAGGGCGTATGCGTTTTTCCCTGAATATATTCAGGAAAAAACGCATACGCCCTTTTTGGCCAACCGTATCATTGTCCACGTTCTGGCGCTTTTCATGTGCTATCGGGGCCATTCCGATGTACCCGTTGACATCCGTTTCCTGCAGTTCTGCCTTGCGTTCAACGCCTCTTCGTAGCCTGACCTCAATATATTTGGGGGCGATAGTTATCGTTTAGAACTCTGCAGGTTTGGGAAGTGCAGTGCCCCTGAGCTCCATTTCCCAAGTCGCTTTTTTGTGAGTGGGACGCAACACGGCTGGATGGCTTCACGCCCTATTGTCGATCCGGGGTGGCAGGCTGAGCCTTTGGTGAATTCTTCTTCGCGATGGGAAATGAGAGTGACATGTGCCCGACCAAACCCCTCCAGCGAGTCTCTCATTGGTTCCCCCTCTTGCAGTTCATCCTGCGGACAAATTGCAGACGGTACGAAAGAGGCATGGAAAGGCGCTGAGTCTCCAAGTGGGGAGATTGTTAGTAAGGGGGCCTGAATGGAGAACACGAGCACCAGGAGATGAAAAGTGAGGTGAGTTTCAGAAAGCTTTCCCGATCCCACGGTGTAGCATCCGCTGGGTTTCCAATGAGTGCTTTCGCTGTCGGAAGATTGCGTTGAACCTGGAGAGTTGGGACCCATGGAATGGGGAGCACGCAGGATTCCTTTCAAGGGTCTGCATTTGCTTTCCCAACCTCACCAATCGTCTCAGCCCCAAGAGTGTCCAGCCTTATGTCTTCTGCCGCTGGGGCTGTAGATGTGGTCAATGCTGGTTGCATGCCAGTCCCTGAACGCATTTTGGAAGAATTTCTCTCTGTTTTGCCCTGCTTGTTTCTTCTTTGTGTTGGAAATGTATCCTCAGAATGGGTCTGAGCTGATTTTCCCTGCTGTTTTTAGGCCGCTTTACACACACTTGATGCACTTACACAGAGATATCAAGACTTAGCTTTTAAGATGCTTACTAGTCGGATAGATACTTGTGCGATGAACAGGGTCTGGTGAGTCCAGTTGATTGAGCAAGGAGTAGGTCGTGTCCATTCCATATTCGGTTTTCGGAAGGGTATCTGTGCTCATTTCAAACTCGAGTTTTATGCGTCACCCCACCTCACCTTTCCCCTGAAGCAGGCCTAAGTGTGTTTTCTAAAAGGGTGACTCTGTTCTGTTTGGGGATTCAGTTCATGGGGAGCGATTTTTACATTCCCTCGATAAGTGATATCATAAGTTTCTGTCTTTGTGGGACTTACTTCACTGAGGATGATCGTACCTAAATCCACTCAGGATGCTGCTACCAGCCTCATGACGTGGATTTCATGGCTGAGTGACACTCCATTGGACCTACGTAGCACCACTTGTCCACTTGTCCACTTGTCTTTGTCCACTTGTCCACTTGTCTTTGTCCACTTGGCTCTTTCCTGGGATATGAAACGTGTACCGGAGTCGAGGTTCTTGTCAAGACAGCAGCCCTCAACTTTGGGGTCCCTGTGTCTGGTTGATTTTTTCATTTTCCCAAGGTCAACGCCCATGTGTGGAAGTGCCCTATGCTCTGTGGTTCTGTGTTTTACATGTTTTGGGAAAGAGGATACACTTGTGAAGATTGGCTGTTGGCCATTGACATCCCGCCCATCAGCTTAACAAGGCTCCCTTGACTCCGTGGCCTGCCCTGCCTTTCTGGTTTTTAGACTTTTTTCGCCTGGCCCTTTTGCCCCGGGGGGGGGGGGGGAGAGATTTCTTTGTAGTGCTGATTTGCTCTCCCAGGTTGCTTGATTGGCCAAAAAGGGCGTATGCGTTTTTTCCTGAATATATTCAGGAAAAAACGCATACGCCCTTTTTGGCCAACCGCATCATTGTCCACGTTCTGGCGCTTTTCATGTGCTATCGGGGCCATTCCGATGTACCCGTTGACATCCGTTTCCTGCAGTTCCGCCTTGCGTTCAACGCCTCTTCGTAGCCTGACCTCAATATATTTGGGGGCGATAGTTATCGTTTAGAACTCTGCAGGTTTGGGAAGTGCAGTGCCCCTGAGCTCCATTTCCCAAGTCGCTTTTTTGTGAGTGGGACGCAACACGGCTGGATGGCTTCACGCCCTATTGTCGATCCGGGGTGGCAGCCTGAGCCTTTGGTGAATTCTTCTTCGCGATGGGAAATGAGAGTGACATGTGCCCGACCAAACCCCTCCAGCGAGTCTCTCATTGGTTCCCCCTCTTGCAGTTCATCCTGCGGACAAATTGCAGACGGTACGAAAGAGGCATGGAAAGGCGCTGAGTCTCCAAGTGGGGAGATTGTTAGTAAGGGGGCCTGAATGGAGAACACGAGCACCAGGAGATGAAAAGTGAGGTGAGTTTCAGAAAGCTTTCCCGATCCCACGGTGTAGCATCCGCTGGGTTTCCAATGAGTGCTTTCGCTGTCGGAAGATTGCGTTGAACCTGGAGAGTTGGGACCCATGGAATGGGGAGCACGCAGGATTCCTTTCAAGGGTCTGCATTTGCTTTCCCAACCTCACCAATCGTCTCAGCCCCAAGAGTGTCCAGCCTTATGTCTTCTGCCGCTGGGGTTGTAGATGTGGTCAATGCTGGTTGCATGCCAGTCCCTGAACGCATTTTGGAAGAATTTCTCTCTGTTTTGCCCTGCTTGTTTCTTCTTTGTGTTGGAAATGTATCCTCAGAATGGGTCTGAGCTGATTTTCCCTGCTGTTTTTAGGCCGCTTTACACACACTTGATGCACTTACACAGAGATATCAAGACTTAGCTTTTAAGATGCTTACTAGTCGGATAGATACTTGTGCGATGAACAGGGTCTGGTGAGTCCAGTTGATTGAGCAAGGAGTAGGTCGTGTCCATTCCATATTCGGTTTTCGGAAGGGTATCTGTGCTCATTTCAAACTCGAGTTTTATGCGTCACCCCACCTCACCTTTCCCCTGAAGCAGGCCTAAGTGTGTTTTCTAAAAGGGTGACTCTGTTCTGTTTGGGGATTCAGTTCATGGGGAGCGATTTTTACATTCCCTCGATAAGTGATATCATAAGTTTCTGTCTTTGTGGGACTTACTTCACTGAGGATGATCGTACCTAAATCCACTCAGGATGCTGCTACCAGCCTCATGACGTGGATTTCATGGCTGAGTGACACTCCATTGGACCTACGTAGCACCACTTGTCCACTTGTCCACTTGTCTTTGTCCACTTGTCCACTTGTCTTTGTCCACTTGGCTCTTTCCTGGGATATGAAACGTGTACCGGAGTCGAGGTTCTTGTCAAGACAGCAGCCCTCAACTTTGGGGTCCCTGTGTCTGGTTGATTTTTTCATTTTCCCAAGGTCAACGCCCATGTGTGGAAGTGCCCTATGCTCTGTGGTTCTGTGTTTTACATGTTTTGGGAAAGAGGATACACTTGTGAAGATTGGCTGTTGGCCATTGACATCCCGCCCATCAGCTTAACAAGGCTCCCTTGACTCCGTGGCCTGCCCTGCCTTTCTGGTTTTTAGACTTTTTTCGCCTGGCCCTTTTGCCCCGGGGGGGGGGGGGAGAGATTTCTTTGTAGTGCTGATTTGCTCTCCCAGGTTGCTTGATTGGCCAAAAAGGGCGTATGCGTTTTTTCCTGAATATATTCAGGAAAAAACGCATACGCCCTTTTTGGCCAACCGCATCATTGTCCACGTTCTGGCGCTTTTCATGTGCTATCGGGGCCATTCCGATGTACCCGTTGACATCCGTTTCCTGCAGTTCTGCCTTGCGTTCAACGCCTCTTCGTAGCCTGACCTCAATATATTTGGGGGCGATAGTTATCGTTTAGAACTCTGCAGGTTTGGGAAGTGCAGTGCCCCTGAGCTCCATTTCCCAAGTCGCTTTTTTGTGAGTGGGACGCAACACGGCTGGATGGCTTCACGCCCTATTGTCGATCCGGGGTGGCAGCCTGAGCCTTTGGTGAATTCTTCTTCGCGATGGGAAATGAGAGTGACATGTGCCCGACCAAACCCCTCCAGCGAGTCTCTCATTGGTTCCCCCTCTTGCAGTTCATCCTGCGGACAAATTGCAGACGGTACGAAAGAGGCATGGAAAGGCGCTGAGTCTCCAAGTGGGGAGATTGTTAGTAAGGGGGCCTGAATGGAGAACACGAGCACCAGGAGATGAAAAGTGAGGTGAGTTTCAGAAAGCTTTCCCGATCCCACGGTGTAGCGTCCGCTGGGTTTCCAATGAGTGCTTTCGCTGTCGGAAGATTGCGTTGAACCTGGAGAGTTGGGACCCATGGAATGGGGAGCACGCAGGATTCCTTTCAAGGGTCTGCATTTGCTTTCCCAACCTCACCAATCGTCTCAGCCCCAAGAGTGTCCAGCCTTATGTCTTCTGCCGCTGGGGTTGTAGATGTGGTCAATGCTGGTTGCATGCCAGTCCCTGAACGCATTTTGGAAGAATTTCTCTCTGTTTTGCCCTGCTTGTTTCTTCTTTGTGTTGGAAATGTATCCTCAGAATGGGTCTGAGCTGATTTTCCCTGCTGTTTTTAGGCCGCTTTACACACACTTGATGCACTTACACAGAGATATCAAGACTTAGCTTTTAAGATGCTTACTAGTGGGATAGATACTTGTGCGATGCACAGGGTCTGGTGAGTCCAGTTGATTGAGCAAGGAGTAGGTCGTGTCCATTCCATATTCGGTTTTCGGAAGGGTATCTGTGCTCATTTCAAACTCGAGTTTTATGCGTCACCCCACCTCACCTTTCCCCTGAAGCAGGCCTAAGTGTGTTTCCTAAAAGCGTGACTCTGTTCTGTTTGGGGATTCAGTTCATGGGGAGCGATTTTTACATTCCCTCGATAAGTGATATCATAAGTTTCTGTCTTTGTGGGACTTATTTCACTGAGGATGATCGTACCTAAATCCACTCAGGATGCTGCTACCAGCCTCATGACGTGGATTTCATGGCTGAGTGACACTCCATTGGACCTACGTAGCACCACTTGTCCACTTGACCACTTGTCTTTGTCCACTTGTCCACTTGTCTTTGTCCACTTGGCTCTTTCCTGGGATATGAAACGTGTACCGGAGTCGAGGTTCTTGTCAAGACAGCAGCCCCCAACTTTGGGGTCCCTGTGTCTGGTTGATTTTTTCATTTTCCCAAGGTCAACTCCCATGTGTGGAAGTGCCCTATGCTCTGTGGTTCTGTGTTTTCCATGTTTTGGGAAAGAGGATACACTTGTGAAGATTGGCTGTTGGCCATTGACATCCCGCCCATCAGCTTAACAAGGCTCCCTTGACTCCGTGGCCTGCCCTGCCTTTCTGGATTTTAGACTTTTTTTGCCTGGTCCTTTTGCCCTGGGGGGGGGGGCGAGA
Organism: Kogia breviceps; assembly: GCF_026419965.1. NCBI lineage: Eukaryota > Metazoa > Chordata > Mammalia > Artiodactyla > Physeteridae > Kogia > Kogia breviceps. The sequence continues at coordinate 96,023,291 of NC_081312.1, forward strand.
GATTTCTTTGTAGTGCTGATTTGCTCTCCCAGGTTGCTTGGTTGGCCAAAAAGGGCGTATGCGTTTTTTCCTGAATATATTCAGGAAAAAACGCATACGCCCTTTTTGGCCAACCGCATCATTGTCCACGTTCTGGCGCTTTTCATGTGCTATCGGGGCCATTCCGATGTACCCGTTGACATCCGTTTCCTGCAGTTCTGCCTTGCGTTCAACGCCTCTTCGTAGCCTGACCTCAATATATTTGGGGGCGATAGTTATCGTTTAGAACTCTGCAGGTTTGGGAAGTGCAGTGCCCCTGAGCTCCATTTCCCAAGTCGCTTTTTTGTGAGTGGGACGCAACACGGCTGGATGGCTTCACGCCCTATTGTCGATCCGGGGTGGCAGGCTGAGCCTTTGGTGAATTCTTCTTCGCGATGGGAAATGAGAGTGACATGTGCCCGACCAAACCCCTCCAGCGAGTCTCTCATTGGTTCCCCCTCTTGCAGTTCATCCTGCGGACAAATTGCAGACGGTACGAAAGAGGCATGGAAAGGCGCTGAGTCTCCAAGTGGGGAGATTGTTAGTAAGGGGGCCTGAATGGAGAACACGAGCACCAGGAGATGAAAAGTGAGGTGAGTTTCAGAAAGCTTTCCCGATCCCACGGTGTAGCGTCCGCTGGGTTTCCAATGAGTGCTTTCGCTGTCGGAAGATTGCGTTGAACCTGGAGAGTTGGGACCCATGGAATGGGGAGCATGCAGGATTCCTTTCAAGGGTCTGCATTTGCTTTCCCAACCTCACCAATCGTCTCAGCCCCAAGAGTGTCCAGCCTTATGTCTTCTGCCGCTGGGGCTGTAGATGTGGTCAATCCTGGTTGCATGCCAGTCCCTGAACGCATTTTGGAAGAATTTCTCTCTGTTTTGCCCTGCTTGTTTCTTCTTTGTGTTGGAAATGTATCCTCAGAATGGGTCTGAGCTGATTTTCCCTGCTGTTTTTAGGCTGCTTTACACACACTTGATGCACTTACACAGAGATATCAAGACTTAGCTTTTAAGATGCTTACTAGTCGGATAGATACTTGTGCGATGAACAGGGTCTGGTGAGTCCAGTTGATTGAGCAAGGAGTAGGTCGTGTCCATTCCATATTCGGTTTTCGGAAGGGTATCTGTGCTCATTTCAAACTCGAGTTTTATGCGTCACCCCACCTCACCTTTCCCCTGAAGCAGGCCTAAGTGTGTTTTCTAAAAGCGTGACTCTGTTCTGTTTGGGGATTCAGTTCATGGGGAGCGATTTTTACATTCCCTCGATAAGTGATATCATAAGTTTCTGTCTTTGTGGGACTTATTTCACTGAGGATGATCGTACCTAAATCCACTCAGGATGCTGCTACCAGCCTCATGACGTGGATTTCATGGCTGAGTGACACTCCATTGGACCTACGTAGCACCACTTGTCCACTTGTCCACTTGTCTTTGTCCACTTGTCCACTTGTCTTTGTCCACTTGGCTCTTTCCTGGGATATGAAACGTGTACCGGAGTCGAGGTTCTTGTCAAGACAGCAGCCCTCAACTTTGGGGTCCCTGTGTCTGGTTGATTTTTTCATTTTCCCAAGGTCAACGCCCATGTGTGGAAGTGCCCTATGCTCTGTGGTTCTGTGTTTTACATGTTTTGGGAAAGAGGATACACTTGTGAAGATTGGCTGTTGGCCATTGACATCCCGCCCATCAGCTTAACAAGGCTCCCTTGACTCCGTGGCCTGCCCTGCCTTTCTGGTTTTTAGACTTTTTTCGCCTGGCCCTTTTGCCCCTGGGGGGGGGGAGCGAGAGATTTCTTTGTAGTGCTGATTTGCTCTCCCAGGTTGCTTGGTTGGCCAAAAAGGGCGTATGCGTTTTTTCCTGAATATATTCAGGAAAAAACGCATACGCCCTTTTTGGCCAACCGCATCATTGTCCACGTTCTGGCGCTTTTCATGTGCTATCGGGGCCATTCCGATGTACCCGTTGACATCCGTTTCCTGCAGTTCTGCCTTGCGTTCAACGCCTCTTCGTAGCCTGACCTCAATATATTTTGGGGCGATAGTTATCGTTTAGAACTCTGCAGGTTTGGGAAGTGCAGTGCCCCTGAGCTCCATTTCCCAAGTCGCTTTTTTGTGAGTGGGACGCAACACGGCTGGATGGCTTCACGCCCTATTGTCGATCCGGGGTGGCAGGCTGAGCCTTTGGTGAATTCTTCTTCGCGATGGGAAATGAGAGTGACATGTGCCCGACCAAACCCCTCCAGCGAGTCTCTCATTGGTTCCCCCTCTTGCAGTTCATCCTGCGGACAAATTGCAGACGGTACGAAAGAGGCATGGAAAGGCGCTGAGTCTCCAAGTGGGGAGATTGTTCGTAAGGGGGCCTGAATGGAGAACACGAGCACCAGGAGATGAAAAGTGAGGTGAGTTTCAGAAAGCTTTCCCGATCCCACGGTGTAGCATCCGCTGGGTTTCCAATGAGTGCTTTCGCTGTCGGAAGATTGCGTTGAACCTGGAGAGTTGGGACCCATGGAATGGGGAGCACGCAGGATTCCTTTCAAGGGTCTGCATTTGCTTTCCCAACCTCACCAATCGTCTCAGCCCCAAGAGTGTCCAGCCTTATGTCTTCTGCCGCTGGGGTTGTAGATGTGGTCAATGCTGGTTGCATGCCAGTCCCTGAACGCATTTTGGAAGAATTTCTCTCTGTTTTGCCCTGCTTGTTTCTTCTTTGTGTTGGAAATGTATCCTCAGAATGGGTCTGAGCTGATTTTCCCTGCTGTTTTTAGGCCGCTTTACACACACTTGATGCACTTACACAGAGATATCAAGACTTAGCTTTTAAGATGCTTACTAGTCGGATAGATACTTGTGCGATGAACAGGGTCTGGTGAGTCCAGTTGATTGAGCAAGGAGTAGGTCGTGTCCATTCCATATTCGGTTTTCGGAAGGGTATCTGTGCTCATTTCAAACTCGAGTTTTATGCGTCACCCCACCTCACCTTTCCCCTGAAGCAGGCCTAAGTGTGTTTTCTAAAAGGGTGACTCTGTTCTGTTTGGGGATTCAGTTCATGGGGAGCGATTTTTACATTCCCTCGATAAGTGATATCATAAGTTTCTGTCTTTGTGGGACTTACTTCACTGAGGATGATCGTACCTAAATCCACTCAGGATGCTGCTACCAGCCTCATGACGTGGATTTCATGGCTGAGTGACACTCCATTGGACCTACGTAGCACCACTTGTCCACTTGTCCACTTGTCTTTGTCCACTTGTCCACTTGTCTTTGTCCACTTGGCTCTTTCCTGGGATATGAAACGTGTACCGGAGTCGAGGTTCTTGTCAAGACAGCAGCCCTCAACTTTGGGGTCCCTGTGTCTGCTTCATTTTTTCATTTTCCCAAGGTCAACGCCCATGTGTGGAAGTGCCCTATGCTCTGTGGTTCTGTGTTTTACATGTTTTGGGAAAGAGGATACACTTGTGAAGATTGGCTGTTGGCCATTGACATCCCGCCCATCAGCTTAACAAGGCTCCCTTGACTCCGTGGCCTGCCCTGCCTTTCTGGTTTTTAGACTTTTTTCGCCTGGCCCTTTTGCCCCGGGGAGGGGGGAGAGATTTCTTTGTAGTGCTGATTTGCTCTCCCAGGTTGCTTGGTTGGCCAAAAAGGGCGTATGCGTTTTTTCCTGAATATATTCAGGAAAAAACGCATACGCCCTTTTTGGCCAACCGCATCATTGTCCACGTTCTGGCGCTTTTCATGTGCTATCGGGGCCATTCCCATGTACCCGTTGACATCCGTTTCCTGCAGTTCTGCCTTGCGTTCAACGCCTCTTCGTAGCCTGACCTCAATATATTTGGGGGCGATAGTTATCGTTTAGAACTCTGCAGGTTTGGGAAGTGCAGTGCCCCTGAGCTCCATTTCCCAAGTCGCTTTTTTGTGAGTGGGACGCAACACGGCTGGATGGCTTCACGCCCTATTGTCGATCCGGGGTGGCAGGCTGAGCCTTTGGTGAATTCTTCTTCGCGATGGGAAATGAGAGTGACATGTGCCCGACCAAACCCCTCCAGCGAGTCTCTCATTGGTTCCCCCTCTTGCAGTTCATCCTGCGGACAAATTGCAGACGGTACGAAAGAGGCATGGAAAGGCGCTGAGTCTCCAAGTGGGGAGATTGTTAGTAAGGGGGCCTGAATGGAGAACACGAGCACCAGGAGATGAAAAGTGAGGTGAGTTTCAGAAAGCTTTCCCGATCCCACGGTGTAGCGTCCGCTGGGTTTCCAATGAGTGCTTTCGCTGTCGGAAGATTGCGTTGAACCTGGAGAGTTGGGACCCATGGAATGGGGAGCACGCAGGATTCCTTTCAAGGGTCTGCATTTGCTTTCCCAACCTCACCAATCGTCTCAGCCCCAAGAGTGTCCAGCCTTATGTCTTCTGCCGCTGGGGCTGTAGATGTGGTCAATCCTGGTTGCATGCCAGTCCCTGAACGCATTTTGGAAGAATTTCTCTCTGTTTTGCCCTGCTTGTTTCTTCTTTGTGTTGGAAATGTATCCTCAGAATGGGTCTGAGCTGATTTTCCCTGCTGTTTTTAGGCTGCTTTACACACACTTGATGCACTTACACAGAGATATCAAGACTTAGCTTTTAAGATGCTTACTAGTCGGATAGATACTTGTGCGATGAACAGGGTCTGGTGAGTCCAGTTGATTGAGCAAGGAGTAGGTCGTGTCCATTCCATATTCGGTTTTCGGAAGGGTATCTGTGCTCATTTCAAACTCGAGTTTTATGCGTCACCCCACCTCACCTTTCCCCTGAAGCAGGCCTAAGTGTGTTTTCTAAAAGCGTGACTCTGTTCTGTTTGGGGATTCAGTTCATGGGGAGCGATTTTTACATTCCCTCGATAAGTGATATCATAAGTTTCTGTCTTTGTGGGACTTATTTCACTGAGGATGATCGTACCTAAATCCACTCAGTATGCTGCTATCAGCCTCATGACGTGGATTTCATGGCTGAGTGACACTCCATTGGACCTACGTAGCACCACTTGTCCACTTGTCCACTTGTCTTTGTCCACTTGTCCACTTGTCTTTGTCCACTTGGCTCTTTCCTGGGATATGAAACGTGTACCGGAGTCGAGGTTCTTGTCAAGACAGCAGCCCTCAACTTTGGGGTCCCTGTGTCTGGTTGATTTTTTCATTTTCCCAGGGTCAACGCCCATGTGTGGAAGTGCTCTATGCTCTGTGGTTCTGTGTTTTACATGTTTTGGGAAAGAGGATACACTTGTGAAGATTGGCTGTTGGCCATTGACATCCCGCCCATCAGCTTAACAAGGCTCCCTTGACTCCGTGGCCTGCCCTGCCTTTCAGGTTTTTAGACTTTTTTCGCCTGGCCCTTTTGCCCCGGGGGGGGGGGGAGCGAGAGATTTCTTTGTAGTGCTGATTTGCTCTCCCAGGTTGCTTGGTTGGCCAAAAAGGGCGTATGCGTTTTTTCCTGAATATATTCAGGAAAAAACGCATACGCCCTTTTTGGCCAACCGCATCATTGTCCACGTTCTGGCGCTTTTCATGTGCTATCGGGGCCATTCCGATGTACCCGTTGACATCCGTTTCCTGCAGTTCTGCCTTGCGTTCAACGCCTCTTCGTAGCCTGACCTCAATATATTTGGGGGCGATAGTTATCGTTTAGAACTCTGCAGGTTTGGGAAGTGCAGTGCCCCTGAGCTCCATTTCCCAAGTCGCTTTTTTGTGAGTGGGACGCAACACGGCTGGATGGCTTCACGCCCTATTGTCGATCCGGGGTGGCAGGCTGAGCCTTTGGTGAATTCTTCTTCGCGATGGGAAATGAGAGTGACATGTGCCCGACCAAACCCCTCCAGCGAGTCTCTCATTGGTTCCCCCTCTTGCAGTTCATCCTGCGGACAAATTGCAGACGGTACGAAAGAGGCATGGAAAGGCGCTGAGTCTCCAAGTGGGGAGATTGTTAGTAAGGGGGCCTGAATGGAGAACACGAGCACCAGGAGATGAAAAGTGAGGTGAGTTTCAGAAAGCTTTCCCGATCCCACGGTGTAGCGTCCGCTGGGTTTCCAATGAGTGCTTTCGCTGTCGGAAGATTGCGTTGAACCTGGAGAGTTGGGACCCATGGAATGGGGAGCACGCAGGATTCCTTTCAAGGGTCTGCATTTGCTTTCCCAACCTCACCAATCGTCTCAGCCCCAAGAGTGTCCAGCCTTATGTCTTCTGCCGCTGGGGCTGTAGATGTGGTCAATCCTGGTTGCATGCCAGTCCCTGAACGCATTTTGGAAGAATTTCTCTCTGTTTTGCCCTGCTTGTTTCTTCTTTGTGTTGGAAATGTATCCTCAGAATGGGTCTGAGCTGATTTTCCCTGCTGTTTTTAGGCTGCTTTACACACACTTGATGCACTTACACAGAGATATCAAGACTTAGCTTTTAAGATGCTTACTAGTCGGATAGATACTTGTGCGATGAACAGGGTCTGGTGAGTCCAGTTGATTGAGCAAGGAGTAGGTCGTGTCCATTCCATATTCGGTTTTCGGAAGGGTATCTGTGCTCATTTCAAACTCGAGTTTTATGCGTCACCCCACCTCACCTTTCCCCTGAAGCAGGCCTAAGTGTGTTTTCTAAAAGCGTGACTCTGTTCTGTTTGGGGATTCAGTTCATGGGGAGCGATTTTTACATTCCCTCGATAAGTGATATCATAAGTTTCTGTCTTTGTGGGACTTATTTCACTGAGGATGATCGTACCTAAATCCACTCAGTATGCTGCTATCAGCCTCATGACGTGGATTTCATGGCTGAGTGACACTCCATTGGACCTACGTAGCACCACTTGTCCACTTGTCCACTTGTCTTTGTCCACTTGTCCACTTGTCTTTGTCCACTTGGCTCTTTCCTGGGATATGAAACGTGTACCGGAGTCGAGGTTCTTGTCAAGACAGCAGCCCTCAACTTTGGGGTCCCTGTGTCTGGTTGATTTTTTCATTTTCCCAAGGTCAACGCCCATGTGTGGAAGTGCTCTATGCTCTGTGGTTCTGTGTTTTACATGTTTTGGGAAAGAGGATACACTTGTGAAGATTGGCTGTTGGCCATTGACATCCCGCCCATCAGCTTAACAAGGCTCCCTTGACTCCGTGGCCTGCCCTGCCTTTCAGGTTTTTAGACTTTTTTCGCCTGGCCCTTTTGCCCCGGGGGGGGGGGGAGCGAGAGATTTCTTTGTAGTGCTGATTTGCTCTCCCAGGTTGCTTGGTTGGCCAAAAAGGGCGTATGCGTTTTTTCCTGAATATATTCAGGAAAAAACGCATACGCCCTTTTTGGCCAACCGCATCATTGTCCACGTTCTGGCGCTTTTCATGTGCTATCGGGGCCATTCCGATGTACCCGTTGACATCCGTTTCCTGCAGTTCTGCCTTGCGTTCAACGCCTCTTCGTAGCCTGACCTCAATATATTTGGGGGCGATAGTTATCGTTTAGAACTCTGCAGGTTTGGGAAGTGCAGTGCCCCTGAGCTCCATTTCCCAAGTCGCTTTTTTGTGAGTGGGACGCAACACGGCTGGATGGCTTCACGCCCTATTGTCGATCCGGGGTGGCAGCCTGAGCCTTTGGTGAATTCTTCTTCGCGATGGGAAATGAGAGTGACATGTGCCCGACCAAACCCCTCCAGCGAGTCTCTCATTGGTTCCCCCTCTTGCAGTTCATCCTGCGGACAAATTGCAGACGGTACGAAAGAGGCATGGAAAGGCGCTGAGTCTCCAAGTGGGGAGATTGTTAGTAAGGGGGCCTGAATGGAGAACACGAGCACCAGGAGATGAAAAGTGAGGTGAGTTTCAGAAAGCTTTCCCGATCCCACGGTGTAGCGTCCGCTGGGTTTCTAATGAGTGCTTTCGCTGTCGGAAGATTGCGTTGAACCTGGAGAGTTGGGACCCATGGAATGGGGAGCACGCAGGATTCCTTTCAAGGGTCTGCATTTGCTTTCCCAACCTCACCAATCGTCTCAGCCCCAAGAGTGTCCAGCCTTATGTCTTCTGCCGCTGGGGTTGTAGATGTGGTCAATGCTGGTTGCATGCCAGTCCCTGAACGCATTTTGGAAGAATTTCTCTCTGTTTTGCCCTGCTTGTTTCTTCTTTGTGTTGGAAATGTATCCTCAGAATGGGTCTGAGCTGATTTTCCCTGCTGTTTTTAGGCCGCTTTACACACACTTGATGCACTTACACAGAGATATCAAGACTTAGCTTTTAAGATGCTTACTAGTCGGATAGATACTTGTGCGATGAACAGGGTCTGGTGAGTCCAGTTGATTGAGCAAGGAGTAGGTCGTGTCCATTCCATATTCGGTTTTCGGAAGGGTATCTGTGCTCATTTCAAACTCGAGTTTTATGCGTCACCCCACCTCACCTTTCCCCTGAAGCAGGCCTAAGTGTGTTTTCTAAAAGCGTGACTCTGTTCTGTTTGGGGATTCAGTTCATGGGGAGCGATTTTTACATTCCCTCGATAAGTGATATCATAAGTTTCTGTCTTTGTGGGACTTATTTCACTGAGGATGATCGTACCTAAATCCACTCAGGATGCTGCTACCAGCCTCATGACGTGGATTTCATGGCTGAGTGACACTCCATTGGACCTACGTAGCACCACTTGTCCACTTGTCCACTTGTCTTTGTCCACTTGTCCACTTGTCTTTGTCCACTTGGCTCTTTCCTGGGATATGAAACGTGTACCGGAGTCGAGGTTCTTGTCAAGACAGCAGCCCTCAACTTTGGGGTCCCTGTGTCTGGTTGATTTTTTCATTTTCCCAAGGTCAACGCCCATGTGTGGAAGTGCCCTATGCTCTGTGGTTCTGTGTTTTACATGTTTTGGGAAAGAGGATACACTTGTGAAGATTGGCTGTTGGCCATTGACATCCCGCCCATCAGCTTAACAAGGCTCCCTTGACTCCGTGGCCTGCCCTGCCTTTCTGGTTTTTAGACTTTTTTCGCCTGGCCCTTTTGCCCCGGGGTGGGGGGGAGCGAGAGATTTCTTTGTAGTGCTGATTTGCTCTCCCAGGTAGCTTGGTTGGCCAAAAAGGGCGTATGCGTTTTTTCCTGAATATATTCAGGAAAAAACGCATACGCCCTTTTTGGCCAACCGCATCATTGTCCACGTTCTGGCGCTTTTCATGTGCTATCGGGGCCATTCCGATGTACCCGTTGACATCCGTTTCCTGCAGTTCTGCCTTGCGTTCAACGCCTCTTCGTAGCCTGACCTCAATATATTTTGGGGCGATAGTTATCGTTTAGAACTCTGCAGGTTTGGGAAGTGCAGTGCCCCTGAGCTCCATTTCCCAAGTCGCTTTTTTGTGAGTGGGACGCAACACGGCTGGATGGCTTCACGCCCTATTGTCGATCCGGGGTGGCAGGCTGAGCCTTTGGTGAATTCTTCTTCGCGATGGGAAATGAGAGTGACATGTGCCCGACCAAACCCCTCCAGCGAGTCTCTCATTGGTTCCCCCTCTTGCAGTTCATCCTGCGGACAAATTGCAGACGGTACGAAAGAGGCATGGAAAGGCGCTGAGTCTCCAAGTGGGGAGATTGTTAGTAAGGGGGCCTGAATGGAGAACACGAGCACCAGGAGATGAAAAGTGAGGTGAGTTTCAGAAAGCTTTCCCGATCCCACGGTGTAGCGTCCGCTGGGTTTCCAATGAGTGCTTTCGCTGTCGGAAGATTGCGTTGAACCTGGAGAGTTGGGACCCATGGAATGGGGAGCATGCAGGATTCCTTTCAAGGGTCTGCATTTGCTTTCCCAACCTCACCAATCGTCTCAGCCCCAAGAGTGTCCAGCCTTATGTCTTCTGCCGCTGGGGCTGTAGATGTGGTCAATCCTGGTTGCATGCCAGTCCCTGAACGCATTTTGGAAGAATTTCTCTCTGTTTTGCCCTGCTTGTTTCTTCTTTGTGTTGGAAATGTATCCTCAGAATGGGTCTGAGCTGATTTTCTCTGCTGTTTTTAGGCTGCTTTACACACACTTGATGCACTTACACAGAGATATCAAGACTTAGCTTTTAAGATGCTTACTAGTCGGATAGATACTTGTGCGATGAACAGGGTCTGGTGAGTCCAGTTGATTGAGCAAGGAGTATGTCGTGTCCATTCCATATTCGGTTTTCGGAAGGGTATCTGTGCTCATTTCAAACTCGAGTTTTATGCGTCACCCCACCTCACCTTTCCCCTGAAGCAGGCCTAAGTGTGTTTTCTAAAAGCGTGACTCTGTTCTGTTTGGGGATTCAGTTCATGGGGAGCGATTTTTACATTCCCTCGATAAGTGATATCATAAGTTTCTGTCTTTGTGGGACTTATTTCACTGAGGATGATCGTACCTAAATCCACTCAGGATGCTGCTATCAGCCTCATGACGTGGATTTCATGGCTGAGTGACACTCCATTGGACCTACGTAGCACCACTTGTCCACTTGTCCACTTGTCTTTGTCCACTTGTCCACTTGTCTTTGTCCACTTGGCTCTTTCCTGGGATATGAAACGTGTACCGGAGTCGAGGTTCTTGTCAAGACAGCAGCCCTCAACTTTGGGGTCCCTGTGTCTGGTTGATTTTTTCATATTCCCAAGGTCAACGCCCATGTGTGGAAGTGCCCTATGCTCTGTGGTTCTGTGTTTTACATGTTTTGGGAAAGAGGATACACTTGTGAAGATTGGCTCTTGGCCATTGACATCCCGCCCATCAGCTTAACAAGGCTCCCTTGACTCCGTGGCCTGCCCTGCCTTTCTGGTTTTTAGACTTTTTTCGCCTGGCCCTTTTGCCCCGGGGAGGGGGGAGAGATTTCTTTGTAGTGCTGATTTGCTCTCCCAGGTTGCTTGGTTGGCCAAAAAGGGCGTATGCGTTTTTTCCTGAATATATTCAGGAAAAAACGCATACGCCCTTTTTGGCCAACCGCATCATTGTCCACGTTCTGGCGCTTTTCATGTGCTATCGGGGCCATTCCCATGTACCCGTTGACATCCGTTTCCTGCAGTTCTGCCTTGCGTTCAACGCCTCTTCGTAGCCTGACCTCAATATATTTTGGGGCGATAGTTATCGTTTAGAACTCTGCAGGTTTGGGAAGTGCAGTGCCCCTGAGCTCCATTTCCCAAGTCGCTTTTTTGTGAGTGGGACGCAACACGGCTGGATGGCTTCACGCCCTATTGTCGATCCGGGGTGGCAGGCTGAGCCTTTGGTGAATTCTTCTTCGCGATGGGAAATGAGAGTGACATGTGCCCGACCAAACCCCTCCAGCGAGTCTCTCATTGGTTCCCCCTCTTGCAGTTCATCCTGCGGACAAATTGCAGACGGTACGAAAGAGGCATGGAAAGGCGCTGAGTCTCCAAGTGGGGAGATTGTTCGTAAGGGGGCCTGAATGGAGAACACGAGCACCAGGAGATGAAAAGTGAGGTGAGTTTCAGAAAGCTTTCCCGATCCGACGGTGTAGCGTCCGCTGGGTTTCCAATGAGTGCTTTCGCTGTCGTAAGATTGCGTTGAACCTGGAGAGTTGGGACCCATGGAATGGGGAGCACGCAGGATTCCTTTCAAGGGTCTGCATTTGCTTTCCCAACCTCACCAATCGTCTCAGCCCCAAGAGTGTCCAGCCTTATGTCTTCTGCCGCTGGGGCTGTAGATGTGGTCAATCCTGGTTGCATGCCAGTCCCTGAACGCATTTTGGAAGAATTTCTCTCTGTTTTGCCCTGCTTGTTTCTTCTTTGTGTTGGAAATGTATCCTCAGAATGGGTCTGAGCTGATTTTCCCTGCTGTTTTTAGGCTGCTTTACACACACTTGATGCACTTACACAGAGATATCAAGACTTAGCTTTTAAGATGCTTACTAGTCGGATAGATACTTGTGCGATGAACAGGGTCTGGTGAGTCCAGTTGATTGAGCAAGGAGTAGGTCGTGTCCATTCCATATTCGGTTTTCGGAAGGGTATCTGTGCTCATTTCAAACTCGAGTTTTATGCGTCACCCCACCTCACCTTTCCCCTGAAGCAGGCCTAAGTGTGTTTTCTAAAAGCGTGACTCTGTTCTGTTTGGGGATTCAGTTCATGGGGAGCGATTTTTACATTCCCTCGATAAGTGATATCATAAGTTTCTGTCTTTGTGGGACTTATTTCACTAAGGATGATCGTACCTAAATCCACTCAGTATGCTGCTATCAGCCTCATGACGTGGATTTCATGGCTGAGTGACACTCCATTGGACCTACGTAGCACCACTTGTCCACTTGTCCACTTGTCTTTGTCCACTTGTCCACTTGTCTTTGTCCACTTGGCTCTTTCCTGGGATATGAAACGTGTACCGGAGTCGAGGTTCTTGTCAAGACAGCAGCCCTCAACTTTGGGGTCCCTGTGTCTGGTTGATTTTTTCATTTTCCCAAGGTCAACGCCCATGTGTGGAAGTGCTCTATGCTCTGTGGTTCTGTGTTTTACATGTTTTGGGAAAGAGGATACACTTGTGAAGATTGGCTGTTGGCCATTGACATCCCGCCCATCAGCTTAACAAGGCTCCCTTGACTCCGTGGCCTGCCCTGCCTTTCAGGTTTTTAGACTTTTTTCGCCTGGCCCTTTTGCCCCGGGGGGGGGGGGGAGCGAGAGATTTCTTTGTAGTGCTGATTTGCTCTCCCAGGTTGCTTGGTTGGCCAAAAAGGGCGTATGCGTTTTTTCCTGAATATATTCAGGAAAAAACGCATACGCCCTTTTTGGCCAACCGCATCATTGTCCACGTTCTGGCGCTTTTCATGTGCTATCGGGGCCATTCCGATGTACCCGTTGACATCCGTTTCCTGCAGTTCTGCCTTGCGTTCAACGCCTCTTCGTAGCCTGACCTCAATATATTTGGGGGCGATAGTTATCGTTTAGAACTCTGCAGGTTTGGGAAGTGCAGTGCCCCTGAGCTCCATTTCCCAAGTCGCTTTTTTGTGAGTGGGACGCAACACGGCTGGATGGCTTCACGCCCTATTGTCGATCCGGGGTGGCAGGCTGAGCCTTTGGTGAATTCTTCTTCGCGATGGGAAATGAGAGTGACATGTGCCCGACCAAACCCCTCCAGCGAGTCTCTCATTGGTTCCCCCTCTTGCAGTTCATCCTGCGGACAAATTGCAGACGGTACGAAAGAGGCATGGAAAGGCGCTGAGTCTCCAAGTGGGGAGATTGTTAGTAAGGGGGCCTGAATGGAGAACACGAGCACCAGGAGATGAAAAGTGAGGTGAGTTTCAGAAAGCTTTCCCGATCCCACGGTGTAGCGTCCGCTGGGTTTCCAATGAGTGCTTTCGCTGTCGGAAGATTGCGTTGAACCTGGAGAGTTGGGACCCATGGAATGGGGAGCACGCAGGATTCCTTTCAAGGGTCTGCATTTGCTTTCCCAACCTCACCAATCGTCTCAGCCCCAAGAGTGTCCAGCCTTATGTCTTCTGCCGCTGGGGTTGTAGATGTGGTCAATGCTGGTTGCATGCCAGTCCCTGAACGCATTTTGGAAGAATTTCTCTCTGTTTTGCCCTGCTTGTTTCTTCTTTGTGTTGGAAATGTATCCTCAGAATGGGTCTGAGCTGATTTTCCCTGCTGTTTTTAGGCCGCTTTACACACACTTGATGCACTTACACAGAGATATCAAGACTTAGCTTTTAAGATGCTTACTAGTCGGATAGATACTTGTGCGATGAACAGGGTCTGGTGAGTCCAGTTGATTGAGCAAGGAGTAGGTCGTGTCCATTCCATATTCGGTTTTCGGAAGGGTATCTGTGCTCATTTCAAACTCGAGTTTTATGCGTCACCCCACCTCACCTTTCCCCTGAAGCAGGCCTAAGTGTGTTTTCTAAAAGCGTGACTCTGTTCTGTTTGGGGATTCAGTTCATGGGGAGCGATTTTTACATTCCCTCGATAAGTGATATCATAAGTTTCTGTCTTTGTGGGACTTATTTCACTGAGGATGATCGTACCTAAATCCACTCAGGATGCTGCTACCAGCCTCATGACGTGGATTTCATGGCTGAGTGACACTCCATTGGACCTACGTAGCACCACTTGTCCACTTGTCCACTTGTCTTTGTCCACTTGTCCACTTGTCTTTGTCCACTTGGCTCTTTCCTGGGATATGAAACGTGTACCGGAGTCGAGGTTCTTGTCAAGACAGCAGCCCTCAACTTTGGGGTCCCTGTGTCTGGTTGATTTTTTCATTTTCCCAAGGTCAACGCCCATGTGTGGAAGTGCCCTATGCTCTGTGGTTCTGTGTTTTACATGTTTTGGGAAAGAGGATACACTTGTGAAGATTGGCTGTTGGCCATTGACATCCCGCCCATCAGCTTAACAAGGCTCCCTTGACTCCGTGGCCTGCCCTGCCTTTCTGGTTTTTAGAATTTTTTCGCCTGGCCCTTTTGCCCCTGGGGGGGGGGGAGCGAGAGATTTCTTTGTAGTGCTGATTTGCTCTCCCAGGTTGCTTGGTTGGCCAAAAAGGGCGTATGCGTTTTTTCCTGAATATATTCAGGAAAAAACGCATACGCCCTTTTTGGCCAACCGCATCATTGTCCACGTTCTGGCGCTTTTCATGTGCTATCGGGGCCATTCCGATGTACCCGTTGACATCCGTTTCCTGCAGTTCTGCCTTGCGTTCAACGCCTCTTCGTAGCCTGACCTCAATATATTTGGGGGCGATAGTTATCGTTTAGAACTCTGCAGGTTTGGGAAGTGCAGTGCCCCTGAGCTCCATTTCCCAAGTCGCTTTTTTGTGAGTGGGACGCAACACGGCTGGATGGCTTCACGCCCTATTGTCGATCCGGGGTGGCAGCCTGAGCCTTTGGTGAATTCTTCTTCGCGATGGGAAATGAGAGTGACATGTGCCCGACCAAACCCCTCCAGCGAGTCTCTCATTGGTTCCCCCTCTTGCAGTTCATCCTGCGGACAAATTGCAGACGGTACGAAAGAGGCATGGAAAGGCGCTGAGTCTCCAAGTGGGGAGATTGTTAGTAAGGGGGCCTGAATGGAGAACACGAGCACCAGGAGATGAAAAGTGAGGTGAGTTTCAGAAAGCTTTCCCGATCCCACGGTGTAGCGTCCGCTGGGTTTCCAATGAGTGCTTTCGCTGTCGGAAGATTGCGTTGAACCTGGAGAGTTGGGACCCATGGAATGGGGAGCACGCAGGATTCCTTTCAAGGGTCTGCATTTGCTTTCCCAACCTCACCAATCGTCTCAGCCCCAAGAGTGTCCAGCCTTATGTCTTCTGCCGCTGGGGTTGTAGATGTGGTCAATGCTGGTTGCATGCCAGTCCCTGAACGCATTTTGGAAGAATTTCTCTCTGTTTTGCCCTGCTTGTTTCTTCTTTGTGTTGGAAATGTATCCTCAGAATGGGTCTGAGCTGATTTTCCCTGCTGTTTTTAGGCCGCTTTACACACACTTGATGCACTTACACAGAGATATCAAGACTTAGCTTTTAAGATGCTTACTAGTCGGATAGATACTTGTGCGATGAACAGGGTCTGGTGAGTCCAGTTGATTGAGCAAGGAGTAGGTCGTGTCCATTCCATATTCGGTTTTCGGAAGGGTATCTGTGCTCATTTCAAACTCGAGTTTTATGCGTCACCCCACCTCACCTTTCCCCTGAAGCAGGCCTAAGTGTGTTTTCTAAAAGGGTGACTCTGTTCTGTTTGGGGATTCAGTTCATGGGGAGCGATTTTTACATTCCCTCGATAAGTGATATCATTAGTTTCTGTCTTTGTGGGACTTACTTCACTGAGGATGATCGTACCTAAATCCACTCAGGATGCTGCTACCAGCCTCATGACGTGGATTTCATGGCTGAGTGACACTCCATTGGACCTACGTAGCACCACTTGTCCACTTGTCCACTTGTCTTTGTCCACTTGTCCACTTGTCTTTGTCCACTTGGCTCTTTCCTGGGATATGAAACGTGTACCGGAGTCGAGGTTCTTGTCAAGACAGCAGCCCTCAACTTTGGGGTCCCTGTGTCTGGTTGATTTTTTCATTTTCCCAAGGTCAACGCCCATGTGTGGAAGTGCCCTATGCTCTGTGGTTCTGTGTTTTACATGTTTTGGGAAAGAGGATACACTTGTGAAGATTGGCTGTTGGCCATTGACATCCCGCCCATCAGCTTAACAAGGCTCCCTTGACTCCGTGGCCTGCCCTGCCTTTCTGGTTTTTAGACTTTTTTCGCCTGGCCCTTTTGCCCCGGGGTGGGGGGGAGCGAGAGATTTCTTTGTAGTGCTGATTTGCTCTCCCAGGTTGCTTGGTTGGCCAAAAAGGGCGTATGCGTTTTTTCCTGAATATATTCAGGAAAAAACGCATACGCCCTTTTTGGCCAACCGCATCATTGTCCACGTTCTGGCGCTTTTCATGTGCTATCGGGGCCATTCCGATGTACCCGTTGACATCCGTTTCCTGCAGTTCTGCCTTGCGTTCAACGCCTCTTCGTAGCCTGACCTCAATATATTTGGGGGCGATAGTTATCGTTTAGAACTCTGCAGGTTTGGGAAGTGCAGTGCCCCTGAGCTCCATTTCCCAAGTCGCTTTTTTGTGAGTGGGACGCAACACGGCTGGATGGCTTCACGCCCTATTGTCGATCCGGGGTGGCAGCCTGAGCCTTTGGTGAATTCTTCTTCGCGATGGGAAATGAGAGTGACATGTGCCCGACCAAATCCCTCCAGCGAGTCTCTCATTGGTTCCCCCTCTTGCAGTTCATCCTGCGGACAAATTGCAGACGGTACGAAAGAGGCATGGAAAGGCGCTGAGTCTCCAAGTGGGGAGATTGTTAGTAAGGGGGCCTGAATGGAGAACACGAGCACCAGGAGATGAAAAGTGAGGTGAGTTTCAGAAAGCTTTCCCGATCCCACGGTGTAGCGTCCGCTGGGTTTCCAATGAGTGCTTTCGCTGTCGGAAGATTGCGTTGAACCTGGAGAGTTGGGACCCATGGAATGGGGAGCACGCAGGATTCCTTTCAAGGGTCTGCATTTGCTTTCCCAACCTCACCAATCGTCTCAGCCCCAAGAGTGTCCAGCCTTATGTCTTCTGCCGCTGGGGCTGTAGATGTGGTCAATGCTGGTTTCATGCCAGTCCCTGAACGCATTTTGGAAGAATTTCTCTCTGTTTTGCCCTGCTTGTTTCTTCTTTGTGTTGGAAATGTATCCTCAGAATGGGTCTGAGCTGATTTTCCCTGCTGTTTTTAGGCCGCTTTACACACACTTGATGCACTTACACAGAGATATCAAGACTTAGCTTTTAAGATGCTTACTAGTCGGATAGATACTTGTGCGATGAACAGGGTCTGGTGAGTCCAGTTGATTGAGCAAGGAGTAGGTCGTGTCCATTCCATATTCGGTTTTCGGAAGGGTATCTGTGCTCATTTCAAACTCGAGTTTTATGCGTCACCCCACCTCACCTTTCCCCTGAAGCAGGCCTAAGTGTGTTTTCTAAAAGGGTGACTCTGTTCTGTTTGGGGATTCAGTTCATGGGGAGCGATTTTTACATTCCCTCGATAAGTGATATCATAAGTTTCTGTCTTTGTGGGACTTACTTCACTGAGGATGATCGTACCTAAATCCACTCAGGATGCTGCTACCAGCCTCATGACGTGGATTTCATGGCTGAGTGACACTCCATTGGACCTACGTAGCACCACTTGTCCACTTGTCCACTTGTCCACTTGTCTTTGTCCACTTGTCCACTTGTCTTTGTCCACTTGGCTCTTTCCTGGGATATGAAACGTGTACCGGAGTCGAGGTTCTTGTCAAGACAGCAGCCCTCAACTTTGGGGTCCCTGTGTCTGGTTGATTTTTTCATTTTCCCAAGGTCAACGCCCATGTGTGGAAGTGCCCTATGCTCTGTGGTTCTGTGTTTTACATGTTTTGGGAAAGAGGATACACTTGTGAAGATTGGCTGTTGGCCATTGACATCCCGCCCATCAGCTTAACAAGGCTCCCTTGACTCCGTGGCCTGCCCTGCCTTTCATGTTTTTAGACTTTTTTCGCCTGGCCCTTTTGCCCCGGGGGGGGGGGGGGGATCGAGAGATTTCTTTGTAGTGCTGATTTGCTCTCCCAGGTTGCTTGGTTGGCCAAAAAGGGCGTATGCGTTTTTTCCTGAATATATTCAGGAAAAAACGCATACACCCTTTTTGGCCAACCGCATCATTGTCCACGTTCTGGCGCTTTTCATGTGCTATCGGGGCCATTCCGATGTACCCGTTGACATCCGTTTCCTGCAGTTCTGCCTTGCGTTCAACGCCTCTTCGTAGCCTGACCTCAATATATTTGGGGGCGATAGTTATCGTTTAGAACTCTGCAGGTTTGGGAAGTGCAGTGCCCCTGAGCTCCATTTCCCAAGTCGCTTTTTTGTGAGTGGGACGCAACACGGCTGGATGGCTTCACGCCCTATTGTCGATCCGGGGTGGCAGCCTGAGCCTTTGGTGAATTCTTCTTCGCGATGGGAAATGAGAGTGACATGTGCCCGACCAAACCCCTCCAGCGAGTCTCTCATTGGTTCCCCCTCTTGCAGTTCATCCTGCGGACAAATTGCAGACGGTACGAAAGAGGCATGGAAAGGCGCTGAGTCTCCAAGTGGGGAGATTGTTAGTAAGGGGGCCTGAATGGAGAACACGAGCACCAGGAGATGAAAAGTGAGGTGAGTTTCAGAAAGCTTTCCCGATCCCACGGTGTAGCATCCGCTGGGTTTCCAATGAGTGCTTTCGCTGTCGGAAGATTGCGTTGAACCTGGAGAGTTGGGACCCATGGAATGGGGAGCACGCAGGATTCCTTTCAAGGGTCTGCATTTGCTTTCCCAACCTCACCAATCGTCTCAGCCCCAAGAGTGTCCAGCCTTATGTCTTCTGCCGCTGGGGTTGTAGATGTGGTCAATGCTGGTTGCATGCCAGTCCCTGAACGCATTTTGGAAGAATTTCTCTCTGTTTTGCCCTGCTTGTTTCTTCTTTGTGTTGGAAATGTATCCTCAGAATGGGTCTGAGCTGATTTTCCCTGCTGTTTTTAGGCCGCTTTACACACACTTGATGCACTTACACAGAGATATCAAGACTTAGCTTTTAAGATGCTTACTAGTCGGATAGATACTTGTGCGATGAACAGGGTCTGGTGAGTCCAGTTGATTGAGCAAGGAGTAGGTCGTGTCCATTCCATATTCGGTTTTCGGAAGGGTATCTGTGCTCATTTCAAACTCGAGTTTTATGCGTCACCCCACCTCACCTTTCCCCTGAAGCAGGCCTAAGTGTGTTTTCTAAAAGGGTGACTCTGTTCTGTTTGGGGATTCAGTTCATGGGGAGCGATTTTTACATTCCCTCGATAAGTGATATCATAAGTTTCTGTCTTTGTGGGACTTACTTCACTGAGGATGATCGTACCTAAATCCACTCAGGATGCTGCTACCAGCCTCATGACGTGGATTTCATGGCTGAGTGACACTCCATTGGACCTACGTAGCACCACTTGTCCACTTGTCCACTTGTCTTTGTCCACTTGTCCACTTGTCTTTGTCCACTTGGCTCTTTCCTGGGATATGAAACGTGTACCGGAGTCGAGGTTCTTGTCAAGACAGCAGCCCTCAACTTTGGGGTCCCTGTGTCTGGTTGATTTTTTCATTTTCCCAAGGTCAACGCCCATGTGTGGAAGTGCCCTATGCTCTGTGGTTCTGTGTTTTACATGTTTTGGGAAAGAGGATACACTTGTGAAGATTGGCTGTTGGCCATTGACATCCCGCCCATCAGCTTAACAAGGCTCCCTTGACTCCGTGGCCTGCCCTGCCTTTCTGGTTTTTAGACTTTTTTCGCCTGGCCCTTTTGCCCCGGGGGGGGGGAGAGATTTCTCTGTAGTGCTGATTTGCTCTCCCAGGTTGCTTGGTTGGCCAAAAAGGGCGTATGCGTTTTTTCCTGAATATATTCAGGAAAAAACGCATACGCCCTTTTTGGCCAACCGCATCATTGTCCACGTTCTGGCGCTTTTCATGTGCTATCGGGGCCATTCCGATGTACCCGTTGACATCCGTTTCCTGCAGTTCTGCCTTGCGTTCAACGCCTCTTCGTAGCCTGACCTCAATATATTTTGGGGCGATAGTTATCGTTTAGAACTCTGCAGGTTTGGGAAGTGCAGTGCCCCTGAGCTCCATTTCCCAAGTCGCTTTTTTGTGAGTGGGACGCAACACGGCTGGATGGCTTCACGCCCTATTGTCGATCCGGGGTGGCAGGCTGAGCCTTTGGTGAATTCTTCTTCGCGATGGGAAATGAGAGTGACATGTGCCCGACCAAACCCCTCCAGCGAGTCTCTCATTGGTTCCCCCTCTTGCAGTTCATCCTGCGGACAAATTGCAGACGGTACGAAAGAGGCATGGAAAGGCGCTGAGTCTCCAAGTGGGGAGATTGTTAGTAAGGGGGCCTGAATGGAGAACACGAGCACCAGGAGATGAAAAGTGAGGTGAGTTTCAGAAAGCTTTCCCGATCCCACGGTGTAGCGTCCGCTGGGTTTCCAATGAGTGCTTTCGCTGTCGGAAGATTGCGTTGAACCTGGAGAGTTGGGACCCATGGAATGGGGAGCATGCAGGATTCCTTTCAAGGGTCTGCATTTGCTTTCCCAACCTCACCAATCGTCTCAGCCCCAAGAGTGTCCAGCCTTATGTCTTCTGCCGCTGGGGCTGTAGATGTGGTCAATCCTGGTTGCATGCCAGTCCCTGAACGCATTTTGGAAGAATTTCTCTCTGTTTTGCCCTGCTTGTTTCTTCTTTGTGTTGGAAATGTATCCTCAGAATGGGTCTGAGCTGATTTTCCCTGCTGTTTTTAGGCTGCTTTACACACACTTGATGCACTTACACAGAGATATCAAGACTTAGCTTTTAAGATGCTTACTAGTCGGATAGATACTTGTGCGATGAACAGGGTCTGGTGAGTCCAGTTGATTGAGCAAGGAGTAGGTCGTGTCCATTCCATATTCGGTTTTCGGAAGGGTATCTGTGCTCATTTCAAACTCGAGTTTTATGCGTCACCCCACCTCACCTTTCCCCTGAAGCAGGCCTAAGTGTGTTTTCTAAAAGCGTGACTCTGTTCTGTTTGGGGATTCAGTTCATGGGGAGCGATTTTTACATTCCCTCGATAAGTGATATCATAAGTTTCTGTCTTTGTGGGACTTATTTCACTGAGGATGATCGTACCTAAATCCACTCAGGATGCTGCTACCAGCCTCATGACGTGGATTTCATGGCTGAGTGACACTCCATTGGACCTACGTAGCACCACTTGTCCACTTGTCCACTTGTCTTTGTCCACTTGTCCACTTGTCTTTGTCCACTTGGCTCTTTCCTGGGATATGAAACGTGTACCGGAGTCGAGGTTCTTGTCAAGACAGCAGCCCTCAACTTTGGGGTCCCTGTGTCTGGTTGATTTTTTCATTTTCCCAAGGTCAACGCCCATGTGTGGAAGTGCCCTATGCTCTGTGGTTCTGTGTTTCACATGTTTTGGGAAAGAGGATACACTTGTGAAGATTGGCTGTTGGCCATTGACATCCCGCCCATCAGCTTAACAAGGCTCCCTTGACTCCGTGGCCTGCCCTGCCTTTCAGGTTTTTAGACTTTTTTCGCCTGGCCCTTTTGCCCCGGGGGGGGGGGGAGAGATTTCTTTGTAGTGCTGATTTGCTCTCCCAGGTTGCTTGGTTGGCCAAAAAGGGCGTATGCGTTTTTTCCTGAATATATTCAGGAAAAAACGCATACGCCCTTTTTGGCCAACCGCATCATTGTCCACGTTCTGGCGCTTTTCATGTGCTATCGGGGCCATTCCCATGTACCCGTTGACATCCGTTTCCTGCAGTTCTGCCTTGCGTTCAACGCCTCTTCGTAGCCTGACCTCAATATATTTTGGGGCGATAGTTATCGTTTAGAACTCTGCAGGTTTGGGAAGTGCAGTGCCCCTGAGCTCCATTTCCCAAGTCGCTTTTTTGTGAGTGGGACGCAACACGGCTGGATGGCTTCACGCCCTATTGTCGATCCGGGGTGGCAGCCTGAGCCTTTGGTGAATTCTTCTTCGCGATGGGAAATGAGAGTGACATGTGCCCGACCAAACCCCTCCAGCGAGTCTCTCATTGGTTCCCCCTCTTGCAGTTCATCCTGCGGACAAATTGCAGACGGTACGAAAGAGGCATGGAAAGGCGCTGAGTCTCCAAGTGGGGAGATTGTTAGTAAGGGGGCCTGAATGGAGAACACGAGCACCAGGAGATGAAAAGTGAGGTGAGTTTCAGAAAGCTTTCCCGATCCCACGGTGTAGCATCCGCTGGGTTTCCAATGAGTGCTTTCGCTGTCGGAAGATTGCGTTGAACCTGGAGAGTTGGGACCCATGGAATGGGGAGCATGCAGGATTCCTTTCAAGGGTCTGCATTTGCTTTCCCAACCTCACCAATCGTCTCAGCCCCAAGAGTGTCCAGCCTTATGTCTTCTGCCGCTGGGGTTGTAGATGTGGTCAATGCTGGTTGCATGCCAGTCCCTGAACGCATTTTGGAAGAATTTCTCTCTGTTTTGCCCTGCTTGTTTCTTCTTTGTGTTGGAAATGTATCCTCAGAATGGGTCTGAGCTGATTTTCCCTGCTGTTTTTAGGCTGCTTTACACACACTTGATGCACTTACACAGAGATATCAAGACTTAGCTTTTAAGATGCTTACTAGTCGGATAGATACTTGTGCGATGAACAGGGTCTGGTGAGTCCAGTTGATTGAGCAAGGAGTAGGTCGTGTCCATTCCATATTCGGTTTTCGGAAGGGTATCTGTGCTCATTTCAAACTCGAGTTTTATGCGTCACCCCACCTCACCTTTCCCCTGAAGCAGGCCTAAGTGTGTTTTCTAAAAGGGTGACTCTGTTCTGTTTGGGGATTCAGTTCATGGGGAGCGATTTTTACATTCCCTCGATAAGTGATATCATAAGTTTCTGTCTTTGTGGGACTTATTTCACTGAGGATGATCGTACCTAAATCCACTCAGTATGCTGCTACCAGCCTCATGACGTGGATTTCATGGCTGAGTGACACTCCATTGGACCTACGTAGCACCACTTGTCCACTTGTCCACTTGTCTTTGTCCACTTGTCCACTTGTCTTTGTCCACTTGGCTCTTTCCTGGGATATGAAACGTGTACCGGAGTCGAGGTTCTTGTCAAGACAGCAGCCCTCAACTTTGGGGTCCCTGTGTCTGGTTGATTTTTTCATTTTCCCAAGGTCAACGCCCATGTGTGGAAGTGCCCTATGCTCTGTGGTTCTGTGTTTTCCATGTTTTGGGAAAGAGGATACACTTGTGAAGATTGGCTGTTGGCCATTGACATCCCGCCCATCAGCTTAACAAGGCTCCCTTGACTCCGTGGCCTGCCCTGTCTTTCAGGTTTTTAGACTTTTTTCGCCTGGCCCTTTTGCCCCGGGGGGGGGGGGGGGGGAGCGAGAGATTTCTTTGTAGTGCTTATTTGCTCTCCCAGGTTGCTTGGTTGGCCAAAAAGGGCGTATGCGTTTTTTCCTGAATATATTCAGGAAAAAACGCATACGCCCTTTTTGGCCAACCGCATCATTGTCCACGTTCTGGCGCTTTTCATGTGCTATCGGGGCCATTCCGATGTACCCGTTGACATCCGTTTCCTGCAGTTCTGCCTTGCGTTCAACGCCTCTTCGTAGCCTGACCTCAATATATTTGGGGGCGATAGTTATCGTTTAGAACTCTGCAGGTTTGGGAAGTGCAGTGCCCCTGAGCTCCATTTCCCAAGTCGCTTTTTTGTGAGTGGGACGCAACACGGCTGGATGGCTTCACGCCCTATTGTCGATCCGGGGTGGCAGGCTGAGCCTTTGGTGAATTCTTCTTCGCGATGGGAAATGAGAGTGACATGTGCCCGACCAAACCCCTCCAGCGAGTCTCTCATTGGTTCCCCCTCTTGCAGTTCATCCTGCGGACAAATTGCAGACGGTACGAAAGAGGCATGGAAAGGCGCTGAGTCTCCAAGTGGGGAGATTGTTCGTAAGGGGGCCTGAATGGAGAACACGAGCACCAGGAGATGAAAAGTGAGGTGAGTTTCAGAAAGCTTTCCCGATCCCACGGTGTAGCATCCGCTGGGTTTCCAATGAGTGCTTTCGCTGTCGGAAGATTGCGTTGAACCTGGAGAGTTGGGACCCATGGAATGGGGAGCACGCAGGATTCCTTTCAAGGGTCTGCATTTGCTTTCCCAACCTCACCAATCGTCTCAGCCCCAAGAGTGTCCAGCCTTATGTCTTCTGCCGCTGGGGTTGTAGATGTGGTCAATGCTGGTTGCATGCCAGTCCCTGAACGCATTTTGGAAGAATTTCTCTCTGTTTTGCCCTGCTTGTTTCTTCTTTGTGTTGGAAATGTATCCTCAGAATGGGTCTGAGCTGATTTTCCCTGCTGTTTTTAGGCCGCTTTACACACACTTGATGCACTTACACAGAGATATCAAGACTTAGCTTTTAAGATGCTTACTAGTCGGATAGATACTTGTGCGATGAACAGGGTCTGGTGAGTCCAGTTGATTGATCAAGGAGTAGGTCGTGTCCATTCCATATTCGGTTTTCGGAAGGGTATCTGTGCTCATTTCAAACTCGAGTTTTATGCGTCACCCCACCTCACCTTTCCCCTGAAGCAGGCCTAAGTGTGTTTTCTAAAAGGGTGACTCTGTTCTGTTTGGGGATTCAGTTCATGGGGAGCGATTTTTACATTCCCTCGATAAGTGATATCATAAGTTTCTGTCTTTGTGGGACTTACTTCACTGAGGATGATCGTACCTAAATCCACTCAGGATGCTGCTACCAGCCTCATGACGTGGATTTCATGGCTGAGTGACACTCCATTGGACCTACGTAGCACCACTTGTCCACTTGTCCACTTGTCTTTGTCCACTTGTCCACTTGTCTTTGTCCACTTGGCTCTTTCCTGGGATATGAAACGTGTACCGGAGTCGAGGTTCTTGTCAAGACAGCAGCCCTCAACTTTGGGGTCCCTGTGTCTGGTTGATTTTTTCATTTTCCCAAGGTCAACGCCCATGTGTGGAAGTGCCCTATGCTCTGTGGTTCTGTGTTTTCCATGTTTTGGGAAAGAGGATACACTTGTGAAGATTGGCTGTTGGCCATTGACATCCCGCCCATCAGCTTAACAAGGCTCCCTTGACTCCGTGGCCTGCCCTGCCTTTCTGGTTTTTAGACTTTTTTCGCCTGGCCCTTTTGCCCCGGGTGGGGGGGGAGAGATTTCTTTGTAGTGCTGATTTGCTCTCCCAGGTTGCTTGGTTGGCCAAAAAGGGCGTATGCGTTTTTTCCTGAATATATTCAGGAAAAAACGCATACGCCCTTTTTGGCCAACCGCATCATTGTCCACGTTCTGGCGCTTTTCATGTGCTATCGGGGCCATTCCCATGTACCCGTTGACATCCGTTTCCTGCAGTTCTGCCTTGCGTTCAACGCCTCTTCGTAGCCTGACCTCAATATATTTGGGGGCGATAGTTATCGTTTAGAACTCTGCAGGTTTGGGAAGTGCAGTGCCCCTGAGCTCCATTTCCCAAGTCGCTTTTTTGTGAGTGGGACGCAACACGGCTGGATGGCTTCACGCCCTATTGTCGATCCGGGGTGGCAGGCTGAGCCTTTGGTGAATTCTTCTTCGCGATGGGAAATGAGAGTGACATGTGCCCGACCAAACCCCTCCAGCGAGTCTCTCATTGGTTCCCCCTCTTGCAGTTCATCCTGCGGACAAATTGCAGACGGTACGAAAGAGGCATGGAAAGGCGCTGAGTCTCCAAGTGGGGAGATTGTTAGTAAGGGGGCCTGAATGGAGAACACGAGCACCAGGAGATGAAAAGTGAGGTGAGTTTCAGAAAGCTTTCCCGATCCCACGGTGTAGCGTCCGCTGGGTTTCCAATGAGTGCTTTCGCTGTCGGAAGATTGCGTTGAACCTGGAGAGTTGGGACCCATGGAATGGGGAGCACGCAGGATTCCTTTCAAGGGTCTGCATTTGCTTTCCCAACCTCACCAATCGTCTCAGCCCCAAGAGTGTCCAGCCTTATGTCTTCTGCCGCTGGGGCTGTAGATGTGGTCAATCCTGGTTGCATGCCAGTCCCTGAACGCATTTTGGAAGAATTTCTCTCTGTTTTGCCCTGCTTGTTTCTTCTTTGTGTTGGAAATGTATCCTCAGAATGGGTCTGAGCTGATTTTCCCTGCTGTTTTTAGGCCGCTTTACACACACTTGATGCACTTACACAGAGATATCAAGACTTAGCTTTTAAGATGCTTACTAGTCGGATAGATACTTGTGCGATGAACAGGGTCTGGTGAGTCCAGTTGATTGAGCAAGGAGTAGGTCGTGTCCATTCCATATTCGGTTTTCGGAAGGGTATCTGTGCTCATTTCAAACTCGAGTTTTATGCGTCACCCCACCTCACCTTTCCCCTGAAGCAGGCCTAAGTGTGTTTTCTAAAAGGGTGACTCTGTTCTGTTTGGGGATTCAGTTCATGGGGAGCGATTTTTACATTCCCTCGATAAGTGATATCATAAGTTTCTGTCTTTGTGGGACTTACTTCACTGAGGATGATCGTACCTAAATCCACTCAGGATGCTGCTACCAGCCTCATGACGTGGATTTCATGGCTGAGTGACACTCCATTGGACCTACGTAGCACCACTTGTCCACTTGTCCACTTGTCTTTGTCCACTTGTCCACTTGTCTTTGTCCACTTGGCTCTTTCCTGGGATATGAAACGTGTACCGGAGTCGAGGTTCTTGTCAAGACAGCAGCCCTCAACTTTGGGGTCCCTGTGTCTGGTTGATTTTTTCATTTTCCCAAGGTCTACGCCCATGTGTGGAAGTGCCCTATGCTCTGTGGTTCTGTGTTTTACATGTTTTGGGAAAGAGGATACACTTGTGAAGATTGGCTGTTGGCCATTGACATCCCGCCCATCAGCTTAACAAGGCTCCCTTGACTCCGTGGCCTGCCCTGCCTTTCTGGTTTTTAGACTTTTTTCGCCTGGCCCTTTTGCCCCGGGGGGGGGGGGGGAGAGATTTCTTTGTAGTGCTGATTTGCTCTCCCAGGTTGCTTGGTTGGCCAAAAAGGGCGTATGCGTTTTTTCCTGAATATATTCAGGAAAAAACGCATACGCCCTTTTTGGCCAACCGCATCATTGTCCACGTTCTGGCGCTTTTCATGTGCTATCGGGGCCATTCCGATGTACCCGTTGACATCCGTTTCCTGCAGTTCTGCCTTGCGTTCAACGCCTCTTCGTAGCCTGACCTCAATATATTTGGGGGCGATAGTTATCGTTTAGAACTCTGCAGGTTTGGGAAGTGCAGTGCCCCTGAGCTCCATTTCCCAAGTCGCTTTTTTGTGAGTGGGACGCAACACGGCTGGATGGCTTCACGCCCTATTGTCGATCCGGGGTGGCAGCCTGAGCCTTTGGTGAATTCTTCTTCGCGATGGGAAATGAGAGTGACATGTGCCCGACCAAACCCCTCCAGCGAGTCTCTCATTGGTTCCCCCTCTTGCAGTTCATCCTGCGGACAAATTGCAGACGGTACGAAAGAGGCATGGAAAGGCGCTGAGTCTCCAAGTGGGGAGATTGTTCGTAAGGGGGCCTGAATGGAGAACACGAGCACCAGGAGATGAAAAGTGAGGTGAGTTTCAGAAAGCTTTCCCGATCCCACGGTGTAGCATCCGCTGGGTTTCCAATGAGTGCTTTCGCTGTCGGAAGATTGCGTTGAACCTGGAGAGTTGGGACCCATGGAATGGGGAGCACGCAGGATTCCTTTCAAGGGTCTGCATTTGCTTTCCCAACCTCACCAATCGTCTCAGCCCCAAGAGTGTCCAGCCTTATGTCTTCTGCCGCTGGGGTTGTAGATGTGGTCAATGCTGGTTGCATGCCAGTCCCTGAACGCATTTTGGAAGAATTTCTCTCTGTTTTGCCCTGCTTGTTTCTTCTTTGTGTTGGAAATGTATCCTCAGAATGGGTCTGAGCTGATTTTCCCTGCTGTTTTTAGGCCGCTTTACACACACTTGATGCACTTACACAGAGATATCAAGACTTAGCTTTTAAGATGCTTACTAGTCGGATAGATACTTGTGCGATGAACAGGGTCTGGTGAGTCCAGTTGATTGAGCAAGGAGTAGGTCGTGTCCATTCCATATTCGGTTTTCGGAAGGGTATCTGTGCTCATTTCAAACTCGAGTTTTATGCGTCACCCCACCTCACCTTTCCCCTGAAGCAGGCCTAAGTGTGTTTTCTAAAAGGGTGACTCTGTTCTGTTTGGGGATTCAGTTCATGGGGAGCGATTTTTACATTCCCTCGATAAGTGATATCATAAGTTTCTGTCTTTGTGGGACTTACTTCACTGAGGATGATCGTACCTAAATCCACTCAGGATGCTGCTACCAGCCTCATGACGTGGATTTCATGGCTGAGTGACACTCCATTGGACCTACGTAGCACCACTTGTCCACTTGTCCACTTGTCTTTGTCCACTTGTCCACTTGTCTTTGTCCACTTGGCTCTTTCCTGGGATATGAAACGTGTACCGGAGTCGAGGTTCTTGTCAAGACAGCAGCCCTCAACTTTGGGGTCCCTGTGTCTGGTTGATTTTTTCATTTTCCCAAGGTCAACGCCCATGTGTGGAAGTGCCCTATGCTCTGTGGTTCTGTGTTTTACATGTTTTGGGAAAGAGGATACACTTGTGAAGATTGGCTGTTGGCCATTGACATCCCGCCCATCAGCTTAACAAGGCTCCCTTGACTCCGTGGCCTGCCCTGCCTTTCTGGTTTTTAGACTTTTTTCGCCTGGCCCTTTTGCCCCGGGGGGGGGGGGGAGAGATTTCTTTGTAGTGCTGATTTGCTCTCCCAGGTTGCTTGATTGGCCAAAAAGGGCGTATGCGTTTTTTCCTGAATATATTCAGGAAAAAACGCATACGCCCTTTTTGGCCAACCGCATCATTGTCCACGTTCTGGCGCTTTTCATGTGCTATCGGGGCCATTCCGATGTACCCGTTGACATCCGTTTCCTGCAGTTCCGCCTTGCGTTCAACGCCTCTTCGTAGCCTGACCTCAATATATTTGGGGGCGATAGTTATCGTTTAGAACTCTGCAGGTTTGGGAAGTGCAGTGCCCCTGAGCTCCATTTCCCAAGTCGCTTTTTTGTGAGTGGGACGCAACACGGCTGGATGGCTTCACGCCCTATTGTCGATCCGGGGTGGCAGCCTGAGCCTTTGGTGAATTCTTCTTCGCGATGGGAAATGAGAGTGACATGTGCCCGACCAAACCCCTCCAGCGAGTCTCTCATTGGTTCCCCCTCTTGCAGTTCATCCTGCGGACAAATTGCAGACGGTACGAAAGAGGCATGGAAAGGCGCTGAGTCTCCAAGTGGGGAGATTGTTAGTAAGGGGGCCTGAATGGAGAACACGAGCACCAGGAGATGAAAAGTGAGGTGAGTTTCAGAAAGCTTTCCCGATCCCACGGTGTAGCATCCGCTGGGTTTCCAATGAGTGCTTTCGCTGTCGGAAGATTGCGTTGAACCTGGAGAGTTGGGACCCATGGAATGGGGAGCACGCAGGATTCCTTTCAAGGGTCTGCATTTGCTTTCCCAACCTCACCAATCGTCTCAGCCCCAAGAGTGTCCAGCCTTATGTCTTCTGCCGCTGGGGTTGTAGATGTGGTCAATGCTGGTTGCATGCCAGTCCCTGAACGCATTTTGGAAGAATTTCTCTCTGTTTTGCCCTGCTTGTTTCTTCTTTGTGTTGGAAATGTATCCTCAGAATGGGTCTGAGCTGATTTTCCCTGCTGTTTTTAGGCCGCTTTACACACACTTGATGCACTTACACAGAGATATCAAGACTTAGCTTTTAAGATGCTTACTAGTCGGATAGATACTTGTGCGATGAACAGGGTCTGGTGAGTCCAGTTGATTGAGCAAGGAGTAGGTCGTGTCCATTCCATATTCGGTTTTCGGAAGGGTATCTGTGCTCATTTCAAACTCGAGTTTTATGCGTCACCCCACCTCACCTTTCCCCTGAAGCAGGCCTAAGTGTGTTTTCTAAAAGGGTGACTCTGTTCTGTTTGGGGATTCAGTTCATGGGGAGCGATTTTTACATTCCCTCGATAAGTGATATCATAAGTTTCTGTCTTTGTGGGACTTACTTCACTGAGGATGATCGTACCTAAATCCACTCAGGATGCTGCTACCAGCCTCATGACGTGGATTTCATGGCTGAGTGACACTCCATTGGACCTACGTAGCACCACTTGTCCACTTGTCCACTTGTCTTTGTCCACTTGTCCACTTGTCTTTGTCCACTTGGCTCTTTCCTGGGATATGAAACGTGTACCGGAGTCGAGGTTCTTGTCAAGACAGCAGCCCTCAACTTTGGGGTCCCTGTGTCTGGTTGATTTTTTCATTTTCCCAAGGTCAACGCCCATGTGTGGAAGTGCGCTATGCTCTGTGGTTCTGTGTTTTACATGTTTTGGGAAAGAGGATACACTTGTGAAGATTGGCTGTTGGCCATTGACATCCCGCCCATCAGCTTAACAAGGCTCCCTTGACTCCGTGGCCTGCCCTGCCTTTCTGGTTTTTAGACTTTTTTCGCCTGGCCCTTTTGCCCCGGGGGGGGGGGGGGAGAGATTTCTTTGTAGTGCTGATTTGCTCTCCCAGGTTGCTTGATTGGCCAAAAAGGGCGTATGCGTTTTTTCCTGAATATATTCAGGAAAAAACGCATACGCCCTTTTTGGCCAACCGCATCATTGTCCACGTTCTGGCGCTTTTCATGTGCTATCGGGGCCATTCCGATGTACCCGTTGACATCCGTTTCCTGCAGTTCTGCCTTGCGTTCAACGCCTCTTCGTAGCCTGACCTCAATATATTTGGGGGCGATAGTTATCGTTTAGAACTCTGCAGGTTTGGGAAGTGCAGTGCCCCTGAGCTCCATTTCCCAAGTCGCTTTTTTGTGAGTGGCACGCAACACGGCTGGATGGCTTCACGCCCTATTGTCGATCCGGGGTGGCAGGCTGAGCCTTTGGTGAATTCTTCTTCGCGATGGGAAATGAGAGTGACATGTGCCCGACCAAACCCCTCCAGCGAGTCTCTCATTGGTTCCCCCTCTTGCAGTTCATCCTGCGGACAAATTGCAGACGGTACGAAAGAGGCATGGAAAGGCGCTGAGTCTCCAAGTGGGGAGATTGTTCGTAAGGGGGCCTGAATGGAGAACACGAGCACCAGGAGATGAAAAGTGAGGTGAGTTTCAGAAAGCTTTCCCGATCCCACGGTGTAGCATCCGCTGGGTTTCCAATGAGTGCTTTCGCTGTCGGAAGATTGCGTTGAACCTGGAGAGTTGGGACCCATGGAATGGGGAGCACGCAGGATTCCTTTCAAGGGTCTGCATTTGCTTTCCCAACCTCACCAATCGTCTCAGCCCCAAGAGTGTCCAGCCTTATGTCTTCTGCCGCTGGGGTTGTAGATGTGGTCAATGCTGGTTGCATGCCAGTCCCTGAACGCATTTTGGAAGAATTTCTCTCTGTTTTGCCCTGCTTGTTTCTTCTTTGTGTTGGAAATGTATCCTCAGAATGGGTCTGAGCTGATTTTCCCTGCTGTTTTTAGGCCGCTTTACACACACTTGATGCACTTACACAGAGATATCAAGACTTAGCTTTTAAGATGCTTACTAGTCGGATAGATACTTGTGCGATGAACAGGGTCTGGTGAGTCCAGTTGATTGATCAAGGAGTAGGTCGTGTCCATTCCATATTCGGTTTTCGGAAGGGTATCTGTGCTCATTTCAAACTCGAGTTTTATGCGTCACCCCACCTCACCTTTCCCCTGAAGCAGGCCTAAGTGTGTTTTCTAAAAGGGTGACTCTGTTCTGTTTGGGGATTCAGTTCATGGGGAGCGATTTTTACATTCCCTCGATAAGTGATATCATAAGTTTCTGTCTTTGTGGGACTTACTTCACTGAGGATGATCGTACCTAAATCCACTCAGGATGCTGCTACCAGCCTCATGACGTGGATTTCATGGCTGAGTGACACTCCATTGGACCTACGTAGCACCACTTGTCCACTTGTCCACTTGTCTTTGTCCACTTGTCCACTTGTCTTTGTCCACTTGGCTCTTTCCTGGGATATGAAACGTGTACCGGAGTCGAGGTTCTTGTCAAGACAGCAGCCCTCAACTTTGGGGTCCCTGTGTCTGGTTGATTTTTTCATTTTCCCAAGGTCAACGCCCATGTGTGGAAGTGCCCTATGCTCTGTGGTTCTGTGTTTTACATGTTTTGGGAAAGAGGATACACTTGTGAAGATTGGCTGTTGGCCATTGACATCCCGCCCATCAGCTTAACAAGGCTCCCTTGACTCCGTGGCCTGCCCTGCCTTTCTGGTTTTTAGACTTTTTTCGCCTGGCCCTTTTGCCCCGGGGGGGCGGGGAGAGATTTCTTTGTAGTGCTGATTTGCTCTCCCAGGTTGCTTGGTTGGCCAAAAAGGGCGTATGCGTTTTTTCCTGAATATATTCAGGAAAAAACGCATACGCCCTTTTTGGCCAACCGCATCATTGTCCACGTTCTGGCGCTTTTCATGTGCTATCGGGGCCATTCCCATGTACCCGTTGACATCCGTTTCCTGCAGTTCTGCCTTGCGTTCAACGCCTCTTCGTAGCCTGACCTCAATATATTTGGGGGCGATAGTTATCGTTTAGAACTCTGCAGGTTTGGGAAGTGCAGTGCCCCTGAGCTCCATTTCCCAAGTCGCTTTTTTGTGAGTGGGACGCAACACGGCTGGATGGCTTCACGCCCTATTGTCGATCCGGGGTGGCAGGCTGAGCCTTTGGTGAATTCTTCTTCGCGATGGGAAATGAGAGTGACATGTGCCCGACCAAACCCCTCCAGCGAGTCTCTCATTGGTTCCCCCTCTTGCAGTTCATCCTGCGGACAAATTGCAGACGGTACGAAAGAGGCATGGAAAGGCGCTGAGTCTCCAAGTGGGGAGATTGTTAGTAAGGGGGCCTGAATGGAGAACACGAGCACCAGGAGATGAAAAGTGAGGTGAGTTTCAGAAAGCTTTCCCGATCCCACGGTGTAGCGTCCGCTGGGTTTCCAATGAGTGCTTTCGCTGTCGGAAGATTGCGTTGAACCTGGAGAGTTGGGACCCATGGAATGGGGAGCACGCAGGATTCCTTTCAAGGGTCTGCATTTGCTTTCCCAACCTCACCAATCGTCTCAGCCCCAAGAGTGTCCAGCCTTATGTCTTCTGCCGCTGGGGCTGTAGATGTGGTCAATCCTGGTTGCATGCCAGTCCCTGAACGCATTTTGGAAGAATTTCTCTCTGTTTTGCCCTGCTTGTTTCTTCTTTGTGTTGGAAATGTATCCTCAGAATGGGTCTGAGCTGATTTTCCCTGCTGTTTTTAGGCCGCTTTACACACACTTGATGCACTTACACAGAGATATCAAGACTTAGCTTTTAAGATGCTTACTAGTCGGATAGATACTTGTGCGATGAACAGGGTCTGGTGAGTCCAGTTGATTGAGCAAGGAGTAGGTCGTGTCCATTCCATATTCGGTTTTCGGAAGGGTATCTGTGCTCATTTCAAACTCGAGTTTTATGCGTCACCCCACCTCACCTTTCCCCTGAAGCAGGCCTAAGTGTGTTTTCTAAAAGGGTGACTCTGTTCTGTTTGGGGATTCAGTTCATGGGGAGCGATTTTTACATTCCCTCGATAAGTGATATCATAAGTTTCTGTCTTTGTGGGACTTACTTCACTGAGGATGATCGTACCTAAATCCACTCAGGATGCTGCTACCAGCCTCATGACGTGGATTTCATGGCTGAGTGACACTCCATTGGACCTACGTAGCACCACTTGTCCACTTGTCCACTTGTCTTTGTCCACTTGTCCACTTGTCTTTGTCCACTTGGCTCTTTCCTGGGATATGAAACGTGTACCGGAGTCGAGGTTCTTGTCAAGACAGCAGCCCTCAACTTTGGGGTCCCTGTGTCTGGTTGATTTTTTCATTTTCCCAAGGTCTACGCCCATGTGTGGAAGTGCCCTATGCTCTGTGGTTCTGTGTTTTACATGTTTTGGGAAAGAGGATACACTTGTGAAGATTGGCTGTTGGCCATTGACATCCCGCCCATCAGCTTAACAAGGCTCCCTTGACTCCGTGGCCTGCCCTGCCTTTCTGGTTTTTAGACTTTTTTCGCCTGGCCCTTTTGCCCCGGGGGGGGGGGGGAGAGATTTCTTTGTAGTGCTGATTTGCTCTCCCAGGTTGCTTGGTTGGCCAAAAAGGGCGTATGCGTTTTTTCCTGAATATATTCAGGAAAAAACGCATACGCCCTTTTTGGCCAACCGCATCATTGTCCACGTTCTGGCGCTTTTCATGTGCTATCGGGGCCATTCCGATGTACCCGTTGACATCCGTTTCCTGCAGTTCTGCCTTGCGTTCAACGCCTCTTCGTAGCCTGACCTCAATATATTTGGGGGCGATAGTTATCGTTTAGAACTCTGCAGGTTTGGGAAGTGCAGTGCCCCTGAGCTCCATTTCCCAAGTCGCTTTTTTGTGAGTGGGACGCAACACGGCTGGATGGCTTCACGCCCTATTATCGATCCGGGGTGGCAGCCTGAGCCTTTGGTGAATTCTTCTTCGCGATGGGAAATGAGAGTGACATGTGCCCGACCAAACCCCTCCAGCGAGTCTCTCATTGGTTCCCCCTCTTGCAGTTCATCCTGCGGACAAATTGCAGACGGTACGAAAGAGGCATGGAAAGGCGCTGAGTCTCCAAGTGGGGAGATTGTTCGTAAGGGGGCCTGAATGGAGAACACGAGCACCAGGAGATGAAAAGTGAGGTGAGTTTCAGAAAGCTTTCCCGATCCCACGGTGTAGCATCCGCTGGGTTTCCAATGAGTGCTTTCGCTGTCGGAAGATTGCGTTGAACCTGGAGAGTTGGGACCCATGGAATGGGGAGCACGCAGGATTCCTTTCAAGGGTCTGCATTTGCTTTCCCAACCTCACCAATCGTCTCAGCCCCAAGAGTGTCCAGCCTTATGTCTTCTGCCGCTGGGGTTGTAGATGTGGTCAATGCTGGTTGCATGCCAGTCCCTGAACGCATTTTGGAAGAATTTCTCTCTGTTTTGCCCTGCTTGTTTCTTCTTTGTGTTGGAAATGTATCCTCAGAATGGGTCTGAGCTGATTTTCCCTGCTGTTTTTAGGCCGCTTTACACACACTTGATGCACTTACACAGAGATATCAAGACTTAGCTTTTAAGATGCTTACTAGTCGGATAGATACTTGTGCGATGAACAGGGTCTGGTGAGTCCAGTTGATTGAGCAAGGAGTAGGTCGTGTCCATTCCATATTCGGTTTTCGGAAGGGTATCTGTGCTCATTTCAAACTCGAGTTTTATGCGTCACCCCACCTCACCTTTCCCCTGAAGCAGGCCTAAGTGTGTTTTCTAAAAGGGTGACTCTGTTCTGTTTGGGGATTCAGTTCATGGGGAGCGATTTTTACATTCCCTCGATAAGTGATATCATAAGTTTCTGTCTTTGTGGGACTTACTTCACTGAGGATGATCGTACCTAAATCCACTCAGGATGCTGCTACCAGCCTCATGACGTGGATTTCATGGCTGAGTGACACTCCATTGGACCTACGTAGCACCACTTGTCCACTTGTCCACTTGTCTTTGTCCACTTGTCCACTTGTCTTTGTCCACTTGGCTCTTTCCTGGGATATGAAACGTGTACCGGAGTCGAGGTTCTTGTCAAGACAGCAGCCCTCAACTTTGGGGTCCCTGTGTCTGGTTGATTTTTTCATTTTCCCAAGGTCAACGCCCATGTGTGGAAGTGCCCTATGCTCTGTGGTTCTGTGTTTTACATGTTTTGGGAAAGAGGATACACTTGTGAAGATTGGCTGTTGGCCATTGACATCCCGCCCATCAGCTTAACAAGGCTCCCTTGACTCCGTGGCCTGCCCTGCCTTTCTGGTTTTTAGACTTTTTTCGCCTGGCCCTTTTGCCCCGGGGGTGGGGGGGGAGAGATTTCTTTGTAGTGCTGATTTGCTCTCCCAGGTTGCTTGGTTGGCCAAAAAGGGCGTATGCGTTTTTCCCTGAATATATTCAGGAAAAAACGCATACGCCCTTTTTGGCCAACCGTATCATTGTCCACGTTCTGGCGCTTTTCATGTGCTATCGGGGCCATTCCGATGTACCCGTTGACATCCGTTTCCTGCAGTTCTGCCTTGCGTTCAACGCCTCTTCGTAGCCTGACCTCAATATATTTGGGGGCGATAGTTATCGTTTAGAACTCTGCAGGTTTGGGAAGTGCAGTGCCCCTGAGCTCCATTTCCCAAGTCGCTTTTTTGTGAGTGGGACGCAACACGGCTGGATGGCTTCACGCCCTATTGTCGATCCGGGGTGGCAGGCTGAGCCTTTGGTG
Organism: Kogia breviceps; assembly: GCF_026419965.1. NCBI lineage: Eukaryota > Metazoa > Chordata > Mammalia > Artiodactyla > Physeteridae > Kogia > Kogia breviceps. The sequence goes on from NC_081312.1 coordinate 96,059,706, forward strand.
AATTCTTCTTCGCGATGGGAAATGAGAGTGACATGTGCCCGACCAAACCCCTCCAGCGAGTCTCTCATTGGTTCCCCCTCTTGCAGTTCATCCTGCGGACAAATTGCAGACGGTACGAAAGAGGCATGGAAAGGCGCTGAGTCTCCAAGTGGGGAGATTGTTAGTAAGGGGGCCTGAATGGAGAACACGAGCACCAGGAGATGAAAAGTGAGGTGAGTTTCAGAAAGCTTTCCCGATCCCACGGTGTAGCATCCGCTGGGTTTCCAATGAGTGCTTTCGCTGTCGGAAGATTGCGTTGAACCTGGAGAGTTGGGACCCATGGAATGGGGAGCACGCAGGATTCCTTTCAAGGGTCTGCATTTGCTTTCCCAACCTCACCAATCGTCTCAGCCCCAAGAGTGTCCAGCCTTATGTCTTCTGCCGCTGGGGCTGTAGATGTGGTCAATGCTGGTTGCATGCCAGTCCCTGAACGCATTTTGGAAGAATTTCTCTCTGTTTTGCCCTGCTTGTTTCTTCTTTGTGTTGGAAATGTATCCTCAGAATGGGTCTGAGCTGATTTTCCCTGCTGTTTTTAGGCCGCTTTACACACACTTGATGCACTTACACAGAGATATCAAGACTTAGCTTTTAAGATGCTTACTAGTCGGATAGATACTTGTGCGATGAACAGGGTCTGGTGAGTCCAGTTGATTGAGCAAGGAGTAGGTCGTGTCCATTCCATATTCGGTTTTCGGAAGGGTATCTGTGCTCATTTCAAACTCGAGTTTTATGCGTCACCCCACCTCACCTTTCCCCTGAAGCAGGCCTAAGTGTGTTTTCTAAAAGGGTGACTCTGTTCTGTTTGGGGATTCAGTTCATGGGGAGCGATTTTTACATTCCCTCGATAAGTGATATCATAAGTTTCTGTCTTTGTGGGACTTACTTCACTGAGGATGATCGTACCTAAATCCACTCAGGATGCTGCTACCAGCCTCATGACGTGGATTTCATGGCTGAGTGACACTCCATTGGACCTACGTAGCACCACTTGTCCACTTGTCCACTTGTCTTTGTCCACTTGTCCACTTGTCTTTGTCCACTTGGCTCTTTCCTGGGATATGAAACGTGTACCGGAGTCGAGGTTCTTGTCAAGACAGCAGCCCTCAACTTTGGGGTCCCTGTGTCTGGTTGATTTTTTCATTTTCCCAAGGTCAACGCCCATGTGTGGAAGTGCCCTATGCTCTGTGGTTCTGTGTTTTACATGTTTTGGGAAAGAGGATACACTTGTGAAGATTGGCTGTTGGCCATTGACATCCCGCCCATCAGCTTAACAAGGCTCCCTTGACTCCGTGGCCTGCCCTGCCTTTCTGGTTTTTAGACTTTTTTCGCCTGGCCCTTTTGCCCCGGGGGGGGGGGGGAGAGATTTCTTTGTAGTGCTGATTTGCTCTCCCAGGTTGCTTGATTGGCCAAAAAGGGCGTATGCGTTTTTTCCTGAATATATTCAGGAAAAAACGCATACGCCCTTTTTGGCCAACCGCATCATTGTCCACGTTCTGGCGCTTTTCATGTGCTATCGGGGCCATTCCGATGTACCCGTTGACATCCGTTTCCTGCAGTTCCGCCTTGCGTTCAACGCCTCTTCGTAGCCTGACCTCAATATATTTGGGGGCGATAGTTATCGTTTAGAACTCTGCAGGTTTGGGAAGTGCAGTGCCCCTGAGCTCCATTTCCCAAGTCGCTTTTTTGTGAGTGGGACGCAACACGGCTGGATGGCTTCACGCCCTATTGTCGATCCGGGGTGGCAGCCTGAGCCTTTGGTGAATTCTTCTTCGCGATGGGAAATGAGAGTGACATGTGCCCGACCAAACCCCTCCAGCGAGTCTCTCATTGGTTCCCCCTCTTGCAGTTCATCCTGCGGACAAATTGCAGACGGTACGAAAGAGGCATGGAAAGGCGCTGAGTCTCCAAGTGGGGAGATTGTTAGTAAGGGGGCCTGAATGGAGAACACGAGCACCAGGAGATGAAAAGTGAGGTGAGTTTCAGAAAGCTTTCCCGATCCCACGGTGTAGCATCCGCTGGGTTTCCAATGAGTGCTTTCGCTGTCGGAAGATTGCGTTGAACCTGGAGAGTTGGGACCCATGGAATGGGGAGCACGCAGGATTCCTTTCAAGGGTCTGCATTTGCTTTCCCAACCTCACCAATCGTCTCAGCCCCAAGAGTGTCCAGCCTTATGTCTTCTGCCGCTGGGGTTGTAGATGTGGTCAATGCTGGTTGCATGCCAGTCCCTGAACGCATTTTGGAAGAATTTCTCTCTGTTTTGCCCTGCTTGTTTCTTCTTTGTGTTGGAAATGTATCCTCAGAATGGGTCTGAGCTGATTTTCCCTGCTGTTTTTAGGCCGCTTTACACACACTTGATGCACTTACACAGAGATATCAAGACTTAGCTTTTAAGATGCTTACTAGTCGGATAGATACTTGTGCGATGAACAGGGTCTGGTGAGTCCAGTTGATTGAGCAAGGAGTAGGTCGTGTCCATTCCATATTCGGTTTTCGGAAGGGTATCTGTGCTCATTTCAAACTCGAGTTTTATGCGTCACCCCACCTCACCTTTCCCCTGAAGCAGGCCTAAGTGTGTTTTCTAAAAGGGTGACTCTGTTCTGTTTGGGGATTCAGTTCATGGGGAGCGATTTTTACATTCCCTCGATAAGTGATATCATAAGTTTCTGTCTTTGTGGGACTTACTTCACTGAGGATGATCGTACCTAAATCCACTCAGGATGCTGCTACCAGCCTCATGACGTGGATTTCATGGCTGAGTGACACTCCATTGGACCTACGTAGCACCACTTGTCCACTTGTCCACTTGTCTTTGTCCACTTGTCCACTTGTCTTTGTCCACTTGGCTCTTTCCTGGGATATGAAACGTGTACCGGAGTCGAGGTTCTTGTCAAGACAGCAGCCCTCAACTTTGGGGTCCCTGTGTCTGGTTGATTTTTTCATTTTCCCAAGGTCAACGCCCATGTGTGGAAGTGCCCTATGCTCTGTGGTTCTGTGTTTTACATGTTTTGGGAAAGAGGATACACTTGTGAAGATTGGCTGTTGGCCATTGACATCCCGCCCATCAGCTTAACAAGGCTCCCTTGACTCCGTGGCCTGCCCTGCCTTTCTGGTTTTTAGACTTTTTTCGCCTGGCCCTTTTGCCCCGGGGGGGGGGGGGAGAGATTTCTTTGTAGTGCTGATTTGCTCTCCCAGGTTGCTTGATTGGCCAAAAAGGGCGTATGCGTTTTTTCCTGAATATATTCAGGAAAAAACGCATACGCCCTTTTTGGCCAACCGCATCATTGTCCACGTTCTGGCGCTTTTCATGTGCTATCGGGGCCATTCCGATGTACCCGTTGACATCCGTTTCCTGCAGTTCTGCCTTGCGTTCAACGCCTCTTCGTAGCCTGACCTCAATATATTTGGGGGCGATAGTTATCGTTTAGAACTCTGCAGGTTTGGGAAGTGCAGTGCCCCTGAGCTCCATTTCCCAAGTCGCTTTTTTGTGAGTGGGACGCAACACGGCTGGATGGCTTCACGCCCTATTGTCGATCCGGGGTGGCAGGCTGAGCCTTTGGTGAATTCTTCTTCGCGATGGGAAATGAGAGTGACATGTGCCCGACCAAACCCCTCCAGCGAGTCTCTCATTGGTTCCCCCTCTTGCAGTTCATCCTGCGGACAAATTGCAGACGGTACGAAAGAGGCATGGAAAGGCGCTGAGTCTCCAAGTGGGGAGATTGTTAGTAAGGGGGCCTGAATGGAGAACACGAGCACCAGGAGATGAAAAGTGAGGTGAGTTTCAGAAAGCTTTCCCGATCCCACGGTGTAGCGTCCGCTGGGTTTCCAATGAGTGCTTTCGCTGTCGGAAGATTGCGTTGAACCTGGAGAGTTGGGACCCATGGAATGGGGAGCATGCAGGATTCCTTTCAAGGGTCTGCATTTGCTTTCCCAACCTCACCAATCGTCTCAGCCCCAAGAGTGTCCAGCCTTATGTCTTCTGCCGCTGGGGCTGTAGATGTGGACAATCCTGGTTGCATGCCAGTCCCTGAACGCATTTTGGAAGAATTTCTCTCTGTTTTGCCCTGCTTGTTTCTTCTTTGTGTTGGAAATGTATCCTCAGAATGGGTCTGAGCTGATTTTCCCTGCTGTTTTTAGGCTGCTTTACACACACTTGATGCACTTACACAGAGATATCAAGACTTAGCTTTTAAGATGCTTACTAGTCGGATAGATACTTGTGCGATGAACAGGGTCTGGTGAGTCCAGTTGATTGAGCAAGGAGTAGGTCGTGTCCATTCCATATTCGGTTTTCGGAAGGGTATCTGTGCTCATTTCAAACTCGAGTTTTATGCGTCACCCCACCTCACCTTTCCCCTGAAGCAGGCCTAAGTGTGTTTTCTAAAAGCGTGACTCTGTTCTGTTTGGGGATTCAGTTCATGGGGAGCGATTTTTACATTCCCTCGATAAGTGATATCATAAGTTTCTGTCTTTGTGGGACTTATTTCACTGAGGATGATCGTACCTAAATCCACTCAGGATGCTGCTACCAGCCTCATGACGTGGATTTCATGGCTGAGTGACACTCCATTGGACCTACGTAGCACCACTTGTCCACTTGTCCACTTGTCTTTGTCCACTTGTCCACTTGTCTTTGTCCACTTGGCTCTTTCCTGGGATATGAAACGTGTACCGGAGTCGAGGTTCTTGTCAAGACAGCAGCCCTCAACTTTGGGGTCCCTGTGTCTGGTTGATTTTTTCATTTTCCCAAGGTCAACGCCCATGTGTGGAAGTGCCCTATGCTCTGTGGTTCTGTGTTTTACATGTTTTGGGAAAGAGGATACACTTGTGAAGATTGGCTGTTGGCCATTGACATCCCGCCCATCAGCTTAACAAGGCTCCCTTGACTCCCTGGCCTGCCCTGCCTTTCAGGTTTTTAGACTTTTTTCGCCTGGCCCTTTTGCCCCGGGGGGGGGGGGAGAGATTTCTTTGTAGTGCTGATTTGCTCTCCCAGGTTGCTTGGTTGGCCAAAAAGGGCGTATGCGTTTTTTCCTGAATATATTCAGGAAAAAACGCATACGCCCTTTTTGGCCAACCGCATCATTGTCCACGTTCTGGCGCTTTTCATGTGCTATCGGGGCCATTCCGATGTACCCGTTGACATCCGTTTCCTGCAGTTCTGCCTTGCGTTCAACGCCTCTTCGTAGCCTGACCTCAATATATTTTGGGGCGATAGTTATCGTTTAGAACTCTGCAGGTTTGGGAAGTGCAGTGCCCCTGAGCTCCATTTCCCAAGTCGCTTTTTTGTGAGTGGGACGCAACACGGCTGGATGGCTTCACGCCCTATTGTCGATCCGGGGTGGCAGGCTGAGCCTTTGGTGAATTCTTCTTCGCGATGGGAAATGAGAGTGACATGTGCCCGACCAAACCCCTCCAGCGAGTCTCTCATTGGTTCCCCCTCTTGCAGTTCATCCTGCGGACAAATTGCAGACGGTACGAAAGAGGCATGGAAAGGCGCTGAGTCTCCAAGTGGGGAGATTGTTAGTAAGGGGGCCTGAATGGAGAACACGAGCACCAGGAGATGAAAAGTGAGGTGAGTTTCAGAAAGCTTTCCCGATCCCACGGTGTAGCATCCGCTGGGTTTCCAATGAGTGCTTTCGCTGTCGGAAGATTGCGTTGAACCTGGAGAGTTGGGACCCATGGAATGGGGAGCACGCAGGATTCCTTTCAAGGGTCTGCATTTGCTTTCCCAACCTCACCAATCGTCTCAGCCCCAAGAGTGTCCAGCCTTATGTCTTCTGCCGCTGGGGTTGTAGATGTGGTCAATGCTGGTTGCATGCCAGTCCCTGAACGCATTTTGGAAGAATTTCTCTCTGTTTTGCCCTGCTTGTTTCTTCTTTGTGTTGGAAATGTATCCTCAGAATGGGTCTGAGCTGATTTTCCCTGCTGTTTTTAGGCCGCTTTACACACACTTGATGCACTTACACAGAGATATCAAGACTTAGCTTTTAAGATGCTTACTAGTCGGATAGATACTTGTGCGATGAACAGGGTCTGGTGAGTCCAGTTGATTGAGCAAGGAGTAGGTCGTGTCCATTCCATATTCGGTTTTCGGAAGGGTATCTGTGCTCATTTCAAACTCGAGTTTTATGCGTCACCCCACCTCACCTTTCCCCTGAAGCAGGCCTAAGTGTGTTTTCTAAAAGGGTGACTCTGTTCTGTTTGGGGATTCAGTTCATGGGGAGCGATTTTTACATTCCCTCGATAAGTGATATCATAAGTTTCTGTCTTTGTGGGACTTACTTCACTGAGGATGATCGTACCTAAATCCACTCAGGATGCTGCTACCAGCCTCATGACGTGGATTTCATGGCTGAGTGACACTCCATTGGACCTACGTAGCACCACTTGTCCACTTGTCCACTTGTCTTTGTCCACTTGTCCACTTGTCTTTGTCCACTTGGCTCTTTCCTGGGATATGAAACGTGTACCGGAGTCGAGGTTCTTGTCAAGACAGCAGCCCTCAACTTTGGGGTCCCTGTGTCTGGTTGATTTTTTCATTTTCCCAAGGTCAACGCCCATGTGTGGAAGTGCCCTATGCTCTGTGGTTCTGTGTTTTACATGTTTTGGGAAAGAGGATACACTTGTGAAGATTGGCTGTTGGCCATTGACATCCCGCCCATCAGCTTAACAAGGCTCCCTTGACTCCGTGGCCTGCCCTGCCTTTCTGGTTTTTAGACTTTTTTCGCCTGGCCCTTTTGCCCCGGGGGGGGGGAGAGATTTCTCTGTAGTGCTGATTTGCTCTCCCAGGTTGCTTGGTTGGCCAAAAAGGGCGTATGCGTTTTTTCCTGAATATGTTCAGGAAAAAACGCATACGCCCTTTTTGGCCAACCGCATCATTGTCCACGTTCTGGCGCTTTTCATGTGCTATCGGGGCCATTCCGATGTACCCGTTGACATCCGTTTCCTGCAGTTCTGCCTTGCGTTCAACGCCTCTTCGTAGCCTGACCTCAATATATTTGGGGGCGATAGTTATCGTTTAGAACTCTGCAGGTTTGGGAAGTGCAGTGCCCCTGAGCTCCATTTCCCAAGTCGCTTTTTTGTGAGTGGGACGCAACACGGCTGGATGGCTTCACGCCCTATTGTCGATCCGGGGTGGCAGCCTGAGCCTTTGGTGAATTCTTCTTCGCGATGGGAAATGAGAGTGACATGTGCCCGACCAAACCCCTCCAGCGAGTCTCTCATTGGTTCCCCCTCTTGCAGTTCATCCTGCGGACAAATTGCAGACGGTACGAAAGAGGCATGGAAAGGCGCTGAGTCTCCAAGTGGGGAGATTGTTAGTAAGGGGGCCTGAATGGAGAACACGAGCACCAGGAGATGAAAAGTGAGGTGAGTTTCAGAAAGCTTTCCCGATCCCACGGTGTAGCGTCCGCTGGGTTTCCAATGAGTGCTTTCGCTGTCGGAAGATTGCGTTGAACCTGGAGAGTTGGGACCCATGGAATGGGGAGCATGCAGGATTCCTTTCAAGGGTCTGCATTTGCTTTCCCAACCTCACCAATCGTCTCAGCCCCAAGAGTGTCCAGCCTTATGTCTTCTGCCGCTGGGGCTGTAGATGTGGTCAATCCTGGTTGCATGCCAGTCCCTGAACGCATTTTGGAAGAATTTCTCTCTGTTTTGCCCTGCTTGTTTCTTCTTTGTGTTGGAAATGTATCCTCAGAATGGGTCTGAGCTGATTTTCCCTGCTGTTTTTAGGCTGCTTTACACACACTTGATGCACTTACACAGAGATATCAAGACTTAGCTTTTAAGATGCTTACTAGTCGGATAGATACTTGTGCGATGAACAGGGTCTGGTGAGTCCAGTTGATTGAGCAAGGAGTAGGTCGTGTCTATTCCATATTCGGTTTTCGGAAGGGTATCTGTGCTCATTTCAAACTCGAGTTTTATGCGTCACCCCACCTCACCTTTCCCCTGAAGCAGGCCTAAGTGTGTTTTCTAAAAGCGTGACTGTTCTGTTTGGGGATTCAGTTCATGGGGAGCGATTTTTACATTCCCTCGATAAGTGATATCATAAGTTTCTGTCTTTGTGGGACTTATTTCACTGAGGATGATCGTACCTAAATCCACTCAGTATGCTGCTACCAGCCTCATGACGTGGATTTCATGGCTGAGTGACACTCCATTGGACCTACGTAGCACCACTTGTCCACTTGTCCACTTGTCTTTGTCCACTTGTCCACTTGTCTTTGTCCACTTGGCTCTTTCCTGGGATATGAAACGTGTACCGGAGTCGAGGTTCTTGTCAAGACAGCAGCCCTCAACTTTGGGGTCCCTGTGTCTGGTTGATTTTTTCATTTTCCCAAGGTCAACGCCCATGTGTGGAAGTGCGCTATGCTCTGTGGTTCTGTGTTTTACATGTTTTGGGAAAGAGGATACACTTGTGAAGATTGGCTGTTGGCCATTGACATCCCGCCCATCAGCTTAACAAGGCTCCCTTGACTCCGTGGCCTGCCCTGCCTTTCAGGTTTTTAGACTTTTTTCGCCTGGCCCTTTTGCCCCGGGGGGGGGGGGGGGAGCGAGAGATTTCTTTGTAGTGCTGATTTGCTCTCCCAGGTTGCTTGGTTGGCCAAAAAGGGCGTATGCGTTTTTTCCTGAATATATTCAGGAAAAAACGCATACGCCCTTTTTGGCCAACCGCATCATTGTCCACGTTCTGGCGCTTTTCATGTGCTATCGGGGCCATTCCGATGTACCCGTTGACATCCGTTTCCTGCAGTTCTGCCTTGCGTTCAACGCCTCTTCGTAGCCTGACCTCAATATATTTGGGGGCGATAGTTATCGTTTAGAACTCTGCAGGTTTGGGAAGTGCAGTGCCCCTGAGCTCCATTTCCCAAGTACCTTTTTTGTGAGTGGGACGCAACACGGCTGGATGGCTTCACGCCCTATTGTCGATCCGGGGTGGCAGCCTGAGCCTTTGGTGAATTCTTCTTCGCGATGGGAAATGAGAGTGACATGTGCCCGACCAAACCCCTCCAGCGAGTCTCTCATTGGTTCCCCCTCTTGCAGTTCATCCTGCGGACAAATTGCAGACGGTACGAAAGAGGCATGGAAAGGCGCTGAGTCTCCAAGTGGGGAGATTGTTAGTAAGGGGGCCTGAATGGAGAACACGAGCACCAGGAGATGAAAAGTGAGGTGAGTTTCAGAAAGCTTTCCCGATCCCACGGTGTAGCATCCGCTGGGTTTCCAATGAGTGCTTTCGCTGTCGGAAGATTGTGTTGAACCTGGAGAGTTGGGACCCATGGAATGGGGAGCACGCAGGATTCCTTTCAAGGGTCTGCATTTGCTTTCCCAACCTCACCAATCGTCTCAGCCCCAAGAGTGTCCAGCCTTATGTCTTCTGCCGCTGGGGTTGTAGATGTGGTCAATGCTGGTTGCATGCCAGTCCCTGAACGCATTTTGGAAGAATTTCTCTCTGTTTTGCCCTGCTTGTTTCTTCTTTGTGTTGGAAATGTATCCTCAGAATGGGTCTGAGCTGATTTTCCCTGCTGTTTTTAGGCCGCTTTACACACACTTGATGCACTTACACAGAGATATCAAGACTTAGCTTTTAAGATGCTTACTAGTCGGATAGATACTTGTGCGATGAACAGGGTCTGGTGAGTCCAGTTGATTGAGCAAGGAGTAGGTCGTGTCCATTCCATATTCGGTTTTCGGAAGGGTATCTGTGCTCATTTCAAACTCGAGTTTTATGCGTCACCCCACCTCACCTTTTCCCTGAAGCAGGCCTAAGTGTGTTTTCTAAAAGGGTGACTCTGTTCTGTTTGGGGATTCAGTTCATGGGGAGCGATTTTTACATTCCCTCGATAAGTGATATCATAAGTTTCTGTCTTTGTGGGACTTACTTCACTGAGGATGATCGTACCTAAATCCACTCAGGATGCTGCTACCAGCCTCATGACGTGGATTTCATGGCTGAGTGACACTCCATTGGACCTACGTAGCACCACTTGTCCACTTGTCCACTTGTCTTTGTCCACTTGTCCACTTGTCTTTGTCCACTTGGCTCTTTCCTGGGATATGAAACGTGTACCGGAGTCGAGGTTCTTGTCAAGACAGCAGCCCTCAACTTTGGGGTCCCTGTGTCTGGTTGATTTTTTCATTTTCCCAAGGTCAACGCCCATGTGTGGAAGTGCGCTATGCTCTGTGGTTCTGTGTTTTACATGTTTTGGGAAAGAGGATACACTTGTGAAGATTGGCTGTTGGCCATTGACATCCCGCCCATCAGCTTAACAAGGCTCCCTTGACTCCGTGGCCTGCCCTGCCTTTCAGGTTTTTAGACTTTTTTCGCCTGGCCCTTTTGCCCCGGGGGGGGGGGGGGAGCGAGAGATTTCTTTGTAGTGCTGATTTGCTCTCCCAGGTTGCTTGTTTGGCCAAAAAGGGCGTATGCGTTTTTTCCTGAATATATTCAGGAAAAAACGCATACGCCCTTTTTGGCCAACCGCATCATTGTCCACGTTCTGGCGCTTTTCATGTGCTATCGGGGCCATTCCGATGTACCCGTTGACATCCGTTTCCTGCAGTTCTGCCTTGCGTTCAACGCCTCTTCGTAGCCTGACCTCAATATATTTGGGGGCGATAGTTATCGTTTAGAACTCTGCAGGTTTGGGAAGTGCAGTGCCCCTGAGCTCCATTTCCCAAGTCGCTTTTTTGTGAGTGGGACGCAACACGGCTGGATGGCTTCACGCCCTATTGTCGATCCGGGGTGGCAGGCTGAGCCTTTGGTGAATTCTTCTTCGCGATGGGAAATGAGAGTGACATGTGCCCGACCAAACCCCTCCAGCGAGTCTCTCATTGGTTCCCCCTCTTGCAGTTCATCCTGCGGACAAATTGCAGATGGTACGAAAGAGGCATGGAAAGGCGCTGAGTCTCCAAGTGGGGAGATTGTTAGTAAGGGGGCCTGAATGGAGAACACGAGCACCAGGAGATGAAAAGTGAGGTGAGTTTCAGAAAGTTTTCCCGATCCCACGGTGTAGCATCCGCTGGGTTTCCAATGAGTGCTTTCGCTGTCGGAAGATTGCGTTGAACCTGGAGAGTTGGGACCCATGGAATGGGGAGCACGCAGGATTCCTTTCAAGGGTCTGCATTTGCTTTCCCAACCTCACCAATCGTCTCAGCCCCAAGAGTGTCCAGCCTTATGTCTTCTGCCGCTGGGGTTGTAGATGTGGTCAATGCTGGTTGCATGCCAGTCCCTGAACGCATTTTGGAAGAATTTCTCTCTGTTTTGCCCTGCTTGTTTCTTCTTTGTGTTGGAAATGTATCCTCAGAATGGGTCTGAGCTGATTTTCCCTGCTGTTTTTAGGCCGCTTTACACACACTTGATGCACTTACACAGAGATATCAAGACTTAGCTTTTAAGATGCTTACTAGTCGGATAGATACTTGTGCGATGAACAGGGTCTGGTGAGTCCAGTTGATTGAGCAAGGAGTAGGTCGTGTCCATTCCATATTCGGTTTTCGGAAGGGTATCTGTGCTCATTTCAAACTCGAGTTTTATGCGTCACCCCACCTCACCTTTCCCCTGAAGCAGGCCTAAGTGTGTTTTCTAAAAGGGTGACTCTGTTCTGTTTGGGGATTCAGTTCATGGGGAGCGATTTTTACATTCCCTCGATAAGTGATATCATAAGTTTCTGTCTTTGTGGGACTTACTTCACTGAGGATGATCGTACCTAAATCCACTCAGGATGCTGCTACCAGCCTCATGACGTGGATTTCATGGCTGAGTGACACTCCATTGGGCCTACGTAGCACCACTTGTCCACTTGTCCACTTGTCTTTGTCCACTTGGCTCTTTCCTGGGATATGAAACGTGTACCGGAGTCGAGGTTCTTGTCAAGACAGCAGCCCTGAACTTTGGGGTCCCTGTGTCTGGTTGATTTTTTCATTTTCCCAAGGTCAACGCCCATGTGTGGAAGTGCCCTATGCTCTGTGGTTCTGTGTTTTACATGTTTTGGGAAAGAGGATACACTTGTGAAGATTGGCTGTTGGCCATTGACATCCCGCCCATCAGCTTAACAAGGCTCCCTTGACTCCGTGGCCTGCCCTGCCTTTCTGGTTTTTAGACTTTTTTCGCCTGGCCCTTTTGCCCCGGGGGGGGGGGGGGAGAGATTTCTTTGTAGTGCTGATTTGCTCTCCCAGGTTGCTTGGTTGGCCAAAAAGGGCGTATGCGTTTTTTCCTGAATATATTCAGGAAAAAACGCATACGCCCTTTTTGGCCAACCGCATCATTGTCCACGTTCTGGCGCTTTTCATGTGCTATCGGGGCCATTCCGATGTACCCGTTGACATCCGTTTCCTGCAGTTCTGCCTTGCGTTCAACGCCTCTTCGTAGCCTGACCTCAATATATTTTGGGGCGATAGTTATCGTTTAGAACTCTGCAGGTTTGGGAAGTGCAGTGCCCCTGAGCTCCATTTCCCAAGTCGCTTTTTTGTGAGTGGGACGCAACACGGCTGGATGGCTTCACGCCCTATTGTCGATCCGGGGTGGCAGGCTGAGCCTTTGGTGAATTCTTCTTCGCGATGGGAAATGAGAGTGACATGTGCCCGACCAAACCCCTCCAGCGAGTCTCTCATTGGTTCCCCCTCTTGCAGTTCATCCTGCGGACAAATTGCAGACGGTACGAAAGAGGCATGGAAAGGCGCTGAGTCTCCAAGTGGGGAGATTGTTCGTAAGGGGGCCTGAATGGAGAACACGAGCACCAGGAGATGAAAAGTGAGGTGAGTTTCAGAAAGCTTTCCCGATCCCACGGTGTAGCGTCCGCTGGGTTTCCAATGAGTGCTTTCGCTGTCGGAAGATTGCGTTGAACCTGGAGAGTTGGGACCCATGGAATGGGGAGCATGCAGGATTCCTTTCAAGGGTCTGCATTTGCTTTCCCAACCTCACCAATCGTCTCAGCCCCAAGAGTGTCCAGCCTTATGTCTTCTGCCGCTGGGGCTGTAGATGTGGTCAATCCTGGTTGCATGCCAGTCCCTGAACGCATTTTGGAAGAATTTCTCTCTGTTTTGCCCTGCTTGTTTCTTCTTTGTGTCGGAAATGTATCCTCAGAATGGGTCTGAGCTGATTTTCCCTGCTGTTTTTAGGCTGCTTTACACACACTTGATGCACTTACACAGAGATATCAAGACTTAGCTTTTAAGATGCTTACTAGTCGGATAGATACTTGTGCGATGAACAGGGTCTGGTGAGTCCAGTTGATTGAGCAAGGAGTAGGTCGTGTCCATTCCATATTCGGTTTTCGGAAGGGTATCTGTGCTCATTTCAAACTCGAGTTTTATGCGTCACCCCACCTCACCTTTCCCCTGAAGCAGGCCTAAGTGTGTTTTCTAAAAGCGTGACTCTGTTCTGTTTGGGGATTCAGTTCATGGGGAGCGATTTTTACATTCCCTCGATAAGTGATATCATAAGTTTCTGTCTTTGTGGGACTTATTTCACTGAGGATGATCGTACCTAAATCCACTCAGGATGCTGCTACCAGCCTCATGACGTGGATTTCATGGCTGAGTGACACTCCATTGGACCTACGTAGCACCACTTGTCCACTTGTCCACTTGTCTTTGTCCACTTGTCCACTTGTCTTTGTCCACTTGGCTCTTTCCTGGGATATGAAACGTGTACCGGAGTCGAGGTTCTTGTCAAGACAGCAGCCCTCAACTTTGGGGTCCCTGTGTCTGGTTGATTTTTTCATTTTCCCAAGGTCAACGCCCATGTGTGGAAGTGCCCTATGCTCTGTGGTTCTGTGTTTTACATGTTTTGGGAAAGAGGATACACTTGTGAAGATTGGCTGTTGGCCATTGACATCCCGCCCATCAGCTTAACAAGGCTCCCTTGACTCCGTGGCCTGCCCTGCCTTTCAGGTTTTTAGACTTTTTTCGCCTGGCCCTTTTGCCCCGGTGGGGGGGGAGAGATTTCTTTGTAGTGCTGATTTGCTCTCCCAGGTTGCTTGGTTGGCCAAAAAGGGCGTATGCGTTTTTTCCTGAATATATTCAGGAAAAAACGCATACGCCCTTTTTGGCCAACCGCATCATTGTCCACGTTCTGGCGCTTTTCATGTGCTATCGGGGCCATTCCGATGTACCCGTTGACATCCGTTTCCTGCAGTTCTGCCTTGCGTTCAACGCCTCTTCGTAGCCTGACCTCAATATATTTGGGGGCGATAGTTATCGTTTAGAACTCTGCAGGTTTGGGAAGTGCAGTGCCCCTGAGCTCCATTTCCCAAGTCGCTTTTTTGTGAGTGGGACGCAACACGGCTGGATGGCTTCACGCCCTATTGTCGATCCGGGGTGGCAGCCTGAGCCTTTGGTGAATTCTTCTTCGCGATGGGAAATGAGAGTGACATGTGCCCGACCAAACCCCTCCAGCGAGTCTCTCATTGGTTCCCCCTCTTGCAGTTCATCCTGCGGACAAATTGCAGACGGTACGAAAGAGGCATGGAAAGGCGCTGAGTCTCCAAGTGGGGAGATTGTTAGTAAGGGGGCCTGAATGGAGAACACGAGCACCAGGAGATGAAAAGTGAGGTGAGTTTCAGAAAGCTTTCCCGATCCCACGGTGTAGCATCCGCTGGGTTTCCAATGAGTGCTTTCGCTGTCGGAAGATTGCGTTGAACCTGGAGAGTTGGGACCCATGGAATGGGGAGCATGCAGGATTCCTTTCAAGGGTCTGCATTTGCTTTCCCAACCTCACCAATCGTCTCAGCCCCAAGAGTGTCCAGCCTTATGTCTTCTGCCGCTGGGGTTGTAGATGTGGTCAATGCTGGTTGCATGCCAGTCCCTGAACGCATTTTGGAAGAATTTCTCTCTGTTTTGCCCTGCTTGTTTCTTCTTTGTGTTGGAAATGTATCCTCAGAATGGGTCTGAGCTGATTTTCCCTGCTGTTTTTAGGCTGCTTTACACACACTTGATGCACTTACACAGAGATATCAAGACTTAGCTTTTAAGATGCTTACTAGTCGGATAGATACTTGTGCGATGAACAGGGTCTGGTGAGTCCAGTTGATTGAGCAAGGAGTAGGTCGTGTCCATTCCATATTCGGTTTTCGGAAGGGTATCTGTGCTCATTTCAAACTCGAGTTTTATGCGTCACCCCACCTCACCTTTCCCCTGAAGCAGGCCTAAGTGTGTTTTCTAAAAGGGTGACTCTGTTCTGTTTGGGGATTCAGTTCATGGGGAGCGATTTTTACATTCCCTCGATAAGTGATATCATAAGTTTCTGTCTTTGTGGGACTTATTTCACTGAGGATGATCGTACCTAAATCCACTCAGTATGCTGCTACCAGCCTCATGACGTGGATTTCATGGCTGAGTGACACTCCATTGGACCTACGTAGCACCACTTGTCCACTTGTCCACTTGTCTTTGTCCACTTGTCCACTTGTCTTTGTCCACTTGGCTCTTTCCTGGGATATGAAACGTGTACCGGAGTCGAGGTTCTTGTCAAGACAGCAGCCCTCAACTTTGGGGTCCCTGTGTCTGGTTGATTTTTTCATTTTCCCAAGGTCAACGCCCATGTGTGGAAGTGCGCTATGCTCTGTGGTTCTGTGTTTTACATGTTTTGGGAAAGAGGATACACTTGTGAAGATTGGCTGTTGGCCATTGACATCCCGCCCATCAGCTTAACAAGGCTCCCTTGACTCCGTGGCCTGCCCTGCCTTTCAGGTTTTTAGACTTTTTTCGCCTGGCCCTTTTGCCCCCGGGGGGGGGGAGCGAGAGATTTCTTTGTAGTGCTGATTTGCTCTCCCAGGTTGCTTGGTTGGCCAAAAAGGGCGTATGCGTTTTTTCCTGAATATATTCAGGAAAAAACGCATACGCCCTTTTTGGCCAACCGCATCATTGTCCACGTTCTGGCGCTTTTCATGTGCTATCGGGGCCATTCCGATGTACCCGTTGACATCCGTTTCCTGCAGTTCTGCCTTGCGTTCAACGCCTCTTCGTAGCCTGACCTCAATATATTTGGGGGCGATAGTTATCGTTTAGAACTCTGCAGGTTTGGGAAGTGCAGTGCCCCTGAGCTCCATTTCCCAAGTCGCTTTTTTGTGAGTGGGACGCAACACGGCTGGATGGCTTCACGCCCTATTGTCGATCCGGGGTGGCAGGCTGAGCCTTTGGTGAATTCTTCTTCGCGATGGGAAATGAGAGTGACATGTGCCCGACCAAACCCCTCCAGCGAGTCTCTCATTGGTTCCCCCTCTTGCAGTTCATCCTGCGGACAAATTGCAGACGGTACGAAAGAGGCATGGAAAGGCGCTGAGTCTCCAAGTGGGGAGATTGTTAGTAAGGGGGCCTGAATGGAGAACACGAGCACCAGGAGATGAAAAGTGAGGTGAGTTTCAGAAAGCTTTCCCGATCCCACGGTGTAGCATCCGCTGGGTTTCCAATGAGTGCTTTCGCTGTCGGAAGATTGCGTTGAACCTGGAGAGTTGGGACCCATGGAATGGGGAGCACGCAGGATTCCTTTCAAGGGTCTGCATTTGCTTTCCCAACCTCACCAATCGTCTCAGCCCCAAGAGTGTCCAGCCTTATGTCTTCTGCCGCTGGGGTTGTAGATGTGGTCAATGCTGGTTGCATGCCAGTCCCTGAACGCATTTTGGAAGAATTTCTCTCTGTTTTGCCCTGCTTGTTTCTTCTTTGTGTTGGAAATGTATCCTCAGAATGGGTCTGAGCTGATTTTCCCTGCTGTTTTTAGGCCGCTTTACACACACTTGATGCACTTACACAGAGATATCAAGACTTAGCTTTTAAGATGCTTACTAGTCGGATAGATACTTGTGCGATGAACAGGGTCTGGTGAGTCCAGTTGATTGAGCAAGGAGTAGGTCGTGTCCATTCCATATTCGGTTTTCGGAAGGGTATCTGTGCTCATTTCAAACTCGAGTTTTATGCGTCACCCCACCTCACCTTTCCCCTGAAGCAGGCCTAAGTGTGTTTTCTAAAAGGGTGACTCTGTTCTCTTTGGGGATTCAGTTCATGGGGAGCGATTTTTACATTCCCTCGATAAGTGATATCATAAGTTTCTGTCTTTGTGGGACTTACTTCACTGAGGATGATCGTACCTAAATCCACTCAGGATGCTGCTACCAGCCTCATGACGTGGATTTCATGGCTGAGTGACACTCCATTGGACCTACGTAGCACCACTTGTCCACTTGTCCACTTGTCTTTGTCCACTTGTCCACTTGTCTTTGTCCACTTGGCTCTTTCCTGGGATATGAAACGTGTACCGGAGTCGAGGTTCTTGTCAAGACAGCAGCCCTCAACTTTGGGGTCCCTGTGTCTGGTTGATTTTTTCATTTTCCCAAGGTCAACGCCCATGTGTGGAAGTGCCCTATGCTCTGTGGTTCTGTGTTTTACATGTTTTGGGAAAGAGGATACACTTGTGAAGATTGGCTGTTGGCCATTGACATCCCGCCCATCAGCTTAACAAGGCTCCCTTGACTCTGTGGCCTGCCCTGCCTTTCTGGTTTTTAGACTTTTTTCGCCTGGCCCTTTTGCCCCGGGGGGGGGGGGGGGAGAGATTTCTTTGTAGTGCTGATTTGCTCTCCCAGGTTGCTTGGTTGGCCAAAAAGGGCGTATGCGTTTTTTCCTGAATATATTCAGGAAAAAACGCATACGCCCTTTTTGGCCAACCGCATCATTGTCCACGTTCTGGCGCTTTTCATGTGCTATCGGGGCCATTCCGATGTACCCGTTGACATCCGTTTCCTGCAGTTCTGCCTTGCGTTCAACGCCTCTTCGTAGCCTGACCTCAATATATTTGGGGGCGATAGTTATCGTTTAGAACTCTGCAGGTTTGGGAAGTGCAGTGCCCCTGAGCTCCATTTCCCAAGTCGCTTTTTTGTGAGTGGGACGCAACACGGCTGGATGGCTTCACGCCCTATTGTCGATCCGGGGTGGCAGGCTGAGCCTTTGGTGAATTCTTCTTCGCGATGGGAAATGAGAGTGACATGTGCCCGACCAAACCCCTCCAGCGAGTCTCTCATTGGTTCCCCCTCTTGCAGTTCATCCTGCGGACAAATTGCAGACGGTACGAAAGAGGCATGGAAAGGCGCTGAGTCTCCAAGTGGGGAGATTGTTAGTAAGGGGGCCTGAATGGAGAACACGAGCACCAGGAGATGAAAAGTGAGGTGAGTTTCAGAAAGCTTTCCCGATCCCACGGTGTAGCATCCGCTGGGTTTCAAATGAGTGCTTTCGCTGTCGGAAGATTGCGTTGAACCTGGAGAGTTGGGACCCATGGAATGGGGAGCACGCAGGATTCCTTTCAAGGGTCTGCATTTGCTTTCCCAACCTCACCAATCGTCTCAGCCCCAAGAGTGTCCAGCCTTATGTCTTCTGCCGCTGGGGTTGTAGATGTGGTCAATGCTGGTTGCATGCCAGTCCCTGAACGCATTTTGGAAGAATTTCTCTCTGTTTTGCCCTGCTTGTTTCTTCTTTGTGTTGGAAATGTATCCTCAGAATGGGTCTGAGCTGATTTTCCCTGCTGTTTTTAGGCCGCTTTACACACACTTGATGCACTTACACAGAGATATCAAGACTTAGCTTTTAAGATGCTTACTAGTCGGATAGATACTTGTGCGATGAACAGGGTCTGGTGAGTCCAGTTGATTGAGCAAGGAGTAGGTCGTGTCCATTCCATATTCGGTTTTCGGAAGGGTATCTGTGCTCATTTCAAACTCGAGTTTTATGCGTCACCCCACCTCACCTTTCCCCTGAAGCAGGCCTAAGTGTGTTTTCTAAAAGGGTGACTCTGTTCTGTTTGGGGATTCAGTTCATGGGGAGCGATTTTTACATTCCCTCGATAAGTGATATCATAAGTTTCTGTCTTTGTGGGACTTACTTCACTGAGGATGATCGTACCTAAATCCACTCAGTATGCTGCTATCAGCCTCATGACGTGGATTTCATGGCTGAGTGACACTCCATTGGACCTACGTAGCACCACTTGTCCACTTGTCCACTTGTCTTTGTCCACTTGTCCACTTGTCTTTGTCCACTTGGCTCTTTCCTGGGATATGAAACGTGTACCGGAGTCGAGGTTCTTGTCAAGACAGCAGCCCTCAACTTTGGGGTCCCTGTGTCTGGTTGATTTTTTCATTTTCCCAAGGTCAACGCCCATGTGTGGAAGTGCGCTATGCTCTGTGGTTCTGTGTTTTACATGTTTTGGGAAAGAGGATACACTTGTGAAGATTGGCTGTTGGCCATTGACATCCCGCCCATCAGCTTAACAAGGCTCCCTTGACTCCGTGGCCTGCCCTGCCTTTCAGGTTTTTAGACTTTTTTCGCCTGGCCCTTTTGCCCCCCGGGGGGGGGAGCGAGAGATTTCTTTGTAGTGCTGATTTGCTCTCCCAGGTTGCTTGGTTGGCCAAAAAGGGCGTATGCGTTTTTTCCTGAATATATTCAGGAAAAAACGCATACGCCCTTTTTGGCCAACCGCATCATTGTCCACGTTCTGGCGCTTTTCATGTGCTATCGGGGCCATTCCGATGTACCCGTTGACATCCGTTTCCTGCAGTTCTGCCTTGCGTTCAACGCCTCTTCGTAGCCTGACCTCAATATATTTGGGGGCGATAGTTATCGTTTAGAACTCTGCAGGTTTGGGAAGTGCAGTGCCCCTGAGCTCCATTTCCCAAGTCGCTTTTTTGTGAGTGGGACGCAACACGGCTGGATGGCTTCACGCCCTATTGTCGATCCGGGGTGGCAGGCTGAGCCTTTGGTGAATTCTTCTTCGCGATGGGAAATGAGAGTGACATGTGCCCGACCAAACCCCTCCAGCGAGTCTCTCATTGGTTCCCCCTCTTGCAGTTCATCCTGCGGACAAATTGCAGACGGTACGAAAGAGGCATGGAAAGGCGCTGAGTCTCCAAGTGGGGAGATTGTTAGTAAGGGGGCCTGAATGGAGAACACGAGCACCAGGAGATGAAAAGTGAGGTGAGTTTCAGAAAGCTTTCCCGATCCCACGGTGTAGCATCCGCTGGGTTTCCAATGAGTGCTTTCGCTGTCGGAAGATTGCGTTGAACCTGGAGAGTTGGGACCCATGGAATGGGGAGCACGCAGGATTCCTTTCAAGGGTCTGCATTTGCTTTCCCAACCTCACCAATCGTCTCAGCCCCAAGAGTGTCCAGCCTTATGTCTTCTGCCGCTGGGGTTGTAGATGTGGTCAATGCTGGTTGCATGCCAGTCCCTGAACGCATTTTGGAAGAATTTCTCTCTGTTTTGCCCTGCTTGTTTCTTCTTTGTGTTGGAAATGTATCCTCAGAATGGGTCTGAGCTGATTTTCCCTGCTGTTTTTAGGCCGCTTTACACACACTTGATGCACTTACACAGAGATATCAAGACTTAGCTTTTAAGATGCTTACTAGTCGGATAGATACTTGTGCGATGAACAGGGTCTGGTGAGTCCAGTTGATTGAGCAAGGAGTAGGTCGTGTCCATTCCATATTCGGTTTTCGGAAGGGTATCTGTGCTCATTTCAAACTCGAGTTTTATGCGTCACCCCACCTCACCTTTCCCCTGAAGCAGGCCTAAGTGTGTTTTCTAAAAGGGTGACTCTGTTCTGTTTGGGGATTCAGTTCATGGGGAGCGATTTTTACATTCCCTCGATAAGTGATATCATAAGTTTCTGTCTTTGTGGGACTTACTTCACTGAGGATGATCGTACCTAAATCCACTCAGGATGCTGCTACCAGCCTCATGACGTGGATTTCATGGCTGAGTGACACTCCATTGGACCTACGTAGCACCACTTGTCCACTTGTCCACTTGTCTTTGTCCACTTGTCCACTTGTCTTTGTCCACTTGGCTCTTTCCTGGGATATGAAACGTGTACCGGAGTCGAGGTTCTTGTCAAGACAGCAGCCCTCAACTTTGGGGTCCCTGTGTCTGGTTGATTTTTTCATTTTCCCAAGGTCAACGCCCATGTGTGGAAGTGCCCTATGCTCTGTGGTTCTGTGTTTTACATGTTTTGGGAAAGAGGATACACTTGTGAAGATTGGCTGTTGGCCATTGACATCCCGCCCATCAGCTTAACAAGGCTCCCTTGACTCCGTGGCCTGCCCTGCCTTTCTGGTTTTTAGACTTTTTTCGCCTGGCCCTTTTGCCCCGGGGGGGGGGGGGGAGAGATTTCTTTGTAGTGCTGATTTGCTCTCCCAGGTTGCTTGGTTGGCCAAAAAGGGCGTATGCGTTTTTTCCTGAATATATTCAGGAAAAAACGCATACGCCCTTTTTGGCCAACCGCATCATTGTCCACGTTCTGGCGCTTTTCATGTGCTATCGGGGCCATTCCGATGTACCCGTTGACATCCGTTTCCTGCAGTTCTGCCTTGCGTTCAACGCCTCTTCGTAGCCTGACCTCAATATATTTGGGGGCGATAGTTATCGTTTAGAACTCTGCAGGTTTGGGAAGTGCAGTGCCCCTGAGCTCCATTTCCCAAGTCGCTTTTTTGTGAGTGGGACGCAACACGGCTGGATGGCTTCACGCCCTATTGTCGATCCGGGGTGGCAGGCTGAGCCTTTGGTGAATTCTTCTTCGCGATGGGAAATGAGAGTGACATGTGCCCGACCAAACCCCTCCAGCGAGTCTCTCATTGGTTCCCCCTCTTGCAGTTCATCCTGCGGACAAATTGCAGACGGTACGAAAGAGGCATGGAAAGGCGCTGAGTCTCCAAGTGGGGAGATTGTTAGTAAGGGGGCCTGAATGGAGAACACGAGCACCAGGAGATGAAAAGTGAGGTGAGTTTCAGAAAGCTTTCCCGATCCCACGGTGTAGCGTCCGCTGGGTTTCCAATGAGTGCTTTCGCTGTCGGAAGATTGCGTTGAACCTGGAGAGTTGGGACCCATGGAATGGGGAGCATGCAGGATTCCTTTCAAGGGTCTGCATTTGCTTTCCCAACCTCACCAATCGTCTCAGCCCCAAAAGTGTCCAGCCTTATGTCTTCTGCCGCTGGGGCTGTAGATGTGGTCAATCCTGGTTGCATGCCAGTCCCTGAACGCATTTTGGAAGAATTTCTCTCTGTTTTGCCCTGCTTGTTTCTTCTTTGTGTTGGAAATGTATCCTCAGAATGGGTCTGAGCTGATTTTCCCTGCTGTTTTTAGGCTGCTTTACACACACTTGATGCACTTACACAGAGATATCAAGACTTAGCTTTTAAGATGCTTACTAGTCGGATAGATACTTGTGCGATGAACAGGGTCTGGTGAGTCCAGTTGATTGAGCAAGGAGTAGGTCGTGTCCATTCCATATTCGGTTTTCGGAAGGGTATCTGTGCTCATTTCAAACTCGAGTTTTATGCGTCACCCCACCTCACCTTTCCCCTGAAGCAGGCCTAAGTGTGTTTTCTAAAAGCGTGACTCTGTTCTGTTTGGGGATTCAGTTCATGGGGAGCGATTTTTACATTCCCTCGATAAGTGATATCATAAGTTTCTGTCTTTGTGGGACTTATTTCACTGAGGATGATCGTACCTAAATCCACTCAGTATGCTGCTACCAGCCTCATGACGTGGATTTCATGGCTGAGTGACACTCCATTGGACCTACGTAGCACCACTTGTCCACTTGTCCACTTGTCTTTGTCCACTTGTCCACTTGTCTTTGTCCACTTGGCTCTTTCCTGGGATATGAAACGTGTACCGGAGTCGAGGTTCTTGTCAAGACAGCAGCCCTCAACTTTGGGGTCCCTGTGTCTGGTTGATTTTTTCATTTTCCCAAGGTCAACGCCCATGTGTGGAAGTGCGCTATGCTCTGTGGTTCTGTGTTTTACATGTTTTGGGAAAGAGGATACACTTGTGAAGATTGGCTGTTGGCCATTGACATCCCGCCCATCAGCTTAACAAGGCTCCCTTGACTCCGTGGCCTGCCCTGCCTTTCAGGTTTTTAGACTTTTTTCGCCTGGCCCTTTTGCCCCCGGGGGGGGGGGGAGCGAGAGATTTCTTTGTAGTGCTGATTTGCTCTCCCAGGTTGCTTGGTTGGCCAAAAAGGGCGTATGCGTTTTTTCCTGAATATATTCAGGAAAAAACGCATACGCCCTTTTTGGCCAACCGCATCATTGTCCACGTTCTGGCGCTTTTCATGTGCTATCGGGGCCATTCCGATGTACCCGTTGACATCCGTTTCCTGCAGTTCTGCCTTGCGTTCAACGCCTCTTCGTAGCCTGACCTCAATATATTTGGGGGCGATAGTTATCGTTTAGAACTCTGCAGGTTTGGGAAGTGCAGTGCCCCTGAGCTCCATTTCCCAAGTCGCTTTTTTGTGAGTGGGACGCAACACGGCTGGATGGCTTCACGCCCTATTGTCGATCCGGGGTGGCAGCCTGAGCCTTTGGTGAATTCTTCTTCGCGATGGGAAATGAGAGTGACATGTGCCCGACCAAACCCCTCCAGCGAGTCTCTCATTGGTTCCCCCTCTTGCAGTTCATCCTGCGGACAAATTGCAGACGGTACGAAAGAGGCATGGAAAGGCGCTGAGTCTCCAAGTGGGGAGATTGTTAGTAAGGGGGCCTGAATGGAGAACACGAGCACCAGGAGATGAAAAGTGAGGTGAGTTTCAGAAAGCTTTCCCGATCCCACGGTGTAGCATCCGCTGGGTTTCCAATGAGTGCTTTCGCTGTCGGAAGATTGCGTTGAACCTGGAGAGTTGGGACCCATGGAATGGGGAGCACGCAGGATTCCTTTCAAGGGTCTGCATTTGCTTTCCCAACCTCACCAATCGTCTCAGCCCCAAGAGTGTCCAGCCTTATGTCTTCTGCCGCTGGGGTTGTAGATGTGGTCAATGCTGGTTGCATGCCAGTCCCTGAACGCATTTTGGAAGAATTTCTCTCTGTTTTGCCCTGCTTGTTTCTTCTTTGTGTTGGAAATGTATCCTCAGAATGGGTCTGAGCTGATTTTCCCTGCTGTTTTTAGGCCGCTTTACACACACTTGATGCACTTACACAGAGATATCAAGACTTAGCTTTTAAGATGCTTACTAGTGGGATAGATACTTGTGCGATGAACAGGGTCTGGTGAGTCCAGTTGATTGAGCAAGGAGTAGGTCGTGTCCATTCCATATTCGGTTTTCGGAAGGGTATCTGTGCTCATTTCAAACTCGAGTTTTATGCGTCACCCCACCTCACCTTTCCCCTGAAGCAGGCCTAAGTGTGTTTTCTAAAAGGGTGACTCTGTTCTCTTTGGGGATTCAGTTCATGGGGAGCGATTTATACATTCCCTCGATAAGTGATATCATAAGTTTCTGTCTTTGTGGGACTTACTTCACTGAGGATGATCGTACCTAAATCCACTCAGGATGCTGCTACCAGCCTCATGACGTGGATTTCATGGCTGAGTGACACTCCATTGGACCTACGTAGCACCACTTGTCCACTTGTCCACTTGTCTTTGTCCACTTGTCCACTTGTCTTTGTCCACTTGGCTCTTTCCTGGGATATGAAACGTGTACCGGAGTCGAGGTTCTTGTCAAGACAGCAGCCCTCAACTTTGGGGTCCCTGTGTCTGGTTGATTTTTTCATTTTCCCAAGGTCAACGCCCATGTGTGGAAGTGCCCTATGCTCTGTGGTTCTGTGTTTTACATGTTTTGGGAAAGAGGATACACTTGTGAAGATTGGCTGTTGGCCATTGACATCCCGCCCATCAGCTTAACAAGGCTCCCTTGACTCCGTGGCCTGCCCTGCCTTTCTGGTTTTTAGACTTTTTTCGCCTGGCCCTTTTGCCCCGGGGGGGGGGGGGGAGAGATTTCTTTGTAGTGCTGATTTGCTCTCCCAGGTTGCTTGGTTGGCCAAAAAGGGCGTATGCGTTTTTTCCTGAATATATTCAGGAAAAAACGCATACGCCCTTTTTGGCCAACCGCATCATTGTCCACGTTCTGGCGCTTTTCATGTGCTATCGGGGCCATTCCGATGTACCCGTTGACATCCGTTTCCTGCAGTTCTGCCTTGCGTTCAACGCCTCTTCGTAGCCTGACCTCAATATATTTGGGGGCGATAGTTATCGTTTAGAACTCTGCAGGTTTGGGAAGTGCAGTGCCCCTGAGCTCCATTTCCCAAGTCGCTTTTTTGTGAGTGGGACGCAACACGGCTGGATGGCTTCACGCCCTATTGTCGATCCGGGGTGGCAGGCTGAGCCTTTGGTGAATTCTTCTTCGCGATGGGAAATGAGAGTGACATGTGCCCGACCAAACCCCTCCAGCGAGTCTCTCATTGGTTCCCCCTCTTGCAGTTCATCCTGCGGACAAATTGCAGACGGTACGAAAGAGGCATGGAAAGGCGCTGAGTCTCCAAGTGGGGAGATTGTTAGTAAGGGGGCCTGAATGGAGAACACGAGCACCAGGAGATGAAAAGTGAGGTGAGTTTCAGAAAGCTTTCCCGATCCCACGGTGTAGCGTCCGCTGGGTTTCCAATGAGTGCTTTCGCTGTCGGAAGATTGCGTTGAACCTGGAGAGTTGGGACCCATGGAATGGGGAGCACGCAGGATTCCTTTCAAGGGTCTGCATTTGCTTTCCCAACCTCACCAATCGTCTCAGCCCCAAGAGTGTCCAGCCTTATGTCTTCTGCCGCTGGGGTTGTAGATGTGGTCAATGCTGGTTGCATGCCAGTCCCTGAACGCATTTTGGAAGAATTTCTCTCTGTTTTGCCCTGCTTGTTTCTTCTTTGTGTTGGAAATGTATCCTCAGAATGGGTCTGAGCTGATTTTCCCTGCTGTTTTTAGGCCGCTTTACACACACTTGATGCACTTACACAGAGATATCAAGACTTAGCTTTTAAGATGCTTACTAGTGGGATAGATACTTGTGCGATGAACAGGGTCTGGTGAGTCCAGTTGATTGAGCAAGGAGTAGGTCGTGTCCATTCCATATTCGGTTTTCGGAAGGGTATCTGTGCTCATTTCAAACTCGAGTTTTATGCGTCACCCCACCTCACCTTTCCCCTGAAGCAGGCCTAAGTGTGTTTTCTAAAAGGGTGACTCTGTTCTGTTTGGGGATTCAGTTCATGGGGAGCGATTTTTACATTCCCTCGATAAGTGATATCATAAGTTTCTGTCTTTGTGGGACTTACTTCACTGAGGATGATCGTACCTAAATCCACTCAGGATGCTGCTACCAGCCTCATGACGTGGATTTCATGGCTGAGTGACACTCCATTGGACCTACGTAGCACCACTTGTCCACTTGTCCACTTGTCTTTGTCCACTTGTCCACTTGTCTTTGTCCACTTGGCTCTTTCCTGGGATATGAAACGTGTACCGGAGTCGAGGTTCTTGTCAAGACAGCAGCCCTCAACTTTGGGGTCCCTGTGTCTGGTTGATTTTTTCATTTTCCCAAGGTCAACGCCCATGTGTGGAAGTGCCCTATGCTCTGTGGTTCTGTGTTTTACATGTTTTGGGAAAGAGGATACACTTGTGAAGATTGGCTGTTGGCCATTGACATCCCGCCCATCAGCTTAACAAGGCTCCCTTGACTCCGTGGCCTGCCCTGCCTTTCTGGTTTTTAGACTTTTTTCGCCTGGCCCTTTTGCCCCGGGGGGGTGGGGGGGGGAGAGATTTCTTTGTAGTGCTGATTTGCTCTCCCAGGTTGCTTGGTTGGCCAAAAAGGGCGTATGCGTTTTTTCCTGAATATATTCAGGAAAAAACGCATACGCCCTTTTTGGCCAACCGCATCATTGTCCACGTTCTGGCGCTTTTCATGTGCTATCGGGGCCATTCCGATGTACCCGTTGACATCCGTTTCCTGCAGTTCTGCCTTGCGTTCAACGCCTCTTCGTAGCCTGACCTCAATATATTTTGGGGCGATAGTTATCGTTTAGAACTCTGCAGGTTTGGGAAGTGCAGTGCCCCTGAGCTCCATTTCCCAAGTCGCTTTTTTGTGAGTGGGACGCAACACGGCTGGATGGCTTCACGCCCTATTGTCGATCCGGGGTGGCAGGCTGAGCCTTTGGTGAATTCTTCTTCGCGATGGGAAATGAGAGTGACATGTGCCCGACCAAACCCCTCCAGCGAGTCTCTCATTGGTTCCCCCTCTTGCAGTTCATCCTGCGGACAAATTGCAGACGGTACGAAAGAGGCATGGAAAGGCGCTGAGTCTCCAAGTGGGGAGATTGTTAGTAAGGGGGCCTGAATGGAGAACACGAGCACCAGGAGATGAAAAGTGAGGTGAGTTTCAGAAAGCTTTCCCGATCCCACGGTGTAGCGTCCGCTGGGTTTCCAATGAGTGCTTTCGCTGTCGGAAGATTGCGTTGAACCTGGAGAGTTGGGACCCATGGAATGGGGAGCATGCAGGATTCCTTTCAAGGGTCTGCATTTGCTTTCCCAACCTCACCAATCGTCTCAGCCCCAAGAGTGTCCAGCCTTATGTCTTCTGCCGCTGGGGCTGTAGATGTGGTCAATCCTGGTTGCATGCCAGTCCCTGAACGCATTTTGGAAGAATTTCTCTCTGTTTTGCCCTGCTTGTTTCTTCTTTGTGTTGGAAATGTATCCTCAGAATGGGTCTGAGCTGATTTTCCCTGCTGTTTTTAGGCTGCTTTACACACACTTGATGCACTTACACAGAGATATCAAGACTTAGCTTTTAAGATGCTTACTAGTCGGATAGATACTTGTGCGATGAACAGGGTCTGGTGAGTCCAGTTGATTGAGCAAGGAGTAGGTCGTGTCCATTCCATATTCGGTTTTCGGAAGGGTATCTGTGCTCATTTCAAACTCGAGTTTTATGCGTCACCCCACCTCACCTTTCCCCTGAAGCAGGCCTAAGTGTGTTTTCTAAAAGCGTGACTCTGTTCTGTTTGGGGATTCAGTTCATGGGGAGCGATTTTTACATTCCCTCGATAAGTGATATCATAAGTTTCTGTCTTTGTGGGACTTATTTCACTGAGGAGGATCGTACCTAAATCCACTCAGGATGCTGCTACCAGCCTCATGACGTGGATTTCATGGCTGAGTGACACTCCATTGGACCTACGTAGCACCACTTGTCCACTTGTCCACTTGTCTTTGTCCACTTGTCCACTTGTCTTTGTCCACTTGGCTCTTTCCTGGGATATGAAACGTGTACCGGAGTCGAGGTTCTTGTCAAGACAGCAGCCCTCAACTTTGGGGTCCCTGTGTCTGGTTGATTTTTTCATTTTCCCAAGGTCAACGCCCATGTGTGGAAGTGCCCTATGCTCTGTGGTTCTGTGTTTTACATGTTTTGGGAAAGAGGATACACTTGTGAAGATTGGCTGTTGGCCATTGACATCCCGCCCATCAGCTTAACAAGGCTCCCTTGACTCCGTGGCCTGCCCTGCCTTTAAGGTTTTTAGACTTTTTTCGCCTGGCCCTTTTGCCCCGGTGGGGGGGGAGAGATTTCTTTGTAGTGCTGATTTGCTCTCCCAGGTTGCTTGGTTGGCCAAAAAGGGCGTATGCGTTTTTTCCTGAATATATTCAGGAAAAAACGCATACGCCCTTTTTGGCCAACCGCATCATTGTCCACGTTCTGGCGCTTTTCATGTGCTATCGGGGCCATTCCGATGTACCCGTTGACATCCGTTTCCTGCAGTTCTGCCTTGCGTTCAACGCCTCTTCGTAGCCTGACCTCAATATATTTGGGGGCGATAGTTATCGTTTAGAACTCTGCAGGTTTGGGAAGTGCAGTGCCCCTGAGCTCCATTTCCCAAGTCGCTTTTTTGTGAGTGGGACGCAACACGGCTGGATGGCTTCACGCCCTATTGTCGATCCGGGGTGGCAGCCTGAGCCTTTGGTGAATTCTTCTTCGCGATGGGAAATGAGAGTGACATGTGCCCGACCAAACCCCTCCAGCGAGTCTCTCATTGGTTCCCCCTCTTGCAGTTCATCCTGCGGACAAATTGCAGACGGTACGAAAGAGGCATGGAAAGGCGCTGAGTCTCCAAGTGGGGAGATTGTTAGTAAGGGGGCCTGAATGGAGAACACGAGCACCAGGAGATGAAAAGTGAGGTGAGTTTCAGAAAGCTTTCCCGATCCCACGGTGTAGCATCCGCTGGGTTTCCAATGAGTGCTTTCGCTGTCGGAAGATTGCGTTGAACCTGGAGAGTTGGGACCCATGGAATGGGGAGCATGCAGGATTCCTTTCAAGGGTCTGCATTTGCTTTCCCAACCTCACCAATCGTCTCAGCCCCAAGAGTGTCCAGCCTTATGTCTTCTGCCGCTGGGGTTGTAGATGTGGTCAATGCTGGTTGCATGCCAGTCCCTGAACGCATTTTGGAAGAATTTCTCTCTGTTTTGCCCTGCTTGTTTCTTCTTTGTGTTGGAAATGTATCCTCAGAATGGGTCTGAGCTGATTTTCCCTGCTGTTTTTAGGCTGCTTTACACACACTTGATGCACTTACACAGAGATATCAAGACTTAGCTTTTAAGATGCTTACTAGTCGGATAGATACTTGTGCGATGAACAGGGTCTGGTGAGTCCAGTTGATTGAGCAAGGAGTAGGTCGTGTCCATTCCATATTCGGTTTTCGGAAGGGTATCTGTGCTCATTTCAAACTCGAGTTTTAGGCGTCACCCCACCTCACCTTTCCCCTGAAGCAGGCCTAAGTGTGTTTTCTAAAAGGGTGACTCTGTTCTGTTTGGGGATTCAGTTCATGGGGAGCGATTTTTACATTCCCTCGATAAGTGATATCATAAGTTTCTGTCTTTGTGGGACTTATTTCACTGAGGATGATCGTACCTAAATCCACTCAGGATGCTGCTACCAGCCTCATGACGTGGATTTCATGGCTGAGTGACACTCCATTGGACCTACGTAGCACCACTTGTCCACTTGTCCACTTGTCTTTGTCCACTTGTCCACTTGTCTTTGTCCACTTGGCTCTTTCCTGGGATATGAAACGTGTACCGGAGTCGAGGTTCTTGTCAAGACAGCAGCCCTCAACTTTGGGGTCCCTGTGTCTGGTTGATTTTTTCATTTTCCCAAGGTCAACGCCCATGTGTGGAAGTGCGCTATGCTCTGTGGTTCTGTGTTTTACATGTTTTGGGAAAGAGGATACACTTGTGAAGATTGGCTGTTGGCCATTGACATCCCGCCCATCAGCTTAACAAGGCTCCCTTGACTCCGTGGCCTGCCCTGCCTTTCAGGTTTTTAGACTTTTTTCGCCTGGCCCTTTTGCCCCCCGGGGGGGGGGGGAGCGAGAGATTTCTTTGTAGTGCTGATTTGCTCTCCCAGGTTGCTTGGTTGGCCAAAAAGGGCGTATGCGTTTTTTCCTGAATATATTCAGGAAAAAACGCATACGCCCTTTTTGGCCAACCGCATCATTGTCCACGTTCTGGCGCTTTTCATGTGCTATCGGGGCCATTCCGATGTACCCGTTGACATCCGTTTCCTGCAGTTCTGCCTTGCGTTCAACGCCTCTTCGTAGCCTGACCTCAATATATTTGGGGGCGATAGTTATCGTTTAGAACTCTGCAGGTTTGGGAAGTGCAGTGCCCCTGAGCTCCATTTCCCAAGTCGCTTTTTTGTGAGTGGGACGCAACACGGCTGGATGGCTTCACGCCCTATTGTCGATCCGGGGTGGCAGGCTGAGCCTTTGGTGAATTCTTCTTCGCGATGGGAAATGAGAGTGACATGTGCCCGACCAAACCCCTCCAGCGAGTCTCTCATTGGTTCCCCCTCTTGCAGTTCATCCTGCGGACAAATTGCAGACGGTACGAAAGAGGCATGGAAAGGCGCTGAGTCTCCAAGTGGGGAGATTGTTAGTAAGGGGGCCTGAATGGAGAACACGAGCACCAGGAGATGAAAAGTGAGGTGAGTTTCAGAAAGCTTTCCCGATCCCACGGTGTAGCATCCGCTGGGTTTCCAATGAGTGCTTTCGCTGTCGGAAGATTGCGTTGAACCTGGAGAGTTGGGACCCATGGAATGGGGAGCACGCAGGATTCCTTTCAAGGGTCTGCATTTGCTTTCCCAACCTCACCAATCGTCTCAGCCCCAAGAGTGTCCAGCCTTATGTCTTCTGCCGCTGGGGTTGTAGATGTGGTCAATGCTGGTTGCATGCCAGTCCCTGAACGCATTTTGGAAGAATTTCTCTCTGTTTTGCCCTGCTTGTTTCTTCTTTGTGTTGGAAATGTATCCTCAGAATGGGTCTGAGCTGATTTTCCCTGCTGTTTTTAGGCCGCTTTACACACACTTGATGCACTTACACAGAGATATCAAGACTTAGCTTTTAAGATGCTTACTAGTCGGATAGATACTTGTGCGATGAACAGGGTCTGGTGAGTCCAGTTGATTGAGCAAGGAGTAGGTCGTGTCCATTCCATATTCGGTTTTCGGAAGGGTATCTGTGCTCATTTCAAACTCGAGTTTTATGCGTCACCCCACCTCACCTTTCCCCTGAAGCAGGCCTAAGTGTGTTTTCTAAAAGCGTGACTCTGTTCTGTTTGGGGATTCAGTTCATGGGGAGCGATTTTTACATTCCCTCGATAAGTGATATCATAAGTTTCTGTCTTTGTGGGACTTATTTCACTGAGGATGATCGTACCTAAATCCACTCAGTATGCTGCTACCAGCCTCATGACGTGGATTTCATGGCTGAGTGACACTCCATTGGACCTACGTAGCACCACTTGTCCACTTGTCCACTTGTCTTTGTCCACTTGTCCACTTGTCTTTGTCCACTTGGCTCTTTCCTGGGATATGAAACGTGTACCGGAGTCGAGGTTCTTGTCAAGACAGCAGCCCTCAACTTTGGGGTCCCTGTGTCTGGTTGATTTTTTCATTTTCCCAAGGTCAACGCCCATGTGTGGAAGTGCCCTATGCTCTGTGGTTCTGTGTTTTACATGTTTTGGGAAAGAGGATACACTTGTGAAGATTGGCTGTTGGCCATTGACATCCCGCCCATCAGCTTAACAAGGCTCCCTTGACTCCGTGGCCTGCCCTGCCTTTCAGGTTTTTAGACTTTTTTCGCCTGGCCCTTTTGCCCCGGTGGGGGGGGAGAGATTTCTTTGTAGTGGTGATTTGCTCTCCCAGGTTGCTTGGTTGGCCAAAAAGGGCGTATGCGTTTTTTCCTGAATATATTCAGGAAAAAACGCATACGCCCTTTTTGGCCAACCGCATCATTGTCCACGTTCTGGCGCTTTTCATGTACTATCGGGGCCATTCCGATGTACCCGTTGACATCCGTTTCCTGCAGTTCTGCCTT
Source organism: Kogia breviceps (assembly GCF_026419965.1). Classification (NCBI taxonomy): domain Eukaryota; kingdom Metazoa; phylum Chordata; class Mammalia; order Artiodactyla; family Physeteridae; genus Kogia; species Kogia breviceps. Next base: position 96,091,892 of record NC_081312.1, read on the forward strand.
GCGTTCAACGCCTCTTCGTAGCCTGACCTCAATATATTTGGGGGCGATAGTCATCGTTTAGAACTCTGCAGGTTTGGGAAGTGCAGTGCCCCTGAGCTCCATTTCCCAAGTCGCTTTTTTGTGAGTGGGACGCAACACGGCTGGATGGCTTCACGCCCTATTGTCGATCCGGGGTGGCAGCCTGAGCCTTTGGTGAATTCTTCTTCGCGATGGGAAATGAGAGTGACATGTGCCCGACCAAACCCCTCCAGCGAGTCTCTCATTGGTTCCCCCTCTTGCAGTTCATCCTGCGGACAAATTGCAGACGGTACGAAAGAGGCATGGAAAGGCGCTGAGTCTCCAAGTGGGGAGATTGTTAGTAAGGGGGCCTGAATGGAGAACACGAGCACCAGGAGATGAAAAGTGAGGTGAGTTTCAGAAAGCTTTCCCGATCCCACGGTGTAGCATCCGCTGGGTTTCCAATGAGTGCTTTCGCTGTCGGAAGATTGCGTTGAACCTGGAGAGTTGGGACCCATGGAATGGGGAGCATGCAGGATTCCTTTCAAGGGTCTGCATTTGCTTTCCCAACCTCACCAATCGTCTCAGCCCCAAGAGTGTCCAGCCTTATGTCTTCTGCCGCTGGGGTTGTAGATGTGGTCAATGCTGGTTGCATGCCAGTCCCTGAACGCATTTTGGAAGAATTTCTCTCTGTTTTGCCCTGCTTGTTTCTTCTTTGTGTTGGAAATGTATCCTCAGAATGGGTCTGAGCTGATTTTCCCTGCTGTTTTTAGGCTGCTTTACACACACTTGATGCACTTACACAGAGATATCAAGACTTAGCTTTTAAGATGCTTCCTAGTCGGATAGATACTTGTGCGATGAACAGGGTCTGGTGAGTCCAGTTGATTGAGCAAGGAGTAGGTCGTGTCCATTCCATATTCGGTTTTCGGAAGGGTATCTGTGCTCATTTCAAACTCGAGTTTTATGCGTCACCCCACCTCACCTTTCCCCTGAAGCAGGCCTAAGTGTGTTTTCTAAAAGGGTGACTCTGTTCTGTTTGGGGATTCAGTTCATGGGGAGCGATTTTTACATTCCCTCGATAAGTGATATCATAAGTTTCTGTCTTTGTGGGACTTATTTCACTGAGGATGATCGTACCTAAATCCACTCAGTATGCTGCTACCAGCCTCATGACGTGGATTTCATGGCTGAGTGACACTCCATTGGACCTACGTAGCACCACTTGTCCACTTGTCCACTTGTCTTTGTCCACTTGTCCACTTGTCTTTGTCCACTTGGCTCTTTCCTGGGATATGAAACGTGTACCGGAGTCGAGGTTCTTGTCAAGACAGCAGCCCTCAACTTTGGGGTCCCTGTGTCTGGTTGATTTTTTCATTTTCCCAAGGTCAACGCCCATGTGTGGAAGTGCCCTATGCTCTGTGGTTTTGTGTTTTACATGTTTTGGGAAAGAGGATACACTTGTGAAGATTGGCTGTTGGCCATTGACATCCCGCCCATCAGCTTAACAAGGCTCCCTTGACTCCGTGGCCTGCCCTGCCTTTCAGGTTTTTAGACTTTTTTCGCCTGGCCCTTTTGCCCCCGGGGGGGGGGAGCGAGAGATTTCTTTGTAGTGCTGATTTGCTCTCCCAGGTTGCTTGGTTGGCCAAAAAGGGCGTATGCGTTTTTTCCTGAATATATTCAGGAAAAAACGCATACGCCCTTTTTGGCCAACCGCATCATTGTCCACGTTCTGGCGCTTTTCATGTGCTATCGGGGCCATTCCGATGTACCCGTTGACATCCGTTTCCTGCAGTTCTGCCTTGCGTTCAACGCCTCTTCGTAGCCTGACCTCAATATATTTGGGGGCGATAGTTATCGTTTAGAACTCTGCAGGTTTGGGAAGTGCAGTGCCCCTGAGCTCCATTTCCCAAGTCGCTTTTTTGTGAGTGGGACGCAACACGGCTGGATGGCTTCACGCCCTATTGTCGATCCGGGGTGGCAGGCTGAGCCTTTGGTGAATTCTTCTTCGCGATGGGAAATGAGAGTGACATGTGCCCGACCAAACCCCTCCAGCGAGTCTCTCATTGGTTCCCCCTCTTGCAGTTCATCCTGCGGACAAATTGCAGACGGTACGAAAGAGGCATGGAAAGGCGCTGAGTCTCCAAGTGGGGAGATTGTTAGTAAGGGGGCCTGAATGGAGAACACGAGCACCAGGAGATGAAAAGTGAGGTGAGTTTCAGAAAGCTTTCCCGATCCCACGGTGTAGCATCCGCTGGGTTTCCAATGAGTGCTTTCGCTGTCGGAAGATTGCGTTGAACCTGGAGAGTTGGGACCCATGGAATGGGGAGCACGCAGGATTCCTTTCAAGGGTCTGCATTTGCTTTCCCAACCTCACCAATCGTCTCAGCCCCAAGAGTGTCCAGCCTTATGTCTTCTGCCGCTGGGGTTGTAGATGTGGTCAATGCTGGTTGCATGCCAGTCCCTGAACGCATTTTGGAAGAATTTCTCTCTGTTTTGCCCTGCTTGTTTCTTCTTTGTGTTGGAAATGTATCCTCAGAATGGGTCTGAGCTGATTTTCCCTGCTGTTTTTAGGCCGCTTTACACACACTTGATGCACTTACACAGAGATATCAAGACTTAGCTTTTAAGATGCTTACTAGTCGGATAGATACTTGTGCGATGAACAGGGTCTGGTGAGTCCAGTTGATTGAGCAAGGAGTAGGTCGTGTCCATTCCATATTCGGTTTTCGGAAGGGTATCTGTGCTCATTTCAAACTCGAGTTTTATGCGTCACCCCACCTCACCTTTCCCCTGAAGCAGGCCTAAGTGTGTTTTCTAAAAGCGTGACTCTGTTCTGTTTGGGGATTCAGTTCATGGGGAGCGATTTTTACATTCCCTCGATAAGTGATATCATAAGTTTCTGTCTTTGTGGGACTTACTTCACTGAGGATGATCGTACCTAAATCCACTCAGGATGCTGCTACCAGCCTCATGACGTGGATTTCATGGCTGAGTGACACTCCATTGGACCTACGTAGCACCACTTGTCCACTTGTCTTTGTCCACTTGTCCACTTGTCTTTGTCCACTTGGCTCTTTCCTGGGATATGAAACGTGTACCGGAGTCGAGGTTCTTGTCAAGACAGCAGCCCTCAACTTTGGGGTCCCTGTGTCTGGTTGATTTTTTCATTTTCCCAAGGTCAACGCCCATGTGTGGAAGTGCCCTATGCTCTGTGGTTCTGTGTTTTCCATGTTTTGGGAAAGAGGATACACTTGTGAAGATTGGCTGTTGGCCATTGACATCCCGCCCATCAGCTTAACAAGGCTCCCTTGACTCGGTGGCCTGCCCTGCCTTTCTGGTTTTTAGACTTTTTTCGCCTGGCCCTTTTGCCCCGGGGGGGGGGGGGGGGGGGAGATTTCTTTGTAGTGCTGATTTGCTCTCCCAGGTTGCTTGGTTGGCCAAAAAGGGCGTATGCGTTTTTTCCTGAATATATTCAGGAAAAAACGCATACGCCCTTTTTGGCCAACCGCATCATTGTCCACGTTCTGGCGCTTTTCATGTGCTATCGGGGCCATTCCGATGTACCCGTTGACATCCGTTTCCTGCAGTTCTGCCTTGCGTTCAACGCCTCTTCGTAGCCTGACCTCAATATATTTTGGGGCGATAGTTATCGTTTAGAACTCTGCAGGTTTGGGAAGTGCAGTGCCCCTGAGCTCCATTTCCCAAGTCGCTTTTTTGTGAGTGGGACGCAACACGGCTGGATGGCTTCACGCCCTATTGTCGATCCGGGGTGGCAGCCTGAGCCTTTGGTGAATTCTTCTTCGCGATGGGAAATGAGAGTGACATGTGCCCGACCAAACCCCTCCAGCGAGTCTCTCATTGGTTCCCCCTCTTGCAGTTCATCCTGCGGACAAATTGCAGACGGTACGAAAGAGGCATAGAAAGGCGCTGAGTCTCCAAGTGGGGAGATTGTTAGTAAGGGGGCCTGAATGGAGAACACGAGCACCAGGAGATGAAAAGTGAGGTGAGTTTCAGAAAGCTTTCCCGATCCCACGGTGTAGCATCCGCTGGGTTTCCAATGAGTGCTTTCGCTGTCGGAAGATTGCGTTGAACCTGGAGAGTTGGGACCCATGGAATGGGGAGCACGCAGGATTCCTTTCAAGGGTCTGCATTTGCTTTCCCAACCTCACCAATCGTCTCAGCCCCAAGAGTGTCCAGCCTTATGTCTTCTGCCGCTGGGGTTGTAGATGTGGTCAATGCTGGTTGCATGCCAGTCCCTGAACGCATTTTGGAAGAATTTCTCTCTGTTTTGCCCTGCTTGTTTCTTCTTTGTGTTGGAAATGTATCCTCAGAATGGGTCTGAGCTGATTTTCCCTGCTGTTTTTAGGCCGCTTTACACACACTTGATGCATTTACACAGAGATATCAAGACTTAGCTTTTAAGATGCTTACTAGTCGGATAGATACTTGTGCGATGAACAGGGTCTGGTGAGTCCAGTTGATTGAGCAAGGAGTAGGTCGTGTCCATTCCATATTCGGTTTTCGGAAGGGTATCTGTGCTCATTTCAAACTCGAGTTTTATGCGTCACCCCACCTCACCTTTCCCCTGAAGCAGGCCTAAGTGTGTTTTCTAAAAGGGTGACTCTGTTCTGTTTGGGGATTCAGTTCATGGGGAGCGATTTTTACATTCCCTCGATAAGTGATATCATAAGTTTCTGTCTTTGTGGGACTTACTTCACTGAGGATGATCGTACCTAAATCCACTCAGGATGCTGCTACCAGCCTCATGACGTGGATTTCATGGCTGAGTGACACTCCATTGGACCTACGTAGCACCACTTGTCCACTTGACTTTGTCCACTTGTCCACTTGTCTTTGTCCACTTGGCTCTTTCCTGGGATATGAAACGTGTACCGGAGTCGAGGTTCTTGTCAAGACAGCAGCCCTCAACTTTGGGGTCCCTGTGTCTGGTTGATTTTTTCATTTTCCCAAGGTCAACGCCCATGTGTGGAAGTGCCCTATGCTCTGTGGTTCTGTGTTTTACATGTTTTGGGAAAGAGGATACACTTGTGAAGATTGGCTCTTGGCCATTGACATCCCGCCCATCAGCTTAACAAGGCTCCCTTGACTCGGTGGCCTGCCCTGCCTTTCTGGTTTTTAGACTTTTTTCGCCTGGCCCTTTTGCCCCGGGGGGGGGGGGAGAGATTTCTTTGTAGTGCTGATTTGCTCTCCCAGGTTGCTTGGTTGGCCAAAAAGGGCGTATGCGTTTTTTCCTGAATATATTCAGGAAAAAACGCATACGCCCTTTTTGGCCAACCGCATCATTGTCCACGTTCTGGCGCTTTTCATGTGCTATCGGGGCCATTCCGATGTACCCGTTGACATCCGTTTCCTGCAGTTCTGCCTTGCGTTCAACGCCTCTTCGTAGCCTGACCTCAATATATTTGGGGGCGATAGTTATCGTTTAGAACTCTGCAGGTTTGGGAAGTGCAGTGCCCCTGAGCTCCATTTCCCAAGTCGCTTTTTTGTGAGTGGGACGCAACACGGCTGGATGGCTTCACGCCCTATTGTCGATCCGGGGTGGCAGGCTGAGCCTTTGGTGAATTCTTCTTCGCGATGGGAAATGAGAGTGACATGTGCCCGACCAAACCCCTCCAGCGAGTCTCTCATTGGTTCCCCCTCTTGCAGTTCATCCTGCGGACAAATTGCAGACGGTACGAAAGAGGCATGGAAAGGCGCTGAGTCTCCAAGTGGGGAGATTGTTAGTAAGGGGGCCTGAATGGAGAACACGAGCACCAGGAGATGAAAAGTGAGGTGAGTTTCAGAAAGCTTTCCCGATCCCACGGTGTAGCGTCCGCTGGGTTTCCAATGAGTGCTTTCGCTGTCGGAAGATTGCGTTGAACCTGGAGAGTTGGGACCCATGGAATGGGGAGCATGCAGGATTCCTTTCAAGGGTCTGCATTTGCTTTCCCAACCTCACCAATCGTCTCAGCCCCAAGAGTGTCCAGCCTTATGTCTTCTGCCGCTGGGGCTGTAGATGTGGTCAATGCTGGTTGCATGCTAGTCCCTGAACGCATTTTGGAAGAATTTCTCTCTGTTTTGCCCTGCTTGTTTCTTCTTTGTGTTGGAAATGTATCCTCAGAATGGGTCTGAGCTGATTTTCCCTGCTGTTTTTAGGCTGCTTTACACACACTTGATGCACTTACACAGAGATATCAAGACTTAGCTTTTAAGATGCTTACTAGTCGGATAGATACTTGTGCGATGAACAGGGTCTGGTGAGTCCAGTTGATTGAGCAAGGAGTAGGTCGTGTCCATTCCATATTCGGTTTTCGGAAGGGTATCTGTGCTCATTTCAAACTCGAGTTTTATGCGTCACCCCACCTCACCTTTCCCCTGAAGCAGGCCTAAGTGTGTTTTCTAAAAGGGTGACTCTGTTCTCTTTGGGGATTCAGTTCATGGGGAGCGATTTTTACATTCCCTCGATAAGTGATATCATAAGTTTCTGTCTTTGTGGGACTTACTTCACTGAGGATGATCGTACCTAAATCCACTCAGGATGCTGCTACCAGCCTCATGACGTGGATTTCATGGCTGAGTGACACTCCATTGGACCTACGTAGCACCACTTGTCCACTTGTCCACTTGTCTTTGTCCACTTGTCCACTTGTCTTTGTCCACTTGGCTCTTTCCTGGGATATGAAACGTGTACCGGAGTAGAGGTTCTTGTCAAGACAGCAGCCCTCAACTTTGGGGTCCCTGTGTCTGGTTGATTTTTTCATTTTCCCAAGGTCAACGCCCATGTGTGGAAGTGCGCTTTGCTCTGTGGTTCTGTGTTTTACATGTTTTGGGAAAGAGGATACACTTGTGAAGATTGGCTGTTGGCCATTGACATCCCGCCCATCAGCTTAACAAGGCTCCCTTGACTCCGTGGCCTGCCCTGCCTTTCAGGTTTTTAGACTTTTTTCGCCTGGCCCTTTTGCCCCGTGGGGTGGGGGGAGCGAGAGATTTCTTTGTAGTGCTGATTTGCTCTCCCAGGTTGCTTGGTTGGCCAAAAAGGGCGTATGCGTTTTTTCCTGAATATATTCAGGAAAAAACGCATACGCCCTTTTTGGCCAACCGCATCATTGTCCACGTTCTGGCGCTTTTCATGTGCTATCGGGGCCATTCCGATGTACCCGTTGACATCCGTTTCCTGCAGTTCTGCCTTGCGTTCAACGCCTCTTCGTAGCCTGACCTCAATATATTTGGGGGCGATAGTTATCGTTTAGAACTCTGCAGGTTTGGGAAGTGCAGTGCCCCTGAGCTCCATTTCCCAAGTCGCTTTTTTGTGAGTGGGACGCAACACGGCTGGATGGCTTCACGCCCTATTGTCGATCCGGGGTGGCAGGCTGAGCCTTTGGTGAATTCTTCTTCGCGATGGGAAATGAGAGTGACATGTGCCCGACCAAACCCCTCCAGCGAGTCTCTCATTGGTTCCCCCTCTTGCAGTTCATCCTGCGGACAAATTGCAGACGGTACGAAAGAGGCATAGAAAGGCGCTGAGTCTCCAAGTGGGGAGATTGTTAGTAAGGGGGCCTGAATGGAGAACACGAGCACCAGGAGATGAAAAGTGAGGTGAGTTTCAGAAAGCTTTCCCGATCCCACGGTGTAGCATCCGCTGGGTTTCCAATGAGTGCTTTCGCTGTCGGAAGATTGCGTTGAACCTGGAGAGTTGGGACCCATGGAATGGGGAGCACGCAGGATTCCTTTCAAGGGTCTGCATTTGCTTTCCCAACCTCACCAATCGTCTCAGCCCCAAGAGTGTCCAGCCTTATGTCTTCTGCCGCTGGGGTTGTAGATGTGGTCAATGCTGGTTGCATGCCAGTCCCTGAACGCATTTTGGAAGAATTTCTCTCTGTTTTGCCCTGCTTGTTTCTTCTTTGTGTTGGAAATGTATCCTCAGAATGGGTCTGAGCTGATTTTCCCTGCTGTTTTTAGGCCGCTTTACACACACTTGATGCACTTACACAGAGATATCAAGACTTAGCTTTTAAGATGCTTACTAGTGGGATAGATACTTGTGCGATGAACAGGGTCTGGTGAGTCCAGTTGATTGAGCAAGGAGTAGGTCGTGTCCATTCCATATTCGGTTTTCGGAAGGGTATCTGTGCTCATTTCAAACTCGAGTTTTATGCGTCACCCCACCTCACCTTTCCCCTGAAGCAGGCCTAAGTGTGTTTTCTAAAAGCGTGACTCTGTTCTGTTTGGGGATTCAGTTCATGGGGAGCGATTTTTACATTCCCTCGATAAGTGATATCATAAGTTTCTGTCTTTGTGGGACTTACTTCACTGAGGATGATCGTACCTAAATCCACTCAGGATGCTGCTACCAGCCTCATGACGTGGATTTCATGGCTGAGTGACACTCCATTGGACCTACGTAGCACCACTTGTCCACTTGTCCACTTGTCTTTGTCCACTTGTCCACTTGTCTTTGTCCACTTGGCTCTTTCCTGGGATATGAAACGTGTACCGGAGTCGAGGTTCTTGTCAAGACAGCAGCCCTCAACTTTGGGGTCCCTGTGTCTGGTTGATTATTTCATTTTCCCAAGGTCAACGCCCATGTGTGGAAGTGCCCTATGCTCTGTGGTTCTGTGTTTTACATGTTTTGGGAAAGAGGATACACTTGTGAAGATTGGCTGTTGGCCATTGACATCCCGCCCATCAGCTTAACAAGGCTCCCTTGACTCCGTGGCCTGCCCTGCCTTTCTGGTTTTTAGACTTTTTTCGCCTGGCCCTTTTGCCCCGGGGGGGGGGGAGAGATTTCTTTGTAGTGCTGATTTGCTCTCCCAGGTTGCTTGGTTGGCCAAAAAGGGCGTATGCGTTTTTTCCTGAATATATTCAGGAAAAAACGCATACGCCCTTTTTGGCCAACCGCATCATTGTCCACGTTCTGGCGCTTTTCATGTGCTATCGGGGCCATTCCGATGTACCCGTTGACATCCGTTTCCTGCAGTTCTGCCTTGCGTTCAACGCCTCTTCGTAGCCTGACCTCAATATATTTGGGGGCGATAGTTATCGTTTAGAACTCTGCAGGTTTGGGAAGTGCAGTGCCCCTGAGCTCCATTTCCCAAGTCGCTTTTTTGTGAGTGGGACGCAACACGGCTGGATGGCTTCACGCCCTATTGTCGATCCGGGGTGGCAGGCTGAGCCTTTGGTGAATTCTTCTTCGCGATGGGAAATGAGAGTGACATGTGCCCGACCAAACCCCTCCAGCGAGTCTCTCATTGGTTCCCCCTCTTGCAGTTCATCCTGCGGACAAATTGCAGACGGTACGAAAGAGGCATGGAAAGGCGCTGAGTCTCCAAGTGGGGAGATTGTTCGTAAGGGGGCCTGAATGGAGAACACGAGCACCAGGAGATGAAAAGTGAGGTGAGTTTCAGAAAGCTTTCCCGATCCCACGGTGTAGCATCCGCTGGGTTTCCAATGAGTGCTTTCGCTGTCGGAAGATTGCGTTGAACCTGGAGAGTTGGGACCCATGGAATGGGGAGCACGCAGGATTCCTTTCAAGGGTCTGCATTTGCTTTCCCAACCTCACCAATCGTCTCAGCCCCAAGAGTGTCCAGCCTTATGTCTTCTGCCGCTGGGGTTGTAGATGTGGTCAATGCTGGTTGCATGCCAGTCCCTGAACGCATTTTGGAAGAATTTCTCTCTGTTTTGCCCTGCTTGTTTCTTCTTTGTGTTGGAAATGTATCCTCAGAATGGGTCTGAGCTGATTTTCCCTGCTGTTTTTAGGCCGCTTTACACACACTTGATGCACTTACACAGAGATATCAAGACTTAGCTTTTAAGATGCTTACTAGTCGGATAGATACTTGTGCGATGAACAGGGTCTGGTGAGTCCAGTTGATTGAGCAAGGAGTAGGTCGTGTCCATTCCATATTCGGTTTTCGGAAGGGTATCTGTGCTCATTTCAAACTCGAGTTTTATGCGTCACCCCACCTCACCTTTCCCCTGAAGCAGGCCTAAGTGTGTTTTCTAAAAGGGTGACTCTGTTCTGTTTGGGGATTCAGTTCATGGGGAGCGATTTTTACATTCCCTCGATAAGTGATATCATAAGTTTCTGTCTTTGTGGGACTTACTTCACTGAGGATGATCGTACCTAAATCCACTCAGGATGCTGCTACCAGCCTCATGACGTGGATTTCATGGCTGAGTGACACTCCATTGGACCTACGTAGCACCACTTGTCCACTTGTCCACTTGTCTTTGTCCACTTGTCCACTTGTCTTTGTCCACTTGGCTCTTTCCTGGGATATGAAACGTGTACCGGAGTCGAGGTTCTTGTCAAGACAGCAGCCCTCAACTTTGGGGTCCCTGTGTCTGCTTGATTTTTTCATTTTCCCAAGGTCAACGCCCATGTGTGGAAGTGCGCTATGCTCTGTGGTTCTGTGTTTTACATGTTTTGGGAAAGAGGATACACTTGTGAAGATTGGCTGTTGGCCATTGACATCCCGCCCATCAGCTTAACAAGGCTCCCTTGACTCCGTGGCCTGCCCTGCCTTTCAGGTTTTTAGACTTTTTTCGCCTGGCCCTTTTGCCCCGGGGGGTGGGGGGAGCGAGAGATTTCTTTGTAGTGCTGATTTGCTCTCCCAGGTTGCTTGGTTGGCCAAAAAGGGCGTATGCGTTTTTTCCTGAATATATTCAGGAAAAAACGCATACGCCCTTTTTGGCCAACCGCATCATTGTCCACGTTCTGGCGCTTTTCATGTGCTATCGGGGCCATTCCGATGTACCCGTTGACATCCGTTTCCTGCAGTTCTGCCTTGCGTTCAACGCCTCTTCGTAGCCTGACCTCAATATATTTGGGGGCGATAGTTATCGTTTAGAACTCTGCAGGTTTGGGAAGTGCAGTGCCCCTGAGCTCCGTTTCCCAAGTCGCTTTTTTGTGAGTGGGACGCAACACGGCTGGATGGCTTCACGCCCTATTGTCGATCCGGGGTGGCAGGCTGAGCCTTTGGTGAATTCTTCTTCGCGATGGGAAATGAGAGTGACATGTGCCCGACCAAACCCCTCCAGCGAGTCTCTCATTGGTTCCCCCTCTTGCAGTTCATCCTGCGGACAAATTGCAGACGGTACGAAAGAGGCATGGAAAGGCGCTGAGTCTCCAAGTGGGGAGATTGTTAGTAAGGGGGCCTGAATGGAGAACACGAGCACCAGGAGATGAAAAGTGAGGTGAGTTTCAGAAAGCTTTCCCGATCCCACGGTGTAGCGTCCGCTGGGTTTCCAATGAGTGCTTTCGCTGTCGGAAGATTGCGTTGAACCTGGAGAGTTGGGACCCATGGAATGGGGAGCATGCAGGATTCCTTTCAAGGGTCTGCATTTGCTTTCCCAACCTCACCAATCGTCTCAGCCCCAAGAGTGTCCAGCCTTATGTCTTCTGCCGCTGGGGCTGTAGATGTGGTCAATGCTGGTTGCATGCCAGTCCCTGAACGCATTTTGGAAGAATTTCTCTCTGTTTTGCCCTGCTTGTTTCTTCTTTGTGTTGGAAATGTATCCTCAGAATGGGTCTGAGCTGATTTTCCCTGCTGTTTTTAGGCTGCTTTACACACACTTGATGCACTTACACAGAGATATCAAGACTTAGCTTTTAAGATGCTTACTAGTCGGATAGATACTTGTGCGATGAACAGGGTCTGGTGAGTCCAGTTGATTGAGCAAGGAGTAGGTCGTGTCCATTCCATATTCGGTTTTCGGAAGGGTATCTGTGCTCATTTCAAACTCGAGTTTTATGCGTCACCCCACCTCACCTTTCCCCTGAAGCAGGCCTAAGTGTGTTTTCTAAAAGCGTGACTCTGTTCTGTTTGGGGATTCAGTTCATGGGGAGCGATTTTTACATTCCCTCGATAAGTGATATCATAAGTTTCTGTCTTTGTGGGACTTATTTCACTGAGGATGATCGTACCTAAATCCACTCAGTATGCTGCTACCAGCCTCATGACGTGGATTTCATGGCTGAGTGACACTCCATTGGACCTACGTAGCACCACTTGTCCACTTGTCCACTTGTCTTTGTCCACTTGTCCACTTGTCTTTGTCCACTTGGCTCTTTCCTGGGATATGAAACGTGTACCGGAGTCGAGGTTCTTGTCAAGACAGCAGCCCTCAACTTTGGGGTCCCTGTGTCTGGTTGATTTTTTCATTTTCCCAAGGTCAACGCCCATGTGTGGAAGTGCCCTATGCTCTGTGGTTCTGTGTTTTACATGTTTTGGGAAAGAGGATACACTTGTGAAGATTGGCTGTTGGCCATTGACATCCCGCCCATCAGCTTAACAAGGCTCCGTTGACTCCGTGGCCTGCCCTGCCTTTCTGGTTTTTAGACTTTTTTCGCCTGGCCCTTTTGCCCCGGGGGGGGGGGGAGAGATTTCTTTGTAGTGCTGATTTGCTCTCCCAGGTTGCTTGGTTGGCCAAAAAGGGCGTATGCGTTTTTTCCTGAATATATTCAGGAAAAAACGCATACGCCCTTTTTGGCCAACCGCATCATTGTCCACGTTCTGGCGCTTTTCATGTGCTATCGGGGCCATTCCGATGTACCCGTTGACATCCGTTTCCTGCAGTTCTGCCTTGCGTTCAACGCCTCTTCGTAGCCTGACCTCAATATATTTGGGGGCGATAGTTATCGTTTAGAACTCTGCAGGTTTGGGAAGTGCAGTGCCCCTGAGCTCCATTTCCCAAGTCGCTTTTTTGTGAGTGGGACGCAACACGGCTGGATGGCTTCACGCCCTATTGTCGATCCGGGGTGGCAGCCTGAGCCTTTGGTGAATTCTTCTTCGCGATGGGAAATGAGAGTGACATGTGCCCGACCAAACCCCTCCAGCGAGTCTCTCATTGGTTCCCCCTCTTGCAGTTCATCCTGCGGACAAATTGCAGACGGTACGAAAGAGGCATGGAAAGGCGCTGAGTCTCCAAGTGGGGAGATTGTTAGTAAGGGGGCCTGAATGGAGAACACGAGCACCAGGAGATGAAAAGTGAGGTGAGTTTCAGAAAGCTTTCCCGATCCCACGGTGTAGCGTCCGCTGGGTTTCCAATGAGTGCTTTCGCTGTCGGAAGATTGCGTTGAACCTGGAGAGTTGGGACCCATGGAATGGGGAGCATGCAGGATTCCTTTCAAGGGTCTGCATTTGCTTTCCCAACCTCACCAATCGTCTCAGCCCCAAGAGTGTCCAGCCTTATGTCTTCTGCCGCTGGGGCTGTAGATGTGGTCAATCCTGGTTGCATGCCAGTCCCTGAACGCATTTTGGAAGAATTTCTCTCTGTTTTGCCCTGCTTGTTTCTTCTTTGTGTTGGAAATGTATCCTCAGAATGGGTCTGAGCTGATTTTCCCTGCTGTTTTTAGGGTGCTTTACACACACTTGATGCACTTACACAGAGATATCAAGACTTAGCTTTTAAGATGCTTACTAGTCGGATAGATACTTGTGCGATGAACAGGGTCTGGTGAGTCCAGTTGATTGAGCAAGGAGTAGGTCGTGTCCATTCCATATTCGGTTTTCGGAAGGGTATCTGTGCTCATTTCAAACTCGAGTTTTATGCGTCACCCCACCTCACCTTTCCCCTGAAGCAGGCCTAAGTGTGTTTTCTAAAAGCGTGACTCTGTTCTGTTTGGGGATTCAGTTCATGGGGAGCGATTTTTACATTCCCTCGATAAGTGATATCATAAGTTTCTGTCTTTGTGGGACTTATTTCACTGAGGATGATCGTACCTAAATCCACTCAGTATGCTGCTACCAGCCTCATGACGTGGATTTCATGGCTGAGTGACACTCCATTGGACCTACGTAGCACCACTTGTCCACTTGTCCACTTGTCTTTGTCCACTTGTCCACTTGTCTTTGTCCACTTGGCTCTTTCCTGGGATATGAAACGTGTACCGGAGTCGAGGTTCTTGTCAAGACAGCAGCCCTCAACTTTGGGGTCCCTGTGTCTGGTTGATTTTTTCATTTTCCCAAGGTCAACCCCCATGTGTGGAAGTGCCCTATGCTCTGTGGTTCTGTGTTTTACATGTTTTGGGAAAGAGGATACACTTGTGAAGATTGGCTGTTGGCCATTGACATCCCGCCCATCAGCTTAACAAGGCTCCCTTGACTCCGTGGCCTGCCCTGCCTTTCTGGTTTTTAGACTTTTTTCGCCTGACCCTTTTGCCCCGGGGGGGGGCGGGGAGAGATTTCTTTGTAGTGCTGATTTGCTCTCCCAGGTTGTTTGGTTGGCCAAAAAGGGCGTATGCCATTTTTCCTGAATATATTCAGGTAAAAAGGCATACGCCCTTTTTGGCCAACCGCATCATTGTCCACGTTCTGGCGCTTTTCATGTGCTATCGGGGCCTTTCCGATGCACCCGTTGACATCCGTTTCCTGCAGTTCTGCCTTGCGTTCAACGCCTCTTCGTAGCCTGACCTCAATATATTTGGGGGCGATAGTTATCGTTTAGAACTCTGCAGGTTTGGGAAGTGCAGTGCCCCTGAGCTCCATTTCCCAAGTCGCTTTTTTGTGAGTGGGACGCAACACGGCTGGATGGCTTCACGCCCTATTGTCGATCCGGGGTGGCAGGCTGAGCCTTTGGTGAATTCTTCTTCGCGATGGGAAATGAGAGTGACATGTGCCCGACCAAACCCCTCCAGCGAGTCTCTCATTGGTTCCCCCTCTTGCAGTTCATCCTGCGGACAAATTGCAGACGGTACGAAAGAGGCATGGAAAGGCGCTGAGTCTCCAAGTGGGGAGATTGTTAGTAAGGGGGCCTGAATGGAGAACACGAGCACCAGGAGATGAAAAGTGAGGTGAGTTTCAGAAAGCTTTCCCGATCCCACGGTGTAGCGTCCGCTGGGTTTCCAATGAGTGCTTTCGCTGTCGGAAGATTGCGTTGAACCTGGAGAGTTGGGACCCATGGAATGGGGAGCATGCAGGATTCCTTTCAAGGGTCTGCATTTGCTTTCCCAACCTCACCAATCGTCTCAGCCCCAAGAGTGTCCAGCCTTATGTCTTCTGCCGCTGGGGCTGTAGATGTGGTCAATGCTGGTTGCATGCTAGTCCCTGAACGCATTTTGGAAGAATTTCTCTCTGTTTTGCCCTGCTTGTTTCTTCTTTGTGTTGGAAATGTATCCTCAGAATGGGTCTGAGCTGATTTTCCCTGCTGTTTTTAGGCTGCTTTACACACACTTGATGCACTTACACAGAGATATCAAGACTTAGCTTTTAAGATGCTTACTAGTCGGATAGATACTTGTGCGATGAACAGGGTCTGGTGAGTCCAGTTGATTGAGCAAGGAGTAGGTCGTGTCCATTCCATATTCGGTTTTCGGAAGGGTATCTGTGCTCATTTCAAACTCGAGTTTTATGCGTCACCCCACCTCACCTTTCCCCTGAAGCAGGCCTAAGTGTGTTTTCTAAAAGGGTGACTCTGTTCTCTTTGGGGATTCAGTTCATGGGGAGCGATTTTTACATTCCCTCGATAAGTGATATCATAAGTTTCTGTCTTTGTGGGACTTACTTCACTGAGGATGATCGTACCTAAATCCACTCAGGATGCTGCTACCAGCCTCATGACGTGGATTTCATGGCTGAGTGACACTCCATTGGACCTACGTAGCACCACTTGTCCACTTGTCCACTTGTCTTTGTCCACTTGTCCACTTGTCTTTGTCCACTTGGCTCTTTCCTGGGATATGAAACGTGTACCGGAGTAGAGGTTCTTGTCAAGACAGCAGCCCTCAACTTTGGGGTCCCTGTGTCTGGTTGATTTTTTCATTTTCCCAAGGTCAACGCCCATGTGTGGAAGTGCGCTTTGCTCTGTGGTTCTGTGTTTTACATGTTTTGGGAAAGAGGATACACTTGTGAAGATTGGCTGTTGGCCATTGACATCCCGCCCATCAGCTTAACAAGGCTCCCTTGACTCCGTGGCCTGCCCTGCCTTTCAGGTTTTTAGACTTTTTTCGCCTGGCCCTTTTGCCCCGTGGGGTGGGGGGAGCGAGAGATTTCTTTGTAGTGCTGATTTGCTCTCCCAGGTTGCTTGGTTGGCCAAAAAGGGCGTATGCGTTTTTTCCTGAATATATTCAGGAAAAAACGCATACGCCCTTTTTGGCCAACCGCATCATTGTCCACGTTCTGGCGCTTTTCATGTGCTATCGGGGCCATTCCGATGTACCCGTTGACATCCGTTTCCTGCAGTTCTGCCTTGCGTTCAACGCCTCTTCGTAGCCTGACCTCAATATATTTGGGGGCGATAGTTATCGTTTAGAACTCTGCAGGTTTGGGAAGTGCAGTGCCCCTGAGCTCCATTTCCCAAGTCGCTTTTTTGTGAGTGGGACGCAACACGGCTGGATGGCTTCACGCCCTATTGTCGATCCGGGGTGGCAGGCTGAGCCTTTGGTGAATTCTTCTTCGCGATGGGAAATGAGAGTGACATGTGCCCGACCAAACCCCTCCAGCGAGTCTCTCATTGGTTCCCCCTCTTGCAGTTCATCCTGCGGACAAATTGCAGACGGTACGAAAGAGGCATAGAAAGGCGCTGAGTCTCCAAGTGGGGAGATTGTTAGTAAGGGGGCCTGAATGGAGAACACGAGCACCAGGAGATGAAAAGTGAGGTGAGTTTCAGAAAGCTTTCCCGATCCCACGGTGTAGCATCCGCTGGGTTTCCAATGAGTGCTTTCGCTGTCGGAAGATTGCGTTGAACCTGGAGAGTTGGGACCCATGGAATGGGGAGCACGCAGGATTCCTTTCAAGGGTCTGCATTTGCTTTCCCAACCTCACCAATCGTCTCAGCCCCAAGAGTGTCCAGCCTTATGTCTTCTGCCGCTGGGGTTGTAGATGTGGTCAATGCTGGTTGCATGCCAGTCCCTGAACGCATTTTGGAAGAATTTCTCTCTGTTTTGCCCTGCTTGTTTCTTCTTTGTGTTGGAAATGTATCCTCAGAATGGGTCTGAGCTGATTTTCCCTGCTGTTTTTAGGCCGCTTTACACACACTTGATGCACTTACACAGAGATATCAAGACTTAGCTTTTAAGATGCTTACTAGTGGGATAGATACTTGTGCGATGAACAGGGTCTGGTGAGTCCAGTTGATTGAGCAAGGAGTAGGTCGTGTCCATTCCATATTCGGTTTTCGGAAGGGTATCTGTGCTCATTTCAAACTCGAGTTTTATGCGTCACCCCACCTCACCTTTCCCCTGAAGCAGGCCTAAGTGTGTTTTCTAAAAGCGTGACTCTGTTCTGTTTGGGGATTCAGTTCATGGGGAGCGATTTTTACATTCCCTCGATAAGTGATATCATAAGTTTCTGTCTTTGTGGGACTTACTTCACTGAGGATGATCGTACCTAAATCCACTCAGGATGCTGCTACCAGCCTCATGACGTGGATTTCATGGCTGAGTGACACTCCATTGGACCTACGTAGCACCACTTGTCCACTTGTCCACTTGTCTTTGTCCACTTGTCCACTTGTCTTTGTCCACTTGGCTCTTTCCTGGGATATGAAACGTGTACCGGAGTCGAGGTTCTTGTCAAGACAGCAGCCCTCAACTTTGGGGTCCCTGTGTCTGGTTGATTATTTCATTTTCCCAAGGTCAACGCCCATGTGTGGAAGTGCCCTATGCTCTGTGGTTCTGTGTTTTACATGTTTTGGGAAAGAGGATACACTTGTGAAGATTGGCTGTTGGCCATTGACATCCCGCCCATCAGCTTAACAAGGCTCCCTTGACTCCGTGGCCTGCCCTGCCTTTCTGGTTTTTAGACTTTTTTCGCCTGGCCCTTTTGCCCCGGGGGGGGGGGAGAGATTTCTTTGTAGTGCTGATTTGCTCTCCCAGGTTGCTTGGTTGGCCAAAAAGGGCGTATGCGTTTTTTCCTGAATATATTCAGGAAAAAACGCATACGCCCTTTTTGGCCAACCGCATCATTGTCCACGTTCTGGCGCTTTTCATGTGCTATCGGGGCCATTCCGATGTACCCGTTGACATCCGTTTCCTGCAGTTCTGCCTTGCGTTCAACGCCTCTTCGTAGCCTGACCTCAATATATTTGGGGGCGATAGTTATCGTTTAGAACTCTGCAGGTTTGGGAAGTGCAGTGCCCCTGAGCTCCATTTCCCAAGTCGCTTTTTTGTGAGTGGGACGCAACACGGCTGGATGGCTTCACGCCCTATTGTCGATCCGGGGTGGCAGGCTGAGCCTTTGGTGAATTCTTCTTCGCGATGGGAAATGAGAGTGACATGTGCCCGACCAAACCCCTCCAGCGAGTCTCTCATTGGTTCCCCCTCTTGCAGTTCATCCTGCGGACAAATTGCAGACGGTACGAAAGAGGCATGGAAAGGCGCTGAGTCTCCAAGTGGGGAGATTGTTCGTAAGGGGGCCTGAATGGAGAACACGAGCACCAGGAGATGAAAAGTGAGGTGAGTTTCAGAAAGCTTTCCCGATCCCACGGTGTAGCATCCGCTGGGTTTCCAATGAGTGCTTTCGCTGTCGGAAGATTGCGTTGAACCTGGAGAGTTGGGACCCATGGAATGGGGAGCACGCAGGATTCCTTTCAAGGGTCTGCATTTGCTTTCCCAACCTCACCAATCGTCTCAGCCCCAAGAGTGTCCAGCCTTATGTCTTCTGCCGCTGGGGTTGTAGATGTGGTCAATGCTGGTTGCATGCCAGTCCCTGAACGCATTTTGGAAGAATTTCTCTCTGTTTTGCCCTGCTTGTTTCTTCTTTGTGTTGGAAATGTATCCTCAGAATGGGTCTGAGCTGATTTTCCCTGCTGTTTTTAGGCCGCTTTACACACACTTGATGCACTTACACAGAGATATCAAGACTTAGCTTTTAAGATGCTTACTAGTCGGATAGATACTTGTGCGATGAACAGGGTCTGGTGAGTCCAGTTGATTGAGCAAGGAGTAGGTCGTGTCCATTCCATATTCGGTTTTCGGAAGGGTATCTGTGCTCATTTCAAACTCGAGTTTTATGCGTCACCCCACCTCACCTTTCCCCTGAAGCAGGCCTAAGTGTGTTTTCTAAAAGGGTGACTCTGTTCTGTTTGGGGATTCAGTTCATGGGGAGCGATTTTTACATTCCCTCGATAAGTGATATCATAAGTTTCTGTCTTTGTGGGACTTACTTCACTGAGGATGATCGTACCTAAATCCACTCAGGATGCTGCTACCAGCCTCATGACGTGGATTTCATGGCTGAGTGACACTCCATTGGACCTACGTAGCACCACTTGTCCACTTGTCCACTTGTCTTTGTCCACTTGTCCACTTGTCTTTGTCCACTTGGCTCTTTCCTGGGATATGAAACGTGTACCGGAGTCGAGGTTCTTGTCAAGACAGCAGCCCTCAACTTTGGGGTCCCTGTGTCTGCTTGATTTTTTCATTTTCCCAAGGTCAACGCCCATGTGTGGAAGTGCGCTATGCTCTGTGGTTCTGTGTTTTACATGTTTTGGGAAAGAGGATACACTTGTGAAGATTGGCTGTTGGCCATTGACATCCCGCCCATCAGCTTAACAAGGCTCCCTTGACTCCGTGGCCTGCCCTGCCTTTCAGGTTTTTAGACTTTTTTCGCCTGGCCCTTTTGCCCCGGGGGGTGGGGGGAGCGAGAGATTTCTTTGTAGTGCTGATTTGCTCTCCCAGGTTGCTTGGTTGGCCAAAAAGGGCGTATGCGTTTTTTCCTGAATATATTCAGGAAAAAACGCATACGCCCTTTTTGGCCAACCGCATCATTGTCCACGTTCTGGCGCTTTTCATGTGCTATCGGGGCCATTCCGATGTACCCGTTGACATCCGTTTCCTGCAGTTCTGCCTTGCGTTCAACGCCTCTTCGTAGCCTGACCTCAATATATTTGGGGGCGATAGTTATCGTTTAGAACTCTGCAGGTTTGGGAAGTGCAGTGCCCCTGAGCTCCATTTCCCAAGTCGCTTTTTTGTGAGTGGGACGCAACACGGCTGGATGGCTTCACGCCCTATTGTCGATCCGGGGTGGCAGCCTGAGCCTTTGGTGAATTCTTCTTCGCGATGGGAAATGAGAGTGACATGTGCCCGACCAAACCCCTCCAGCGAGTCTCTCATTGGTTCCCCCTCTTGCAGTTCATCCTGCGGACAAATTGCAGACGGTACGAAAGAGGCATGGAAAGGCGCTGAGTCTCCAAGTGGGGAGATTGTTAGTAAGGGGGCCTGAATGGAGAACACGAGCACCAGGAGATGAAAAGTGAGGTGAGTTTCAGAAAGCTTTCCCGATCCCACGGTGTAGCGTCCGCTGGGTTTCCAATGAGTGCTTTCGCTGTCGGAAGATTGCGTTGAACCTGGAGAGTTGGGACCCATGGAATGGGGAGCATGCAGGATTCCTTTCAAGGGTCTGCATTTGCTTTCCCAACCTCACCAATCGTCTCAGCCCCAAGAGTGTCCAGCCTTATGTCTTCTGCCGCTGGGGCTGTAGATGTGGTCAATCCTGGTTGCATGCCAGTCCCTGAACGCATTTTGGAAGAATTTCTCTCTGTTTTGCCCTGCTTGTTTCTTCTTTGTGTTGGAAATGTATCCTCAGAATGGGTCTGAGCTGATTTTCCCTGCTGTTTTTAGGGTGCTTTACACACACTTGATGCACTTACACAGAGATATCAAGACTTAGCTTTTAAGATGCTTACTAGTCGGATAGATACTTGTGCGATGAACAGGGTCTGGTGAGTCCAGTTGATTGAGCAAGGAGTAGGTCGTGTCCATTCCATATTCGGTTTTCGGAAGGGTATCTGTGCTCATTTCAAACTCGAGTTTTATGCGTCACCCCACCTCACCTTTCCCCTGAAGCAGGCCTAAGTGTGTTTTCTAAAAGCGTGACTCTGTTCTGTTTGGGGATTCAGTTCATGGGGAGCGATTTTTACATTCCCTCGATAAGTGATATCATAAGTTTCTGTCTTTGTGGGACTTATTTCACTGAGGATGATCGTACCTAAATCCACTCAGTATGCTGCTACCAGCCTCATGACGTGGATTTCATGGCTGAGTGACACTCCATTGGACCTACGTAGCACCACTTGTCCACTTGTCCACTTGTCTTTGTCCACTTGTCCACTTGTCTTTGTCCACTTGGCTCTTTCCTGGGATATGAAACGTGTACCGGAGTCGAGGTTCTTGTCAAGACAGCAGCCCTCAACTTTGGGGTCCCTGTGTCTGGTTGATTTTTTCATTTTCCCAAGGTCAACCCCCATGTGTGGAAGTGCCCTATGCTCTGTGGTTCTGTGTTTTACATGTTTTGGGAAAGAGGATACACTTGTGAAGATTGGCTGTTGGCCATTGACATCCCGCCCATCAGCTTAACAAGGCTCCCTTGACTCCGTGGCCTGCCCTGCCTTTCTGGTTTTTAGACTTTTTTCGCCTGACCCTTTTGCCCCGGGGGGGGGCGGGGAGAGATTTCTTTGTAGTGCTGATTTGCTCTCCCAGGTTGTTTGGTTGGCCAAAAAGGGCGTATGCCATTTTTCCTGAATATATTCAGGTAAAAAGGCATACGCCCTTTTTGGCCAACCGCATCATTGTCCACGTTCTGGCGCTTTTCATGTGCTATCGGGGCCTTTCCGATGCACCCGTTGACATCCGTTTCCTGCAGTTCTGCCTTGCGTTCAACGCCTCTTCGTAGCCTGACCTCAATATATTTGGGGGCGATAGTTATCGTTTAGAACTCTGCAGGTTTGGGAAGTGCAGTGCCCCTGAGCTCCATTTCCCAAGTCGCTTTTTTGTGAGTGGGACGCAACACGGCTGGATGGCTTCACGCCCTATTGTCGATCCGGGGTGGCAGGCTGAGCCTTTGGTGAATTCTTCTTCGCGATGGGAAATGAGAGTGACATGTGCCCGACCAAACCCCTCCAGCGAGTCTCTCATTGGTTCCCCCTCTTGCAGTTCATCCTGCGGACAAATTGCAGACGGTACGAAAGAGGCATGGAAAGGCGCTGAGTCTCCAAGTGGGGAGATTGTTAGTAAGGGGGCCTGAATGGAGAACACGAGCACCAGGAGATGAAAAGTGAGGTGAGTTTCAGAAAGCTTTCCCGATCCCACGGTGTAGCGTCCGCTGGGTTTCCAATGAGTGCTTTCGCTGTCGGAAGATTGCGTTGAACCTGGAGAGTTGGGACCCATGGAATGGGGAGCATGCAGGATTCCTTTCAAGGGTCTGCATTTGCTTTCCCAACCTCACCAATCGTCTCAGCCCCAAGAGTGTCCAGCCTTATGTCTTCTGCCGCTGGGGCTGTAGATGTGGTCAATGCTGGTTGCATGCCAGTCCCTGAACGCATTTTGGAAGAATTTCTCTCTGTTTTGCCCTGCTTGTTTCTTCTTTGTGTTGGAAATGTATCCTCAGAATGGGTCTGAGCTGATTTTCCCTGCTGTTTTTAGGCTGCTTTACACACACTTGATGCACTTACACAGAGATATCAAGACTTAGCTTTTAAGATGCTTACTAGTCGGATAGATACTTGTGCGATGAACAGGGTCTGGTGAGTCCAGTTGATTGAGCAAGGAGTAGGTCGTGTCCATTCCATATTCGGTTTTCGGAAGGGTATCTGTGCTCATTTCAAACTCGAGTTTTATGCGTCACCCCACCTCACCTTTCCCCTGAAGCAGGCCTAAGTGTGTTTTCTAAAAGCGTGACTCTGTTCTGTTTGGGGATTCAGTTCATGGGGAGCGATTTTTACATTCCCTCGATAAGTGATATCATAAGTTTCTGTCTTTGTGGGACTTATTTCACTGAGGATGATCGTACCTAAATCCACTCAGTATGCTGCTACCAGCCTCATGACGTGGATTTCATGGCTGAGTGACACTCCATTGGACCTACGTAGCACCACTTGTCCACTTGTCCACTTGTCTTTGTCCACTTGTCCACTTGTCTTTGTCCACTTGGCTCTTTCCTGGGATATGAAACGTGTACCGGAGTCGAGGTTCTTGTCAAGACAGCAGCCCTCAACTTTGGGGTCCCTGTGTCTGGTTGATTTTTTCATTTTCCCAAGGTCAACGCCCATGTGTGGAAGTGCCCTATGCTCTGTGGTTCTGTGTTTTACATGTTTTGGGAAAGAGGATACACTTGTGAAGATTGGCTGTTGGCCATTGACATCCCGCCCATCAGCTTAACAAGGCTCCGTTGACTCCGTGGCCTGCCCTGCCTTTCTGGTTTTTAGACTTTTTTCGCCTGGCCCTTTTGCCCGGGGGGGGGGAGAGATTTCTTTGTAGTGCTGATTTGCTCTCCCAGGTTGCTTGGTTGGCCAAAAAGGGCGTATGCGTTTTTTCCTGAATATATTCAGGAAAAAACGCATACGCCCTTTTTGGCCAACCGTATCATTGTCCACGTTCTGGCGCTTTTCATGTGCTATCGGGGCCATTCCGATGTACCCGTTGACATCCGTTTCCTGCAGTTCTGCCTTGCGTTCAACGCCTCTTCGTAGCCTGACCTCAATATATTTGGGGGCGATAGTTATCGTTTAGAACTCTGCAGGTTTGGGAAGTGCAGTGCCCCTGAGCTCCATTTCCCAAGTCGCTTTTTTGTGAGTGGGACGCAACACGGCTGGATGGCTTCACGCCCTATTGTCGATCCGGGGTGGCAGGCTGAGCCTTTGGTGAATTCTTCTTCGCGATGGGAAATGAGAGTGACATGTGCCCGACCAAACCCCTCCAGCGAGTCTCTCATTGGTTCCCCCTCTTGCAGTTCATCCTGCGGACAAATTGCAGACGGTACGAAAGAGGCATGGAAAGGCGCTGAGTCTCCAAGTGGGGAGATTGTTAGTAAGGGGTCCTGAATGGAGAACACGAGCACCAGGAGATGAAAAGTGAGGTGAGTTTCAGAAAGCTTTCCCGATCCCACGGTGTAGCGTCCGCTGGGTTTCCAATGAGTGCTTTCGCTGTCGGAAGATTGCGTTGAACCTGGAGAGTTGGGACCCATGGAATGGGGAGCATGCAGGATTCCTTTCAAGGGTCTGCATTTGCTTTCCCAACCTCACCAATCGTCTCAGCCCCAAGAGTGTCCAGCCTTATGTCTTCTGCCGCTGGGGCTGTAGATGTGGTCAATCCTGGTTGCATGCCAGTCCCTGAACGCATTTTGGAAGAATTTCTCTCTGTTTTGCCCTGCTTGTTTCTTCTTTGTGTTGGAAATGTATCCTCAGAATGGGTCTGAGCTGATTTTCCCTGCTGTTTTTAGGCTGCTTTACACACACTTGATGCACTTACACAGAGATATCAAGACTTAGCTTTTAAGATGCTTACTAGTCGGATAGATACTTGTGCGATGAACAGGGTCTGGTGAGTCCAGTTGATTGAGCAAGGAGTAGGTCGTGTCCATTCCATATTCGGTTTTCGGAAGGGTATCTGTGCTCATTTCAAACTCGAGTTTTATGCGTCACCCCACCTCACCTTTCCCCTGAAGCAGGCCTAAGTGTGTTTCCTAAAAGCGTGACTCTGTTCTGTTTGGGGATTCAGTTCATGGGGAGCGATTTTTACATTCCCTCGATAAGTGATATCATAAGTTTCTGTCTTTGTGGGACTTATTTCACTGAGGATGATCGTACCTAAATCCACTCAGGATGCTGCTACCAGCCTCATGACGTGGATTTCATGGCTGAGTGACACTCCATTGGACCTACGTAGCACCACTTGTCCACTTGTCCACTTGTCTTTGTCCACTTGTCCACTTGTCTTTGTCCACTTGGCTCTTTCCTGGGATATGAAACGTGTACCGGAGTCGAGGTTCTTGTCAAGACAGCAGCCCTCAACTTTGGGGTCCCTGTGTCTGGTTGATTTTTTCATTTTCCCAAGGTCAACCCCCATGTGTGGAAGTGCCCTATGCTCTGTGGTTCTGTGTTTTACATGTTTTGGGAAAGAGGATACACTTGTGAAGATTGGCTGTTGGCCATTGACATCCCGCCCATCAGCTTAACAAGGCTCCCTTGACTCCGTGGCCTGCCCTGCCTTTCTGGTTTTTAGACTTTTTTCGCCTGACCCTTTTGCCCCGTGGGGGGGCGGGGAGAGATTTCTTTGTAGTGCTGATTTGCTCTCCCAGGTTGTTTGGTTGGCCAAAAAGGGCGTATGCCATTTTTCCTGAATATATTCAGGTAAAAAGGCATACGCCCTTTTTGGCCAACCGCATCATTGTCCACGTTCTGGCGCTTTTCATGTGTTATCGGGGCCTTTCCGATGCACCCGTTGACATCCGTTTCCTGCAGTTTTGCCTTGCGTTCAACGCCTCTTCGTAGCCTGACCTCAATATATTTGGGGGCGATAGTTATCGTTTAGAACTCTGCAGGTTTGGGAAGTGCAGTGCCCCTGAGCTCCATTTCCCAAGTCGCTTTTTTGTGAGTGGGACGCAACACGGCTGGATGGCTTCACGCCCTATTGTCGATCCGGGGTGGCAGGCTGAGCCTTTGGTGAATTCTTCTTCGCGATGGGAAATGAGAGTGACATGTGCCCGACCAAACCCCTCCAGCGAGTCTCTCATTGGTTCCCCCTCTTGCAGTTCATCCTGCGGACAAATTGCAGACGGTACGAAAGAGGCATGGAAAGGCGCTGAGTCTCCAAGTGGGGAGATTGTTAGTAAGGGGGCCTGAATGGAGAACACGAGCACCAGGAGATGAAAAGTGAGGTGAGTTTCAGAAAGCTTTCCCGATCCCACGGTGTAGCGTCCGCTGGGTTTCCAATGAGTGCTTTCGCTGTCGGAAGATTGCGTTGAACCTGGAGAGTTGGGACCCATGGAATGGGGAGCACGCAGGATTCCTTTCAAGGGTCTGCATTTGCTTTCCCAACCTCACCAATCGTCTCAGCCCCAAGAGTGTCCAGCCTTATGTCTTCTGCCGCTGGGGCTGTAGATGTGGTCAATGCTGGTTGCATGCCAGTCCCTGAACGCATTTTGGAAGAATTTCTCTCTGTTTTGCCCTGCTTGTTTCTTCTTTGTGTTGGAAATGTATCCTCAGAATGGGTCTGAGCTGATTTTCCCTGCTGTTTTTAGGCCGCTTTACACACACTTGATGCACTTACACAGAGATATCAAGACGTAGCTTTTAAGATGCTTACTAGTCGGATAGATACTTGTGCGATGCACAGGGTCTGGTGAGTCCAGTTGATTGAGCAAGGAGTAGGTCGTGTCCATTCCATATTCGGTTTTCGGAAGGGTATCTGTGCTCATTTCAAACTCGAGTTTTATGCGTCACCCCACCTCACCTTTCCCCTGAAGCAGGCCTAAGTGTGTTTCCTAAAAGCGTGACTCTGTTCTGTTTGAGGATTCAGTTCATGGGGAGCGATTTTTACATTCCCTCGATAAGTGATATCATAAGTTTCTGTCTTTGTGGGACTTATTTCACTGAGGATGATCGTACCTAAATCCACTCAGTATGCTGCTACCAGCCTCATGACGTGGATTTCATGGCTGAGTGACACTCCATTGGACCTACGTAGCACCACTTGTCCACTTGACCACTTGTCTTTGTCCACTTGTCCACTTGTCTTTGTCCACTTGCCTCTTTCCTGGGATATGAAACGTGTACCGGAGTCGAGGTTCTTGTCAAGACAGCAGCCCTCAACTTTGGGGTCCCTGTGTCTGGTTGATTTTTTCATTTTCCCAAGGTCAACGCCCATGTGTGGAAGTGCCCTATGCTCTGTGCTTCTGTGTTTTCCATGTTTTGGGAAAGAGGATACACTTGTGAAGATTGGCTGTTGGCCATTGACATCCCGCCCATCAGCTTAACAAGGCTCCCTTGACTCCGTGGCCTGCCCTGCCTTTCTGGATTTTAGACTTTTTTTGCCTGGTCCATTTGCCCTGGGGGGGGGGGGCGAGAGATTTCTTTGTAGTGCTGATTTGCTCTCCCAGGTTGCTTGGTTGGCCAAAAAGGGCGTATGCGTTTTTTCCTGAATATATTCAGGAAAAAACGCATACGCCCTTTTTGGCCAACCGCATCATTGTCCACGTTCTGGCGCTTTTCATGTGCTATCGGGGCCATTCCGATGTACCCGTTGACATCCGTTTCCTGCAGTTCTGCCTTGCGTTCAACGCCTCTTCGTAGCCTGACCTCAATATATTTGGGGGCGATAGTTATCGTTTAGAACTCTGCAGGTTTGGGAAGTGCAGTGCCCCTGAGCTCCATTTCCCAAGTCGCTTTTTTGTGAGTGGGACGCAACACGGCTGGATGGCTTCACGCCCTATTGTCGATCCGGGGTGGCAGGCTGAGCCTTTGGTGAATTCTTCTTCGCGATGGGAAATGAGAGTGACATGTGCCCGACCAAACCCCTCCAGCGAGTCTCTCATTGGTTCCCCCTCTTGCAGTTCATCCTGCGGACAAATTGCAGACGGTACGAAAGAGGCATGGAAAGGCGCTGAGTCTCCAAGTGGGGAGATTGTTCGTAAGGGGGCCTGAATGGAGAACACGAGCACCAGGAGATGAAAAGTGAGGTGAGTTTCAGAAAGCTTTCCCGATCCCACGGTGTAGCATCCGCTGGGTTAACAATGAGTGCTTTCGCTGTCGGAAGATTGCGTTGAACTTGGAGAGTTGGGATCCATGGAATGGGGAGCACGCAGGATTCCTTTCAAGGGTCTGCATTTGCTTTCCCAACCTCACCAATCGTCTCAGCCCCAAGAGTGTCCAGCCTTATGTCTTCTGCCGCTGGGGCTGTAGATGTGGACAATCCTGGTTGCATGCCAGTCCCTGAACGCATTTTGGAAGAATTTCTCTCTGTTTTGCCCTGCTTGTTTCTTCTTTGTGTTGGAAATGTATCCTCAGAATGGGTCTGAGCTGATTTTCCCTGCTGTTTTTAGGCCGCTTTACACACACTTGATGCACTTACACAGAGATATCAAGACTTAGCTTTTAAGATGCTTACTAGTCGGATAGATACTTGTGCGATGAACAGGGTCTGGTGAGTCCAGTTGATTGAGCAAGGAGTAGGTCGTGTCCATTCCATATTCGGTTTTCGGAAGGGTATCTGTGCTCATTTCAAACTCGAGTTTTATGCGTCACCCCACCTCACCTTTCCCCTGAAGCAGGCCTAAGTGTGTTTCCTAAAAGCGTGACTCTGTTCTGTTTGGGGATTCAGTTCATGGGGAGCGATTTTTACATTCCCTCGATAAGTGATATCATAAGTTTCTGTCTTTGTGGGACTTATTTCACTGAGGATGATCGTACCTAAATCCACTCAGGATGCTGCTACCAGCCTCATGACGTGGATTTCATGGCTGAGTGACACTCCATTAGACCTACGTAGCACCACTTGTCCACTTGTCTTTGTCCACTTGTCCACTTGTCTTTGTCCACTTGCCTCTTTCCTGGGATATGAAACGTGTACCGGAGTCGAGGTTCTTGTCAAGACAGCAGCCCTCAACTTTGGGGTCCCTGTGTCTGGTTGATTTTTTCATTTTCCCAAGGTCAACGCCCATGTGTGGAAGTGCCCTATGCTCTGTGCTTCTGTGTTTTCCATGTTTTGGGAAAGAGGATACACTTGTGAAGATTGGATGTTGGCCATTGACATCCCGCCCATCAGCTTAACAAGGCTCCCTTGACTCCGTGGCCTGCCCTGCCTTTCTGGATTTTAGACTTTTTTTGCCTGGTCCTTTTGCCCTGGGGGGGGGGGGCGAGAGATTTCTTTGTAGTGCTGATTTGCTCTCCCAGGTTGCTTGGTTGGCCAAAAAGGGCGTATGCGTTTTTTCCTGAATATATTCAGGAAAAAACGCATACGCCCTTTTTGGCCAACCGCATCATTGTCCACGTTCTGGCGCTTTTCATGTGCTATCGGGGCCATTCCGATGTACCCGTTGACATCCGTTTCCTGCAGTTCTGCCTTGCGTTCAACGCCTCTTCGTAGCCTGACCTCAATATATTTGGGGGCGATAGTTATCGTTTAGAACTCTGCAGGTTTGGGAAGTGCAGTGCCCCTGAGCTCCATTTCCCAAGTCGCTTTTTTGTGAGTGGGACGCAACACGGCTGGATGGCTTCACGCCCTATTGTCGATCCGGGGTGGCAGGCTGAGCCTTTGGTGAATTCTTCTTCGCGATGGGAAATGAGAGTGACATGTGCCCGACCAAACCCCTCCAGCGAGTCTCTCATTGGTTCCCCCTCTTGCAGTTCATCCTGCGGACAAATTGCAGACGGTACGAAAGAGGCATGGAAAGGCGCTGAGTCTCCAAGTGGGGAGATTGTTCGTAAGGGGGCCTGAATGGAGAACACGAGCACCAGGAGATGAAAAGTGAGGTGAGTTTCAGAAAGCTTTCCCGATCCCACGGTGTAGCATCCGCTGGGTTAACAATGAGTGCTTTCGCTGTCGGAAGATTGCGTTGAACTTGGAGAGTTGGGACCCATGGAATGGGGAGCACGCAGGATTCCTTTCAAGGGTCTGCATTTGCTTTCCCAACCTCACCAATCGTCTCAGCCCCAAGAGTGTCCAGCCTTATGTCTTCTGCCGCTGGGGCTGTAGATGTGGACAATCCTGGTTGCATGCCAGTCCCTGAACGCATTTTGGAAGAATTTCTCTCTGTTTTGCCCTGCTTGTTTCTTCTTTGTGTTGGAAATGTATCCTCAGAATGGGTCTGAGCTGATTTTCCCTGCTGTTTTTAGGCCGCTTTACACACACTTGATGCACTTACACAGAGATATCAAGACTTAGCTTTTAAGATGCTTACTAGTCGGATAGATACTTGTGCGATGAACAGGGTCTGGTGAGTCCAGTTGATTGAGCAAGGAGTAGGTCGTGTCCATTCCATATTCGGTTTTCGGAAGGGTATCTGTGCTCATTTCAAACTCGAGTTTTAGGCGTCACCCCACCTCACCTTTCCCCTGAAGCAGGCCTAAGTGTGTTTCCTAAAAGCGTGACTCTGTTCTGTTTGGGGATTCAGTTCATGGGGAGCGATTTTTACATTCCCTCGATAAGTGATATCATAAGTTTCTGTCTTTGTGGGACTTATTTCACTGAGGATGATCGTACCTAAATCCACTCAGGATGCTGCTACCAGCCTCATGACGTGGATTTCATGGCTGAGTGACACTCCATTGGACCTACGTAGCACCACTTGTCCACTTGACTTTGTCCACTTGTCCACTTGTCTTTGTCCACTTGGCTCTTTCCTGGGATATGAAACGTGTACCGGAGTCGAGGTTCTTGTCAAGACAGCAGCCCTCAACTTTGGGGTCCCTGTGTCTGGTTGATTTTTTCATTTTCCCAAGGTCAACGCCCATGTGTGGAAGTGCCCTATGCTCTGTGGTTCTGTGTTTTCCATGTTTTGGGAAAGAGGATACACTTGTGAAGATTGGCTGTTGGCCATTGACATCCCGCCCATCAGCTTAACAAGGCTCCCTTGACTCCGTGGCCTGCCCTGCCTTTCTGGTTTTTAGACTTTTTTCGCCTGGCCCTTTTGCCCCGGTGGGGGGGGAGAGATTTCTTTGTAGTGCTGATTTGCTCTCCCAGGTTGCTTGGTTGGCCAAAAAGGGCGTATGCGTTTTTTCCTGAATATATTCAGGAAAAAACGCATACGCCCTTTTTGGCCAACCGCATCATTGTCCACGTTCTGGCGCTTTTCATGTGCTATCGGGGCCATTCCGATGTACCCGTTGACATCCGTTTCCTGCAGTTCTGCCTTGCGTTCAACGCCTCTTCGTAGCCTGACCTCAATATATTTGGGGGCGATAGTTATCGTTTAGAACTCTGCAGGTTTGGGAAGTGCAGTGCCCCTGAGCTCCATTTCCCAAGTCGCTTTTTTGTGAGTGGGACGCAACACGGCTGGATGGCTTCACGCCCTATTGTCGATCCGGGGTGGCAGGCTGAGCCTTTGGTGAATTCTTCTTCGCGATGGGAAATGAGAGTGACATGTGCCCGACCAAACCCCTCCAGCGAGTCTCTCATTGGTTCCCCCTCTTGCAGTTCATCCTGCGGACAAATTGCAGACGGTACGAAAGAGGCATGGAAAGGCGCTGAGTCTCCAAGTGGGGAGATTGTTAGTAAGGGGGCCTGAATGGAGAACACGAGCACCAGGAGATGAAAAGTGAGGTGAGTTTCAGAAAGCTTTCCCGATCCCACGGTGTAGCGTCCGCTGGGTTTCCAATGAGTGCTTTCGCTGTCGGAAGATTGCGTTGAACCTGGAGAGTTGGGACCCATGGAATGGGGAGCATGCAGGATTCCTTTCAAGGGTCTGCATTTGCTTTCCCAACCTCACCAATCGTCTCAGCCCCAAGAGTGTCCAGCCTTATGTCTTCTGCCGCTGGGGCTGTAGATGTGGTCAATGCTGGTTGCATGCTAGTCCCTGAACGCATTTTGGAAGAATTTCTCTCTGTTTTGCCCTGCTTGTTTCTTCTTTGTGTTGGAAATGTATCCTCAGAATGGGTCTGAGCTGATTTTCCCTGCTGTTTTTAGGCTGCTTTACACACACTTGATGCACTTACACAGAGATATCAAGACTTAGCTTTTAAGATGCTTACTAGTCGGATAGATACTTGTGCGATGAACAGGGTCTGGTGAGTCCAGTTGATTGAGCAAGGAGTAGGTCGTGTCCATTCCATATTCGGTTTTCGGAAGGGTATCTGTGCTCATTTCAAACTCGAGTTTTATGCGTCACCCCACCTCACCTTTCCCCTGAAGCAGGCCTAAGTGTGTTTTCTAAAAGGGTGACTCTGTTCTCTTTGGGGATTCAGTTCATGGGGAGCGATTTTTACATTCCCTCGATAAGTGATATCATAAGTTTCTGTCTTTGTGGGACTTACTTCACTGAGGATGATCGTACCTAAATCCACTCAGGATGCTGCTACCAGCCTCATGACGTGGATTTCATGGCTGAGTGACACTCCATTGGACCTACGTAGCACCACTTGTCCACTTGTCCACTTGTCTTTGTCCACTTGTCCACTTGTCTTTGTCCACTTGGCTCTTTCCTGGGATATGAAACGTGTACCGGAGTAGAGGTTCTTGTCAAGACAGCAGCCCTCAACTTTGGGGTCCCTGTGTCTGGTTGATTTTTTCATTTTCCCAAGGTCAACGCCCATGTGTGGAAGTGCGCTTTGCTCTGTGGTTCTGTGTTTTACATGTTTTGGGAAAGAGGATACACTTGTGAAGATTGGCTGTTGGCCATTGACATCCCGCCCATCAGCTTAACAAGGCTCCCTTGACTCCGTGGCCTGCCCTGCCTTTCAGGTTTTTAGACTTTTTTCGCCTGGCCCTTTTGCCCCGTGGGGTGGGGGGAGCGAGAGATTTCTTTGTAGTGCTGATTTGCTCTCCCAGGTTGCTTGGTTGGCCAAAAAGGGCGTATGCGTTTTTTCCTGAATATATTCAGGAAAAAACGCATACGCCCTTTTTGGCCAACCGCATCATTGTCCACGTTCTGGCGCTTTTCATGTGCTATCGGGGCCATTCCGATGTACCCGTTGACATCCGTTTCCTGCAGTTCTGCCTTGCGTTCAACGCCTCTTCGTAGCCTGACCTCAATATATTTGGGGGCGATAGTTATCGTTTAGAACTCTGCAGGTTTGGGAAGTGCAGTGCCCCTGAGCTCCATTTCCCAAGTCGCTTTTTTGTGAGTGGGACGCAACACGGCTGGATGGCTTCACGCCCTATTGTCGATCCGGGGTGGCAGGCTGAGCCTTTGGTGAATTCTTCTTCGCGATGGGAAATGAGAGTGACATGTGCCCGACCAAACCCCTCCAGCGAGTCTCTCATTGGTTCCCCCTCTTGCAGTTCATCCTGCGGACAAATTGCAGACGGTACGAAAGAGGCATAGAAAGGCGCTGAGTCTCCAAGTGGGGAGATTGTTAGTAAGGGGGCCTGAATGGAGAACACGAGCACCAGGAGATGAAAAGTGAGGTGAGTTTCAGAAAGCTTTCCCGATCCCACGGTGTAGCATCCGCTGGGTTTCCAATGAGTGCTTTCGCTGTCGGAAGATTGCGTTGAACCTGGAGAGTTGGGACCCATGGAATGGGGAGCACGCAGGATTCCTTTCAAGGGTCTGCATTTGCTTTCCCAACCTCACCAATCGTCTCAGCCCCAAGAGTGTCCAGCCTTATGTCTTCTGCCGCTGGGGTTGTAGATGTGGTCAATGCTGGTTGCATGCCAGTCCCTGAACGCATTTTGGAAGAATTTCTCTCTGTTTTGCCCTGCTTGTTTCTTCTTTGTGTTGGAAATGTATCCTCAGAATGGGTCTGAGCTGATTTTCCCTGCTGTTTTTAGGCCGCTTTACACACACTTGATGCACTTACACAGAGATATCAAGACTTAGCTTTTAAGATGCTTACTAGTGGGATAGATACTTGTGCGATGAACAGGGTCTGGTGAGTCCAGTTGATTGAGCAAGGAGTAGGTCGTGTCCATTCCATATTCGGTTTTCGGAAGGGTATCTGTGCTCATTTCAAACTCGAGTTTTATGCGTCACCCCACCTCACCTTTCCCCTGAAGCAGGCCTAAGTGTGTTTTCTAAAAGCGTGACTCTGTTCTGTTTGGGGATTCAGTTCATGGGGAGCGATTTTTACATTCCCTCGATAAGTGATATCATAAGTTTCTGTCTTTGTGGGACTTACTTCACTGAGGATGATCGTACCTAAATCCACTCAGGATGCTGCTACCAGCCTCATGACGTGGATTTCATGGCTGAGTGACACTCCATTGGACCTACGTAGCACCACTTGTCCACTTGTCCACTTGTCTTTGTCCACTTGTCCACTTGTCTTTGTCCACTTGGCTCTTTCCTGGGATATGAAACGTGTACCGGAGTCGAGGTTCTTGTCAAGACAGCAGCCCTCAACTTTGGGGTCCCTGTGTCTGGTTGATTATTTCATTTTCCCAAGGTCAACGCCCATGTGTGGAAGTGCCCTATGCTCTGTGGTTCTGTGTTTTACATGTTTTGGGAAAGAGGATACACTTGTGAAGATTGGCTGTTGGCCATTGACATCCCGCCCATCAGCTTAACAAGGCTCCCTTGACTCCGTGGCCTGCCCTGCCTTTCTGGTTTTTAGACTTTTTTCGCCTGGCCCTTTTGCCCCGGGGGGGGGGGGAGAGATTTCTTTGTAGTGCTGATTTGCTCTCCCAGGTTGCTTGGTTGGCCAAAAAGGGCGTATGCGTTTTTT
Source organism: Kogia breviceps (assembly GCF_026419965.1). Classification (NCBI taxonomy): domain Eukaryota; kingdom Metazoa; phylum Chordata; class Mammalia; order Artiodactyla; family Physeteridae; genus Kogia; species Kogia breviceps. Next base: position 96,125,924 of record NC_081312.1, read on the forward strand.
CCTGAATATATTCAGGAAAAAACGCATACGCCCTTTTTGGCCAACCGCATCATTGTCCACGTTCTGGCGCTTTTCATGTGCTATCGGGGCCATTCCGATGTACCCGTTGACATCCGTTTCCTGCAGTTCTGCCTTGCGTTCAACGCCTCTTCGTAGCCTGACCTCAATATATTTGGGGGCGATAGTTATCGTTTAGAACTCTGCAGGTTTGGGAAGTGCAGTGCCCCTGAGCTCCATTTCCCAAGTCGCTTTTTTGTGAGTGGGACGCAACACGGCTGGATGGCTTCACGCCCTATTGTCGATCCGGGGTGGCAGGCTGAGCCTTTGGTGAATTCTTCTTCGCGATGGGAAATGAGAGTGACATGTGCCCGACCAAACCCCTCCAGCGAGTCTCTCATTGGTTCCCCCTCTTGCAGTTCATCCTGCGGACAAATTGCAGACGGTACGAAAGAGGCATGGAAAGGCGCTGAGTCTCCAAGTGGGGAGATTGTTCGTAAGGGGGCCTGAATGGAGAACACGAGCACCAGGAGATGAAAAGTGAGGTGAGTTTCAGAAAGCTTTCCCGATCCCACGGTGTAGCATCCGCTGGGTTTCCAATGAGTGCTTTCGCTGTCGGAAGATTGCGTTGAACCTGGAGAGTTGGGACCCATGGAATGGGGAGCACGCAGGATTCCTTTCAAGGGTCTGCATTTGCTTTCCCAACCTCACCAATCGTCTCAGCCCCAAGAGTGTCCAGCCTTATGTCTTCTGCCGCTGGGGTTGTAGATGTGGTCAATGCTGGTTGCATGCCAGTCCCTGAACGCATTTTGGAAGAATTTCTCTCTGTTTTGCCCTGCTTGTTTCTTCTTTGTGTTGGAAATGTATCCTCAGAATGGGTCTGAGCTGATTTTCCCTGCTGTTTTTAGGCCGCTTTACACACACTTGATGCACTTACACAGAGATATCAAGACTTAGCTTTTAAGATGCTTACTAGTCGGATAGATACTTGTGCGATGAACAGGGTCTGGTGAGTCCAGTTGATTGAGCAAGGAGTAGGTCGTGTCCATTCCATATTCGGTTTTCGGAAGGGTATCTGTGCTCATTTCAAACTCGAGTTTTATGCGTCACCCCACCTCACCTTTCCCCTGAAGCAGGCCTAAGTGTGTTTTCTAAAAGGGTGACTCTGTTCTGTTTGGGGATTCAGTTCATGGGGAGCGATTTTTACATTCCCTCGATAAGTGATATCATAAGTTTCTGTCTTTGTGGGACTTACTTCACTGAGGATGATCGTACCTAAATCCACTCAGGATGCTGCTACCAGCCTCATGACGTGGATTTCATGGCTGAGTGACACTCCATTGGACCTACGTAGCACCACTTGTCCACTTGTCCACTTGTCTTTGTCCACTTGTCCACTTGTCTTTGTCCACTTGGCTCTTTCCTGGGATATGAAACGTGTACCGGAGTCGAGGTTCTTGTCAAGACAGCAGCCCTCAACTTTGGGGTCCCTGTGTCTGCTTGATTTTTTCATTTTCCCAAGGTCAACGCCCATGTGTGGAAGTGCGCTATGCTCTGTGGTTCTGTGTTTTACATGTTTTGGGAAAGAGGATACACTTGTGAAGATTGGCTGTTGGCCATTGACATCCCGCCCATCAGCTTAACAAGGCTCCCTTGACTCCGTGGCCTGCCCTGCCTTTCAGGTTTTTAGACTTTTTTCGCCTGGCCCTTTTGCCCCGGGGGGTGGGGGGAGCGAGAGATTTCTTTGTAGTGCTGATTTGCTCTCCCAGGTTGCTTGGTTGGCCAAAAAGGGCGTATGCGTTTTTTCCTGAATATATTCAGGAAAAAACGCATACGCCCTTTTTGGCCAACCGCATCATTGTCCACGTTCTGGCGCTTTTCATGTGCTATCGGGGCCATTCCGATGTACCCGTTGACATCCGTTTCCTGCAGTTCTGCCTTGCGTTCAACGCCTCTTCGTAGCCTGACCTCAATATATTTGGGGGCGATAGTTATCGTTTAGAACTCTGCAGGTTTGGGAAGTGCAGTGCCCCTGAGCTCCGTTTCCCAAGTCGCTTTTTTGTGAGTGGGACGCAACACGGCTGGATGGCTTCACGCCCTATTGTCGATCCGGGGTGGCAGGCTGAGCCTTTGGTGAATTCTTCTTCGCGATGGGAAATGAGAGTGACATGTGCCCGACCAAACCCCTCCAGCGAGTCTCTCATTGGTTCCCCCTCTTGCAGTTCATCCTGCGGACAAATTGCAGACGGTACGAAAGAGGCATGGAAAGGCGCTGAGTCTCCAAGTGGGGAGATTGTTAGTAAGGGGGCCTGAATGGAGAACACGAGCACCAGGAGATGAAAAGTGAGGTGAGTTTCAGAAAGCTTTCCCGATCCCACGGTGTAGCGTCCGCTGGGTTTCCAATGAGTGCTTTCGCTGTCGGAAGATTGCGTTGAACCTGGAGAGTTGGGACCCATGGAATGGGGAGCATGCAGGATTCCTTTCAAGGGTCTGCATTTGCTTTCCCAACCTCACCAATCGTCTCAGCCCCAAGAGTGTCCAGCCTTATGTCTTCTGCCGCTGGGGCTGTAGATGTGGTCAATGCTGCTTGCATGCCAGTCCCTGAACGCATTTTGGAAGAATTTCTCTCTGTTTTGCCCTGCTTGTTTCTTCTTTGTGTTGGAAATGTATCCTCAGAATGGGTCTGAGCTGATTTTCCCTGCTGTTTTTAGGCTGCTTTACACACACTTGATGCACTTACACAGAGATATCAAGACTTAGCTTTTAAGATGCTTACTAGTCGGATAGATACTTGTGCGATGAACAGGGTCTGGTGAGTCCAGTTGATTGAGCAAGGAGTAGGTCGTGTCCATTCCATATTCGGTTTTCGGAAGGGTATCTGTGCTCATTTCAAACTCGAGTTTTATGCGTCACCCCACCTCACCTTTCCCCTGAAGCAGGCCTAAGTGTGTTTTCTAAAAGCGTGACTCTGTTCTGTTTGGGGATTCAGTTCATGGGGAGCGATTTTTACATTCCCTCGATAAGTGATATCATAAGTTTCTGTCTTTGTGGGACTTATTTCACTGAGGATGATCGTACCTAAATCCACTCAGTATGCTGCTACCAGCCTCATGACGTGGATTTCATGGCTGAGTGACACTCCATTGGACCTACGTAGCACCACTTGTCCACTTGTCCACTTGTCTTTGTCCACTTGTCCACTTGTCTTTGTCCACTTGGCTCTTTCCTGGGATATGAAACGTGTACCGGAGTCGAGGTTCTTGTCAAGACAGCAGCCCTCAACTTTGGGGTCCCTGTGTCTGGTTGATTTTTTCATTTTCCCAAGGTCAACGCCCATGTGTGGAAGTGCCCTATGCTCTGTGGTTCTGTGTTTTACATGTTTTGGGAAAGAGGATACACTTGTGAAGATTGGCTGTTGGCCATTGACATCCCGCCCATCAGCTTAACAAGGCTCCGTTGACTCCGTGGCCTGCCCTGCCTTTCTGGTTTTTAGACTTTTTTCGCCTGGCCCTTTTGCCCCGGGGGGGGGGGGGAGAGATTTCTTTGTAGTGCTGATTTGCTCTCCCAGGTTGCTTGGTTGGCCAAAAAGGGCGTATGCGTTTTTTCCTGAATATATTCAGGAAAAAACGCATACGCCCTTTTTGGCCAACCGCATCATTGTCCACGTTCTGGCGCTTTTCATGTGCTATCGGGGCCATTCCGATGTACCCCTTGACATCCGTTTCCTGCAGTTCTGCCTTGCGTTCAACGCCTCTTCGTAGCCTGACCTCAATATATTTGGGGGCGATAGTTATCGTTTAGAACTCTGCAGGTTTGGGAAGTGCAGTGCCCCTGAGCTCCATTTCCCAAGTCGCTTTTTTGTGAGTGGGACGCAACACGGCTGGATGGCTTCACGCCCTATTGTCGATCCGGGGTGGCAGCCTGAGCCTTTGGTGAATTCTTCTTCGCGATGGGAAATGAGAGTGACATGTGCCCGACCAAACCCCTCCAGCGAGTCTCTCATTGGTTCCCCCTCTTGCAGTTCATCCTGCGGACAAATTGCAGACGGTACGAAAGAGGCATGGAAAGGCGCTGAGTCTCCAAGTGGGGAGATTGTTAGTAAGGGGGCCTGAATGGAGAACACGAGCACCAGGAGATGAAAAGTGAGGTGAGTTTCAGAAAGCTTTCCCGATCCCACGGTGTAGCGTCCGCTGGGTTTCCAATGAGTGCTTTCGCTGTCGGAAGATTGCGTTGAACCTGGAGAGTTGGGACCCATGGAATGGGGAGCATGCAGGATTCCTTTCAAGGGTCTGCATTTGCTTTCCCAACCTCACCAATCGTCTCAGCCCCAAGAGTGTCCAGCCTTATGTCTTCTGCCGCTGGGGCTGTAGATGTGGTCAATCCTGGTTGCATGCCAGTCCCTGAACGCATTTTGGAAGAATTTCTCTCTGTTTTGCCCTGCTTGTTTCTTCTTTGTGTTGGAAATGTATCCTCAGAATGGGTCTGAGCTGATTTTCCCTGCTGTTTTTAGGCTGCTTTACACACACTTGATGCACTTACACAGAGATATCAAGACTTAGCTTTTAAGATGCTTACTAGTCGGATAGATACTTGTGCGATGAACAGGGTCTGGTGAGTCCAGTTGATTGAGCAAGGAGTAGGTCGTGTCCATTCCATATTCGGTTTTCGGAAGGGTATCTGTGCTCATTTCAAACTCGAGTTTTATGCGTCACCCCACCTCACCTTTCCCCTGAAGCAGGCCTAAGTGTGTTTTCTAAAAGCGTGACTCTGTTCTGTTTGGGGATTCAGTTCATGGGGAGCGATTTTTACATTCCCTCGATAAGTGATATCATAAGTTTCTGTCTTTGTGGGACTTATTTCACTGAGGATGATCGTACCTAAATCCACTCAGTATGCTGCTACCAGCCTCATGACGTGGATTTCATGGCTGAGTGACACTCCATTGGACCTACGTAGCACCACTTGTCCACTTGTCCACTTGTCTTTGTCCACTTGTCCACTTGTCTTTGTCCACTTGGCTCTTTCCTGGGATATGAAACGTGTACCGGAGTCGAGGTTCTTGTCAAGACAGCAGCCCTCAACTTTGGGGTCCCTGTGTCTGGTTGATTTTTTCATTTTCCCAAGGTCAACCCCCATGTGTGGAAGTGCCCTATGCTCTGTGGTTCTGTGTTTTACATGTTTTGGGAAAGAGGATACACTTGTGAAGATTGGCTGTTGGCCATTGACATCCCGCCCATCAGCTTAACAAGGCTCCCTTGACTCCGTGGCCTGCCCTGCCTTTCTGGTTTTTAGACTTTTTTCGCCTGACCCTTTTGCCCCGGGGGGGGGCGGGGAGAGATTTCTTTGTAGTGCTGATTTGCTCTCCCAGGTTGTTTGGTTGGCCAAAAAGGGCGTATGCCATTTTTCCTGAATATATTCAGGTAAAAAGGCATACGCCCTTTTTGGCCAACCGCATCATTGTCCACGTTCTGGCGCTTTTCATGTGCTATCGGGGCCTTTCCGATGCACCCGTTGACATCCGTTTCCTGCAGTTCTGCCTTGCGTTCAACGCCTCTTCGTAGCCTGACCTCAATATATTTGGGGGCGATAGTTATCGTTTAGAACTCTGCAGGTTTGGGAAGTGCAGTGCCCCTGAGCTCCATTTCCCAAGTCGCTTTTTTGTGAGTGGGACGCAACACGGCTGGATGGCTTCACGCCCTATTGTCGATCCGGGGTGGCAGGCTGAGCCTTTGGTGAATTCTTCTTCGCGATGGGAAATGAGAGTGACATGTGCCCGACCAAACCCCTCCAGCGAGTCTCTCATTGGTTCCCCCTCTTGCAGTTCATCCTGCGGACAAATTGCAGACGGTACGAAAGAGGCATGGAAAGGCGCTGAGTCTCCAAGTGGGGAGATTGTTAGTAAGGGGGCCTGAATGGAGAACACGAGCACCAGGAGATGAAAAGTGAGGTGAGTTTCAGAAAGCTTTCCCGATCCCACGGTGTAGCGTCCGCTGGGTTTCCAATGAGTGCTTTCGCTGTCGGAAGATTGCGTTGAACCTGGAGAGTTGGGACCCATGGAATGGGGAGCATGCAGGATTCCTTTCAAGGGTCTGCATTTGCTTTCCCAACCTCACCAATCGTCTCAGCCCCAAGAGTGTCCAGCCTTATGTCTTCTGCCGCTGGGGCTGTAGATGTGGTCAATGCTGGTTGCATGCCAGTCCCTGAACGCATTTTGGAAGAATTTCTCTCTGTTTTGCCCTGCTTGTTTCTTCTTTGTGTTGGAAATGTATCCTCAGAATGGGTCTGAGCTGATTTTCCCTGCTGTTTTTAGGCTGCTTTACACACACTTGATGCACTTACACAGAGATATCAAGACTTAGCTTTTAAGATGCTTACTAGTCGGATAGATACTTGTGCGATGAACAGGGTCTGGTGAGTCCAGTTGATTGAGCAAGGAGTAGGTCGTGTCCATTCCATATTCGGTTTTCGGAAGGGTATCTGTGCTCATTTCAAACTCGAGTTTTAGGCGTCACCCCACCTCACCTTTCCCCTGAAGCAGGCCTAAGTGTGTTTCCTAAAAGCGTGACTCTGTTCTGTTTGGGGATTCAGTTCATGGGGAGCGATTTTTACATTCCCTCGATAAGTGATATCATAAGTTTCTGTCTTTGTGGGACTTATTTCACTGAGGATGATCGTACCTAAATCCACTCAGTATGCTGCTACCAGCCTCATGACGTGGATTTCATGGCTGAGTGACACTCCATTGGACCTACGTAGCACCACTTGTCCACTTGTCCACTTGTCTTTGTCCACTTGTCCACTTGTCTTTGTCCACTTGGCTCTTTCCTGGGATATGAAACGTGTACCGGAGTCGAGGTTCTTGTCAAGACAGCAGCCCTCAACTTTGGGGTCCCTGTGTCTGGTTGATTTTTTCATTTTCCCAAGGTCAACGCCCATGTGTGGAAGTGCCCTATGCTCTGTGGTTCTGTGTTTTACATGTTTTGGGAAAGAGGATACACTTGTGAAGATTGGCTGTTGGCCATTGACATCCCGCCCATCAGCTTAACAAGGCTCCGTTGACTCCGTGGCCTGCCCTGCCTTTCTGGTTTTTAGACTTTTTTCGCCTGGCCCTTTTGCCCCGGGGGGGGGGAGAGATTTCTTTGTAGTGCTGATTTGCTCTCCCAGGTTGCTTGGTTGGCCAAAAAGGGCGTATGCGTTTTTTCCTGAATATATTCAGGAAAAAACGCATACGCCCTTTTTGGCCAACCGTATCATTGTCCACGTTCTGGCGCTTTTCATGTGCTATCGGGGCCATTCCGATGTACCCGTTGACATCCGTTTCCTGCAGTTCTGCCTTGCGTTCAACGCCTCTTCGTAGCCTGACCTCAATATATTTGGGGGCGATAGTTATCGTTTAGAACTCTGCAGGTTTGGGAAGTGCAGTGCCCCTGAGCTCCATTTCCCAAGTCGCTTTTTTGTGAGTGGGACGCAACACGGCTGGATGGCTTCACGCCCTATTGTCGATCCGGGGTGGCAGGCTGAGCCTTTGGTGAATTCTTCTTCGCGATGGGAAATGAGAGTGACATGTGCCCGACCAAACCCCTCCAGCGAGTCTCTCATTGGTTCCCCCTCTTGCAGTTCATCCTGCGGACAAATTGCAGACGGTACGAAAGAGGCATGGAAAGGCGCTGAGTCTCCAAGTGGGGAGATTGTTAGTAAGGGGTCCTGAATGGAGAACACGAGCACCAGGAGATGAAAAGTGAGGTGAGTTTCAGAAAGCTTTCCCGATCCCACGGTGTAGCGTCCGCTGGGTTTCCAATGAGTGCTTTCGCTGTCGGAAGATTGCGTTGAACCTGGAGAGTTGGGACCCATGGAATGGGGAGCATGCAGGATTCCTTTCAAGGGTCTGCATTTGCTTTCCCAACCTCACCAATCGTCTCAGCCCCAAGAGTGTCCAGCCTTATGTCTTCTGCCGCTGGGGCTGTAGATGTGGTCAATCCTGGTTGCATGCCAGTCCCTGAACGCATTTTGGAAGAATTTCTCTCTGTTTTGCCCTGCTTGTTTCTTCTTTGTGTTGGAAATGTATCCTCAGAATGGGTCTGAGCTGATTTTCCCTGCTGTTTTTAGGCTGCTTTACACACACTTGATGCACTTACACAGAGATATCAAGACTTAGCTTTTAAGATGCTTACTAGTCGGATAGATACTTGTGCGATGAACAGGGTCTGGTGAGTCCAGTTGATTGAGCAAGGAGTAGGTCGTGTCCATTCCATATTCGGTTTTCGGAAGGGTATCTGTGCTCATTTCAAACTCGAGTTTTATGCGTCACCCCACCTCACCTTTCCCCTGAAGCAGGCCTAAGTGTGTTTCCTAAAAGCGTGACTCTGTTCTGTTTGGGGATTCAGTTCATGGGGAGCGATTTTTACATTCCCTCGATAAGTGATATCATAAGTTTCTGTCTTTGTGGGACTTATTTCACTGAGGATGATCGTACCTAAATCCACTCAGGATGCTGCTACCAGCCTCATGACGTGGATTTCATGGCTGAGTGACACTCCATTGGACCTACGTAGCACCACTTGTCCACTTGTCCACTTGTCTTTGTCCACTTGTCCACTTGTCTTTGTCCACTTGGCTCTTTCCTGGGATATGAAACGTGTACCGGAGTCGAGGTTCTTGTCAAGACAGCAGCCCTCAACTTTGGGGTCCCTGTGTCTGGTTGATTTTTTCATTTTCCCAAGGTGAACCCCCATGTGTGGAAGTGCCCTATGCTCTGTGGTTCTGTGTTTTACATGTTTTGGGAAAGAGGATACACTTGTGAAGATTGGCTGTTGGCCATTGACATCCCGCCCATCAGCTTAACAAGGCTCCCTTGACTCCGTGGCCTGCCCTGCCTTTCTGGTTTTTAGACTTTTTTCGCCTGACCCTTTTGCCCCGTGGGGGGGCGGGGAGAGATTTCTTTGTAGTGCTGATTTGCTCTCCCAGGTTGTTTGGTTGGCCAAAAAGGGCGTATGCCATTTTTCCTGAATATATTCAGGTAAAAAGGCATACGCCCTTTTTGGCCAACCGCATCATTGTCCACGTTCTGGCGCTTTTCATGTGTTATCGGGGCCTTTCCGATGCACCCGTTGACATCCGTTTCCTGCAGTTTTGCCTTGCGTTCAACGCCTCTTCGTAGCCTGACCTCAATATATTTGGGGGCGATAGTTATCGTTTAGAACTCTGCAGGTTTGGGAAGTGCAGTGCCCCTGAGCTCCATTTCCCAAGTCGCTTTTTTGTGAGTGGGACGCAACACGGCTGGATGGCTTCACGCCCTATTGTCGATCCGGGGTGGCAGGCTGAGCCTTTGGTGAATTCTTCTTCGCGATGGGAAATGAGAGTGACATGTGCCCGACCAAACCCCTCCAGCGAGTCTCTCATTGGTTCCCCCTCTTGCAGTTCATCCTGCGGACAAATTGCAGACGGTACGAAAGAGGCATGGAAAGGCGCTGAGTCTCCAAGTGGGGAGATTGTTAGTAAGGGGGCCTGAATGGAGAACACGAGCACCAGGAGATGAAAAGTGAGGTGAGTTTCAGAAAGCTTTCCCGATCCCACGGTGTAGCGTCCGCTGGGTTTCCAATGAGTGCTTTCGCTGTCGGAAGATTGCGTTGAACCTGGAGAGTTGGGACCCATGGAATGGGGAGCACGCAGGATTCCTTTCAAGGGTCTGCATTTGCTTTCCCAACCTCACCAATCGTCTCAGCCCCAAGAGTGTCCAGCCTTATGTCTTCTGCCGCTGGGGCTGTAGATGTGGTCAATGCTGGTTGCATGCCAGTCCCTGAACGCATTTTGGAAGAATTTCTCTCTGTTTTGCCCTGCTTGTTTCTTCTTTGTGTTGGAAATGTATCCTCAGAATGGGTCTGAGCTGATTTTCCCTGCTGTTTTTAGGCCGCTTTACACACACTTGATGCACTTACACAGAGATATCAAGACGTAGCTTTTAAGATGCTTACTAGTCGGATAGATACTTGTGCGATGCACAGGGTCTGGTGAGTCCAGTTGATTGAGCAAGGAGTAGGTCGTGTCCATTCCATATTCGGTTTTCGGAAGGGTATCTGTGCTCATTTCAAACTCGAGTTTTATGCGTCACCCCACCTCACCTTTCCCCTGAAGCAGGCCTAAGTGTGTTTCCTAAAAGCGTGACTCTGTTCTGTTTGAGGATTCAGTTCATGGGGAGCGATTTTTACATTCCCTCGATAAGTGATATCATAAGTTTCTGTCTTTGTGGGACTTATTTCACTGAGGATGATCGTACCTAAATCCACTCAGGATGCTGCTACCAGCCTCATGACGTGGATTTCATGGCTGAGTGACACTCCATTGGACCTACGTAGCACCACTTGTCCACTTGACCACTTGTCTTTGTCCACTTGTCCACTTGTCTTTGTCCACTTGCCTCTTTCCTGGGATATGAAACGTGTACCGGAGTCGAGGTTCTTGTCAAGACAGCAGCCCTCAACTTTGGGGTCCCTGTGTCTGGTTGATTTTTTCATTTTCCCAAGGTCAACGCCCATGTGTGGAAGTGCCCTATGCTCTGTGCTTCTGTGTTTTCCATGTTTTGGGAAAGAGGATACACTTGTGAAGATTGGCTGTTGGCCATTGACATCCCGCCCATCAGCTTAACAAGGCTCCCTTGACTCCGTGGCCTGCCCTGCCTTTCTGGATTTTAGACTTTTTTTGCCTGGTCCTTTTGCCCTGGGGGGGGGGGCGAGAGATTTCTTTGTAGTGCTGATTTGCTCTCCCAGGTTGCTTGGTTGGCCAAAAAGGGCGTATGCGTTTTTTCCTGAATATATTCAGGAAAAAACGCATACGCCCTTTTTGGCCAACCGCATCATTGTCCACGTTCTGGCGCTTTTCATGTGCTATCGGGGCCATTCCGATGTACCCGTTGACATCCGTTTCCTGCAGTTCTGCCTTGCGTTCAACGCCTCTTCGTAGCCTGACCTCAATATATTTGGGGGCGATAGTTATCGTTTAGAACTCTGCAGGTTTGGGAAGTGCAGTGCCCCTGAGCTCCATTTCCCAAGTCGCTTTTTTGTGAGTGGGACGCAACACGGCTGGATGGCTTCACGCCCTATTGTCGATCCGGGGTGGCAGGCTGAGCCTTTGGTGAATTCTTCTTCGCGATGGGAAATGAGAGTGACATGTGCCCGACCAAACCCCTCCAGCGAGTCTCTCATTGGTTCCCCCTCTTGCAGTTCATCCTGCGGACAAATTGCAGACGGTACGAAAGAGGCATGGAAAGGCGCTGAGTCTCCAAGTGGGGAGATTGTTCGTAAGGGGGCCTGAATGGAGAACACGAGCACCAGGAGATGAAAAGTGAGGTGAGTTTCAGAAAGCTTTCCCGATCCCACGGTGTAGCATCCGCTGGGTTACCAATGAGTGCTTTCGCTGTCGGAAGATTGCGTTGAACTTGGAGAGTTGGGATCCATGGAATGGGGAGCACGCAGGATTCCTTTCAAGGGTCTGCATTTGCTTTCCCAACCTCACCAATCGTCTCAGCCCCAAGAGTGTCCAGCCTTATGTCTTCTGCCGCTGGGGCTGTAGATGTGGACAATCCTGGTTGCATGCCAGTCCCTGAACGCATTTTGGAAGAATTTCTCTCTGTTTTGCCCTGCTTGTTTCTTCTTTGTGTTGGAAATGTATCCTCAGAATGGGTCTGAGCTGATTTTCCCTGCTGTTTTTAGGCCGCTTTACACACACTTGATGCACTTACACAGAGATATCAAGACTTAGCTTTTAAGATGCTTACTAGTCGGATAGATACTTGTGCGATGAACAGGGTCTGGTGAGTCCAGTTGATTGAGCAAGGAGTAGGTCGTGTCCATTCCATATTCGGTTTTCGGAAGGGTATCTGTGCTCATTTCAAACTCGAGTTTTATGCGTCACCCCACCTCACCTTTCCCCTGAAGCAGGCCTAAGTGTGTTTCCTAAAAGCGTGACTCTGTTCTGTTTGGGGATTCAGTTCATGGGGAGCGATTTTTACATTCCCTCGATAAGTGATATCATAAGTTTCTGTCTTTGTGGGACTTATTTCACTGAGGATGATCGTACCTAAATCCACTCAGGATGCTGCTACCAGCCTCATGACGTGGATTTCATGGCTGAGTGACACTCCATTAGACCTACGTAGCACCACTTGTCCACTTGTCTTTGTCCACTTGTCCACTTGTCTTTGTCCACTTGCCTCTTTCCTGGGATATGAAACGTGTACCGGAGTCGAGGTTCTTGTCAAGACAGCAGCCCTCAACTTTGGGGTCCCTGTGTCTGGTTGATTTTTTCATTTTCCCAAGGTCAACGCCCATGTGTGGAAGTGCCCTATGCTCTGTGGTTCTGTGTTTTACATGTTTTGGGAAAGAGGATACACTTGTGAAGATTGGATGTTGGCCATTGACATCCCGCCCATCAGCTTAACAAGGCTCCCTTGACTCCGTGGCCTGCCCTGCCTTTCTGGATTTTAGACTTTTTTTGCCTGGTCCTTTTGCCCTGGGGGGGGGGGGCGAGAGATTTCTTTGTAGTGCTGATTTGCTCTCCCAGGTTGCTTGGTTGGCCAAAAAGGGCGTATGCGTTTTTTCCTGAATATATTCAGGAAAAAACGCATACGCCCTTTTTGGCCAACCGCATCATTGTCCACGTTCTGGCGCTTTTCATGTGCTATCGGGGCCATTCCGATGTACCCGTTGACATCCGTTTCCTGCAGTTCTGCCTTGCGTTCAACGCCTCTTCGTAGCCTGACCTCAATATATTTGGGGGCGATAGTTATCGTTTAGAACTCTGCAGGTTTGGGAAGTGCAGTGCCCCTGAGCTCCATTTCCCAAGTCGCTTTTTTGTGAGTGGGACGCAACACGGCTGGATGGCTTCACGCCCTATTGTCGATCCGGGGTGGCAGGCTGAGCCTTTGGTGAATTCTTCTTCGCGATGGGAAATGAGAGTGACATGTGCCCGACCAAACCCCTCCAGCGAGTCTCTCATTGGTTCCCCCTCTTGCAGTTCATCCTGCGGACAAATTGCAGACGGTACGAAAGAGGCATGGAAAGGCGCTGAGTCTCCAAGTGGGGAGATTGTTCGTAAGGGGGCCTGAATGGAGAACACGAGCACCAGGAGATGAAAAGTGAGGTGAGTTTCAGAAAGCTTTCCCGATCCCACGGTGTAGCATCCGCTGGGTTAACAATGAGTGCTTTCGCTGTCGGAAGATTGCGTTGAACTTGGAGAGTTGGGACCCATGGAATGGGGAGCACGCAGGATTCCTTTCAAGGGTCTGCATTTGCTTTCCCAACCTCACCAATCGTCTCAGCCCCAAGAGTGTCCAGCCTTATGTCTTCTGCCGCTGGGGCTGTAGATGTGGACAATCCTGGTTGCATGCCAGTCCCTGAACGCATTTTGGAAGAATTTCTCTCTGTTTTGCCCTGCTTGTTTCTTCTTTGTGTTGGAAATGTATCCTCAGAATGGGTCTGAGCTGATTTTCCCTGCTGTTTTTAGGCCGCTTTACACACACTTGATGCACTTACACAGAGATATCAAGACTTAGCTTTTAAGATGCTTACTAGTCGGATAGATACTTGTGCGATGAACAGCGTCTGGTGAGTCCAGTTGATTGAGCAAGGAGTAGGTCGTGTCCATTCCATATTCGGTTTTCGGAAGGGTATCTGTGCTCATTTCAAACTCGAGTTTTAGGCGTCACCCCACCTCACCTTTCCCCTGAAGCAGGCCTAAGTGTGTTTCCTAAAAGCGTGACTCTGTTCTGTTTGGGGATTCAGTTCATGGGGAGCGATTTTTACATTCCCTCGATAAGTGATATCATAAGTTTCTGTCTTTGTGGGACTTATTTCACTGAGGATGATCGTACCTAAATCCACTCAGGATGCTGCTACCAGCCTCATGACGTGGATTTCATGGCTGAGTGACACTCCATTGGACCTACGTAGCACCACTTGTCCACTTGACTTTGTCCACTTGTCCACTTGTCTTTGTCCACTTGGCTCTTTCCTGGGATATGAAACGTGTACCGGAGTCGAGGTTCTTGTCAAGACAGCAGCCCTCAACTTTGGGGTCCCTGTGTCTGGTTGATTTTTTCATTTTCCCAAGGTCAACGCCCATGTGTGGAAGTGCCCTATGCTCTGTGGTTCTGTGTTTTACATGTTTTGGGAAAGAGGATACACTTGTGAAGATTGGCTCTTGGCCATTGACATCCCGCCCATCAGCTTAACAAGGCTCCCTTGACTCCGTGGCCTGCCCTGCCTTTCTGGTTTTTAGACTTTTTTCGCCTGGCCCTTTTGCCCCGGGGGGGGGGGGGAGAGATTTCTTTGTAGTGCTGATTTGCTCTCCCAGGTTGCTTGGTTGGCCAAAAAGGGCGTATGCGTTTTTTCCTGAATATATTCAGGAAAAAACGCATACGCCCTTTTTGGCCAACCGCATCATTGTCCACGTTCTGGCGCTTTTCATGTGCTATCGGGGCCATTCCGATGTACCCGTTGACATCCGTTTCCTGCAGTTCTGCCTTGCGTTCAACGCCTCTTCGTAGCCTGACCTCAATATATTTGGGGGCGATAGTTATCGTTTAGAACTCTGCAGGTTTGGGAAGTGCAGTGCCCCTGAGCTCCATTTCCCAAGTCGCTTTTTTGTGAGTGGGACGCAACACGGCTGGATGGCTTCACGCCCTATTGTCGATCCGGGGTGGCAGGCTGAGCCTTTGGTGAATTCTTCTTCGCGATGGGAAATGAGAGTGACATGTGCCCGACCAAACCCCTCCAGCGAGTCTCTCATTGGTTCCCCCTCTTGCAGTTCATCCTGCGGACAAATTGCAGACGGTACGAAAGAGGCATGGAAAGGCGCTGAGTCTCCAAGTGGGGAGATTGTTAGTAAGGGGGCCTGAATGGAGAACACGAGCACCAGGAGATGAAAAGTGAGGTGAGTTTCAGAAAGCTTTCCCGATCCCACGGTGTAGCATCCGCTGGGTTTCCAATGAGTGCTTTCGCTGTCGGAAGATTGCGTTGAACCTGGAGAGTTGGGACCCATGGAATGGGGAGCACGCAGGATTCCTTTCAAGGGTCTGCATTTGCTTTCCCAACCTCACCAATCGTCTCAGCCCCAAGAGTGTCCAGCCTTATGTCTTCTGCCGCTGGGGTTGTAGATGTGGTCAATGCTGGTTGCATGCCAGTCCCTGAACGCATTTTGGAAGAATTTCTCTCTGTTTTGCCCTGCTTGTTTCTTCTTTGTGTTGGAAATGTATCCTCAGAATGGGTCTGAGCTGATTTTCCCTGCTGTTTTTAGGCCGCTTTACACACACTTGATGCACTTACACAGAGATATCAAGACTTAGCTTTTAAGATGCTTACTAGTCGGATAGATACTTGTGCGATGAACAGGGTCTGGTGAGTCCAGTTGATTGAGCAAGGAGTAGGTCGTGTCCATTCCATATTCGGTTTTCGGAAGGGTATCTGTGCTCATTTCAAACTCGAGTTTTATGCGTCACCCCACCTCACCTTTCCCCTGAAGCAGGCCTAAGTGTGTTTTCTAAAAGCGTGACTCTGTTCTGTTTGGGGATTCAGTTCATGGGGAGCGATTTTTACATTCCCTCGATAAGTGATATCATAAGTTTCTGTCTTTGTGGGACTTACTTCACTGAGGATGATCGTACCTAAATCCACTCAGGATGCTGCTACCAGCCTCATGACGTGGATTTCATGGCTGAGTGACACTCCATTGGACCTACGTAGCACCACTTGTCCACTTGTCCACTTGTCTTTGTCCACTTGTCCACTTGTCTTTGTCCACTTGGCTCTTTCCTGGGATATGAAACGTGTACCGGAGTCGAGGTTCTTGTCAAGACAGCAGCCCTCAACTTTGGGGTCCCTGTGTCTGGTTGATTATTTCATTTTCCCAAGGTCAACGCCCATGTGTGGAAGTGCCCTATGCTCTGTGGTTCTGTGTTTTACATGTTTTGGGAAAGAGGATACACTTGTGAAGATTGGCTGTTGGCCATTGACATCCCGCCCATCAGCTTAACAAGGCTCCCTTGACTCCGTGGCCTGCCCTGCCTTTCTGGTTTTTAGACTTTTTTCGCCTGGCCCTTTTGCCCCGGGGGGGGGGGGGGAGAGATTTCTTTGTAGTGCTGATTTGCTCTCCCAGGTTGCTTGGTTGGCCAAAAAGGGCGTATGCGTTTTTTCCTGAATATATTCAGGAAAAAACGCATACGCCCTTTTTGGCCAACCGCATCATTGTCCACGTTCTGGCGCTTTTCATGTGCTATCGGGGCCATTCCGATGTACCCGTTGACATCCGTTTCCTGCAGTTCTGCCTTGCGTTCAACGCCTCTTCGTAGCCTGACCTCAATATATTTGGGGGCGATAGTTATCGTTTAGAACTCTGCAGGTTTGGGAAGTGCAGTGCCCCTGAGCTCCATTTCCCAAGTCGCTTTTTTGTGAGTGGGACGCAACACGGCTGGATGGCTTCACGCCCTATTGTCGATCCGGGGTGGCAGGCTGAGCCTTTGGTGAATTCTTCTTCGCGATGGGAAATGAGAGTGACATGTGCCCGACCAAACCCCTCCAGCGAGTCTCTCATTGGTTCCCCCTCTTGCAGTTCATCCTGCGGACAAATTGCAGACGGTACGAAAGAGGCATGGAAAGGCGCTGAGTCTCCAAGTGGGGAGATTGTTAGTAAGGGGGCCTGAATGGAGAACACGAGCACCAGGAGATGAAAAGTGAGGTGAGTTTCAGAAAGCTTTCCCGATCCCACGGTGTAGCATCCGCTGGGTTTCCAATGAGTGCTTTCGCTGTCGGAAGATTGCGTTGAACCTGGAGAGTTGGGACCCATGGAATGGGGAGCACGCAGGATTCCTTTCAAGGGTCTGCATTTGCTTTCCCAACCTCACCAATCGTCTCAGCCCCAAGAGTGTCCAGCCTTATGTCTTCTGCCGCTGGGGTTGTAGATGTGGTCAATGCTGGTTGCATGCCAGTCCCTGAACGCATTTTGGAAGAATTTCTCTCTGTTTTGCCCTGCTTGTTTCTTCTTTGTGTTGGAAATGTATCCTCAGAATGGGTCTGAGCTGATTTTCCCTGCTGTTTTTAGGCCGCTTTACACACACTTGATGCACTTACACAGAGATATCAAGACTTAGCTTTTAAGATGCTTACTAGTCGGATAGATACTTGTGCGATGAACAGGGTCTGGTGAGTCCAGTTGATTGAGCAAGGAGTAGGTCGTGTCCATTCCATATTCGGTTTTCGGAAGGGTATCTGTGCTCATTTCAAACTCGAGTTTTATGCGTCACCCCACCTCACCTTTCCCCTGAAGCAGGCCTAAGTGTGTTTTCTAAAAGGGTGACTCTGTTCTGTTTGGGGATTCAGTTCATGGGGAGCGATTTTTACATTCCCTCGATAAGTGATATCATAAGTTTCTGTCTTTGTGGGACTTACTTCACTGAGGATGATCGTACCTAAATCCACTCAGGATGCTGCTACCAGCCTCATGACGTGGATTTCATGGCTGAGTGACACTCCATTGGACCTACGTAGCACCACTTGTCCACTTGTCCACTTGTCTTTGTCCACTTGTCCACTTGTCTTTGTCCACTTGGCTCTTTCCTGGGATATGAAACGTGTACCGGAGTCGAGGTTCTTGTCAAGACAGCAGCCCTCAACTTTGGGGTCCCTGTGTCTGCTTGATTTTTTCATTTTCCCAAGGTCAACGCCCATGTGTGGAAGTGCGCTATGCTCTGTGGTTCTGTGTTTTACATGTTTTGGGAAAGAGGATACACTTGTGAAGATTGGCTGTTGGCCATTGACATCCCGCCCATCAGCTTAACAAGGCTCCCTTGACTCCGTGGCCTGCCCTGCCTTTCAGGTTTTTAGACTTTTTTCGCCTGGCCCTTTTGCCCCGGGGGGTGGGGGGAGCGAGAGATTTCTTTGTAGTGCTGATTTGCTCTCCCAGGTTGCTTGGTTGGCCAAAAAGGGCGTATGCGTTTTTTCCTGAATATATTCAGGAAAAAACGCATACGCCCTTTTTGGCCAACCGCATCATTGTCCACGTTCTGGCGCTTTTCATGTGCTATCGGGGCCATTCCGATGTACCCGTTGACATCCGTTTCCTGCAGTTCTGCCTTGCGTTCAACGCCTCTTCGTAGCCTGACCTCAATATATTTGGGGGCGATAGTTATCGTTTAGAACTCTGCAGGTTTGGGAAGTGCAGTGCCCCTGAGCTCCGTTTCCCAAGTCGCTTTTTTGTGAGTGGGACGCAACACGGCTGGATGGCTTCACGCCCTATTGTCGATCCGGGGTGGCAGGCTGAGCCTTTGGTGAATTCTTCTTCGCGATGGGAAATGAGAGTGACATGTGCCCGACCAAACCCCTCCAGCGAGTCTCTCATTGGTTCCCCCTCTTGCAGTTCATCCTGCGGACAAATTGCAGACGGTACGAAAGAGGCATGGAAAGGCGCTGAGTCTCCAAGTGGGGAGATTGTTAGTAAGGGGGCCTGAATGGAGAACACGAGCACCAGGAGATGAAAAGTGAGGTGAGTTTCAGAAAGCTTTCCCGATCCCACGGTGTAGCGTCCGCTGGGTTTCCAATGAGTGCTTTCGCTGTCGGAAGATTGCGTTGAACCTGGAGAGTTGGGACCCATGGAATGGGGAGCATGCAGGATTCCTTTCAAGGGTCTGCATTTGCTTTCCCAACCTCACCAATCGTCTCAGCCCCAAGAGTGTCCAGCCTTATGTCTTCTGCCGCTGGGGCTGTAGATGTGGTCAATGCTGGTTGCATGCCAGTCCCTGAACGCATTTTGGAAGAATTTCTCTCTGTTTTGCCCTGCTTGTTTCTTCTTTGTGTTGGAAATGTATCCTCAGAATGGGTCTGAGCTGATTTTCCCTGCTGTTTTTAGGCTGCTTTACACACACTTGATGCACTTACACAGAGATATCAAGACTTAGCTTTTAAGATGCTTACTAGTCGGATAGATACTTGTGCGATGAACAGGGTCTGGTGAGTCCAGTTGATTGAGCAAGGAGTAGGTCGTGTCCATTCCATATTCGGTTTTCGGAAGGGTATCTGTGCTCATTTCAAACTCGAGTTTTATGCGTCACCCCACCTCACCTTTCCCCTGAAGCAGGCCTAAGTGTGTTTTCTAAAAGCGTGACTCTGTTCTGTTTGGGGATTCAGTTCATGGGGAGCGATTTTTACATTCCCTCGATAAGTGATATCATAAGTTTCTGTCTTTGTGGGACTTATTTCACTGAGGATGATCGTACCTAAATCCACTCAGTATGCTGCTACCAGCCTCATGACGTGGATTTCATGGCTGAGTGACACTCCATTGGACCTACGTAGCACCACTTGTCCACTTGTCCACTTGTCTTTGTCCACTTGTCCACTTGTCTTTGTCCACTTGGCTCTTTCCTGGGATATGAAACGTGTACCGGAGTCGAGGTTCTTGTCAAGACAGCAGCCCTCAACTTTGGGGTCCCTGTGTCTGGTTGATTTTTTCATTTTCCCAAGGTCAACGCCCATGTGTGGAAGTGCCCTATGCTCTGTGGTTCTGTGTTTTACATGTTTTGGGAAAGAGGATACACTTGTGAAGATTGGCTGTTGGCCATTGACATCCCGCCCATCAGCTTAACAAGGCTCCGTTGACTCCGTGGCCTGCCCTGCCTTTCTGGTTTTTAGACTTTTTTCGCCTGGCCCTTTTGCCCCGGGGTGGGGGGGAGAGATTTCTTTGTAGTGCTGATTTGCTCTCCCAGGTTGCTTGGTTGGCCAAAAAGGGCGTATGCGTTTTTTCCTGAATATATTCAGGAAAAAACGCATACGCCCTTTTTGGCCAACCGCATCATTGTCCACGTTCTGGCGCTTTTCATGTGCTATCGGGGCCATTCCGATGTACCCGTTGACATCCGTTTCCTGCAGTTCTGCCTTGCGTTCAACGCCTCTTCGTAGCCTGACCTCAATATATTTGGGGGCGATAGTTATCGTTTAGAACTCTGCAGGTTTGGGAAGTGCAGTGCCCCTGAGCTCCATTTCCCAAGTCGCTTTTTTGTGAGTGGGACGCAACACGGCTGGATGGCTTCACGCCCTATTGTCGATCCGGGGTGGCAGCCTGAGCCTTTGGTGAATTCTTCTTCGCGATGGGAAATGAGAGTGACATGTGCCCGACCAAACCCCTCCAGCGAGTCTCTCATTGGTTCCCCCTCTTGCAGTTCATCCTGCGGACAAATTGCAGACGGTACGAAAGAGGCATGGAAAGGCGCTGAGTCTCCAAGTGGGGAGATTGTTAGTAAGGGGGCCTGAATGGAGAACACGAGCACCAGGAGATGAAAAGTGAGGTGAGTTTCAGAAAGCTTTCCCGATCCCACGGTGTAGCGTCCGCTGGGTTTCCAATGAGTGCTTTCGCTGTCGGAAGATTGCGTTGAACCTGGAGAGTTGGGACCCATGGAATGGGGAGCATGCAGGATTCCTTTCAAGGGTCTGCATTTGCTTTCCCAACCTCACCAATCGTCTCAGCCCCAAGAGTGTCCAGCCTTATGTCTTCTGCCGCTGGGGCTGTAGATGTGGTCAATCCTGGTTGCATGCCAGTCCCTGAACGCATTTTGGAAGAATTTCTCTCTGTTTTGCCCTGCTTGTTTCTTCTTTGTGTTGGAAATGTATCCTCAGAATGGGTCTGAGCTGATTTTCCCTGCTGTTTTTAGGCTGCTTTACACACACTTGATGCACTTACACAGAGATATCAAGACTTAGCTTTTAAGATGCTTACTAGTCGGATAGATACTTGTGCGATGAACAGGGTCTGGTGAGTCCAGTTGATTGAGCAAGGAGTAGGTCGTGTCCATTCCATATTCGGTTTTCGGAAGGGTATCTGTGCTCATTTCAAACTCGAGTTTTATGCGTCACCCCACCTCACCTTTCCCCTGAAGCAGGCCTAAGTGTGTTTTCTAAAAGCGTGACTCTGTTCTGTTTGGGGATTCAGTTCATGGGGAGCGATTTTTACATTCCCTCGATAAGTGATATCATAAGTTTCTGTCTTTGTGGGACTTATTTCACTGAGGATGATCGTACCTAAATCCACTCAGTATGCTGCTACCAGCCTCATGACGTGGATTTCATGGCTGAGTGACACTCCATTGGACCTACGTAGCACCACTTGTCCACTTGTCCACTTGTCTTTGTCCACTTGTCCACTTGTCTTTGTCCACTTGGCTCTTTCCTGGGATATGAAACGTGTACCGGAGTCGAGGTTCTTGTCAAGACAGCAGCCCTCAACTTTGGGGTCCCTGTGTCTGGTTGATTTTTTCATTTTCCCAAGGTCAACCCCCATGTGTGGAAGTGCCCTATGCTCTGTGGTTCTGTGTTTTACATGTTTTGGGAAAGAGGATACACTTGTGAAGATTGGCTGTTGGCCATTGACATCCCGCCCATCAGCTTAACAAGGCTCCCTTGACTCCGTGGCCTGCCCTGCCTTTCTGGTTTTTAGACTTTTTTCGCCTGACCCTTTTGCCCCGGGGGGGGGCGGGGAGAGATTTCTTTGTAGTGCTGATTTGCTCTCCCAGGTTGTTTGGTTGGCCAAAAAGGGCGTATGCCATTTTTCCTGAATATATTCAGGTAAAAAGGCATACGCCCTTTTTGGCCAACCGCATCATTGTCCACGTTCTGGCGCTTTTCATGTGCTATCGGGGCCTTTCCGATGCACCCGTTGACATCCGTTTCCTGCAGTTCTGCCTTGCGTTCAACGCCTCTTCGTAGCCTGACCTCAATATATTTGGGGGCGATAGTTATCGTTTAGAACTCTGCAGGTTTGGGAAGTGCAGTGCCCCTGAGCTCCATTTCCCAAGTCGCTTTTTTGTGAGTGGGACGCAACACGGCTGGATGGCTTCACGCCCTATTGTCGATCCGGGGTGGCAGGCTGAGCCTTTGGTGAATTCTTCTTCGCGATGGGAAATGAGAGTGACATGTGCCCGACCAAACCCCTCCAGCGAGTCTCTCATTGGTTCCCCCTCTTGCAGTTCATCCTGCGGACAAATTGCAGACGGTACGAAAGAGGCATGGAAAGGCGCTGAGTCTCCAAGTGGGGAGATTGTTAGTAAGGGGGCCTGAATGGAGAACACGAGCACCAGGAGATGAAAAGTGAGGTGAGTTTCAGAAAGCTTTCCCGATCCCACGGTGTAGCGTCCGCTGGGTTTCCAATGAGTGCTTTCGCTGTCGGAAGATTGCGTTGAACCTGGAGAGTTGGGACCCATGGAATGGGGAGCATGCAGGATTCCTTTCAAGGGTCTGCATTTGCTTTCCCAACCTCACCAATCGTCTCAGCCCCAAGAGTGTCCAGCCTTATGTCTTCTGCCGCTGGGGCTGTAGATGTGGTCAATGCTGGTTGCATGCCAGTCCCTGAACGCATTTTGGAAGAATTTCTCTCTGTTTTGCCCTGCTTGTTTCTTCTTTGTGTTGGAAATGTATCCTCAGAATGGGTCTGAGCTGATTTTCCCTGCTGTTTTTAGGCTGCTTTACACACACTTGATGCACTTACACAGAGATATCAAGACTTAGCTTTTAAGATGCTTACTAGTCGGATAGATACTTGTGCGATGAACAGGGTCTGGTGAGTCCAGTTGATTGAGCAAGGAGTAGGTCGTGTCCATTCCATATTCGGTTTTCGGAAGGGTATCTGTGCTCATTTCAAACTCGAGTTTTATGCGTCACCCCACCTCACCTTTCCCCTGAAGCAGGCCTAAGTGTGTTTTCTAAAAGCGTGACTCTGTTCTGTTTGGGGATTCAGTTCATGGGGAGCGATTTTTACATTCCCTCGATAAGTGATATCATAAGTTTCTGTCTTTGTGGGACTTATTTCACTGAGGATGATCGTACCTAAATCCACTCAGTATGCTGCTACCAGCCTCATGACGTGGATTTCATGGCTGAGTGACACTCCATTGGACCTACGTAGCACCACTTGTCCACTTGTCCACTTGTCTTTGTCCACTTGTCCACTTGTCTTTGTCCACTTGGCTCTTTCCTGGGATATGAAACGTGTACCGGAGTCGAGGTTCTTGTCAAGACAGCAGCCCTCAACTTTGGGGTCCCTGTGTCTGGTTGATTTTTTCATTTTCCCAAGGTCAACGCCCATGTGTGGAAGTGCCCTATGCTCTGTGGTTCTGTGTTTTACATGTTTTGGGAAAGAGGATACACTTGTGAAGATTGGCTGTTGGCCATTGACATCCCGCCCATCAGCTTAACAAGGCTCCGTTGACTCCGTGGCCTGCCCTGCCTTTCTGGTTTTTAGACTTTTTTCGCCTGGCCCTTTTGCCCCGGGGGGGGGGAGAGATTTCTTTGTAGTGCTGATTTGCTCTCCCAGGTTGCTTGGTTGGCCAAAAAGGGCGTATGCGTTTTTTCCTGAATATATTCAGGAAAAAACGCATACGCCCTTTTTGGCCAACCGTATCATTGTCCACGTTCTGGCGCTTTTCATGTGCTATCGGGGCCATTCCGATGTACCCGTTGACATCCGTTTCCTGCAGTTCTGCCTTGCGTTCAACGCCTCTTCGTAGCCTGACCTCAATATATTTGGGGGCGATAGTTATCGTTTAGAACTCTGCAGGTTTGGGAAGTGCAGTGCCCCTGAGCTCCATTTCCCAAGTCGCTTTTTTGTGAGTGGGACGCAACACGGCTGGATGGCTTCACGCCCTATTGTCGATCCGGGGTGGCAGGCTGAGCCTTTGGTGAATTCTTCTTCGCGATGGGAAATGAGAGTGACATGTGCCCGACCAAACCCCTCCAGCGAGTCTCTCATTGGTTCCCCCTCTTGCAGTTCATCCTGCGGACAAATTGCAGACGGTACGAAAGAGGCATGGAAAGGCGCTGAGTCTCCAAGTGGGGAGATTGTTAGTAAGGGGTCCTGAATGGAGAACACGAGCACCAGGAGATGAAAAGTGAGGTGAGTTTCAGAAAGCTTTCCCGATCCCACGGTGTAGCGTCCGCTGGGTTTCCAATGAGTGCTTTCGCTGTCGGAAGATTGCGTTGAACCTGGAGAGTTGGGACCCATGGAATGGGGAGCATGCAGGATTCCTTTCAAGGGTCTGCATTTGCTTTCCCAACCTCACCAATCGTCTCAGCCCCAAGAGTGTCCAGCCTTATGTCTTCTGCCGCTGGGGCTGTAGATGTGGTCAATCCTGGTTGCATGCCAGTCCCTGAACGCATTTTGGAAGAATTTCTCTCTGTTTTGCCCTGCTTGTTTCTTCTTTGTGTTGGAAATGTATCCTCAGAATGGGTCTGAGCTGATTTTCCCTGCTGTTTTTAGGCTGCTTTACACACACTTGATGCACTTACACAGAGATATCAAGACTTAGCTTTTAAGATGCTTACTAGTCGGATAGATACTTGTGCGATGAACAGGGTCTGGTGAGTCCAGTTGATTGAGCAAGGAGTAGGTCGTGTCCATTCCATATTCGGTTTTCGGAAGGGTATCTGTGCTCATTTCAAACTCGAGTTTTATGCGTCACCCCACCTCACCTTTCCCCTGAAGCAGGCCTAAGTGTGTTTTCTAAAAGCGTGACTCTGTTCTGTTTGGGGATTCAGTTCATGGGGAGCGATTTTTACATTCCCTCGATAAGTGATATCATAAGTTTCTGTCTTTGTGGGACTTATTTCACTGAGGATGATCGTACCTAAATCCACTCAGTATGCTGCTACCAGCCTCATGACGTGGATTTCATGGCTGAGTGACACTCCATTGGACCTACGTAGCACCACTTGTCCACTTGTCCACTTGTCTTTGTCCACTTGTCCACTTGTCTTTGTCCACTTGGCTCTTTCCTGGGATATGAAACGTGTACCGGAGTCGAGGTTCTTGTCAAGACAGCAGCCCTCAACTTTGGGGTCCCTGTGTCTGGTTGATTTTTTCATTTTCCCAAGGTGAACCCCCATGTGTGGAAGTGCCCTATGCTCTGTGGTTCTGTGTTTTACATGTTTTGGGAAAGAGGATACACTTGTGAAGATTGGCTGTTGGCCATTGACATCCCGCCCATCAGCTTAACAAGGCTCCCTTGACTCCGTGGCCTGCCCTGCCTTTCTGGTTTTTAGACTTTTTTCGCCTGACCCTTTTGCCCCGTGGGGGGGCGGGGAGAGATTTCTTTGTAGTGCTGATTTGCTCTCCCAGGTTGTTTGGTTGGCCAAAAAGGGCGTATGCCATTTTTCCTGAATATATTCAGGTAAAAAGGCATACGCCCTTTTTGGCCAACCGCATCATTGTCCACGTTCTGGCGCTTTTCATGTGTTATCGGGGCCTTTCCGATGCACCCGTTGACATCCGTTTCCTGCAGTTTTGCCTTGCGTTCAACGCCTCTTCGTAGCCTGACCTCAATATATTTGGGGGCGATAGTTATCGTTTAGAACTCTGCAGGTTTGGGAAGTGCAGTGCCCCTGAGCTCCATTTCCCAAGTCGCTTTTTTGTGAGTGGGACGCAACACGGCTGGATGGCTTCACGCCCTATTGTCGATCCGGGGTGGCAGGCTGAGCCTTTGGTGAATTCTTCTTCGCGATGGGAAATGAGAGTGACATGTGCCCGACCAAACCCCTCCAGCGAGTCTCTCATTGGTTCCCCCTCTTGCAGTTCATCCTGCGGACAAATTGCAGACGGTACGAAAGAGGCATGGAAAGGCGCTGAGTCTCCAAGTGGGGAGATTGTTAGTAAGGGGGCCTGAATGGAGAACACGAGCACCAGGAGATGAAAAGTGAGGTGAGTTTCAGAAAGCTTTCCCGATCCCACGGTGTAGCGTCCGCTGGGTTTCCAATGAGTGCTTTCGCTGTCGGAAGATTGCGTTGAACCTGGAGAGTTGGGACCCATGGAATGGGGAGCACGCAGGATTCCTTTCAAGGGTCTGCATTTGCTTTCCCAACCTCACCAATCGTCTCAGCCCCAAGAGTGTCCAGCCTTATGTCTTCTGCCGCTGGGGCTGTAGATGTGGTCAATGCTGGTTGCATGCCAGTCCCTGAACGCATTTTGGAAGAATTTCTCTCTGTTTTGCCCTGCTTGTTTCTTCTTTGTGTTGGAAATGTATCCTCAGAATGGGTCTGAGCTGATTTTCCCTGCTGTTTTTAGGCCGCTTTACACACACTTGATGCACTTACACAGAGATATCAAGACGTAGCTTTTAAGATGCTTACTAGTCGGATAGATACTTGTGCGATGCACAGGGTCTGGTGAGTCCAGTTGATTGAGCAAGGAGTAGGTCGTGTCCATTCCATATTCGGTTTTCGGAAGGGTATCTGTGC
Organism: Kogia breviceps; assembly: GCF_026419965.1. Classification (NCBI taxonomy): domain Eukaryota; kingdom Metazoa; phylum Chordata; class Mammalia; order Artiodactyla; family Physeteridae; genus Kogia; species Kogia breviceps. Next base: position 96,152,179 of record NC_081312.1, read on the forward strand.
TCATTTCAAACTCGAGTTTTATGCGTCACCCCACCTCACCTTTCCCCTGAAGCAGGCCTAAGTGTGTTTCCTAAAAGCGTGACTCTGTTCTGTTTGAGGATTCAGTTCATGGGGAGCGATTTTTACATTCCCTCGATAAGTGATATCATAAGTTTCTGTCTTTGTGGGACTTATTTCACTGAGGATGATCGTACCTAAATCCACTCAGGATGCTGCTACCAGCCTCATGACGTGGATTTCATGGCTGAGTGACACTCCATTGGACCTACGTAGCACCACTTGTCCACTTGACCACTTGTCTTTGTCCACTTGTCCACTTGTCTTTGTCCACTTGCCTCTTTCCTGGGATATGAAACGTGTACCGGAGTCGAGGTTCTTGTCAAGACAGCAGCCCTCAACTTTGGGGTCCCTGTGTCTGGTTGATTTTTTCATTTTCCCAAGGTCAACGCCCATGTGTGGAAGTGCCCTATGCTCTGTGCTTCTGTGTTTTCCATGTTTTGGGAAAGAGGATACACTTGTGAAGATTGGCTGTTGGCCATTGACATCCCGCCCATCAGCTTAACAAGGCTCCCTTGACTCCGTGGCCTGCCCTGCCTTTCTGGATTTTAGACTTTTTTTGCCTGGTCCTTTTGCCCTGGGGGGGGGGGCGAGAGATTTCTTTGTAGTGCTGATTTGCTCTCCCAGGTTGCTTGGTTGGCCAAAAAGGGCGTATGCGTTTTTTCCTGAATATATTCAGGAAAAAACGCATACGCCCTTTTTGGCCAACCGCATCATTGTCCACGTTCTGGCGCATTTCATGTGCTATCGGGGCCATTCCGATGTACCCGTTGACATCCGTTTCCTGCAGTTCTGCCTTGCGTTCAACGCCTCTTCGTAGCCTGACCTCAATATATTTGGGGGCGATAGTTATCGTTTAGAACTCTGCAGGTTTGGGAAGTGCAGTGCCCCTGAGCTCCATTTCCCAAGTCGCTTTTTTGTGAGTGGGACGCAACACGGCTGGATGGCTTCACGCCCTATTGTCGATCCGGGGTGGCAGGCTGAGCCTTTGGTGAATTCTTCTTCGCGATGGGAAATGAGAGTGACATGTGCCCGACCAAACCCCTCCAGCGAGTCTCTCATTGGTTCCCCCTCTTGCAGTTCATCCTGCGGACAAATTGCAGACGGTACGAAAGAGGCATGGAAAGGCGCTGAGTCTCCAAGTGGGGAGATTGTTCGTAAGGGGGCCTGAATGGAGAACACGAGCACCAGGAGATGAAAAGTGAGGTGAGTTTCAGAAAGCTTTCCCGATCCCACGGTGTAGCATCCGCTGGGTTAACAATGAGTGCTTTCGCTGTCGGAAGATTGCGTTGAACTTGGAGAGTTGGGATCCATGGAATGGGGAGCACGCAGGATTCCTTTCAAGGGTCTGCATTTGCTTTCCCAACCTCACCAATCGTCTCAGCCCCAAGAGTGTCCAGCCTTATGTCTTCTGCCGCTGGGGCTGTAGATGTGGACAATCCTGGTTGCATGCCAGTCCCTGAACGCATTTTGGAAGAATTTCTCTCTGTTTTGCCCTGCTTGTTTCTTCTTTGTGTTGGAAATGTATCCTCAGAATGGGTCTGAGCTGATTTTCCCTGCTGTTTTTAGGCCGCTTTACACACACTTGATGCACTTACACAGAGATATCAAGACTTAGCTTTTAAGATGCTTACTAGTCGGATAGATACTTGTGCGATGAACAGGGTCTGGTGAGTCCAGTTGATTGAGCAAGGAGTAGGTCGTGTCCATTCCATATTCGGTTTTCGGAAGGGTATCTGTGCTCATTTCAAACTCGAGTTTTATGCGTCACCCCACCTCACCTTTCCCCTGAAGCAGGCCTAAGTGTGTTTTCTAAAAGGGTGACTCTGTTCTGTTTGGGGATTCAGTTCATGGGGAGCGATTTTTACATTCCCTCGATAAGTGATATCATAAGTTTCTGTCTTTGTGGGACTTATTTCACTGAGGATGATCGTACCTAAATCCACTCAGGATGCTGCTACCAGCCTCATGACGTGGATTTCATGGCTGAGTGACACTCCATTAGACCTACGTAGCACCACTTGTCCACTTGTCTTTGTCCACTTGTCCACTTGTCTTTGTCCACTTGCCTCTTTCCTGGGATATGAAACGTGTACCGGAGTCGAGGTTCTTGTCAAGACAGCAGCCCTCAACTTTGGGGTCCCTGTGTCTGGTTGATTTTTTCATTTTCCCAAGGTCAACGCCCATGTGTGGAAGTGCCCTATGCTCTGTGCTTCTGTGTTTTCCATGTTTTGGGAAAGAGGATACACTTGTGAAGATTGGATGTTGGCCATTGACATCCCGCCCATCAGCTTAACAAGGCTCCCTTGACTCCGTGGCCTGCCCTGCCTTTCTGGATTTTAGACTTTTTTTGCCTGGTCCTTTTGCCCTGGGGGGGGGGGGGGGCGAGAGATTTCTTTGTAGTGCTGATTTGCTCTCCCAGGTTGCTTGGTTGGCCAAAAAGGGCGTATGCGTTTTTTCCTGAATATATTCAGGAAAAAACGCATACGCCCTTTTTGGCCAACCGCATCATTGTCCACGTTCTGGCGCTTTTCATGTGCTATCGGGGCCATTCCGATGTACCCGTTGACATCCGTTTCCTGCAGTTCTGCCTTGCGTTCAACGCCTCTTCGTAGCCTGACCTCAATATATTTGGGGGCGATAGTTATCGTTTAGAACTCTGCAGGTTTGGGAAGTGCAGTGCCCCTGAGCTCCATTTCCCAAGTCGCTTTTTTGTGAGTGGGACGCAACACGGCTGGATGGCTTCACGCCCTATTGTCGATCCGGGGTGGCAGGCTGAGCCTTTGGTGAATTCTTCTTCGCGATGGGAAATGAGAGTGACATGTGCCCGACCAAACCCCTCCAGCGAGTCTCTCATTGGTTCCCCCTCTTGCAGTTCATCCTGCGGACAAATTGCAGACGGTACGAAAGAGGCATGGAAAGGCGCTGAGTCTCCAAGTGGGGAGATTGTTCGTAAGGGGGCCTGAATGGAGAACACGAGCACCAGGAGATGAAAAGTGAGGTGAGTTTCAGAAAGCTTTCCCGATCCCACGGTGTAGCATCCGCTGGGTTAACAATGAGTGCTTTCGCTGTCGGAAGATTGCGTTGAACTTGGAGAGTTGGGACCCATGGAATGGGGAGCACGCAGGATTCCTTTCAAGGGTCTGCATTTGCTTTCCCAACCTCACCAATCGTCTCAGCCCCAAGAGTGTCCAGCCTTATGTCTTCTGCCGCTGGGGCTGTAGATGTGGACAATCCTGGTTGCATGCCAGTCCCTGAACGCATTTTGGAAGAATTTCTCTCTGTTTTGCCCTGCTTGTTTCTTCTTTGTGTTGGAAATGTATCCTCAGAATGGGTCTGAGCTGATTTTCCCTGCTGTTTTTAGGCCGCTTTACACACACTTGATGCACTTACACAGAGATATCAAGACTTAGCTTTTAAGATGCTTACTAGTCGGATAGATACTTGTGCGATGAACAGGGTCTGGTGAGTCCAGTTGATTGAGCAAGGAGTAGGTCGTGTCCATTCCATATTCGGTTTTCGGAAGGGTATCTGTGCTCATTTCAAACTCGAGTTTTAGGCGTCACCCCACCTCACCTTTCCCCTGAAGCAGGCCTAAGTGTGTTTCCTAAAAGCGTGACTCTGTTCTGTTTGGGGATTCAGTTCATGGGGAGCGATTTTTACATTCCCTCGATAAGTGATATCATAAGTTTCTGTCTTTGTGGGACTTATTTCACTGAGGATGATCGTACCTAAATCCACTCAGGATGCTGCTACCAGCCTCATGACGTGGATTTCATGGCTGAGTGACACTCCATTGGACCTACGTAGCACCACTTGTCCACTTGTCCACTTGTCTTTGTCCACTTGTCCACTTGTCTTTGTCCACTTGGCTCTTTCCTGGGATATGAAACGTGTACCGGAGTCGAGGTTCTTGTCAAGACAGCAGCCCTCAACTTTGGGGTCCCTGTGTCTGGTTGATTTTTTCATTCTCCCAAGGTCAACGCCCATGTGTGGAAGTGCCCTATGCTCTGTGGTTCTGTGTTTTACATGTTTTGGGAAAGAGGATACACTTGTGAAGATTGGCTGTTGGCCATTGACATCCCGCCCATCAGCTTAACAAGGCTCCCTTGACTCCGTGGCCTGCCCTGCCTTTCAGGTGTTTAGACTTTTTTCGCCTGGCCCTTTTGCCCCGGGGATGGGGGGAGTGAGAGATTTCTTTGTAGTGCTGATTTGCTCTCCTAGGTTGCTTGGTTGGCCAAAAAGGGCGTATGCGTTTTTTCCTGAATATATTCAGGAAAAAACGCATACGCCCTTTTTGGCCAACCGCATCATTGTCCACGTTCTGGCGCTTTTCATGTGCTATCCGGGCCATTCCGATGTACCCGTTGACATCCGTTTCCTGCAGTTCTGCCTTGCGTTCAACGCCTCTTCGTAGCCTGACCTCAATATATTTGGGGGCGATAGTTATCGTTTAGAACTCTGCAGGTTTGGGAAGTGCAGTGCCCCTGAGCTCCATTTCCCAAGTCGCTTTTTTGTGAGTGGGACGCAACACGGCTGGATGGCTTCACGCCCTATTGTCGATCCGGGGTGGCAGGCTGAGCCTTTGGTGAATTCTTCTTCGCGATGGGAAATGAGAGTGACATGTGCCCGACCAAACACCTCCAGCGAGTCTCTCATTGGTTCCCCCTCTTGCAGTTCATCCTGCGGACAAATTGCAGACGGTACGAAAGAGGCATGGAAAGGCGCTGAGTCTCCAAGTGGGGAGATTGTTAGTAAGGGGGCCTGAATGGAGAACACGAGCACCAGGAGATGAAAAGTGAGGTGAGTTTCAGAAAGCTTTCCCGATCCCACGGTGTAGCGTCCGCTGGGTTTCCAATGAGTGCTTTCGCTGTCGGAAGATTGCGTTGAACCTGGAGAGTTGGGACCCATGGAATGGGGAGCACGCAGGATTCCTTTCAAGGGTCTGCATTTGCTTTCCCAACCTCACCAATCGTCTCAGCCCCAAGAGTGTCCAGCCTTATGTCTTCTGCCGCTGGGGTTGTAGATGTGGTCAATGCTGGTTGCATGCCAGTCCCTGAACGCATTTTGGAAGAATTTCTCTCTGTTTTGCCCTGCTTGTTTCTTCTTTGTGTTGGAAATGTATCCTCAGAATGGGTCTGAGCTGATTTTCCCTGCTGTTTTTAGGCCGCTTTACACACACTTGATGCACTTACACAGAGATATCAAGACTTAGCTTTTAAGATGCTTACTAGTCGGATAGATACTTGTGCGATGAACAGGGTCTGGTGAGTCCAGTTGATTGAGCAAGGAGTAGGTCGTGTCCATTCCATATTCGGTTTTCGGAAGGGTATCTGTGCTCATTTCAAACTCGAGTTTTATGCGTCACCCCACCTCACCTTTCCCCTGAAGCAGGCCTAAGTGTGTTTTCTAAAAGGGTGACTCTGTTCTGTTTGGGGATTCAGTTCATGGGGAGCGATTTTTACATTCCCTCGATAAGTGATATCATAAGTTTCTGTCTTTGTGGGACTTACTTCACTGAGGATGATCGTACCTAAATCCACTCAGGATGCTGCTACCAGCCTCATGACGTGGATTTCATGGCTGAGTGACACTCCATTGGACCTACGTAGCACCACTTGTCCACTTGTCTTTGTCCACTTGTCCACTTGTCTTTGTCCACTTGGCTCTTTCCTGGGATATGAAACGTGTACCGGAGTCGAGGTTCTTGTCAAGATAGCAGCCCTCAACTTTGGGGTCCCTGTGTCTGGTTGATTTTTTCATTTTCCCAAGGTCAACGCCCATGTGTGGAAGTGCCCTATGCTCTGTGGTTCTGTGTTTTACATGTTTTGGGAAAGAGGATACACTTGTGAAGATTGGCTGTTGGCCATTGACATCCCGCCCATCAGCTTAACAAGGCTCCGTTGACTCCATGGCCTGCCCTGCCTTTCTGGTTTTTAGACTTTTTTCGCCTGGCCCTTTTGCCCCGGGGGGGGGGGGAGAGATTTCTTTGTAGTGCTGATTTGCTCTCCCAGGTTGCTTGGTTGGCCAAAAAGGGCGTATGCGTTTTTTCCTGAATATATTCAGGAAAAAACGCATACGCCCTTTTTGGCCAACCGCATCATTGTCCACGTTCTGGCGCTTTTCATGTGCTATCGGGGCCATTCCCATGTACCCGTTGACATCCGTTTCCTGCAGTTCTGCCTTGCGTTCAACGCCTCTTCGTAGCCTGACCTCAATATATTTGGGGGCGATAGTTATCGTTTAGAACTCTGCAGGTTTGGGAAGTGCAGTGCCCCTGAGCTCCATTTCCCAAGTCGCTTTTTTGTGAGTGGGACGCAACACGGCTGGATGGCTTCACGCCCTATTGTCGATCCGGGGTGGCAGGCTGAGCCTTTGGTGAATTCTTCTTCGCGATGGGAAATGAGAGTGACATGTGCCCGACCAAACCCCTCCAGCGAGTCTCTCATTGGTTCCCCCTCTTGCAGTTCATCCTGCGGACAAATTGCAGACGGTACGAAAGAGGCATGGAAAGGCGCTGAGTCTCCAAGTGGGGAGATTGTTAGTAAGGGGGCCTGAATGGAGAACACGAGCACCAGGAGATGAAAAGTGAGGTGAGTTTCAGAAAGCTTTCCCGATCCCACGGTGTAGCGTCCGCTGGGTTTCCAATGAGTGCTTTCGCTGTCGGAAGATTGCGTTGAACCTGGAGAGTTGGGACCCATGGAATGGGGAGCACGCAGGATTCCTTTCAAGGGTCTGCATTTGCTTTCCCAACCTCACCAATCGTCTCAGCCCCAAGAGTGTCCAGCCTTATGTCTTCTGCCGCTGGGGCTGTAGATGTGGTCAATCCTGGTTGCATGCCAGTCCCTGAACGCATTTTGGAAGAATTTCTCTCTGTTTTGCCCTGCTTGTTTCTTCTTTGTGTTGGAAATGTATCCTCAGAATGGGTCTGAGCTGATTTTCCCTGCTGTTTTTAGGCTGCTTTACACACACTTGATGCACTTACACAGAGATATCAAGACTTAGCTTTTAAGATGCTTACTAGTCGGATAGATACTTGTGCGATGAACAGGGTCTGGTGAGTCCAGTTGATTGAGCAAGGAGTAGGTCGTGTCCATTCCATATTCGGTTTTCGGAAGGGTATCTGTGCTCATTTCAAACTCGAGTTTTATGCGTCACCCCACCTCACCTTTCCCCTGAAGCAGGCCTAAGTGTGTTTTCTAAAAGCGTGACTCTGTTCTGTTTGGGGATTCAGTTCATGGGGAGCGATTTTTACATTCCCTCGATAAGTGATATCATAAGTTTCTGTCTTTGTGGGACTTATTTCACTGAGGATGATCGTACCTAAATCCACTCAGTATGCTGCTACCAGCCTCATGACGTGGATTTCATGGCTGAGTGACACTCCATTGGACCTACGTAGCACCACTTGTCCACTTGTCCACTTGTCTTTGTCCACTTGTCCACTTGTCTTTGTCCACTTGGCTCTTTCCTGGGATATGAAACGTGTACCGGAGTCGAGGTTCTTGTCAAGACAGCAGCCCTCAACTTTGGGGTCCCTGTGTCTGGTTGATTTTTTCATTTTCCCAAGGTCAACCCCCATGTGTGGAAGTGCCCTATGCTCTGTGGTTCTGTGTTTTACATGTTTTGGGAAAGAGGATACACTTGTGAAGATTGGCTGTTGGCCATTGACATCCCGCCCATCAGCTTAACAAGGCTCCCTTGACTCCGTGGCCTGCCCTGCCTTTCTGGTTTTTAGACTTTTTTCGCCTGACCCTTTTGCCCCGGGGGGGGGGGCGGGGAGAGATTTCTTTGTAGTGCTGATTTGCTCTCCCAGGTTGTTTGGTTGGCCAAAAAGGGCGTATGCCATTTTTCCTGAATATATTCAGGTAAAAAGGCATACGCCCTTTTTGGCCAACCGCATCATTGTCCACGTTCTGGCGCTTTTCATGTGCTATCGGGGCCTTTCCGATGCACCCGTTGACATCCGTTTCCTGCAGTTCTGCCTTGCGTTCAACGCCTCTTCGTAGCCTGACCTCAATATATTTGGGGGCGATAGTTATCGTTTAGAACTCTGCAGGTTTGGGAAGTGCAGTGCCCCTGAGCTCCATTTCCCAAGTCGCTTTTTTGTGAGTGGGACGCAACACGGCTGGATGGCTTCACGCCCTATTGTCGATCCGGGGTGGCAGGCTGAGCCTTTGGTGAATTCTTCTTCGCGATGGGAAATGAGAGTGACATGTGCCCGACCAAACCCCTCCAGCGAGTCTCTCATTGGTTCCCCCTCTTGCAGTTCATCCTGCGGACAAATTGCAGACGGTACGAAAGAGGCATGGAAAGGCGCTGAGTCTCCAAGTGGGGAGATTGTTAGTAAGGGGGCCTGAATGGAGAACACGAGCACCAGGAGATGAAAAGTGAGGTGAGTTTCAGAAAGCTTTCCCGATCCCACGGTGTAGCGTCCGCTGGGTTTCCAATGAGTGCTTTCGCTGTCGGAAGATTGCGTTGAACCTGGAGAGTTGGGACCCATGGAATGGGGAGCACGCAGGATTCCTTTCAAGGGTCTGCATTTGCTTTCCCAACCTCACCAATCGTCTCAGCCCCAAGAGTGTCCAGCCTTATGTCTTCTGCCGCTGGGGCTGTAGATGTGGTCAATGCTGGTTGCATGCCAGTCCCTGAACGCATTTTGGAAGAATTTCTCTCTGTTTTGCCCTGCTTGTTTCTTCTTTGTGTTGGAAATGTATCCTCAGAATGGGTCTGAGCTGATTTTCCCTGCTGTTTTTAGGCCGCTTTACACACACTTGATGCACTTACACAGAGATATCAAGACGTAGCTTTTAAGATGCTTACTAGTCGGATAGATACTTGTGCGATGCACAGGGTCTGGTGAGTCCAGTTGATTGAGCAAGGAGTAGGTCGTGTCCATTCCATATTCGGTTTTCGGAAGGGTATCTGTGCTCATTTCAAACTCGAGTTTTATGCGTCACCCCACCTCACCTTTCCCCTGAAGCAGGCCTAAGTGTGTTTCCTAAAAGCGTGACTCTGTTCTGTTTGAGGATTCAGTTCATGGGGAGCGATTTTTACATTCCCTCGATAAGTGATATCATAAGTTTCTGTCTTTGTGGGACTTATTTCACTGAGGATGATCGTACCTAAATCCACTCAGGATGCTGCTACCAGCCTCATGACGTGGATTTCATGGCTGAGTGACACTCCATTGGACCTACGTAGCACCACTTGTCCACTTGACCACTTGTCTTTGTCCACTTGTCCACTTGTCTTTGTCCACTTGCCTCTTTCCTGGGATATGAAACGTGTACCGGAGTCGAGGTTCTTGTCAAGACAGCAGCCCTCAACTTTGGGGTCCCTGTGTCTGGTTGATTTTTTCATTTTCCCAAGGTCAACGCCCATGTGTGGAAGTGCCCTATGCTCTGTGCTTCTGTGTTTTCCATGTTTTGGGAAAGAGGATACACTTGTGAAGATTGGCTGTTGGCCATTGACATCCCGCCCATCAGCTTAACAAGGCTCCCTTGACTCCGTGGCCTGCCCTGCCTTTCTGGTTTTTAGACTTTTTTTGCCTGGTCCTTTTGCCCTGGGGGGGGGGGGGCGAGAGATTTCTTTGTAGTGCTGATTTGCTCTCCCAGGTTGCTTGGTTGGCCAAAAAGGGCGTATGCGTTTTTTCCTGAATATATTCAGGAAAAAACGCATACGCCCTTTTTGGCCAACCGCATCATTGTCCACGTTCTGGCGCTTTTCATGTGCTATCGGGGCCATTCCGATGTACCCGTTGACATCCGTTTCCTGCAGTTCTGCCTTGCGTTCAACGCCTCTTCGTAGCCTGACCTCAATATATTTGGGGGCGATAGTTATCGTTTAGAACTCTGCAGGTTTGGGAAGTGCAGTGCCCCTGAGCTCCATTTCCCAAGTCGCTTTTTTGTGAGTGGGACGCAACACGGCTGGATGGCTTCACGCCCTATTGTCGATCCGGGGTGGCAGGCTGAGCCTTTGGTGAATTCTTCTTCGCGATGGGAAATGAGAGTGACATGTGCCCGACCAAACCCCTCCAGCGAGTCTCTCATTGGTTCCCCCTCTTGCAGTTCATCCTGCGGACAAATTGCAGACGGTACGAAAGAGGCATGGAAAGGCGCTGAGTCTCCAAGTGGGGAGATTGTTCGTAAGGGGGCCTGAATGGAGAACACGAGCACCAGGAGATGAAAAGTGAGATGAGTTTCAGAAAGCTTTCCCGATCCCACGGTGTAGCATCTGCTGGGTTAACAATGAGTGCTTTCGCTGTCGGAAGATTGCGTTGAACTTGGAGAGTTGGGACCCATGGAATGGGGAGCACGCAGGATTCCTTTCAAGGGTCTGCATTTGCTTTCCCAACCTCACCAATCGTCTCAGCCCCAAGAGTGTCCAGCCTTATGTCTTCTGCCGCTGGGGCTGTAGATGTGGACAATCCTGGTTGCATGCCAGTCCCTGAACGCATTTTGGAAGAATTTCTCTCTGTTTTGCCCTGCTTGTTTCTTCTTTGTGTTGGAAATGTATCCTCAAAATTGGTCTGAGCTGATTTTCCCTGCTGTTTTTAGGCCGCTTTACACACACTTGATGCACTTACACAGAGATATCAAGACTTAGCTTTTAAGATGCTTACTAGTCGGATAGATACTTGTGCGATGAACAGGGTCTGGTGAGTCCAGTTGATTGAGCAAGGAGTAGGTCGTGTCCATTCCATATTCGGTTTTCGGAAGGGTATCTGTGCTCATTTCAAACTCGAGTTTTAGGCGTCACCCCACCTCACCTTTCCCCTGAAGCAGGCCTAAGTGTGTTTCCTAAAAGCGTGACTCTGTTCTGTTTGGGGATTCAGTTCATGGGGAGCGATTTTTACATTCCCTCGATAAGTGATATCATAAGTTTCTGTCTTTGTGGGACTTATTTCACTGAGGATGATCGTACCTAAATCCACTCAGGATGCTGCTACCAGCCTCATGACGTGGATTTCATGGCTGAGTGACACTCCATTGGACCTACGTAGCACCACTTGTCCACTTGTCCACTTGTCTTTGTCCACTTGTCCACTTGTCTTTGTCCACTTGGCTCTTTCCTGGGATATGAAACGTGTACCGGAGTCGAGGTTCTTGTCAAGACAGCAGCCCTCAACTTTGGGGTCCCTGTGTCTGGTTGATTTTTTCATTCTCCCAAGGTCAACGCCCATGTGTGGAAGTGCCCTATGCTCTGTGGTTCTGTGTTTTACATGTTTTGGGAAAGAGGATACACTTGTGAAGATTGGCTGTTGGCCATTGACATCCCGCCCATCAGCTTAACAAGGCTCCCTTGACTCCGTGGCCTGCCCTGCCTTTCAGGTGTTTAGACTTTTTTCGCCTGGCCCTTTTGCCCCGGGGATGGGGGGAGTGAGAGATTTCTTTGTAGTGCTGATTTGCTCTCCCAGGTTGCTTGGTTGGCCAAAAAGGGCGTATGCGTTTTTTCCTGAATATATTCAGGAAAAAACGCATACGCCCTTTTTGGCCAACCGCATCATTGTCCACGTTCTGGCGCTTTTCATGTGCTATCGGGGCCATTCCGATGTACCCGTTGACATCCGTTTCCTGCAGTTCTGCCTTGCGTTCAACGCCTCTTCGTAGCCTGACCTCAATATATTTGGGGGCGATAGTTATCGTTTAGAACTCTGCAGGTTTGGGAAGTGCAGTGCCCCTGAGCTCCATTTCCCAAGTCGCTTTTTTGTGAGTGGGACGCAACACGGCTGGATGGCTTCACGCCCTATTGTCGATCCGGGGTGGCAGGCTGAGCCTTTGGTGAATTCTTCTTCGCGATGGGAAATGAGAGTGACATGTGCCCGACCAAACCCCTCCAGCGAGTCTCTCATTGGTTCCCCCTCTTGCAGTTCATCCTGCGGACAAATTGCAGACGGTACGAAAGAGGCATGGAAAGGCGCTGAGTCTCCAAGTGGGGAGATTGTTAGTAAGGGGGCCTGAATGGAGAACACGAGCACCAGGAGATGAAAAGTGAGGTGAGTTTCAGAAAGCTTTCCCGATCCCACGGTGTAGCGTCCGCTGGGTTTCCAATGAGTGCTTTCGCTGTCGGAAGATTGCGTTGAACCTGGAGAGTTGGGACCCATGGAATGGGGAGCACGCAGGATTCCTTTCAAGGGTCTGCATTTGCTTTCCCAACCTCACCAATCGTCTCAGCCCCAAGAGTGTCCAGCCTTATGTCTTCTGCCGCTGGGGTTGTAGATGTGGTCAATGCTGGTTGCATGCCAGTCCCTGAACGCATTTTGGAAGAATTTCTCTCTGTTTTGCCCTGCTTGTTTCTTCTTTGTGTTGGAAATGTATCCTCAGAATGGGTCTGAGCTGATTTTCCCTGCTGTTTTTAGGCCGCTTTACACACACTTGATGCACTTACACAGAGATATCAAGACTTAGCTTTTAAGATGCTTACTAGTCGGATAGATACTTGTGCGATGAACAGGGTCTGGTGAGTCCAGTTGATTGAGCAAGGAGTAGGTCGTGTCCATTCCATATTCGGTTTTCGGAAGGGTATCTGTGCTCATTTCAAACTCGAGTTTTATGCGTCACCCCACCTCACCTTTCCCCTGAAGCAGGCCTAAGTGTGTTTTCTAAAAGGGTGACTCTGTTCTGTTTGGGGATTCAGTTCATGGGGAGCGATTTTTACATTCCCTCGATAAGTGATATCATAAGTTTCTGTCTTTGTGGGACTTACTTCACTGAGGATGATCGTACCTAAATCCACTCAGGATGCTGCTACCAGCCTCATGACGTGGATTTCATGGCTGAGTGACACTCCATTGGACCTACGTAGCACCACTTGTCCACTTGTCCACTTGTCTTTGTCCACTTGTCCACTTGTCTTTGTCCACTTGGCTCTTTCCTGGGATATGAAACGTGTACCGGAGTCGAGGTTCTTGTCAAGACAGCAGCCCTCAACATTGGGGTCCCTGTGTCTGGTTGATTTTTTCATTTTCCCAAGGTCAACGCCCATGTGTGGAAGTGCCCTATGCTCTGTGGTTCTGTGTTTTCCATGTTTTGGGAAAGAGGATACACTTGTGAAGATTGGCTGTTGGCCATTGACATCCCGCCCATCAGCTTAACAAGGCTCCGTTGACTCCGTGGCCTGCCCTGCCTTTCTGGTTTTTAGACTTTTTTCGCCTGGCCCTTTTGCCCCGGGGGGGGGGGGGGAGAGATTTCTTTGTAGTGCTGATTTGCTCTCCCAGGTTGCTTGGTTGGCCAAAAAGGGCGTATGCGTTTTTTCCTGAATATATTCAGGAAAAAACGCATACGCCCTTTTTGGCCAACCGCATCATTGTCCACGTTCTGGCGCTTTTCATGTGCTATCGGGGCCATTCCGATGTACCCGTTGACATCCGTTTCCTGCAGTTCTGCCTTGCGTTCAACGCCTCTTCGTAGCCTGACCTCAATATATTTGGGGGCGATAGTTATCGTTTAGAACTCTGCAGGTTTGGGAAGTGCAGTGCCCCTGAGCTCCATTTCCCAAGTCGCTTTTTTGTGAGTGGGACGCAACACGGCTGGATGGCTTCACGCCCTATTGTCGATCCGGGGTGGCAGGCTGAGCCTTTGGTGAATTCTTCTTCGCGATGGGAAATGAGAGTGACATGTGCCCGACCAAACCCCTCCAGCGAGTCTCTCATTGGTTCCCCCTCTTGCAGTTCATCCTGCGGACAAATTGCAGACGGTACGAAAGAGGCATGGAAAGGCGCTGAGTCTCCAAGTGGGGAGATTGTTAGTAAGGGGGCCTGAATGGAGAACACGAGCACCAGGAGATGAAAAGTGAGGTGAGTTTCAGAAAGCTTTCCCGATCCCACGGTGTAGCGTCCGCTGGGTTTCCAATGAGTGCTTTCGCTGTCGGAAGATTGCGTTGAACCTGGAGAGTTGGGACCCATGGAATGGGGAGCATGCAGGATTCCTTTCAAGGGTCTGCATTTGCTTTCCCAACCTCACCAATCGTCTCAGCCCCAAGAGTGTCCAGCCTTATGTCTTCTGCCGCTGGGGCTGTAGATGTGGTCAATGCTGGTTGCATGCCAGTCCCTGAACGCATTTTGGAAGAATTTCTCTCTGTTTTGCCCTGCTTGTTTCTTCTTTGTGTTGGAAATGTATCCTCAGAATGGGTCTGAGCTGATTTTCCCTGCTGTTTTTAGGCTGCTTTACACACACTTGATGCACTTACACAGAGATATCAAGACTTAGCTTTTAAGATGCTTACTAGTCGGATAGATACTTGTGCGATGAACAGGGTCTGGTGAGTCCAGTTGATTGAGCAAGGAGTAGGTCGTGTCCATTCCATATTCGGTTTTCGGAAGGGTATCTGTGCTCATTTCAAACTCGAGTTTTATGCGTCACCCCACCTCACCTTTCCCCTGAAGCAGGCCTAAGTGTGTTTTCTAAAAGCGTGACTCTGTTCTGTTTGGGGATTCAGTTCATGGGGAGCGATTTTTACATTCCCTCGATAAGTGATATCATAAGTTTCTGTCTTTGTGGGACTTATTTCACTGAGGATGATCGTACCTAAATCCACTCAGTATGCTGCTACCAGCCTCATGACGTGGATTTCATGGCTGAGTGACACTCCATTGGACCTACGTAGCACCACTTGTCCACTTGTCCACTTGTCTTTGTCCACTTGTCCACTTGTCTTTGTCCACTTGGCTCTTTCCTGGGATATGAAACGTGTACCGGAGTCGAGGTTCTTGTCAAGACAGCAGCCCTCAACTTTGGGGTCCCTGTGTCTGGTTGATTTTTTCATTTTCCCAAGGTCAACCCCCATGTGTGGAAGTGCCCTATGCTCTGTGGTTCTGTGTTTTCCATGTTTTGGGAAAGAGGATACACTTGTGAAGATTGGCTGTTGGCCATTGACATCCCGCCCATCAGCTTAACAAGGCTCCCTTGACTCCGTGGCCTGCCCTGCCTTTCTGGTTTTTAGACTTTTTTCGCCTGACCCTTTTGCCCCGGGGGGGGGGGCGGGGAGAGATTTCTTTGTAGTGCTGATTTGCTCTCCCAGGTTGTTTGGTTGGCCAAAAAGGGCGTATGCCATTTTTCCTGAATATATTCAGGTAAAAAGGCATACGCCCTTTTTGGCCAACCGCATCATTGTCCACGTTCTGGCGCTTTTCATGTGCTATCGGGGCCTTTCCGATGCACCCGTTGACATCCGTTTCCTGCAGTTCTGCCTTGCGTTCAACGCCTCTTCGTAGCCTGACCTCAATATATTTGGGGGCGATAGTTATCGTTTAGAACTCTGCAGGTTTGGGAAGTGCAGTGCCCCTGAGCTCCATTTCCCAAGTCGCTTTTTTGTGAGTGGGACGCAACACGGCTGGATGGCTTCACGCCCTATTGTCGATCCGGGGTGGCAGGCTGAGCCTTTGGTGAATTCTTCTTCGCGATGGGAAATGAGAGTGACATGTGCACGACCAAACCCCTCCAGCGAGTCTCTCATTGGTTCCCCCTCTTGCAGTTCATCCTGCGGACAAATTGCAGACGGTATGAAAGAGGTATGGAAAGGCGCTGAGTCTTCAAGTGGGGAGATTGTTAGTAAGGGGGCCTGAATGGAGAACACGAGCACCAGGAGATGAAAAGTGAGGTGAGTTTCAGAAAGCTTTCCCGATCCCACGGTGTAGCGTCCGCTGGGTTTCCAATGAGTGCTTTCGCTGTCGGAAGATTGCGTTGAACCTGGAGAGTTGGGACCCATGGAATGGGGAGCACGCAGGATTCCTTTCAAGGGTCTGCATTTGCTTTCCCAACCTCACCAATCGTCTCAGCCCCAAGAGTGTCCAGCCTTATGTCTTCTGCCGCTGGGGCTGTAGATGTGGTCAATGCTGGTTGCATGCCAGTCCCTGAACGCATTTTGGAAGAATTTCTCTCTGTTTTGCCCTGCTTGTTTCTTCTTTGTGTTGGAAATGTATCCTCAGAATGGGTCTGAGCTGATTTTCCCTGCTGTTTTTAGGCCGCTTTACACACACTTGATGCACTTACACAGAGATATCAAGACGTAGCTTTTAAGATGCTTACTAGTCGGATAGATACTTGTGCGATGCACAGGGTCTGGTGAGTCCAGTTGATTGAGCAAGGAGTAGGTCGTGTCCATTCCATATTCGGTTTTCGGAAGGGTATCTGTGCTCATTTCAAACTCGAGTTTTATGCGTCACCCCACCTCACCTTTCCCCTGAAGCAGGCCTAAGTGTGTTTCCTAAAAGCGTGACTCTGTTCTGTTTGGGGATTCAGTTCATGGGGAGCGATTTTTACATTCCCTCGATAAGTGATATCATAAGTTTCTGTCTTTGTGGGACTTATTTCACTGAGGATGATCGTACCTAAATCCACTCAGGATGCTGCTACCAGCCTCATGACGTGGATTTCATGGCTGAGTGACACTCCATTGGACCTACGTAGCACCACTTGTCCACTTGACCACTTGTCTTTGTCCACTTGTCCACTTGTCTTTGTCCACTTGGCTCTTTCCTGGGATATGAAACGTGTACCGGAGTCGAGGTTCTTGTCAAGACAGCAGCCCTCAACTTTGGGGTCCCTGTGTCTGGTTGATTTTTTCATTTTCCCAAGGTCAACGCCCATGTGTGGAAGTGCCCTATGCTCTGTGCTTCTGTGTTTTCCATGTTTTGGGAAAGAGGATACACTTGTGAAGATTGGATGTTGGCCATTGACATCCCGCCCATCAGCTTAACAAGGCTCCCTTGACTCCGTGGCCTGCCCTGCCTTTCTGGATTTTAGACTTTTTTTGCCTGGTCCTTTTGCCCTGGGGGGGGGGGGCGAGAGATTTCTTTGTAGTGCTGATTTGCTCTCCCAGGTTGCTTGGTTGGCCAAAAAGGGCGTATGCGTTTTTTCCTGAATATATTCAGGAAAAAACGCATACGCCCTTTTTGGCCAACCGCATCATTGTCCACGTTCTGGCGCTTTTCATGTGCTATCGGGGCCATTCCGATGTACCCGTTGACATCCGTTTCCTGCAGTTCTGCCTTGCGTTCAACGCCTCTTCGTAGCCTGACCTCAATATATTTGGGGGCGATAGTTATCGTTTAGAACTCTGCAGGTTTGGGAAGTGCAGTGCCCCTGAGCTCCATTTCCCAAGTCGCTTTTTTGTGAGTGGGACGCAACACGGCTGGATGGCTTCACGCCCTATTGTCGATCCGGGGTGGCAGGCTGAGCCTTTGGTGAATTCTTCTTCGCGATGGGAAATGAGAGTGACATGTGCCCGACCAAACCCCTCCAGCGAGTCTCTCATTGGTTCCCCCTCTTGCAGTTCATCCTGCGGACAAATTGCAGACGGTACGAAAGAGGCATGGAAAGGCGCTGAGTCTCCAAGTGGGGAGATTGTTCGTAAGGGGGCCTGAATGGAGAACACGAGCACCAGGAGATGAAAAGTGAGGTGAGTTTCAGAAAGCTTTCCCGATCCCACGGTGTAGCATCCGCTGGGTTAACAATGAGTGCTTTCGCTGTCGGAAGATTGCGTTGAACTTGGAGAGTTGGGACCCATGGAATGGGGAGCACGCAGGATTCCTTTCAAGGGTCTGCATTTGCTTTCCCAACCTCACCAATCGTCTCAGCCCCAAGAGTGTCCAGCCTTATGTCTTCTGCCGCTGGGGCTGTAGATGTGGACAATCCTGGTTGCATGCCAGTCCCTGAACGCATTTTGGAAGAATTTCTCTCTGTTTTGCCCTGCTTGTTTCTTCTTTGTGTTGGAAATGTATCCTCAGAATGGGTCTGAGCTGATTTTCCCTGCTGTTTTTAGGCCGCTTTACACACACTTGATGCACTTACACAGAGATATCAAGACGTAGCTTTTAAGATGCTTACTAGTCGGATAGATACTTGTGCGATGCACAGGGTCTGGTGAGTCCAGTTGATTGAGCAAGGAGTAGGTCGTGTCCATTCCATATTCGGTTTTCGGAAGGGTATCTGTGCTCATTTCAAACTCGAGTTTTATGCGTCACCCCACCTCACCTTTCCCCTGAAGCAGGCCTAAGTGTGTTTCCTAAAAGCGTGACTCTGTTCTGTTTGAGGATTCAGTTCATGGGGAGCGATTTTTACATTCCCTCGATAAGTGATATCATAAGTTTCTGTCTTTGTGGTACTTATTTCACTGAGGATGATCGTACCTAAATCCACTCAGGATGCTGCTACCAGCCTCATGACGTGGATTTCATGGCTGAGTGACACTCCATTGGACCTACGTAGCACCACTTGTCCACTTGACCACTTGTCTTTGTCCACTTGTCCACTTGTCTTTGTCCACTTGCCTCTTTCCTGGGATATGAAACGTGTACCGGAGTCGAGGTTCTTGTCAAGACAGCAGCCCTCAACTTTGGGGTCCCTGTGTCTGGTTGATTTTTTCATTTTCCCAAGGTCAACGCCCATGTGTGGAAGTGCCCTATGCTCTGTGCTTCTGTGTTTTCCATGTTTTGGGAAAGAGGATACACTTGTGAAGATTGGCTGTTGGCCATTGACATCCCGCCCATCAGCTTAACAAGGCTCCCTTGACTCCGTGGCCTGCCCTGCCTTTCTGGATTTTAGACTTTTTTTGCCTGGTCCTTTTGCCCTGGGGGGGGGGGCGAGAGATTTCTTTGTAGTGCTGATTTGCTCTCCCAGGTTGCTTGGTTGGCCAAAAAGGGCGTATGCGTTTTTTCCTGAATATATTCAGGAAAAAACGCATACGCCCTTTTTGGCCAACCGCATCATTGTCCACGTTCTGGCGCTTTTCATGTGCTATCGGGGCCATTCCGATGTACCCGTTGACATCCGTTTCCTGCAGTTCTGCCTTGCGTTCAACGCCTCTTCGTAGCCTGACCTCAATATATTTGGGGGCGATAGTTATCGTTTAGAACTCTGCAGGTTTGGGAAGTGCAGTGCCCCTGAGCTCCATTTCCCAAGTCGCTTTTTTGTGAGTGGGACGCAACACGGCTGGATGGCTTCACGCCCTATTGTCGATCCGGGGTGGCAGGCTGAGCCTTTGGTGAATTCTTCTTCGCGATGGGAAATGAGAGTGACATGTGCCCGACCAAACCCCTCCAGCGAGTCTCTCATTGGTTCCCCCTCTTGCAGTTCATCCTGCGGACAAATTGCAGACGGTACGAAAGAGGCATGGAAAGGCGCTGAGTCTCCAAGTGGGGAGATTGTTCGTAAGGGGGCCTGAATGGAGAACACGAGCACCAGGAGATGAAAAGTGAGGTGAGTTTCAGAAAGCTTTCCCGATCCCACGGTGTAGCATCCGCTGGGTTAACAATGAGTGCTTTCGCTGTCGGAAGATTGCGTTGAACTTGGAGAGTTGGGATCCATGGAATGGGGAGCACGCAGGATTCCTTTCAAGGGTCTGCATTTGCTTTCCCAACCTCACCAATCGTCTCAGCCCCAAGAGTGTCCAGCCTTATGTCTTCTGCCGCTGGGGCTGTAGATGTGGACAATCCTGGTTGCATGCCAGTCCCTGAACGCATTTTGGAAGAATTTCTCTCTGTTTTGCCCTGCTTGTTTCTTCTTTGTGTTGGAAATGTATCCTCAGAATGGGTCTGAGCTGATTTTCCCTGCTGTTTTTAGGCCGCTTTACACACACTTGATGCACTTACACAGAGATATCAAGACTTAGCTTTTAAGATGCTTACTAGTCGGATAGATACTTGTGCGATGAACAGGGTCTGGTGAGTCCAGTTGATTGAGCAAGGAGTAGGTCGTGTCCATTCCATATTCGGTTTTCGGAAGGGTATCTGTGCTCATTTCAAACTCGAGTTTTATGCGTCACCCCACCTCACCTTTCCCCTGAAGCAGGCCTAAGTGTGTTTCCTAAAAGCGTGACTCTGTTCTGTTTGGGGATTCAGTTCATGGGGAGCGATTTTTACATTCCCTCGATAAGTGATATCATAAGTTTCTGTCTTTGTGGGACTTATTTCACTGAGGATGATCGTACCTAAATCCACTCAGGATGCTGCTACCAGCCTCATGACGTGGATTTCATGGCTGAGTGACACTCCATTAGACCTACGTAGCACCACTTGTCCACTTGTCTTTGTCCACTTGTCCACTTGTCTTTGTCCACTTGCCTCTTTCCTGGGATATGAAACGTGTACCGGAGTCGAGGTTCTTGTCAAGACAGCAGCCCTCAACTTTGGGGTCCCTGTGTCTGGTTGATTTTTTCATTTTCCCAAGGTCAACGCCCATGTGTGGAAGTGCCCTATGCTCTGTGCTTCTGTGTTTTCCATGTTTTGGGAAAGAGGATACACTTGTGAAGATTGGATGTTGGCCATTGACATCCCGCCCATCAGCTTAACAAGGCTCCCTTGACTCCGTGGCCTGCCCTGCCTTTCTGGATTTTAGACTTTTTTTGCCTGGTCCTTTTGCCCTGGGGGGGGGGGGGGGGGGGCGAGAGATTTCTTTGTAGTGCTGATTTGCTCTCCCAGGTTGCTTGGTTGGCCAAAAAGGGCGTATGCGTTTTTTCCTGAATATATTCAGGAAAAAACGCATACGCCCTTTTTGGCCAACCGCATCATTGTCCACGTTCTGGCGCTTTTCATGTGCTATCGGGGCCATTCCGATGTACCCGTTGACATCCGTTTCCTGCAGTTCTGCCTTGCGTTCAACGCCTCTTCGTAGCCTGACCTCAATATATTTGGGGGCGATAGTTATCGTTTAGAACTCTGCAGGTTTGGGAAGTGCAGTGCCCCTGAGCTCCATTTCCCAAGTCGCTTTTTTGTGAGTGGGACGCAACACGGCTGGATGGCTTCACGCCCTATTGTCGATCCGGGGTGGCAGGCTGAGCCTTTGGTGAATTCTTCTTCGCGATGGGAAATGAGAGTGACATGTGCCCGACCAAACCCCTCCAGCGAGTCTCTCATTGGTTCCCCCTCTTGCAGTTCATCCTGCGGACAAATTGCAGACGGTACGAAAGAGGCATGGAAAGGCGCTGAGTCTCCAAGTGGGGAGATTGTTCGTAAGGGGGCCTGAATGGAGAACACGAGCACCAGGAGATGAAAAGTGAGGTGAGTTTCAGAAAGCTTTCCCGATCCCACGGTGTAGCGTCCGCTGGGTTAACAATGAGTGCTTTCGCTGTCGGAAGATTGCGTTGAACTTGGAGAGTTGGGACCCATGGAATGGGGAGCACGCAGGATTCCTTTCAAGGGTCTGCATTTGCTTTCCCAACCTCACCAATCGTCTCAGCCCCAAGAGTGTCCAGCCTTATGTCTTCTGCCGCTGGGGCTGTAGATGTGGACAATCCTGGTTGCATGCCAGTCCCTGAACGCATTTTGGAAGAATTTCTCTCTGTTTTGCCCTGCTTGTTTCTTCTTTGTGTTGGAAATGTATCCTCAGAATGGGTCTGAGCTGATTTTCCCTGCTGTTTTTAGGCCGCTTTACACACACTTGATGCACTTACACAGAGATATCAAGACTTAGCTTTTAAGATGCTTACTAGTCGGATAGATACTTGTGCGATGAACAGGGTCTGGTGAGTCCAGTTGATTGAGCAAGGAGTAGGTCGTGTCCATTCCATATTCGGTTTTCGGAAGGGTATCTGTGCTCATTTCAAACTCGAGTTTTAGGCGTCACCCCACCTCACCTTTCCCCTGAAGCAGGCCTAAGTGTGTTTCCTAAAAGCGTGACTCTGTTCTGTTTGGGGATTCAGTTCATGGGGAGCGATTTTTACATTCCCTCGATAAGTGATATCATAAGTTTCTGTCTTTGTGGGACTTATTTCACTGAGGATGATCGTACCTAAATCCACTCAGGATGCTGCTACCAGCCTCATGACGTGGATTTCATGGCTGAGTGACACTCCATTGGACCTACGTAGCACCACTTGTCCACTTGTCCACTTGTCTTTGTCCACTTGTCCACTTGTCTTTGTCCACTTGGCTCTTTCCTGGGATATGAAACGTGTACCGGAGTCGAGGTTCTTGTCAAGACAGCAGCCCTCAACTTTGGGGTCCCTGTGTCTGGTTGATTTTTTCATTCTCCCAAGGTCAACGCCCATGTGTGGAAGTGCCCTATGCTCTGTGGTTCTGTGTTTTACATGTTTTGGGAAAGAGGATACACTTGTGAAGATTGGCTGTTGGCCATTGACATCCCGCCCATCAGCTTAACAAGGCTCCCTTGACTCCGTGGCCTGCCCTGCCTTTCAGGTGTTTAGACTTTTTTCGCCTGGCCCTTTTGCCCCGGGGATGGGGGGAGTGAGAGATTTCTTTGTAGTGCTGATTTGCTCTCCCAGGTTGCTTGGTTGGCCAAAAAGGGCGTATGCGTTTTTTCCTGAATATATTCAGGAAAAAACGCATACGCCCTTTTTGGCCAACCACATCATTGTCCACGTTCTGGCGCTTTTCATGTGCTATCGGGGCCATTCCGATGTACCCGTTGACATCCGTTTCCTGCAGTTCTGCCTTGCGTTCAACGCCTCTTCGTAGCCTGACCTCAATATATTTGGGGGCGATAGTTATCGTTTAGAACTCTGCAGGTTTGGGAAGTGCAGTGCCCCTGAGCTCCATTTCCCAAGTCGCTTTTTTGTGAGTGGGACGCAACACGGCTGGATGGCTTCACGCCCTATTGTCGATCCGGGGTGGCAGGCTGAGCCTTTGGTGAATTCTTCTTCGCGATGGGAAATGAGAGTGACATGTGCCCGACCAAACACCTCCAGCGAGTCTCTCATTGGTTCCCCCTCTTGCAGTTCATCCTGCGGACAAATTGCAGACGGTACGAAAGAGGCATGGAAAGGCGCTGAGTCTCCAAGTGGGGAGATTGTTAGTAAGGGGGCCTGAATGGAGAACACGAGCACCAGGAGATGAAAAGTGAGGTGAGTTTCAGAAAGCTTTCCCGATCCCACGGTGTAGCGTCCGCTGGGTTTCCAATGAGTGCTTTCGCTGTCGGAAGATTGCGTTGAACCTGGAGAGTTGGGACCCATGGAATGGGGAGCACGCAGGATTCCTTTCAAGGGTCTGCATTTGCTTTCCCAACCTCACCAATCGTCTCAGCCCCAAGAGTGTCCAGCCTTATGTCTTCTGCCGCTGGGGTTGTAGATGTGGTCAATGCTGGTTGCATGCCAGTCCCTGAACGCATTTTGGAAGAATTTCTCTCTGTTTTGCCCTGCTTGTTTCTTCTTTGTGTTGGAAATGTATCCTCAGAATGGGTCTGAGCTGATTTTCCCTGCTGTTTTTAGGCCGCTTTACACACACTTGATGCACTTACACAGAGATATCAAGACTTAGCTTTTAAGATGCTTACTAGTCGGATAGATACTTGTGCGATGAACAGGGTCTGGTGAGTCCAGTTGATTGAGCAAGGAGTAGGTCGTGTCCATTCCATATTCGGTTTTCGGAAGGGTATCTGTGCTCATTTCAAACTCGAGTTTTATGCGTCACCCCACCTCACCTTTCCCCTGAAGCAGGCCTAAGTGTGTTTTCTAAAAGGGTGACTCTGTTCTGTTTGGGGATTCAGTTCATGGGGAGCGATTTTTACATTCCCTCGATAAGTGATATCATAAGTTTCTGTCTTTGTGGGACTTACTTCACTGAGGATGATCGTACCTAAATCCACTCAGGATGCTGCTACCAGCCTCATGACGTGGATTTCATGGCTGAGTGACACTCCATTGGACCTACGTAGCACCACTTGTCCACTTGTCTTTGTCCACTTGTCCACTTGTCTTTGTCCACTTGGCTCTTTCCTGGGATATGAAACGTGTACCGGAGTCGAGGTTCTTGTCAAGATAGCAGCCCTCAACTTTGGGGTCCCTGTGTCTGGTTGATTTTTTCATTTTCCCAAGGTCAACGCCCATGTGTGGAAGTGCCCTATGCTCTGTGGTTCTGTGTTTTACATGTTTTGGGAAAGAGGATACACTTGTGAAGATTGGCTGTTGGCCATTGACATCCCGCCCATCAGCTTAACAAGGCTCCGTTGACTCCATGGCCTGCCCTGCCTTTCTGGTTTTTAGACTTTTTTCGCCTGGCCCTTTTGCCCCGGGGGGGGGGGAGAGATTTCTTTGTAGTGCTGATTTGCTCTCCCAGGTTGCTTGGTTGGCCAAAAAGGGCGTATGCGTTTTTTCCTGAATATATTCAGGAAAAAACGCATACGCCCTTTTTGGCCAACCGCATCATTGTCCACGTTCTGGCGCTTTTCATGTGCTATCGGGGCCATTCCCATGTACCCGTTGACATCCGTTTCCTGCAGTTCT
Source organism: Kogia breviceps (assembly GCF_026419965.1). Lineage (NCBI taxonomy): Eukaryota > Metazoa > Chordata > Mammalia > Artiodactyla > Physeteridae > Kogia > Kogia breviceps. Next base: position 96,176,413 of record NC_081312.1, read on the forward strand.
GCCTTGCGTTCAACGCCTCTTCGTAGCCTGACCTCAATATATTTGGGGGCGATAGTTATCGTTTAGAACTCTGCAGGTTTGGGAAGTGCAGTGCCCCTGAGCTCCATTTCCCAAGTCGCTTTTTTGTGAGTGGGACGCAACACGGCTGGATGGCTTCACGCCCTATTGTCGATCCGGGGTGGCAGGCTGAGCCTTTGGTGAATTCTTCTTCGCGATGGGAAATGAGAGTGACATGTGCCCGACCAAACCCCTCCAGCGAGTCTCTCATTGGTTCCCCCTCTTGCAGTTCATCCTGCGGACAAATTGCAGACGGTACGAAAGAGGCATGGAAAGGCGCTGAGTCTCCAAGTGGGGAGATTGTTAGTAAGGGGGCCTGAATGGAGAACACGAGCACCAGGAGATGAAAAGTGAGGTGAGTTTCAGAAAGCTTTCCCGATCCCACGGTGTAGCGTCCGCTGGGTTTCCAATGAGTGCTTTCGCTGTCGGAAGATTGCGTTGAACCTGGAGAGTTGGGACCCATGGAATGGGGAGCACGCAGGATTCCTTTCAAGGGTCTGCATTTGCTTTCCCAACCTCACCAATCGTCTCAGCCCCAAGAGTGTCCAGCCTTATGTCTTCTGCCGCTGGGGCTGTAGATGTGGTCAATCCTGGTTGCATGCCAGTCCCTGAACGCATTTTGGAAGAATTTCTCTCTGTTTTGCCCTGCTTGTTTCTTCTTTGTGTTGGAAATGTATCCTCAGAATGGGTCTGAGCTGATTTTCCCTGCTGTTTTTAGGCTGCTTTACACACACTTGATGCACTTACACAGAGATATCAAGACTTAGCTTTTAAGATGCTTACTAGTCGGATAGATACTTGTGCGATGAACAGGGTCTGGTGAGTCCAGTTGATTGAGCAAGGAGTAGGTCGTGTCCATTCCATATTCGGTTTTCGGAAGGGTATCTGTGCTCATTTCAAACTCGAGTTTTATGCGTCACCCCACCTCACCTTTCCCCTGAAGCAGGCCTAAGTGTGTTTTCTAAAAGCGTGACTCTGTTCTGTTTGGGGATTCAGTTCATGGGGAGCGATTTTTACATTCCCTCGATAAGTGATATCATAAGTTTCTGTCTTTGTGGGACTTATTTCACTGAGGATGATCGTACCTAAATCCACTCAGTATGCTGCTACCAGCCTCATGACGTGGATTTCATGGCTGAGTGACACTCCATTGGACCTACGTAGCACCACTTGTCCACTTGTCCACTTGTCTTTGTCCACTTGTCCACTTGTCTTTGTCCACTTGGCTCTTTCCTGGGATATGAAACGTGTACCGGAGTCGAGGTTCTTGTCAAGACAGCAGCCCTCAACTTTGGGGTCCCTGTGTCTGGTTGATTTTTTCATTTTCCCAAGGTCAACGCCCATGTGTGGAAGTGCCCTATGCTCTGTGGTTCTGTGTTTTACATGTTTTGGGAAAGAGGATACACTTGTGAAGATTGGCTGTTGGCCATTGACATCCCGCCCATCAGCTTAACAAGGCTCCCTTGACTCCGTGGCCTGCCCTGCCTTTCTGGTTTTTAGACTTTTTTCGCCTGACCCTTTTGCCCCGGGGGGGGGGCGGGGAGAGATTTCTTTGTAGTGCTGATTTGCTCTCCCAGGTTGTTTGGTTGGCCAAAAAGGGCGTATGCCATTTTTCCTGAATATATTCAGGTAAAAAGGCATACGCCCTTTTTGGCCAACCGCATCATTGTCCACGTTCTGGCGCTTTTCATGTGCTATCGGGGCCTTTCCGATGCACCCGTTGACATCCGTTTCCTGCAGTTCTGCCTTGCGTTCAACGCCTCTTCGTAGCCTGACCTCAATATATTTGGGGGCGATAGTTATCGTTTAGAACTCTGCAGGTTTGGGAAGTGCAGTGCCCCTGAGCTCCATTTCCCAAGTCGCTTTTTTGTGAGTGGGACGCAACACGGCTGGATGGCTTCACGCCCTATTGTCGATCCGGGGTGGCAGGCTGAGCCTTTGGTGAATTCTTCTTCGCGATGGGAAATGAGAGTGACATGTGCCCGACCAAACCCCTCCAGCGAGTCTCTCATTGGTTCCCCCTCTTGCAGTTCATCCTGCGGACAAATTGCAGACGGTACGAAAGAGGCATGGAAAGGCGCTGAGTCTCCAAGTGGGGAGATTGTTAGTAAGGGGGCCTGAATGGAGAACACGAGCACCAGGAGATGAAAAGTGAGGTGAGTTTCAGAAAGCTTTCCCGATCCCACGGTGTAGCGTCCGCTGGGTTTCCAATGAGTGCTTTCGCTGTCGGAAGATTGCGTTGAACCTGGAGAGTTGGGACCCATGGAATGGGGAGCACGCAGGATTCCTTTCAAGGGTCTGCATTTGCTTTCCCAACCTCACCAATCGTCTCAGCCCCAAGAGTGTCCAGCCTTATGTCTTCTGCCGCTGGGGCTGTAGATGTGGTCAATGCTGGTTGCATGCCAGTCCCTGAACGCATTTTGGAAGAATTTCTCTCTGTTTTGCCCTGCTTGTTTCTTCTTTGTGTTGGAAATGTATCCTCAGAATGGGTCTGAGCTGATTTTCCCTGCTGTTTTTAGGCCGCTTTACACACACTTGATGCACTTACACAGAGATATCAAGACGTAGCTTTTAAGATGCTTACTAGTCGGATAGATACTTGTGCGATGCACAGGGTCTGGTGAGTCCAGTTGATTGAGCAAGGAGTAGGTCGTGTCCATTCCATATTCGGTTTTCGGAAGGGTATCTGTGCTCATTTCAAACTCGAGTTTTATGCGTCACCCCACCTCACCTTTCCCCTGAAGCAGGCCTAAGTGTGTTTCCTAAAAGCGTGACTCTGTTCTGTTTGAGGATTCAGTTCATGGGGAGCGATTTTTACATTCCCTCGATAAGTGATATCATAAGTTTCTGTCTTTGTGGGACTTATTTCACTGAGGATGATCGTACCTAAATCCACTCAGGATGCTGCTACCAGCCTCATGACGTGGATTTCATGGCTGAGTGACACTCCATTGGACCTACGTAGCACCACTTGTCCACTTGACCACTTGTCTTTGTCCACTTGTCCACTTGTCTTTGTCCACTTGCCTCTTTCCTGGGATATGAAACGTGTACCGGAGTCGAGGTTCTTGTCAAGACAGCAGCCCTCAACTTTGGGGTCCCTGTGTCTGGTTGATTTTTTCATTTTCCCAAGGTCAACGCCCATGTGTGGAAGTGCCCTATGCTCTGTGCTTCTGTGTTTTCCATGTTTTGGGAAAGAGGATACACTTGTGAAGATTGGCTGTTGGCCATTGACATCCCGCCCATCAGCTTAACAAGGCTCCCTTGACTCCGTGGCCTGCCCTGCCTTTCTGGTTTTTAGACTTTTTTTGCCTGGTCCTTTTGCCCTGGGGGGGGGGGGGCGAGAGATTTCTTTGTAGTGCTGATTTGCTCTCCCAGGTTGCTTGGTTGGCCAAAAAGGGCGTATGCGTTTTTTCCTGAATATATTCAGGAAAAAACGCATACGCCCTTTTTGGCCAACCGCATCATTGTCCACGTTCTGGCGCTTTTCATGTGCTATCGGGGCCATTCCGATGTACCCGTTGACATCCGTTTCCTGCAGTTCTGCCTTGCGTTCAACGCCTCTTCGTAGCCTGACCTCAATATATTTGGGGGCGATAGTTATCGTTTAGAACTCTGCAGGTTTGGGAAGTGCAGTGCCCCTGAGCTCCATTTCCCAAGTCGCTTTTTTGTGAGTGGGACGCAACACGGCTGGATGGCTTCACGCCCTATTGTCGATCCGGGGTGGCAGGCTGAGCCTTTGGTGAATTCTTCTTCGCGATGGGAAATGAGAGTGACATGTGCCCGACCAAACCCCTCCAGCGAGTCTCTCATTGGTTCCCCCTCTTGCAGTTCATCCTGCGGACAAATTGCAGACGGTACGAAAGAGGCATGGAAAGGCGCTGAGTCTCCAAGTGGGGAGATTGTTCGTAAGGGGGCCTGAATGGAGAACACGAGCACCAGGAGATGAAAAGTGAGGTGAGTTTCAGAAAGCTTTCCCGATCCCACGGTGTAGCATCTGCTGGGTTAACAATGAGTGCTTTCGCTGTCGGAAGATTGCGTTGAACTTGGAGAGTTGGGACCCATGGAATGGGGAGCACGCAGGATTCCTTTCAAGGGTCTGCATTTGCTTTCCCAACCTCACCAATCGTCTCAGCCCCAAGAGTGTCCAGCCTTATGTCTTCTGCCGCTGGGGCTGTAGATGTGGACAATCCTGGTTGCATGCCAGTCCCTGAACGCATTTTGGAAGAATTTCTCTCTGTTTTGCCCTGCTTGTTTCTTCTTTGTGTTGGAAATGTATCCTCAGAATGGGTCTGAGCTGATTTTCCCTGCTGTTTTTAGGCCGCTTTACACACACTTGATGCACTTACACAGAGATATCAAGACTTAGCTTTTAAGATGCTTACTAGTCGGATAGATACTTGTGCGATGAACAGGGTCTGGTGAGTCCAGTTGATTGAGCAAGGAGTAGGTCGTGTCCATTCCATATTCGGTTTTCGGAAGGGTATCTGTGCTCATTTCAAACTCGAGTTTTAGGCGTCACCCCACCTCACCTTTCCCCTGAAGCAGGCCTAAGTGTGTTTCCTAAAAGCGTGACTCTGTTCTGTTTGGGGATTCAGTTCATGGGGAGCGATTTTTACATTCCCTCGATAAGTGATATCATAAGTTTCTGTCTTTGTGGGACTTACTTCACTGAGGATGATCGTACCTAAATCCACTCAGGATGCTGCTACCAGCCTCATGACGTGGATTTCATGGCTGAGTGACACTCCATTGGACCTACGTAGCACCACTTGTCCACTTGTCCACTTGTCTTTGTCCACTTGTCCACTTGTCTTTGTCCACTTGGCTCTTTCCTGGGATATGAAACGTGTACCGGAGTCGAGGTTCTTGTCAAGACAGCAGCCCTCAACTTTGGGGTCCCTGTGTCTGGTTGATTTTTTCATTCTCCCAAGGTCAACGCCCATGTGTGGAAGTGCCCTATGCTCTGTGGTTCTGTGTTTTACATGTTTTGGGAAAGAGGATACACTTGTGAAGATTGGCTGTTGGCCATTGACATCCCGCCCATCAGCTTAACAAGGCTCCCTTGACTCCGTGGCCTGCCCTGCCTTTCAGGTGTTTAGACTTTTTTCGCCTGGCCCTTTTGCCCCGGGGATGGGGGGAGTGAGAGATTTCTTTGTAGTGCTGATTTGCTCTCCCAGGTTGCTTGGTTGGCCAAAAAGGGCGTATGCGTTTTTTCCTGAATATATTCAGGAAAAAACGCATACGCCCTTTTTGGCCAACCGCATCATTGTCCACGTTCTGGCGCTTTTCATGTGCTATCGGGGCCATTCCGATGTACCCGTTGACATCCGTTTCCTGCAGTTCTGCCTTGCGTTCAACGCCTCTTCGTAGCCTGACCTCAATATATTTGGGGGCGATAGTTATCGTTTAGAACTCTGCAGGTTTGGGAAGTGCAGTGCCCCTGAGCTCCATTTCCCAAGTCGCTTTTTTGTGAGTGGGACGCAACACGGCTGGATGGCTTCACGCCCTATTGTCGATCCGGGGTGGCAGGCTGAGCCTTTGGTGAATTCTTCTTCGCGATGGGAAATGAGAGTGACATGTGCCCGACCAAACCCCTCCAGCGAGTCTCTCATTGGTTCCCCCTCTTGCAGTTCATCCTGCGGACAAATTGCAGACGGTACGAAAGAGGCATGGAAAGGCGCTGAGTCTCCAAGTGGGGAGATTGTTAGTAAGGGGGCCTGAATGGAGAACACGAGCACCAGGAGATGAAAAGTGAGGTGAGTTTCAGAAAGCTTTCCCGATCCCACGGTGTAGCGTCCGCTGGGTTTCCAATGAGTGCTTTCGCTGTCGGAAGATTGCGTTGAACCTGGAGAGTTGGGACCCATGGAATGGGGAGCACGCAGGATTCCTTTCAAGGGTCTGCATTTGCTTTCCCAACCTCACCAATCGTCTCAGCCCCAAGAGTGTCCAGCCTTATGTCTTCTGCCGCTGGGGTTGTAGATGTGGTCAATGCTGGTTGCATGCCAGTCCCTGAACGCATTTTGGAAGAATTTCTCTCTGTTTTGCCCTGCTTGTTTCTTCTTTGTGTTGGAAATGTATCCTCAGAATGGGTCTGAGCTGATTTTCCCTGCTGTTTTTAGGCCGCTTTACACACACTTGATGCACTTACACAGAGATATCAAGACTTAGCTTTTAAGATGCTTACTAGTCGGATAGATACTTGTGCGATGAACAGGGTCTGGTGAGTCCAGTTGATTGAGCAAGGAGTAGGTCGTGTCCATTCCATATTCGGTTTTCGGAAGGGTATCTGTGCTCATTTCAAACTCGAGTTTTATGCGTCACCCCACCTCACCTTTCCCCTGAAGCAGGCCTAAGTGTGTTTTCTAAAAGGGTGACTCTGTTCTGTTTGGGGATTCAGTTCATGGGGAGCGATTTTTACATTCCCTCGATAAGTGATATCATAAGTTTCTGTCTTTGTGGGACTTACTTCACTGAGGATGATCGTACCTAAATCCACTCAGGATGCTGCTACCAGCCTCATGACGTGGATTTCATGGCTGAGTGACACTCCATTGGACCTACGTAGCACCACTTGTCCACTTGTCCACTTGTCTTTGTCCACTTGTCCACTTGTCTTTGTCCACTTGGCTCTTTCCTGGGATATGAAACGTGTACCGGAGTCGAGGTTCTTGTCAAGACAGCAGCCCTCAACATTGGGGTCCCTGTGTCTGGTTGATTTTTTCATTTTCCCAAGGTCAACGCCCATGTGTGGAAGTGCCCTATGCTCTGTGGTTCTGTGTTTTCCATGTTTTGGGAAAGAGGATACACTTGTGAAGATTGGCTGTTGGCCATTGACATCCCGCCCATCAGCTTAACAAGGCTCCCTTGACTCCGTGGCCTGCCCTGCCTTTCTGGTTTTTAGACTTTTTTCGCCTGGCCCTTTTGCCCCGGGGGGGGGGGGGGAGAGATTTCTTTGTAGTGCTGATTTGCTCTCCCAGGTTGCTTGGTTGGCCAAAAAGGGCGTATGCGTTTTTTCCTGAATATATTCAGGAAAAAACGCATACGCCCTTTTTGGCCAACCGCATCATTGTCCACGTTCTGGCGCTTTTCATGTGCTATCGGGGCCATTCCGATGTACCCGTTGACATCCGTTTCCTGCAGTTCTGCCTTGCGTTCAACGCCTCTTCGTAGCCTGACCTCAATATATTTGGGGGCGATAGTTATCGTTTAGAACTCTGCAGGTTTGGGAAGTGCAGTGCCCCTGAGCTCCATTTCCCAAGTCGCTTTTTTGTGAGTGGGACGCAACACGGCTGGATGGCTTCACGCCCTATTGTCGATCCGGGGTGGCAGGCTGAGCCTTTGGTGAATTCTTCTTCGCGATGGGAAATGAGAGTGACATGTGCCCGACCAAACCCCTCCAGCGAGTCTCTCATTGGTTCCCCCTCTTGCAGTTCATCCTGCGGACAAATTGCAGACGGTACGAAAGAGGCATGGAAAGGCGCTGAGTCTCCAAGTGGGGAGATTGTTAGTAAGGGGGCCTGAATGGAGAACACGAGCACCAGGAGATGAAAAGTGAGGTGAGTTTCAGAAAGCTTTCCCGATCCCACGGTGTAGCGTCCGCTGGGTTTCCAATGAGTGCTTTCGCTGTCGGAAGATTGCGTTGAACCTGGAGAGTTGGGACCCATGGAATGGGGAGCATGCAGGATTCCTTTCAAGGGTCTGCATTTGCTTTCCCAACCTCACCAATCGTCTCAGCCCCAAGAGTGTCCAGCCTTATGTCTTCTGCCGCTGGGGCTGTAGATGTGGTCAATGCTGGTTGCATGCCAGTCCCTGAACGCATTTTGGAAGAATTTCTCTCTGTTTTGCCCTGCTTGTTTCTTCTTTGTGTTGGAAATGTATCCTCAGAATGGGTCTGAGCTGATTTTCCCTGCTGTTTTTAGGCTGCTTTACACACACTTGATGCACTTACACAGAGATATCAAGACTTAGCTTTTAAGATGCTTACTAGTCGGATAGATACTTGTGCGATGAACAGGGTCTGGTGAGTCCAGTTGATTGAGCAAGGAGTAGGTCGTGTCCATTCCATATTCGGTTTTCGGAAGGGTATCTGTGCTCATTTCAAACTCGAGTTTTATGCGTCACCCCACCTCACCTTTCCCCTGAAGCAGGCCTAAGTGTGTTTTCTAAAAGCGTGACTCTGTTCTGTTTGGGGATTCAGTTCATGGGGAGCGATTTTTACATTCCCTCGATAAGTGATATCATAAGTTTCTGTCTTTGTGGGACTTATTTCACTGAGGATGATCGTACCTAAATCCACTCAGTATGCTGCTACCAGCCTCATGACGTGGATTTCATGGCTGAGTGACACTCCATTGGACCTACGTAGCACCACTTGTCCACTTGTCCACTTGTCTTTGTCCACTTGTCCACTTGTCTTTGTCCACTTGGCTCTTTCCTGGGATATGAAACGTGTACCGGAGTCGAGGTTCTTGTCAAGACAGCAGCCCTCAACTTTGGGGTCCCTGTGTCTGGTTGATTTTTTCATTTTCCCAAGGTCAACCCCCATGTGTGGAAGTGCCCTATGCTCTGTGGTTCTGTGTTTTCCATGTTTTGGGAAAGAGGATACACTTGTGAAGATTGGCTGTTGGCCATTGACATCCCGCCCATCAGCTTAACAAGGCTCCCTTGACTCCGTGGCCTGCCCTGCCTTTCTGGTTTTTAGACTTTTTTCGCCTGACCCTTTTGCCCCGGGGGGGGGGCGGGGAGAGATTTCTTTGTAGTGCTGATTTGCTCTCCCAGGTTGTTTGGTTGGCCAAAAAGGGCGTATGCCATTTTTCCTGAATATATTCAGGTAAAAAGGCATACGCCCTTTTTGGCCAACCGCATCATTGTCCACGTTCTGGCGCTTTTCATGTGCTATCGGGGCCTTTCCGATGCACCCGTTGACATCCGTTTCCTGCAGTTCTGCCTTGCGTTCAACGCCTCTTCGTAGCCTGACCTCAATATATTTGGGGGCGATAGTTATCGTTTAGAACTCTGCAGGTTTGGGAAGTGCAGTGCCCCTGAGCTCCATTTCCCAAGTCGCTTTTTTGTGAGTGGGACGCAACACGGCTGGATGGCTTCACGCCCTATTGTCGATCCGGGGTGGCAGGCTGAGCCTTTGGTGAATTCTTCTTCGCGATGGGAAATGAGAGTGACATGTGCCCGACCAAACCCCTCCAGCGAGTCTCTCATTGGTTCCCCCTCTTGCAGTTCATCCTGCGGACAAATTGCAGACGGTATGAAAGAGGCATGGAAAGGCGCTGAGTCTCCAAGTGGGGAGATTGTTAGTAAGGGGGCCTGAATGGAGAACACGAGCACCAGGAGATGAAAAGTGAGGTGAGTTTCAGAAAGCTTTCCCGATCCCACGGTGTAGCGTCCGCTGGGTTTCCAATGAGTGCTTTCGCTGTCGGAAGATTGCGTTGAACCTGGAGAGTTGGGACCCATGGAATGGGGAGCACGCAGGATTCCTTTCAAGGGTCTGCATTTGCTTTCCCAACCTCACCAATCGTCTCAGCCCCAAGAGTGTCCAGCCTTATGTCTTCTGCCGCTGGGGCTGTAGATGTGGTCAATGCTGGTTGCATGCCAGTCCCTGAACGCATTTTGGAAGAATTTCTCTCTGTTTTGCCCTGCTTGTTTCTTCTTTGTGTTGGAAATGTATCCTCAGAATGGGTCTGAGCTGATTTTCCCTGCTGTTTTTAGGCCGCTTTACACACACTTGATGCACTTACACAGAGATATCAAGACGTAGCTTTTAAGATGCTTACTAGTCGGATAGATACTTGTGCGATGCACAGGGTCTGGTGAGTCCAGTTGATTGAGCAAGGAGTAGGTCGTGTCCATTCCATATTCGGTTTTCGGAAGGGTATCTGTGCTCATTTCAAACTCGAGTTTTATGCGTCACCCCACCTCACCTTTCCCCTGAAGCAGGCCTAAGTGTGTTTCCTAAAAGCGTGACTCTGTTCTGTTTGGGGATTCAGTTCATGGGGAGCGATTTTTACATTCCCTCGATAAGTGATATCATAAGTTTCTGTCTTTGTGGGACTTATTTCACTGAGGATGATCGTACCTAAATCCACTCAGGATGCTGCTACCAGCCTCATGACGTGGATTTCATGGCTGAGTGACACTCCATTGGACCTACGTAGCACCACTTGTCCACTTGACCACTTGTCTTTGTCCACTTGTCCACTTGTCTTTGTCCACTTGCCTCTTTCCTGGGATATGAAACGTGTACCGGAGTCGAGGTTCTTGTCAAGACAGCAGCCCTCAACTTTGGGGTCCCTGTGTCTGGTTGATTTTTTCATTTTCCCAAGGTCAACGCCCATGTGTGGAAGTGCCCTATGCTCTGTGCTTCTGTGTTTTCCATGTTTTGGGAAAGAGGATACACTTGTGAAGATTGGATGTTGGCCATTGACATCCCGCCCATCAGCTTAACAAGGCTCCCTTGACTCCGTGGCCTGCCCTGCCTTTCTGGATTTTAGACTTTTTTTGCCTGGTCCTTTTGCCCTGGGGGGGGGGGGGGGGCGAGAGATTTCTTTGTAGTGCTGATTTGCTCTCCCAGGTTGCTTGGTTGGCCAAAAAGGGCGTATGCGTTTTTTCCTGAATATATTCAGGAAAAAACGCATACGCCCTTTTTGGCCAACCGCATCATTGTCCACGTTCTGGCGCTTTTCATGTGCTATCGGGGCCATTCCGATGTACCCGTTGACATCCGTTTCCTGCAGTTCTGCCTTGCGTTCAACGCCTCTTCGTAGCCTGACCTCAATATATTTGGGGGCGATAGTTATCGTTTAGAACTCTGCAGGTTTGGGAAGTGCAGTGCCCCTGAGCTCCATTTCCCAAGTCGCTTTTTTGTGAGTGGGACGCAACACGGCTGGATGGCTTCACGCCCTATTGTCGATCCGGGGTGGCAGGCTGAGCCTTTGGTGAATTCTTCTTCGCGATGGGAAATGAGAGTGACATGTGCCCGACCAAACCCCTCCAGCGAGTCTCTCATTGGTTCCCCCTCTTGCAGTTCATCCTGCGGACAAATTGCAGACGGTACGAAAGAGGCATGGAAAGGCGCTGAGTCTCCAAGTGGGGAGATTGTTCGTAAGGGGGCCTGAATGGAGAACACGAGCACCAGGAGATGAAAAGTGAGGTGAGTTTCAGAAAGCTTTCCCGATCCCACGGTGTAGCATCCGCTGGGTTAACAATGAGTGCTTTCGCTGTCGGAAGATTGCGTTGAACTTGGAGAGTTGGGACCCATGGAATGGGGAGCACGCAGGATTCCTTTCAAGGGTCTGCATTTGCTTTCCCAACCTCACCAATCGTCTCAGCCCCAAGAGTGTCCAGCCTTATGTCTTCTGCCGCTGGGGCTGTAGATGTGGACAATCCTGGTTGCGTGCCAGTCCCTGAACGCATTTTGGAAGAATTTGTCTCTGTTTTGCCCTGCTTGTTTCTTCTTTGTGTTGGAAATGTATCCTCAGAATGGGTCTGAGCTGATTTTCCCTGCTGTTTTTAGGCCGCTTTACACACACTTGATGCACTTACACAGAGATATCAAGACTTAGCTTTTAAGATGCTTACTAGTCGGATAGATACTTGTGCGATGAACAGGGTCTGGTGAGTCCAGTTGATTGAGCAAGGAGTAGGTCGTGTCCATTCCATATTCGGTTTTCGGAAGGGTATCTGTGCTCATTTCAAACTCGAGTTTTATGCGTCACCCCACCTCACCTTTCCCCTGAAGCAGGCCTAAGTGTGTTTCCTAAAAGCGTGACTCTGTTCTGTTTGGGGATTCAGTTCATGGGGAGCGATTTTTACATTCCCTCGATAAGTGATATCATAAGTTTCTGTCTTTGTGGGACTTATTTCACTGAGGATGATCGTACCTAAATCCACTCAGGATGCTGCTACCAGCCTCATGACGTGGATTTCATGGCTGAGTGACACTCCATTGGACCTACGTAGCACCACTTGTCCACTTGTCCACTTGTCTTTGTCCACTTGTCCACTTGTCTTTGTCCACTTGGCTCTTTCCTGGGATATGAAACGTGTACCGGAGTCGAGGTTCTTGTCAAGACAGCAGCCCTCAACTTTGGGGTCCCTGTGTCTGGTTGATTTTTTCATTCTCCCAAGGTCAACGCCCATGTGTGGAAGTGCCCTATGCTCTGTGGTTCTGTGTTTTACATGTTTTGGGAAAGAGGATACACTTGTGAAGATTGGCTGTTGGCCATTGACATCCCGCCCATCAGCTTAACAAGGCTCCCTTGACTCCGTGGCCTGCCCTGCCTTTCAGGTGTTTAGACTTTTTTCGCCTGGCCCTTTTGCCCCGGGGGGGGGGGGGAGTGAGAGATTTCTTTGTAGTGCTGATTTGCTCTCCCAGGTTGCTTGGTTGGCCAAAAAGGGCGTATGCGTTTTTTCCTGAATATATTCAGGAAAAAACGCATACGCCCTTTTTGGCCAACCGCATCATTGTCCACGTTCTGGCGCTTTTCATGTGCTATCGGGGCCATTCCGATGTACCCGTTGACATCCGTTTCCTGCAGTTCTGCCTTGCGTTCAACGCCTCTTCGTAGCCTGACCTCAATATATTTGGGGGCGATAGTTATCGTTTAGAACTCTGCAGGTTTGGGAAGTGCAGTGCCCCTGAGCTCCATTTCCCAAGTCGCTTTTTTGTGAGTGGGACGCAACACGGCTGGATGGCTTCACGCCCTATTGTCGATCCGGGGTGGCAGGCTGAGCCTTTGGTGAATTCTTCTTCGCGATGGGAAATGAGAGTGACATGTGCCCGACCAAACCCCTCCAGCGAGTCTCTCATTGGTTCCCCCTCTTGCAGTTCATCCTGCGGACAAATTGCAGACGGTACGAAAGAGGCATGGAAAGGCGCTGAGTCTCCAAGTGGGGAGATTGTTAGTAAGGGGGCCTGAATGGAGAACACGAGCACCAGGAGATGAAAAGTGAGGTGAGTTTCAGAAAGCTTTCCCGATCCCACGGTGTAGCGTCCGCTGGGTTTCCAATGAGTGCTTTCGCTGTCGGAAGATTGCGTTGAACCTGGAGAGTTGGGACCCATGGAATGGGGAGCACGCAGGATTCCTTTCAAGGGTCTGCATTTGCTTTCCCAACCTCACCAATCGTCTCAGCCCCAAGAGTGTCCAGCCTTATGTCTTCTGCCGCTGGGGTTGTAGATGTGGTCAATGCTGGTTGCATGCCAGTCCCTGAACGCATTTTGGAAGAATTTCTCTCTGTTTTGCCCTGCTTGTTTCTTCTTTGTGTTGGAAATGTATCCTCAGAATGGGTCTGAGCTGATTTTCCCTGCTGTTTTTAGGCCGCTTTACACACACTTGATGCACTTACACAGAGATATCAAGACTTAGCTTTTAAGATGCTTACTAGTCGGATAGATACTTGTGCGATGAACAGGGTCTGGTGAGTCCAGTTGATTGAGCAAGGAGTAGGTCGTGTCCATTCCATATTCGGTTTTCGGAAGGGTATCTGTGCTCATTTCAAACTCGAGTTTTATGCGTCACCCCACCTCACCTTTCCCCTGAAGCAGGCCTAAGTGTGTTTTCTAAAAGGGTGACTCTGTTCTGTTTGGGGATTCAGTTCATGGGGAGCGATTTTTACATTCCCTCGATAAGTGATATCATAAGTTTCTGTCTTTGTGGGACTTACTTCACTGAGGATGATCGTACCTAAATCCACTCAGGATGCTGCTACCAGCCTCATGACGTGGATTTCATGGCTGAGTGACACTCCATTGGACCTACGTAGCACCACTTGTCCACTTGTCCACTTGTCTTTGTCCACTTGTCCACTTGTCTTTGTCCACTTGGCTCTTTCCTGGGATATGAAACGTGTACCGGAGTCGAGGTTCTTGTCAAGACAGCAGCCCTCAACTTTGGGGTCCCTGTGTCTGGTTGATTTTTTCATTTTCCCAAGGTCTACGCCCATGTGTGGAAGTGCCCTATGCTCTGTGCTTCTGTGTTTTCCATGTTTTGGGAAAGAGGATACACTTGTGAAGATTGGCTGTTGGCCATTGACATCCCGCCCATCAGCTTAACAAGGCTCCCTTGACTCCGTGGCCTGCCCTGCCTTTCTGGTTTTTAGACTTTTTTCGCCTGGCCCTTTTGCCCCGGGGGGGGGGGGAGAGATTTCTTTGTAGTGCTGATTTGCTCTCCCAGGTTGCTTGGTTGGCCAAAAAGGGCGTATGCGTTTTTTCCTGAATATATTCAGGAAAAAACGCATACGCCCTTTTTGGCCAACCGCATCATTGTCCACGTTCTGGCGCTTTTCATGTGCTATCGGGGCCATTCCGATGTACCCGTTGACATCCGTTTCCTGCAGTTCTGCCTTGCGTTCAACGCCTCTTCGTAGCCTGACCTCAATATATTTGGGGGCGATAGTTATCGTTTAGAACTCTGCAGGTTTGGGAAGTGCAGTGCCCCTGAGCTCCATTTCCCAAGTCGCTTTTTTGTGAGTGGGACGCAACACGGCTGGATGGCTTCACGCCCTATTGTCGATCCGGGGTGGCAGGCTGAGCCTTTGGTGAATTCTTCTTCGCGATGGGAAATGAGAGTGACATGTGCCCGACCAAACCCCTCCAGCGAGTCTCTCATTGGTTCCCCCTCTTGCAGTTCATCCTGCGGACAAATTGCAGACGGTACGAAAGAGGCATGGAAAGGCGCTGAGTCTCCAAGTGGGGAGATTGTTAGTAAGGGGGCCTGAATGGAGAACACGAGCACCAGGAGATGAAAAGTGAGGTGAGTTTCAGAAAGCTTTCCCGATCCCACGGTGTAGCGTCCGCTGGGTTTCCAATGAGTGCTTTCGCTGTCGGAAGATTGCGTTGAACCTGGAGAGTTGGGACCCATGGAATGGGGAGCACGCAGGATTCCTTTCAAGGGTCTGCATTTGCTTTCCCAACCTCACCAATCGTCTCAGCCCCAAGAGTGTCCAGCCTTATGTCTTCTGCCGCTGGGGTTGTAGATGTGGTCAATGCTGGTTGCATGCCAGTCCCTGAACGCATTTTGGAAGAATTTCTCTCTGTTTTGCCCTGCTTGTTTCTTCTTTGTGTTGGAAATGTATCCTCAGAATGGGTCTGAGCTGATTTTCCCTGCTGTTTTTAGGCCGCTTTACACACACTTGATGCACTTACACAGAGATATCAAGACGTAGCTTTTAAGATGCTTACTAGTCGGATAGATACTTGTGCGATGCACAGGGTCTGGTGAGTCCAGTTGATTGAGCAAGGAGTAGGTCGTGTCCATTCCATATTCGGTTTTCGGAAGGGTATCTGTGCTCATTTCAAACTCGAGTTTTATGCGTCACCCCACCTCACCTTTCCCCTGAAGCAGGCCTAAGTGTGTTTCCTAAAAGCGTGACTCTGTTCTGTTTGGGGATTCAGTTCATGGGGAGCGATTTTTACATTCCCTCGATAAGTGATATCATAAGTTTCTGTCTTTGTGGGACTTATTTCACTGAGGATGATCGTACCTAAATCCACTCAGGATGCTGCTACCAGCCTCATGACGTGGATTTCCTGGCTGAGTGACACTCCATTGGACCTACGTAGCACCACTTGTCCACTTGACCACTTGTCTTTGTCCACTTGTCCACTTGTCTTTGTCCACTTGCCTCTTTCCTGGGATATGAAACGTGTACCGGAGTCGAGGTTCTTGTCAAGACAGCAGCCCTCAACTTTGGGGTCCCTGTGTCTGGTTGATTTTTTCATTTTCCCAAGGTCAACGCCCATGTGTGGAAGTGCCCTATGCTCTGTGCTTCTGTGTTTTCCATGTTTTGGGAAAGAGGATACACTTGTGAAGATTGGCTGTTGGCCATTGACATCCCGCCCATCAGCTTAACAAGGCTCCCTTGACTCCGTGGCCTGCCCTGCCTTTCTGGATTTTAGACTTTTTTTGCCTGGTCCTTTTGCCCTGGGGGGGGGGCGAGAGATTTCTTTGTAGTGCTGATTTGCTCTCCCAGGTTGCTTGGTTGGCCAAAAAGGGCGTATGTGTTTTTTCCTGAATATATTCAGGAAAAAACGCATACGCCCTTTTTGGCCAACCGCATCATTGTCCACGTTCTGGCGCTTTTCATGTGCTATCGGGGCCATTCCGATGTACCCGTTGACATCCGTTTCCTGCAGTTCTGCCTTGCGTTCAACGCCTCTTCGTAGCCTGACCTCAATATATTTGGGGGCGATAGTTATCGTTTAGAACTCTGCAGGTTTGGGAAGTGCAGTGCCCCTGAGCTCCATTTCCCAAGTCGCTTTTTTGTGAGTGGGACGCAACACGGCTGGATGGCTTCACGCCCTATTGTCGATCCGGGGTGGCAGGCTGAGCCTTTGGTGAATTCTTCTTCGCGATGGGAAATGAGAGTGACATGTGCCCGACCAAACCCCTCCAGCGAGTCTCTCATTGGTTCCCCCTCTTGCAGTTCATCCTGCGGACAAATTGCAGACGGTACGAAAGAGGCATGGAAAGGCGCTGAGTCTCCAAGTGGGGAGATTGTTCGTAAGGGGGCCTGAATGGAGAACACGAGCACCAGGAGATGAAAAGTGAGGTGAGTTTCAGAAAGCTTTCCCGATCCCACGGTGTAGCATCCGCTGGGTTAACAATGAGTGCTTTCGCTGTCGGAAGATTGCGTTGAACTTGGAGAGTTGGGACCCATGGAATGGGGAGCACGCAGGATTCCTTTCAAGGGTCTGCATTTGCTTTCCCAACCTCACCAATCGTCTCAGCCCCAAGAGTGTCCAGCCTTATGTCTTCTGCCGCTGGGGCTGTAGATGTGGACAATCCTGGTTGCATGCCAGTCCCTGAACGCATTTTGGAAGAATTTCTCTCTGTTTTGCCCTGCTTGTTTCTTCTTTGTGTTGGAAATGTATCCTCAGAATGGGTCTGAGCTGATTTTCCCTGCTGTTTTTAGGCCGCTTTACACACACTTGATGCACTTACACAGAGATATCAAGACTTAGCTTTTAAGATGCTTACTAGTCGGATAGATACTTGTGCGATGAACAGGGTCTGGTGAGTCCAGTTGATTGAGCAAGGAGTAGGTCGTGTCCATTCCATATTCGGTTTTCGGAAGGGTATCTGTGCTCATTTCAAACTCGAGTTTTATGCGTCACCCCACCTCACCTTTCCCCTGAAGCAGGCCTAAGTGTGTTTCCTAAAAGCGTGACTCTGTTCTGTTTGGGGATTCAGTTCATGGGGAGCGATTTTTACATTCCCTCGATAAGTGATATCATAAGTTTCTGTCTTTGTGGGACTTATTTCACTGAGGATGATCGTACCTAAATCCACTCAGGATGCTGCTACCAGCCTCATGACGTGGATTTCATGGCTGAGTGACACTCCATTAGACCTACGTAGCACCACTTGTCCACTTGTCTTTGTCCACTTGTCCACTTGTCTTTGTCCACTTGCCTCTTTCCTGGGATATGAAACGTGTACCGGAGTCGAGGTTCTTGTCAAGACAGCAGCCCTCAACTTTGGGGTCCCTGTGTCTGGTTGATTTTTTCATTTTCCCAAGGTCAACGCCCATGTGTGGAAGTGCCCTATGCTCTGTGCTTCTGTGTTTTCCATGTTTTGGGAAAGAGGATACACTTGTGAAGATTGGATGTTGGCCATTGACATCCCGCCCATCAGCTTAACAAGGCTCCCTTGACTCCGTGGCCTGCCCTGCCTTTCTGGATTTTAGACTTTTTTTGCCTGGTCCTTTTGCCCTGGGGGGGGGGGGGGCGAGAGATTTCTTTGTAGTGCTGATTTGCTCTCCCAGGTTGCTTGGTTGGCCAAAAAGGGCGTATGCGTTTTTTCCTGAATATATTCAGGAAAAAACGCATACGCCCTTTTTGGCCAACCGCATCATTGTCCACGTTCTGGCGCTTTTCATGTGCTATCGGGGCCATTCCGATGTACCCGTTGACATCCGTTTCCTGCAGTTCTGCCTTGCGTTCAACGCCTCTTCGTAGCCTGACCTCAATATATTTGGGGGCGATAGTTATCGTTTAGAACTCTGCAGGTTTGGGAAGTGCAGTGCCCCTGAGCTCCATTTCCCAAGTCGCTTTTTTGTGAGTGGGACGCAACACGGCTGGATGGCTTCACGCCCTATTGTCGATCCGGGGTGGCAGGCTGAGCCTTTGGTGAATTCTTCTTCGCGATGGGAAATGAGAGTGACATGTGCCCGACCAAACCCCTCCAGCGAGTCTCTCATTGGTTCCCCCTCTTGCAGTTCATCCTGCGGACAAATTGCAGACGGTACGAAAGAGGCATGGAAAGGCGCTGAGTCTCCAAGTGGGGAGATTGTTCGTAAGGGGGCCTGAATGGAGAACACGAGCACCAGGAGATGAAAAGTGAGGTGAGTTTCAGAAAGCTTTCCCGATCCCACGGTGTAGCATCCGCTGGGTTAACAATGAGTGCTTTCGCTGTCGGAAGATTGCGTTGAACTTGGAGAGTTGGGACCCATGGAATGGGGAGCACGCAGGATTCCTTTCAAGGGTCTGCATTTGCTTTCCCAACCTCACCAATCGTCTCAGCCCCAAGAGTGTCCAGCCTTATGTCTTCTGCCGCTGGGGCTGTAGATGTGGACAATCCTGGTTGCATGCCAGTCCCTGAACGCATTTTGGAAGAATTTCTCTCTGTTTTGCCCTGCTTGTTTCTTCTTTGTGTTGGAAATGTATCCTCAGAATGGGTCTGAGCTGATTTTCCCTGCTGTTTTTAGGCCGCTTTACACACACTTGATGCACTTACACAGAGATATCAAGACTTAGCTTTTAAGATGCTTACTAGTCGGATAGATACTTGTGCGATGAACAGGGTCTGGTGAGTCCAGTTGATTGAGCAAGGAGTAGGTCGTGTCCATTCCATATTCGGTTTTCGGAAGGGTATCTGTGCTCATTTCAAACTCGAGTTTTATGCGTCACCCCACCTCACCTTTCCCCTGAAGCAGGCCTAAGTGTGTTTCCTAAAAGCGTGACTCTGTTCTGTTTGGGGATTCAGTTCATGGGGAGCGATTTTTACATTCCCTCGATAAGTGATATCATAAGTTTCTGTCTTTGTGGGACTTATTTCACTGAGGATGATCGTACCTAAATCCACTCAGGATGCTGCTACCAGCCTCATGACGTGGATTTCATGGCTGAGTGACACTCCATTGGACCTACGTAGCACCACTTGTCCACTTGTCCACTTGTCTTTGTCCACTTGTCCACTTGTCTTTGTCCACTTGGCTCTTTCCTGGGATATGAAACGTGTACCGGAGTCGAGGTTCTTGTCAAGACAGCAGCCCTCAACTTTGGGGTCCCTGTGTCTGGTAGATTTTTTCATTCTCCCAAGGTCAACGCCCATGTGTGGAAGTGCCCTATGCTCTGTGGTTCTGTGTTTTCCATGTTTTGGGAAAGAGGATACACTTGTGAAGATTGGCTGTTGGCCATTGACATCCCGCCCATCAGCTTAACAAGGCTCCCTTGACTCCGTGGCCTGCCCTGCCTTTCAGGTGTTTAGACTTTTTTCGCCTGGCCCTTTTGCCCCGGGGGGGGGGGGAGTGAGAGATTTCTTTGTAGTGCTGATTTGCTCTCCCAGGTTGCTTGGTTGGCCAAAAAGGGCGTATGCGTTTTTTCCTGAATATATTCAGGAAAAAACGCATACGCCCTTTTTGGCCAACCGCATCATTGTCCACGTTCTGGCGCTTTTCATGTGCTATCGGGGCCATTCCGATGTACCCGTTGACATCCGTTTCCTGCAGTTCTGCCTTGCGTTCAACGCCTCTTCGTAGCCTGACCTCAATATATTTTGGGGCGATAGTTATCGTTTAGAACTCTGCAGGTTTGGGAAGTGCAGTGCCCCTGAGCTCCATTTCCCAAGTCGCTTTTTTGTGAGTGGGACGCAACACGGCTGGATGGCTTCACGCCCTATTGTCGATCCGGGGTGGCAGGCTGAGCCTTTGGTGAATTCTTCTTCGCGATGGGAAATGAGAGTGACATGTGCCCGACCAAACCCCTCCAGCGAGTCTCTCATTGGTTCCCCCTCTTGCAGTTCATCCTGCGGACAAATTGCAGACGGTACGAAAGAGGCATGGAAAGGCGCTGAGTCTCCAAGTGGGGAGATTGTTAGTAAGGGGGCCTGAATGGAGAACACGAGCACCAGGAGATGAAAAGTGAGGTGAGTTTCAGAAAGCTTTCCCGATCCCACGGTGTAGCGTCCGCTGGGTTTCCAATGAGTGCTTTCGCTGTCGGAAGATTGCGTTGAACCTGGAGAGTTGGGACCCATGGAATGGGGAGCACGCAGGATTCCTTTCAAGGGTCTGCATTTGCTTTCCCAACCTCACCAATCGTCTCAGCCCCAAGAGTGTCCAGCCTTATGTCTTCTGCCGCTGGGGTTGTAGATGTGGTCAATGCTGGTTGCATGCCAGTCCCTGAACGCATTTTGGAAGAATTTCTCTCTGTTTTGCCCTGCTTGTTTCTTCTTTGTGTTGGAAATGTATCCTCAGAATGGGTCTGAGCTGATTTTCCCTGCTGTTTTTAGGCCGCTTTACACACACTTGATGCACTTACACAGAGATATCAAGACTTAGCTTTTAAGATGCTTACTAGTCGGATAGATACTTGTGCGATGAACAGGGTCTGGTGAGTCCAGTTGATTGAGCAAGGAGTAGGTCGTGTCCATTCCATATTCGGTTTTCGGAAGGGTATCTGTGCTCATTTCAAACTCGAGTTTTATGCGTAACCCCACCTCACCTTTCCCCTGAAGCAGGCCTAAGTGTGTTTTCTAAAAGGGTGACTCTGTTCTGTTTGGGGATTCAGTTCATGGGGAGCGATTTTTACATTCCCTCGATAAGTGATATCATAAGTTTCTGTCTTTGTGGGACTTACTTCACTGAGGATGATCGTACCTAAATCCACTCAGGATGCTGCTACCAGCCTCATGACGTGGATTTCATGGCTGAGTGACACTCCATTGGACCTACGTAGCACCACTTGTCCACTTGTCCACTTGTCTTTGTCCACTTGTCCACTTGTCTTTGTCCACTTGGCTCTTTCCTGGGATATGAAACGTGTACCGGAGTCGAGGTTCTTGTCAAGACAGCAGCCCTCAACTTTGGGGTCCCTGTGTCTGGTTGATTTTTTCATTTTCCCAAGGTCTACGCCCATGTGTGGAAGTGCCCTATGCTCTGTGGTTCTGTGTTTTACATGTTTTGGGAAAGAGGATACACTTGTGAAGATTGGCTGTTGGCCATTGACATCCCGCCCATCAGCTTAACAAGGCTCCCTTGACTCCGTGGCCTGCCCTGCCTTTCTGGTTTTTAGACTTTTTTCGCCTGGCCCTTTTGCCCCGGGGGGGGGGGGGAGAGATTTCTTTGTAGTGCTGATTTGCTCTCCCAGGTTGCTTGGTTGGCCAAAAAGGGCGTATGCGTTTTTTCCTGAATATATTCAGGAAAAAACGCATACGCCCTTTTTGGCCAACCGCATCATTGTCCACGTTCTGGCGCTTTTCATGTGCTATCGGGGCCATTCCGATGTACCCGTTGACATCCGTTTCCTGCAGTTCTGCCTTGCGTTCAACGCCTCTTCGTAGCCTGACCTCAATATATTTGGGGGCGATAGTTATCGTTTAGAACTCTGCAGGTTTGGGAAGTGCAGTGCCCCTGAGCTCCATTTCCCAAGTCGCTTTTTTGTGAGTGGGACGCAACACGGCTGGATGGCTTCACGCCCTATTGTCGATCCGGGGTGGCAGGCTGAGCCTTTGGTGAATTCTTCTTCGCGATGGGAAATGAGAGTGACATGTGCCCGACCAAACCCCTCCAGCGAGTCTCTCATTGGTTCCCCCTCTTGCAGTTCATCCTGCGGACAAATTGCAGACGGTCCGAAAGAGGCATGGAAAGGCGCTGAGTCTCCAAGTGGGGAGATTGTTAGTAAGGGGGCCTGAATGGAGAACACGAGCACCAGGAGATGAAAAGTGAGGTGAGTTTCAGAAAGCTTTCCCGATCCCACGGTGTAGCGTCCGCTGGGTTTCCAATGAGTGCTTTCGCTGTCGGAAGATTGCGTTGAACCTGGAGAGTTGGGACCCATGGAATGGGGAGCACGCAGGATTCCTTTCAAGGGTCTGCATTTGCTTTCCCAACCTCACCAATCGTCTCAGCCCCAAGAGTGTCCAGCCTTATGTCTTCTGCCGCTGGGGTTGTAGATGTGGTCAATGCTGGTTGCATGCCAGTCCCTGAACGCATTTTGGAAGAATTTCTCTCTGTTTTGCCCTGCTTGTTTCTTCTTTGTGTTGGAAATGTATCCTCAGAATGGGTCTGAGCTGATTTTCCCTGCTGTTTTTAGGCCGCTTTACACACACTTGATGCACTTACACAGAGATATCAAGACTTAGCTTTTAAGATGCTTACTAGTCGGATAGATACTTGTGCGATGAACAGGGTCTGGTGAGTCCAGTTGATTGAGCAAGGAGTAGGTCGTGTCCATTCCATATTCGGTTTTCGGAAGGGTATCTGTGCTCATTTCAAACTCGAGTTTTATGCGTCACCCCACCTCACCTTTCCCCTGAAGCAGGCCTAAGTGTGTTTTCTAAAAGGGTGACTCTGTTCTGTTTGGGGATTCAGTTCATGGGGAGCGATTTTTACATTCCCTCGATAAGTGATATCATAAGTTTCTGTCTTTGTGGGACTTACTTCACTGAGGATGATCGTACCTAAATCCACTCAGGATGCTGCTACCAGCCTCATGACGTGGATTTCATGGCAGAGTGACACTCCATTGGACCTACGTAGCACCACTTGTCCACTTGTCCACTTGTCTTTGTCCACTTGTCCACTTGTCTTTGTCCACTTGGCTCTTTCCTGGGATATGAAACGTGTACCGGAGTCGAGGTTCTTGTCAAGACAGCAGCCCTCAACTTTGGGGTCCCTGTGTCTAGTTGATTTTTTCATTTTCCCAAGGTCTACGCCCATGTGTGGAAGTGCCCTATGCTCTGTGGTTCTGTGTTTTACATGTTTTGGGAAAGAGGATACACTTGTGAAGATTGGCTGTTGGCCATTGACATCCCGCCCATCAGCTTAACAAGGCTCCCTTGACTCCGTGGCCTGCCCTGCCTTTCTGGTTTTTAGACTTTTTTCGCCTGGCCCTTTTGCCCCGGGGGGGGGGGTGAGATTTCTTTGTAGTGCTGATTTGCTCTCCCAGGTTGCTTGGTTGGCCAAAAAGGGCGTATGCGTTTTTTCCTGAATATATTCAGGAAAAAACGCATACGCCCTTTTTGGCCAACCGCATCATTGTCCACGTTCTGGCGCTTTTCATGTGCTATCGGGGCCATTCCGATGTACCCGTTGACATCCGTTTCCTGCAGTTCTGCCTTGCGTTCAACGCCTCTTCGTAGCCTGACCTCAATATATTTGGGGGCGATAGTTATCGTTTAGAACTCTGCAGGTTTGGGAAGTGCAGTGCCCCTGAGCTCCATTTCCCAAGTCGCTTTTTTGTGAGTGGGACGCAACACGGCTGGATGGCTTCACGCCCTATTGTCGATCCGGGGTGGCAGGCTGAGCCTTTGGTGAATTCTTCTTCGCGATGGGAAATGAGAGTGACATGTGCCCGACCAAACCCCTCCAGCGAGTCTCTCATTGGTTCCCCCTCTTGCAGTTCATCCTGCGGACAAATTGCAGACGGTACGAAAGAGGCATGGAAAGGCGCTGAGTCTCCAAGTGGGGAGATTGTTAGTAAGGGGGCCTGAATGGAGAACACGAGCACCAGGAGATGAAAAGTGAGGTGAGTTTCAGAAAGCTTTCCCGATCCCACGGTGTAGCGTCCGCTGGGTTTCCAATGAGTGCTTTCGCTGTCGGAAGATTGCGTTGAACCTGGAGAGTTGGGACCCATGGAATGGGGAGCATGCAGGATTCCTTTCAAGGGTCTGCATTTGCTTTCCCAACCTCACCAATCGTCTCAGCCCCAAGAGTGTCCAGCCTTATGTCTTCTGCCGTTGGGGCTGTAGATGTGGTCAATCCTGGTTGCATGCCAGTCCCTGAACGCATTTTGGAAGAATTTCTCTCTGTTTTGCCCTGCTTGTTTCTTCTTTGTGTTGGAAATGTATCCTCAGAATGGGTCTGAGCTGATTTTCCCTGCTGTTTTTAGGCTGCTTTACACACACTTGATGCACTTACACAGAGATATCAAGACTTAGCTTTTAAGATGCTTACTAGTCGGATAGATACTTGTGCGATGCACAGGGTCTGGTGAGTCCAGTTGATTGAGCAAGGAGTAGGTCGTGTCCATTCCATATTCGGTTTTCGGAAGGGTATCTGTGCTCATTTCAAACTCGAGTTTTATGCGTCACCCCACCTCACCTTTCCCCTGAAGCAGGCCTAAGTGTGTTTCCTAAAAGCGTGACTCTGTTCTGTTTGGGGATTCAGTTCATGGGGAGCGATTTTTACATTCCCTCGATAAGTGATATCATAAGTTTCTGTCTTTGTGGGACTTATTTCACTGAGGATGATCGTACCTAAATCCACTCAGGATGCTGCTACCAGCCTCATGACGTGGATTTCATGGCTGAGTGACACTCCATTGGACCTACGTAGCACCACTTGTCCACTTGTCCACTTGTCTTTGTCCACTTGTCCACTTGTCTTTGTCCACTTGGCTCTTTCCTGGGATATGAAACGTGTACCGGAGTCGAGGTTCTTGTCAAGACAGCAGCCCTCAACTTTGGGGTCCCTGTGTCTGGTAGATTTTTTCATTCTCCCAAGGTCAACGCCCATGTGTGGAAGTGCCCTATGCTCTGTGGTTCTGTGTTTTACATGTTTTGGGAAAGAGGATACACTTGTGAAGATTGGCTGTTGGCCATTGACATCCCGCCCATCAGCTTAACAAGGCTCCCTTGACTCCGTGGCCTGCCCTGCCTTTCAGGTGTTTAGACTTTTTTCGCCTGGCCCTTTTGCCCCGGGGGGGGGGGGGAGTGAGAGATTTCTTTGTAGTGCTGATTTGCTCTCCCAGGTTGCTTGGTTGGCCAAAAAGGGCGTATGCGTTTTTTCCTGAATATATTCAGGAAAAAACGCATACGCCCTTTTTGGCCAACCGCATCATTGTCCACGTTCTGGCGCTTTTCATGTGCTATCGGGGCCATTCCGATGTACCCGTTGACATCCGTTTCCTGCAGTTCTGCCTTGCGTTCAACGCCTCTTCGTAGCCTGACCTCAATATATTTGGGGGCGATAGTTATCGTTTAGAACTCTGCAGGTTTGGGAAGTGCAGTGCCCCTGAGCTCCATTTCCCAAGTCGCTTTTTTGTGAGTGGGACGCAACACGGCTGGATGGCTTCACGCCCTATTGTCGATCCGGGGTGGCAGGCTGAGCCTTTGGTGAATTCTTCTTCGCGATGGGAAATGAGAGTGACATGTGCCCGACCAAACCCCTCCAGCGAGTCTCTCATTGGTTCCCCCTCTTGCAGTTCATCCTGCGGACAAATTGCAGACGGTACGAAAGAGGCATGGAAAGGCGCTGAGTCTCCAAGTGGGGAGATTGTTAGTAAGGGGGCCTGAATGGAGAACACGAGCACCAGGAGATGAAAAGTGAGGTGAGTTTCAGAAAGCTTTCCCGATCCCACGGTGTAGCGTCCGCTGGGTTTCCAATGAGTGCTTTCGCTGTCGGAAGATTGCGTTGAACCTGGAGAGTTGGGACCCATGGAATGGGGAGCACGCAGGATTCCTTTCAAGGGTCTGCATTTGCTTTCCCAACCTCACCAATCGTCTCAGCCCCAAGAGTGTCCAGCCTTATGTCTTCTGCCGCTGGGGTTGTAGATGTGGTCAATGCTGGTTGCATGCCAGTCCCTGAACGCATTTTGGAAGAATTTCTCTCTGTTTTGCCCTGCTTGTTTCTTCTTTGTGTTGGAAATGTATCCTCAGAATGGGTCTGAGCTGATTTTCCCTGCTGTTTTTAGGCCGCTTTACACACACTTGATGCACTTACACAGAGATATCAAGACTTAGCTTTTAAGATGCTTACTAGTCGGATAGATACTTGTGCGATGAACAGGGTCTGGTGAGTCCAGTTGATTGAGCAAGGAGTAGGTCGTGTCCATTCCATATTCGGTTTTCGGAAGGGTATCTGTGCTCATTTCAAACTCGAGTTTTATGCGTAACCCCACCTCACCTTTCCCCTCAAGCAGGCCTAAGTGTGTTTTCTAAAAGGGTGACTCTGTTCTGTTTGGGGATTCAGTTCATGGGGAGCGATTTTTACATTCCCTCGATAAGTGATATCATAAGTTTCTGTCTTTGTGGGACTTACTTCACTGAGGATGATCGTACCTAAATCCACTCAGGATGCTGCTACCAGCCTCATGACGTGGATTTCATGGCTGAGTGACACTCCATTGGACCTACGTAGCACCACTTGTCCACTTGTCCACTTGTCTTTGTCCACTTGTCCACTTGTCTTTGTCCACTTGGCTCTTTCCTGGGATATGAAACGTGTACCGGAGTCGAGGTTCTTGTCAAGACAGCAGCCCTCAACTTTGGGGTCCCTGTGTCTGGTTGATTTTTTCATTTTCCCAAGGTCTACGCCCATGTGTGGAAGTGCCCTATGCTCTGTGGTTCTGTGTTTTACATGTTTTGGGAAAGAGGATACACTTGTGAAGATTGGCTGTTGGCCATTGACATCCCGCCCATCAGCTTAACAAGGCTCCCTTGACTCCGTGGCCTGCCCTGCCTTTCTGGTTTTTAGACTTTTTTCGCCTGGCCCTTTTGCCCCGGGGGGGGGGGGGAGAGATTTCTTTGTAGTGCTGATTTGCTCTCCCAGGTTGCTTGGTTGGCCAAAAAGGGCGTATGCGTTTTTTCCTGAATATATTCAGGAAAAAACGCATACGCCCTTTTTGGCCAACCGCATCATTGTCCACGTTCTGGCGCTTTTCATGTGCTATCGGGGCCATTCCGATGTACCCGTTGACATCCGTTTCCTGCAGTTCTGCCTTGCGTTCAACGCCTCTTCGTAGCCTGACCTCAATATATTTGGGGGCGATAGTTATCGTTTAGAACTCTGCAGGTTTGGGAAGTGCAGTGCCCCTGAGCTCCATTTCCCAAGTCGCTTTTTTGTGAGTGGGACGCAACACGGCTGGATGGCTTCACGCCCTATTGTCGATCCGGGGTGGCAGGCTGAGCCTTTGGTGAATTCTTCTTCGCGATGGGAAATGAGAGTGACATGTGCCCGACCAAACCCCTCCAGCGAGTCTCTCATTGGTTCCCCCTCTTGCAGTTCATCCTGCGGACAAATTGCAGACGGTACGAAAGAGGCATGGAAAGGCGCTGAGTCTCCAAGTGGGGAGATTGTTAGTAAGGGGGCCTGAATGGAGAACACGAGCACCAGGAGATGAAAAGTGAGGTGAGTTTCAGAAAGCTTTCCCGATCCCACGGTGTAGCGTCCGCTGGGTTTCCAATGAGTGCTTTCGCTGTCGGAAGATTGCGTTGAACCTGGAGAGTTGGGACCCATGGAATGGGGAGCACGCAGGATTCCTTTCAAGGGTCTGCATTTGCTTTCCCAACCTCACCAATCGTCTCAGCCCCAAGAGTGTCCAGCCTTATGTCTTCTGCCGCTGGGGTTGTAGATGTGGTCAATGCTGGTTGCATGCCAGTCCCTGAACGCATTTTGGAAGAATTTCTCTCTGTTTTGCCCTGCTTGTTTCTTCTTTGTGTTGGAAATGTATCCTCAGAATGGGTCTGAGCTGATTTTCCCTGCTGTTTTTAGGCCGCTTTACACACACTTGATGCACTTACACAGAGATATCAAGACTTAGCTTTTAAGATGCTTACTAGTCGGATAGATACTTGTGCGATGAACAGGGTCTGGTGAGTCCAGTTGATTGAGCAAGGAGTAGGTCGTGTCCATTCCATATTCGGTTTTCGGAAGGGTATCTGTGCTCATTTCAAACTCGAGTTTTATGCGTCACCCCACCTCACCTTTCCCCTGAAGCAGGCCTAAGTGTGTTTTCTAAAAGGGTGACTCTGTTCTGTTTGGGGATTCAGTTCATGGGGAGCGATTTTTACATTCCCTCGATAAGTGATATCATAAGTTTCTGTCTTTGTGGGACTTACTTCACTGAGGATGATCGTACCTAAATCCACTCAGGATGCTGCTACCAGCCTCATGACGTGGATTTCATGGCTGAGTGACACTCCATTGGACCTACGTAGCACCACTTGTCCACTTGTCCACTTGTCTTTGTCCACTTGTCCACTTGTCTTTGTCCACTTGGCTCTTTCCTGGGATATGAAACGTGTACCGGAGTCGAGGTTCTTGTCAAGACAGCAGCCCTCAACTTTGGGGTCCCTGTGTCTGGTTGATTTTTTCATTTTCCCAAGGTCTACGCCCATGTGTGGAAGTGCCCTATGCTCTGTGGTTCTGTGTTTTACATGTTTTGGGAAAGAGGATACACTTGTGAAGATTGGCTGTTGGCCATTGACATCCCGCCCATCAGCTTAACAAGGCTCCCTTGACTCCGTGGCCTGCCCTGCCTTTCTGGTTTTTAGACTTTTTTCGCCTGGCCCTTTTGCCCCGGGGGGGGGGGGGGAGAGATTTCTTTGTAGTGCTGATTTGCTCTCCCAGGTTGCTTGGTTGGCCAAAAAGGGCGTATGCGTTTTTTCCTGAATATATTCAGGAAAAAACGCATACGCCCTTTTTGGCCAACCGCATCATTGTCCACGTTCTGGCGCTTTTCATGTGCTATCGGGGCCATTCCGATGTACCCGTTGACATCCGTTTCCTGCAGTTCTGCCTTGCGTTCAACGCCTCTTCGTAGCCTGACCTCAATATATTTGGGGGCGATAGTTATCGTTTAGAACTCTGCAGGTTTGGGAAGTGCAGTGCCCCTGAGCTCCATTTCCCAAGTCGCTTTTTTGTGAGTGGGACGCAACACGGCTGGATGGCTTCACGCCCTATTGTCGATCCGGGGTGGCAGGCTGAGCCTTTGGTGAATTCTTCTTCGCGATGGGAAATGAGAGTGACATGTGCCCGACCAAACCCCTCCAGCGAGTCTCTCATTGGTTCCCCCTCTTGCAGTTCATCCTGCGGACAAATTGCAGACGGTACGAAAGAGGCATGGAAAGGCGCTGAGTCTCCAAGTGGGGAGATTGTTAGTAAGGGGGCCTGAATGGAGAACACGAGCACCAGGAGATGAAAAGTGAGGTGAGTTTCAGAAAGCTTTCCCGATCCCACGGTGTAGCGTCCGCTGGGTTTCCAATGAGTGCTTTCGCTGTCGGAAGATTGCGTTGAACCTGGAGAGTTGGGACCCATGGAATGGGGAGCACGCAGGATTCCTTTCAAGGGTCTGCATTTGCTTTCCCAACCTCACCAATCGTCTCAGCCCCAAGAGTGTCCAGCCTTATGTCTTCTGCCGCTGGGGTTGTAGATGTGGTCAATGCTGGTTGCATGCCAGTCCCTGAACGCATTTTGGAAGAATTTCTCTCTGTTTTGCCCTGCTTGTTTCTTCTTTGTGTTGGAAATGTATCCTCAGAATGGGTCTGAGCTGATTTTCCCTGCTGTTTTTAGGCCGCTTTACACACACTTGATGCACTTACACAGAGATATCAAGACTTAGCTTTTAAGATGCTTACTAGTCGGATAGATACTTGTGCGATGAACAGGGTCTGGTGAGTCCAGTTGATTGAGCAAGGAGTAGGTCGTGTCCATTCCATATTCGGTTTTCGGAAGGGTATCTGTGCTCATTTCAAACTCGAGTTTTATGCGTCACCCCACCTCACCTTTCCCCTGAAGCAGGCCTAAGTGTGTTTTCTAAAAGGGTGACTCTGTTCTGTTTGGGGATTCAGTTCATGGGGAGCGATTTTTACATTCCCTCGATAAGTGATATCATAAGTTTCTGTCTTTGTGGGACTTACTTCACTGAGGATGATCGTACCTAAATCCACTCAGGATGCTGCTACCAGCCTCATGACGTGGATTTCATGGCAGAGTGACACTCCATTGGACCTACGTAGCACCACTTGTCCACTTGTCCACTTGTCTTTGTCCACTTGTCCACTTGTCTTTGTCCACTTGGCTCTTTCCTGGGATATGAAACGTGTACCGGAGTCGAGGTTCTTGTCAAGACAGCAGCCCTCAACTTTGGGGTCCCTGTGTCTGGTTGATTTTTTCATTTTCCCAAGGTCTACGCCCATGTGTGGAAGTGCCCTATGCTCTGTGGTTCTGTGTTTTACATGTTTTGGGAAAGAGGATACACTTGTGAAGATTGGCTGTTGGCCATTGACATCCCGCCCATCAGCTTAACAAGGCTCCCTTGACTCCGTGGCCTGCCCTGCCTTTCTGGTTTTTAGACTTTTTTCGCCTGGCCCTTTTGCCCCGGGGGGGGTGGGGGGAGAGATTTCTTTGTAGTGCTGATTTGCTCTCCCAGGTTGCTTGGTTGGCCAAAAAGGGCGTATGCGTTTTTTCCTGAATATATTCAGGAAAAAACGCATACGCCCTTTTTGGCCAACCGCATCATTGTCCACGTTCTGGCGCTTTTCATGTGCTATCGGGGCCATTCCGATGTACCCGTTGACATCCGTTTCCTGCAGTTCTGCCTTGCGTTCAACGCCTCTTCGTAGCCTGACCTCAATATATTTGGGGGCGATAGTTATCGTTTAGAACTCTGCAGGTTTGGGAAGTGCAGTGCCCCTGAGCTTCATTTCCCAAGTCGCTTTTTTGTGAGTGGGACGCAACACGGCTGGATGGCTTCACGCCCTATTGTCGATCCGGGGTGGCAGGCTGAGCCTTTGGTGAATTCTTCTTCGCGATGGGAAATGAGAGTGACATGTGCCCGACCAAACCCCTCCAGCGAGTCTCTCATTGGTTCCCCCTCTTGCAGTTCATCCTGCGGACAAATTGCAGACGGTACGAAAGAGGCATGGAAAGGCGCTGAGTCTCCAAGTGGGGAGATTGTTAGTAAGGGGGCCTGAATGGAGAACACGAGCACCAGGAGATGAAAAGTGAGGTGAGTTTCAGAAAGCTTTCCCGATCCCACGGTGTAGCGTCCGCTGGGTTTCCAATGAGTGCTTTCGCTGTCGGAAGATTGCGTTGAACCTGGAGAGTTGGGACCCATGGAATGGGGAGCATGCAGGATTCCTTTCAAGGGTCTGCATTTGCTTTCCCAACCTCACCAATCGTCTCAGCCCCAAGAGTGTCCAGCCTTATGTCTTCTGCCGTTGGGGCTGTAGATTTGGTCAATCCTGGTTGCATGCCAGTCCCTGAACGCATTTTGGAAGAATTTCTCTCTGTTTTGCCCTGCTTGTTTCTTCTTTGTGTTGGAAATGTATCCTCAGAATGGGTCTGAGCTGATTTTCCCTGCTGTTTTTAGGCTGCTTTACACACACTTGATGCACTTACACAGAGATATCAAGACTTAGCTTTTAAGATGCTTACTAGTCGGATAGATACTTGTGCGATGAACAGGGTCTGGTGAGTCCAGTTGATTGAGCAAGGAGTAGGTCGTGTCCATTCCATATTCGGTTTTCGGAAGGGTATCTGTGCTCATTTCAAACTCGAGTTTTATGCGTCACCCCACCTCACCTTTCCCCTGAAGCAGGCCTAAGTGTGTTTTCTAAAAGCGTGACTCTGTTCTGTTTGGGGATTCAGTTCATGGGGAGCGATTTTTACATTCCCTCGATAAGTGATATCATAAGTTTCTGTCTTTGTGGGACTTATTTCACTGAGGATGATCGTACCTAAATCCACTCAGGATGCTGCTACCAGCCTCATGACGTGGATTTCATGGCTGAGTGACACTCCATTGGACCTACGTAGCACCACTTGTCCACTTGTCCACTTGTCTTTGTCCACTTGTCCACTTGTCTTTGTCCACTTGGCTCTTTCCTGGGATATGAAACGTGTACCGGAGTCGAGGTTCTTGTCAAGACAGCAGCCCTCAACTTTGGGGTCCCTGTGTCTGCTTCATTTTTTCATTTTCCCAAGGTCAACGCCCATGTGTGGAAGTGCCCTATGCTCTGTGGTTCTGTGTTTTCCATGTTTTGGGAAAGAGGATACACTTGTGAAGATTGGCTGTTGGCCATTGACATCCCGCCCATCAGCTTAACAAGGCTCCCTTGACTCCGTGGCCTGCCCTGCCTTTCTGGTTTTTAGACTTTTTTCGCCTGACCCTTTTGCCCCGGGGGGGGGCGGGGAGAGATTTCTTTGTAGTGCTGATTTGCTCTCCCAGGTTGTTTGGTTGGCCAAAAAGGGCGTATGCCATTTTTCCTGAATATATTCAGGTAAAAAGGCATACGCCCTTTTTGGCCAACCGCATCATTGTCCACGTTCTGGCGCTTTTCATGTGCTATCGGGGCCTTTCCGATGCACCCGTTGACATCCGTTTCCTGCAGTTCTGCCTTGCGTTCAACGCCTCTTCGTAGCCTGACCTCAATATATTTGGGGGCGATAGTTATCGTTTAGAACTCTGCAGGTTTGGGAAGTGCAGTGCCCCTGAGCTCCATTTCCCAAGTCGCTTTTTTGTGAGTGGGACGCAACACGGCTGGATGGCTTCACGCCCTATTGTCGATCCGGGGTGGCAGGCTGAGCCTTTGGTGAATTCTTCTTCGCGATGGGAAATGAGAGTGACATGTGCCCGACCAAACCCCTCCAGCGAGTCTCTCATTGGTTCCCCCTCTTGCAGTTCATCCTGCGGACAAATTGCAGACGGTACGAAAGAGGCATGGAAAGGCGCTGAGTCTCCAAGTGGGGAGATTGTTAGTAAGGGGGCCTGAATGGAGAACACGAGCACCAGGAGATGAAAAGTGAGGTGAGTTTCAGAAAGCTTTCCCGATCCCACGGTGTAGCGTCCGCTGGGTTTCCAATGAGTGCTTTCGCTGTCGGAAGATTGCGTTGAACCTGGAGAGTTGGGACCCATGGAATGGGGAGCACGCAGGATTCCTTTCAAGGGTCTGCATTTGCTTTCCCAACCTCACCAATCGTCTCAGCCCCAAGAGTGTCCAGCCTTATGTCTTCTGCCGCTGGGGCTGTAGATGTGGTCAATGCTGGTTGCATGCCAGTCCCTGAACGCATTTTGGAAGAATTTCTCTCTGTTTTGCCCTGCTTGTTTCTTCTTTGTGTTGGAAATGTATCCTCAGAATGGGTCTGAGCTGATTTTCCCTGCTGTTTTTAGGCCGCTTTACACACACTTGATGCACTTACACAGAGATATCAAGACGTAGCTTTTAAGATGCTTACTAGTCGGATAGATACTTGTGCGATGCACAGGGTCTGGTGAGTCCAGTTGATTGAGCAAGGAGTAGGTCGTGTCCATTCCATATTCGGTTTTCGGAAGGGTATCTGTGCTCATTTCAAACTCGAGTTTTATGCGTCACCCCACCTCACCTTTCCCCTGAAGCAGGCCTAAGTGTGTTTCCTAAAAGCGTGACTCTGTTCTGTTTGGGGATTCAGTTCATGGGGAGCGATTTTTACATTCCCTCGATAAGTGATATCATAAGTTTCTGTCTTTGTGGGACTTACTTCACTGAGGATGATCGTACCTAAATCCACTCAGGATGCTGCTACCAGCCTCATGACGTGGATTTCATGGCTGAGTGACACTCCATTGGACCTACGTAGCACCACTTGTCCACTTGACCACTTGTCTTTGTCCACTTGTCCACTTGTCTTTGTCCACTTGGCTCTTTCCTGGGATATGAAACGTGTACCGGAGTCGAGGTTCTTGTCAAGACAGCAGCCCTCAACTTTGGGGTCCCTGTGTCTGGTTGATTTTTTCATTTTCCCAAGGTCAACGCCCATGTGTGGAAGTGCCCTATGCTCTGTGCTTCTGTGTTTTCCATGTTTTGGGAAAGAGGATACACTTGTGAAGATTGGCTGTTGGCCATTGACATCCCGCCCATCAGCTTAACAAGGCTCCCTTGACTCCGTGGCCTGCCCTGCCTTTCTGGATTTTAGACTTCTTTTGCCTGGTCCTTTTGCCCTGGGGGGGGGGGGGCGAGAGATTTCTTTGTAGTGCTGATTTGCTCTCCCAGGTTGCTTGGTTGGCCAAAAAGGGCGTATGCGTTTTTTCCTGAATATATTCAGGAAAAAACGCATACGCCCTTTTTGGCCAACCGCATCATTGTCCACGTTCTGGCGCTTTTCATGTGCTATCGGGGCCATTCCGATGTACCCGTTGACATCCGTTTCCTGCAGTTCTGCCTTGCGTTCAACGCCTCTTCGT
The DNA here is from genome assembly GCF_026419965.1 of Kogia breviceps. Lineage (NCBI taxonomy): Eukaryota > Metazoa > Chordata > Mammalia > Artiodactyla > Physeteridae > Kogia > Kogia breviceps. The sequence continues at coordinate 96,210,641 of NC_081312.1, forward strand.
AGCCTGACCTCAATATATTTGGGGGCGATAGTTATCGTTTAGAACTCTGCAGGTTTGGGAAGTGCAGTGCCCCTGAGCTCCATTTCCCAAGTCGCTTTTTTGTGAGTGGGACGCAACACGGCTGGATGGCTTCACGCCCTATTGTCGATCCGGGGTGGCAGGCTGAGCCTTTGGTGAATTCTTCTTCGCGATGGGAAATGAGAGTGACATGTGCCCGACCAAACCCCTCCAGCGAGTCTCTCATTGGTTCCCCCTCTTGCAGTTCATCCTGCGGACAAATTGCAGACGGTACGAAAGAGGCATGGAAAGGCGCTGAGTCTCCAAGTGGGGAGATTGTTCGTAAGGGGGCCTGAATGGAGAACACGAGCACCAGGAGATGAAAAGTGAGGTGAGTTTCAGAAAGCTTTCCCGATCCCACGGTGTAGCATCCGCTGGGTTAACAATGAGTGCTTTCGCTGTCGGAAGATTGCGTTGAACTTGGAGAGTTGGGACCCATGGAATGGGGAGCACGCAGGATTCCTTTCAAGGGTCTGCATTTGCTTTCCCAACCTCACCAATCGTCTCAGCCCCAAGAGTGTCCAGCCTTATGTCTTCTGCCGCTGGGGCTGTAGATGTGGACAATCCTGGTTGCATGCCAGTCCCTGAACGCATTTTGGAAGAATTTCTCTCTGTTTTGCCCTGCTTGTTTCTTCTTTGTGTTGGAAATGTATCCTCAGAATGGGTCTGAGCTGATTTTCCCTGCTGTTTTTAGGCCGCTTTACACACACTTGATGCACTTACACAGAGATATCAAGACTTAGCTTTTAAGATGCTTACTAGTCGGATAGATACTTGTGCGATGAACAGGGTCTGGTGAGTCCAGTTGATTGAGCAAGGAGTAGGTCGTGTCCATTCCATATTCGGTTTTCGGAAGGGTATCTGTGCTCATTTCAAACTCGAGTTTTATGCGTCACCCCACCTCACCTTTCCCCTGAAGCAGGCCTAAGTGTGTTTCCTAAAAGCGTGACTCTGTTCTGTTTGGGGATTCAGTTCATGGGGAGCGATTTTTACATTCCCTCGATAAGTGATATCATAAGTTTCTGTCTTTGTGGGACTTATTTCACTGAGGATGATCGTACCTAAATCCACTCAGGATGCTGCTACCAGCCTCATGACGTGGATTTCATGGCTGAGTGACACTCCATTGGACCTACGTAGCACCACTTGTCCACTTGTCCACTTGTCTTTGTCCACTTGTCCACTTGTCTTTGTCCACTTGGCTCTTTCCTGGGATATGAAACGTGTACCGGAGTCGAGGTTCTTGTCAAGACAGCAGCCCTCAACTTTGGGGTCCCTGTGTCTGGTAGATTTTTTCATTCTCCCAAGGTCAACGCCCATGTGTGGAAGTGCCCTATGCTCTGTGGTTCTGTGTTTTCCATGTTTTGGGAAAGAGGATACACTTGTGAAGATTGGCTGTTGGCCATTGACATCCCGCCCATCAGCTTAACAAGGCTCCCTTGACTCCGTGGCCTGCCCTGCCTTTCAGGTGTTTAGACTTTTTTCGCCTGGCCCTTTTGCCCCGGGGGGGGGGGGAGTGAGAGATTTCTTTGTAGTGCTGATTTGCTCTCCCAGGTTGCTTGGTTGGCCAAAAAGGGCGTATGCGTTTTTTCCTGTATATATTCAGGAAAAAACGCATACGCCCTTTTTGGCCAACCGCATCATTGTCCACGTTCTGGCGCTTTTCATGTGCTATCGGGGCCATTCCGATGTACCCGTTGACATCCGTTTCCTGCAGTTCTGCCTTGCGTTCAACGCCTCTTCGTAGCCTGACCTCAATATATTTGGGGGCGATAGTTATCGTTTAGAACTCTGCAGGTTTGGGAAGTGCAGTGCCCCTGAGCTCCATTTCCCAAGTCGCTTTTTTGTGAGTGGGACGCAACATGGCTGGATGGCTTCACGCCCTATTGTCGATCCGGGGTGGCAGGCTGAGCCTTTGGTGAATTCTTCTTCGCGATGGGAAATGAGAGTGACATGTGCCCGACCAAACCCCTCCAGCGAGTCTCTCATTGGTTCCCCCTCTTGCAGTTCATACTGCGGACAAATTGCAGACGGTACGAAAGAGGCATGGAAAGGCGCTGAGTCTCCAAGTGGGGAGATTGTTAGTAAGGGGGCCTGAATGGAGAACACGAGCACCAGGAGATGAAAAGTGAGGTGAGTTTCAGAAAGCTTTCCCGATCCCACGGTGTAGCGTCCGCTGGGTTTCCAATGAGTGCTTTCGCTGTCGGAAGATTGCGTTGAACCTGGAGAGTTGGGACCCATGGAATGGGGAGCACGCAGGATTCCTTTCAAGGGTCTGCATTTGCTTTCCCAACCTCACCAATCGTCTCAGCCCCAAGAGTGTCCAGCCTTATGTCTTCTGCCGCTGGGGTTGTAGATGTGGTCAATGCTGGTTGCATGCCAGTCCCTGAACGCATTTTGGAAGAATTTCTCTCTGTTTTGCCCTGCTTGTTTCTTCTTTGTGTTGGAAATGTATCCTCAGAATGGGTCTGAGCTGATTTTCCCTGCTGTTTTTAGGCCGCTTTACACACACTTGATGCACTTACACAGAGATATCAAGACTTAGCTTTTAAGATGCTTACTAGTCGGATAGATACTTGTGCGATGAACAGGGTCTGGTGAGTCCAGTTGATTGAGCAAGGAGTAGGTCGTGTCCATTCCATATTCGGTTTTCGGAAGGGTATCTGTGCTCATTTCAAACTCGAGTTTTATGCGTCACCCCACCTCACCTTTCCCCTGAAGCAGGCCTAAGTGTGTTTTCTAAAAGGGTGACTCTGTTCTGTTTGGGGATTCAGTTCATGGGGAGCGATTTTTACATTCCCTCGATAAGTGATATCATAAGTTTCTGTCTTTGTGGGACTTACTTCACTGAGGATGATCGTACCTAAATCCACTCAGGATGCTGCTACCAGCCTCATGACGTGGATTTCATGGCTGAGTGACACTCCATTGGACCTACGTAGCACCACTTGTCCACTTGTCCACTTGTCTTTGTCCACTTGTCCACTTGTCTTTGTCCACTTGGCTCTTTCCTGGGATATGAAACGTGTACCGGAGTCGAGGTTCTTGTCAAGACAGCAGCCCTCAACTTTGGGGTCCCTGTGTCTGGTTGATTTTTTCATTTTCCCAAGGTCAACGCCCATGTGTGGAAGTGCCCTATGCTCTGTGGTTCTGTGTTTTCCATGTTTTGGGAAAGAGGATACACTTGTGAAGATTGGCTGTTGGCCATTGACATCCCGCCCATCAGCTTAACAAGGCTCCGTTGACTCCGTGGCCTGCCCTTCCTTTCTGGTTTTTAGACTTTTTTCGCCTGGCCCTTTTGCCCCGGGGGGGGGGGGGAGAGATTTCTTTGTAGTGCTGATTTGCTCTCCCAGGTTGCTTGGTTGGCCAAAAAGGGCGTATGCGTTTTTTCCTGAATATATTCAGGAAAAAACGCATACGCCCTTTTTGGCCAACCGCATCATTGTCCACGTTCTGGCGCTTTTCATGTGCTATCGGGGCCATTCCGATGTACCCGTTGACATCCGTTTCCTGCAGTTCTGCCTTGCGTTCAACGCCTCTTCGTAGCCTGACCTCAATATATTTGGGGGCGATAGTTATCGTTTAGAACTCTGCAGGTTTGGGAAGTGCAGTGCCCCTGAGCTCCATTTCCCAAGTCGCTTTTTTGTGAGTGGGACGCAACACGGCTGGATGGCTTCACGCCCTATTGTCGATCCGGGGTGGCAGGCTGAGCCTTTGGTGAATTCTTCTTCGCAATGGGAAATGAGAGTGACATGTGCCCGACCAAACCCCTCCAGCGAGTCTCTCATTGGTTCCCCCTCTTGCAGTTCATCCTGCGGACAAATTGCAGACGGTACGAAAGAGGCATGGAAAGGCGCTGAGTCTCCAAGTGGGGAGATTGTTCGTAAGGGGGCCTGAATGGAGAACACGAGCACCAGGAGATGAAAAGTGAGGTGAGTTTCAGAAAGCTTTCCCGATCCCACGGTGTAGCATCCGCTGGGTTAACAATGAGTGCTTTCGCTGTCGGAAGATTGCGTTGAACTTGGAGAGTTGGGACCCATGGAATGGGGAGCACGCAGGATTCCTTTCAAGGGTCTGCATTTGCTTTCCCAACCTCACCAATCGTCTCAGCCCCAAGAGTGTCCAGCCTTATGTCTTCTGCCGCTGGGGCTGTAGATGTGGACAATCCTGGTTGCATGCCAGTCCCTGAACGCATTTTGGAAGAATTTCTCTCTGTTTTGCCCTGCTTGTTTCTTCTTTGTGTTGGAAATGTATCCTCAGAATGGGTCTGAGCTGATTTTCCCTGCTGTTTTTAGGCCGCTTTACACACACTTGATGCACTTACACAGAGATATCAAGACTTAGCTTTTAAGATGCTTACTAGTCGGATAGATACTTGTGCGATGCACAGGGTCTGGTGAGTCCAGTTGATTGAGCAAGGAGTAGGTCGTGTCCATTCCATATTCGGTTTTCGGAAGGGTATCTGTGCTCATTTCAAACTCGAGTTTTATGCGTCACCCCACCTCACCTTTCCCCTGAAGCAGGCCTAAGTGTGTTTCCTAAAAGCGTGACTCTGTTCTGTTTGGGGATTCAGTTCATGGGGAGCGATTTTTACATTCCCTCGATAAGTGATATCATAAGTTTCTGTCTTTGTGGGACTTATTTCACTGAGGATGATCGTACCTAAATCCACTCAGGATGCTGCTACCAGCCTCATGACGTGGATTTCATGGCTGAGTGACACTCCATTGGACCTACGTAGCACCACTTGTCCACTTGTCCACTTGTCTTTGTCCACTTGTCCACTTGTCTTTGTCCACTTGGCTCTTTCCTGGGATATGAAACGTGTACCGGAGTCGAGGTTCTTGTCAAGACAGCAGCCCTCAACTTTGGGGTCCCTGTGTCTGGTAGATTTTTTCATTCTCCCAAGGTCAACGCCCATGTGTGGAAGTGCCCTATGCTCTGTGGTTCTGTGTTTTACATGTTTTGGGAAAGAGGATACACTTGTGAAGATTGGCTGTTGGCCATTGACATCCCGCCCATCAGCTTAACAAGGCTCCCTTGACTCCGTGGCCTGCCCTGCCTTTCAGGTGTTTAGACTTTTTTCGCCTGGCCCTTTTGCCCCGGGGGGGGGGGGAGTGAGAGATTTCTTTGTAGTGCTGATTTGCTCTCCCAGGTTGCTTGGTTGGCCAAAAAGGGCGTATGCGTTTTTTCCTGAATATATTCAGGAAAAAACGCATACGCCCTTTTTGGCCAACCGCATCATTGTCCACGTTCTGGCGCTTTTCATGTGCTATCGGGGCCATTCCGATGTACCCGTTGACATCCGTTTCCTGCAGTTCTGCCTTGCGTTCAACGCCTCTTCGTAGCCTGACCTCAATATATTTGGGGGCGATAGTTATCGTTTAGAACTCTGCAGGTTTGGGAAGTGCAGTGCCCCTGAGCTCCATTTCCCAAGTCGCTTTTTTGTGAGTGGGACGCAACACGGCTGGATGGCTTCACGCCCTATTGTCGATCCGGGGTGGCAGGCTGAGCCTTTGGTGAATTCTTCTTCGCGATGGGAAATGAGAGTGACATGTGCCCGACCAAACCCCTCCAGCGAGTCTCTCATTGGTTCCCCCTCTTGCAGTTCATCCTGCGGACAAATTGCAGACGGTACGAAAGAGGCATGGAAAGGCGCTGAGTCTCCAAGTGGGGAGATTGTTAGTAAGGGGGCCTGAATGGAGAACACGAGCACCAGGAGATGAAAAGTGAGGTGAGTTTCAGAAAGCTTTCCCGATCCCACGGTGTAGCGTCCGCTGGGTTTCCAATGAGTGCTTTCGCTGTCGGAAGATTGCGTTGAACCTGGAGAGTTGGGACCCATGGAATGGGGAGCACGCAGGATTCCTTTCAAGGGTCTGCATTTGCTTTCCCAACCTCACCAATCGTCTCAGCCCCAAGAGTGTCCAGCCTTATGTCTTCTGCCGCTGGGGTTGTAGATGTGGTCAATGCTGGTTGCATGCCAGTCCCTGAACGCATTTTGGAAGAATTTCTCTCTGTTTTGCCCTGCTTGTTTCTTCTTTGTGTTGGAAATGTATCCTCAGAATGGGTCTGAGCTGATTTTCCCTGCTGTTTTTAGGCCGCTTTACACACACTTGATGCACTTACACAGAGATATCAAGACGTAGCTTTTAAGATGCTTACTAGTCGGATAGATACTTGTGCGATGCACAGGGTCTGGTGAGTCCAGTTGATTGAGCAAGGAGTAGGTCGTGTCCATTCCATATTCGGTTTTCGGAAGGGTATCTGTGCTCATTTCAAACTCGAGTTTTATGCGTCACCCCACCTCACCTTTCCCCTGAAGCAGGCCTAAGTGTGTTTCCTAAAAGCGTGACTCTGTTCTGTTTGGGGATTCAGTTCATGGGGAGCGATTTTTACATTCCCTCGATAAGTGATATCATAAGTTTCTGTCTTTGTGGGACTTACTTCACTGAGGATGATCGTACCTAAATCCACTCAGGATGCTGCTACCAGCCTCATGACGTGGATTTCATGGCTGAGTGACACTCCATTGGACCTACGTAGCACCACTTGTCCACTTGACCACTTGTCTTTGTCCACTTGTCCACTTGTCTTTGTCCACTTGGCTCTTTCCTGGGATATGAAACGTGTACCGGAGTCGAGGTTCTTGTCAAGACAGCAGCCCTCAACTTTGGGGTCCCTGTGTCTGGTTGATTTTTTCATTTTCCCAAGGTCAACGCCCATGTGTGGAAGTGCCCTATGCTCTGTGCTTCTGTGTTTTCCATGTTTTGGGAAAGAGGATACACTTGTGAAGATTGGCTGTTGGCCATTGACATCCCGCCCATCAGCTTAACAAGGCTCCCTTGACTCCGTGGCCTGCCCTGCCTTTCTGGATTTTAGACTTTTTTTGCCTGGTCCTTTTGCCCTGGGGGGGGGGGGGGGCGAGAGATTTCTTTGTAGTGCTGATTTGCTCTCCCAGGTTGCTTGGTTGGCCAAAAAGGGCGTATGCGTTTTTTCCTGAATATATTCAGGAAAAAACGCATACGCCCTTTTTGGCCAACCGCATCATTGTCCACGTTCTGGCGCTTTTCATGTGCTATCGGGGCCATTCCGATGTACCCGTTGACATCCGTTTCCTGCAGTTCTGCCTTGCGTTCAACGCCTCTTCGTAGCCTGACCTCAATATATTTGGGGGCGATAGTTATCGTTTAGAACTCTGCAGGTTTGGGAAGTGCAGTGCCCCTGAGCTCCATTTCCCAAGTCGCTTTTTTGTGAGTGGGACGCAACACGGCTGGATGGCTTCACGCCCTATTGTCGATCCGGGGTGGCAGGCTGAGCCTTTGGTGAATTCTTCTTCGCGATGGGAAATGAGAGTGACATGTGCCCGACCAAACCCCTCCAGCGAGTCTCTCATTGGTTCCCCCTCTTGCAGTTCATCCTGCGGACAAATTGCAGACGGTACGAAAGAGGCATGGAAAGGCGCTGAGTCTCCAAGTGGGGAGATTGTTCGTAAGGGGGCCTGAATGGAGAACACGAGCACCAGGAGATGAAAAGTGAGGTGAGTTTCAGAAAGCTTTCCCGATCCCACGGTGTAGCATCCGCTGGGTTAACAATGAGTGCTTTCGCTGTCGGAAGATTGCGTTGAACTTGGAGAGTTGGGACCCATGGAATGTGGAGCAAGCAGGATTCCTTTCAAGGGTCTGCATTTGCTTTCCCAACCTCACCAATCGTCTCAGCCCCAAGAGTGTCCAGCCTTATGTCTTCTGCCGCTGGGGCTGTAGATGTGGACAATCCTGGTTGCATGCCAGTCCCTGAACGCATTTTGGAAGAATTTCTCTCTGTTTTGCCCTGCTTGTTTCTTCTTTGTGTTGGAAATGTATCCTCAGAATGGGTCTGAGCTGATTTTCCCTGCTGTTTTTAGGCCGCTTTACACACACTTGATGCACTTACACAGAGATATCAAGACTTAGCTTTTAAGATGCTTACTAGTCGGATAGATACTTGTGCGATGAACAGGGTCTGGTGAGTCCAGTTGATTGAGCAAGGAGTAGGTCGTGTCCATTCCATATTCGGTTTTCGGAAGGGTATCTGTGCTCATTTCAAACTCGAGTTTTATGCGTCACCCCACCTCACCTTTCCCCTGAAGCAGGCCTAAGTGTGTTTCCTAAAAGCGTGACTCTGTTCTGTTTGGGGATTCAGTTCATGGGGAGCGATTTTTACATTCCCTCGATAAGTGATATCATAAGTTTCTGTCTTTGTGGGACTTATTTCACTGAGGATGATCGTACCTAAATCCACTCAGGATGCTGCTACCAGCCTCATGACGTGGATTTCATGGCTGAGTGACACTCCATTGGACCTACGTAGCACCACTTGTCCACTTGTCCACTTGTCTTTGTCCACTTGTCCACTTGTCTTTGTCCACTTGGCTCTTTCCTGGGATATGAAACGTGTACCGGAGTCGAGGTTCTTGTCAAGACAGCAGCCCTCAACTTTGGGGTCCCTGTGTCTGGTAGATTTTTTCATTCTCCCAAGGTCAACGCCCATGTGTGGAAGTGCCCTATGCTCTGTGGTTCTGTGTTTTACATGTTTTGGGAAAGAGGATACACTTGTGAAGATTGGCTGTTGGCCATTGACATCCCGCCCATCAGCTTAACAAGGCTCCCTTGACTCCGTGGCCTGCCCTGCCTTTCAGGTGTTTAGACTTTTTTCGCCTGGCCCTTTTGCCCCGGGGGGGGGGCGGAGTGAGAGATTTCTTTGTAGTGCTGATTTGCTCTCCCAGGTTGCTTGGTTGGCCAAAAAGGGCGTATGCGTTTTTTCCTGAATATATTCAGGAAAAAACGCATACGCCCTTTTTGGCCAACCGCATCATTGTCCACGTTCTGGCGCTTTTCATGTGCTATCGGGGCCATTCCGATGTACCCGTTGACATCCGTTTCCTGCAGTTCTGCCTTGCGTTCAACGCCTCTTCGTAGCCTGACCTCAATATATTTGGGGGCGATAGTTATCGTTTAGAACTCTGCAGGTTTGGGAAGTGCAGTGCCCCTGAGCTCCATTTCCCAAGTCGCTTTTTTGTGAGTGGGACGCAACATGGCTGGATGGCTTCACGCCCTATTGTCGATCCGGGGTGGCAGGCTGAGCCTTTGGTGAATTCTTCTTCGCGATGGGAAATGAGAGTGACATGTGCCCGACCAAACCCCTCCAGCGAGTCTCTCATTGGTTCCCCCTCTTGCAGTTCATCCTGCGGACAAATTGCAGACGGTACGAAAGAGGCATGGAAAGGCGCTGAGTCTCCAAGTGGGGAGATTGTTAGTAAGGGGGCCTGAATGGAGAACACGAGCACCAGGAGATGAAAAGTGAGGTGAGTTTCAGAAAGCTTTCCCGATCCCACGGTGTAGCGTCCGCTGGGTTTCCAATGAGTGCTTTCGCTGTCGGAAGATTGCGTTGAACCTGGAGAGTTGGGACCCATGGAATGGGGAGCACGCAGGATTCCTTTCAAGGGTCTGCATTTGCTTTCCCAACCTCACCAATCGTCTCAGCCCCAAGAGTGTCCAGCCTTATGTCTTCTGCCGCTGGGGTTGTAGATGTGGTCAATGCTGGTTGCATGCCAGTCCCTGAACGCATTTTGGAAGAATTTCTCTCTGTTTTGCCCTGCTTGTTTCTTCTTTGTGTTGGAAATGTATCCTCAGAATGGGTCTGAGCTGATTTTCCCTGCTGTTTTTAGGCCGCTTTACACACACTTGATGCACTTACACAGAGATATCAAGACTTAGCTTTTAAGATGCTTACTAGTCGGATAGATACTTGTGCGATGAACAGGGTCTGGTGAGTCCAGTTGATTGAGCAAGGAGTAGGTCGTGTCCATTCCATATTCGGTTTTCGGAAGGGTATCTGTGCTCATTTCAAACTCGAGTTTTATGCGTCACCCCACCTCACCTTTCCCCTGAAGCAGGCCTAAGTGTGTTTTCTAAAAGGGTGACTCTGTTCTGTTTGGGGATTCAGTTCATGGGGAGCGATTTTTACATTCCCTCGATAAGTGATATCATAAGTTTCTGTCTTTGTGGGACTTACTTCACTGAGGATGATCGTACCTAAATCCACTCAGGATGCTGCTACCAGCCTCATGACGTGGATTTCATGGCTGAGTGACACTCCATTGGACCTACGTAGCACCACTTGTCCACTTGTCCACTTGTCTTTGTCCACTTGTCCACTTGTCTTTGTCCACTTGGCTCTTTCCTGGGATATGAAACGTGTACCGGAGTCGAGGTTCTTGTCAAGACAGCAGCCCTCAACTTTGGGGTCCCTGTGTCTGGTTGATTTTTTCATTTTCCCAAGGTCAACGCCCATGTGTGGAAGTGCCCTATGCTCTGTGGTTCTGTGTTTTCCATGTTTTGGGAAAGAGGATACACTTGTGAAGATTGGCTGTTGGCCATTGACATCCCGCCCATCAGCTTAACAAGGCTCCGTTGACTCCGTGGCCTGCCCTTCCTTTCTGGTTTTTAGACTTTTTTCGCCTGGCCCTTTTGCCCCGGGGGGGGGGGGAGAGATTTCTTTGTAGTGCTGATTTGCTCTCCCAGGTTGCTTGGTTGGCCAAAAAGGGCGTATGCGTTTTTTCCTGAATATATTCAGGAAAAAACGCATACGCCCTTTTTGGCCAACCGCATCATTGTCCACGTTCTGGCGCTTTTCATGTGCTATCGGGGCCATTCCGATGTACCCGTTGACATCCGTTTCCTGCAGTTCTGCCTTGCGTTCAACGCCTCTTCGTAGCCTGACCTCAATATATTTGGGGGCGATAGTTATCGTTTAGAACTCTGCAGGTTTGGGAAGTGCAGTGCCCCTGAGCTCCATTTCCCAAGTCGCTTTTTTGTGAGTGGGACGCAACACGGCTGGATGGCTTCACGCCCTATTGTCGATCCGGGGTGGCAGGCTGAGCCTTTGGTGAATTCTTCTTCGCGATGGGAAATGAGAGTGACATGTGCCCGACCAAACCCCTCCAGCGAGTCTCTCATTGGTTCCCCCTCTTGCAGTTCATCCTGCGGACAAATTGCAGACGGTACGAAAGAGGCATGGAAAGGCGCTGAGTCTCCAAGTGGGGAGATTGTTCGTAAGGGGGCCTGAATGGAGAACACGAGCACCAGGAGATGAAAAGTGAGGTGAGTTTCAGAAAGCTTTCCCGATCCCACGGTGTAGCATCCGCTGGGTTAACAATGAGTGCTTTCGCTGTCGGAAGATTGCGTTGAACTTGGAGAGTTGGGACCCATGGAATGGGGAGCACGCAGGATTCCTTTCAAGGGTCTGCTTTTGCTTTCCCAACCTCACCAATCGTCTCAGCCCCAAGAGTGTCCAGCCTTATGTCTTCTGCCGCTGGGCCTGTAGATGTGGACAATCCTGGTTGCATGCCAGTCCCTGAACGCATTTTGGAAGAATTTCTCTCTGTTTTGCCCTGCTTGTTTCTTCTTTGTGTTGGAAATGTATCCTCAGAATGGGTCTGAGCTGATTTTCCCTGCTGTTTTTAGGCCGCTTTACACACACTTGATGCACTTACACAGAGATATCAAGACTTAGCTTTTAAGATGCTTACTAGTCGGATAGATACTTGTGCGATGAACAGGGTCTGGTGAGTCCAGTTGATTGAGCAAGGAGTAGGTCGTGTCCATTCCATATTCGGTTTTCGGAAGGGTATCTGTGCTCATTTCAAACTCGAGTTTTATGCGTCACCCCACCTCACCTTTCCCCTGAAGCAGGCCTAAGTGTGTTTCCTAAAAGCGTGACTCTGTTCTGTTTGGGGATTCAGTTCATGGGGAGCGATTTTTACATTCCCTCGATAAGTGATATCATAAGTTTCTGTCTTTGTGGGACTTATTTCACTGAGGATGATCGTACCTAAATCCACTCAGGATGCTGCTACCAGCCTCATGACGTGGATTTCATGGCTGAGTGACACTCCATTGGACCTACGTAGCACCACTTGTCCACTTGTCCACTTGTCTTTGTCCACTTGTCCACTTGTCTTTGTCCACTTGGCTCTTTCCTGGGATATGAAACGTGTACCGGAGTCGAGGTTCTTGTCAAGACAGCAGCCCTCAACTTTGGGGTCCCTGTGTCTGGTAGATTTTTTCATTCTCCCAAGGTCAACGCCCATGTGTGGAAGTGCCCTATGCTCTGTGGTTCTGTGTTTTACATGTTTTGGGAAAGAGGATACACTTGTGAAGATTGGCTGTTGGCCATTGACATCCCGCCCATCAGCTTAACAAGGCTCCCTTGACTCCGTGGCCTGCCCTGCCTTTCAGGTGTTTAGACTTTTTTCGCCTGGCCCTTTTGCCCCGGGGGGGGGGGGAGTGAGAGATTTCTTTGTAGTGCTGATTTGCTCTCCCAGGTTGCTTGGTTGGCCAAAAAGGGCGTATGCGTTTTTTCCTGAATATATTCAGGAAAAAACGCATACGCCCTTTTTGGCCAACCGCATCATTGTCCACGTTCTGGCGCTTTTCATGTGCTATCGGGGCCATTCCGATGTACCCGTTGACATCCGTTTCCTGCAGTTCTGCCTTGCGTTCAACGCCTCTTCGTAGCCTGACCTCAATATATTTGGGGGCGATAGTTATCGTTTAGAACTCTGCAGGTTTGGGAAGTGCAGTGCCCCTGAGCTCCATTTCCCAAGTCGCTTTTTTGTGAGTGGGACGCAACACGGCTGGATGGCTTCACGCCCTATTGTCGATCCGGGGTGGCAGGCTGAGCCTTTGGTGAATTCTTCTTCGCGATGGGAAATGAGAGTGACATGTGCCCGACCAAACCCCTCCAGCGAGTCTCTCATTGGTTCCCCCTCTTGCAGTTCATCCTGCGGACAAATTGCAGACGGTACGAAAGAGGCATGGAAAGGCGCTGAGTCTCCAAGTGGGGAGATTGTTAGTAAGGGGGCCTGAATGGAGAACACGAGCACCAGGAGATGAAAAGTGAGGTGAGTTTCAGAAAGCTTTCCCGATCCCACGGTGTAGCGTCCGCTGGGTTTCCAATGAGTGCTTTCGCTGTCGGAAGATTGCGTTGAACCTGGAGAGTTGGGACCCATGGAATGGGGAGCACGCAGGATTCCTTTCAAGGGTCTGCATTTGCTTTCCCAACCTCACCAATCGTCTCAGCCCCAAGAGTGTCCAGCCTTATGTCTTCTGCCGCTGGGGTTGTAGATGTGGTCAATGCTGGTTGCATGCCAGTCCCTGAACGCATTTTGGAAGAATTTCTCTCTGTTTTGCCCTGCTTGTTTCTTCTTTGTGTTGGAAATGTATCCTCAGAATGGGTCTGAGCTGATTTTCCCTGCTGTTTTTAGGCCGCTTTACACACACTTGATGCACTTACACAGAGATATCAAGACTTAGCTTTTAAGATGCTTACTAGTCGGATAGATACTTGTGCGATGAACAGGGTCTGGTGAGTCCAGTTGATTGAGCAAGGAGTAGGTCGTGTCCATTCCATATTCGGTTTTCGGAAGGGTATCTGTGCTCATTTCAAACTCGAGTTTTATGCGTCACCCCACCTCACCTTTCCCCTGAAGCAGGCCTAAGTGTGTTTTCTAAAAGGGTGACTCTGTTCTGTTTGGGGATTCAGTTCATGGGGAGCGATTTTTACATTCCCTCGATAAGTGATATCATAAGTTTCTGTCTTTGTGGGACTTACTTCACTGAGGATGATCGTACCTAAATCCACTCAGGATGCTGCTACCAGCCTCATGACGTGGATTTCATGGCTGAGTGACACTCCATTGGACCTACGTAGCACCACTTGTCCACTTGTCCACTTGTCTTTGTCCACTTGTCCACTTGTCTTTGTCCACTTGGCTCTTTCCTGGGATATGAAACGTGTACCGGAGTCGAGGTTCTTGTCAAGACAGCAGCCCTCAACTTTGGGGTCCCTGTGTCTGGTTGATTTTTTCATTTTCCCAAGGTCTACGCCCATGTGTGGAAGTGCCCTATGCTCTGTGGTTCTGTGTTTTACATGTTTTGGGAAAGAGGATACACTTGTGAAGATTGGCTGTTGGCCATTGACATCCCGCCCATCAGCTTAACAAGGCTCCCTTGACTCCGTGGCCTGCCCTGCCTTTCTGGTTTTTAGACTTTTTTCGCCTGGCCCTTTTGCCCCGGGGGGGGGGGGAGAGATTTCTTTGTAGTGCTGATTTGCTCTCCCAGGTTGCTTGGTTGGCCAAAAAGGGCGTATGCGTTTTTTCCTGAATATATTCAGGAAAAAACGCATACGCCCTTTTTGGCCAACCGCATCATTGTCCACGTTCTGGCGCTTTTCATGTGCTATCGGGGCCATTCCGATGTACCCGTTGACATCCGTTTCCTGCAGTTCTGCCTTGCGTTCAACGCCTCTTCGTAGCCTGACCTCAATATATTTGGGGGCGATAGTTATCGTTTAGAACTCTGCAGGTTTGGGAAGTGCAGTGCCCCTGAGCTCCATTTCCCAAGTCGCTTTTTTGTGAGTGGGACGCAACACGGCTGGATGGCTTCACGCCCTATTGTCGATCCGGGGTGGCAGGCTGAGCCTTTGGTGAATTCTTCTTCGCGATGGGAAATGAGAGTGACATGTGCCCGACCAAACCCCTCCAGCGAGTCTCTCATTGGTTCCCCCTCTTGCAGTTCATCCTGCGGACAAATTGCAGACGGTACGAAAGAGGCATGGAAAGGCGCTGAGTCTCCAAGTGGGGAGATTGTTAGTAAGGGGGCCTGAATGGAGAACACGAGCACCAGGAGATGAAAAGTGAGGTGAGTTTCAGAAAGCTTTCCCGATCCCACGGTGTAGCGTCCGCTGGGTTTCCAATGAGTGCTTTCGCTGTCGGAAGATTGCGTTGAACCTGGAGAGTTGGGACCCATGGAATGGGGAGCACGCAGGATTCCTTTCAAGGGTCTGCATTTGCTTTCCCAACCTCACCAATCGTCTCAGCCCCAAGAGTGTCCAGCCTTATGTCTTCTGCCGCTGGGGTTGTAGATGTGGTCAATGCTGGTTGCATGCCAGTCCCTGAACGCATTTTGGAAGAATTTCTCTCTGTTTTGCCCTGCTTGTTTCTTCTTTGTGTTGGAAATGTATCCTCAGAATGGGTCTGAGCTGATTTTCCCTGCTGTTTTTAGGCCGCTTTACACACACTTGATGCACTTACACAGAGATATCAAGACGTAGCTTTTAAGATGCTTACTAGTCGGATAGATACTTATGCGATGAACAGGGTCTGGTGAGTCCAGTTGATTGAGCAAGGAGTAGGTCGTGTCCATTCCATATTCGGTTTTCGGAAGGGTATCTGTGCTCATTTCAAACTCGAGTTTTATGCGTCACCCCACCTCACCTTTCCCCTGAAGCAGGCCTAAGTGTGTTTCCTAAAAGCGTGACTCTGTTCTGTTTGGGGATTCAGTTCATGGGGAGCGATTTTTACATTCCCTCGATAAGTGATATCATAAGTTTCTGTCTTTGTGGGACTTATTTCACTGAGGATGATCGTACCTAAATCCACTCAGGATGCTGCTACCAGCCTCATGACGTGGATTTCATGGCTGAGTGACACTCCATTGGACCTACGTAGCACCACTTGTCCACTTGTCTTTGTCCACTTGTCCACTTGTCTTTGTCCACTTGCCTATTTCCTGGGATATGAAACGTGTACCGGAGTCGAGGTTCTTGTCAAGACAGCAGCCCTCAACTTTGGGGTCCCTGTGTCTGGTTGATTTTTTCATTTTCCCAAGGTCAACGCCCATGTGTGGAAGTGCCCTATGCTCTGTGCTTCTGTGTTTTCCATGTTTTGGGAAAGAGGATACACTTGTGAAGATTGGATGTTGGCCATTGACATCCCGCCCATCAGCTTAACAAGGCTCCCTTGACTCCGTGGCCTGCCCTGCCTTTCTGGATTTTAGACTTTTTTTGCCTGGTCCTTTTGCCCTGGGGGGGGGGGGGCGAGAGATTTCTTTGTAGTGCTGATTTGCTCTCCCAGGTTGCTTGGTTGGCCAAAAAGGGCGTATGCGTTTTTTCCTGAATATATTCAGGAAAAAACGCATACGCCCTTTTTGGCCAACCGCATCATTGTCCACGTTCTGGCGCTTTTCATGTGCTATCGGGGCCATTCCGATGTACCCGTTGACATCCGTTTCCTGCAGTTCTGCCTTGCGTTCAACGCCTCTTCGTAGCCTGACCTCAATATATTTGGGGGCGATAGTTATCGTTTAGAACTCTGCAGGTTTGGGAAGTGCAGTGCCCCTGAGCTCCATTTCCCAAGTCGCTTTTTTGTGAGTGGGACGCAACACGGCTGGATGGCTTCACGCCCTATTGTCGATCCGGGGTGGCAGGCTGAGCCTTTGGTGAATTCTTCTTCGCGATGGGAAATGAGAGTGACATGTGCCCGACCAAACCCCTCCAGCGAGTCTCTCATTGGTTCCCCCTCTTGCAGTTCATCCTGCGGACAAATTGCAGACGGTACGAAAGAGGCATGGAAAGGCGCTGAGTCTCCAAGTGGGGAGATTGTTCGTAAGGGGGCCTGAATGGAGAACACGAGCACCAGGAGATGAAAAGTGAGGTGAGTTTCAGAAAGCTTTCCCGATCCCACGGTGTAGCATCCGCTGGGTTAACAATGAGTGCTTTCGCTGTCGGAAGATTGCGTTGAACTTGGAGAGTTGGGACCCATGGAATGGGGAGCACGCAGGATTCCTTTCAAGGGTCTGCATTTGCTTTCCCAACCTCACCAATCGTCTCAGCCCCAAGAGTGTCCAGCCTTATGTCTTCTGCCGCTGGGGCTGTAGATGTGGACAATCCTGGTTGCATGCCAGTCCCTGAACGCATTTTGGAAGAATTTCTCTCTGTTTTGCCCTGCTTGTTTCTTCTTTGTGTTGGAAATGTATCCTCAGAATGGGTCTGAGCTGATTTTCCCTGCTGTTTTTAGGCCGCTTTACACACACTTGATGCACTTACACAGAGATATCAAGACTTAGCTTTTAAGATGCTTACTAGTCGGATAGATACTTGTGCGATGAACAGGGTCTGGTGAGTCCAGTTGATTGAGCAAGGAGTAGGTCGTGTCCATTCCATATTCGGTTTTCGGAAGGGTATCTGTGCTCATTTCAAACTCGAGTTTTATGCGTCACCCCACCTCACCTTTCCCCTGAAGCAGGCCTAAGTGTGTTTCCTAAAAGCGTGACTCTGTTCTGTTTGGGGATTCAGTTCATGGGGAGCGATTTTTACATTTCCTCGATAAGTGATATCATAAGTTTCTGTCTTTGTGGGACTTATTTCACTGAGGATGATCGTACCTAAATCCACTCAGGATGCTGCTACCAGCCTCATGACGTGGATTTCATGGCTGAGTGACACTCCATTGGACCTACGTAGCACCACTTGTCCACTTGTCCACTTGTCTTTGTCCACTTGTCCACTTGTCTTTGTCCACTTGGCTCTTTCCTGGGATATGAAACGTGTACCGGAGTCGAGGTTCTTGTCAAGACAGCAGCCCTCAACTTTGGGGTCCCTGTGTCTTGTTGATTTTTTCATTCTCCCAAGGTCAACGCCCATGTGTGGAAGTGCCCTATGCTCTGTGGTTCTGTGTTTTACATGTTTTGGGAAAGAGGATACACTTGTGAAGATTGGCTGTTGGCCATTGACATCCCGCCCATCAGCTTAACAAGGCTCCCTTGACTCCGTGGCCTGCCCTGCCTTTCAGGTGTTTAGACTTTTTTTCGCCTGGCCCTTTTGCCCCGGGGGGGGGGGGGAGTGAGAGATTTCTTTGTAGTGCTGATTTGCTCTCCCAGGTTGCTTGGTTGGCCAAAAAGGGCGTATGCGTTTTTTCCTGAATATATTCAGGAAAAAACGCATACGCCCTTTTTGGCCAACCGCATCATTGTCCACGTTCTGGCGCTTTTCATGTGCTATCGGGGCCATTCCGATGTACCCGTTGACATCCGTTTCCTGCAGTTCTGCCTTGCGTTCAACGCCTCTTCGTAGCCTGACCTCAATATATTTTGGGGCGATAGTTATCGTTTAGAACTCTGCAGGTTTGGGAAGTGCAGTGCCCCTGAGCTCCATTTCCCAAGTCGCTTTTTTGTGAGTGGGACGCAACACGGCTGGATGGCTTCACGCCCTATTGTCGATCCGGGGTGGCAGGCTGAGCCTTTGGTGAATTCTTCTTCGCGATGGGAAATGAGAGTGACATGTGCCCGACCAAACCCCTCCAGCGAGTCTCTCATTGGTTCCCCCTCTTGCAGTTCATCCTGCGGACAAATTGCAGACGGTACGAAAGAGGCATGGAAAGGCGCTGAGTCTCCAAGTGGGGAGATTGTTAGTAAGGGGGCCTGAATGGAGAACACGAGCACCAGGAGATGAAAAGTGAGGTGAGTTTCAGAAAGCTTTCCCGATCCCACGGTGTAGCGTCCGCTGGGTTTCCAATGAGTGCTTTCGCTGTCGGAAGATTGCGTTGAACCTGGAGAGTTGGGACCCATGGAATGGGGAGCACGCAGGATTCCTTTCAAGGGTCTGCATTTGCTTTCCCAACCTCACCAATCGTCTCAGCCCCAAGAGTGTCCAGCCTTATGTCTTCTGCCGCTGGGGTTGTAGATGTGGTCAATGCTGGTTGCATGCCAGTCCCTGAACGCATTTTGGAAGAATTTCTCTCTGTTTTGCCCTGCTTGTTTCTTCTTTGTGTTGGAAATGTATCCTCAGAATGGGTCTGAGCTGATTTTCCCTGCTGTTTTTAGGCCGCTTTACACACACTTGATGCACTTACACAGAGATATCAAGACTTAGCTTTTAAGATGCTTACTAGTCGGATAGATACTTGTGCGATGAACAGGGTCTGGTGAGTCCAGTTGATTGAGCAAGGAGTAGGTCGTGTCCATTCCATATTCGGTTTTCGGAAGGGTATCTGTGCTCATTTCAAACTCGAGTTTTATGCGTAACCCCACCTCACCTTTCCCCTGAAGCAGGCCTAAGTGTGTTTTCTAAAAGGGTGACTCTGTTCTGTTTGGGGATTCAGTTCATGGGGAGCGATTTTTACATTCCCTCGATAAGTGATATCATAAGTTTCTGTCTTTGTGGGACTTATTTCACTGAGGATGATCGTACCTAAATCCACTCAGGATGCTGCTACCAGCCTCATGACGTGGATTTCATGGCTGAGTGACACTCCATTGGACCTACGTAGCACCACTTGTCCACTTGACCACTTGTCTTTGTCCACTTGTCCACTTGTCTTTGTCCACTTGCCTCTTTCCTGGGATATGAAACGTGTACCGGAGTCGAGGTTCTTGTCAAGACAGCAGCCCTCAACTTTGGGGTCCCTGTGTCTGGTTGATTTTTTCATTTTCCCAAGGTCAACGCCCATGTGTGGAAGTGCCCTATGCTCTGTGCTTCTGTGTTTTCCATGTTTTGGGAAAGAGGATACACTTGTGAAGATTGGCTGTTGGCCATTGACATCCCGCCCATCAGCTTAACACGGCTCCCTTGACTCCGTGGCCTGCCCTGCCTTTCTGGATTTTAGACTTTTTTTGCCTGGTCCTTTTGCCCTGGGGGGGGGGGGCGAGAGATTTCTTTGTAGTGCTGATTTGCTCTCCCAGGTTGCTTGGTTGGCCAAAAAGGGCGTATGCGTTTTTTCCTGAATATATTCAGGAAAAAACGCATACGCCCTTTTTGGCCAACCGCATCATTGTCCACGTTCTGGCGCTTTTCATGTGCTATCGGGGCCATTCCGATGTACCCGTTGACATCCGTTTCCTGCAGTTCTGCCTTGCGTTCAACGCCTCTTCGTAGCCTGACCTCAATATATTTGGGGGCGATAGTTATCGTTTAGAACTCTGCAGGTTTGGGAAGTGCAGTGCCCCTGAGCTCCATTTCCCAAGTCGCTTTTTTGTGAGTGGGACGCAACACGGCTGGATGGCTTCACGCCCTATTGTCGATCCGGGGTGGCAGGCTGAGCCTTTGGTGAATTCTTCTTCGCGATGGGAAATGAGAGTGACATGTGCCCGACCAAACCCCTCCAGCGAGTCTCTCATTGGTTCCCCCTCTTGCAGTTCATCCTGCGGACAAATTGCAGACGGTACGAAAGAGGCATGGAAAGGCGCTGAGTCTCCAAGTGGGGAGATTGTTCGTAAGGGGGCCTGAATGGAGAACACGAGCACCAGGAGATGAAAAGTGAGGTGAGTTTCAGAAAGCTTTCCCGATCCCACGGTGTAGCATCCGCTGGGTTAACAATGAGTGCTTTCGCTGTCGGAAGATTGCGTTGAACTTGGAGAGTTGGGACCCATGGAATGGGGAGCACGCAGGATTCCTTTCAAGGGTCTGCATTTGCTTTCCCAACCTCACCAATCGTCTCAGCCCCAAGAGTGTCCAGCCTTATGTCTTCTGCCGCTGGGGCTGTAGATGTGGACAATCCTGGTTGCATGCCAGTCCCTGAACGCATTTTGGAAGAATTTCTCTCTGTTTTGCCCTGCTTGTTTCTTCTTTGTGTTGGAAATGTATCCTCAGAATGGGTCTGAGCTGATTTTCCCTGCTGTTTTTAGGCCGCTTTACACACACTTGATGCACTTACACAGAGATATCAAGACTTAGCTTTTAAGATGCTTACTAGTCGGATAGATACTTGTGCGATGAACAGGGTCTGGTGAGTCCAGTTGATTGAGCAAGGAGTAGGTCGTGTCCATTCCATATTCGGTTTTCGGAAGGGTATCTGTGCTCATTTCAAACTCGAGTTTTATGCGTCACCCCACCTCACCTTTCCCCTGAAGCAGGCCTAAGTGTGTTTCCTAAAAGCGTGACTCTGTTCTGTTTGGGGATTCAGTTCATGGGGAGCGATTTTTACATTCCCTCGATAAGTGATATCATAAGTTTCTGTCTTTGTGGGACTTATTTCACTGAGGATGATCGTACCTAAATCCACTCAGGATGCTGCTACCAGCCTCATGACGTGGATTTCATGGCTGAGTGACACTCCATTGGACCTACGTAGCACCACTTGTCCACTTGTCTTTGTCCACTTGTCCACTTGTCTTTGTCCACTTGCCTATTTCCTGGGATATGAAACGTGTACCGGAGTCGAGGTTCTTGTCAAGACAGCAGCCCTCAACTTTGGGGTCCCTGTGTCTGGTTGATTTTTTCATTTTCCCAAGGTCAACGCCCATGTGTGGAAGTGCCCTATGCTCTGTGCTTCTGTGTTTTCCATGTTTTGGGAAAGAGGATACACTTGTGAAGATTGGATGTTGGCCATTGACATCCCGCCCATCAGCTTAACAAGGCTCCCTTGACTCCGTGGCCTGCCCTGCCTTTCTGGATTTTAGACTTTTTTTGCCTGGTCCTTTTGCCCTGGGGGGGGGGGGCGAGAGATTTCTTTGTAGTGCTGATTTGCTCTCCCAGGTTGCTTGGTTGGCCAAAAAGGGCGTATGCGTTTTTTCCTGAATATATTCAGGAAAAAACGCATACGCCCTTTTTGGCCAACCGCATCATTGTCCACGTTCTGGCGCTTTTCATGTGCTATCGGGGCCATTCCGATGTACCCGTTGACATCCGTTTCCTGCAGTTCTGCCTTGCGTTCAACGCCTCTTCGTAGCCTGACCTCAATATATTTGGGGGCGATAGTTATCGTTTAGAACTCTGCAGGTTTGGGAAGTGCAGTGCCCCTGAGCTCCATTTCCCAAGTCGCTTTTTTGTGAGTGGGACGCAACACGGCTGGATGGCTTCACGCCCTATTGTCGATCCGGGGTGGCAGGCTGAGCCTTTGGTGAATTCTTCTTCGCGATGGGAAATGAGAGTGACATGTGCCCGACCAAACCCCTCCAGCGAGTCTCTCATTGGTTCCCCCTCTTGCAGTTCATCCTGCGGACAAATTGCAGACGGTACGAAAGAGGCATGGAAAGGCGCTGAGTCTCCAAGTGGGGAGATTGTTCGTAAGGGGGCCTGAATGGAGAACACGAGCACCAGGAGATGAAAAGTGAGGTGAGTTTCAGAAAGCTTTCCCGATCCCACGGTGTAGCATCCGCTGGGTTAACAATGAGTGCTTTCGCTGTCGGAAGATTGCGTTGAACTTGGAGAGTTGGGACCCATGGAATGGGGAGCACGCAGGATTCCTTTCAAGGGTCTGCATTTGCTTTCCCAACCTCACCAATCGTCTCAGCCCCAAGAGTGTCCAGCCTTATGTCTTCTGCCGCTGGGGCTGTAGATGTGGACAATCCTGGTTGCATGCCAGTCCCTGAACGCATTTTGGAAGAATTTCTCTCTGTTTTGCCCTGCTTGTTTCTTCTTTGTGTTGGAAATGTATCCTCAGAATGGGTCTGAGCTGATTTTCCCTGCTGTTTTTAGGCCGCTTTACACACACTTGATGCACTTACACAGAGATATCAAGACTTAGCTTTTAAGATGCTTACTAGTCGGATAGATACTTGTGCGATGAACAGGGTCTGGTGAGTCCAGTTGATTGAGCAAGGAGTAGGTCGTGTCCATTCCATATTCGGTTTTCGGAAGGGTATCTGTGCTCATTTCAAACTCGAGTTTTAGGCGTCACCCCACCTCACCTTTCCCCTGAAGCAGGCCTAAGTGTGTTTTCTAAAAGGGTGACTCTGTTCTGTTTGGGGATTCAGTTCATGGGGAGCGATTTTTACATTCCCTCGATAAGTGATATCATAAGTTTCTGTCTTTGTGGGACTTATTTCACTGAGGATGATCGTACCTAAATCCACTCAGGATGCTGCTACCAGCCTCATGACGTGGATTTCATGGCTGAGTGACACTCCATTGGACCTACGTAGCACCACTTGTCCACTTGTCCACTTGTCTTTGTCCACTTGTCCACTTGTCTTTGTCCACTTGGCTCTTTCCTGGGATATGAAACGTGTACCGGAGTCGAGGTTCTTGTCAAGACAGCAGCCCTCAACTTTGGGGTCCCTGTGTCTGGTTGATTTTTTCATTCTCCCAAGGTCAACGCCCATGTGTGGAAGTGCCCTATGCTCTGTGGTTCTGTGTTTTACATGTTTTGGGAAAGAGGATACACTTGTGAAGATTGGCTGTTGGCCATTGACATCCCGCCCATCAGCTTAACAAGGCTCCCTTGACTCCGTGGCCTGCCCTGCCTTTCAGGTGTTTAGACTTTTTTCGCCTGGCCCTTTTGCCCCGGGGGGGGGGGGGGGAGTGAGAGATTTCTTTGTAGTGCTGATTTGCTCTCCCAGGTTGCTTGGTTGGCCAAAAAGGGCGTATGCGTTTTTTCCTGAATATATTCAGGAAAAAACGCATACGCCCTTTTTGGCCAACCGCATCATTGTCCACGTTCTGGCGCTTTTCATGTGCTATCGGGGCCATTCCGATGTACCCGTTGACATCCGTTTCCTGCAGTTCTGCCTTGCGTTCAACGCCTCTTCGTAGCCTGACCTCAATATATTTTGGGGCGATAGTTATCGTTTAGAACTCTGCAGGTTTGGGAAGTGCAGTGCCCCTGAGCTCCATTTCCCAAGTCGCTTTTTTGTGAGTGGGACGCAACACGGCTGGATGGCTTCACGCCCTATTGTCGATCCGGGGTGGCAGGCTGAGCCTTTGGTGAATTCTTCTTCGCGATGGGAAATGAGAGTGACATGTGCCCGACCAAACCCCTCCAGCGAGTCTCTCATTGGTTCCCCCTCTTGCAGTTCATCCTGCGGACAAATTGCAGACGGTACGAAAGAGGCATGGAAAGGCCTGAGTCTCCAAGTGGGGAGATTGTTAGTAAGGGGGCCTGAATGGAGAACACGAGCACCAGGAGATGAAAAGTGAGGTGAGTTTCAGAAAGCTTTCCCGATCCCACGGTGTAGCGTCCGCTGGGTTTCCAATGAGTGCTTTCGCTGTCGGAAGATTGCGTTGAACCTGGAGAGTTGGGACCCATGGAATGGGGAGCACGCAGGATTCCTTTCAAGGGTCTGCATTTGCTTTCCCAACCTCACCAATCGTCTCAGCCCCAAGAGTGTCCAGCCTTATGTCTTCTGCCGCTGGTGTTGTAGATGTGGTCAATGCTGGTTGCATGCCAGTCCCTGAACGCATTTTGGAAGAATTTCTCTCTGTTTTGCCCTGCTTGTTTCTTCTTTGTGTTGGAAATGTATCCTCAGAATGGGTCTGAGCTGATTTTCCCTGCTGTTTTTAGGCCGCTTTACACACACTTGATGCACTTACACAGAGATATCAAGACTTAGCTTTTAAGATGCTTACTAGTCGGATAGATACTTGTGCGATGAACAGGGTCTGGTGAGTCCAGTTGATTGAGCAAGGAGTAGGTCGTGTCCATTCCATATTCGGTTTTCGGAAGGGTATCTGTGCTCATTTCAAACTCGAGTTTTATGCGTAACCCCACCTCACCTTTCCCCTGAAGCAGGCCTAAGTGTGTTTTCTAAAAGGGTGACTCTGTTCTGTTTGGGGATTCAGTTCATGGGGAGCGATTTTTACATTCCCTCGATAAGTGATATCATAAGTTTCTGTCTTTGTGGGACTTACTTCACTGAGGATGATCGTACCTAAATCCACTCAGGATGCTGCTACCAGCCTCATGACGTGGATTTCATGGCTGAGTGACACTCCATTGGACCTACGTAGCACCACTTGTCCACTTGTCCACTTGTCTTTGTCCACTTGTCCACTTGTCTTTGTCCACTTGGCTCTTTCCTGGGATATGAAACGTGTACCGGAGTCGAGGTTCTTGTCAAGACAGCAGCCCTCAACTTTGGGGTCCCTGTGTCTGGTTGATTTTTTCATTTTCCCAAGGTCTACGCCCATGTGTGGAAGTGCCCTATGCTCTGTGGTTCTGTGTTTTACATGTTTTGGGAAAGAGGATACACTTGTGAAGATTGGCTGTTGGCCATTGACATCCCGCCCATCAGCTTAACAAGGCTCCCTTGACTCCGTGGCCTGCCCTGCCTTTCTGGTTTTTAGACTTTTTTCGCCTGGCCCTTTTGCCCCGGGGGGGGGGGAGAGATTTCTTTGTAGTGCTGATTTGCTCTCCCAGGTTGCTTGGTTGGCCAAAAAGGGCGTATGCGTTTTTTCCTGAATATATTCAGGAAAAAACGCATACGCCCTTTTTGGCCAACCGCATCATTGTCCACGTTCTGGCGCTTTTCATGTGCTATCGGGGCCATTCCGATGTACCCGTTGACATCCGTTTCCTGCAGTTCTGCCTTGCGTTCAACGCCTCTTCGTAGCCTGACCTCAATATATTTGGGGGCGATAGTTATCGTTTAGAACTCTGCAGGTTTGGGAAGTGCAGTGCCCCTGAGCTCCATTTCCCAAGTCGCTTTTTTGTGAGTGGGACGCAACACGGCTGGATGGCTTCACGCCCTATTGTCGATCCGGGGTGGCAGGCTGAGCCTTTGGTGAATTCTTCTTCGCGATGGGAAATGAGAGTGACATGTGCCCGACCAAACCCCTCCAGCGAGTCTCTCATTGGTTCCCCCTCTTGCAGTTCATCCTGCGGACAAATTGCAGACGGTACGAAAGAGGCATGGAAAGGCGCTGAGTCTCCAAGTGGGGAGATTGTTAGTAAGGGGGCCTGAATGGAGAACACGAGCACCAGGAGATGAAAAGTGAGGTGAGTTTCAGAAAGCTTTCCCGATCCCACGGTGTAGCGTCCGCTGGGTTTCCAATGAGTGCTTTCGCTGTCGGAAGATTGCGTTGAACCTGGAGAGTTGGGACCCATGGAATGGGGAGCACGCAGGATTCCTTTCAAGGGTCTGCATTTGCTTTCCCAACCTCACCAATCGTCTCAGCCCCAAGAGTGTCCAGCCTTATGTCTTCTGCCGCTGGGGTTGTAGATGTGGTCAATGCTGGTTGCATGCCAGTCCCTGAACGCATTTTGGAAGAATTTCTCTCTGTTTTGCCCTGCTTGTTTCTTCTTTGTGTTGGAAATGTATCCTCAGAATGGGTCTGAGCTGATTTTCCCTGCTGTTTTTAGGCCGCTTTACACACACTTGATGCACTTACACAGAGATATCAAGACTTAGCTTTTAAGATGCTTACTAGTCGGATAGATACTTGTGCGATGAACAGGGTCTGGTGAGTCCAGTTGATTGAGCAAGGAGTAGGTCGTGTCCATTCCATATTCGGTTTTCGGAAGGGTATCTGTGCTCATTTCAAACTCGAGTTTTATGCGTCACCCCACCTCACCTTTCCCCTGAAGCAGGCCTAAGTGTGTTTTCTAAAAGGGTGACTCTGTTCTGTTTGGGGATTCAGTTCATGGGGAGCGATTTTTACATTCCCTCGATAAGTGATATCATAAGTTTCTGTCTTTGTGGGACTTACTTCACTGAGGATGATCGTACCTAAATCCACTCAGGATGCTGCTACCAGCCTCATGACGTGGATTTCATGGCGGAGTGACACTCCATTGGACCTACGTAGCACCACTTGTCCACTTGTCCACTTGTCTTTGTCCACTTGTCCACTTGTCTTTGTCCACTTGGCTCTTTCCTGGGATATGAAACGTGTACCGGAGTCGAGGTTCTTGTCAAGACAGCAGCCCTCAACTTTGGGGTCCCTGTGTCTGGTTGATTTTTTCATTTTCCCAAGGTCTACGCCCATGTGTGGAAGTGCCCTATGCTCTGTGGTTCTGTGTTTTACATGTTTTGGGAAAGAGGATACACTTGTGAAGATTGGCTGTTGGCCATTGACATCCCGCCCATCAGCTTAACAAGGCTCCCTTGACTCCGTGGCCTGCCCTGCCTTTCTGGTTTTTAGACTTTTTTCGCCTGGCCCTTTTGCCCCGGGGGGGGTGGGGGGAGAGATTTCTTTGTAGTGCTGATTTGCTCTCCCAGGTTGCTTGGTTGGCCAAAAAGGGCGTATGCGTTTTTTCCTGAATATATTCAGGAAAAAACGCATACGCCCTTTTTGGCCAACCGCATCATTGTCCACGTTCTGGCGCTTTTCATGTGCTATCGGGGCCATTCCGATGTACCCGTTGACATCCGTTTCCTGCAGTTCTGCCTTGCGTTCAACGCCTCTTCGTAGCCTGACCTCAATATATTTGGGGGCGATAGTTATCGTTTAGAACTCTGCAGGTTTGGGAAGTGCAGTGCCCCTGAGCTCCATTTCCCAAGTCGCTTTTTTGTGAGTGGGACGCAACACGGCTGGATGGCTTCACGCCCTATTGTCGATCCGGGGTGGCAGGCTGAGCCTTTGGTGAATTCTTCTTCGCGATGGGAAATGAGAGTGACATGTGCCCGACCAAACCCCTCCAGCGAGTCTCTCATTGGTTCCCCCTCTTGCAGTTCATCCTGCGGACAAATTGCAGACGGTACGAAAGAGGCATGGAAAGGCGCTGAGTCTCCAAGTGGGGAGATTGTTCGTAAGGGGGCCTGAATGGAGAACACGAGCACCAGGAGATGAAAAGTGAGGTGAGTTTCAGAAAGCTTTCCCGATCCCACGGTGTAGCATCCGCTGGGTTAACAATGAGTGCTTTCGCTGTCGGAAGATTGCGTTGAACTTGGAGAGTTGGGACCCATGGAATGGGGAGCACGCAGGATTCCTTTCAAGGGTCTGCATTTGCTTTCCCAACCTCACCAATCGTCTCAGCCCCAAGAGTGTCCAGCCTTATGTCTTCTGCCGCTGGGGCTGTAGATGTGGACAATCCTGGTTGCATGCCAGTCCCTGAACGCATTTTGGAAGAATTTCTCTCTGTTTTGCCCTGCTTGTTTCTTCTTTGTGTTGGAAATGTATCCTCAGAATGGGTCTGAGCTGATTTTCCCTGCTGTTTTTAGGCCGCTTTACACACACTTGATGCACTTACACAGAGATATCAAGACTTAGCTTTTAAGATGCTTACTAGTCGGATAGATACTTGTGCGATGAACAGGGTCTGGTGAGTCCAGTTGATTGAGCAAGGAGTAGGTCGTGTCCATTCCATATTCGGTTTTCGGAAGGGTATCTGTGCTCATTTCAAACTCGAGTTTTATGCGTCACCCCACCTCACCTTTCCCCTGAAGCAGGCCTAAGTGTGTTTTCTAAAAGGGTGACTCTGTTCTGTTTGGGGATTCAGTTCATGGGGAGCGATTTTTACATTCCCTCGATAAGTGATATCATAAGTTTCTGTCTTTGTGGGACTTACTTCACTGAGGATGATCGTACCTAAATCCACTCAGGATGCTGCTACCAGCCTCATGACGTGGATTTCATGGCTGAGTGACACTCCATTGGACCTACGTAGCACCACTTGTCCACTTGTCCACTTGTCTTTGTCCACTTGTCCACTTGTCTTTGTCCACTTGGCTCTTTCCTGGGATATGAAACGTGTACCGGAGTCGAGGTTCTTGTCAAGACAGCAGCCCTCAACTTTGGGGTCCCTGTGTCTGGTTGATTTTTTCATTTTCCCAAGGTCTACGCCCATGTGTGGAAGTGCCCTATGCTCTGTGGTTCTGTGTTTTACATGTTTTGGGAAAGAGGATACACTTGTGAAGATTGGCTGTTGGCCATTGACATCCCGCCCATCAGCTTAACAAGGCTCCCTTGACTCCGTGGCCTGCCCTGCCTTTCTGGTTTTTAGACTTTTTTCGCCTGGCCCTTTTGCCCCGGGGGGGGTGGGGGGAGAGATTTCTTTGTAGTGCTGATTTGCTCTCCCAGGTTGCTTGGTTGGCCAAAAAGGGCGTATGCGTTTTTTCCTGAATATATTCAGGAAAAAACGCATACGCCCTTTTTGGCCAACCGCATCATTGTCCACGTTCTGGCGCTTTTCATGTGCTATCGGGGCCATTCCGATGTACCCGTTGACATCCGTTTCCTGCAGTTCTGCCTTGCGTTCAACGCCTCTTCGTAGCCTGACCTCAATATATTTGGGGGCGATAGTTATCGTTTAGAACTCTGCAGGTTTGGGAAGTGCAGTGCCCCTGAGCTCCATTTCCCAAGTCGCTTTTTTGTGAGTGGGACGCAACACGGCTGGATGGCTTCACGCCCTATTGTCGATCCGGGGTGGCAGGCTGAGCCTTTGGTGAATTCTTCTTCGCGATGGGAAATGAGAGTGACATGTGCCCGACCAAACCCCTCCAGCGAGTCTCTCATTGGTTCCCCCTCTTGCAGTTCATCCTGCGGACAAATTGCAGACGGTACGAAAGAGGCATGGAAAGGCGCTGAGTCTCCAAGTGGGGAGATTGTTCGTAAGGGGGCCTGAATGGAGAACACGAGCACCAGGAGATGAAAAGTGAGGTGAGTTTCAGAAAGCTTTCCCGATCCCACGGTGTAGCGTCCGCTGGGTTTCCAATGAGTGCTTTCGCTGTCGGAAGATTGCGTTGAACCTGGAGAGTTGGGACCCATGGAATGGGGAGCACGCAGGATTCCTTTCAAGGGTCTGCATTTGCTTTCCCAACCTCACCAATCGTCTCAGCCCCAAGAGTGTCCAGCCTTATGTCTTCTGCCGCTGGGGCTGTAGATGTGGACAATCCTGGTTGCATGCCAGTCCCTGAACGCATTTTGGAAGAATTTCTCTCTGTTTTGCCCTGCTTGTTTCTTCTTTGTGTTGGAAATGTATCCTCAGAATGGGTCTGAGCTGATTTTCCCTGCTGTTTTTAGGCCGCTTTACACACACTTGATGCACTTACACAGAGATATCAAGACTTAGCTTTTAAGATGCTTACTAGTCGGATAGATACTTGTGCGATGAACAGGGTCTGGTGAGTCCAGTTGATTGAGCAAGGAGTAGGTCGTGTCCATTCCATATTCGGTTTTCGGAAGGGTATCTGTGCTCATTTCAAACTCGAGTTTTATGCGTCACCCCACCTCACCTTTCCCCTGAAGCAGGCCTAAGTGTGTTTTCTAAAAGCGTGACTCTGTTCTGTTTGGGGATTCAGTTCATGGGGAGCGATTTTTACATTCCCTCGATAAGTGATATCATAAGTTTCTGTCTTTGTGGGACTTATTTCACTGAGGATGATCGTACCTAAATCCACTCAGGATGCTGCTACCAGCCTCATGACGTGGATTTCATGGCTGAGTGACACTCCATTGGACCTACGTAGCACCACTTGTCCACTTGTCCACTTGTCTTTGTCCACTTGTCCACTTGTCTTTGTCCACTTGGCTCTTTCCTGGGATATGAAACGTGTACCGGAGTCGAGATTCTTGTCAAGACAGCAGCCCTCAACTTTGGGGTCCCTGTGTCTGGTTGATTTTTTCATTTTCCCAAGGTCAACGCCCATGTGTGGAAGTGCCCTATGCTCTGTGGTTCTGTGTTTTACATGTTTTGGGAAAGAGGATACACTTGTGAAGATTGGCTGTTGGCCATTGACATCCCGCCCATCAGCTTAACAAGGCTCCCTTGACTCCGTGGCCTGCCCTGCCTTTCTGGTTTTTAGACTTTTTTCGCCTGGCCCTTTTGCCCCGGGGGGGGGGGGAGCGAGAGATTTCTTTGTAGTGCTGATTTGCTCTCCCAGGTTGCTTGGTTGGCCAAAAAGGGCGTATGCGTTTTTTCCTGAATATATTCAGGAAAAAACGCATACGCCCTTTTTGGCCAACCGCATCATTGTCCACGTTCTGGCGCTTTTCATGTGCTATCGGGGCCATTCCGATGTACCCGTTGACATCCGTTTCCTGCAGTTCTGCCTTGCGTTCAACGCCTCTTCGTAGCCTGACCTCAATATATTTTGGGGCGATAGTTATCGTTTAGAACTCTGCAGGTTTGGGAAGTGCAGTGCCCCTGAGCTCCATTTCCCAAGTCGCTTTTTTGTGAGTGGGACGCAACACGGCTGGATGGCTTCACGCCCTATTGTCGATCCGGGGTGGCAGCCTGAGCCTTTGGTGAATTCTTCTTCGCGATGGGAAATGAGAGTGACATGTGCCCGACCAAACCCCTCCAGCGAGTCTCTCATTGGTTCCCCCTCTTGCAGTTCATCCTGCGGACAAATTGCAGACGGTACGAAAGAGGCATGGAAAGGCGCTGAGTCTCCAAGTGGGGAGATTGTTAGTAAGGGGGCCTGAATGGAGAACACGAGCACCAGGAGATGAAAAGTGAGGTGAGTTTCAGAAAGCTTTCCCGATCCCACGGTGTAGCGTCCGCTGGGTTTCCAATGAGTGCTTTCGCTGTCGGAAGATTGCGTTGAACCTGGAGAGTTGGGACCCATGGAATGGGGAGCATGCAGGATTCCTTTCAAGGGTCTGCATTTGCTTTCCCAACCTCACCAATCGTCTCAGCCCCAAGAGTGTCCAGCCTTATGTCTTCTGCCGTTGGGGCTGTAGATGTGGTCAATCCTGGTTGCATGCCAGTCCCTGAACGCATTTTGGAAGAATTTCTCTCTGTTTTGCCCTGCTTGTTTCTTCTTTGTGTTGGAAATGTATCCTCAGAATGGGTCTGAGCTGATTTTCCCTGCTGTTTTTAGGCTGCTTTACACACACTTGATGCACTTACACAGAGATATCAAGACTTAGCTTTTAAGATGCTTACTAGTCGGATAGATACTTGTGCGATGAACAGGGTCTGGTGAGTCCAGTTGATTGAGCAAGGAGTAGGTCGTGTCCATTCCATATTCGGTTTTCGGAAGGGTATCTGTGCTCATTTCAAACTCGAGTTTTATGCGTCACCCCACCTCACCTTTCCCCTGAAGCAGGCCTAAGTGTGTTTTCTAAAAGCGTGACTCTGTTCTGTTTGGGGATTCAGTTCATGGGGAGCGATTTTTACATTCCCTCGATAAGTGATATCATAAGTTTCTGTCTTTGTGGGACTTATTTCACTGAGGATGATCGTACCTAAATCCACTCAGGATGCTGCTACCAGCCTCATGACGTGGATTTCATGGCTGAGTGACACTCCATTGGACCTACGTAGCACCACTTGTCCACTTGTCCACTTGTCTTTGTCCACTTGTCCACTTGTCTTTGTCCACTTGGCTCTTTCCTGGGATATGAAACGTGTACCGGAGTCGAGATTCTTGTCAAGACAGCAGCCCTCAACTTTGGGGTCCCTGTGTCTGCTTCATTTTTTCATTTTCCCAAGGTCAACGCCCATGTGTGGAAGTGCCCTATGCTCTGTGGTTCTGTGTTTTACATGTTTTGGGAAAGAGGATACACTTGTGAAGATTGGCTGTTGGCCATTGACATCCCGCCCATCAGCTTAACAAGGCTCCCTTGACTCCGTGGCCTGCCCTGCCTTTCTGGTTTTTAGACTTTTTTCGCCTGGCCCTTTTGCCCCGGGGGGGGGGGGAGCGAGAGATTTCTTTGTAGTGCTGATTTGCTCTCCCAGGTTGCTTGGTTGGCCAAAAAGGGCGTATGCGTTTTTTCCTGAATATATTCAGGAAAAAACGCATACGCCCTTTTTGGCCAACCGCATCATTGTCCACGTTCTGGCGCTTTTCATGTGCTATCGGGGCCATTCCGATGTACCCGTTGACATCCGTTTCCTGCAGTTCTGCCTTGCGTTCAACGCCTCTTCGTAGCCTGACCTCAATATATTTTGGGGCGATAGTTATCGTTTAGAACTCTGCAGGTTTGGGAAGTGCAGTGCCCCTGAGCTCCATTTCCCAAGTCGCTTTTTTGTGAGTGGGACGCAACACGGCTGGATGGCTTCACGCCCTATTGTCGATCCGGGGTGGCAGCCTGAGCCTTTGGTGAATTCTTCTTCGCGATGGGAAATGAGAGTGACATGTGCCCGACCAAACCCCTCCAGCGAGTCTCTCATTGGTTCCCCCTCTTGCAGTTCATCCTGCGGACAAATTGCAGACGGTACGAAAGAGGCATGGAAAGGCGCTGAGTCTCCAAGTGGGGAGATTGTTAGTAAGGGGGCCTGAATGGAGAACACGAGCACCAGGAGATGAAAAGTGAGGTGAGTTTCAGAAAGCTTTCCCGATCCCACGGTGTAGCGTCCGCTGGGTTTCCAATGAGTGCTTTCGCTGTCGGAAGATTGCGTTGAACCTGGAGAGTTGGGACCCATGGAATGGGGAGCACGCAGGATTCCTTTCAAGGGTCTGCATTTGCTTTCCCAACCTCACCAATCGTCTCAGCCCCAAGAGTGTCCAGCCTTATGTCTTCTGCCGCTGGGGTTGTAGATGTGGTCAATGCTGGTTGCATGCCAGTCCCTGAACGCATTTTGGAAGAATTTCTCTCTGTTTTGCCCTGCTTGTTTCTTCTTTGTGTTGGAAATGTATCCTCAGAATGGGTCTGAGCTGATTTTCCCTGCTGTTTTTAGGCCGCTTTACACACACTTGATGCACTTACACAGAGATATCAAGACTTAGCTTTTAAGATGCTTACTAGTCGGATAGATACTTGTGCGATGAACAGGGTCTGGTGAGTCCAGTTGATTGAGCAAGGAGTAGGTCGTGTCCATTCCATATTCGGTTTTCGGAAGGGTATCTGTGCTCATTTCAAACTCGAGTTTTATGCGTCACCCCACCTCACCTTTCCCCTGAAGCAGGCCTAAGTGTGTTTCCTAAAAGCGTGACTCTGTTCTGTTTGGGGATTCAGTTCATGGGGAGCGATTTTTACATTCCCTCGATAAGTGATATCATAAGTTTCTGTCTTTGTGGGACTTACTTCACTGAGGATGATCGTACCTAAATCCACTCAGGATGCTGCTACCAGCCTCATGACGTGGATTTCATGGCTGAGTGACACTCCATTGGACCTACGTAGCACCACTTGTCCACTTGTCCACTTGTCTTTGTCCACTTGTCCACTTGTCTTTGTCCACTTGGCTCTTTCCTGGGATATGAAACGTGTACCGGAGTCGAGGTTCTTGTCAAGACAGCAGCCCTCAACTTTGGGGTCCCTGTGTCTGGTTGATTTTTTCATTTTCCCAAGGTCAACGCCCATGTGTGGAAGTGCCCTATGCTCTGTGGTTCTGTGTTTTACATGTTTTGGGAAAGAGGATACACTTGTGAAGATTGGCTGTTGGCCATTGACATCCCGCCCATCAGCTTAACAAGGCTCCCTTGACTCCGTGGCCTGCCCTGCCTTTCAGGTTTTTAGACTTTTTTTGCCTGGCCCTTTTGCCCCGGGGGGGGGGGGGGAAGCGAGAGATTTCTTTGTAGTGCTGATTTGCTCTCCCAGGTTGCTTGGTTGGCCAAAAAGGGCGTATGCGTTTTTTCCTGAATTCAGGAAAAAACGCATACGCCCTTTTTGGCCAACCGCATCATTGTCCACGTTCTGGCGCTTTTCATGTGCTATCGGGGCCATTCCGATGTACCCGTTGACATCCGTTTCCTGCAGTTCTGCCTTGCGTTCAACGCCTCTTCGTAGCCTGACCTCAATATATTTGGGGGCGATAGTTATCGTTTAGAACTCTGCAGGTTTGGGAAG
Organism: Kogia breviceps; assembly: GCF_026419965.1. NCBI lineage: Eukaryota > Metazoa > Chordata > Mammalia > Artiodactyla > Physeteridae > Kogia > Kogia breviceps. The sequence continues at coordinate 96,244,907 of NC_081312.1, forward strand.
TGCAGTGCCCCTGAGCTCCATTTCCCAAGTCGCTTTTTTGTGAGTGGGACGCAACACGGCTGGATGGCTTCACGCCCTATTGTCGATCCGGGGTGGCAGCCTGAGCCTTTGGTGAATTCTTCTTCGCGATGGGAAATGAGAGTGACATGTGCCCGACCAAACCCCTCCAGCGAGTCTCTCATTGGTTCCCCCTCTTGCAGTTCATCCTGCGGACAAATTGCAGACGGTACGAAAGAGGCATGGAAAGGCGCTGAGTCTCCAAGTGGGGAGATTGTTAGTAAGGGGGCCTGAATGGAGAACACGAGCACCAGGAGATGAAAAGTGAGGTGAGTTTCAGAAAGCTTTCCAGATCCCACGGTGTAGCATCCGCTGGGTTTCCAATGAGTGCTTTCGCTGTCGGAAGATTGCGTTGAACCTGGAGAGTTGGGACCCATGGAATGGGGAGCACGCAGGATTCCTTTCAAGGGTCTGCATTTGCTTTCCCAACCTCACCAATCGTCTCAGCCCCAAGAGTGTCCAGCCTTATGTCTTCTGCCGCTGGGGTTGTAGATGTGGTCAATGCTGGTTGCATGCCAGTCCCTGAACGCATTTTGGAAGAATTTCTCTCTGTTTTGCCCTGCTTGTTTCTTCTTTGTGTTGGAAATGTATCCTCAGAATGGGTCTGAGCTGATTTTCCCTGCTGTTTTTAGGCCGCTTTACACACACTTGATGCACTTACACAGAGATATCAAGACTTAGCTTTTAAGATGCTTACTAGTCGGATAGATACTTGTGCGATGAACAGGGTCTGGTGAGTCCAGTTGATTGAGCAAGGAGTAGGTCGTGTCCATTCCATATTCGGTTTTCGGAAGGGTATCTGTGCTCATTTCAAACTCGAGTTTTATGCGTCACCCCACCTCACCTTTCCCCTGAAGCAGGCCTAAGTGTGTTTCCTAAAAGCGTGACTCTGTTCTGTTTGGGGATTCAGTTCATGGGGAGCGATTTTTACATTCCCTCGATAAGTGATATCATAAGTTTCTGTCTTTGTGGGACTTACTTCACTGAGGATGATCGTACCTAAATCCACTCAGGATGCTGCTACCAGCCTCATGACGTGGATTTCATGGCTGAGTGACACTCCATTGGACCTACGTAGCACCACTTGTCCACTTGTCCACTTGTCTTTGTCCACTTGTCCACTTGTCTTTGTCCACTTGGCTCTTTCCTGGGATATGAAACGTGTACCGGAGTCGAGGTTCTTGTCAAGACAGCAGCCCTCAACTTTGGGGTCCCTGTGTCTGGTTGATTTTTTCATTTTCCCAAGGTCAACGCCCATGTGTGGAAGTGCCCTATGCTCTGTGGTTCTGTGTTTTACATGTTTTGGGAAAGAGGATACACTTGTGAAGATTGGCTGTTGGCCATTGACATCCCGCCCATCAGCTTAACAAGGCTCCCTTGACTCCGTGGCCTGCCCTGCCTTTCTGGTTTTTAGACTTTTTTCGCCTGGCCCTTTTGCCCCGGGGGGGGGGAGAGATTTCTTTGTAGTGCTGATTTGCTCTCCCAGGTTGCTTGGTTGGCCAAAAAGGGCGTATGCGTTTTTTCCTGAATATATTCAGGAAAAAACGCATACGCCCTTTTTGGCCAACCGCATCATTGTCCACGTTCTGGCGCTTTTCATGTGCTATCGGGGCCATTCCGATGTACCCGTTGACATCCGTTTCCTGCAGTTCTGCCTTGCGTTCAACGCCTCTTCGTAGCCTGACCTCAATATATTTGGGGGCGATAGTTATCGTTTAGAACTCTGCAGGTTTGGGAAGTGCAGTGCCCCTGAGCTCCATTTCCCAAGTCGCTTTTTTGTGAGTGGGACGCAACACGGCTGGATGGCTTCACGCCCTATTGTCGATCCGGGGTGGCAGGCTGAGCCTTTGGTGAATTCTTCTTCGCGATGGGAAATGAGAGTGACATGTGCCCGACCAAACCCCTCCAGCGAGTCTCTCATTGGTTCCCCCTCTTGCAGTTCATCCTGCGGACAAATTGCAGACGGTACGAAAGAGGCATGGAAAGGCGCTGAGTCTCCAAGTGGGGAGATTGTTAGTAAGGGGGCCTGAATGGAGAACACGAGCACCAGGAGATGAAAAGTGAGGTGAGTTTCAGAAAGCTTTCCCGATCCCACGGTGTAGCGTCCGCTGGGTTTCCAATGAGTGCTTTCGCTGTCGGAAGATTGCGTTGAACCTGGAGAGTTGGGACCCATGGAATGGGGAGCACGCAGGATTCCTTTCAAGGGTCTGCATTTGCTTTCCCAACCTCACCAATCGTCTCAGCCCCAAGAGTGTCCAGCCTTATGTCTTCTGCCGCTGCGGTTGTAGATGTGATCAATCCTGGTTGCATGCCAGTCCCTGAACGCATTTTGGAAGAATTTCTCTCTGTTTTGCCCTGCTTGTTTCTTCTTTGTGTCGGAAATGTATCCTCAGAATGGGTCTGAGCTGATTTTCCCTGCTGTTTTTAGGCCGCTTTACACACACTTGATGCACTTACACAGAGATATCAAGACTTAGCTTTTAAGATGCTTACTAGTCGCATAGATACTTGTGCGATGAACAGGGTCTGGTGAGTCCAGTTGATTGAGCAAGGAGTAGGTCGTGTCCATTCCATATTCGGTTTTCGGAAGGGTATCTGTGCTCATTTCAAACTCGAGTTTTATGCGTCACCCCACCTCACCTTTCCCCTGAAGCAGGCCTAAGTGTGTTTTCTAAAAGCGTGACTCTGTTCTGTTTGGGGATTCAGTTCATGGGGAGCGATTTTTACATTCCCTCGATAAGTGATATCATAAGTTTCTGTCTTTGTGGGACTTATTTCACTGAGGATGATCGTACCTAAATCCACTCAGTATGCTGCTACCAGCCTCATGACGTGGATTTCATGGCTGAGTGACACTCCATTGGACCTACGTAGCACCACTTGTCCACTTGTCCACTTGTCTTTGTCCACTTGTCCACTTGTCTTTGTCCACTTGGCTCTTTCCTGGGATATGAAACGTGTACCGGAGTCGAGGTTCTTGTCAAGACAGCAGCCCTCAACTTTGGGGTCCCTGTGTCTGGTTGATTTTTTCATTTTCCCAAGGTCAACGCCCATGTGTGGAAGTGCCCTATGCTCTGTGGTTCTGTGTTTTACATGTTTTGGGAAAGAGGATACACTTGTGAAGATTGGCTGTTGGCCATTGACATCCCGCCCATCAGCTTAACAAGGCTCCCTTGACTCCGTGGCCTGCCCTGCCTTTCTGGTTTTTAGACTTTTTTCGCCTGGCCCTTTTGCCCCGGGGGGGGGGGGAGCGAGAGATTTCTTTGTAGTGCTGATTTGCTCTCCCAGGTTGCTTGGTTGGCCAAAAAGGGCGTATGCGTTTTTTCCTGAATATATTCAGGAAAAAACGCATACGCCCTTTTTGGCCAACCGCATCATTGTCCACGTTCTGGCGCTTTTCATGTGCTATCGGGGCCATTCCGATGTACCCGTTGACATCCGTTTCCTGCAGTTCTGCCTTGCGTTCAACGCCTCTTCGTAGCCTGACCTCAATATATTTTGGGGCGATAGTTATCGTTTAGAACTCTGCAGGTTTGGGAAGTGCAGTGCCCCTGAGCTCCATTTCCCAAGTCGCTTTTTTGTGAGTGGGACGCAACACGGCTGGATGGCTTCACGCCCTATTGTCGATCCGGGGTGGCAGGCTGAGCCTTTGGTGAATTCTTCTTCGCGATGGGAAATGAGAGTGACATGTGCCCGACCAAACCCCTCCAGCGAGTCTCTCATTGGTTCCCCCTCTTGCAGTTCATCCTGCGGACAAATTGCAGACGGTACGAAAGAGGCATGGAAAGGCGCTGAGTCTCCAAGTGGGGAGATTGTTAGTAAGGGGGCCTGAATGGAGAACACGAGCACCAGGAGATGAAAAGTGAGGTGAGTTTCAGAAAGCTTTCCCGATCCCACGGTGTAGCATCCGCTGGGTTTCCAATGAGTGCTTTCGCTGTCGGAAGATTGCGTTGAACCTGGAGAGTTGGGACCCATGGAATGGGGAGCACGCAGGATTCCTTTCAAGGGTCTGCATTTGCTTTCCCAACCTCACCAATCGTCTCAGCCCCAAGAGTGTCCAGCCTTATGTCTTCTGCCGCTGGGGTTGTAGATGTGGTCAATGCTGGTTGCATGCCAGTCCCTGAACGCATTTTGGAAGAATTTCTCTCTGTTTTGCCCTGCTTGTTTCTTCTTTGTGTTGGAAATGTATCCTCAGAATGGGTCTGAGCTGATTTTCCCTGCTGTTTTTAGGCCGCTTTACACACACTTGATGCACTTACACAGAGATATCAAGACTTAGCTTTTAAGATGCTTACTAGTCGGATAGATACTTGTGCGATGAACAGGATCTGGTGAGTCCAGTTGATTGAGCAAGGAGTAGGTCGTGTCCATTCCATATTCGGTTTTCGGAAGGGTATCTGTGCTCATTTCAAACTCGAGTTTTATGCGTCACCCCACCTCACCTTTCCCCTGAAGCAGGCCTAAGTGTGTTTTCTAAAAGGGTGACTCTGTTCTGTTTGGGGATTCAGTTCATGGGGAGCGATTTTTACATTCCCTCGATAAGTGATATCATAAGTTTCTGTCTTTGTGGGACTTACTTCACTGAGGATGATCGTACCTAAATCCACTCAGGATGCTGCTACCAGCCTCATGACGTGGATTTCATGGCTGAGTGACACTCCATTGGACCTACGTAGCACCACTTGTCCACTTGTCCACTTGTCTTTGTCCACTTGTCCAATTGTCTTTGTCCACTTGGCTCTTTCCTGGGATATGAAACGTGTACCGGAGTCGAGGTTCTTGTCAAGACAGCAGCCCTCAACTTTGGGGTCCCTGTGTCTGGTTGATTTTTTCATTTTCCCAAGGTCAACGCCCATGTGTGGAAGTGCCCTATGCTCTGTGGTTCTGTGTTTTACATGTTTTGGGAAAGAGGATACACTTGTGAAGATTGGCTGTTGGCCATTGACATCCCGCCCATCAGCTTAACAAGGCTCCCTTGACTCCGTGGCCTGCCCTGCCTTTCAGGTTTTTAGACTTTTTTCGCCTGGCCCTTTTGCCCCCGGGGGGGGGGGGAAGCGAGAGATTTCTTTGTAGTGCTGATTTGCTCTCCCAGGTTGCTTGGTTGGCCAAAAAGGGCGTATGCGTTTTTTCCTGAATATATTCAGGAAAAAACGCATACGCCCTTTTTGGCCAACCGCATCATTGTCCACGTTCTGGCGCTTTTCATGTGCTATCGGGGCCATTCCGATGTACCCGTTGACATCCGTTTCCTGCAGTTCTGCCTTGCGTTCAACGCCTCTTCGTAGCCTGACCTCAATATATTTTGGGGCGATAGTTATCGTTTAGAACTCTGCAGGTTTGGGAAGTGCAGTGCCCCTGAGCTCCATTTCCCAAGTCGCTTTTTTGTGAGTGGGACGCAACACGGCTGGATGGCTTCACGCCCTATTGTCGATCCGGGGTGGCAGCCTGAGCCTTTGGTGAATTCTTCTTCGCGATGGGAAATGAGAGTGACATGTGCCCGACCAAACCCCTCCAGCGAGTCTCTCATTGGTTCCCCCTCTTGCAGTTCATCCTGCGGACAAATTGCAGACGGTACGAAAGAGGCATGGAAAGGCGCTGAGTCTCCAAGTGGGGAGATTGTTAGTAAGGGGGCCTGAATGGAGAACACGAGCACCAGGAGATGAAAAGTGAGGTGAGTTTCAGAAAGCTTTCCCGATCCCACGGTGTAGCATCCGCTGGGTTTCCAATGAGTGCTTTCGCTGTCGGAAGATTGCGTTGAACCTGGAGAGTTGGGACCCATGGAATGGGGAGCACGCAGGATTCCTTTCAAGGGTCTGCATTTGCTTTCCCAACCTCACCAATCGTCTCAGCCCCAAGAGTGTCCAGCCTTATGTCTTCTGCCGCTGGGGTTGTAGATGTGGTCAATGCTGGTTGCATGCCAGTCCCTGAACGCATTTTGGAAGAATTTCTCTCTGTTTTGCCCTGCTTGTTTCTTCTTTGTGTTGGAAATGTATCCTCAGAATGGGTCTGAGCTGATTTTCCCTGCTGTTTTTAGGCCGCTTTACACACACTTGATGCACTTACACAGAGATATCAAGACTTAGCTTTTAAGATGCTTACTAGTCGGATAGATACTTGTGCGATGAACAGGGTCTGGTGAGTCCAGTTGATTGAGCAAGGAGTAGGTCGTGTCCATTCCATATTCGGTTTTCGGAAGGGTATCTGTGCTCATTTCAAACTCGAGTTTTATGCGTCACCCCACCTCACCTTTCCCCTGAAGCAGGCCTAAGTGTGTTTTCTAAAAGGGTGACTCTGTTCTGTTTGGGGATTCAGTTCATGGGGAGCGATTTTTACATTCCCTCGATAAGTGATATCATAAGTTTCTGTCTTTGTGGGACTTACTTCACTGAGGATGATCGTACCTAAATCCACTCAGGATGCTGCTACCAGCCTCATGACGTGGATTTCATGGCTGAGTGACACTCCATTGGACCTACGTAGCACCACTTGTCCACTTGTCCACTTGTCTTTGTCCACTTGTCCACTTGTCTTTGTCCACTTGGCTCTTTCCTGGGATATGAAACGTGTACCGGAGTCGAGGTTCTTGTCAAGACAGCAGCCCTCAACTTTGGGGTCCCTGTGTCTGGTTGATTTTTTCATTTTCCCAAGGTCAACGCCCATGTGTGGAAGTGCCCTATGCTCTGTGGTTCTGTGTTTTACATGTTTTGGGAAAGAGGATACACTTGTGAAGATTGGCTGTTGGCCATTGACATCCCGCCCATCAGCTTAACAAGGCTCCCTTGACTCCGTGGCCTGCCCTGCCTTTCAGGTTTTTAGACTTTTTTCGCCTGGCCCTTTTGCCCCGGGGGGGGGGGGGAGCGAGAGATTTCTTTGTAGTGCTGATTTGCTCTCCCAGGTTGCTTGGTTGGCCAAAAAGGGCGTATGCGTTTTTTCCTGAATATATTCAGGAAAAAAGGCATACGCCCTTTTTGGCCAACCGCATCATTGTCCACGTTCTGGCGCTTTTCATGTGCTATCGGGGCCATTCCGATGTACCCGTTGACATCCGTTTCCTGCAGTTCTGCCTTGCGTTCAACGCCTCTTCGTAGCCTGACCTCAATATATTTGGGGGCGATAGTTATCGTTTAGAACTCTGCAGGTTTGGGAAGTGCAGTGCCCCTGAGCTCCATTTCCCAAGTCGCTTTTTTGTGAGTGGGACGCAACACGGCTGGATGGCTTCACGCCCTATTGTCGATCCGGGGTGGCAGGCTGAGCCTTTGGTGAATTCTTCTTCGCGATGGGAAATGAGAGTGACATGTGCCCGACCAAACCCCTCCAGCGAGTCTCTCATTTGTTCCCCCTCTTGCAGTTCATCCTGCGGACAAATTGCAGACGGTACGAAAGAGGCATGGAAAGGCGCTGAGTCTCCAAGTGGGGAGATTGTTAGTAAGGGGGCCTGAATGGAGAACACGAGCACCAGGAGATGAAAAGTGAGGTGAGTTTCAGAAAGCTTTCCCGATCCCACGGTGTAGCGTCCGCTGGGTTTCCAATGAGTGCTTTCGCTGTCGGAAGATTGCGTTGAACCTGGAGAGTTGGGACCCATGGAATGGGGAGCATGCAGGATTCCTTTCAAGGGTCTGCATTTGCTTTCCCAACCTCACCAATCGTCTCAGCCCCAAGAGTGTCCAGCCTTATGTCTTCTGCCGCTGGGGCTGTAGATGTGGTCAATCCTGGTTGCATGCCAGTCCCTGAACGCATTTTGGAAGAATTTCTCTCTGTTTTGCCCTGCTTGTTTCTTCTTTGTGTTGGAAATGTATCCTCAGAATGGGTCTGAGCTGATTTTCCCTGCTGTTTTTAGGCCGCTTTACACACACTTGATGCACTTACACAGAGATATCAAGACTTAGCTTTTAAGATGCTTACTAGTCGGATAGATACTTGTGCGATGAACAGGGTCTGGTGAGTCCAGTTGATTGAGCAAGGAGTAGGTCGTGTCCATTCCATATTCGGTTTTCGGAAGGGTATCTGTGCTCATTTCAAACTCGAGTTTTATGCGTCACCCCACCTCACCTTTCCCCTGAAGCAGGCCTAAGTGTGTTTTCTAAAAGCGTGACTCTGTTCTGTTTGGGGATTCAGTTCATGGGGAGCGATTTTTACATTCCCTCGATAAGTGATATCATAAGTTTCTGTCTTTGTGGGACTTATTTCACTGAGGATGATCGTACCTAAATCCACTCAGTATGCTGCTACCAGCCTCATGACGTGGATTTCATGGCTGAGTGACACTCCATTGGACCTACGTAGCACCACTTGTCCACTTGTCCACTTGTCTTTGTCCACTTGTCCACTTGTCTTTGTCCACTTGGCTCTTTCCTGGGATATGAAACGTGTACCGGAGTCGAGGTTCTTGTCAAGACAGCAGCCCTCAACTTTGGGGTCCCTGTGTCTGGTTGATTTTTTCATTTTCCCAAGGTCAACGCCCATGTGTGGAAGTGCCCTATGCTCTGTGGTTCTGTGTTTTACATGTTTTGGGAAAGAGGATACACTTGTGAAGATTGGCTGTTGGCCATTGACATCCCGCCCATCAGCTTAACAAGGCTCCCTTGACTCCGTGGCCTGCCCTGCCTTTCTGGTTTTTAGACTTTTTTCGCCTGGCCCTTTTGCCCCGGGGGGGGGGGAGCGAGAGATTTCTTTGTAGTGCTGATTTGCTCTCCCAGGTTGCTTGGTTGGCCAAAAAGGGCGTATGCGTTTTTTCCTGAATATATTCAGGAAAAAACGCATACGCCCTTTTTGGCCAACCGCATCATTGTCCACGTTCTGGCGCTTTTCATGTGCTATCGGGGCCATTCCGATGTACCCGTTGACATCCGTTTCCTGCAGTTCTGCCTTGCGTTCAACGCCTCTTCGTAGCCTGACCTCAATATATTTTGGGGCGATAGTTATCGTTTAGAACTCTGCAGGTTTGGGAAGTGCAGTGCCCCTGAGCTCCATTTCCCAAGTCGCTTTTTTGTGAGTGGGACGCAACACGGCTGGATGGCTTCACGCCCTATTGTCGATCCGGGGTGGCAGCCTGAGCCTTTGGTGAATTCTTCTTCGCGATGGGAAATGAGAGTGACATGTGCCCGACCAAACCCCTCCAGCGAGTCTCTCATTGGTTCCCCCTCTTGCAGTTCATCCTGCGGACAAATTGCAGACGGTACGAAAGAGGCATGGAAAGGCGCTGAGTCTCCAAGTGGGGAGATTGTTAGTAAGGGGGCCTGAATGGAGAACACGAGCACCAGGAGATGAAAAGTGAGGTGAGTTTCAGAAAGCTTTCCCGATCCCACGGTGTAGCGTCCGCTGGGTTTCCAATGAGTGCTTTCGCTGTCGGAAGATTGCGTTGAACCTGGAGAGTTGGGACCCATGGAATGGGGAGCACGCAGGATTCCTTTCAAGGGTCTGCATTTGCTTTCCCAACCTCACCAATCGTCTCAGCCCCAAGAGTGTCCAGCCTTATGTCTTCTGCCGCTGGGGCTGTAGATGTGGTCAATCCTGGTTGCATGCCAGTCCCTGAACGCATTTTGGAAGAATTTCTCTCTGTTTTGCCCTGCTTGTTTCTTCTTTGTGTTGGAAATGTATCCTCAGAATGGGTCTGAGCTGATTTTCCCTGCTGTTTTTAGGCCGCTTTACACACACTTGATGCACTTACACAGAGATATCAAGACTTAGCTTTTAAGATGCTTACTAGTCGGATAGATACTTGTGCGATGAACAGGGTCTGGTGAGTCCAGTTGATTGAGCAAGGAGTAGGTCGTGTCCATTCCATATTCGGTTTTCGGAAGGGTATCTGTGCTCATTTCAAACTCGAGTTTTATGCGTCACCCCACCTCACCTTTCCCCTGAAGCAGGCCTAAGTGTGTTTTCTAAAAGGGTGACTCTGTTCTGTTTGGGGATTCAGTTCATGGGGAGCGATTTTTACATTCCCTCGATAAGTGATATCATAAGTTTCTGTCTTTGTGGGACTTACTTCACTGAGGATGATCGTACCTAAATCCACTCAGGATGCTGCTACCAGCCTCATGACGTGGATTTCATGGCTGAGTGACACTCCATTGGACCTACGTAGCACCACTTGTCCACTTGTCCACTTGTCTTTGTCCACTTGTCCACTTGTCTTTGTCCACTTGGCTCTTTCCTGGGATATGAAACGTGTACCGGAGTCGAGGTTCTTGTCAAGACAGCAGCCCTCAACTTTGGGGTCCCTGTGTCTGGTTGATTTTTTCATTTTCCCAAGGTCAACGCCCATGTGTGGAAGTGCCCTATGCTCTGTGGTTCTGTGTTTTACATGTTTTGGGAAAGAGGATACACTTGTGAAGATTGGCTGTTGGCCATTGACATCCCGCCCATCAGCTTAACAAGGCTCCCTTGACTCCGTGGCCTGCCCTGCCTTTCTGGTTTTTAGACTTTTTTCGCCTGGCCCTTTTGCCCCGGGGGGGGGGGCGGGGAGACATTACTTTGTAGTGCTGATTTGCTCTCCCAGGTTGTTTGGTTGGCCAAAAAGGGCGTATGCCATTTTTCCTGAATATATTCAGGTAAAAAGGCATACGCCCTTTTTGGCCAACCGCATCATTGTCCACGTTCTGGCGCTTTTCATGTGCTATCGGGGCCATTCCGATGTACCCGTTGACATCCGTTTCCTGCAGTTCTGCCTTGCGTTCAACGCCTCTTCGTAGCCTGACCTCAATATATTTTGGGGCGATAGTTATCGTTTAGAACTCTGCAGGTTTGGGAAGTGCAGTGCCCCTGAGCTCCATTTCCCAAGTCGCTTTTTTGTGAGTGGGACGCAACACGGCTGGATGGCTTCACGCCCTATTGTCGATCCGGGGTGGCAGGCTGAGCCTTTGGTGAATTCTTCTTCGCGATGGGAAATGAGAGTGACATGTGCCCGACCAAACCCCTCCAGCGAGTCTCTCATTGGTTCCCCCTCTTGCAGTTCATCCTGCGGACAAATTGCAGACGGTACGAAAGAGGCATGGAAAGGCGCTGAGTCTCCAAGTGGGGAGATTGTTAGTAAGGGGGCCTGAATGGAGAACACGAGCACCAGGAGATGAAAAGTGAGGTGAGTTTCAGAAAGCTTTCCCGATCCCACGGTGTAGCGTCCGCTGGGTTTCCAATGAGTGCTTTCGCTGTCGGAAGATTGCGTTGAACCTGGAGAGTTGGGACCCATGGAATGGGGAGCACGCAGGATTCCTTTCAAGGGTCTGCATTTGCTTTCCCAACCTCACCAATCGTCTCAGCCCCAAGAGTGTCCAGCCTTATGTCTTCTGCCGCTGGGGCTGTAGATGTGGTCAATCCTGGTTGCATGCCAGTCCCTGAACGCATTTTGGAAGAATTTCTCTCTGTTTTGCCCTGCTTGTTTCTTCTTTGTGTCGGAAATGTATCCTCAGAATGGGTCTGAGCTGATTTTCCCTGCTGTTTTTAGGCCGCTTTACACACACTTGATGCACTTACACAGAGATATCAAGACTTAGCTTTTAAGATGCTTACTAGTCGGATAGATACTTGTGCGATGAACAGGGTCTGGTGAGTCCAGTTGATTGAGCAAGGAGTAGGTCGTGTCCATTCCATATTCGGTTTTCGGAAGGGTATCTGTGCTCATTTCAAACTCGAGTTTTATGCGTCACCCCACCTCACCTTTCCCCTGAAGCAGGCCTAAGTGTGTTTTCTAAAAGCGTGACTCTGTTCTGTTTGGGGATTCAGTTCACGGGGAGCGATTTTTACATTCCCTCGATAAGTGATATCATAAGTTTCTGTCTTTGTGGGACTTATTTCACTGAGGATGATCGTACCTAAATCCACTCAGGATGCTGCTACCAGCCTCATGACGTGGATTTCATGGCTGAGTGACACTCCATTGGACCTACGTAGCACCACTTGTCCACTTGTCCACTTGTCTTTGTCCACTTGTCCACTTGTCTTTGTCCACTTGGCTCTTTCCTGGGATATGAAACGTGTACCGGAGTCGAGGTTCTTGTCAAGACAGCAGCCCTCAACTTTGGGGTCCCTGTGTCTGGTTGATTTTTTCATTTTCCCAAGGTCAACGCCCATGTGTGGAAGTGCCCTATGCTCTGTGGTTCTGTGTTTTACATGTTTTGGGAAAGAGGATACACTTGTGAAGATTGGCTGTTGGCCATTGACATCCCGCCCATCAGCTTAACAAGGCTCCCTTGACTCCGTGGCCTGCCCTGCATTTCTGGTTTTTAGACTTTTTTCGCCTGGCCCTTTTGCCCCGGGGGGGGGGGGGGCGAGAGATTTCTTTGTAGTGCTGATTTGCTCTCCCAGGTTGCTTGGTTGGCCAAAAAGGGCGTATGCGTTTTTTCCTGAATATATTCAGGAAAAAACGCATACGCCCTTTTTGGCCAACCGCATCATTGTCCACGTTCTGGCGCTTTTCATGTGCTATCGGGGCCATTCCGATGTACCCGTTGACATCCGTTTCCTGCAGTTCTGCCTTGCGTTCAACGCCTCTTCGTAGCCTGACCTCAATATATTTGGGGGCGATAGTTATCGTTTAGAACTCTGCAGGTTTGGGAAGTGCAGTGCCCCTGAGCTCCATTTCCCAAGTCGCTTTTTTGTGAGTGGGACGCAACACGGCTGGATGGCTTCACGCCCTATTGTCGATCCGGGGTGGCAGGCTGAGCCTTTGGTGAATTCTTCTTCGCGATGGGAAATGAGAGTGACATGTGCCCGACCAAACACCTCCAGCGAGTGTCTGATTGGTTCCCCCTCTTGCAGTTCATCCTGCGGACAAATTGCAGACGGTACGAAAGAGGCATGGAAAGGCGCTGAGTCTCCAAGTGGGGAGATTGTTAGTAAGGGGGCCTGAATGGAGAACACGAGCACCAGGAGATGAAAAGTGAGATGAGTTTCAGAAAGCTTTCCAGATCCCACGGTGTAGCATCCGCTGGGTTAACAATGAGTGCTTTCGCTGTCGGAAGATTGCGTTGAACCTGGAGAGTTGGGACCCATGGAATGGGGAGCACGCAGGATTCCTTTCAAGGGTCTGCATTTGCTTTCCCAACCTCACCAATCGTCTCAGCCCCAAGAGTGTCCAGCCTTATGTCTTCTGCCGCTGGGGCTGTAGATGTGGTCAATCCTGGTTGCATGCCAGTCCCTGATCGCATTTTGGAAGAATTTCTCTCTGTTTTGCCCTGCTTGTTTCTTCTTTGTGTTGGAAATGTATCCTCAGAATGGGTCTGAGCTGATTTTCCCTGCTGTTTTTAGGCCGCTTTACACACACTTGATGCACTTACACAGAGATATCAAGACTTAGCTTTTAAGATGCTTACTAGTCGGATAGATACTTGTGCGATGAACAGGTTCTGGTGAGTCCAGTTGATTGAGCAAGGAGTAGGTCGTGTCCATTCCATATTCGGTTTTCGGAAGGGTATCTGTGCTCATTTCAAACTCGAGTTTTATGCGTCACCCCACCTCACCTTTCCCCTGAAGCAGGCATAAGTGTGTTTTCTAAAAGCGTAACTCTGTTCTGTTTGGGGATTCAGTTCATGGGGAGCGATTTTTACATTCCCTCGATAAGTGATATCATAAGTTTCTGTCTTTGTGGGACTTATTTCACTGAGGATGATCGTACCTAAATCCACTCAGGATGCTGCTACCAGCCTCATGACGTGGATTTCATGGCTGAGTGACACTCCATTGGACCTACGTAGCACCACTTGTCCACTTGTCTTTGTCCACTTGTCCACTTGTCTTTGTCCACTTGGCTCTTTCCTGGGATATGAAACGTGTACCGGAGTCGAGGTTCTTGTCAAGACAGCAGCCCTCAACTTTGGGGTCCCTGTGTCTGCTTGATTTTTTCATTTTCCCACGGTCAACGCCCATGTGTGGAAGTACCCTATGCTCTGTGGTTCTGTGTTTTACATGTTTTGGGAAAGAGGATACACTTGTGAAGATTGGCTGTTGGCCATTGACATCCCGCCCATCAGCTTAACAAGGCTCCCTTGACTCCGTGGCCTGCCCTGCCTTTCTGGATTTTAGACTTTTTTTGCCTGGTCCTTTTGCCCTGGGGGGGGGGGCGAGAGATTTCTTTGTAGTGCTGATTTGCTCTCCCAGGTTGCTTGGTTGGCCAAAAAGGGCGTATGCGTTTTTTCCTGAATATATTCAGGAAAAAACGCATACGCCCTTTTTGGCCAACCGCATCATTGTCCACGTTCTGGCGCTTTTCATGTGCTATCGGGGCCATTCCGATGTACCCGTTGACATCCGTTTCCTGCAGTTCTGCCTTGCGTTCAACGCCTCTTCGTAGCCTGACCTCAATATATTTGGGGGCGATAGTTATCGTTTAGAACTCTGCAGGTTTGGGAAGTGCAGTGCCCCTGAGCTCCATTTCCCAAGTCGCTTTTTTGTGAGTGGGACGCAACACGGCTGGATGGCTTCACGCCCTATTGTCGATCCGGGGTGGCAGGCTGAGCCTTTGGTGAATTCTTCTTCGCGATGGGAAATGAGAGTGACATGTGCCCGACCAAACACCTCCAGCGAGTGTCTGATTTGTTCCCCCTCTTGCAGTTCATCCTGCGGACAAATTGCAGACGGTACGAAAGAGGCATGGAAAGGCGCTGAGTCTCCAAGTGGGGAGATTGTTAGTAAGGGGGCCTGAATGGAGAACACGAGCACCAGGAGATGAAAAGTGAGGTGAGTTTCAGAAAGCTTTCCCGATCCCACGGTGTAGCGTCCGCTGGGTTTCCAATGAGTGCTTTCGCTGTCGGAAGATTGCGTTGAACCTGGAGAGTTGGGACCCATGGAATGGGGAGCACGCAGGATTCCTTTCAAGGGTCTGCATTTGCTTTCCCAACCTCACCAATCGTCTCAGCCCCAAGAGTGTCCAGCCTTATGTCTTCTGCCGCTGGGGCTGTAGATGTGGTCAATCCTGGTTGCATGCCAGTCCCTGAACGCATTTTGGAAGAATTTCTCTCTGTTTTGCCCTGCTTGTTTCTTCTTTGTGTTGGAAATGTATCCTCAGAATGGGTCTGAGCTGATTTTCCCTGCTGTTTTTAGGCCGCTTTACACACACTTGATGCACTTACACAGAGATATCAAGACTTAGCTTTTAAGATGCTTACTAGTCGGATAGATACTTGTGCGATGAACAGGGTCTGGTGAGTCCAGTTGATTGAGCAAGGAGTAGGTCGTGTCCATTCCATATTCGGTTTTCGGAAGGGTATCTGTGCTCATTTCAAACTCGAGTTTTATGCGTCACCCCACCTCACCTTTCCCCTGAAGCAGGCATAAGTGTGTTTCCTAAAAGCGTGACTCTGTTCTGTTTGGGGATTCAGTTCATGGGGAGCGATTTTTACATTCCCTCGATAAGTGATATCATAAGTTTCTGTCTTTGTGGGACTTATTTCACTGAGGATGATCGTACCTAAATCCACTCAGGATGCTGCTACCAGCCTCATGACGTGGATTTCATGGCTGAGTGACACTCCATTAGACCTACGTAGCACCACTTGTCCACTTGTCTTTGTCCACTTGTCCACTTGTCTTTGTCCACTTGCCTCTTTCCTGGGATATGAAACGTGTACCGGAGTCGAGGTTCTTGTCAAGACAGCAGCCCTCAACTTTGGGGTCCCTGTGTCTGCTTCATTTTTTCATTTTCCCAAGGTCAACCCCCATGTGTGGAAGTTCCCTATGCTCTGTGGTTCTGTGTTTTACATGTTTTGGGAAAGAGGATACACTTGTGAAGATTGGCTGTTGGCCATTGACATCCCGCCCATCAGCTTAACAAGGCTCCCTTGACTCCGTGGCCTGCCCTGCCTTTCTGGTTTTTAGACTTTTTTCGCCTGGCCCTTTTGCCCCGGGGGGGGGGGAGAGATTTCTTTGTAGTGCTGATTTGCTCTCCCAGGTTGCTTGGTTGGCCAAAAAGGGCGTATGCGTTTTTTCCTGAATATGTTCAGGAAAAAACGCATACGCCCTTTTTGGCCAACCGCATCATTGTCCACGTTCTGGCGCTTTTCATGTGCTATCGGGGCCATTCCGATGTACCCGTTGACATCCGTTTCCTGCAGTTCTGCCTTGCGTTCAACGCCTCTTCGTAGCCTGACCTCAATATATTTGGGGGCGATAGTTATCGTTTAGAACTCTGCAGGTTTGGGAAGTGCAGTGCCCCTGAGCTCCATTTCCCAAGTCGCTTTTTTGTGAGTGGGACGCAACACGGCTGGATGGCTTCACGCCCTATTGTCGATCCGGGGTGGCAGGCTGAGCCTTTGGTGAATTCTTCTTCGCGATGGGAAATGAGAGTGACATGTGCCCGACCAAACCCCTCCAGCGAGGCTCTCATTGGTTCCCCCTCTTGCAGTTCATCCTGCGGACAAATTGCAGACGGTACGAAAGAGGCATGGAAAGGCGCTGAGTCTCCAAGTGGGGAGATTGTTCGTAAGGGGGCCTGAATGTAGAACACGAGCACCAGGAGATGAAAAGTGAGGTGAGTTTCAGAACGCTTTCCCGATCCCACGGTGTAGCATCCGCTGGGTTTCCAATGAGTGCTTTCGCTGTCGGAAGATTGCGTTGAACCTGGAGAGTTGGGACCCATGGAATGGGGAGCACGCAGGATTCCTTTCAAGGGTCTGCATTTGCTTTCCCAACCTCACCAATCGTCTCAGCCCCAAGAGTGTCCAGCCTTATGTCTTCTGCCGCTGGGGTTGTAGATGTGGTCAATGCTGGTTGCATGCCAGTCCCTGAACGCATTTTGGAAGAATTTCTCTCTGTTTTGCCCTGCTTGTTTCTTCTTTGTGTTGGAAATGTATCCTCAGAATGGGTCTGAGCTGATTTTCCCTGCTGTTTTTAGGCCGCTTTACACACACTTGATGCACTTACACAGAGATATCAAGACTTAGCTTTTAAGATGCTTACTAGTCGGATAGATACTTGTGCGATGAACAGGGTCTGGTGAGTCCAGTTGATTGAGCAAGGAGTAGGTCGTGTCCATTCCATATTCGGTTTTCGGAAGGGTATCTGTGCTCATTTCAAACTCGAGTTTTATGCGTCACCCCACCTCACCTTTCCCCTGAAGCAGGCCTAAGTGTGTTTTCTAAAAGGGTGACTCTGTTCTGTTTGGGGATTCAGTTCATGGGGAGCGATTTTTACATTCCCTCGATAAGTGATATCATAAGTTTCTGTCTTTGTGGGACTTACTTCACTGAGGATGATCGTACCTAAATCCACTCAGGATGCTGCTACCAGCCTCATGACGTGGATTTCATGGCTGAGTGACACTCCATTGGACCTACGTAGCACCACTTGTCCACTTGTCCACTTGTCTTTGTCCACTTGTCCACTTGTCTTTGTCCACTTGGCTCTTTCCTGGGATATGAAACGTGTACCGGAGTCGAGGTTCTTGTCAAGACAGCAGCCCTCAACTTTGGGGTCCCTGTGTCTGGTTGATTTTTTCATTTTCCCAAGGTCAACGCCCATGTGTGGAAGTGCCCTATGCTCTGTGGTTCTGTGTTTTACATGTTTTGGGAAAGAGGATACACTTGTGAAGATTGGCTGTTGGCCATTGACATCCCGCCCATCAGCTTAACAAGGCTCCCTTGACTCCGTGGCCTGCCCTGCCTTTCTGGTTTTTAGACTTTTTTCGCCTGACCCTTTTGCCCCGGGGGGGGGGGGCGGGGAGAAATTACTTTGTAGTGCTGATTTGCTCTCCCAGGTTGTTTGGTTGGCCAAAAAGGGCGTATGCCATTTTTCCTGAATATATTCAGGTAAAAAGGCATACGCCCTTTTTGGCCAACCGCATCATTGTCCACGTTCTGGCGCTTTTCATGTGCTATCGGGGCCATTCCGATGTACCCGTTGACATCCGTTTCCTGCAGTTCTGCCTTGCGTTCAACGCCTCTTCGTAGCCTGACCTCAATATATTTTGGGGCGATAGTTATCGTTTAGAACTCTGCAGGTTTGGGAAGTGCAGTGCCCCTGAGCTCCATTTCCCAAGTCGCTTTTTTGTGAGTGGGACGCAACACGGCTGGATGGCTTCACGCCCTATTGTCGATCCGGGGTGGCAGGCTGAGCCTTTGGTGAATTCTTCTTCGCGATGGGAAATGAGAGTGACATGTGCCCGACCAAACCCCTCCAGCGAGTCTCTCATTGGTTCCCCCTCTTGCAGTTCATCCTGCGGACAAATTGCAGACGGTACGAAAGAGGCATGGAAAGGCGCTGAGTCTCCAAGTGGGGAGATTGTTAGTAAGGGGGCCTGAATGGAGAACACGAGCACCAGGAGATGAAAAGTGAGGTGAGTTTCAGAAAGCTTTCCCGATCCCACGGTGTAGCATCCGCTGGGTTTCCAATGAGTGCTTTCGCTGTCGGAAGATTGCGTTGAACCTGGAGAGTTGGGACCCATGGAATGGGGAGCACGCAGGATTCCTTTCAAGGGTCTGCATTTGCTTTTCCAACCTCACCAATCGTCTCAGCCCCAAGAGTGTCCAGCCTTATGTCTTCTGCCGCTGGGGTTGTAGATGTGGTCAATGCTGGTTGCATGCCAGTCCCTGAACGCATTTTGGAAGAATTTCTCTCTGTTTTGCCCTGCTTGTTTCTTCTTTGTGTTGGAAATGTATCCTCAGAATGGGTCTGAGCTGATTTTCCCTGCTGTTTTTAGGCCGCTTTACACACACTTGATGCACTTACACAGAGATATCAAGACTTAGCTTTTAAGATGCTTACTAGTCGGATAGATACTTGTGCGATGAACAGGGTCTGGTGAGTCCAGTTGATTGAGCAAGGAGTAGGTCGTGTCCATTCCATATTCGGTTTTCGGAAGGGTATCTGTGCTCATTTCAAACTCGAGTTTTATGCGTCACCCCACCTCACCTTTCCCCTGAAGCAGGCCTAAGTGTGTTTTCTAAAAGGGTGACTCTGTTCTGTTTGGGGATTCAGTTCATGGGGAGCGATTTTTACATTCCCTCGATAAGTGATATCATAAGTTTCTGTCTTTGTGGGACTTACTTCACTGAGGATGATCGTACCTAAATCCACTCAGGATGCTGCTACCAGCCTCATGACGTGGATTTCATGGCTGGGTGACACTCCATTGGACCTACGTAGCACCACTTGTCCACTTGTCCACTTGTCTTTGTCCACTTGTCCACTTGTCTTTGTCCACTTGGCTCTTTCCTGGGATATGAAACGTGTACCGGAGTCGAGGTTCTTGTCAAGACAGCAGCCCTCAACTTTGGGGTCCCTGTGTCTGGTTGATTTTTTCATTTTCCCAAGGTCAACGCCCATGTGTGGAAGTGCCCTATGCTCTGTGGTTCTGTGTTTTACATGTTTTGGGAAAGAGGATACACTTGTGAAGATTGGCTGTTGGCCATTGACATCCCGCCCATCAGCTTAACAAGGCTCCCTTGACTCCGTGGCCTGCCCTGCCTTTCTGGTTTTTAGACTTTTTTCGCCTGGCCCTTTTGCCCCGGGGGGGGGGGGAGAGATTTCTTTGTAGTGCTGATTTGCTCTCCCAGGTTGCTTGGTTGGCCAAAAAGGGCGTATGCGTTTTTTCCTGAATATATTCAGGAAAAAACGCATACGCCCTTTTTGGCCAACCGCATCATTGTCCACGTTCTGGCGCTTTTCATGTGCTATCGGGGCCATTCCGATGTACCCGTTGACATCCGTTTCCTGCAGTTCTGCCTTGCGTTCAACGCCTCTTCGTAGCCTGACCTCAATATATTTTGGGGCGATAGTTATCGTTTAGAACTCTGCAGGTTTGGGAAGTGCAGTGCCCCTGAGCTCCATTTCCCAAGTCGCTTTTTTGTGAGTGGGACGCAACACGGCTGGATGGCTTCACGCCCTATTGTCGATCCGGGGTGGCAGGCTGAGCCTTTGGTGAATTCTTCTTCGCGATGGGAAATGAGAGTGACATGTGCCCGACCAAACCCCTCCAGCGAGTCTCTCATTGGTTCCCCCTCTTGCAGTTCATCCTGCGGACAAATTGCAGACGGTACGAAAGAGGCATGGAAAGGCGCTGAGTCTCCAAGTGGGGAGATTGTTAGTAAGGGGGCCTGAATGGAGAACACGAGCACCAGGAGATGAAAAGTGAGGTGAGTTTCAGAAAGCTTTCCCGATCCCACGGTGTAGCGTCCGCTGGGTTTCCAATGAGTGCTTTCACTGTCGGAAGATTGCGTTGAACCTGGAGAGTTGGGACCCATGGAATGGGGAGCATGCAGGATTCCTTTCAAGGGTCTGCATTTGCTTTCCCAACCTCACCAATCGTCTCAGCCCCAAGAGTGTCCAGCCTTATGTCTTCTGCCGCTGGGGCTGTAGATGTGGTCAATCCTGGTTGCATGCCAGTCCCTGAACGCATTTTGGAAGAATTTCTCTCTGTTTTGCCCTGCTTGTTTCTTCTTTGTGTTGGAAATGTATCCTCAGAATGGGTCTGAGCTGATTTTCCCTGCTGTTTTTAGGCTGCTTTACACACACTTGATGCACTTACACAGAGATATCAAGACTTAGCTTTTAAGATGCTTACTAGTCGGATAGATACTTGTGCGATGAACAGGGTCTGGTGAGTCCAGTTGATTGAGCAAGGAGTAGGTCGTGTCCATTCCATATTCGGTTTTCGGAAGGGTATCTGTGCTCATTTCAAACTCGAGTTTTATGCGTCACCCCACCTCACCTTTCCCCTGAAGCAGGCCTAAGTGTGTTTTCTAAAAGCGTGACTCTGTTCTCTTTGGGGATTCAGTTCATGGGGAGCGATTTTTACATTCCCTCGATAAGTGATATCATAAGTTTCTGTCTTTGTGGGACTTATTTCACTGAGGATGATCGTACCTAAATCCACTCAGGATGCTGCTACCAGCCTCATGACGTGGATTTCATGGCTGAGTGACACTCCATTGGACCTACGTAGCACCACTTGTCCACTTGTCCACTTGTCTTTGTCCACTTGTCCACTTGTCTTTGTCCACTTGGCTCTTTCCTGGGATATGAAACGTGTACCGGAGTCGAGGTTCTTGTCAAGACAGCAGCCCTCAACTTTGGGGTCCCTGTGTCTGCTTCATTTTTTCATTTTCCCAAGGTCAACGCCCATGTGTGGAAGTGCCCTATGCTCTGTGGTTCTGTGTTTTACATGTTTTGGGAAAGAGGATACACTTGTGAAGATTGGCTGTTGGCCATTGACATCCCGCCCATCAGCTTAACAAGGCTCCCTTGACTCCGTGGCCTGCCCTGCCTTACTGGTTTTTAGACTTTTTTCGCCTGGCCCTTTTGCCCCCGGGGGGGGGGGGAGCGAGAGATTTCTTTGTAGTGCTGATTTGCTCTCCCAGGTTGCTTGGTTGGCCAAAAAGGGCGTATGCGTTTTTTCCTGAATATATTCAGGAAAAAACGCATACGCCCTTTTTGGCCAACCGCATCATTGTCCACGTTCTGGCGCTTTTCATGTGCTATCGGGGCCATTCCGATGTACCCGTTGACATCCGTTTCCTGCAGTTCTGCCTTGTGTTCAACGCCTCTTCGTAGCCTGACCTCAATATATTTGGGGGCGATAGTTATCGTTTAGAACTCTGCAGGTTTGGGAAGTGCAGTGCCCCTGAGCTCCATTTCCCAAGTCGCTTTTTTGTGAGTGGGACGCAACACGGCTGGATGGCTTCACGCCCTATTGTCGATCCGGGGTGGCAGCCTGAGCCTTTGGTGAATTCTTCTTCGCGATGGGAAATGAGAGTGACATGTGCCCGACCAAACCCCTCCAGCGAGTCTCTCATTGGTTCCCCCTCTTGCAGTTCATCCTGCGGACAAATTGCAGACGGTACGAAAGAGGCATGGAAAGGCGCTGAGTCTCCAAGTGGGGAGATTGTTAGTAAGGGGGCCTGAATGGAGAACACGAGCACCAGGAGATGAAAAGTGAGGTGAGTTTCAGAAAGCTTTCCCGATCCCACGGTGTAGCGTCCGCTGGGTTTCCAATGAGTGCTTTCGCTGTCGGAAGATTGCGTTGAACCTGGAGAGTTGGGACCCATGGAATGGGGAGCACGCAGGATTCCTTTCAAGGGTCTGCATTTGCTTTCCCAACCTCACCAATCGTCTCAGCCCCAAGAGTGTCCAGCCTTATGTCTTCTGCCGCTGGGGTTGTAGATGTGGTCAATGCTGGTTGCATGCCAGTCCCTGAACGCATTTTGGAAGAATTTCTCTCTGTTTTGCCCTGCTTGTTTCTTCTTTGTGTTGGAAATGTATCCTCAGAATGGGTCTGAGCTGATTTTCCCTGCTGTTTTTAGGCCGCTTTACACACACTTGATGCACTTACACAGAGATATCAAGACTTAGCTTTTAAGATGCTTACTAGTCGGATAGATACTTGTGCGATGAACAGGGTCTGGTGAGTCCAGTTGATTGAGCAAGGAGTAGGTCGTGTCCATTCCATATTCGGTTTTCGGAAGGGTATCTGTGCTCATTTCAAACTCGAGTTTTATGCGTCACCCCACCTCACCTTTCCCCTGAAGCAGGCCTAAGTGTGTTTTCTAAAAGGGTGACTCTGTTCTGTTTGGGGATTCAGTTCATGGGGAGCGATTTTTACATTCCCTCGATAAGTGATATCATAAGTTTCTGTCTTTGTGGGACTTACTTCACTGAGGATGATCGTACCTAAATCCACTCAGGATGCTGCTACCAGCCTCATGACGTGGATTTCATGGCTGAGTGACACTCCATTGGACCTACGTAGCACCACTTGTCCACTTGTCCACTTGTCTTTGTCCACTTGTCCACTTGTCTTTGTCCACTTGGCTCTTTCCTGGGATATGAAACGTGTACCGGAGTCGAGGTTCTTGTCAAGACAGCAGCCCTCAACTTTGGGGTCCCTGTGTCTGGTTGATTTTTTCATTTTCCGAAGGTCAACGCCCATGTGTGGAAGTGCCCTATGCTCTGTGGTTCTGTGTTTTCCATGTTTTGGGAAAGAGGATACACTTGTGAAGATTGGCTGTTGGCCATTGACATCCCGCCCATCAGCTTAACAATGCTCCGTTGACTCCGTGGCCTGCCCTGCCTTTCTGGTTTTTAGACTTTTTTCGCCTGGCCCTTTTGCCCCGGGGGGGGGGAGAGATTTCTTTGTAGTGCTGATTTGCTCTCCCAGGTTGCTTGGTTGGCCAAAAAGGGCGTATGCCTTTTTTCCTGAATATATTCAGTAAAAAAGGCATACGCCCTTTTTGGCCAACCGCATCATTGTCCACGTTCTGGCGCTTTTCATGTGCTATCGGGGCCATTCCGATGTACCCGTTGACATCCGTTTCCTGCAGTTCTGCCTTGCGTTCAACGCCTCTTCGTAGCCTGACCTCAATATATTTGGGGGCGATAGTTATCGTTTAGAACTCTGCAGGTTTGGGAAGTGCAGTGCCCCTGAGCTCCATTTCCCCAGTCGCTTTTTTGTGAGTGGGACGCAACACGGCTGGATGGCTTCACGCCCTATTGTCGATCCGGGGTGGCAGGCTGAGCCTTTGGTGAATTCTTCTTCGCGATGGGAAATGAGAGTGACATGTACCCGACCAAACACCTCCAGCGAGTCTCTCATTGGTTCCCCCTCTTGCAGTTCATCCTGCGGACAAATTGCAGACGGTACGAAAGAGGCATGGAAAGGCGCTGAGTCTCCAAGTGGGGAGATTGTTAGTAAGGGGGCCTGAATGTAGAACACGAGCACCAGGAGATGAAAAGTGAGGTGAGTTTCAGAAAGCTTTCCCGATCCCACGGTGTAGCGTCCGCTGGGTTTCCAATGAGTGCTTTCGCTGTCGGAAGATTGCGTTGAACCTGGAGAGTTGGGACCCATGGAATGGGGAGCACGCAGGATTCCTTTCAAGGGTCTGCATTTGCTTTCCCAACCTCACCAATCGTCTCAGCCCCAAGAGTGTCCAGCCTTATGTCTTCTGCCGCTGGGGTTGTAGATGTGGTCAATGCTGGTTGCATGCCAGTCCCTGAACGCATTTTGGAAGAATTTCTCTCTGTTTTGCCCTGCTTGTTTCTTCTTTGTGTTGGAAATGTATCCTCAGAATGGGTCTGAGCTGATTTTCCCTGCTGTTTTTAGGCCGCTTTACACACACTTGATGCACTTACACAGAGATATCAAGACTTAGCTTTTAAGATGCTTACTAGTGGGATAGATACTTGTGCGATGAACAGGGTCTGGTGAGTCCAGTTTATTGAGCAAGGAGGAGGTCGTGTCCATTCCATATTCGGTTTTCGGAAGGGTATTTGTGCTCATTTCAAACTCGAGTTTTATGCGTCACCCCACCTCACCTTTCCCCTGAAGCAGGCCTAAGTGTGTTTTCTAAAAGCGTGACTCTGTTCTGTTTGGGGATTCAGTTCATGGGGAGCGATTTTTACATTCCCTCGATAAGTGATATCATAAGTTTCTGTCTTTGTGGGACTTATTTCACTGAGGATGATCGTACCTAAATCCACTCAGGATGCTGCTACCAGCCTCATGACGTGGATTTCATGGCTGAGTGACACTCCATTGGACCTACGTAGCACCACTTGTCCACTTGTCCACTTGTCTTTGTCCACTTGTCCACTTGTCTTTGTCCACTTGGCTCTTTCCTGCGACATGAAACGTGTACCGGAGTCGAGGTTCTTGTCAAGACAGCAGCCCTCAACTTTGGGGTCCCTGTGTCTGGTTGATTTTTTCATTTTCCCAAGGTCAACGCCCATGTGTGGAAGTGCCCTATGCTCTGTGGTTCTGTGTTTTACATGTTTTGGGAAAGAGGATACACTTGTGAAGATTGGCTGTTGGCCATTGACATCCCGCCCATCAGCTTAAAAAGGCTCCCTTGACTCCGTGGCCTGCCCTGCCTTTCAGGTTTTTAGACTTTTTTCGCCTGGCCCTTTTGCCCCGGGGGGGGGGGGAGCGAGAGATTTCTTTGTAGTGCTGATTTGCTCTCCCAGGTTGCTTGGTTGGCCAAAAAGGGCGTATGCGTTTTTTCCTGAATATATTCAGGAAAAAACGCATACGCCCTTTTTGGCCAACCGCATCATTGTCCACGTTCTGGCGCTTTTCATGTGCTATCGGGGCCATTCCGATGTACCCGTTGACATCCGTTTCCTGCAGTTCTGCTTTGCGTTCAACGCCTCTTCGTAGCCTGACCTCAATATATTTTGGGGCGATAGTTATCGTTTAGAACTCTGCAGGTTTGGGAAGTGCAGTGCCCCTGAGCTCCATTTCCCAAGTCGCTTTTTTGTGAGTGGGACGCAACACGGCTGGATGGCTTCACGCCCTATTGTCGATCCGGGGTGGCAGGCTGAGCCTTTGGTGAATTCTTCTTCGCGATGGGAAATGAGAGTGACATGTGCCCGACCAAACCCCTCCAGCGAGTCTCTCATTGGTTCCCCCTCTTGCAGTTCATCCTGCGGACAAATTGCAGACGGTACGAAAGAGGCATGGAAAGGCGCTGAGTCTCCAAGTGGGGAGATTGTTAGTAAGGGGGCCTGAATGGAGAACACGAGCACCAGGAGATGAAAAGTGAGGTGAGTTTCAGAAAGCTTTCCCGATCCCACGGTGTAGCGTCCGCTGGGTTTCCAATGAGTGCTTTCGCTATCGGAAGATTGCGTTGAACCTGGAGAGTTGGGACCCATGGAATGGGGAGCACGCAGGATTCCTTTCAAGGGTCTGCATTTG
Source organism: Kogia breviceps (assembly GCF_026419965.1). Classification (NCBI taxonomy): domain Eukaryota; kingdom Metazoa; phylum Chordata; class Mammalia; order Artiodactyla; family Physeteridae; genus Kogia; species Kogia breviceps. The sequence continues at coordinate 96,270,576 of NC_081312.1, forward strand.
CTTTCCCAACCTCACCAATCGTCTCAGCCCCAAGAGTGTCCAGCCTTATGTCTTCTGCCGCTGGGGCTGTAGATGTGGTCAATCCTGGTTGCATGCCAGTCCCTGAACGCATTTTGGAAGAATTTCTCTCTGTTTTGCCCTGCTTGTTTCTTCTTTGTGTTGGAAATGTATCCTCAGAATGGGTCTGAGCTGATTTTCCCTGCTGTTTTTAGGCCGCTTTACACACACTTGATGCACTTACACAGAGATATCAAAACTTAGCTTTTAAGATGCTTACTAGTCGGATAGATACTTGTGCGATGAACAGGTTCTGGTGAGTCCAGTTGATTGAGCAAGGAGTAGGTCGTGTCCATTCCATATTCGGTTTTCGGAAGGGTATCTGTGCTCATTTCAAACTCGAGTTTTATGCGTCACCCCACCTCACCTTTCCCCTGAAGCAGGCCTAAGTGTGTTTTCTAAAAGCGTGACTCTGTTCTGTTTGGGGATTCAGTTCATGGGGAGCGATTTTTACATTCCCGCGATAAGTGATATCATAAGTTTCTGTCTTTGTGGGACTTATTTCACTGAGGATGATCGTACCTAAATCCACTCAGGATGCTGCTACCAGCCTCATGACGTGGATTTCATGGCTGAGTGACACTCCATTGGACCTACGTAGCACCACTTGTCCACTTGTCCACTTGTCTTTGTCCACTTGTCCACTTGTCTTTGTCCACTTGGCTCTTTCCTGGGATATGAAACGTGTACCGGAGTCGAGGTTCTTGTCAAGACAGCAGCCCTCAACTTTGGGGTCCCTGTGTCTGGTTGATTTTTTCATTTTCCCAAGGTCAACGCCCATGTGTGGAAGTGCCCTATGCTCTGTGGTTCTGTGTTTTACATGTTTTGGGAAAGAGGATACACTTGTGAAGATTGGCTGTTGGCCATTGACATCCCGCCCATCAGCTTAACAAGGCTCCCTTGATTCCATGGCCTGCCCTGCCTTTCAGGTTTTTAGACTTTTTTCGCCTGGCCCTTTTGCCCCGGGGGGGGGGGAGCGAGAGATTTTTTTGTAGTGCTGATTTTCTCTCCCAGGTTGCTTGGTTGGCCAAAAAGGGCGTATGCGTTTTTTCCTGAATATATTCAGGAAAAAACGCATACGCCCTTTTTAGCCAACCGCATCATTGTCCACGTTCTGGCGCTTTTCATGTGCTATCGGGGCCATTCCGATGTACCCGTTGACATCCGTTTCCTGCAGTTCTGCCTTGCGTTCAACGCCTCTTCGTAGCCTGACCTCAATATATTTGGGGGCGATAGTTATCGTTTAGAACTCTGCAGGTTTGGGAAGTGCAGTGCCCCTGAGCTCCATTTCCCAAGTCGCTTTTTTGTGAGTGGGACGCAACACGGCTGGATGGCTTCACGCCCTATTGTCGATCCGGGGTGGCAGGCTGAGCCTTTGGTGAATTCTTCTTCGCGATGGGAAATGAGAGTGACATGTGCCCGACCAAACCCCTCCAGCGAGTCTCTCATTGGTTCCCCCTCTTGCAGTTCATCCTGCGGACAAATTGCAGACGGTACGAAAGAGGCATGGAAAGGCGCTGAGTCTCCAAGTGGGGAGATTGTTAGTAAGGGGGCCTGAATGGAGAACACGAGCACCAGGAGATGAAAAGTGAGGTGAGTTTCAGAAAGCTTTCCCGATCCCACGGTGTAGCGTCCGCTGGGTTTCCAATGAGTGCTTTCGCTGTCGGAAGATTGCGTTGAACCTGGAGAGTTGGGACCCATGGAATGGGGAGCACGCAGGATTCCTTTCAAGGGTCTGCATTTGCTTTCCCAACCTCACCAATCGTCTCAGCCCCAAGAGTGTCCAGCCTTATGTCTTCTGCCGCTGGGGCTGTAGATGTGGTCAATGCTGGTTGCATGCCAGTCCCTGAACGCATTTTGGAAGAATTTCTCTCTGTTTTGCCCTGCTTGTTTCTTCTTTGTGTTGGAAATGTATCCTCAGAATGGGTCTGAGCTGATTTTCCCTGCTGTTTTTAGGCTGCTTTACACACACTTGATGCACTTACACAGAGATATCAAGACTTAGCTTTTAAGATGCTTACTAGTCGGATAGATACTTGTGCGATGAACAGGGTCTGGTGAGTCCAGTTGATTGAGCAAGGAGTAGGTCGTGTCCATTCCATATTCGGTTTTCGGAAGGGTATCTGTGCTCATTTCAAACTCGAGTTTTATGCGTCACCCCACCTCACCTTTCCCCTGAAGCAGGCCTAAGTGTGTTTTCTAAAAGCGTGACTCTGTTCTGTTTGGGGATTCAGTTCATGGGGAGCGATTTTTACATTCCCTCGATAAGTGATATCATAAGTTTCTGTCTTTGTGGGACTTATTTCACTGAGGATGATCGTACCTAAATCCACTCAGTATGCTGCTACCAGCCTCATGACGTGGATTTCATGGCTGAGTGACACTCCATTGGACCTACGTAGCACCACTTGTCCACTTGTCCACTTGTCTTTGTCCACTTGTCCACTTGTCTTTGTCCACTTGGCTCTTTCCTGGGATATGAAACGTGTACCGGAGTCGAGGTTCTTGTCAAGACAGCAGCCCTCAACTTTGGGGTCCCTGTGTCTGGTAGATTTTTTCATTTTCCCAAGGTCAACGCCCATGTGTGGAAGTGCCCTATGCTCTGTGGTTCTGTGTTTTACATGTTTTGGGAAAGAGGATACACTTGTGAAGATTGGCTGTTGGCCATTGACATCCCGCCCATCAGCTTAACAAGGCTCCGTTGACTCCGTGGCCTGCCCTGCCTTTCTGGTTTTTAGACTTTTTTCGCCTGGCCCTTTTGCCCCCGGGGGGGGGGAGAGATTTCTTTGTAGTGCTGATTTGCTCTCCCAGGTTGCTTGGTTGGCCAAAAAGGGCGTATGCGTTTTTTCCTGAATATATTCAGGAAAAAACGCATACGCCCTTTTTGGCCAACCGTATCATTGTCCACGTTCTGGCGCTTTTCATGTGCTATCGGGGCCATTCCGATGTACCCGTTGACATCCGTTTCCTGCAGTTCTGCCTTGCGTTCAACGCCTCTTCGTAGCCTGACCTCAATATATTTGGGGGCGATAGTTATCGTTTAGAACTCTGCAGGTTTGGGAAGTGCAGTGCCCCTGAGCTCCATTTCCCAAGTCGCTTTTTTGTGAGTGGGACGCAACACGGCTGGATGGCTTCACGCCCTATTGTCGATCCGGGGTGGCAGGCTGAGCCTTTGGTGAATTCTTCTTCGCGATGGGAAATGAGAGTGACATGTGCCCGACCAAACCCCTCCAGCGAGTCTCTCATTGGTTCCCCCTCTTGCAGTTCATCCTGCGGACAAATTGCAGACGGTACGAAAGAGGCATGGAAAGGCGCTGAGTCTCCAAGTGGGGAGATTGTTAGTAAGGGGTCCTGAATGGAGAACACGAGCACCAGGAGATGAAAAGTGAGGTGAGTTTCAGAAAGCTTTCCCGATCCCACGGTGTAGCGTCCGCTGGGTTTCCAATGAGTGCTTTCGCTGTCGGAAGATTGCGTTGAACCTGGAGAGTTGGGACCCATGGAATGGGGAGCATGCAGGATTCCTTTCAAGGGTCTGCATTTGCTTTCCCAACCTCACCAATCGTCTCAGCCCCAAGAGTGTCCAGCCTTATGTCTTCTGCCGCTGGGGCTGTAGATGTGGTCAATCCTGGTTGCATGCCAGTCCCTGAACGCATTTTGGAAGAATTTCTCTCTGTTTTGCCCTGCTTGTTTCTTCTTTGTGTTGGAAATGTATCCTCAGAATGGGTCTGAGCTGATTTTCCCTGCTGTTTTTAGGCTGCTTTACACACACTTGATGCACTTACACAGAGATATCAAGACTTAGCTTTTAAGATGCTTACTAGTCGGATAGATACTTGTGCGATGAACAGGGTCTGGTGAGTCCAGTTGATTGAGCAAGGAGTAGGTCGTGTCCATTCCATATTCGGTTTTCGGAAGGGTATCTGTGCTCATTTCAAACTCGAGTTTTATGCGTCACCCCACCTCACCTTTCCCCTGAAGCAGGCCTAAGTGTGTTTTCTAAAAGCGTGACTCTGTTCTGTTTGGGGATTCAGTTCATGGGGAGCGATTTTTACATTCCCTCGATAAGTGATATCATAAGTTTCTGTCTTTGTGGGACTTATTTCACTGAGGATGATCGTACCTAAATCCACTCAGTATGCTGCTACCAGCCTCATGACGTGGATTTCATGGCTGAGTGACACTCCATTGGACCTACGTAGCACCACTTGTCCACTTGTCCACTTGTCTTTGTCCACTTGTCCACTTGTCTTTGTCCACTTGGCTCTTTCCTGGGATATGAAACGTGTACCGGAGTCGAGGTTCTTGTCAAGACAGCAGCCCTCAACTTTGGGGTCCCTGTGTCTGGTTGATTTTTTCATTTTCCCAAGGTCAACCCCCATGTGTGGAAGTGCCCTATGCTCTGTGGTTCTGTGTTTTACATGTTTTGGGAAAGAGGATACACTTGTGAAGATTGGCTGTTGGCCATTGACATCCCGCCCATCAGCTTAACAAGGCTCCCTTGACTCCGTGGCCTGCCCTGCCTTTCTGGTTTTTAGACTTTTTTCGCCTGACCCTTTTGCCCCGTGGGGGGGCGGGGAGAGATTTCTTTGTAGTGCTGATTTGCTCTCCCAGGTTGTTTGGTTGGCCAAAAAGGGCGTATGCCATTTTTCCTGAATATATTCAGGTAAAAAGGCATACGCCCTTTTTGGCCAACCGCATCATTGTCCACGTTCTGGCGCTTTTCATGTGCTATCGGGGCCTTTCCGATGCACCCGTTGACATCCGTTTCCTGCAGTTCTGCCTTGCGTTCAACGCCTCTTCGTAGCCTGACCTCAATATATTTGGGGGCGATAGTTATCGTTTAGAACTCTGCAGGTTTGGGAAGTGCAGTGCCCCTGAGCTCCATTTCCCAAGTCGCTTTTTTGTGAGTGGGACGCAACACGGCTGGATGGCTTCACGCCCTATTGTCGATCCGGGGTGGCAGGCTGAGCCTTTGGTGAATTCTTCTTCGCGATGGGAAATGAGAGTGACATGTGCCCGACCAAACCCCTCCAGCGAGTCTCTCATTGGTTCCCCCTCTTGCAGTTCATCCTGCGGACAAATTGCAGACGGTACGAAAGAGGCATGGAAAGGCGCTGAGTCTCCAAGTGGGGAGATTGTTAGTAAGGGGGCCTGAATGGAGAACACGAGCACCAGGAGATGAAAAGTGAGGTGAGTTTCAGAAAGCTTTCCCGATCCCACGGTGTAGCGTCCGCTGGGTTTCCAATGAGTGCTTTCGCTGTCGGAAGATTGCGTTGAACCTGGAGAGTTGGGACCCATGGAATGGGGAGCACGCAGGATTCCTTTCAAGGGTCTGCATTTGCTTTCCCAACCTCACCAATCGTCTCAGCCCCAAGAGTGTCCAGCCTTATGTCTTCTGCCGCTGGGGCTGTAGATGTGGTCAATGCTGGTTGCATGCCAGTCCCTGAACGCATTTTGGAAGAATTTCTCTCTGTTTTGCCCTGCTTGTTTCTTCTTTGTGTTGGAAATGTATCCTCAGAATGGGTCTGAGCTGATTTTCCCTGCTGTTTTTAGGCCGCTTTACACACACTTGATGCACTTACACAGAGATATCAAGACGTAGCTTTTAAGATGCTTACTAGTCGGATAGATACTTGTGCGATGCACAGGGTCTGGTGAGTCCAGTTGATTGAGCAAGGAGTAGGTCGTGTCCATTCCATATTCGGTTTTCGGAAGGGTATCTGTGCTCATTTCAAACTCGAGTTTTATGCGTCACCCCACCTCACCTTTCCCCTGAAGCAGGCCTAAGTGTGTTTCCTAAAAGCGTGACTCTGTTCTGTTTGAGGATTCAGTTCATGGGGAGCGATTTTTACATTCCCTCGATAAGTGATATCATAAGTTTCTGTCTTTGTGGGACTTATTTCACTGAGGATGATCGTACCTAAATCCACTCAGGATGCTGCTACCAGCCTCATGACGTGGATTTCATGGCTGAGTGACACTCCATTGGACCTACGTAGCACCACTTGTCCACTTGACCACTTGTCTTTGTCCACTTGTCCACTTGTCTTTGTCCACTTGCCTCTTTCCTGGGATATGAAACGTGTACCGGAGTCGAGGTTCTTGTCAAGACAGCAGCCCTCAACTTTGGGGTCCCTGTGTCTGGTTGATTTTTTCATTTTCCCAAGGTCAACGCCCATGTGTGGAAGTGCCCTATGCTCTGTGCTTCTGTGTTTTCCATGTTTTGGGAAGGAGGATACACTTGTGAAGATTGGCTGTTGGCCATTGACATCCCGCCCATCAGCTTAACAAGGCTCCCTTGACTCCGTGGCCTGCCCTGCCTTTCTGGATTTTAGACTTTTTTTGCCTGGTCCTTTTGCCCTGGGGGGGGGGCGAGAGATTTCTTTGTAGTGCTGATTTGCTCTCCCAGGTTGCTTGGTTGGCCAAAAAGGGCGTATGCGTTTTTTCCTGAATATATTCAGGAAAAAACGCATACGCCCTTTTTGTCCAACCGCATCATTGTCCACGTTCTGGCGCTTTTCATGTGCTATCGGGGCCATTCCGATGTACCCGTTGACATCCGTTTCCTGCAGTTCTGCCTTGCGTTCAACGCCTCTTCGTAGCCTGACCTCAATATATTTGGGGGCGATAGTTATCGTTTAGAACTCTGCAGGTTTGGGAAGTGCAGTGCCCCTGAGCTCCATTTCCCAAGTCGCTTTTTTGTGAGTGGGACGCAACACGGCTGGATGGCTTCACGCCCTATTGTCGATCCGGGGTGGCAGGCTGAGCCTTTGGTGAATTCTTCTTCGCGATGGGAAATGAGAGTGACATGTGCCCGACCAAACCCCTCCAGCGAGTCTCTCATTGGTTCCCCCTCTTGCAGTTCATCCTGCGGACAAATTGCAGACGGTACGAAAGAGGCATGGAAAGGCGCTGAGTCTCCAAGTGGGGAGATTGTTCGTAAGGGGGCCTGAATGGAGAACACGAGCACCAGGAGATGAAAAGTGAGGTGAGTTTCAGAAAGCTTTCCCGATCCCACCTTGTAGCATCCGCTGGGTTAACAATGAGTGCTTTCGCTGTCGGAAGATTGCGTTGAACTTGGAGAGTTGGGATCCATGGAATGGGGAGCACGCAGGATTCCTTTCAAGGGTCTGCATTTGCTTTCCCAACCTCACCAATCGTCTCAGCCCCAAGAGTGTCCAGCCTTATGTCTTCTGCCGCTGGGGCTGTAGATGTGGACAATCCTGGTTGCATGCCAGTCCCTGAACGCATTTTGGAAGAATTTCTCTCTGTTTTGCCCTGCTTGTTTCTTCTTTGTGTTGGAAATGTATCCTCAGAATGGGTCTGAGCTGATTTTCCCTGCTGTTTTTAGGCCGCTTTACACACACTTGTTGCACTTACACAGAGATATCAAGACTTAGCTTTTAAGATGCTTACTAGTCGGATAGATACTTGTGCGATGAACAGGGTCTGGTGAGTCCAGTTGATTGAGCAAGGAGTAGGTCGTGTCCATTCCATATTCGGTTTTCGGAAGGGTATCTGTGCTCATTTCAAACTCGAGTTTTATGCGTCACCCCACCTCACCTTTCCCCTGAAGCAGGCCTAAGTGTGTTTCCTAAAAGCGTGACTCTGTTCTGTTTGGGGATTCAGTTCATGGGGAGCGATTTTTACATTCCCTCGATAAGTGATATCATAAGTTTCTGTCTTTGTGGGACTTATTTCACTGAGGATGATCGTACCTAAATCCACTCAGGATGCTGCTACCAGCCTCATGACGTGGATTTCATGGCTGAGTGACACTCCATTAGACCTACGTAGCACCACTTGTCCACTTGTCTTTGTCCACTTGTCCACTTGTCTTTGTCCACTTGCCTCTTTCCTGGGATATGAAACGTGTACCGGAGTCGAGGTTCTTGTCAAGACAGCAGCCCTCAACTTTGGGGTCCCTGTGTCTGGTTGATTTTTTCATTTTCCCAAGGTCAACGCCCATGTGTGGAAGTGCCCTATGCTCTGTGCTTCTGTGTTTTCCATGTTTTGGGAAAGAGGATACACTTGTGAAGATTGGATGTTGGCCATTGACATCCCGCCCATCAGCTTAACAAGGCTCCCTTGACTCCGTGGCCTGCCCTGCCTTTCTGGATTTTAGACTTTTTTTGCCTGGTCCTTTTGCCCTGGGGGGGGGGGGGCGAGAGATTTCTTTGTAGTGCTGATTTGCTCTCCCAGGTTGCTTGGTTGGCCAAAAAGGGCGTATGCGTTTTTTCCTGAATATATTCAGGAAAAAACGCATACGCCCTTTTTGGCCAACCGCATCATTGTCCACGTTCTGGCGCTTTTCATGTGCTATCGGGGCCATTCCGATGTACCCGTTGACATCCGTTTCCTGCAGTTCTGCCTTGCGTTCAACGCCTCTTCGTAGCCTGACCTCAATATATTTGGGGGCGATAGTTATCGTTTAGAACTCTGCAGGTTTGGGAAGTGCAGTGCCCCTGAGCTCCATTTCCCAAGTCGCTTTTTTGTGAGTGGGACGCAACACGGCTGGATGGCTTCACGCCCTATTGTCGATCCGGGGTGGCAGGCTGAGCCTTTGGTGAATTCTTCTTCGCGATGGGAAATGAGAGTGACATGTGCCCGACCAAACCCCTCCAGCGAGTCTCTCATTGGTTCCCCCTCTTGCAGTTCATCCTGCGGACAAATTGCAGACGGTACGAAAGAGGCATGGAAAGGCGCTGAGTCTCCAAGTGGGGAGATTGTTCGTAAGGGGGCCTGAATGGAGAACACGAGCACCAGGAGATGAAAAGTGAGGTGAGTTTCAGAAAGCTTTCCCGATCCCACGGTGTAGCATCCGCTGGGTTAACAATGAGTGCTTTCGCTGTCGGAAGATTGCGTTGAACTTGGAGAGTTGGGATCCATGGAATGGGGAGCACGCAGGATTCCTTTCAAGGGTCTGCATTTGCTTTCCCAACCTCACCAATCGTCTCAGCCCCAAGAGTGTCCAGCCTTATGTCTTCTGCCGCTGGGGCTGTAGATGTGGACAATCCTGGTTGCATGCCAGTCCCTGAACGCATTTTGGAAGAATTTCTCTCTGTTTTGCCCTGCTTGTTTCTTCTTTGTGTTGGAAATGTATCCTCAGAATGGGTCTGAGCTGATTTTCCCTGCTGTTTTTAGGCCGCTTTACACACACTTGATGCACTTACACAGAGATATCAAGACTTAGCTTTTAAGATGCTTACTAGTCGGATAGATACTTGTGCGATGAACAGGGTCTGGTGAGTCCAGTTGATTGAGCAAGGAGTAGGTCGTGTCCATTCCATATTCGGTTTTCGGAAGGGTATCTGTGCTCATTTCAAACTCGAGTTTTAGGCGTCACCCCACCTCACCTTTCCCCTGAAGCAGGCCTAAGTGTGTTTCCTAAAAACGTGACTCTGTTCTGTTTGGGGATTCAGTTCATGGGGAGCGATTTTTACATTCCCTCGATAAGTGATATCATAAGTTTCTGTCTTTGTGGGACTTATTTCACTGAGGATGATCGTACCTAAATCCACTCAGGATGCTGCTACCAGCCTCATGACGTGGATTTCATGGCTGAGTGACACTCCATTGGACCTACGTAGCACCACTTGTCCACTTGTCCACTTGTCTTTGTCCACTTGTCCACTTGTCTTTGTCCACTTGGCTCTTTCCTGGGATATGAAACGTGTACCGGAGTCGAGGTTCTTGTCAAGACAGCAGCCCTCAACTTTGGGGTCCCTGTGTCTGGTTGATTTTTTCATTTTACCAAGGTCAACGCCCATGTGTGGAAGTGCCCTATGCTCTGTGGTTCTGTGTTTTACATGTTTTGGGAAAGAGGATACACTTGTGAAGATTGGCTGTTGGCCATTGACATCCCGCCCATCAGCTTAACAAGGCTCCGTTGACTCCGTGGCCTGCCCTGCCTTTCTGGTTTTTAGACTTTTTTCGCCTGGCCCTTTTGCCCCGGTGGGGGGGGAGAGATTTCTTTGTAGTGCTGATTTGCTCTCCCAGGTTGCTTGGTTGGCCAAAAAGGGCGTATGCGTTTTTTCCTGAATATATTCAGGAAAAAACGCATACGCCCTTTTTGGCCAACCGCATCATTGTCCACGTTCTGGCGCTTTTCATGTGCTATCGGGGCCATTCCGATGTACCCGTTGACATCCGTTTCCTGCAGTTCTGCCTTGCGTTCAACGCCTCTTCGTAGCCTGACCTCAATATATTTTGGGGCGATAGTTATCGTTTAGAACTCTGCAGGTTTGGGAAGTGCAGTGCCCCTGAGCTCCATTTCCCAAGTCGCTTTTTTGTGAGTGGGACGCAACACGGCTGGATGGCTTCACGCCCTATTGTCGATCCGGGGTGGCAGGCTGAGCCTTTGGTGAATTCTTCTTCGCGATGGGAAATGAGAGTGACATGTGCCCGACCAAACCCCTCCAGCGAGTCTCTCATTGGTTCCCCCTCTTGCAGTTCATCCTGCGGACAAATTGCAGACGGTACGAAAGAGGCATGGAAAGGCGCTGAGTCTCCAAGTGGGGAGATTGTTAGTAAGGGGGCCTGAATGGAGAACACGAGCACCAGGAGATGAAAAGTGAGGTGAGTTTCAGAAAGCTTTCCCGATCCCACGGTGTAGCGTCCGCTGGGTTTCCAATGAGTGCTTTCGCTGTCGGAAGATTGCGTTGAACCTGGAGAGTTGGGACCCATGGAATGGGGAGCATGCAGGATTCCTTTCAAGGGTCTGCATTTGCTTTCCCAACCTCACCAATCGTCTCAGCCCCAAGAGTGTCCAGCCTTATGTCTTCTGCCGCTGGGGCTGTAGATGTGGTCAATCCTGGTTGCATGCCAGTCCCTGAACGCATTTTGGAAGAATTTCTCTCTGTTTTGCCCTGCTTGTTTCTTCTTTGTGTTGGAAATGTATCCTCAGAATGGGTCTGAGCTGATTTTCCCTGCTGTTTTTAGGCTGCTTTACACACACTTGATGCACTTACACAGAGATATCAAGACTTAGCTTTTAAGATGCTTACTAGTCGGATAGATACTTGTGCGATGAACAGGGTCTGGTGAGTCCAGTTGATTGAGCAAGGAGTAGGTCGTGTCCATTCCATATTCGGTTTTCGGAAGGGTATCTGTGCTCATTTCAAACTTGAGTTTTATGCGTCACCCCACCTCACCTTTCCCCTGAAGCAGGCCTAAGTGTGTTTTCTAAAAGCGTGACTCTGTTCTCTTTGGGGATTCAGTTCATGGGGAGCGATTTTTACATTCCCTCGATAAGTGATATCATAAGTTTCTGTCTTTGTGGGACTTATTTCACTGAGGATGATCGTACCTAAATCCACTCAGGATGCTGCTACCAGCCTCATGACGTGGATTTCATGGCTGAGTGACACTCCATTGGACCTACGTAGCACCACTTGTCCACTTGTCCACTTGTCTTTGTCCACTTGTCCACTTGTCTTTGTCCACTTGGCTCTTTCCTGGGATATGAAACGTGTACCGGAGTCGAGGTTCTTGTCAAGACAGCAGCCCTCAACTTTGGGGTCCCTGTGTCTGCTTCATTTTTTCATTTTCCCAAGGTCAACGCCCATGTGTGGAAGTGCCCTATGCTCTGTGGTTCTGTGTTTTACATGTTTTGGGAAAGAGGATACACTTGTGAAGATTGGCTGTTGGCCATTGACATCCCGCCCATCAGCTTAACAAGGCTCCCTTGACTCCGTGGCCTGCCCTGCCTTACTGGTTTTTAGACTTTTTTCGCCTGGCCCTTTTGCCCCCGGGGGGGGGGGGAGCGAGAGATTTCTTTGTAGTGCTGATTTGCTCTCCCAGGTTGCTTGGTTGGCCAAAAAGGGCGTATGCGTTTTTTCCTGAATATATTCAGGAAAAAACGCATACGCCCTTTTTGGCCAACCGCATCATTGTCCACGTTCTGGCGCTTTTCATGTGCTATCGGGGCCATTCCGATGTACCCGTTGACATCCGTTTCCTGCAGTTCTGCCTTGCGTTCAACGCCTCTTCGTAGCCTGACCTCAATATATTTGGGGGCGATAGTTATCGTTTAGAACTCTGCAGGTTTGGGAAGTGCAGTGCCCCTGAGCTCCATTTCCCAAGTCGCTTTTTTGTGAGTGGGACGCAACACGGCTGGATGGCTTCACGCCCTATTGTCGATCCGGGGTGGCAGCCTGAGCCTTTGGTGAATTCTTCTTCGCGATGGGAAATGAGAGTGACATGTGCCCGACCAAACCCCTCCAGCGAGTCTCTCATTGGTTCCCCCTCTTGCAGTTCATCCTGCGGACAAATTGCAGACGGTACGAAAGAGGCATGGAAAGGCGCTGAGTCTCCAAGTGGGGAGATTGTTAGTAAGGGGGCCTGAATGGAGAACACGAGCACCAGGAGATGAAAAGTGAGGTGAGTTTCAGAAAGCTTTCCCGATCCCACGGTGTAGCGTCCGCTGGGTTTCCAATGAGTGCTTTCGCTGTCGGAAGATTGCGTTGAACCTGGAGAGTTGGGACCCATGGAATGGGGAGCACGCAGGATTCCTTTCAAGGGTCTGCATTTGCTTTCCCAACCTCACCAATCGTCTCAGCCCCAAGAGTGTCCAGCCTTATGTCTTCTGCCGCTGGGGTTGTAGATGTGGTCAATGCTGGTTGCATGCCAGTCCCTGAACGCATTTTGGAAGAATTTCTCTCTGTTTTGCCCTGCTTGTTTCTTCTTTGTGTTGGAAATGTATCCTCAGAATGGGTCTGAGCTGATTTTCCCTGCTGTTTTTAGGCCGCTTTACACACACTTGATGCACTTACACAGAGATATCAAGACTTAGCTTTTAAGATGCTTACTAGTCGGATAGATACTTGTGCGATGAACAGGGTCTGGTGAGTCCAGTTGATTGAGCAAGGAGTAGGTCGTGTCCATTCCATATTCGGTTTTCGGAAGGGTATCTGTGCTCATTTCAAACTCGAGTTTTATGCGTCACCCCACCTCACCTTTCCCCTGAAGCAGGCCTAAGTGTGTTTTCTAAAAGGGTGACTCTGTTCTGTTTGGGGATTCAGTTCATGGGGAGCGATTTTTACATTCCCTCGATAAGTGATATCATAAGTTTCTGTCTTTGTGGGACTTACTTCACTGAGGATGATCGTACCTAAATCCACTCAGGATGCTGCTACCAGCCTCATGACGTGGATTTCATGGCTGAGTGACACTCCATTGGACCTACGTAGCACCACTTGTCCACTTGTCCACTTGTCTTTGTCCACTTGTCCACTTGTCTTTGTCCACTTGGCTCTTTCCTGGGATATGAAACGTGTACCGGAGTCGAGGTTCTTGTCAAGACAGCAGCCCTCAACTTTGGGGTCCCTGTGTCTGGTTGATTTTTTCATTTTCCGAAGGTCAACGCCCATGTGTGGAAGTGCCCTATGCTCTGTGGTTCTGTGTTTTCCATGTTTTGGGAAAGAGGATACACTTGTGAAGATTGGCTGTTGGCCATTGACATCCCGCCCATCAGCTTAACAAGGCTCCGTTGACTCCGTGGCCTGCCCTGCCTTTCTGGTTTTTAGACTTTTTTCGCCTGGCCCTTTTGCCCCGGGGGGGGGGAGAGATTTCTTTGTAGTGCTGATTTGCTCTCCCAGGTTGCTTGGTTGGCCAAAAAGGGCGTATGCCTTTTTTCCTGAATATATTCAGTAAAAAAGGCATACGCCCTTTTTGGCCAACCGCATCATTGTCCACGTTCTGGCGCTTTTCATGTGCTATCGGGGCCATTCCGATGTACCCGTTGACATCCGTTTCCTGCAGTTCTGCCTTGCGTTCAACGCCTCTTCGTAGCCTGACCTCAATATATTTGGGGGCGATAGTTATCGTTTAGAACTCTGCAGGTTTGGGAAGTGCAGTGCCCCTGAGCTCCATTTCCCCAGTCGCTTTTTTGTGAGTGGGACGCAACACGGCTGGATGGCTTCACGCCCTATTGTCGATCCGGGGTGGCAGGCTGAGCCTTTGGTGAATTCTTCTTCGCGATGGGAAATGAGAGTGACATGTACCCGACCAAACACCTCCAGCGAGTCTCTCATTGGTTCCCCCTCTTGCAGTTCATCCTGCGGACAAATTGCAGACGGTACGAAAGAGGCATGGAAAGGCGCTGAGTCTCCAAGTGGGGAGATTGTTAGTAAGGGGGCCTGAATGTAGAACACGAGCACCAGGAGATGAAAAGTGAGGTGAGTTTCAGAAAGCTTTCCCGATCCCACGGTGTAGCGTCCGCTGGGTTTCCAATGAGTGCTTTCGCTGTCGGAAGATTGCGTTGAACCTGGAGAGTTGGGACCCATGGAATGGGGAGCACGCAGGATTCCTTTCAAGGGTCTGCATTTGCTTTCCCAACCTCACCAATCGTCTCAGCCCCAAGAGTGTCCAGCCTTATGTCTTCTGCCGCTGGGGTTGTAGATGTGGTCAATGCTGGTTGCATGCCAGTCCCTGAACGCATTTTGGAAGAATTTCTCTCTGTTTTGCCCTGCTTGTTTCTTCTTTGTGTTGGAAATGTATCCTCAGAATGGGTCTGAGCTGATTTTCCCTGCTGTTTTTAGGCCGCTTTACACACACTTGATGCACTTACACAGAGATATCAAGACTTAGCTTTTAAGATGCTTACTAGTGGGATAGATACTTGTGCGATGAACAGGGTCTGGTGAGTCCAGTTTATTGAGCAAGGAGGAGGTCGTGTCCATTCCATATTCGGTTTTCGGAAGGGTATTTGTGCTCATTTCAAACTCGAGTTTTATGCGTCACCCCACCTCACCTTTCCCCTGAAGCAGGCCTAAGTGTGTTTTCTAAAAGCGTGACTCTGTTCTGTTTGGGGATTCAGTTCATGGGGAGCGATTTTTACATTCCCTCTATAAGTGATATCATAAGTTTCTGTCTTTGTGGGACTTATTTCACTGAGGATGATCGTACCTAAATCCACTCAGGATGCTGCTACCAGCCTCATGACGTGGATTTCATGGCTGAGTGACACTCCATTGGACCTACGTAGCACCACTTGTCCACTTGTCCACTTGTCTTTGTCCACTTGTCCACTTGTCTTTGTCCACTTGGCTCTTTCCTGCGACATGAAACGTGTACCGGAGTCGAGGTTCTTGTCAAGACAGCAGCCCTCAACTTTGGGGTCCCTGTGTCTGGTTGATTTTTTCATTTTCCCAAGGTCAACGCCCATGTGTGGAAGTGCCCTATGCTCTGTGGTTCTGTGTTTTACATGTTTTGGGAAAGAGGATACACTTGTGAAGATTGGCTGTTGGCCATTGACATCCCGCCCATCAGCTTAAAAAGGCTCCCTTGACTCCGTGGCCTGCCCTGCCTTTCAGGTTTTTAGACTTTTTTCGCCTGGCCCTTTTGCCCCGGGGGGGGGGGGGGGAGCGAGAGATTTCTTTGTAGTGCTGATTTGCTCTCCCAGGTTGCTTGGTTGGCCAAAAAGGGCGTATGCGTTTTTTCCTGAATATATTCAGGAAAAAACGCATACGCCCTTTTTGGCCAACCGCATCATTGTCCACGTTCTGGCGCTTTTCATGTGCTATCGGGGCCATTCCGATGTACCCGTTGACATCCGTTTCCTGCAGTTCTGCCTTGCGTTCAACGCCTCTTCGTAGCCTGACCTCAATATATTTTGGGGCGATAGTTATCGTTTAGAACTCTGCAGGTTTGGGAAGTGCAGTGCCCCTGAGCTCCATTTCCCAAGTCGCTTTTTTGTGAGTGGGACGCAACACGGCTGGATGGCTTCACGCCCTATTGTCGATCCGGGGTGGCAGGCTGAGCCTTTGGTGAATTCTTCTTCGCGATGGGAAATGAGAGTGACATGTGCCCGACCAAACCCCTCCAGCGAGTCTCTCATTGGTTCCCCCTCTTGCAGTTCATCCTGCGGACAAATTGCAGACGGTACGAAAGAGGCATGGAAAGGCGCTGAGTCTCCAAGTGGGGAGATTGTTAGTAAGGGGGCCTGAATGGAGAACACGAGCACCAGGAGATGAAAAGTGAGGTGAGTTTCAGAAAGCTTTCCCGATCCCACGGTGTAGCGTCCGCTGGGTTTCCAATGAGTGCTTTCGCTGTCGGAAGATTGCGTTGAACCTGGAGAGTTGGGACCCATGGAATGGGGAGCACGCAGGATTCCTTTCAAGGGTCTGCATTTGCTTTCCCAACCTCACCAATCGTCTCAGCCCCAAGAGTGTCCAGCCTTATGTCTTCTGCCGCTGGGGCTGTAGATGTGGTCAATCCTGGTTGCATGCCAGTCCCTGAACGCATTTTGGAAGAATTTCTCTCTGTTTTGCCCTGCTTGTTTCTTCTTTGTGTTGGAAATGTATCCTCAGAATGGGTCTGAGCTGATTTTCCCTGCTGTTTTTAGGCCGCTTTACACACACTTGATGCACTTACACAGAGATATCAAAACTTAGCTTTTAAGATGCTTACTAGTGGGATAGATACTTGTGCGATGAACAGGGTCTGGTGAGTCCAGTTGATTGAGCAAGGAGTAGGTCGTGTCCATTCCATATTCGGTTTTCGGAAGGGTATCTGTGCTCATTTCAAACTCGAGTTTTATGCGTCACCCCACCTCACCTTTCCCCTGAAGCAGGCCTAAGTGTGTTTTCTAAAAGGGTGACTCTGTTCTGTTTGGGGATTCAGTTCATGGGGAGCGATTTTTACATTCCCTCGATAAGTGATATCATAAGTTTCTGTCTTTGTGGGACTTACTTCACTGAGGATGATCGTACCTAAATCCACTCAGGATGCTGCTACCAGCCTCATGACGTGGATTTCATGGCTGAGTGACACTCCATTGGACCTACATAGCACCACTTGTCCACTTGTCCACTTGTCTTTGTCCACTTGTCCACTTGTCTTTGTCCACTTGGCTCTTTCCTGGGATATGAAACGTGTACCGGAGTCGAGGTTCTTGTCAAGACAGCAGCCCTCAACTTTGGGGTCCCTGTGTCTGGTTGATTTTTTCATTTTCCCAAGGTCAACGCCCATGTGTGGAAGTGCCCTATGCTCTGTGGTTCTGTGTTTTACATGTTTTGGGAAAGAGGATACACTTGTGAAGATTGGCTGTTGGCCATTGACATCCCGCCCATCAGCTTAACAAGGCTCCCTTGATTCCATGGCCTGCCCTGCCTTTCAGGTTTTTAGACTTTTTTCGCCTGGCCCTTTTGCCCCGGGGGGGGGGGAGCGAGAGATTTTTTTGTAGTGCTGATTTGCTCTCCCAGGTTGCTTGGTTGGCTAAAAAGGGCGTATGCGTTTTTTCCTGAATATATTCAGGAAAAAACGCATACGCCCTTTTTAGCCAACCGCATCATTGTCCACGTTCTGGCGCTTTTCATGTGCTATCGGGGCCATTCCGATGTACCCGTTGACATCCGTTTCCTGCAGTTCTGCCTTGCGTTCAACGCCTCTTCGTAGCCTGACCTCAATATATTTGGGGGCGATAGTTATCGTTTAGAACTCTGCAGGTTTGGGAAGTGCAGTGCCCCTGAGCTCCATTTCCCAAGTCGCTTTTTTGTGAGTGGGACGCAACACGGCTGGATGGCTTCACGCCCTACTGTCGATCCGGGGTGGCAGGCTGAGCCTTTGGTGAATTCTTCTTCGCGATGGGAAATGAGAGTGACATGTGCCCGACCAAACCCCTCCAGCGAGTCTCTCATTGGTTCCCCCTCTTGCAGTTCATCCTGCGGACAAATTGCAGACGGTACGAAAGAGGCATGGAAAGGCGCTGAGTCTCCAAGTGGGGAGATTGTTAGTAAGGGGGCCTGAATGGAGAACACGAGCACCAGGAGATGAAAAGTGAGGTGAGTTTCAGAAAGCTTTCCCGATCCCACGGTGTAGCGTCCGCTGGGTTTCCAATGAGTGCTTTCGCTGTCGGAAGATTGCGTTGAACCTGGAGAGTTGGGACCCATGGAATGGGGAGCACGCAGGATTCCTTTCAAGGGTCTGCATTTGCTTTCCCAACCTCACCAATCGTCTCAGCCCCAAGAGTGTCCAGCCTTATGTCTTCTGCCGCTGGGGCTGTAGATGTGGTCAATGCTGGTTGCATGCCAGTCCCTGAACGCATTTTGGAAGAATTTCTCTCTGTTTTGCCCTGCTTGTTTCTTCTTTGTGTTGGAAATGTATCCTCAGAATGGGTCTGAGCTGATTTTCCCTGCTGTTTTTAGGCCGCTTTACACACACTTGATGCACTTACACAGAGATATCAAGACGTAGCTTTTAAGATGCTTACTAGTCGGATAGATACTTGTGCGATGCACAGGGTCTGGTGAGTCCAGTTGATTGAGCAAGGAGTAGGTCGTGTCCATTCCATATTCGGTTTTCGGAAGGGTATCTGTGCTCATTTCAAACTCGAGTTTTATGCGTCACCCCACCTCACCTTTCCCCTGAAGCAGGCCTAAGTGTGTTTCCTAAAAGCGTGACTCTGTTCTGTTTGGGGATTCAGTTCATGGGGAGCGATTTTTACATTCCCTCGATAAGTGATATCATAAGTTTCTGTCTTTGTGGGACTTATTTCACTGAGGATGATCGTACCTAAATCCACTCAGGATGCTGCTACCAGCCTCATGACGTGGATTTCATGGCTGAGTGACACTCCATTGGACCTACGTAGCACCACTTGTCCACTTGACCACTTGTCTTTGTCCACTTGTCCACTTGTCTTTGTCCACTTGCCTCTTTCCTGGGATATGAAACGTGTACCGGAGTCGAGGTTCTTGTCAAGACAGCAGCCCTCAACTTTGGGGTCCCTGTGTCTGGTTGATTTTTTCATTTTCCCAAGGTCAACGCCCATGTGTGGAAGTGCCCTATGCTCTGTGCTTCTGTGTTTTCCATGTTTTGGGAAAGAGGATACACTTGTGAAGATTGGATGTTGGCCATTGACATCCCGCCCATCAGCTTAACAAGGCTCCCTTGACTCCGTGGCCTGCCCTGCCTTTCTGGATTTTAGACTTTTTTTGCCTGGTCCTTTTGCCCTGGGGGGGGGGGGGGCGAGAGATTTCTTTGTAGTGCTGATTTGCTCTCCCAGGTTGCTTGGTTGGCCAAAAAGGGCGTATGCGTTTTTTCCTGAATATATTCAGGAAAAAACGCATACGCCCTTTTTGGCCAACCGCATCATTGTCCACGTTCTGGCGCTTTTCATGTGCTATCGGGGCCATTCCGATGTACCCGTTGACATCCGTTTCCTGCAGTTCTGCCTTGCGTTCAACGCCTCTTCGTAGCCTGACCTCAATATATTTGGGGGCGATAGTTATCGTTTAGAACTCTGCAGGTTTGGGAAGTGCAGTGCCCCTGAGCTCCATTTCCCAAGTCGCTTTTTTGTGAGTGGGACGCAACACGGCTGGATGGCTTCACGCCCTATTGTCGATCCGGGGTGGCAGGCTGAGCCTTTGGTGAATTCTTCTTCGCGATGGGAAATGAGAGTGACATGTGCCCGACCAAACCCCTCCAGCGAGTCTCTCATTGGTTCCCCCTCTTGCAGTTCATCCTGCGGACAAATTGCAGACGGTACGAAAGAGGCATGGAAAGGCGCTGAGTCTCCAAGTGGGGAGATTGTTCGTAAGGGGGCCTGAATGGAGAACACGAGCACCAGGAGATGAAAAGTGAGGTGAGTTTCAGAAAGCTTTCCCGATCCCACGGTGTAGCATCCGCTGGGTTAACAATGAGTGCTTTCGCTGTCGGAAGATTGCGTTGAACTTGGAGAGTTGGGACCCATGGAATGGGGAGCACGCAGGATTCCTTTCAAGGGTCTGCATTTGCTTTCCCAACCTCACCAATCGTCTCAGCCCCAAGAGTGTCCAGCCTTATGTCTTCTGCCGCTGGGGCTGTAGATGTGGACAATCCTGGTTGCGTGCCAGTCCCTGAACGCATTTTGGAAGAATTTGTCTCTGTTTTGCCCTGCTTGTTTCTTCTTTGTGTTGGAAATGTATCCTCAGAATGGGTCTGAGCTGATTTTCCCTGCTGTTTTTAGGCCGCTTTACACACACTTGATGCACTTACACAGAGATATCAAGACTTAGCTTTTAAGATGCTTACTAGTCGGATAGATACTTGTGCGATGAACAGGGTCTGGTGAGTCCAGTTGATTGAGCAAGGAGTAGGTCGTGTCCATTCCATATTCGGTTTTCGGAAGGGTATCTGTGCTCATTTCAAACTCGAGTTTTATGCGTCACCCCACCTCACCTTTCCCCTGAAGCAGGCCTAAGTGTGTTTCCTAAAAGCGTGACTCTGTTCTGTTTGGGGATTCAGTTCATGGGGAGCGATTTTTACATTCCCTCGATAAGTGATATCATAAGTTTCTGTCTTTGTGGGACTTATTTCACTGAGGATGATCGTACCTAAATCCACTCAGGATGCTGCTACCAGCCTCATGACGTGGATTTCATGGCTGAGTGACACTCCATTGGACCTACGTAGCACCACTTGTCCACTTGTCCACTTGTCTTTGTCCACTTGTCCACTTGTCTTTGTCCACTTGGCTCTTTCCTGGGATATGAAACGTGTACCGGAGTCGAGGTTCTTGTCAAGACAGCAGCCCTCAACTTTGGGGTCCCTGTGTCTGGTTGATTTTTTCATTCTCCCAAGGTCAACGCCCATGTGTGGAAGTGCCCTATGCTCTGTGGTTCTGTGTTTTACATGTTTTGGGAAAGAGGATACACTTGTGAAGATTGGCTGTTGGCCATTGACATCCCGCCCATCAGCTTAACAAGGCTCCCTTGACTCCGTGGCCTGCCCTGCCTTTCAGGTGTTTAGACTTTTTTCGCCTGGCCCTTTTGCCCCGGGGGGGGGGGGGAGTGAGAGATTTCTTTGTAGTGCTGATTTGCTCTCCCAGGTTGCTTGGTTGGCCAAAAAGGGCGTATGCGTTTTTTCCTGAATATATTCAGGAAAAAACGCATACGCCCTTTTTGGCCAACCGCATCATTGTCCACGTTCTGGCGCTTTTCATGTGCTATCGGGGCCATTCCGATGTACCCGTTGACATCCGTTTCCTGCAGTTCTGCCTTGCGTTCAACGCCTCTTCGTAGCCTGACCTCAATATATTTGGGGGCGATAGTTATCGTTTAGAACTCTGCAGGTTTGGGAAGTGCAGTGCCCCTGAGCTCCATTTCCCAAGTCGCTTTTTTGTGAGTGGGACGCAACACGGCTGGATGGCTTCACGCCCTATTGTCGATCCGGGGTGGCAGGCTGAGCCTTTGGTGAATTCTTCTTCGCGATGGGAAATGAGAGTGACATGTGCCCGACCAAACCCCTCCAGCGAGTCTCTCATTGGTTCCCCCTCTTGCAGTTCATCCTGCGGACAAATTGCAGACGGTACGAAAGAGGCATGGAAAGGCGCTGAGTCTCCAAGTGGGGAGATTGTTAGTAAGGGGGCCTGAATGGAGAACACGAGCACCAGGAGATGAAAAGTGAGGTGAGTTTCAGAAAGCTTTCCCGATCCCACGGTGTAGCGTCCGCTGGGTTTCCAATGAGTGCTTTCGCTGTCGGAAGATTGCGTTGAACCTGGAGAGTTGGGACCCATGGAATGGGGAGCACGCAGGATTCCTTTCAAGGGTCTGCATTTGCTTTCCCAACCTCACCAATCGTCTCAGCCCCAAGAGTGTCCAGCCTTATGTCTTCTGCCGCTGGGGTTGTAGATGTGGTCAATGCTGGTTGCATGCCAGTCCCTGAACGCATTTTGGAAGAATTTCTCTCTGTTT
Organism: Kogia breviceps; assembly: GCF_026419965.1. Classification (NCBI taxonomy): domain Eukaryota; kingdom Metazoa; phylum Chordata; class Mammalia; order Artiodactyla; family Physeteridae; genus Kogia; species Kogia breviceps. Next base: position 96,292,307 of record NC_081312.1, read on the forward strand.
TGCCCTGCTTGTTTCTTCTTTGTGTTGGAAATGTATCCTCAGAATGGGTCTGAGCTGATTTTCCCTGCTGTTTTTAGGCCGCTTTACACACACTTGATGCACTTACACAGAGATATCAAGACTTAGCTTTTAAGATGCTTACTAGTCGGATAGATACTTGTGCGATGAACAGGGTCTGGTGAGTCCAGTTGATTGAGCAAGGAGTAGGTCGTGTCCATTCCATATTCGGTTTTCGGAAGGGTATCTGTGCTCATTTCAAACTCGAGTTTTATGCGTCACCCCACCTCACCTTTCCCCTGAAGCAGGCCTAAGTGTGTTTTCTAAAAGGGTGACTCTGTTCTGTTTGGGGATTCAGTTCATGGGGAGCGATTTTTACATTCCCTCGATAAGTGATATCATAAGTTTCTGTCTTTGTGGGACTTACTTCACTGAGGATGATCGTACCTAAATCCACTCAGGATGCTGCTACCAGCCTCATGACGTGGATTTCATGGCTGAGTGACACTCCATTGGACCTACGTAGCACCACTTGTCCACTTGTCCACTTGTCTTTGTCCACTTGTCCACTTGTCTTTGTCCACTTGGCTCTTTCCTGGGATATGAAACGTGTACCGGAGTCGAGGTTCTTGTCAAGACAGCAGCCCTCAACTTTGGGGTCCCTGTGTCTGGTTGATTTTTTCATTTTCCCAAGGTCTACGCCCATGTGTGGAAGTGCCCTATGCTCTGTGCTTCTGTGTTTTCCATGTTTTGGGAAAGAGGATACACTTGTGAAGATTGGCTGTTGGCCATTGACATCCCGCCCATCAGCTTAACAAGGCTCCCTTGACTCCGTGGCCTGCCCTGCCTTTCTGGTTTTTAGACTTTTTTCGCCTGGCCCTTTTGCCCCGGGGGGGGGGGGGAGAGATTTCTTTGTAGTGCTGATTTGCTCTCCCAGGTTGCTTGGTTGGCCAAAAAGGGCGTATGCGTTTTTTCCTGAATATATTCAGGAAAAAACGCATACGCCCTTTTTGGCCAACCGCATCATTGTCCACGTTCTGGCGCTTTTCATGTGCTATCGGGGCCATTCCGATGTACCCGTTGACATCCGTTTCCTGCAGTTCTGCCTTGCGTTCAACGCCTCTTCGTAGCCTGACCTCAATATATTTGGGGGCGATAGTTATCGTTTAGAACTCTGCAGGTTTGGGAAGTGCAGTGCCCCTGAGCTCCATTTCCCAAGTCGCTTTTTTGTGAGTGGGACGCAACACGGCTGGATGGCTTCACGCCCTATTGTCGATCCGGGGTGGCAGGCTGAGCCTTTGGTGAATTCTTCTTCGCGATGGGAAATGAGAGTGACATGTGCCCGACCAAACCCCTCCAGCGAGTCTCTCATTGGTTCCCCCTCTTGCAGTTCATCCTGCGGACAAATTGCAGACGGTACGAAAGAGGCATGGAAAGGCGCTGAGTCTCCAAGTGGGGAGATTGTTCGTAAGGGGGCCTGAATGGAGAACACGAGCACCAGGAGATGAAAAGTGAGGTGAGTTTCAGAAAGCTTTCCCGATCCCACGGTGTAGCATCCGCTGGGTTAACAATGAGTGCTTTCGCTGTCGGAAGATTGCGTTGAACTTGGAGAGTTGGGACCCATGGAATGGGGAGCACGCAGGATTCCTTTCAAGGGTCTGCATTTGCTTTCCCAACCTCACCAATCGTCTCAGCCCCAAGAGTGTCCAGCCTTATGTCTTCTGCCGCTGGGGCTGTAGATGTGGACAATCCTGGTTGCATGCCAGTCCCTGAACGCATTTTGGAAGAATTTCTCTCTGTTTTGCCCTGCTTGTTTCTTCTTTGTGTTGGAAATGTATCCTCAGAATGGGTCTGAGCTGATTTTCCCTGCTGTTTTTAGGCCGCTTTACACACACTTGATGCACTTACACAGAGATATCAAGACTTAGCTTTTAAGATGCTTACTAGTCGGATAGATACTTGTGCGATGAACAGGGTCTGGTGAGTCCAGTTGATTGAGCAAGGAGTAGGTCGTGTCCATTCCATATTCGGTTTTCGGAAGGGTATCTGTGCTCATTTCAAACTCGAGTTTTATGCGTCACCCCACCTCACCTTTCCCCTGAAGCAGGCCTAAGTGTGTTTCCTAAAAGCGTGACTCTGTTCTGTTTGGGGATTCAGTTCATGGGGAGCGATTTTTACATTCCCTCGATAAGTGATATCATAAGTTTCTGTCTTTGTGGGACTTATTTCACTGAGGATGATCGTACCTAAATCCACTCAGGATGCTGCTACCAGCCTCATGACGTGGATTTCATGGCTGAGTGACACTCCATTAGACCTACGTAGCACCACTTGTCCACTTGTCTTTGTCCACTTGTCCACTTGTCTTTGTCCACTTGCCTCTTTCCTGGGATATGAAACGTGTACCGGAGTCGAGGTTCTTGTCAAGACAGCAGCCCTCAACTTTGGGGTCCCTGTGTCTGGTTGATTTTTTCATTTTCCCAAGGTCAACGCCCATGTGTGGAAGTGCCCTATGCTCTGTGCTTCTGTGTTTTCCATGTTTTGGGAAAGAGGATACACTTGTGAAGATTGGATGTTGGCCATTGACATCCTGCCCATCAGCTTAACAAGGCTCCCTTGACTCCGTGGCCTGCCCTGCCTTTCTGGATTTTAGACTTTTTTTGCCTGGTCCTTTTGCCCTGGGGGGGGGGGGCGAGAGATTTCTTTGTAGTGCTGATTTGCTCTCCCAGGTTGCTTGGTTGGCCAAAAAGGGCGTATGCGTTTTTTCCTGAATATATTCAGGAAAAAACGCATACGCCCTTTTTGGCCAACCGCATCATTGTCCACGTTCTGGCGCTTTTCATGTGCTATCGGGGCCATTCCGATGTACCCGTTGACATCCGTTTCCTGCAGTTCTGCCTTGCGTTCAACGCCTCTTCGTAGCCTGACCTCAATATATTTGGGGGCGATAGTTATCGTTTAGAACTCTGCAGGTTTGGGAAGTGCAGTGCCCCTGAGCTCCATTTCCCAAGTCGCTTTTTTGTGAGTGGGACGCAACACGGCTGGATGGCTTCACGCCCTATTGTCGATCCGGGGTGGCAGGCTGAGCCTTTGGTGAATTCTTCTTCGCGATGGGAAATGAGAGTGACATGTGCCCGACCAAACCCCTCCAGCGAGTCTCTCATTGGTTCCCCCTCTTGCAGTTCATCCTGCGGACAAATTGCAGACGGTACGAAAGAGGCATGGAAAGGCGCTGAGTCTCCAAGTGGGGAGATTGTTCGTAAGGGGGCCTGAATGGAGAACACGAGCACCAGGAGATGAAAAGTGAGGTGAGTTTCAGAAAGCTTTCCCGATCCCACGGTGTAGCATCCGCTGGGTTAACAATGAGTGCTTTCGCTGTCGGAAGATTGCGTTGAACTTGGAGAGTTGGGACCCATGGAATGGGGAGCACGCAGGATTCCTTTCAAGGGTCTGCATTTGCTTTCCCAACCTCACCAATCGTCTCAGCCCCAAGAGTGTCCAGCCTTATGTCTTCTGCCGCTGGGGCTGTAGATGTGGACAATCCTGGTTGCATGCCAGTCCCTGAACGCATTTTGGAAGAATTTCTCTCTGTTTTGCCCTGCTTGTTTCTTCTTTGTGTTGGAAATGTATCCTCAGAATGGGTCTGAGCTGATTTTCCCTGCTGTTTTTAGGCCGCTTTACACACACTTGATGCACTTACACAGAGATATCAAGACTTAGCTTTTAAGATGCTTACTAGTCGGATAGATACTTGTGCGATGAACAGGGTCTGGTGAGTCCAGTTGATTGAGCAAGGAGTAGGTCGTGTCCATTCCATATTCGGTTTTCGGAAGGGTATCTGTGCTCATTTCAAACTCGAGTTTTATGCGTCACCCCACCTCACCTTTCCCCTGAAGCAGGCCTAAGTGTGTTTCCTAAAAGCGTGACTCTGTTCTGTTTGGGGATTCAGTTCATGGGGAGCGATTTTTACATTCCCTCGATAAGTGATATCATAAGTTTCTGTCTTTGTGGGACTTATTTCACTGAGGATGATCGTACCTAAATCCACTCAGGATGCTGCTACCAGCCTCATGACGTGGATTTCATGGCTGAGTGACACTCCATTGGACCTACGTAGCACCACTTGTCCACTTGTCCACTTGTCTTTGTCCACTTGTCCACTTGTCTTTGTCCACTTGGCTCTTTCCTGGGATATGAAACGTGTACCGGAGTCGAGGTTCTTGTCAAGACAGCAGCCCTCAACTTTGGGGTCCCTGTGTCTGGTAGATTTTTTCATTCTCCCAAGGTCAACGCCCATGTGTGGAAGTGCCCTATGCTCTGTGGTTCTGTGTTTTCCATGTTTTGGGAAAGAGGATACACTTGTGAAGATTGGCTGTTGGCCATTGACATCCCGCCCATCAGCTTAACAAGGCTCCCTTGACTCCGTGGCCTGCCCTGCCTTTCAGGTGTTTAGACTTTTTTCGCCTGGCCCTTTTGCCCCGGGGGGGGGGGGAGTGAGAGATTTCTTTGTAGTGCTGATTTGCTCTCCCAGGTTGCTTGGTTGGCCAAAAAGGGCGTATGCGTTTTTTCCTGAATATATTCAGGAAAAAACGCATACGCCCTTTTTGGCCAACCGCATCATTGTCCACGTTCTGGCGCTTTTCATGTGCTATCGGGGCCATTCCGATGTACCCGTTGACATCCGTTTCCTGCAGTTCTGCCTTGCGTTCAACGCCTCTTCGTAGCCTGACCTCAATATATTTTGGGGCGATAGTTATCGTTTAGAACTCTGCAGGTTTGGGAAGTGCAGTGCCCCTGAGCTCCATTTCCCAAGTCGCTTTTTTGTGAGTGGGACGCAACACGGCTGGATGGCTTCACGCCCTATTGTCGATCCGGGGTGGCAGGCTGAGCCTTTGGTGAATTCTTCTTCGCGATGGGAAATGAGAGTGACATGTGCCCGACCAAACCCCTCCAGCGAGTCTCTCATTGGTTCCCCCTCTTGCAGTTCATCCTGCGGACAAATTGCAGACGGTACGAAAGAGGCATGGAAAGGCGCTGAGTCTCCAAGTGGGGAGATTGTTAGTAAGGGGGCCTGAATGGAGAACACGAGCACCAGGAGATGAAAAGTGAGGTGAGTTTCAGAAAGCTTTCCCGATCCCACGGTGTAGCGTCCGCTGGGTTTCCAATGAGTGCTTTCGCTGTCGGAAGATTGCGTTGAACCTGGAGAGTTGGGACCCATGGAATGGGGAGCACGCAGGATTCCTTTCAAGGGTCTGCATTTGCTTTCCCAACCTCACCAATCGTCTCAGCCCCAAGAGTGTCCAGCCTTATGTCTTCTGCCGCTGGGGTTGTAGATGTGGTCAATGCTGGTTGCATGCCAGTCCCTGAACGCATTTTGGAAGAATTTCTCTCTGTTTTGCCCTGCTTGTTTCTTCTTTGTGTTGGAAATGTATCCTCAGAATGGGTCTGAGCTGATTTTCCCTGCTGTTTTTAGGCCGCTTTACACACACTTGATGCACTTACACAGAGATATCAAGACTTAGCTTTTAAGATGCTTACTAGTCGGATAGATACTTGTGCGATGAACAGGGTCTGGTGAGTCCAGTTGATTGAGCAAGGAGTAGGTCGTGTCCATTCCATATTCGGTTTTCGGAAGGGTATCTGTGCTCATTTCAAACTCGAGTTTTATGCGTAACCCCACCTCACCTTTCCCCTGAAGCAGGCCTAAGTGTGTTTTCTAAAAGGGTGACTCTGTTCTGTTTGGGGATTCAGTTCATGGGGAGCGATTTTTACATTCCCTCGATAAGTGATATCATAAGTTTCTGTCTTTGTGGGACTTACTTCACTGAGGATGATCGTACCTAAATCCACTCAGGATGCTGCTACCAGCCTCATGACGTGGATTTCATGGCTGAGTGACACTCCATTGGACCTACGTAGCACCACTTGTCCACTTGTCCACTTGTCTTTGTCCACTTGTCCACTTGTCTTTGTCCACTTGGCTCTTTCCTGGGATATGAAACGTGTACCGGAGTCGAGGTTCTTGTCAAGACAGCAGCCCTCAACTTTGGGGTCCCTGTGTCTGGTTGATTTTTTCATTTTCCCAAGGTCTACGCCCATGTGTGGAAGTGCCCTATGCTCTGTGGTTCTGTGTTTTACATGTTTTGGGAAAGAGGATACACTTGTGAAGATTGGCTGTTGGCCATTGACATCCCGCCCATCAGCTTAACAAGGCTCCCTTGACTCCGTGGCCTGCCCTGCCTTTCTGGTTTTTAGACTTTTTTCGCCTGGCCCTTTTGCCCCGGGGGGGGGGGGGAGAGATTTCTTTGTAGTGCTGATTTGCTCTCCCAGGTTGCTTGGTTGGCCAAAAAGGGCGTATGCGTTTTTTCCTGAATATATTCAGGAAAAAACGCATACGCCCTTTTTGGCCAACCGCATCATTGTCCACGTTCTGGCGCTTTTCATGTGCTATCGGGGCCATTCCGATGTACCCGTTGACATCCGTTTCCTGCAGTTCTGCCTTGCGTTCAACGCCTCTTCGTAGCCTGACCTCAATATATTTGGGGGCGATAGTTATCGTTTAGAACTCTGCAGGTTTGGGAAGTGCAGTGCCCCTGAGCTCCATTTCCCAAGTCGCTTTTTTGTGAGTGGGACGCAACACGGCTGGATGGCTTCACGCCCTATTGTCGATCCGGGGTGGCAGGCTGAGCCTTTGGTGAATTCTTCTTCGCGATGGGAAATGAGAGTGACATGTGCCCGACCAAACCCCTCCAGCGAGTCTCTCATTGGTTCCCCCTCTTGCAGTTCATCCTGCGGACAAATTGCAGACGGTCCGAAAGAGGCATGGAAAGGCGCTGAGTCTCCAAGTGGGGAGATTGTTAGTAAGGGGGCCTGAATGGAGAACACGAGCACCAGGAGATGAAAAGTGAGGTGAGTTTCAGAAAGCTTTCCCGATCCCACGGTGTAGCGTCCGCTGGGTTTCCAATGAGTGCTTTCGCTGTCGGAAGATTGCGTTGAACCTGGAGAGTTGGGACCCATGGAATGGGGAGCACGCAGGATTCCTTTCAAGGGTCTGCATTTGCTTTCCCAACCTCACCAATCGTCTCAGCCCCAAGAGTGTCCAGCCTTATGTCTTCTGCCGCTGGGGTTGTAGATGTGGTCAATGCTGGTTGCATGCCAGTCCCTGAACGCATTTTGGAAGAATTTCTCTCTGTTTTGCCCTGCTTGTTTCTTCTTTGTGTTGGAAATGTATCCTCAGAATGGGTCTGAGCTGATTTTCCCTGCTGTTTTTAGGCCGCTTTACACACACTTGATGCACTTACACAGAGATATCAAGACTTAGCTTTTAAGATGCTTACTAGTCGGATAGATACTTGTGCGATGAACAGGGTCTGGTGAGTCCAGTTGATTGAGCAAGGAGTAGGTCGTGTCCATTCCATATTCGGTTTTCGGAAGGGTATCTGTGCTCATTTCAAACTCGAGTTTTATGCGTCACCCCACCTCACCTTTCCCCTGAAGCAGGCCTAAGTGTGTTTTCTAAAAGGGTGACTCTGTTCTGTTTGGGGATTCAGTTCATGGGGAGCGATTTTTACATTCCCTCGATAAGTGATATCATAAGTTTCTGTCTTTGTGGGACTTACTTCACTGAGGATGATCGTACCTAAATCCACTCAGGATGCTGCTACCAGCCTCATGACGTGGATTTCATGGCAGAGTGACACTCCATTGGACCTACGTAGCACCACTTGTCCACTTGTCCACTTGTCTTTGTCCACTTGTCCACTTGTCTTTGTCCACTTGGCTCTTTCCTGGGATATGAAACGTGTACCGGAGTCGAGGTTCTTGTCAAGACAGCAGCCCTCAACTTTGGGGTCCCTGTGTCTAGTTGATTTTTTCATTTTCCCAAGGTCTACGCCCATGTGTGGAAGTGCCCTATGCTCTGTGGTTCTGTGTTTTACATGTTTTGGGAAAGAGGATACACTTGTGAAGATTGGCTGTTGGCCATTGACATCCCGCCCATCAGCTTAACAAGGCTCCCTTGACTCCGTGGCCTGCCCTGCCTTTCTGGTTTTTAGACTTTTTTCGCCTGGCCCTTTTGCCCCGGGGGGGGGGGTGAGATTTCTTTGTAGTGCTGATTTGCTCTCCCAGGTTGCTTGGTTGGCCAAAAAGGGCGTATGCGTTTTTTCCTGAATATATTCAGGAAAAAACGCATACGCCCTTTTTGGCCAACCGCATCATTGTCCACGTTCTGGCGCTTTTCATGTGCTATCGGGGCCATTCCGATGTACCCGTTGACATCCGTTTCCTGCAGTTCTGCCTTGCGTTCAACGCCTCTTCGTAGCCTGACCTCAATATATTTGGGGGCGATAGTTATCGTTTAGAACTCTGCAGGTTTGGGAAGTGCAGTGCCCCTGAGCTCCATTTCCCAAGTCGCTTTTTTGTGAGTGGGACGCAACACGGCTGGATGGCTTCACGCCCTATTGTCGATCCGGGGTGGCAGGCTGAGCCTTTGGTGAATTCTTCTTCGCGATGGGAAATGAGAGTGACATGTGCCCGACCAAACCCCTCCAGCGAGTCTCTCATTGGTTCCCCCTCTTGCAGTTCATCCTGCGGACAAATTGCAGACGGTACGAAAGAGGCATGGAAAGGCGCTGAGTCTCCAAGTGGGGAGATTGTTAGTAAGGGGGCCTGAATGGAGAACACGAGCACCAGGAGATGAAAAGTGAGGTGAGTTTCAGAAAGCTTTCCCGATCCCACGGTGTAGCGTCCGCTGGGTTTCCAATGAGTGCTTTCGCTGTCGGAAGATTGCGTTGAACCTGGAGAGTTGGGACCCATGGAATGGGGAGCATGCAGGATTCCTTTCAAGGGTCTGCATTTGCTTTCCCAACCTCACCAATCGTCTCAGCCCCAAGAGTGTCCAGCCTTATGTCTTCTGCCGTTGGGGCTGTAGATGTGGTCAATCCTGGTTGCATGCCAGTCCCTGAACGCATTTTGGAAGAATTTCTCTCTGTTTTGCCCTGCTTGTTTCTTCTTTGTGTTGGAAATGTATCCTCAGAATGGGTCTGAGCTGATTTTCCCTGCTGTTTTTAGGCTGCTTTACACACACTTGATGCACTTACACAGAGATATCAAGACGTAGCTTTTAAGATGCTTACTAGTCGGATAGATACTTGTGCGATGCACAGGGTCTGGTGAGTCCAGTTGATTGAGCAAGGAGTAGGTCGTGTCCATTCCATATTCGGTTTTCGGAAGGGTATCTGTGCTCATTTCAAACTCGAGTTTTATGCGTCACCCCACCTCACCTTTCCCCTGAAGCAGGCCTAAGTGTGTTTCCTAAAAGCGTGACTCTGTTCTGTTTGGGGATTCAGTTCATGGGGAGCGATTTTTACATTCCCTCGATAAGTGATATCATAAGTTTCTGTCTTTGTGGGACTTATTTCACTGAGGATGATCGTACCTAAATCCACTCAGGATGCTGCTACCAGCCTCATGACGTGGATTTCATGGCTGAGTGACACTCCATTGGACCTACGTAGCACCACTTGTCCACTTGTCCACTTGTCTTTGTCCACTTGTCCACTTGTCTTTGTCCACTTGGCTCTTTCCTGGGATATGAAACGTGTACCGGAGTCGAGGTTCTTGTCAAGACAGCAGCCCTCAACTTTGGGGTCCCTGTGTCTGGTAGATTTTTTCATTCTCCCAAGGTCAACGCCCATGTGTGGAAGTGCCCTATGCTCTGTGGTTCTGTGTTTTACATGTTTTGGGAAAGAGGATACACTTGTGAAGATTGGCTGTTGGCCATTGACATCCCGCCCATCAGCTTAACAAGGCTCCCTTGACTCCGTGGCCTGCCCTGCCTTTCAGGTGTTTAGACTTTTTTCGCCTGGCCCTTTTGCCCCGGGGGGGGGGGGAGTGAGAGATTTCTTTGTAGTGCTGATTTGCTCTCCCAGGTTGCTTGGTTGGCCAAAAAGGGCGTATGCGTTTTTTCCTGAATATATTCAGGAAAAAACGCATACGCCCTTTTTGGCCAACCGCATCATTGTCCACGTTCTGGCGCTTTTCATGTGCTATCGGGGCCATTCCGATGTACCCGTTGACATCCGTTTCCTGCAGTTCTGCCTTGCGTTCAACGCCTCTTCGTAGCCTGACCTCAATATATTTTGGGGCGATAGTTATCGTTTAGAACTCTGCAGGTTTGGGAAGTGCAGTGCCCCTGAGCTCCATTTCCCAAGTCGCTTTTTTGTGAGTGGGACGCAACACGGCTGGATGGCTTCACGCCCTATTGTCGATCCGGGGTGGCAGGCTGAGCCTTTGGTGAATTCTTCTTCGCGATGGGAAATGAGAGTGACATGTGCCCGACCAAACCCCTCCAGCGAGTCTCTCATTGGTTCCCCCTCTTGCAGTTCATCCTGCGGACAAATTGCAGACGGTACGAAAGAGGCATGGAAAGGCGCTGAGTCTCCAAGTGGGGAGATTGTTAGTAAGGGGGCCTGAATGGAGAACACGAGCACCAGGAGATGAAAAGTGAGGTGAGTTTCAGAAAGCTTTCCCGATCCCACGGTGTAGCGTCCGCTGGGTTTCCAATGAGTGCTTTCGCTGTCGGAAGATTGCGTTGAACCTGGAGAGTTGGGACCCATGGAATGGGGAGCACGCAGGATTCCTTTCAAGGGTCTGCATTTGCTTTCCCAACCTCACCAATCGTCTCAGCCCCAAGAGTGTCCAGCCTTATGTCTTCTGCCGCTGGGGTTGTAGATGTGGTCAATGCTGGTTGCATGCCAGTCCCTGAACGCATTTTGGAAGAATTTCTCTCTGTTTTGCCCTGCTTGTTTCTTCTTTGTGTTGGAAATGTATCCTCAGAATGGGTCTGAGCTGATTTTCCCTGCTGTTTTTAGGCCGCTTTACACACACTTGATGCACTTACACAGAGATATCAAGACTTAGCTTTTAAGATGCTTACTAGTCGGATAGATACTTGTGCGATGAACAGGGTCTGGTGAGTCCAGTTGATTGAGCAAGGAGTAGGTCGTGTCCATTCCATATTCGGTTTTCGGAAGGGTATCTGTGCTCATTTCAAACTCGAGTTTTATGCGTCACCCCACCTCACCTTTCCCCTCAAGCAGGCCTAAGTGTGTTTTCTAAAAGGGTGACTCTGTTCTGTTTGGGGATTCAGTTCATGGGGAGCGATTTTTACATTCCCTCGATAAGTGATATCATAAGTTTCTGTCTTTGTGGGACTTACTTCACTGAGGATGATCGTACCTAAATCCACTCAGGATGCTGCTACCAGCCTCATGACGTGGATTTCATGGCTGAGTGACACTCCATTGGACCTACGTAGCACCACTTGTCCACTTGTCCACTTGTCTTTGTCCACTTGTCCACTTGTCTTTGTCCACTTGGCTCTTTCCTGGGATATGAAACGTGTACCGGAGTCGAGGTTCTTGTCAAGACAGCAGCCCTCAACTTTGGGGTCCCTGTGTCTGGTTGATTTTTTCATTTTCCCAAGGTCTACGCCCATGTGTGGAAGTGCCCTATGCTCTGTGGTTCTGTGTTTTACATGTTTTGGGAAAGAGGATACACTTGTGAAGATTGGCTGTTGGCCATTGACATCCCGCCCATCAGCTTAACAAGGCTCCCTTGACTCCGTGGCCTGCCCTGCCTTTCTGGTTTTTAGACTTTTTTCGCCTGGCCCTTTTGCCCCGGGGGGGGGGGGGAGAGATTTCTTTGTAGTGCTGATTTGCTCTCCCAGGTTGCTTGGTTGGCCAAAAAGGGCGTATGCGTTTTTTCCTGAATATATTCAGGAAAAAACGCATACGCCCTTTTTGGCCAACCGCATCATTGTCCACGTTCTGGCGCTTTTCATGTGCTATCGGGGCCATTCCGATGTACCCGTTGACATCCGTTTCCTGCAGTTCTGCCTTGCGTTCAACGCCTCTTCGTAGCCTGACCTCAATATATTTGGGGGCGATAGTTATCGTTTAGAACTCTGCAGGTTTGGGAAGTGCAGTGCCCCTGAGCTCCATTTCCCAAGTCGCTTTTTTGTGAGTGGGACGCAACACGGCTGGATGGCTTCACGCCCTATTGTCGATCCGGGGTGGCAGGCTGAGCCTTTGGTGAATTCTTCTTCGCGATGGGAAATGAGAGTGACATGTGCCCGACCAAACCCCTCCAGCGAGTCTCTCATTGGTTCCCCCTCTTGCAGTTCATCCTGCGGACAAATTGCAGACGGTACGAAAGAGGCATGGAAAGGCGCTGAGTCTCCAAGTGGGGAGATTGTTAGTAAGGGGGCCTGAATGGAGAACACGAGCACCAGGAGATGAAAAGTGAGGTGAGTTTCAGAAAGCTTTCCCGATCCCACGGTGTAGCGTCCGCTGGGTTTCCAATGAGTGCTTTCGCTGTCGGAAGATTGCGTTGAACCTGGAGAGTTGGGACCCATGGAATGGGGAGCACGCAGGATTCCTTTCAAGGGTCTGCATTTGCTTTCCCAACCTCACCAATCGTCTCAGCCCCAAGAGTGTCCAGCCTTATGTCTTCTGCCGCTGGGGTTGTAGATGTGGTCAATGCTGGTTGCATGCCAGTCCCTGAACGCATTTTGGAAGAATTTCTCTCTGTTTTGCCCTGCTTGTTTCTTCTTTGTGTTGGAAATGTATCCTCAGAATGGGTCTGAGCTGATTTTCCCTGCTGTTTTTAGGCCGCTTTACACACACTTGATGCACTTACACAGAGATATCAAGACGTAGCTTTTAAGATGCTTACTAGTCGGATAGATACTTGTGCGATGCACAGGGTCTGGTGAGTCCAGTTGATTGAGCAAGGAGTAGGTCGTGTCCATTCCATATTCGGTTTTCGGAAGGGTATCTGTGCTCATTTCAAACTCGAGTTTTATGCGTCACCCCACCTCACCTTTCCCCTGAAGCAGGCCTAAGTGTGTTTCCTAAAAGCGTGACTCTGTTCTGTTTGGGGATTCAGTTCATGGGGAGCGATTTTTACATTCCCTCGATAAGTGATATCATAAGTTTCTGTCTTTGTGGGACTTATTTCACTGAGGATGATCGTACCTAAATCCACTCAGGATGCTGCTACCAGCCTCATGACGTGGATTTCCTGGCTGAGTGACACTCCATTGGACCTACGTAGCACCACTTGTCCACTTGACCACTTGTCTTTGTCCACTTGTCCACTTGTCTTTGTCCACTTGCCTCTTTCCTGGGATATGAAACGTGTACCGGAGTCGAGGTTCTTGTCAAGACAGCAGCCCTCAACTTTGGGGTCCCTGTGTCTGGTTGATTTTTTCATTTTCCCAAGGTCAACGCCCATGTGTGGAAGTGCCCTATGCTCTGTGCTTCTGTGTTTTCCATGTTTTGGGAAAGAGGATACACTTGTGAAGATTGGCTGTTGGCCATTGACATCCCGCCCATCAGCTTAACAAGGCTCCCTTGACTCCGTGGCCTGCCCTGCCTTTCTGGATTTTAGACTTTTTTTGCCTGGTCCTTTTGCCCTGGGGGGGGGGCGAGAGATTTCTTTGTAGTGCTGATTTGCTCTCCCAGGTTGCTTGGTTGGCCAAAAAGGGCGTATGTGTTTTTTCCTGAATATATTCAGGAAAAAACGCATACGCCCTTTTTGGCCAACCGCATCATTGTCCACGTTCTGGCGCTTTTCATGTGCTATCGGGGCCATTCCGATGTACCCGTTGACATCCGTTTCCTGCAGTTCTGCCTTGCGTTCAACGCCTCTTCGTAGCCTGACCTCAATATATTTGGGGGCGATAGTTATCGTTTAGAACTCTGCAGGTTTGGGAAGTGCAGTGCCCCTGAGCTCCATTTCCCAAGTCGCTTTTTTGTGAGTGGGACGCAACACGGCTGGATGGCTTCACGCCCTATTGTCGATCCGGGGTGGCAGGCTGAGCCTTTGGTGAATTCTTCTTCGCGATGGGAAATGAGAGTGACATGTGCCCGACCAAACCCCTCCAGCGAGTCTCTCATTGGTTCCCCCTCTTGCAGTTCATCCTGCGGACAAATTGCAGACGGTACGAAAGAGGCATGGAAAGGCGCTGAGTCTCCAAGTGGGGAGATTGTTCGTAAGGGGGCCTGAATGGAGAACACGAGCACCAGGAGATGAAAAGTGAGGTGAGTTTCAGAAAGCTTTCCCGATCCCACGGTGTAGCATCCGCTGGGTTAACAATGAGTGCTTTCGCTGTCGGAAGATTGCGTTGAACTTGGAGAGTTGGGACCCATGGAATGGGGAGCACGCAGGATTCCTTTCAAGGGTCTGCATTTGCTTTCCCAACCTCACCAATCGTCTCAGCCCCAAGAGTGTCCAGCCTTATGTCTTCTGCCGCTGGGGCTGTAGATGTGGACAATCCTGGTTGCATGCCAGTCCCTGAACGCATTTTGGAAGAATTTCTCTCTGTTTTGCCCTGCTTGTTTCTTCTTTGTGTTGGAAATGTATCCTCAGAATGGGTCTGAGCTGATTTTCCCTGCTGTTTTTAGGCCGCTTTACACACACTTGATGCACTTACACAGAGATATCAAGACTTAGCTTTTAAGATGCTTACTAGTCGGATAGATACTTGTGCGATGAACAGGGTCTGGTGAGTCCAGTTGATTGAGCAAGGAGTAGGTCGTGTCCATTCCATATTCGGTTTTCGGAAGGGTATCTGTGCTCATTTCAAACTCGAGTTTTATGCGTCACCCCACCTCACCTTTCCCCTGAAGCAGGCCTAAGTGTGTTTCCTAAAAGCGTGACTCTGTTCTGTTTGGGGATTCAGTTCATGGGGAGCGATTTTTACATTCCCTCGATAAGTGATATCATAAGTTTCTGTCTTTGTGGGACTTATTTCACTGAGGATGATCGTACCTAAATCCACTCAGGATGCTGCTACCAGCCTCATGACGTGGATTTCATGGCTGAGTGACACTCCATTAGACCTACGTAGCACCACTTGTCCACTTGTCTTTGTCCACTTGTCCACTTGTCTTTGTCCACTTGCCTCTTTCCTGGGATATGAAACGTGTACCGGAGTCGAGGTTCTTGTCAAGACAGCAGCCCTCAACTTTGGGGTCCCTGTGTCTGGTTGATTTTTTCATTTTCCCAAGGTCAACGCCCATGTGTGGAAGTGCCCTATGCTCTGTGGTTCTGTGTTTTCCATGTTTTGGGAAAGAGGATACACTTGTGAAGATTGGATGTTGGCCATTGACATCCCGCCCATCAGCTTAACAAGGCTCCCTTGACTCCGTGGCCTGCCCTGCCTTTCTGGATTTTAGACTTTTTTTGCCTGGTCCTTTTGCCCTGGGGGGGGGGGGGGCGAGAGATTTCTTTGTAGTGCTGATTTGCTCTCCCAGGTTGCTTGGTTGGCCAAAAAGGGCGTATGCGTTTTTTCCTGAATATATTCAGGAAAAAACGCATACGCCCTTTTTGGCCAACCGCATCATTGTCCACGTTCTGGCGCTTTTCATGTGCTATCGGGGCCATTCCGATGTACCCGTTGACATCCGTTTCCTGCAGTTCTGCCTTGCGTTCAACGCCTCTTCGTAGCCTGACCTCAATATATTTGGGGGCGATAGTTATCGTTTAGAACTCTGCAGGTTTGGGAAGTGCAGTGCCCCTGAGCTCCATTTCCCAAGTCGCTTTTTTGTGAGTGGGACGCAACACGGCTGGATGGCTTCACGCCCTATTGTCGATCCGGGGTGGCAGGCTGAGCCTTTGGTGAATTCTTCTTCGCGATGGGAAATGAGAGTGACATGTGCCCGACCAAACCCCTCCAGCGAGTCTCTCATTGGTTCCCCCTCTTGCAGTTCATCCTGCGGACAAATTGCAGACGGTACGAAAGAGGCATGGAAAGGCGCTGAGTCTCCAAGTGGGGAGATTGTTCGTAAGGGGGCCTGAATGGAGAACACGAGCACCAGGAGATGAAAAGTGAGGTGAGTTTCAGAAAGCTTTCCCGATCCCACGGTGTAGCATCCGCTGGGTTAACAATGAGTGCTTTCGCTGTCGGAAGATTGCGTTGAACTTGGAGAGTTGGGACCCATGGAATGGGGAGCACGCAGGATTCCTTTCAAGGGTCTGCATTTGCTTTCCCAACCTCACCAATCGTCTCAGCCCCAAGAGTGTCCAGCCTTATGTCTTCTGCCGCTGGGGCTGTAGATGTGGACAATCCTGGTTGCATGCCAGTCCCTGAACGCATTTTGGAAGAATTTCTCTCTGTTTTGCCCTGCTTGTTTCTTCTTTGTGTTGGAAATGTATCCTCAGAATGGGTCTGAGCTGATTTTCCCTGCTGTTTTTAGGCCGCTTTACACACACTTGATGCACTTACACAGAGATATCAAGACTTAGCTTTTAAGATGCTTACTAGTCGGATAGATACTTGTGCGATGAACAGGGTCTGGTGAGTCCAGTTGATTGAGCAAGGAGTAGGTCGTGTCCATTCCATATTCGGTTTTCGGAAGGGTATCTGTGCTCATTTCAAACTCGAGTTTTATGCGTCACCCCACCTCACCTTTCCCCTGAAGCAGGCCTAAGTGTGTTTCCTAAAAGCGTGACTCTGTTCTGTTTGGGGATTCAGTTCATGGGGAGCGATTTTTACATTCCCTCGATAAGTGATATCATAAGTTTCTGTCTTTGTGGGACTTATTTCACTGAGGATGATCGTACCTAAATCCACTCAGGATGCTGCTACCAGCCTCATGACGTGGATTTCATGGCTGAGTGACACTCCATTGGACCTACGTAGCACCACTTGTCCACTTGTCCACTTGTCTTTGTCCACTTGTCCACTTGTCTTTGTCCACTTGGCTCTTTCCTGGGATATGAAACGTGTACCGGAGTCGAGGTTCTTGTCAAGACAGCAGCCCTCAACTTTGGGGTCCCTGTGTCTGGTAGATTTTTTCATTCTCCCAAGGTCAACGCCCATGTGTGGAAGTGCCCTATGCTCTGTGGTTCTGTGTTTTCCATGTTTTGGGAAAGAGGATACACTTGTGAAGATTGGCTGTTGGCCATTGACATCCCGCCCATCAGCTTAACAAGGCTCCCTTGACTCCGTGGCCTGCCCTGCCTTTCAGGTGTTTAGACTTTTTTCGCCTGGCCCTTTTGCCCCGGGGGGGGGGGGAGTGAGAGATTTCTTTGTAGTGCTGATTTGCTCTCCCAGGTTGCTTGGTTGGCCAAAAAGGGCGTATGCGTTTTTTCCTGAATATATTCAGGAAAAAACGCATACGCCCTTTTTGGCCAACCGCATCATTGTCCACGTTCTGGCGCTTTTCATGTGCTATCGGGGCCATTCCGATGTACCCGTTGACATCCGTTTCCTGCAGTTCTGCCTTGCGTTCAACGCCTCTTCGTAGCCTGACCTCAATATATTTTGGGGCGATAGTTATCGTTTAGAACTCTGCAGGTTTGGGAAGTGCAGTGCCCCTGAGCTCCATTTCCCAAGTCGCTTTTTTGTGAGTGGGACGCAACACGGCTGGATGGCTTCACGCCCTATTGTCGATCCGGGGTGGCAGGCTGAGCCTTTGGTGAATTCTTCTTCGCGATGGGAAATGAGAGTGACATGTGCCCGACCAAACCCCTCCAGCGAGTCTCTCATTGGTTCCCCCTCTTGCAGTTCATCCTGCGGACAAATTGCAGACGGTACGAAAGAGGCATGGAAAGGCGCTGAGTCTCCAAGTGGGGAGATTGTTAGTAAGGGGGCCTGAATGGAGAACACGAGCACCAGGAGATGAAAAGTGAGGTGAGTTTCAGAAAGCTTTCCCGATCCCACGGTGTAGCGTCCGCTGGGTTTCCAATGAGTGCTTTCGCTGTCGGAAGATTGCGTTGAACCTGGAGAGTTGGGACCCATGGAATGGGGAGCACGCAGGATTCCTTTCAAGGGTCTGCATTTGCTTTCCCAACCTCACCAATCGTCTCAGCCCCAAGAGTGTCCAGCCTTATGTCTTCTGCCGCTGGGGTTGTAGATGTGGTCAATGCTGGTTGCATGCCAGTCCCTGAACGCATTTTGGAAGAATTTCTCTCTGTTTTGCCCTGCTTGTTTCTTCTTTGTGTTGGAAATGTATCCTCAGAATGGGTCTGAGCTGATTTTCCCTGCTGTTTTTAGGCCGCTTTACACACACTTGATGCACTTACACAGAGATATCAAGACGTAGCTTTTAAGATGCTTACTAGTCGGATAGATACTTGTGCGATGCACAGGGTCTGGTGAGTCCAGTTGATTGAGCAAGGAGTAGGTCGTGTCCATTCCATATTCGGTTTTCGGAAGGGTATCTGTGCTCATTTCAAACTCGAGTTTTATGCGTCACCCCACCTCACCTTTCCCCTGAAGCAGGCCTAAGTGTGTTTCCTAAAAGCGTGACTCTGTTCTGTTTGGGGATTCAGTTCATGGGGAGCGATTTTTACATTCCCTCGATAAGTGATATCATAAGTTTCTGTCTTTGTGGGACTTATTTCACTGAGGATGATCGTACCTAAATCCACTCAGGATGCTGCTACCAGCCTCATGACGTGGATTTCCTGGCTGAGTGACACTCCATTGGACCTACGTAGCACCACTTGTCCACTTGACCACTTGTCTTTGTCCACTTGTCCACTTGTCTTTGTCCACTTGCCTCTTTCCTGGGATATGAAACGTGTACCGGAGTCGAGGTTCTTGTCAAGACAGCAGCCCTCAACTTTGGGGTCCCTGTGTCTGGTTGATTTTTTCATTTTCCCAAGGTCAACGCCCATGTGTGGAAGTGCCCTATGCTCTGTGCTTCTGTGTTTTCCATGTTTTGGGAAAGAGGATACACTTGTGAAGATTGGCTGTTGGCCATTGACATCCCGCCCATCAGCTTAACAAGGCTCCCTTGACTCCGTGGCCTGCCCTGCCTTTCTGGATTTTAGACTTTTTTTGCCTGGTCCTTTTGCCCTGGGGGGGGGGCGAGAGATTTCTTTGTAGTGCTGATTTGCTCTCCCAGGTTGCTTGGTTGGCCAAAAAGGGCGTATGTGTTTTTTCCTGAATATATTCAGGAAAAAACGCATACGCCCTTTTTGGCCAACCGCATCATTGTCCACGTTCTGGCGCTTTTCATGTGCTATCGGGGCCATTCCGATGTACCCGTTGACATCCGTTTCCTGCAGTTCTGCCTTGCGTTCAACGCCTCTTCGTAGCCTGACCTCAATATATTTGGGGGCGATAGTTATCGTTTAGAACTCTGCAGGTTTGGGAAGTGCAGTGCCCCTGAGCTCCATTTCCCAAGTCGCTTTTTTGTGAGTGGGACGCAACACGGCTGGATGGCTTCACGCCCTATTGTCGATCCGGGGTGGCAGGCTGAGCCTTTGGTGAATTCTTCTTCGCGATGGGAAATGAGAGTGACATGTGCCCGACCAAACCCCTCCAGCGAGTCTCTCATTGGTTCCCCCTCTTGCAGTTCATCCTGCGGACAAATTGCAGACGGTACGAAAGAGGCATGGAAAGGCGCTGAGTCTCCAAGTGGGGAGATTGTTCGTAAGGGGGCCTGAATGGAGAACACGAGCACCAGGAGATGAAAAGTGAGGTGAGTTTCAGAAAGCTTTCCCGATCCCACGGTGTAGCATCCGCTGGGTTAACAATGAGTGCTTTCGCTGTCGGAAGATTGCGTTGAACTTGGAGAGTTGGGACCCATGGAATGGGGAGCACGCAGGATTCCTTTCAAGGGTCTGCATTTGCTTTCCCAACCTCACCAATCGTCTCAGCCCCAAGAGTGTCCAGCCTTATGTCTTCTGCCGCTGGGGCTGTAGATGTGGACAATCCTGGTTGCATGCCAGTCCCTGAACGCATTTTGGAAGAATTTCTCTCTGTTTTGCCCTGCTTGTTTCTTCTTTGTGTTGGAAATGTATCCTCAGAATGGGTCTGAGCTGATTTTCCCTGCTGTTTTTAGGCCGCTTTACACACACTTGATGCACTTACACAGAGATATCAAGACTTAGCTTTTAAGATGCTTACTAGTCGGATAGATACTTGTGCGATGAACAGGGTCTGGTGAGTCCAGTTGATTGAGCAAGGAGTAGGTCGTGTCCATTCCATATTCGGTTTTCGGAAGGGTATCTGTGCTCATTTCAAACTCGAGTTTTATGCGTCACCCCACCTCACCTTTCCCCTGAAGCAGGCCTAAGTGTGTTTCCTAAAAGCGTGACTCTGTTCTGTTTGGGGATTCAGTTCATGGGGAGCGATTTTTACATTCCCTCGATAAGTGATATCATAAGTTTCTGTCTTTGTGGGACTTATTTCACTGAGGATGATCGTACCTAAATCCACTCAGGATGCTGCTACCAGCCTCATGACGTGGATTTCATGGCTGAGTGACACTCCATTAGACCTACGTAGCACCACTTGTCCACTTGTCTTTGTCCACTTGTCCACTTGTCTTTGTCCACTTGCCTCTTTCCTGGGATATGAAACGTGTACCGGAGTCGAGGTTCTTGTCAAGACAGCAGCCCTCAACTTTGGGGTCCCTGTGTCTGGTTGATTTTTTCATTTTCCCAAGGTCAACGCCCATGTGTGGAAGTGCCCTATGCTCTGTGCTTCTGTGTTTTCCATGTTTTGGGAAAGAGGATACACTTGTGAAGATTGGATGTTGGCCATTGACATCCCGCCCATCAGCTTAACAAGGCTCCCTTGACTCCGTGGCCTGCCCTGCCTTTCTGGATTTTAGACTTTTTTTGCCTGGTCCTTTTGCCCTGGGGGGGGGGGGCGAGAGATTTCTTTGTAGTGCTGATTTGCTCTCCCAGGTTGCTTGGTTGGCCAAAAAGGGCGTATGCGTTTTTTCCTGAATATATTCAGGAAAAAACGCATACGCCCTTTTTGGCCAACCGCATCATTGTCCACGTTCTGGCGCTTTTCATGTGCTATCGGGGCCATTCCGATGTACCCGTTGACATCCGTTTCCTGCAGTTCTGCCTTGCGTTCAACGCCTCTTCGTAGCCTGACCTCAATATATTTGGGGGCGATAGTTATCGTTTAGAACTCTGCAGGTTTGGGAAGTGCAGTGCCCCTGAGCTCCATTTCCCAAGTCGCTTTTTTGTGAGTGGGACGCAACACGGCTGGATGGCTTCACGCCCTATTGTCGATCCGGGGTGGCAGGCTGAGCCTTTGGTGAATTCTTCTTCGCGATGGGAAATGAGAGTGACATGTGCCCGACCAAACCCCTCCAGCGAGTCTCTCATTGGTTCCCCCTCTTGCAGTTCATCCTGCGGACAAATTGCAGACGGTACGAAAGAGGCATGGAAAGGCGCTGAGTCTCCAAGTGGGGAGATTGTTCGTAAGGGGGCCTGAATGGAGAACACGAGCACCAGGAGATGAAAAGTGAGGTGAGTTTCAGAAAGCTTTCCCGATCCCACGGTGTAGCATCCGCTGGGTTAACAATGAGTGCTTTCGCTGTCGGAAGATTGCGTTGAACTTGGAGAGTTGGGACCCATGGAATGGGGAGCACGCAGGATTCCTTTCAAGGGTCTGCATTTGCTTTCCCAACCTCACCAATCGTCTCAGCCCCAAGAGTGTCCAGCCTTATGTCTTCTGCCGCTGGGGCTGTAGATGTGGACAATCCTGGTTGCATGCCAGTCCCTGAACGCATTTTGGAAGAATTTCTCTCTGTTTTGCCCTGCTTGTTTCTTCTTTGTGTTGGAAATGTATCCTCAGAATGGGTCTGAGCTGATTTTCCCTGCTGTTTTTAGGCCGCTTTACACACACTTGATGCACTTACACAGAGATATCAAGACTTAGCTTTTAAGATGCTTACTAGTCGGATAGATACTTGTGCGATGAACAGGGTCTGGTGAGTCCAGTTGATTGAGCAAGGAGTAGGTCGTGTCCATTCCATATTCGGTTTTCGGAAGGGTATCTGTGCTCATTTCAAACTCGAGTTTTATGCGTCACCCCACCTCACCTTTCCCCTGAAGCAGGCCTAAGTGTGTTTCCTAAAAGCGTGACTCTGTTCTGTTTGGGGATTCAGTTCATGGGGAGCGATTTTTACATTCCCTCGATAAGTGATATCATAAGTTTCTGTCTTTGTGGGACTTATTTCACTGAGGATGATCGTACCTAAATCCACTCAGGATGCTGCTACCAGCCTCATGACGTGGATTTCATGGCTGAGTGACACTCCATTGGACCTACGTAGCACCACTTGTCCACTTGTCCACTTGTCTTTGTCCACTTGTCCACTTGTCTTTGTCCACTTGGCTCTTTCCTGGGATATGAAACGTGTACCGGAGTCGAGGTTCTTGTCAAGACAGCAGCCCTCAACTTTGGGGTCCCTGTGTCTGGTAGATTTTTTCATTCTCCCAAGGTCAACGCCCATGTGTGGAAGTGCCCTATGCTCTGTGGTTCTGTGTTTTCCATGTTTTGGGAAAGAGGATACACTTGTGAAGATTGGCTGTTGGCCATTGACATCCCGCCCATCAGCTTAACAAGGCTCCCTTGACTCCGTGGCCTGCCCTGCCTTTCAGGTGTTTAGACTTTTTTCGCCTGGCCCTTTTGCCCCGGGGGGGGGGGGAGTGAGAGATTTCTTTGTAGTGCTGATTTGCTCTCCCAGGTTGCTTGGTTGGCCAAAAAGGGCGTATGCGTTTTTTCCTGAATATATTCAGGAAAAAACGCATACGCCCTTTTTGGCCAACCGCATCATTGTCCACGTTCTGGCGCTTTTCATGTGCTATCGGGGCCATTCCGATGTACCCGTTGACATCCGTTTCCTGCAGTTCTGCCTTGCGTTCAACGCCTCTTCGTAGCCTGACCTCAATATATTTTGGGGCGATAGTTATCGTTTAGAACTCTGCAGGTTTGGGAAGTGCAGTGCCCCTGAGCTCCATTTCCCAAGTCGCTTTTTTGTGAGTGGGACGCAACACGGCTGGATGGCTTCACGCCCTATTGTCGATCCGGGGTGGCAGGCTGAGCCTTTGGTGAATTCTTCTTCGCGATGGGAAATGAGAGTGACATGTGCCCGACCAAACCCCTCCAGCGAGTCTCTCATTGGTTCCCCCTCTTGCAGTTCATCCTGCGGACAAATTGCAGACGGTACGAAAGAGGCATGGAAAGGCGCTGAGTCTCCAAGTGGGGAGATTGTTAGTAAGGGGGCCTGAATGGAGAACACGAGCACCAGGAGATGAAAAGTGAGGTGAGTTTCAGAAAGCTTTCCCGATCCCACGGTGTAGCGTCCGCTGGGTTTCCAATGAGTGCTTTCGCTGTCGGAAGATTGCGTTGAACCTGGAGAGTTGGGACCCATGGAATGGGGAGCACGCAGGATTCCTTTCAAGGGTCTGCATTTGCTTTCCCAACCTCACCAATCGTCTCAGCCCCAAGAGTGTCCAGCCTTATGTCTTCTGCCGCTGGGGTTGTAGATGTGGTCAATGCTGGTTGCATGCCAGTCCCTGAACGCATTTTGGAAGAATTTCTCTCTGTTTTGCCCTGCTTGTTTCTTCTTTGTGTTGGAAATGTATCCTCAGAATGGGTCTGAGCTGATTTTCCCTGCTGTTTTTAGGCCGCTTTACACACACTTGATGCACTTACACAGAGATATCAAGACTTAGCTTTTAAGATGCTTACTAGTCGGATAGATACTTGTGCGATGAACAGGGTCTGGTGAGTCCAGTTGATTGAGCAAGGAGTAGGTCGTGTCCATTCCATATTCGGTTTTCGGAAGGGTATCTGTGCTCATTTCAAACTCGAGTTTTATGCGTAACCCCACCTCACCTTTCCCCTGAAGCAGGCCTAAGTGTGTTTTCTAAAAGGGTGACTCTGTTCTGTTTGGGGATTCAGTTCATGGGGAGCGATTTTTACATTCCCTCGATAAGTGATATCATAAGTTTCTGTCTTTGTGGGACTTACTTCACTGAGGATGATCGTACCTAAATCCACTCAGGATGCTGCTACCAGCCTCATGACGTGGATTTCATGGCTGAGTGACACTCCATTGGACCTACGTAGCACCACTTGTCCACTTGTCCACTTGTCTTTGTCCACTTGTCCACTTGTCTTTGTCCACTTGGCTCTTTCCTGGGATATGAAACGTGTACCGGAGTCGAGGTTCTTGTCAAGACAGCAGCCCTCAACTTTGGGGTCCCTGTGTCTGGTTGATTTTTTCATTTTCCCAAGGTCTACGCCCATGTGTGGAAGTGCCCTATGCTCTGTGGTTCTGTGTTTTACATGTTTTGGGAAAGAGGATACACTTGTGAAGATTGGCTGTTGGCCATTGACATCCCGCCCATCAGCTTAACAAGGCTCCCTTGACTCCGTGGCCTGCCCTGCCTTTCTGGTTTTTAGACTTTTTTCGCCTGGCCCTTTTGCCCCGGGGGGGGGGGGGAGAGATTTCTTTGTAGTGCTGATTTGCTCTCCCAGGTTGCTTGGTTGGCCAAAAAGGGCGTATGCGTTTTTTCCTGAATATATTCAGGAAAAAACGCATACGCCCTTTTTGGCCAACCGCATCATTGTCCACGTTCTGGCGCTTTTCATGTGCTATCGGGGCCATTCCGATGTACCCGTTGACATCCGTTTCCTGCAGTTCTGCCTTGCGTTCAACGCCTCTTCGTAGCCTGACCTCAATATATTTGGGGGCGATAGTTATCGTTTAGAACTCTGCAGGTTTGGGAAGTGCAGTGCCCCTGAGCTCCATTTCCCAAGTCGCTTTTTTGTGAGTGGGACGCAACACGGCTGGATGGCTTCACGCCCTATTGTCGATCCGGGGTGGCAGGCTGAGCCTTTGGTGAATTCTTCTTCGCGATGGGAAATGAGAGTGACATGTGCCCGACCAAACCCCTCCAGCGAGTCTCTCATTGGTTCCCCCTCTTGCAGTTCATCCTGCGGACAAATTGCAGACGGTCCGAAAGAGGCATGGAAAGGCGCTGAGTCTCCAAGTGGGGAGATTGTTAGTAAGGGGGCCTGAATGGAGAACACGAGCACCAGGAGATGAAAAGTGAGGTGAGTTTCAGAAAGCTTTCCCGATCCCACGGTGTAGCGTCCGCTGGGTTTCCAATGAGTGCTTTCGCTGTCGGAAGATTGCGTTGAACCTGGAGAGTTGGGACCCATGGAATGGGGAGCACGCAGGATTCCTTTCAAGGGTCTGCATTTGCTTTCCCAACCTCACCAATCGTCTCAGCCCCAAGAGTGTCCAGCCTTATGTCTTCTGCCGCTGGGGTTGTAGATGTGGTCAATGCTGGTTGCATGCCAGTCCCTGAACGCATTTTGGAAGAATTTCTCTCTGTTTTGCCCTGCTTGTTTCTTCTTTGTGTTGGAAATGTATCCTCAGAATGGGTCTGAGCTGATTTTCCCTGCTGTTTTTAGGCCGCTTTACACACACTTGATGCACTTACACAGAGATATCAAGACTTAGCTTTTAAGATGCTTACTAGTCGGATAGATACTTGTGCGATGAACAGGGTCTGGTGAGTACAGTTGATTGAGCAAGGAGTAGGTCGTGTCCATTCCATATTCGGTTTTCGGAAGGGTATCTGTGCTCATTTCAAACTCGAGTTTTATGCGTCACCCCACCTCACCTTTCCCCTGAAGCAGGCCTAAGTGTGTTTTCTAAAAGGGTGACTCTGTTCTGTTTGGGGATTCAGTTCATGGGGAGCGATTTTTACATTCCCTCGATAAGTGATATCATAAGTTTCTGTCTTTGTGGGACTTACTTCACTGAGGATGATCGTACCTAAATCCACTCAGGATGCTGCTACCAGCCTCATGACGTGGATTTCATGGCAGAGTGACACTCCATTGGACCTACGTAGCACCACTTGTCCACTTGTCCACTTGTCTTTGTCCACTTGTCCACTTGTCTTTGTCCACTTGGCTCTTTCCTGGGATATGAAACGTGTACCGGAGTCGAGGTTCTTGTCAAGACAGCAGCCCTCAACTTTGGGGTCCCTGTGTCTAGTTGATTTTTTCATTTTCCCAAGGTCTACGCCCATGTGTGGAAGTGCCCTATGCTCTGTGGTTCTGTGTTTTACATGTTTTGGGAAAGAGGATACACTTGTGAAGATTGGCTGTTGGCCATTGACATCCCGCCCATCAGCTTAACAAGGCTCCCTTGACTCCGTGGCCTGCCCTGCCTTTCTGGTTTTTAGACTTTTTTCGCCTGGCCCTTTTGCCCCGGGGGGGGGGGTGAGATTTCTTTGTAGTGCTGATTTGCTCTCCCAGGTTGCTTGGTTGGCCAAAAAGGGCGTATGCGTTTTTTCCTGAATATATTCAGGAAAAAACGCATACGCCCTTTTTGGCCAACCGCATCATTGTCCACGTTCTGGCGCTTTTCATGTGCTATCGGGGCCATTCCGATGTACCCGTTGACATCCGTTTCCTGCAGTTCTGCCTTGCGTTCAACGCCTCTTCGTAGCCTGACCTCAATATATTTGGGGGCGATAGTTATCGTTTAGAACTCTGCAGGTTTGGGAAGTGCAGTGCCCCTGAGCTCCATTTCCCAAGTCGCTTTTTTGTGAGTGGGACGCAACACGGCTGGATGGCTTCACGCCCTATTGTCGATCCGGGGTGGCAGGCTGAGCCTTTGGTGAATTCTTCTTCGCGATGGGAAATGAGAGTGACATGTGCCCGACCAAACCCCTCCAGCGAGTCTCTCATTGGTTCCCCCTCTTGCAGTTCATCCTGCGGACAAATTGCAGACGGTACGAAAGAGGCATGGAAAGGCGCTGAGTCTCCAAGTGGGGAGATTGTTAGTAAGGGGGCCTGAATGGAGAACACGAGCACCAGGAGATGAAAAGTGAGGTGAGTTTCAGAAAGCTTTCCCGATCCCACGGTGTAGCGTCCGCTGGGTTTCCAATGAGTGCTTTCGCTGTCGGAAGATTGCGTTGAACCTGGAGAGTTGGGACCCATGGAATGGGGAGCATGCAGGATTCCTTTCAAGGGTCTGCATTTGCTTTCCCAACCTCACCAATCGTCTCAGCCCCAAGAGTGTCCAGCCTTATGTCTTCTGCCGTTGGGGCTGTAGATGTGGTCAATCCTGGTTGCATGCCAGTCCCTGAACGCATTTTGGAAGAATTTCTCTCTGTTTTGCCCTGCTTGTTTCTTCTTTGTGTTGGAAATGTATCCTCAGAATGGGTCTGAGCTGATTTTCCCTGCTGTTTTTAGGCTGCTTTACACACACTTGATGCACTTACACAGAGATATCAAGACGTAGCTTTTAAGATGCTTACTAGTCGGATAGATACTTGTGCGATGCACAGGGTCTGGTGAGTCCAGTTGATTGAGCAAGGAGTAGGTCGTGTCCATTCCATATTCGGTTTTCGGAAGGGTATCTGTGCTCATTTCAAACTCGAGTTTTATGCGTCACCCCACCTCACCTTTCCCCTGAAGCAGGCCTAAGTGTGTTTCCTAAAAGCGTGACTCTGTTCTGTTTGGGGATTCAGTTCATGGGGAGCGATTTTTACATTCCCTCGATAAGTGATATCATAAGTTTCTGTCTTTGTGGGACTTATTTCACTGAGGATGATCGTACCTAAATCCACTCAGGATGCTGCTACCAGCCTCATGACGTGGATTTCATGGCTGAGTGACACTCCATTGGACCTACGTAGCACCACTTGTCCACTTGTCCACTTGTCTTTGTCCACTTGTCCACTTGTCTTTGTCCACTTGGCTCTTTCCTGGGATATGAAACGTGTACCGGAGTCGAGGTTCTTGTCAAGACAGCAGCCCTCAACTTTGGGGTCCCTGTGTCTGGTAGATTTTTTCATTCTCCCAAGGTCAACGCCCATGTGTGGAAGTGCCCTATGCTCTGTGGTTCTGTGTTTTACATGTTTTGGGAAAGAGGATACACTTGTGAAGATTGGCTGTTGGCCATTGACATCCCGCCCATCAGCTTAACAAGGCTCCCTTGACTCCGTGGCCTGCCCTGCCTTTCAGGTGTTTAGACTTTTTTCGCCTGGCCCTTTTGCCCCGGGGGGGGGGGGAGTGAGAGATTTCTTTGTAGTGCTGATTTGCTCTCCCAGGTTGCTTGGTTGGCCAAAAAGGGCGTATGCGTTTTTTCCTGAATATATTCAGGAAAAAACGCATACGCCCTTTTTGGCCAACCGCATCATTGTCCACGTTCTGGCGCTTTTCATGTGCTATCGGGGCCATTCCGATGTACCCGTTGACATCCGTTTCCTGCAGTTCTGCCTTGCGTTCAACGCCTCTTCGTAGCCTGACCTCAATATATTTTGGGGCGATAGTTATCGTTTAGAACTCTGCAGGTTTGGGAAGTGCAGTGCCCCTGAGCTCCATTTCCCAAGTCGCTTTTTTGTGAGTGGGACGCAACACGGCTGGATGGCTTCACGCCCTATTGTCGATCCGGGGTGGCAGGCTGAGCCTTTGGTGAATTCTTCTTCGCGATGGGAAATGAGAGTGACATGTGCCCGACCAAACCCCTCCAGCGAGTCTCTCATTGGTTCCCCCTCTTGCAGTTCATCCTGCGGACAAATTGCAGACGGTACGAAAGAGGCATGGAAAGGCGCTGAGTCTCCAAGTGGGGAGATTGTTAGTAAGGGGGCCTGAATGGAGAACACGAGCACCAGGAGATGAAAAGTGAGGTGAGTTTCAGAAAGCTTTCCCGATCCCACGGTGTAGCGTCCGCTGGGTTTCCAATGAGTGCTTTCGCTGTCGGAAGATTGCGTTGAACCTGGAGAGTTGGGACCCATGGAATGGGGAGCACGCAGGATTCCTTTCAAGGGTCTGCATTTGCTTTCCCAACCTCACCAATCGTCTCAGCCCCAAGAGTGTCCAGCCTTATGTCTTCTGCCGCTGGGGTTGTAGATGTGGTCAATGCTGGTTGCATGCCAGTCCCTGAACGCATTTTGGAAGAATTTCTCTCTGTTTTGCCCTGCTTGTTTCTTCTTTGTGTTGGAAATGTATCCTCAGAATGGGTCTGAGCTGATTTTCCCTGCTGTTTTTAGGCCGCTTTACACACACTTGATGCACTTACACAGAGATATCAAGACTTAGCTTTTAAGATGCTTACTAGTCGGATAGATACTTGTGCGATGAACAGGGTCTGGTGAGTCCAGTTGATTGAGCAAGGAGTAGGTCGTGTCCATTCCATATTCGGTTTTCGGAAGGGTATCTGTGCTCATTTCAAACTCGAGTTTTATGCGTAACCCCACCTCACCTTTCCCCTCAAGCAGGCCTAAGTGTGTTTTCTAAAAGGGTGACTCTGTTCTGTTTGGGGATTCAGTTCATGGGGAGCGATTTTTACATTCCCTCGATAAGTGATATCATAAGTTTCTGTCTTTGTGGGACTTACTTCACTGAGGATGATCGTACCTAAATCCACTCAGGATGCTGCTACCAGCCTCATGACGTGGATTTCATGGCTGAGTGACACTCCATTGGACCTACGTAGCACCACTTGTCCACTTGTCCACTTGTCTTTGTCCACTTGTCCACTTGTCTTTGTCCACTTGGCTCTTTCCTGGGATATGAAACGTGTACCGGAGTCGAGGTTCTTGTCAAGACAGCAGCCCTCAACTTTGGGGTCCCTGTGTCTGGTTGATTTTTTCATTTTCCCAAGGTCTACGCCCATGTGTGGAAGTGCCCTATGCTCTGTGGTTCTGTGTTTTACATGTTTTGGGAAAGAGGATACACTTGTGAAGATTGGCTGTTGGCCATTGACATCCCGCCCATCAGCTTAACAAGGCTCCCTTGACTCCGTGGCCTGCCCTGCCTTTCTGGTTTTTAGACTTTTTTCGCCTGGCCCTTTTGCCCCGGGGGGGGGGGGGGGGAGAGATTTCTTTGTAGTGCTGATTTGCTCTCCCAGGTTGCTTGGTTGGCCAAAAAGGGCGTATGCGTTTTTTCCTGAATATATTCAGGAAAAAACGCATACGCCCTTTTTGGCCAACCGCATCATTGTCCACGTTCTGGCGCTTTTCATGTGCTATCGGGGCCATTCCGATGTACCCGTTGACATCCGTTTCCTGCAGTTCTGCCTTGCGTTCAACGCCTCTTCGTAGCCTGACCTCAATATATTTGGGGGCGATAGTTATCGTTTAGAACTCTGCAGGTTTGGGAAGTGCAGTGCCCCTGAGCTCCATTTCCCAAGTCGCTTTTTTGTGAGTGGGACGCAACACGGCTGGATGGCTTCACGCCCTATTGTCGATCCGGGGTGGCAGGCTGAGCCTTTGGTGAATTCTTCTTCGCGATGGGAAATGAGAGTGACATGTGCCCGACCAAACCCCTCCAGCGAGTCTCTCATTGGTTCCCCCTCTTGCAGTTCATCCTGCGGACAAATTGCAGACGGTACGAAAGAGGCATGGAAAGGCGCTGAGTCTCCAAGTGGGGAGATTGTTAGTAAGGGGGCCTGAATGGAGAACACGAGCACCAGGAGATGAAAAGTGAGGTGAGTTTCAGAAAGCTTTCCCGATCCCACGGTGTAGCGTCCGCTGGGTTTCCAATGAGTGCTTTCGCTGTCGGAAGATTGCGTTGAACCTGGAGAGTTGGGACCCATGGAATGGGGAGCACGCAGGATTCCTTTCAAGGGTCTGCATTTGCTTTCCCAACCTCACCAATCGTCTCAGCCCCAAGAGTGTCCAGCCTTATGTCTTCTGCCGCTGGGGTTGTAGATGTGGTCAATGCTGGTTGCATGCCAGTCCCTGAACGCATTTTGGAAGAATTTCTCTCTGTTTTGCCCTGCTTGTTTCTTCTTTGTGTTGGAAATGTATCCTCAGAATGGGTCTGAGCTGATTTTCCCTGCTGTTTTTAGGCCGCTTTACACACACTTGATGCACTTACACAGAGATATCAAGACTTAGCTTTTAAGATGCTTACTAGTCGGATAGATACTTGTGCGATGAACAGGGTCTGGTGAGTCCAGTTGATTGAGCAAGGAGTAGGTCGTGTCCATTCCATATTCGGTTTTCGGAAGGGTATCTGTGCTCATTTCAAACTCGAGTTTTATGCGTAACCCCACCTCACCTTTCCCCTGAAGCAGGCCTAAGTGTGTTTTCTAAAAGGGTGACTCTGTTCTGTTTGGGGATTCAGTTCATGGGGAGCGATTTTTACATTCCCTCGATAAGTGATATCATAAGTTTCTGTCTTTGTGGGACTTACTTCACTGAGGATGATCGTACCTAAATCCACTCAGGATGCTGCTACCAGCCTCATGACGTGGATTTCATGGCTGAGTGACACTCCATTGGACCTACGTAGCACCACTTGTCCACTTGTCCACTTGTCTTTGTCCACTTGTCCACTTGTCTTTGTCCACTTGGCTCTTTCCTGGGATATGAAACGTGTACCGGAGTCGAGGTTCTTGTCAAGACAGCAGCCCTCAACTTTGGGGTCCCTGTGTCTGGTTGATTTTTTCATTTTCCCAAGGTCTACGCCCATGTGTGGAAGTGCCCTATGCTCTGTGGTTCTGTGTTTTACATGTTTTGGGAAAGAGGATACACTTGTGAAGATTGGCTGTTGGCCATTGACATCCCGCCCATCAGCTTAACAAGGCTCCCTTGACTCCGTGGCCTGCCCTGCCTTTCTGGTTTTTAGACTTTTTTCGCCTGGCCCTTTTGCCCCGGGGGGGGGGGGGAGAGATTTCTTTGTAGTGCTGATTTGCTCTCCCAGGTTGCTTGGTTGGCCAAAAAGGGCGTATGCGTTTTTTCCTGAATATATTCAGGAAAAAACGCATACGCCCTTTTTGGCCAACCGCATCATTGTCCACGTTCTGGCGCTTTTCATGTGCTATCGGGGCCATTCCGATGTACCCGTTGACATCCGTTTCCTGCAGTTCTGCCTTGCGTTCAACGCCTCTTCGTAGCCTGACCTCAATATATTTGGGGGCGATAGTTATCGTTTAGAACTCTGCAGGTTTGGGAAGTGCAGTGCCCCTGAGCTCCATTTCCCAAGTCGCTTTTTTGTGAGTGGGACGCAACACGGCTGGATGGCTTCACGCCCTATTGTCGATCCGGGGTGGCAGGCTGAGCCTTTGGTGAATTCTTCTTCGCGA
This sequence comes from Kogia breviceps, assembly GCF_026419965.1. NCBI lineage: Eukaryota > Metazoa > Chordata > Mammalia > Artiodactyla > Physeteridae > Kogia > Kogia breviceps. The sequence goes on from NC_081312.1 coordinate 96,324,199, forward strand.
TGGGAAATGAGAGTGACATGTGCCCGACCAAACCCCTCCAGCGAGTCTCTCATTGGTTCCCCCTCTTGCAGTTCATCCTGCGGACAAATTGCAGACGGTACGAAAGAGGCATGGAAAGGCGCTGAGTCTCCAAGTGGGGAGATTGTTAGTAAGGGGGCCTGAATGGAGAACACGAGCACCAGGAGATGAAAAGTGAGGTGAGTTTCAGAAAGCTTTCCCGATCCCACGGTGTAGCGTCCGCTGGGTTTCCAATGAGTGCTTTCGCTGTCGGAAGATTGCGTTGAACCTGGAGAGTTGGGACCCATGGAATGGGGAGCACGCAGGATTCCTTTCAAGGGTCTGCATTTGCTTTCCCAACCTCACCAATCGTCTCAGCCCCAAGAGTGTCCAGCCTTATGTCTTCTGCCGCTGGGGTTGTAGATGTGGTCAATGCTGGTTGCATGCCAGTCCCTGAACGCATTTTGGAAGAATTTCTCTCTGTTTTGCCCTGCTTGTTTCTTCTTTGTGTTGGAAATGTATCCTCAGAATGGGTCTGAGCTGATTTTCCCTGCTGTTTTTAGGCCGCTTTACACACACTTGATGCACTTACACAGAGATATCAAGACTTAGCTTTTAAGATGCTTACTAGTCGGATAGATACTTGTGCGATGAACAGGGTCTGGTGAGTCCAGTTGATTGAGCAAGGAGTAGGTCGTGTCCATTCCATATTCGGTTTTCGGAAGGGTATCTGTGCTCATTTCAAACTCGAGTTTTATGCGTCACCCCACCTCACCTTTCCCCTGAAGCAGGCCTAAGTGTGTTTTCTAAAAGGGTGACTCTGTTCTGTTTGGGGATTCAGTTCATGGGGAGCGATTTTTACATTCCCTCGATAAGTGATATCATAAGTTTCTGTCTTTGTGGGACTTACTTCACTGAGGATGATCGTACCTAAATCCACTCAGGATGCTGCTACCAGCCTCATGACGTGGATTTCATGGCAGAGTGACACTCCATTGGACCTACGTAGCACCACTTGTCCACTTGTCCACTTGTCTTTGTCCACTTGTCCACTTGTCTTTGTCCACTTGGCTCTTTCCTGGGATATGAAACGTGTACCGGAGTCGAGGTTCTTGTCAAGACAGCAGCCCTCAACTTTGGGGTCCCTGTGTCTGGTTGATTTTTTCATTTTCCCAAGGTCTACGCCCATGTGTGGAAGTGCCCTATGCTCTGTGGTTCTGTGTTTTACATGTTTTGGGAAAGAGGATACACTTGTGAAGATTGGCTGTTGGCCATTGACATCCCGCCCATCAGCTTAACAAGGCTCCCTTGACTCCGTGGCCTGCCCTGCCTTTCTGGTTTTTAGACTTTTTTCGCCTGGCCCTTTTGCCCCGGGGGGGGTGGGGGGAGAGATTTCTTTGTAGTGCTGATTTGCTCTCCCAGGTTGCTTGGTTGGCCAAAAAGGGCGTATGCGTTTTTTCCTGAATATATTCAGGAAAAAACGCATACGCCCTTTTTGGCCAACCGCATCATTGTCCACGTTCTGGCGCTTTTCATGTGCTATCGGGGCCATTCCGATGTACCCGTTGACATCCGTTTCCTGCAGTTCTGCCTTGCGTTCAACGCCTCTTCGTAGCCTGACCTCAATATATTTGGGGGCGATAGTTATCGTTTAGAACTCTGCAGGTTTGGGAAGTGCAGTGCCCCTGAGCTTCATTTCCCAAGTCGCTTTTTTGTGAGTGGGACGCAACACGGCTGGATGGCTTCACGCCCTATTGTCGATCCGGGGTGGCAGGCTGAGCCTTTGGTGAATTCTTCTTCGCGATGGGAAATGAGAGTGACATGTGCCCGACCAAACCCCTCCAGCGAGTCTCTCATTGGTTCCCCCTCTTGCAGTTCATCCTGCGGACAAATTGCAGACGGTACGAAAGAGGCATGGAAAGGCGCTGAGTCTCCAAGTGGGGAGATTGTTCGTAAGGGGGCCTGAATGGAGAACACGAGCACCAGGAGATGAAAAGTGAGGTGAGTTTCAGAAAGCTTTCCCGATCCCACGGTGTAGCGTCCGCTGGGTTTCCAATGAGTGCTTTCGCTGTCGGAAGATTGCGTTGAACCTGGAGAGTTGGGACCCATGGAATGGGGAGCATGCAGGATTCCTTTCAAGGGTCTGCATTTGCTTTCCCAACCTCACCAATCGTCTCAGCCCCAAGAGTGTCCAGCCTTATGTCTTCTGCCGTTGGGGCTGTAGATTTGGTCAATCCTGGTTGCATGCCAGTCCCTGAACGCATTTTGGAAGAATTTCTCTCTGTTTTGCCCTGCTTGTTTCTTCTTTGTGTTGGAAATGTATCCTCAGAATGGGTCTGAGCTGATTTTCCCTGCTGTTTTTAGGCTGCTTTACACACACTTGATGCACTTACACAGAGATATCAAGACTTAGCTTTTAAGATGCTTACTAGTCGGATAGATACTTGTGCGATGAACAGGGTCTGGTGAGTCCAGTTGATTGAGCAAGGAGTAGGTCGTGTCCATTCCATATTCGGTTTTCGGAAGGGTATCTGTGCTCATTTCAAACTCGAGTTTTATGCGTCACCCCACCTCACCTTTCCCCTGAAGCAGGCCTAAGTGTGTTTTCTAAAAGCGTGACTCTGTTCTGTTTGGGGATTCAGTTCATGGGGAGCGATTTTTACATTCCCTCGATAAGTGATATCATAAGTTTCTGTCTTTGTGGGACTTATTTCACTGAGGATGATCGTACCTAAATCCACTCAGGATGCTGCTACCAGCCTCATGACGTGGATTTCATGGCTGAGTGACACTCCATTGGACCTACGTAGCACCACTTGTCCACTTGTCCACTTGTCTTTGTCCACTTGTCCACTTGTCTTTGTCCACTTGGCTCTTTCCTGGGATATGAAACGTGTACCGGAGTCGAGGTTCTTGTCAAGACAGCAGCCCTCAACTTTGGGGTCCCTGTGTCTGCTTCATTTTTTCATTTTCCCAAGGTCAACGCCCATGTGTGGAAGTGCCCTATGCTCTGTGGTTCTGTGTTTTCCATGTTTTGGGAAAGAGGATACACTTGTGAAGATTGGCTGTTGGCCATTGACATCCCGCCCATCAGCTTAACAAGGCTCCCTTGACTCCGTGGCCTGCCCTGCCTTTCTGGTTTTTAGACTTTTTTCGCCTGACCCTTTTGCCCCGGGGGGGGGCGGGGAGAGATTTCTTTGTAGTGCTGATTTGCTCTCCCAGGTTGTTTGGTTGGCCAAAAAGGGCGTATGCCATTTTTCCTGAATATATTCAGGTAAAAAGGCATACGCCCTTTTTGGCCAACCGCATCATTGTCCACGTTCTGGCGCTTTTCATGTGCTATCGGGGCCTTTCCGATGCACCCGTTGACATCCGTTTCCTGCAGTTCTGCCTTGCGTTCAACGCCTCTTCGTAGCCTGACCTCAATATATTTGGGGGCGATAGTTATCGTTTAGAACTCTGCAGGTTTGGGAAGTGCAGTGCCCCTGAGCTCCATTTCCCAAGTCGCTTTTTTGTGAGTGGGACGCAACACGGCTGGATGGCTTCACGCCCTATTGTCGATCCGGGGTGGCAGGCTGAGCCTTTGGTGAATTCTTCTTCGCGATGGGAAATGAGAGTGACATGTGCCCGACCAAACCCCTCCAGCGAGTCTCTCATTGGTTCCCCCTCTTGCAGTTCATCCTGCGGACAAATTGCAGACGGTACGAAAGAGGCATGGAAAGGCGCTGAGTCTCCAAGTGGGGAGATTGTTAGTAAGGGGGCCTGAATGGAGAACACGAGCACCAGGAGATGAAAAGTGAGGTGAGTTTCAGAAAGCTTTCCCGATCCCACGGTGTAGCGTCCGCTGGGTTTCCAATGAGTGCTTTCGCTGTCGGAAGATTGCGTTGAACCTGGAGAGTTGGGACCCATGGAATGGGGAGCACGCAGGATTCCTTTCAAGGGTCTGCATTTGCTTTCCCAACCTCACCAATCGTCTCAGCCCCAAGAGTGTCCAGCCTTATGTCTTCTGCCGCTGGGGCTGTAGATGTGGTCAATGCTGGTTGCATGCCAGTCCCTGAACGCATTTTGGAAGAATTTCTCTCTGTTTTGCCCTGCTTGTTTCTTCTTTGTGTTGGAAATGTATCCTCAGAATGGGTCTGAGCTGATTTTCCCTGCTGTTTTTAGGCCGCTTTACACACACTTGATGCACTTACACAGAGATATCAAGACGTAGCTTTTAAGATGCTTACTAGTCGGATAGATACTTGTGCGATGCACAGGGTCTGGTGAGTCCAGTTGATTGAGCAAGGAGTAGGTCGTGTCCATTCCATATTCGGTTTTCGGAAGGGTATCTGTGCTCATTTCAAACTCGAGTTTTATGCGTCACCCCACCTCACCTTTCCCCTGAAGCAGGCCTAAGTGTGTTTCCTAAAAGCGTGACTCTGTTCTGTTTGGGGATTCAGTTCATGGGGAGCGATTTTTACATTCCCTCGATAAGTGATATCATAAGTTTCTGTCTTTGTGGGACTTACTTCACTGAGGATGATCGTACCTAAATCCACTCAGGATGCTGCTACCAGCCTCATGACGTGGATTTCATGGCTGAGTGACACTCCATTGGACCTACGTAGCACCACTTGTCCACTTGACCACTTGTCTTTGTCCACTTGTCCACTTGTCTTTGTCCACTTGGCTCTTTCCTGGGATATGAAACGTGTACCGGAGTCGAGGTTCTTGTCAAGACAGCAGCCCTCAACTTTGGGGTCCCTGTGTCTGGTTGATTTTTTCATTTTCCCAAGGTCAACGCCCATGTGTGGAAGTGCCCTATGCTCTGTGCTTCTGTGTTTTCCATGTTTTGGGAAAGAGGATACACTTGTGAAGATTGGCTGTTGGCCATTGACATCCCGCCCATCAGCTTAACAAGGCTCCCTTGACTCCGTGGCCTGCCCTGCCTTTCTGGATTTTAGACTTTTTTTGCCTGGTCCTTTTGCCCTGGGGGGGGGGGGGGGCGAGAGATTTCTTTGTAGTGCTGATTTGCTCTCCCAGGTTGCTTGGTTGGCCAAAAAGGGCGTATGCGTTTTTTCCTGAATATATTCAGGAAAAAACGCATACGCCCTTTTTGGCCAACCGCATCATTGTCCACGTTCTGGCGCTTTTCATGTGCTATCGGGGCCATTCCGATGTACCCGTTGACATCCGTTTCCTGCAGTTCTGCCTTGCGTTCAACGCCTCTTCGTAGCCTGACCTCAATATATTTGGGGGCGATAGTTATCGTTTAGAACTCTGCAGGTTTGGGAAGTGCAGTGCCCCTGAGCTCCATTTCCCAAGTCGCTTTTTTGTGAGTGGGACGCAACACGGCTGGATGGCTTCACGCCCTATTGTCGATCCGGGGTGGCAGGCTGAGCCTTTGGTGAATTCTTCTTCGCGATGGGAAATGAGAGTGACATGTGCCCGACCAAACCCCTCCAGCGAGTCTCTCATTGGTTCCCCCTCTTGCAGTTCATCCTGCGGACAAATTGCAGACGGTACGAAAGAGGCATGGAAAGGCGCTGAGTCTCCAAGTGGGGAGATTGTTCGTAAGGGGGCCTGAATGGAGAACACGAGCACCAGGAGATGAAAAGTGAGGTGAGTTTCAGAAAGCTTTCCCGATCCCACGGTGTAGCATCCGCTGGGTTAACAATGAGTGCTTTCGCTGTCGGAAGATTGCGTTGAACTTGGAGAGTTGGGACCCATGGAATGGGGAGCACGCAGGATTCCTTTCAAGGGTCTGCATTTGCTTTCCCAACCTCACCAATCGTCTCAGCCCCAAGAGTGTCCAGCCTTATGTCTTCTGCCGCTGGGGCTGTAGATGTGGACAATCCTGGTTGCATGCCAGTCCCTGAACGCATTTTGGAAGAATTTCTCTCTGTTTTGCCCTGCTTGTTTCTTCTTTGTGTTGGAAATGTATCCTCAGAATGGGTCTGAGCTGATTTTCCCTGCTGTTTTTAGGCCGCTTTACACACACTTGATGCACTTACACAGAGATATCAAGACTTAGCTTTTAAGATGCTTACTAGTCGGATAGATACTTGTGCGATGAACAGGGTCTGGTGAGTCCAGTTGATTGAGCAAGGAGTAGGTCGTGTCCATTCCATATTCGGTTTTCGGAAGGGTATCTGTGCTCATTTCAAACTCGAGTTTTATGCGTCACCCCACCTCACCTTTCCCCTGAAGCAGGCCTAAGTGTGTTTCCTAAAAGCGTGACTCTGTTCTGTTTGGGGATTCAGTTCATGGGGAGCGATTTTTACATTCCCTCGATAAGTGATATCATAAGTTTCTGTCTTTGTGGGACTTATTTCACTGAGGATGATCGTACCTAAATCCACTCAGGATGCTGCTACCAGCCTCATGACGTGGATTTCATGGCTGAGTGACACTCCATTGGACCTACGTAGCACCACTTGTCCACTTGTCCACTTGTCTTTGTCCACTTGTCCACTTGTCTTTGTCCACTTGGCTCTTTCCTGGGATATGAAACGTGTACCGGAGTCGAGGTTCTTGTCAAGACAGCAGCCCTCAACTTTGGGGTCCCTGTGTCTGGTAGATTTTTTCATTCTCCCAAGGTCAACGCCCATGTGTGGAAGTGCCCTATGCTCTGTGGTTCTGTGTTTTACATGTTTTGGGAAAGAGGATACACTTGTGAAGATTGGCTGTTGGCCATTGACATCCCGCCCATCAGCTTAACAAGGCTCCCTTGACTCCGTGGCCTGCCCTGCCTTTCAGGTGTTTAGACTTTTTTCGCCTGGCCCTTTTGCCCCGGGGGGGGGGGGGAGTGAGAGATTTCTTTGTAGTGCTGATTTGCTCTCCCAGGTTGCTTGGTTGGCCAAAAAGGGCGTATGCGTTTTTTCCTGTATATATTCAGGAAAAAACGCATACGCCCTTTTTGGCCAACCGCATCATTGTCCACGTTCTGGCGCTTTTCATGTGCTATCGGGGCCATTCCGATGTACCCGTTGACATCCGTTTCCTGCAGTTCTGCCTTGCGTTCAACGCCTCTTCGTAGCCTGACCTCAATATATTTGGGGGCGATAGTTATCGTTTAGAACTCTGCAGGTTTGGGAAGTGCAGTGCCCCTGAGCTCCATTTCCCAAGTCGCTTTTTTGTGAGTGGGACGCAACATGGCTGGATGGCTTCACGCCCTATTGTCGATCCGGGGTGGCAGGCTGAGCCTTTGGTGAATTCTTCTTCGCGATGGGAAATGAGAGTGACATGTGCCCGACCAAACCCCTCCAGCGAGTCTCTCATTGGTTCCCCCTCTTGCAGTTCATACTGCGGACAAATTGCAGACGGTACGAAAGAGGCATGGAAAGGCGCTGAGTCTCCAAGTGGGGAGATTGTTAGTAAGGGGGCCTGAATGGAGAACACGAGCACCAGGAGATGAAAAGTGAGGTGAGTTTCAGAAAGCTTTCCCGATCCCACGGTGTAGCGTCCGCTGGGTTTCCAATGAGTGCTTTCGCTGTCGGAAGATTGCGTTGAACCTGGAGAGTTGGGACCCATGGAATGGGGAGCACGCAGGATTCCTTTCAAGGGTCTGCATTTGCTTTCCCAACCTCACCAATCGTCTCAGCCCCAAGAGTGTCCAGCCTTATGTCTTCTGCCGCTGGGGTTGTAGATGTGGTCAATGCTGGTTGCATGCCAGTCCCTGAACGCATTTTGGAAGAATTTCTCTCTGTTTTGCCCTGCTTGTTTCTTCTTTGTGTTGGAAATGTATCCTCAGAATGGGTCTGAGCTGATTTTCCCTGCTGTTTTTAGGCCGCTTTACACACACTTGATGCACTTACACAGAGATATCAAGACTTAGCTTTTAAGATGCTTACTAGTCGGATAGATACTTGTGCGATGAACAGGGTCTGGTGAGTCCAGTTGATTGAGCAAGGAGTAGGTCGTGTCCATTCCATATTCGGTTTTCGGAAGGGTATCTGTGCTCATTTCAAACTCGAGTTTTATGCGTCACCCCACCTCACCTTTCCCCTGAAGCAGGCCTAAGTGTGTTTTCTAAAAGGGTGACTCTGTTCTGTTTGGGGATTCAGTTCATGGGGAGCGATTTTTACATTCCCTCGATAAGTGATATCATAAGTTTCTGTCTTTGTGGGACTTACTTCACTGAGGATGATCGTACCTAAATCCACTCAGGATGCTGCTACCAGCCTCATGACGTGGATTTCATGGCTGAGTGACACTCCATTGGACCTACGTAGCACCACTTGTCCACTTGTCCACTTGTCTTTGTCCACTTGTCCACTTGTCTTTGTCCACTTGGCTCTTTCCTGGGATATGAAACGTGTACCGGAGTCGAGGTTCTTGTCAAGACAGCAGCCCTCAACTTTGGGGTCCCTGTGTCTGGTTGATTTTTTCATTTTCCCAAGGTCAACGCCCATGTGTGGAAGTGCCCTATGCTCTGTGGTTCTGTGTTTTCCATGTTTTGGGAAAGAGGATACACTTGTGAAGATTGGCTGTTGGCCATTGACATCCCGCCCATCAGCTTAACAAGGCTCCGTTGACTCCGTGGCCTGCCCTTCCTTTCTGGTTTTTAGACTTTTTTCGCCTGGCCCTTTTGCCCCGGGGGGGGGGGGGGGAGAGATTTCTTTGTAGTGCTGATTTGCTCTCCCAGGTTGCTTGGTTGGCCAAAAAGGGCGTATGCGTTTTTTCCTGAATATATTCAGGAAAAAACGCATACGCCCTTTTTGGCCAACCGCATCATTGTCCACGTTCTGGCGCTTTTCATGTGCTATCGGGGCCATTCCGATGTACCCGTTGACATCCGTTTCCTGCAGTTCTGCCTTGCGTTCAACGCCTCTTCGTAGCCTGACCTCAATATATTTGGGGGCGATAGTTATCGTTTAGAACTCTGCAGGTTTGGGAAGTGCAGTGCCCGTGAGCTCCATTTCCCAAGTCGCTTTTTTGTGAGTGGGACGCAACACGGCTGGATGGCTTCACGCCCTATTGTCGATCCGGGGTGGCAGGCTGAGCCTTTGGTGAATTCTTCTTCGCAATGGGAAATGAGAGTGACATGTGCCCGACCAAACCCCTCCAGCGAGTCTCTCATTGGTTCCCCCTCTTGCAGTTCATCCTGCGGACAAATTGCAGACGGTACGAAAGAGGCATGGAAAGGCGCTGAGTCTCCAAGTGGGGAGATTGTTCGTAAGGGGGCCTGAATGGAGAACACGAGCACCAGGAGATGAAAAGTGAGGTGAGTTTCAGAAAGCTTTCCCGATCCCACGGTGTAGCATCCGCTGGGTTAACAATGAGTGCTTTCGCTGTCGGAAGATTGCGTTGAACTTGGAGAGTTGGGACCCATGGAATGGGGAGCACGCAGGATTCCTTTCAAGGGTCTGCATTTGCTTTCCCAACCTCACCAATCGTCTCAGCCCCAAGAGTGTCCAGCCTTATGTCTTCTGCCGCTGGGGCTGTAGATGTGGACAATCCTGGTTGCATGCCAGTCCCTGAACGCATTTTGGAAGAATTTCTCTCTGTTTTGCCCTGCTTGTTTCTTCTTTGTGTTGGAAATGTATCCTCAGAATGGGTCTGAGCTGATTTTCCCTGCTGTTTTTAGGCCGCTTTACACACACTTGATGCACTTACACAGAGATATCAAGACTTAGCTTTTAAGATGCTTACTAGTCGGATAGATACTTGTGCGATGAACAGGGTCTGGTGAGTCCAGTTGATTGAGCAAGGAGTAGGTCGTGTCCATTCCATATTCGGTTTTCGGAAGGGTATCTGTGCTCATTTCAAACTCGAGTTTTATGCGTCACCCCACCTCACCTTTCCCCTGAAGCAGGCCTAAGTGTGTTTCCTAAAAGCGTGACTCTGTTCTGTTTGGGGATTCAGTTCATGGGGAGCGATTTTTACATTCCCTCGATAAGTGATATCATAAGTTTCTGTCTTTGTGGGACTTATTTCACTGAGGATGATCGTACCTAAATCCACTCAGGATGCTGCTACCAGCCTCATGACGTGGATTTCATGGCTGAGTGACACTCCATTGGACCTACGTAGCACCACTTGTCCACTTGTCCACTTGTCTTTGTCCACTTGTCCACTTGTCTTTGTCCACTTGGCTCTTTCCTGGGATATGAAACGTGTACCGGAGTCGAGGTTCTTGTCAAGACAGCAGCCCTCAACTTTGGGGTCCCTGTGTCTGGTAGATTTTTTCATTCTCCCAAGGTCAACGCCCATGTGTGGAAGTGCCCTATGCTCTGTGGTTCTGTGTTTTACATGTTTTGGGAAAGAGGATACACTTGTGAAGATTGGCTGTTAGCCATTGACATCCCGCCCATCAGCTTAACAAGGCTCCCTTGACTCCGTGGCCTGCCCTGCCTTTCAGGTGTTTAGACTTTTTTCGCCTGGCCCTTTTGCCCCGGGGGGGGGGGGAGTGAGAGATTTCTTTGTAGTGCTGATTTGCTCTCCCAGGTTGCTTGGTTGGCCAAAAAGGGCGTATGCGTTTTTTCCTGAATATATTCAGGAAAAAACGCATACGCCCTTTTTGGCCAACCGCATCATTGTCCACGTTCTGGCGCTTTTCATGTGCTATCGGGGCCATTCCGATGTACCCGTTGACATCCGTTTCCTGCAGTTCTGCCTTGCGTTCAACGCCTCTTCGTAGCCTGACCTCAATATATTTGGGGGCGATAGTTATCGTTTAGAACTCTGCAGGTTTGGGAAGTGCAGTGCCCCTGAGCTCCATTTCCCAAGTCGCTTTTTTGTGAGTGGGACGCAACACGGCTGGATGGCTTCACGCCCTATTGTCGATCCGGGGTGGCAGGCTGAGCCTTTGGTGAATTCTTCTTCGCGATGGGAAATGAGAGTGACATGTGCCCGACCAAACCCCTCCAGCGAGTCTCTCATTGGTTCCCCCTCTTGCAGTTCATCCTGCGGACAAATTGCAGACGGTACGAAAGAGGCATGGAAAGGCGCTGAGTCTCCAAGTGGGGAGATTGTTAGTAAGGGGGCCTGAATGGAGAACACGAGCACCAGGAGATGAAAAGTGAGGTGAGTTTCAGAAAGCTTTCCCGATCCCACGGTGTAGCGTCCGCTGGGTTTCCAATGAGTGCTTTCGCTGTCGGAAGATTGCGTTGAACCTGGAGAGTTGGGACCCATGGAATGGGGAGCACGCAGGATTCCTTTCAAGGGTCTGCATTTGCTTTCCCAACCTCACCAATCGTCTCAGCCCCAAGAGTGTCCAGCCTTATGTCTTCTGCCGCTGGGGTTGTAGATGTGGTCAATGCTGGTTGCATGCCAGTCCCTGAACGCATTTTGGAAGAATTTCTCTCTGTTTTGCCCTGCTTGTTTCTTCTTTGTGTTGGAAATGTATCCTCAGAATGGGTCTGAGCTGATTTTCCCTGCTGTTTTTAGGCCGCTTTACACACACTTGATGCACTTACACAGAGATATCAAGACTTAGCTTTTAAGATGCTTACTAGTCGGATAGATACTTGTGCGATGAACAGGGTCTGGTGAGTCCAGTTGATTGAGCAAGGAGTAGGTCGTGTCCATTCCATATTCGGTTTTCGGAAGGGTATCTGTGCTCATTTCAAACTCGAGTTTTATGCGTCACCCCACCTCACCTTTCCCCTGAAGCAGGCCTAAGTGTGTTTTCTAAAAGGGTGACTCTGTTCTGTTTGGGGATTCAGTTCATGGGGAGCGATTTTTACATTCCCTCGATAAGTGATATCATAAGTTTCTGTCTTTGTGGGACTTACTTCACTGAGGATGATCGTACCTAAATCCACTCAGGATGCTGCTACCAGCCTCATGACGTGGATTTCATGGCTGAGTGACACTCCATTGGACCTACGTAGCACCACTTGTCCACTTGTCCACTTGTCTTTGTCCACTTGTCCACTTGTCTTTGTCCACTTGGCTCTTTCCTGGGATATGAAACGTGTACCGGAGTCGAGGTTCTTGTCAAGACAGCAGCCCTCTACTTTGGGGTCCCTGTGTCTGGTTGATTTTTTCATTTTCCCAAGGTCTACGCCCATGTGTGGAAGTGCCCTATGCTCTGTGGTTCTGTGTTTTACATGTTTTGGGAAAGAGGATACACTTGTGAAGATTGGCTGTTGGCCATTGACATCCCGCCCATCAGCTTAACAAGGCTCCCTTGACTCCGTGGCCTGCCCTGCCTTTCTGGTTTTTAGACTTTTTTCGCCTGGCCCTTTTGCCCCGGGGGGGGGGGGGAGAGATTTCTTTGTAGTGCTGATTTGCTCTCCCAGGTTGCTTGGTTGGCCAAAAAGGGCGTATGCGTTTTTTCCTGAATATATTCAGGAAAAAACGCATACGCCCTTTTTGGCCAACCGCATCATTGTCCACGTTCTGGCGCTTTTCATGTGCTATCGGGGCCATTCCGATGTACCCGTTGACATCCGTTTCCTGCAGTTCTGCCTTGCGTTCAACGCCTCTTCGTAGCCTGACCTCAATATATTTGGGGGCGATAGTTATCGTTTAGAACTCTGCAGGTTTGGGAAGTGCAGTGCCCCTGAGCTCCATTTCCCAAGTCGCTTTTTTGTGAGTGGGACGCAACATGGCTGGATGGCTTCACGCCCTATTGTCGATCCGGGGTGGCAGGCTGAGCCTTTGGTGAATTCTTCTTCGCGATGGGAAATGAGAGTGACATGTGCCCGACCAAACCCCTCCAGCGAGTCTCTCATTGGTTCCCCCTCTTGCAGTTCATCCTGCGGACAAATTGCAGACGGTACGAAAGAGGCATGGAAAGGCGCTGAGTCTCCAAGTGGGGAGATTGTTAGTAAGGGGGCCTGAATGGAGAACACGAGCACCAGGAGATGAAAAGTGAGGTGAGTTTCAGAAAGCTTTCCCGATCCCACGGTGTAGCGTCCGCTGGGTTTCCAATGAGTGCTTTCGCTGTCGGAAGATTGCGTTGAACCTGGAGAGTTGGGACCCATGGAATGGGGAGCACGCAGGATTCCTTTCAAGGGTCTGCATTTGCTTTCCCAACCTCACCAATCGTCTCAGCCCCAAGAGTGTCCAGCCTTATGTCTTCTGCCGCTGGGGTTGTAGATGTGGTCAATGCTGGTTGCATGCCAGTCCCTGAACGCATTTTGGAAGAATTTCTCTCTGTTTTGCCCTGCTTGTTTCTTCTTTGTGTTGGAAATGTATCCTCAGAATGGGTCTGAGCTGATTTTCCCTGCTGTTTTTAGGCCGCTTTACACACACTTGATGCACTTACACAGAGATATCAAGACTTAGCTTTTAAGATGCTTACTAGTCGGATAGATACTTGTGCGATGAACAGGGTCTGGTGAGTCCAGTTGATTGAGCAAGGAGTAGGTCGTGTCCATTCCATATTCGGTTTTCGGAAGGGTATCTGTGCTCATTTCAAACTCGAGTTTTATGCGTCACCCCACCTCACCTTTCCCCTGAAGCAGGCCTAAGTGTGTTTTCTAAAAGGGTGACTCTGTTCTGTTTGGGGATTCAGTTCATGGGGAGCGATTTTTACATTCCCTCGATAAGTGATATCATAAGTTTCTGTCTTTGTGGGACTTACTTCACTGAGGATGATCGTACCTAAATCCACTCAGGATGCTGCTACCAGCCTCATGACGTGGATTTCATGGCTGAGTGACACTCCATTGGACCTACGTAGCACCACTTGTCCACTTGTCCACTTGTCTTTGTCCACTTGTCCACTTGTCTTTGTCCACTTGGCTCTTTCCTGGGATATGAAACGTGTACCGGAGTCGAGGTTCTTGTCAAGACAGCAGCCCTCAACTTTGGGGTCCCTGTGTCTGGTTGATTTTTTCATTTTCCCAAGGTCAACGCCCATGTGTGGAAGTGCCCTATGCTCTGTGGTTCTGTGTTTTACATGTTTTGGGAAAGAGGATACACTTGTGAAGATTGGCTGTTGGCCATTGACATCCCGCCCATCAGCTTAACAAGGCTCCGTTGACTCCGTGGCCTGCCCTTCCTTTCTGGTTTTTAGACTTTTTTCGCCTGGCCCTTTTGCCCCGGGGGGGGGGGGAGAGATTTCTTTGTAGTGCTGATTTGCTCTCCCAGGTTGCTTGGTTGGCCAAAAAGGGCGTATGCGTTTTTTCCTGAATATATTCAGGAAAAAACGCATACGCCCTTTTTGGCCAACCGCATCATTGTCCACGTTCTGGCGCTTTTCATGTGCTATCGGGGCCATTCCGATGTACCCGTTGACATCCGTTTCCTGCAGTTCTGCCTTGCGTTCAACGCCTCTTCGTAGCCTGACCTCAATATATTTGGGGGCGATAGTTATCGTTTAGAACTCTGCAGGTTTGGGAAGTGCAGTGCCCCTGAGCTCCATTTCCCAAGTCGCTTTTTTGTGAGTGGGACGCAACACGGCTGGATGGCTTCACGCCCTATTGTCGATCCGGGGTGGCAGGCTGAGCCTTTGGTGAATTCTTCTTCGCGATGGGAAATGAGAGTGACATGTGCCCGACCAAACCCCTCCAGCGAGTCTCTCATTGGTTCCCCCTCTTGCAGTTCATCCTGCGGACAAATTGCAGACGGTACGAAAGAGGCATGGAAAGGCGCTGAGTCTCCAAGTGGGGAGATTGTTCGTAAGGGGGCCTGAATGGAGAACACGAGCACCAGGAGATGAAAAGTGAGGTGAGTTTCAGAAAGCTTTCCCGATCCCACGGTGTAGCATCCGCTGGGTTAACAATGAGTGCTTTCGCTGTCGGAAGATTGCGTTGAACTTGGAGAGTTGGGACCCATGGAATGGGGAGCACGCAGGATTCCTTTCAAGGGTCTGCTTTTGCTTTCCCAACCTCACCAATCGTCTCAGCCCCAAGAGTGTCCAGCCTTATGTCTTCTGCCGCTGGGGCTGTAGATGTGGACAATCCTGGTTGCATGCCAGTCCCTGAACGCATTTTGGAAGAATTTCTCTCTGTTTTGCCCTGCTTGTTTCTTCTTTGTGTTGGAAATGTATCCTCAGAATGGGTCTGAGCTGATTTTCCCTGCTGTTTTTAGGCTGCTTTACACACACTTGATGCACTTACACAGAGATATCAAGACTTAGCTTTTAAGATGCTTACTAGTCGGATAGATACTTGTGCGATGAACAGGGTCTGGTGAGTCCAGTTGATTGAGCAAGGAGTAGGTCGTGTCCATTCCATATTCGGTTTTCGGAAGGGTATCTGTGCTCATTTCAAACTCGAGTTTTATGCGTCACCCCACCTCACCTTTCCCCTGAAGCAGGCCTAAGTGTGTTTCCTAAAAGCGTGACTCTGTTCTGTTTGGGGATTCAGTTCATGGGGAGCGATTTTTACATTCCCTCGATAAGTGATATCATAAGTTTCTGTCTTTGTGGGACTTATTTCACTGAGGATGATCGTACCTAAATCCACTCAGGATGCTGCTACCAGCCTCATGACGTGGATTTCATGGCTGAGTGACACTCCATTGGACCTACGTAGCACCACTTGTCCACTTGTCCACTTGTCTTTGTCCACTTGTCCACTTGTCTTTGTCCACTTGGCTCTTTCCTGGGATATGAAACGTGTACCGGAGTCGAGGTTCTTGTCAAGACAGCAGCCCTCAACTTTGGGGTCCCTGTGTCTGGTAGATTTTTTCATTCTCCCAAGGTCAACGCCCATGTGTGGAAGTGCCCTATGCTCTGTGGTTCTGTGTTTTACATGTTTTGGGAAAGAGGATACACTTGTGAAGATTGGCTGTTGGCCATTGACATCCCGCCCATCAGCTTAACAAGGCTCCCTTGACTCCGTGGCCTGCCCTGCCTTTCAGGTGTTTAGACATTTTTCGCCTGGCCCTTTTGCCCCGGGGGGGGGGGGAGTGAGAGATTTCTTTGTAGTGCTGATTTGCTCTCCCAGGTTGCTTGGTTGGCCAAAAAGGGCGTATGCGTTTTTTCCTGAATATATTCAGGAAAAAACGCATACGCCCTTTTTGGCCAACCGCATCATTGTCCACGTTCTGGCGCTTTTCATGTGCTATCGGGGCCATTCCGATGTACCCGTTGACATCCGTTTCCTGCAGTTCTGCCTTGCGTTCAACGCCTCTTCGTAGCCTGACCTCAATATATTTGGGGGCGATAGTTATCGTTTAGAACTCTGCAGGTTTGGGAAGTGCAGTGCCCCTGAGCTCCATTTCCCAAGTCGCTTTTTTGTGAGTGGGACGCAACACGGCTGGATGGCTTCACGCCCTATTGTCGATCCGGGGTGGCAGGCTGAGCCTTTGGTGAATTCTTCTTCGCGATGGGAAATGAGAGTGACATGTGCCCGACCAAACCCCTCCAGCGAGTCTCTCATTGGTTCCCCCTCTTGCAGTTCATCCTGCGGACAAATTGCAGACGGTACGAAAGAGGCATGGAAAGGCGCTGAGTCTCCAAGTGGGGAGATTGTTAGTAAGGGGGCCTGAATGGAGAACACGAGCACCAGGAGATGAAAAGTGAGGTGAGTTTCAGAAAGCTTTCCCGATCCCACGGTGTAGCGTCCGCTGGGTTTCCAATGAGTGCTTTCGCTGTCGGAAGATTGCGTTGAACCTGGAGAGTTGGGACCCATGGAATGGGGAGCACGCAGGATTCCTTTCAAGGGTCTGCATTTGCTTTCCCAACCTCACCAATCGTCTCAGCCCCAAGAGTGTCCAGCCTTATGTCTTCTGCCGCTGGGGTTGTAGATGTGGTCAATGCTGGTTGCATGCCAGTCCCTGAACGCATTTTGGAAGAATTTCTCTCTGTTTTGCCCTGCTTGTTTCTTCTTTGTGTTGGAAATGTATCCTCAGAATGGGTCTGAGCTGATTTTCCCTGCTGTTTTTAGGCCGCTTTACACACACTTGATGCACTTACACAGAGATATCAAGACTTAGCTTTTAAGATGCTTACTAGTCGGATAGATACTTGTGCGATGAACAGGGTCTGGTGAGTCCAGTTGATTGAGCAAGGAGTAGGTCGTGTCCATTCCATATTCGGTTTTCGGAAGGGTATCTGTGCTCATTTCAAACTCGAGTTTTATGCGTCACCCCACCTCACCTTTCCCCTGAAGCAGGCCTAAGTGTGTTTTCTAAAAGGGTGACTCTGTTCTGTTTGGGGATTCAGTTCATGGGGAGCGATTTTTACATTCCCTCGATAAGTGATATCATAAGTTTCTGTCTTTGTGGGACTTACTTCACTGAGGATGATCGTACCTAAATCCACTCAGGATGCTGCTACCAGCCTCATGACGTGGATTTCATGGCTGAGTGACACTCCATTGGACCTACGTAGCACCACTTGTCCACTTGTCCACTTGTCTTTGTCCACTTGTCCACTTGTCTTTGTCCACTTGGCTCTTTCCTGGGATATGAAACGTGTACCGGAGTCGAGGTTCTTGTCAAGACAGCAGCCCTCAACTTTGGGGTCCCTGTGTCTGGTTGATTTTTTCATTTTCCCAAGGTCTACGCCCATGTGTGGAAGTGCCCTATGCTCTGTGGTTCTGTGTTTTACATGTTTTGGGAAAGAGGATACACTTGTGAAGATTGGCTGTTGGCCATTGACATCCCGCCCATCAGCTTAACAAGGCTCCCTTGACTCCGTGGCCTGCCCTGCCTTTCTGGTTTTTAGACTTTTTTCGCCTGGCCCTTTTGC
Source organism: Kogia breviceps (assembly GCF_026419965.1). Taxonomy (NCBI): domain Eukaryota; kingdom Metazoa; phylum Chordata; class Mammalia; order Artiodactyla; family Physeteridae; genus Kogia; species Kogia breviceps. Next base: position 96,341,774 of record NC_081312.1, read on the forward strand.
CCCGGGGGGGGGGGGGAGAGATTTCTTTGTAGTGCTGATTTGCTCTCCCAGGTTGCTTGGTTGGCCAAAAAGGGCGTATGCGTTTTTTCCTGAATATATTCAGGAAAAAACGCATACGCCCTTTTTGGCCAACCGCATCATTGTCCACGTTCTGGCGCTTTTCATGTGCTATCGGGGCCATTCCGATGTACCCGTTGACATCCGTTTCCTGCAGTTCTGCCTTGCGTTCAACGCCTCTTCGTAGCCTGACCTCAATATATTTGGGGGCGATAGTTATCGTTTAGAACTCTGCAGGTTTGGGAAGTGCAGTGCCCCTGAGCTCCATTTCCCAAGTCGCTTTTTTGTGAGTGGGACGCAACACGGCTGGATGGCTTCACGCCCTATTGTCGATCCGGGGTGGCAGGCTGAGCCTTTGGTGAATTCTTCTTCGCGATGGGAAATGAGAGTGACATGTGCCCGACCAAACCCCTCCAGCGAGTCTCTCATTGGTTCCCCCTCTTGCAGTTCATCCTGCGGACAAATTGCAGACGGTACGAAAGAGGCATGGAAAGGCGCTGAGTCTCCAAGTGGGGAGATTGTTAGTAAGGGGGCCTGAATGGAGAACACGAGCACCAGGAGATGAAAAGTGAGGTGAGTTTCAGAAAGCTTTCCCGATCCCACGGTGTAGCGTCCGCTGGGTTTCCAATGAGTGCTTTCGCTGTCGGAAGATTGCGTTGAACCTGGAGAGTTGGGACCCATGGAATGGGGAGCACGCAGGATTCCTTTCAAGGGTCTGCATTTGCTTTCCCAACCTCACCAATCGTCTCAGCCCCAAGAGTGTCCAGCCTTATGTCTTCTGCCGCTGGGGTTGTAGATGTGGTCAATGCTGGTTGCATGCCAGTCCCTGAACGCATTTTGGAAGAATTTCTCTCTGTTTTGCCCTGCTTGTTTCTTCTTTGTGTTGGAAATGTATCCTCAGAATGGGTCTGAGCTGATTTTCCCTGCTGTTTTTAGGCCGCTTTACACACACTTGATGCACTTACACAGAGATATCAAGACGTAGCTTTTAAGATGCTTACTAGTCGGATAGATACTTATGCGATGAACAGGGTCTGGTGAGTCCAGTTGATTGAGCAAGGAGTAGGTCGTGTCCATTCCATATTCGGTTTTCGGAAGGGTATCTGTGCTCATTTCAAACTCGAGTTTTATGCGTCACCCCACCTCACCTTTCCCCTGAAGCAGGCCTAAGTGTGTTTCCTAAAAGCGTGACTCTGTTCTTTTTGGGGATTCAGTTCATGGGGAGCGATTTTTACATTCCCTCGATAAGTGATATCATAAGTTTCTGTCTTTGTGGGACTTATTTCACTGAGGATGATCGTACCTAAATCCACTCAGGATGCTGCTACCAGCCTCATGACGTGGATTTCATGGCTGAGTGACACTCCATTGGACCTACGTAGCACCACTTGTCCACTTGTCTTTGTCCACTTGTCCACTTGTCTTTGTCCACTTGCCTATTTCCTGGGATATGAAACGTGTACCGGAGTCGAGGTTCTTGTCAAGACAGCAGCCCTCAACTTTGGGGTCCCTGTGTCTGGTTGATTTTTTCATTTTCCCAAGGTCAACGCCCATGTGTGGAAGTGCCCTATGCTCTGTGCTTCTGTGTTTTCCATGTTTTGGGAAAGAGGATACACTTGTGAAGATTGGATGTTGGCCATTGACATCCCGCCCATCAGCTTAACAAGGCTCCCTTGACTCCGTGGCCTGCCCTGCCTTTCTGGATTTTAGACTTTTTTTGCCTGGTCCTTTTGCCCTGGGGGGGGGGGGGCGAGAGATTTCTTTGTAGTGCTGATTTGCTCTCCCAGGTTGCTTGGTTGGCCAAAAAGGGCGTATGCGTTTTTTCCTGAATATATTCAGGAAAAAACGCATACGCCCTTTTTGGCCAACCGCATCATTGTCCACGTTCTGGCGCTTTTCATGTGCTATCGGGGCCATTCCGATGTACCCGTTGACATCCGTTTCCTGCAGTTCTGCCTTGCGTTCAACGCCTCTTCGTAGCCTGACCTCAATATATTTGGGGGCGATAGTTATCGTTTAGAACTCTGCAGGTTTGGGAAGTGCAGTGCCCCTGAGCTCCATTTCCCAAGTCGCTTTTTTGTGAGTGGGACGCAACACGGCTGGATGGCTTCACGCCCTATTGTCGATCCGGGGTGGCAGGCTGAGCCTTTGGTGAATTCTTCTTCGCGATGGGAAATGAGAGTGACATGTGCCCGACCAAACCCCTCCAGCGAGTCTCTCATTGGTTCCCCCTCTTGCAGTTCATCCTGCGGACAAATTGCAGACGGTACGAAAGAGGCATGGAAAGGCGCTGAGTCTCCAAGTGGGGAGATTGTTCGTAAGGGGGCCTGAATGGAGAACACGAGCACCAGGAGATGAAAAGTGAGGTGAGTTTCAGAAAGCTTTCCCGATCCCACGGTGTAGCATCCGCTGGGTTAACAATGAGTGCTTTCGCTGTCGGAAGATTGCGTTGAACTTGGAGAGTTGGGACCCATGGAATGGGGAGCACGCAGGATTCCTTTCAAGGGTCTGCATTTGCTTTCCCAACCTCACCAATCGTCTCAGCCCCAAGAGTGTCCAGCCTTATGTCTTCTGCCGCTGGGGCTGTAGATGTGGACAATCCTGGTTGCATGCCAGTCCCTGAACGCATTTTGGAAGAATTTCTCTCTGTTTTGCCCTGCTTGTTTCTTCTTTGTGTTGGAAATGTATCCTCAGAATGGGTCTGAGCTGATTTTCCCTGCTGTTTTTAGGCCGCTTTACACACACTTGATGCACTTACACAGAGATATCAAGACTTAGCTTTTAAGATGCTTACTAGTCGGATAGATACTTGTGCGATGAACAGGGTCTGGTGAGTCCAGTTGATTGAGCAAGGAGTAGGTCGTGTCCATTCCATATTCGGTTTTCGGAAGGGTATCTGTGCTCATTTCAAACTCGAGTTTTATGCGTCACCCCACCTCACCTTTCCCCTGAAGCAGGCCTAAGTGTGTTTCCTAAAAGCGTGACTCTGTTCTGTTTGGGGATTCAGTTCATGGGGAGCGATTTTTACATTCCCTCGATAAGTGATATCATAAGTTTCTGTCTTTGTGGGACTTATTTCACTGAGGATGATCGTACCTAAATCCACTCAGGATGCTGCTACCAGCCTCATGACGTGGATTTCATGGCTGAGTGACACTCCATTGGACCTACGTAGCACCACTTGTCCACTTGTCCACTTGTCTTTGTCCACTTGTCCACTTGTCTTTGTCCACTTGGCTCTTTCCTGGGATATGAAACGTGTACCGGAGTCGAGGTTCTTGTCAAGACAGCAGCCCTCAACTTTGGGGTCCCTGTGTCTGGTTGATTTTTTCATTCTCCCAAGGTCAACGCCCATGTGTGGAAGTGCCCTATGCTCTGTGGTTCTGTGTTTTACATGTTTTGGGAAAGAGGATACACTTGTGAAGATTGGCTGTTGGCCATTGACATCCCGCCCATCAGCTTAACAAGGCTCCCTTGACTCCGTGGCCTGCCCTGCCTTTCAGGTGTTTAGACTTTTTTTCGCCTGGCCCTTTTGCCCCGGGGGGGGGGGGGGAGTGAGAGATTTCTTTGTAGTGCTGATTTGCTCTCCCAGGTTGCTTGGTTGGCCAAAAAGGGCGTATGCGTTTTTTCCTGAATATATTCAGGAAAAAACGCATACGCCCTTTTTGGCCAACCGCATCATTGTCCACGTTCTGGCGCTTTTCATGTGCTATCGGGGCCATTCCGATGTACCCGTTGACATCCGTTTCCTGCAGTTCTGCCTTGCGTTCAACGCCTCTTCGTAGCCTGACCTCAATATATTTTGGGGCGATAGTTATCGTTTAGAACTCTGCAGGTTTGGGAAGTGCAGTGCCCCTGAGCTCCATTTCCCAAGTCGCTTTTTTGTGAGTGGGACGCAACACGGCTGGATGGCTTCACGCCCTATTGTCGATCCGGGGTGGCAGGCTGAGCCTTTGGTGAATTCTTCTTCGCGATGGGAAATGAGAGTGACATGTGCCCGACCAAACCCCTCCAGCGAGTCTCTCATTGGTTCCCCCTCTTGCAGTTCATCCTGCGGACAAATTGCAGACGGTACGAAAGAGGCATGGAAAGGCGCTGAGTCTCCAAGTGGGGAGATTGTTAGTAAGGGGGCCTGAATGGAGAACACGAGCACCAGGAGATGAAAAGTGAGGTGAGTTTCAGAAAGCTTTCCCGATCCCACGGTGTAGCGTCCGCTGGGTTTCCAATGAGTGCTTTCGCTGTCGGAAGATTGCGTTGAACCTGGAGAGTTGGGACCCATGGAATGGGGAGCACGCAGGATTCCTTTCAAGGGTCTGCATTTGCTTTCCCAACCTCACCAATCGTCTCAGCCCCAAGAGTGTCCAGCCTTATGTCTTCTGCCGCTGGGGTTGTAGATGTGGTCAATGCTGGTTGCATGCCAGTCCCTGAACGCATTTTGGAAGAATTTCTCTCTGTTTTGCCCTGCTTGTTTCTTCTTTGTGTTGGAAATGTATCCTCAGAATGGGTCTGAGCTGATTTTCCCTGCTGTTTTTAGGCCGCTTTACACACACTTGATGCACTTACACAGAGATATCAAGACTTAGCTTTTAAGATGCTTACTAGTCGGATAGATACTTGTGCGATGAACAGGGTCTGGTGAGTCCAGTTGATTGAGCAAGGAGTAGGTCGTGTCCATTCCATATTCGGTTTTCGGAAGGGTATCTGTGCTCATTTCAAACTCGAGTTTTATGCGTAACCCCACCTCACCTTTCCCCTGAAGCAGGCCTAAGTGTGTTTTCTAAAAGGGTGACTCTGTTCTGTTTGGGGATTCAGTTCATGGGGAGCGATTTTTACATTCCCTCGATAAGTGATATCATAAGTTTCTGTCTTTGTGGGACTTATTTCACTGAGGATGATCGTACCTAAATCCACTCAGGATGCTGCTACCAGCCTCATGACGTGGATTTCATGGCTGAGTGACACTCCATTGGACCTACGTAGCACCACTTGTCCACTTGACCACTTGTCTTTGTCCACTTGTCCACTTGTCTTTGTCCACTTGCCTCTTTCCTGGGATATGAAACGTGTACCGGAGTCGAGGTTCTTGTCAAGACAGCAGCCCTCAACTTTGGGGTCCCTGTGTCTGGTTGATTTTTTCATTTTCCCAAGGTCAACGCCCATGTGTGGAAGTGCCCTATGCTCTGTGCTTCTGTGTTTTCCATGTTTTGGGAAAGAGGATACACTTGTGAAGATTGGCTGTTGGCCATTGACATCCCGCCCATCAGCTTAACAAGGCTCCCTTGACTCCGTGGCCTGCCCTGCCTTTCTGGATTTTAGACTTTTTTTGCCTGGTCCTTTTGCCCTGGGGGGGGGGGGCGAGAGATTTCTTTGTAGTGCTGATTTGCTCTCCCAGGTTGCTTGGTTGGCCAAAAAGGGCGTATGCGTTTTTTCCTGAATATATTCAGGAAAAAACGCATACGCCCTTTTTGGCCAACCGCATCATTGTCCACGTTCTGGCGCTTTTCATGTGCTATCGGGGCCATTCCGATGTACCCGTTGACATCCGTTTCCTGCAGTTCTGCCTTGCGTTCAACGCCTCTTCGTAGCCTGACCTCAATATATTTGGGGGCGATAGTTATCGTTTAGAACTCTGCAGGTTTGGGAAGTGCAGTGCCCCTGAGCTCCATTTCCCAAGTCGCTTTTTTGTGAGTGGGACGCAACACGGCTGGATGGCTTCACGCCCTATTGTCGATCCGGGGTGGCAGGCTGAGCCTTTGGTGAATTCTTCTTCGCGATGGGAAATGAGAGTGACATGTGCCCGACCAAACCCCTCCAGCGAGTCTCTCATTGGTTCCCCCTCTTGCAGTTCATCCTGCGGACAAATTGCAGACGGTACGAAAGAGGCATGGAAAGGCGCTGAGTCTCCAAGTGGGGAGATTGTTCGTAAGGGGGCCTGAATGGAGAACACGAGCACCAGGAGATGAAAAGTGAGGTGAGTTTCAGAAAGCTTTCCCGATCCCACGGTGTAGCATCCGCTGGGTTAACAATGAGTGCTTTCGCTGTCGGAAGATTGCGTTGAACTTGGAGAGTTGGGACCCATGGAATGGGGAGCACGCAGGATTCCTTTCAAGGGTCTGCATTTGCTTTCCCAACCTCACCAATCGTCTCAGCCCCAAGAGTGTCCAGCCTTATGTCTTCTGCCGCTGGGGCTGTAGATGTGGACAATCCTGGTTGCATGCCAGTCCCTGAACGCATTTTGGAAGAATTTCTCTCTGTTTTGCCCTGCTTGTTTCTTCTTTGTGTTGGAAATGTATCCTCAGAATGGGTCTGAGCTGATTTTCCCTGCTGTTTTTAGGCCGCTTTACACACACTTGATGCACTTACACAGAGATATCAAGACTTAGCTTTTAAGATGCTTACTAGTCGGATAGATACTTGTGCGATGAACAGGGTCTGGTGAGTCCAGTTGATTGAGCAAGGAGTAGGTCGTGTCCATTCCATATTCGGTTTTCGGAAGGGTATCTGTGCTCATTTCAAACTCGAGTTTTATGCGTCACCCCACCTCACCTTTCCCCTGAAGCAGGCCTAAGTGTGTTTCCTAAAAGCGTGACTCTGTTCTGTTTGGGGATTCAGTTCATGGGGAGCGATTTTTACATTCCCTCGATAAGTGATATCATAAGTTTCTGTCTTTGTGGGACTTATTTCACTGAGGATGATCGTACCTAAATCCACTCAGGATGCTGCTACCAGCCTCATGACGTGGATTTCATGGCTGAGTGACACTCCATTGGACCTACGTAGCACCACTTGTCCACTTGTCTTTGTCCACTTGTCCACTTGTCTTTGTCCACTTGCCTATTTCCTGGGATATGAAACGTGTACCGGAGTCGAGGTTCTTGTCAAGACAGCAGCCCTCAACTTTGGGGTCCCTGTGTCTGGTTGATTTTTTCATTTTCCCAAGGTCAACGCCCATGTGTGGAAGTGCCCTATGCTCTGTGCTTCTGTGTTTTCCATGTTTTGGGAAAGAGGATACACTTGTGAAGATTGGATGTTGGCCATTGACATCCCGCCCATCAGCTTAACAAGGCTCCCTTGACTCCGTGGCCTGCCCTGCCTTTCTGGATTTTAGACTTTTTTTGCCTGGTCCTTTTGCCCTGGGGGGGGGGGGCGAGAGATTTCTTTGTAGTGCTGATTTGCTCTCCCAGGTTGCTTGGTTGGCCAAAAAGGGCGTATGCGTTTTTTCCTGAATATATTCAGGAAAAAACGCATACGCCCTTTTTGGCCAACCGCATCATTGTCCACGTTCTGGCGCTTTTCATGTGCTATCGGGGCCATTCCGATGTACCCGTTGACATCCGTTTCCTGCAGTTCTGCCTTGCGTTCAACGCCTCTTCGTAGCCTGACCTCAATATATTTGGGGGCGATAGTTATCGTTTAGAACTCTGCAGGTTTGGGAAGTGCAGTGCCCCTGAGCTCCATTTCCCAAGTCGCTTTTTTGTGAGTGGGACGCAACACGGCTGGATGGCTTCACGCCCTATTGTCGATCCGGGGTGGCAGGCTGAGCCTTTGGTGAATTCTTCTTCGCGATGGGAAATGAGAGTGACATGTGCCCGACCAAACCCCTCCAGCGAGTCTCTCATTGGTTCCCCCTCTTGCAGTTCATCCTGCGGACAAATTGCAGACGGTACGAAAGAGGCATGGAAAGGCGCTGAGTCTCCAAGTGGGGAGATTGTTCGTAAGGGGGCCTGAATGGAGAACACGAGCACCAGGAGATGAAAAGTGAGGTGAGTTTCAGAAAGCTTTCCCGATCGCACGGTGTAGCGTCCGCTGGGTTTCCAATGAGTGCTTTCGCTGTCGGAAGATTGCGTTGAACTTGGAGAGTTGGGACCCATGGAATGGGGAGCACGCAGGATTCCTTTCAAGGGTCTGCATTTGCTTTCCCAACCTCACCAATCGTCTCAGCCCCAAGAGTGTCCAGCCTTATGTCTTCTGCCGCTGGGGCTGTAGATGTGGACAATCCTGGTTGCATGCCAGTCCCTGAACGCATTTTGGAAGAATTTCTCTCTGTTTTGCCCTGCTTGTTTCTTCTTTGTGTTGGAAATGTATCCTCAGAATGGGTCTGAGCTGATTTTCCCTGCTGTTTTTAGGCCGCTTTACACACACTTGATGCACTTACACAGAGATATCAAGACTTAGCTTTTAAGATGCTTACTAGTCGGATAGATACTTGTGCGATGAACAGGGTCTGGTGAGTCCAGTTGATTGAGCAAGGAGTAGGTCGTGTCCATTCCATATTCGGTTTTCGGAAGGGTATCTGTGCTCATTTCAAACTCGAGTTTTATGCGTCACCCCACCTCACCTTTCCCCTGAAGCAGGCCTAAGTGTGTTTCCTAAAAGCGTGACTCTGTTCTGTTTGGGGATTCAGTTCATGGGGAGCGATTTTTACATTCCCTCGATAAGTGATATCATAAGTTTCTGTCTTTGTGGGACTTATTTCACTGAGGATGATCGTACCTAAATCCACTCAGGATGCTGCTACCAGCCTCATGACGTGGATTTCATGGCTGAGTGACACTCCATTGGACCTACGTAGCACCACTTGTCCACTTGTCCACTTGTCTTTGTCCACTTGTCCACTTGTCTTTGTCCACTTGGCTCTTTCCTGGGATATGAAACGTGTACCGGAGTCGAGGTTCTTGTCAAGACAGCAGCCCTCAACTTTGGGGTCCCTGTGTCTGGTTGATTTTTTCATTCTCCCAAGGTCAACGCCCATGTGTGGAAGTGCCCTATGCTCTGTGGTTCTGTGTTTTACATGTTTTGGGAAAGAGGATACACTTGTGAAGATTGGCTGTTGGCCATTGACATCCCGCCCATCAGCTTAACAAGGCTCCCTTGACTCCGTGGCCTGCCCTGCCTTTCAGGTGTTTAGACTTTTTTCGCCTGGCCCTTTTGCCCCGGGGGGGGGGGGGGGAGTGAGAGATTTCTTTGTAGTGCTGATTTGCTCTCCCAGGTTGCTTGGTTGGCCAAAAAGGGCGTATGCGTTTTTTCCTGAATATATTCAGGAAAAAACGCATACGCCCTTTTTGGCCAACCGCATCATTGTCCACGTTCTGGCGCTTTTCATGTGCTATCGGGGCCATTCCGATGTACCCGTTGACATCCGTTTCCTGCAGTTCTGCCTTGCGTTCAACGCCTCTTCGTAGCCTGACCTCAATATATTTTGGGGCGATAGTTATCGTTTAGAACTCTGCAGGTTTGGGAAGTGCAGTGCCCCTGAGCTCCATTTCCCAAGTCGCTTTTTTGTGAGTGGGACGCAACACGGCTGGATGGCTTCACGCCCTATTGTCGATCCGGGGTGGCAGGCTGAGCCTTTGGTGAATTCTTCTTCGCGATGGGAAATGAGAGTGACATGTGCCCGACCAAACCCCTCCAGCGAGTCTCTCATTGGTTCCCCCTCTTGCAGTTCATCCTGCGGACAAATTGCAGACGGTACGAAAGAGGCATGGAAAGGCCTGAGTCTCCAAGTGGGGAGATTGTTAGTAAGGGGGCCTGAATGGAGAACACGAGCACCAGGAGATGAAAAGTGAGGTGAGTTTCAGAAAGCTTTCCCGATCCCACGGTGTAGCGTCCGCTGGGTTTCCAATGAGTGCTTTCGCTGTCGGAAGATTGCGTTGAACCTGGAGAGTTGGGACCCATGGAATGGGGAGCACGCAGGATTCCTTTCAAGGGTCTGCATTTGCTTTCCCAACCTCACCAATCGTCTCAGCCCCAAGAGTGTCCAGCCTTATGTCTTCTGCCGCTGGTGTTGTAGATGTGGTCAATGCTGGTTGCATGCCAGTCCCTGAACGCATTTTGGAAGAATTTCTCTCTGTTTTGCCCTGCTTGTTTCTTCTTTGTGTTGGAAATGTATCCTCAGAATGGGTCTGAGCTGATTTTCCCTGCTGTTTTTAGGCCGCTTTACACACACTTGATGCACTTACACAGAGATATCAAGACTTAGCTTTTAAGATGCTTACTAGTCGGATAGATACTTGTGCGATGAACAGGGTCTGGTGAGTCCAGTTGATTGAGCAAGGAGTAGGTCGTGTCCATTCCATATTCGGTTTTCGGAAGGGTATCTGTGCTCATTTCAAACTCGAGTTTTATGCGTAACCCCACCTCACCTTTCCCCTGAAGCAGGCCTAAGTGTGTTTTCTAAAAGGGTGACTCTGTTCTGTTTGGGGATTCAGTTCATGGGGAGCGATTTTTACATTCCCTCGATAAGTGATATCATAAGTTTCTGTCTTTGTGGGACTTACTTCACTGAGGATGATCGTACCTAAATCCACTCAGGATGCTGCTACCAGCCTCATGACGTGGATTTCATGGCTGAGTGACACTCCATTGGACCTACGTAGCACCACTTGTCCACTTGTCCACTTGTCTTTGTCCACTTGTCCACTTGTCTTTGTCCACTTGGCTCTTTCCTGGGATATGAAACGTGTACCGGAGTCGAGGTTCTTGTCAAGACAGCAGCCCTCAACTTTGGGGTCCCTGTGTCTGGTTGATTTTTTCATTTTCCCAAGGTCTACGCCCATGTGTGGAAGTGCCCTATGCTCTGTGGTTCTGTGTTTTACATGTTTTGGGAAAGAGGATACACTTGTGAAGATTGGCTGTTGGCCATTGACATCCCGCCCATCAGCTTAACAAGGCTCCCTTGACTCCGTGGCCTGCCCTGCCTTTCTGGTTTTTAGACTTTTTTCGCCTGGCCCTTTTGCCCCGGGGGGGGGGGAGAGATTTCTTTGTAGTGCTGATTTGCTCTCCCAGGTTGCTTGGTTGGCCAAAAAGGGCGTATGCGTTTTTTCCTGAATATATTCAGGAAAAAACGCATACGCCCTTTTTGGCCAACCGCATCATTGTCCACGTTCTGGCGCTTTTCATGTGCTATCGAGGCCATTCCGATGTACCCGTTGACATCCGTTTCCTGCAGTTCTGCCTTGCGTTCAACGCCTCTTCGTAGCCTGACCTCAATATATTTGGGGGCGATAGTTATCGTTTAGAACTCTGCAGGTTTGGGAAGTGCAGTGCCCCTGAGCTCCATTTCCCAAGTCGCTTTTTTGTGAGTGGGACGCAACACGGCTGGATGGCTTCACGCCCTATTGTCGATCCGGGGTGGCAGGCTGAGCCTTTGGTGAATTCTTCTTCGCGATGGGAAATGAGAGTGACATGTGCCCGACCAAACCCCTCCAGCGAGTCTCTCATTGGTTCCCCCTCTTGCAGTTCATCCTGCGGACAAATTGCAGACGGTACGAAAGAGGCATGGAAAGGCGCTGAGTCTCCAAGTGGGGAGATTGTTAGTAAGGGGGCCTGAATGGAGAACACGAGCACCAGGAGATGAAAAGTGAGGTGAGTTTCAGAAAGCTTTCCCGATCCCACGGTGTAGCGTCCGCTGGGTTTCCAATGAGTGCTTTCGCTGTCGGAAGATTGCGTTGAACCTGGAGAGTTGGGACCCATGGAATGGGGAGCACGCAGGATTCCTTTCAAGGGTCTGCATTTGCTTTCCCAACCTCACCAATCGTCTCAGCCCCAAGAGTGTCCAGCCTTATGTCTTCTGCCGCTGGGGTTGTAGATGTGGTCAATGCTGGTTGCATGCCAGTCCCTGAACGCATTTTGGAAGAATTTCTCTCTGTTTTGCCCTGCTTGTTTCTTCTTTGTGTTGGAAATGTATCCTCAGAATGGGTCTGAGCTGATTTTCCCTGCTGTTTTTAGGCCGCTTTACACACACTTGATGCACTTACACAGAGATATCAAGACTTAGCTTTTAAGATGCTTACTAGTCGGATAGATACTTGTGCGATGAACAGGGTCTGGTGAGTCCAGTTGATTGAGCAAGGAGTAGGTCGTGTCCATTCCATATTCGGTTTTCGGAAGGGTATCTGTGCTCATTTCAAACTCGAGTTTTATGCGTCACCCCACCTCACCTTTCCCCTGAAGCAGGCCTAAGTGTGTTTTCTAAAAGGGTGACTCTGTTCTGTTTGGGGATTCAGTTCATGGGGAGCGATTTTTACATTCCCTCGATAAGTGATATCATAAGTTTCTGTCTTTGTGGGACTTACTTCACTGAGGATGATCGTACCTAAATCCACTCAGGATGCTGCTACCAGCCTCATGACGTGGATTTCATGGCGGAGTGACACTCCATTGGACCTACGTAGCACCACTTGTCCACTTGTCCACTTGTCTTTGTCCACTTGTCCACTTGTCTTTGTCCACTTGGCTCTTTCCTGGGATATGAAACGTGTACCGGAGTCGAGGTTCTTGTCAAGACAGCAGCCCTCAACTTTGGGGTCCCTGTGTCTGGTTGATTTTTTCATTTTCCCAAGGTCTACGCCCATGTGTGGAAGTGCCCTATGCTCTGTGGTTCTGTGTTTTACATGTTTTGGGAAAGAGGATACACTTGTGAAGATTGGCTGTTGGCCATTGACATCCCGCCCATCAGCTTAACAAGGCTCCCTTGACTCCGTGGCCTGCCCTGCCTTTCTGGTTTTTAGACTTTTTTCGCCTGGCCCTTTTGCCCCGGGGGGGGTGGGGGGAGAGATTTCTTTGTAGTGCTGATTTGCTCTCCCAGGTTGCTTGGTTGGCCAAAAAGGGCGTATGCGTTTTTTCCTGAATATATTCAGGAAAAAACGCATACGCCCTTTTTGGCCAACCGCATCATTGTCCACGTTCTGGCGCTTTTCATGTGCTATCGGGGCCATTCCGATGTACCCGTTGACATCCGTTTCCTGCAGTTCTGCCTTGCGTTCAACGCCTCTTCGTAGCCTGACCTCAATATATTTGGGGGCGATAGTTATCGTTTAGAACTCTGCAGGTTTGGGAAGTGCAGTGCCCCTGAGCTCCATTTCCCAAGTCGCTTTTTTGTGAGTGGGACGCAACACGGCTGGATGGCTTCACGCCCTATTGTCGATCCGGGGTGGCAGGCTGAGCCTTTGGTGAATTCTTCTTCGCGATGGGAAATGAGAGTGACATGTGCCCGACCAAACCCCTCCAGCGAGTCTCTCATTGGTTCCCCCTCTTGCAGTTCATCCTGCGGACAAATTGCAGACGGTACGAAAGAGGCATGGAAAGGCGCTGAGTCTCCAAGTGGGGAGATTGTTCGTAAGGGGGCCTGAATGGAGAACACGAGCACCAGGAGATGAAAAGTGAGGTGAGTTTCAGAAAGCTTTCCCGATCCCACGGTGTAGCATCCGCTGGGTTAACAATGAGTGCTTTCGCTGTCGGAAGATTGCGTTGAACTTGGAGAGTTGGGACCCATGGAATGGGGAGCACGCAGGATTCCTTTCAAGGGTCTGCATTTGCTTTCCCAACCTCACCAATCGTCTCAGCCCCAAGAGTGTCCAGCCTTATGTCTTCTGCCGCTGGGGCTGTAGATGTGGACAATCCTGGTTGCATGCCAGTCCCTGAACGCATTTTGGAAGAATTTCTCTCTGTTTTGCCCTGCTTGTTTCTTCTTTGTGTTGGAAATGTATCCTCAGAATGGGTCTGAGCTGATTTTCCCTGCTGTTTTTAGGCCGCTTTACACACACTTGATGCACTTACACAGAGATATCAAGACTTAGCTTTTAAGATGCTTACTAGTCGGATAGATACTTGTGCGATGAACAGGGTCTGGTGAGTCCAGTTGATTGAGCAAGGAGTAGGTCGTGTCCATTCCATATTCGGTTTTCGGAAGGGTATCTGTGCTCATTTCAAACTCGAGTTTTATGCGTCACCCCACCTCACCTTTCCCCTGAAGCAGGCCTAAGTGTGTTTTCTAAAAGCGTGACTCTGTTCTGTTTGGGGATTCAGTTCATGGGGAGCGATTTTTACATTCCCTCGATAAGTGATATCATAAGTTTCTGTCTTTGTGGGACTTATTTCACTGAGGATGATCGTACCTAAATCCACTCAGGATGCTGCTACCAGCCTCATGACGTGGATTTCATGGCTGAGTGACACTCCATTGGACCTACGTAGCACCACTTGTCCACTTGTCCACTTGTCTTTGTCCACTTGTCCACTTGTCTTTGTCCACTTGGCTCTTTCCTGGGATATGAAACGTGTACCGGAGTCGAGATTCTTGTCAAGACAGCAGCCCTCAACTTTGGGGTCCCTGTGTCTGGTTGATTTTTTCATTTTCCCAAGGTCAACGCCCATGTGTGGAAGTGCCCTATGCTCTGTGGTTCTGTGTTTTACATGTTTTGGGAAAGAGGATACACTTGTGAAGATTGGCTGTTGGCCATTGACATCCCGCCCATCAGCTTAACAAGGCTCCCTTGACTCCGTGGCCTGCCCTGCCTTTCTGGTTTTTAGACTTTTTTCGCCTGGCCCTTTTGCCCCGGGGCGGGGGGGAGCGAGAGATTTCTTTGTAGTGCTGATTTGCTCTCCCAGGTTGCTTGGTTGGCCAAAAAGGGCGTATGCGTTTTTTCCTGAATATATTCAGGAAAAAACGCATACGCCCTTTTTGGCCAACCGCATCATTGTCCACGTTCTGGCGCTTTTCATGTGCTATCGGGGCCATTCCGATGTACCCGTTGACATCCGTTTCCTGCAGTTCTGCCTTGCGTTCAACGCCTCTTCGTAGCCTGACCTCAATATATTTTGGGGCGATAGTTATCGTTTAGAACTCTGCAGGTTTGGGAAGTGCAGTGCCCCTGAGCTCCATTTCCCAAGTCGCTTTTTTGTGAGTGGGACGCAACACGGCTGGATGGCTTCACGCCCTATTGTCGATCCGGGGTGGCAGCCTGAGCCTTTGGTGAATTCTTCTTCGCGATGGGAAATGAGAGTGACATGTGCCCGACCAAACCCCTCCAGCGAGTCTCTCATTGGTTCCCCCTCTTGCAGTTCATCCTGCGGACAAATTGCAGACGGTACGAAAGAGGCATGGAAAGGCGCTGAGTCTCCAAGTGGGGAGATTGTTAGTAAGGGGGCCTGAATGGAGAACACGAGCACCAGGAGATGAAAAGTGAGGTGAGTTTCAGAAAGCTTTCCCGATCCCACGGTGTAGCGTCCGCTGGGTTTCCAATGAGTGCTTTCGCTGTCGGAAGATTGCGTTGAACCTGGAGAGTTGGGACCCATGGAATGGGGAGCATGCAGGATTCCTTTCAAGGGTCTGCATTTGCTTTCCCAACCTCACCAATCGTCTCAGCCCCAAGAGTGTCCAGCCTTATGTCTTCTGCCGTTGGGGCTGTAGATGTGGTCAATCCTGGTTGCATGCCAGTCCCTGAACGCATTTTGGAAGAATTTCTCTCTGTTTTGCCCTGCTTGTTTCTTCTTTGTGTTGGAAATGTATCCTCAGAATGGGTCTGAGCTGATTTTCCCTGCTGTTTTTAGGCTGCTTTACACACACTTGATGCACTTACACAGAGATATCAAGACTTAGCTTTTAAGATGCTTACTAGTCGGATAGATACTTGTGCGATGAACAGGGTCTGGTGAGTCCAGTTGATTGAGCAAGGAGTAGGTCGTGTCCATTCCATATTCGGTTTTCGGAAGGGTATCTGTGCTCATTTCAAACTCGAGTTTTATGCGTCACCCCACCTCACCTTTCCCCTGAAGCAGGCCTAAGTGTGTTTTCTAAAAGCGTGACTCTGTTCTGTTTGGGGATTCAGTTCATGGGGAGCGATTTTTACATTCCCTCGATAAGTGATATCATAAGTTTCTGTCTTTGTGGGACTTATTTCACTGAGGATGATCGTACCTAAATCCACTCAGGATGCTGCTACCAGCCTCATGACGTGGATTTCATGGCTGAGTGACACTCCATTGGACCTACGTAGCACCACTTGTCCACTTGTCCACTTGTCTTTGTCCACTTGTCCACTTGTCTTTGTCCACTTGGCTCTTTCCTGGGATATGAAACGTGTACCGGAGTCGAGATTCTTGTCAAGACAGCAGCCCTCAACTTTGGGGTCCCTGTGTCTGCTTCATTTTTTCATTTTCCCAAGGTCAACGCCCATGTGTGGAAGTGCCCTATGCTCTGTGGTTCTGTGTTTTACATGTTTTGGGAAAGAGGATACACTTGTGAAGATTGGCTGTTGGCCATTGACATCCCGCCCATCAGCTTAACAAGGCTCCCTTGACTCCGTGGCCTGCCCTGCCTTTCTGGTTTTTAGACTTTTTTCGCCTGGCCCTTTTGCCCCGGGGGGGGGGGGGGAGCGAGAGATTTCTTTGTAGTGCTGATTTGCTCTCCCAGGTTGCTTGGTTGGCCAAAAAGGGCGTATGCGTTTTTTCCTGAATATATTCAGGAAAAAACGCATACGCCCTTTTTGGCCAACCGCATCATTGTCCACGTTCTGGCGCTTTTCATGTGCTATCGGGGCCATTCCGATGTACCCGTTGACATCCGTTTCCTGCAGTTCTGCCTTGCGTTCAACGCCTCTTCGTAGCCTGACCTCAATATATTTTGGGGCGATAGTTATCGTTTAGAACTCTGCAGGTTTGGGAAGTGCAGTGCCCCTGAGCTCCATTTCCCAAGTCGCTTTTTTGTGAGTGGGACGCAACACGGCTGGATGGCTTCACGCCCTATTGTCGATCCGGGGTGGCAGCCTGAGCCTTTGGTGAATTCTTCTTCGCGATGGGAAATGAGAGTGACATGTGCCCGACCAAACCCCTCCAGCGAGTCTCTCATTGGTTCCCCCTCTTGCAGTTCATCCTGCGGACAAATTGCAGACGGTACGAAAGAGGCATGGAAAGGCGCTGAGTCTCCAAGTGGGGAGATTGTTAGTAAGGGGGCCTGAATGGAGAACACGAGCACCAGGAGATGAAAAGTGAGGTGAGTTTCAGAAAGCTTTCCCGATCCCACGGTGTAGCGTCCGCTGGGTTTCCAATGAGTGCTTTCGCTGTCGGAAGATTGCGTTGAACCTGGAGAGTTGGGACCCATGGAATGGGGAGCACGCAGGATTCCTTTCAAGGGTCTGCATTTGCTTTCCCAACCTCACCAATCGTCTCAGCCCCAAGAGTGTCCAGCCTTATGTCTTCTGCCGCTGGGGTTGTAGATGTGGTCAATGCTGGTTGCATGCCAGTCCCTGAACGCATTTTGGAAGAATTTCTCTCTGTTTTGCCCTGCTTGTTTCTTCTTTGTGTTGGAAATGTATCCTCAGAATGGGTCTGAGCTGATTTTCCCTGCTGTTTTTAGGCCGCTTTACACACACTTGATGCACTTACACAGAGATATCAAGACTTAGCTTTTAAGATGCTTACTAGTCGGATAGATACTTGTGCGATGAACAGGGTCTGGTGAGTCCAGTTGATTGAGCAAGGAGTAGGTCGTGTCCATTCCATATTCGGTTTTCGGAAGGGTATCTGTGCTAATTTCAAACTCGAGTTTTATGCGTCACCCCACCTCACCTTTCCCCTGAAGCAGGCCTAAGTGTGTTTCCTAAAAGCGTGACTCTGTTCTGTTTGGGGATTCAGTTCATGGGGAGCGATTTTTACATTCCCTCGATAAGTGATATCATAAGTTTCTGTCTTTGTGGGACTTACTTCACTGAGGATGATCGTACCTAAATCCACTCAGGATGCTGCTACCAGCCTCATGACGTGGATTTCATGGCTGAGTGACACTCCATTGGACCTACGTAGCACCACTTGTCCACTTGTCCACTTGTCTTTGTCCACTTGTCCACTTGTCTTTGTCCACTTGGCTCTTTCCTGGGATATGAAACGTGTACCGGAGTCGAGGTTCTTGTCAAGACAGCAGCCCTCAACTTTGGGGTCCCTGTGTCTGGTTGATTTTTTCATTTTCCCAAGGTCAACGCCCATGTGTGGAAGTGCCCTATGCTCTGTGGTTCTGTGTTTTACATGTTTTGGGAAAGAGGATACACTTGTGAAGATTGGCTGTTGGCCATTGACATCCCGCCCATCAGCTTAACAAGGCTCCCTTGACTCCGTGGCCTGCCCTGCCTTTCAGGTTTTTAGACTTTTTTTGCCTGGCCCTTTTGCCCCGGGGGGGGGGGGGAAGCGAGAGATTTCTTTGTAGTGCTGATTTGCTCTCCCAGGTTGCTTGGTTGGCCAAAAAGGGCGTATGCGTTTTTTCCTGAATTCAGGAAAAAACGCATACGCCCTTTTTGGCCAACCGCATCATTGTCCACGTTCTGGCGCTTTTCATGTGCTATCGGGGCCATTCCGATGTACCCGTTGACATCCGTTTCCTGCAGTTCTGCCTTGCGTTCAACGCCTCTTCGTAGCCTGACCTCAATATATTTGGGGGCGATAGTTATCGTTTAGAACTCTGCAGGTTTGGGAAGTGCAGTGCCCCTGAGCTCCATTTCCCAAGTCGCTTTTTTGTGAGTGGGACGCAACACGGCTGGATGGCTTCACGCCCTATTGTCGATCCGGGGTGGCAGCCTGAGCCTTTGGTGAATTCTTCTTCGCGATGGGAAATGAGAGTGACATGTGCCCGACCAAACCCCTCCAGCGAGTCTCTCATTGGTTCCCCCTCTTGCAGTTCATCCTGCGGACAAATTGCAGACGGTACGAAAGAGGCATGGAAAGGCGCTGAGTCTCCAAGTGGGGAGATTGTTAGTAAGGGGGCCTGAATGGAGAACACGAGCACCAGGAGATGAAAAGTGAGGTGAGTTTCAGAAAGCTTTCCCGATCCCACGGTGTAGCATCCGCTGGGTTTCCAATGAGTGCTTTCGCTGTCGGAAGATTGCGTTGAACCTGGAGAGTTGGGACCCATGGAATGGGGAGCACGCAGGATTCCTTTCAAGGGTCTGCATTTGCTTTCCCAACCTCACCAATCGTCTCAGCCCCAAGAGTGTCCAGCCTTATGTCTTCTGCCGCTGGGGTTGTAGATGTGGTCAATGCTGGTTGCATGCCAGTCCCTGAACGCATTTTGGAAGAATTTCTCTCTGTTTTGCCCTGCTTGTTTCTTCTTTGTGTTGGAAATGTATCCTCAGAATGGGTCTGAGCTGATTTTCCCTGCTGTTTTTAGGCCGCTTTACACACACTTGATGCACTTACACAGAGATATCAAGACTTAGCTTTTAAGATGCTTACTAGTCGGATAGATACTTGTGCGATGAACAGGGTCTGGTGAGTCCAGTTGATTGAGCAAGGAGTAGGTCGTGTCCATTCCATATTCGGTTTTCGGAAGGGTATCTGTGCTCATTTCAAACTCGAGTTTTATGCGTCACCCCACCTCACCTTTCCCCTGAAGCAGGCCTAAGTGTGTTTCCTAAAAGCGTGACTCTGTTCTGTTTGGGGATTCAGTTCATGGGGAGCGATTTTTACATTCCCTCGATAAGTGATATCATAAGTTTCTGTCTTTGTGGGACTTACTTCACTGAGGATGATCGTACCTAAATCCACTCAGGATGCTGCTACCAGCCTCATGACGTGGATTTCATGGCTGAGTGACACTCCATTGGACCTACGTAGCACCACTTGTCCACTTGTCCACTTGTCTTTGTCCACTTGTCCACTTGTCTTTGTCCACTTGGCTCTTTCCTGGGATATGAAACGTGTACCGGAGTCGAGGTTCTTGTCAAGACAGCAGCCCTCAACTTTGGGGTCCCTGTGTCTGGTTGATTTTTTCATTTTCCCAAGGTCAACGCCCATGTGTGGAAGTGCCCTATGCTCTGTGGTTCTGTGTTTTACATGTTTTGGGAAAGAGGATACACTTGTGAAGATTGGCTGTTGGCCATTGACATCCCGCCCATCAGCTTAACAAGGCTCCCTTGACTCCGTGGCCTGCCCTGCCTTTCTGGTTTTTAGACTTTTTTCGCCTGGCCCTTTTGCCCCGGGGGGGGGGGAGAGATTTCTTTGTAGTGCTGATTTGCTCTCCCAGGTTGCTTGGTTGGCCAAAAAGGGCGTATGCGTTTTTTCCTGAATATATTCAGGAAAAAACGCATACGCCCTTTTTGGCCAACCGCATCATTGTCCACGTTCTGGCGCTTTTCATGTGCTATCGGGGCCATTCCGATGTACCCGTTGACATCCGTTTCCTGCAGTTCTGCCTTGCGTTCAACGCCTCTTCGTAGCCTGACCTCAATATATTTGGGGGCGATAGTTATCGTTTAGAACTCTGCAGGTTTGGGAAGTGCAGTGCCCCTGAGCTCCATTTCCCAAGTCGCTTTTTTGTGAGTGGGACGCAACACGGCTGGATGGCTTCACGCCCTATTGTCGATCCGGGGTGGCAGGCTGAGCCTTTGGTGAATTCTTCTTCGCGATGGGAAATGAGAGTGACATGTGCCCGACCAAACCCCTCCAGCGAGTCTCTCATTGGTTCCCCCTCTTGCAGTTCATCCTGCGGACAAATTGCAGACGGTACGAAAGAGGCATGGAAAGGCGCTGAGTCTCCAAGTGGGGAGATTGTTAGTAAGGGGGCCTGAATGGAGAACACGAGCACCAGGAGATGAAAAGTGAGGTGAGTTTCAGAAAGCTTTCCCGATCCCACGGTGTAGCGTCCGCTGGGTTTCCAATGAGTGCTTTCGCTGTCGGAAGATTGCGTTGAACCTGGAGAGTTGGGACCCATGGAATGGGGAGCACGCAGGATTCCTTTCAAGGGTCTGCATTTGCTTTCCCAACCTCACCAATCGTCTCAGCCCCAAGAGTGTCCAGCCTTATGTCTTCTGCCGCTGCGGTTGTAGATGTGATCAATCCTGGTTGCATGCCAGTCCCTGAACGCATTTTGGAAGAATTTCTCTCTGTTTTGCCCTGCTTGTTTCTTCTTTGTGTCGGAAATGTATCCTCAGAATGGGTCTGAGCTGATTTTCCCTGCTGTTTTTAGGCCGCTTTACACACACTTGATGCACTTACACAGAGATATCAAGACTTAGCTTTTAAGATGCTTACTAGTCGCATAGATACTTGTGCGATGAACAGGGTCTGGTGAGTCCAGTTGATTGAGCAAGGAGTAGGTCGTGTCCATTCCATATTCGGTTTTCGGAAGGGTATCTGTGCTCATTTCAAACTCGAGTTTTATGCGTCACCCCACCTCACCTTTCCCCTGAAGCAGGCCTAAGTGTGTTTTCTAAAAGCGTGACTCTGTTCTGTTTGGGGATTCAGTTCATGGGGAGCGATTTTTACATTCCCTCGATAAGTGATATCATAAGTTTCTGTCTTTGTGGGACTTATTTCACTGAGGATGATCGTACCTAAATCCACTCAGTATGCTGCTACCAGCCTCATGACGTGGATTTCATGGCTGAGTGACACTCCATTGGACCTACGTAGCACCACTTGTCCACTTGTCCACTTGTCTTTGTCCACTTGTCCACTTGTCTTTGTCCACTTGGCTCTTTCCTGGGATATGAAACGTGTACCGGAGTCGAGGTTCTTGTCAAGACAGCAGCCCTCAACTTTGGGGTCCCTGTGTCTGGTTGATTTTTTCATTTTCCCAAGGTCAACGCCCATGTGTGGAAGTGCCCTATGCTCTGTGGTTCTGTGTTTTACATGTTTTGGGAAAGAGGATACACTTGTGAAGATTGGCTGTTGGCCATTGACATCCCGCCCATCAGCTTAACAAGGCTCCCTTGACTCCGTGGCCTGCCCTGCCTTTCTGGTTTTTAGACTTTTTCGCCTGGCCCTTTTGCCCCGGGGGGGGGGGGAGCGAGAGATTTCTTTGTAGTGCTGATTTGCTCTCCCAGGTTGCTTGGTTGGCCAAAAAGGGCGTATGCGTTTTTTCCTGAATATATTCAGGAAAAAACGCATACGCCCTTTTTGGCCAACCGCATCATTGTCCACGTTCTGGCGCTTTTCATGTGCTATCGGGGCCATTCCGATGTACCAGTTGACATCCGTTTCCTGCAGTTCTGCCTTGCGTTCAACGCCTCTTCGTAGCCTGACCTCAATATATTTTGGGGCGATAGTTATCGTTTAGAACTCTGCAGGTTTGGGAAGTGCAGTGCCCCTGAGCTCCATTTCCCAAGTCGCTTTTTTGTGAGTGGGACGCAACACGGCTGGATGGCTTCACGCCCTATTGTCGATCCGGGGTGGCAGGCTGAGCCTTTGGTGAATTCTTCTTCGCGATGGGAAATGAGAGTGACATGTGCCCGACCAAACCCCTCCAGCGAGTCTCTCATTGGTTCCCCCTCTTGCAGTTCATCCTGCGGACAAATTGCAGACGGTACGAAAGAGGCATGGAAAGGCGCTGAGTCTCCAAGTGGGGAGATTGTTAGTAAGGGGGCCTGAATGGAGAACACGAGCACCAGGAGATGAAAAGTGAGGTGAGTTTCAGAAAGCTTTCCCGATCCCACGGTGTAGCATCCGCTGGGTTTCCAATGAGTGCTTTCGCTGTCGGAAGATTGCGTTGAACCTGGAGAGTTGGGACCCATGGAATGGGGAGCACGCAGGATTCCTTTCAAGGGTCTGCATTTGCTTTCCCAACCTCACCAATCGTCTCAGCCCCAAGAGTGTCCAGCCTTATGTCTTCTGCCGCTGGGGTTGTAGATGTGGTCAATGCTGGTTGCATGCCAGTCCCTGAACGCATTTTGGAAGAATTTCTCTCTGTTTTGCCCTGCTTGTTTCTTCTTTGTGTTGGAAATGTATCCTCAGAATGGGTCTGAGCTGATTTTCCCTGCTGTTTTTAGGCCGCTTTACACACACTTGATGCACTTACACAGAGATATCAAGACTTAGCTTTTAAGATGCTTACTAGTCGGATAGATACTTGTGCGATGAACAGGATCTGGTGAGTCCAGTTGATTGAGCAAGGAGTAGGTCGTGTCCATTCCATATTCGGTTTTCGGAAGGGTATCTGTGCTCATTTCAAACTCGAGTTTTATGCGTCACCCCACCTCACCTTTCCCCTGAAGCAGGCCTAAGTGTGTTTTCTAAAAGGGTGACTCTGTTCTGTTTGGGGATTCAGTTCATGGGGAGCGATTTTTACATTCCCTCGATAAGTGATATCATAAGTTTCTGTCTTTGTGGGACTTACTTCACTGAGGATGATCGTACCTAAATCCACTCAGGATGCTGCTACCAGCCTCATGACGTGGATTTCATGGCTGAGTGACACTCCATTGGACCTACGTAGCACCACTTGTCCACTTGTCCACTTGTCTTTGTCCACTTGTCCAATTGTCTTTGTCCACTTGGCTCTTTCCTGGGATATGAAACGTGTACCGGAGTCGAGGTTCTTGTCAAGACAGCAGCCCTCAACTTTGGGGTCCCTGTGTCTGGTTGATTTTTTCATTTTCCCAAGGTCAACGCCCATGTGTGGAAGTGCCCTATGCTCTGTGGTTCTGTGTTTTACATGTTTTGGGAAAGAGGATACACTTGTGAAGATTGGCTGTTGGCCATTGACATCCCGCCCATCAGCTTAACAAGGCTCCCTTGACTCCGTGGCCTGCCCTGCCTTTCAGGTTTTTAGACTTTTTTCGCCTGGCCCTTTTGCCCCCGGGGGGGGGGGGAAGCGAGAGATTTCTTTGTAGTGCTGATTTGCTCTCCCAGGTTGCTTGGTTGGCCAAAAAGGGCGTATGCGTTTTTTCCTGAATATATTCAGGAAAAAACGCATACGCCCTTTTTGGCCAACCGCATCATTGTCCACGTTCTGGCGCTTTTCATGTGCTATCGGGGCCATTCCGATGTACCCGTTGACATCCGTTTCCTGCAGTTCTGCCTTGCGTTCAACGCCTCTTCGTAGCCTGACCTCAATATATTTTGGGGCGATAGTTATCGTTTAGAACTCTGCAGGTTTGGGAAGTGCAGTGCCCCTGAGCTCCATTTCCCAAGTCGCTTTTTTGTGAGTGGGACGCAACACGGCTGGATGGCTTCACGCCCTATTGTCGATCCGGGGTGGCAGCCTGAGCCTTTGGTGAATTCTTCTTCGCGATGGGAAATGAGAGTGACATGTGCCCGACCAAACCCCTCCAGCGAGTCTCTCATTGGTTCCCCCTCTTGCAGTTCATCCTGCGGACAAATTGCAGACGGTACGAAAGAGGCATGGAAAGGCGCTGAGTCTCCAAGTGGGGAGATTGTTAGTAAGGGGGCCTGAATGGAGAACACGAGCACCAGGAGATGAAAAGTGAGGTGAGTTTCAGAAAGCTTTCCCGATCCCACGGTGTAGCATCCGCTGGGTTTCCAATGAGTGCTTTCGCTGTCGGAAGATTGCGTTGAACCTGGAGAGTTGGGACCCATGGAATGGGGAGCACGCAGGATTCCTTTCAAGGGTCTGCATTTGCTTTCCCAACCTCACCAATCGTCTCAGCCCCAAGAGTGTCCAGCCTTATGTCTTCTGCCGCTGGGGTTGTAGATGTGGTCAATGCTGGTTGCATGCCAGTCCCTGAACGCATTTTGGAAGAATTTCTCTCTGTTTTGCCCTGCTTGTTTCTTCTTTGTGTTGGAAATGTATCCTCAGAATGGGTCTGAGCTGATTTTCCCTGCTGTTTTTAGGCCGCTTTACACACACTTGATGCACTTACACAGAGATATCAAGACTTAGCTTTTAAGATGCTTACTAGTCGGATAGATACTTGTGCGATGAACAGGGTCTGGTGAGTCCAGTTGATTGAGCAAGGAGTAGGTCGTGTCCATTCCATATTCGGTTTTCGGAAGGGTATCTGTGCTCATTTCAAACTCGAGTTTTATGCGTCACCCCACCTCACCTTTCCCCTGAAGCAGGCCTAAGTGTGTTTTCTAAAAGGGTGACTCTGTTCTGTTTGGGGATTCAGTTCATGGGGAGCGATTTTTACATTCCCTCGATAAGTGATATCATAAGTTTCTGTCTTTGTGGGACTTACTTCACTGAGGATGATCGTACCTAAATCCACTCAGGATGCTGCTACCAGCCTCATGACGTGGATTTCATGGCTGAGTGACACTCCATTGGACCTACGTAGCACCACTTGTCCACTTGTCCACTTGTCTTTGTCCACTTGTCCACTTGTCTTTGTCCACTTGGCTCTTTCCTGGGATATGAAACGTGTACCGGAGTCGAGGTTCTTGTCAAGACAGCAGCCCTCAACTTTGGGGTCCCTGTGTCTGGTTGATTTTTTCATTTTCCCAAGGTCAACGCCCATGTGTGGAAGTGCCCTATGCTCTGTGGTTCTGTGTTTTACATGTTTTGGGAAAGAGGATACACTTGTGAAGATTGGCTGTTGGCCATTGACATCCCGCCCATCAGCTTAACAAGGCTCCCTTGACTCCGTGGCCTGCCCTGCCTTTCAGGTTTTTAGACTTTTTTCGCCTGGCCCTTTTGCCCCGGGGGGGGGGGGGAGCGAGAGATTTCTTTGTAGTGCTGATTTGCTCTCCCAGGTTGCTTGGTTGGCCAAAAAGGGCGTATGCGTTTTTTCCTGAATATATTCAGGAAAAAAGGCATACGCCCTTTTTGGCCAACCGCATCATTGTCCACGTTCTGGCGCTTTTCATGTGCTATCGGGGCCATTCCGATGTACCCGTTGACATCCGTTTCCTGCAGTTCTGCCTTGCGTTCAACGCCTCTTCGTAGCCTGACCTCAATATATTTGGGGGCGATAGTTATCGTTTAGAACTCTGCAGGTTTGGGAAGTGCAGTGCCCCTGAGCTCCATTTCCCAAGTCGCTTTTTTGTGAGTGGGACGCAACACGGCTGGATGGCTTCACGCCCTATTGTCGATCCGGGGTGGCAGGCTGAGCCTTTGGTGAATTCTTCTTCGCGATGGGAAATGAGAGTGACATGTGCCCGACCAAACCCCTCCAGCGAGTCTCTCATTTGTTCCCCCTCTTGCAGTTCATCCTGCGGACAAATTGCAGACGGTACGAAAGAGGCATGGAAAGGCGCTGAGTCTCCAAGTGGGGAGATTGTTAGTAAGGGGGCCTGAATGGAGAACACGAGCACCAGGAGATGAAAAGTGAGGTGAGTTTCAGAAAGCTTTCCCGATCCCACGGTGTAGCGTCCGCTGGGTTTCCAATGAGTGCTTTCGCTGTCGGAAGATTGCGTTGAACCTGGAGAGTTGGGACCCATGGAATGGGGAGCATGCAGGATTCCTTTCAAGGGTCTGCATTTGCTTTCCCAACCTCACCAATCGTCTCAGCCCCAAGAGTGTCCAGCCTTATGTCTTCTGCCGCTGGGGCTGTAGATGTGGTCAATCCTGGTTGCATGCCAGTCCCTGAACGCATTTTGGAAGAATTTCTCTCTGTTTTGCCCTGCTTGTTTCTTCTTTGTGTTGGAAATGTATCCTCAGAATGGGTCTGAGCTGATTTTCCCTGCTGTTTTTAGGCCGCTTTACACACACTTGATGCACTTACACAGAGATATCAAGACTTAGCTTTTAAGATGCTTACTAGTCGGATAGATACTTGTGCGATGAACAGGGTCTGGTGAGTCCAGTTGATTGAGCAAGGAGTAGGTCGTGTCCATTCCATATTCGGTTTTCGGAAGGGTATCTGTGCTCATTTCAAACTCGAGTTTTATGCGTCACCCCACCTCACCTTTCCCCTGAAGCAGGCCTAAGTGTGTTTTCTAAAAGCGTGACTCTGTTCTGTTTGGGGATTCAGTTCATGGGGAGCGATTTTTACATTCCCTCGATAAGTGATATCATAAGTTTCTGTCTTTGTGGGACTTATTTCACTGAGGATGATCGTACCTAAATCCACTCAGTATGCTGCTACCAGCCTCATGACGTGGATTTCATGGCTGAGTGACACTCCATTGGACCTACGTAGCACCACTTGTCCACTTGTCCACTTGTCTTTGTCCACTTGTCCACTTGTCTTTGTCCACTTGGCTCTTTCCTGGGATATGAAACGTGTACCGGAGTCGAGGTTCTTGTCAAGACAGCAGCCCTCAACTTTGGGGTCCCTGTGTCTGGTTGATTTTTTCATTTTCCCAAGGTCAACGCCCATGTGTGGAAGTGCCCTATGCTCTGTGGTTCTGTGTTTTACATGTTTTGGGAAAGAGGATACACTTGTGAAGATTGGCTGTTGGCCATTGACATCCCGCCCATCAGCTTAACAAGGCTCCCTTGACTCCGTGGCCTGCCCTGCCTTTCTGGTTTTTAGACTTTTTTCGCCTGGCCCTTTTGCCCCGGGGGGGGGGGAGCGAGAGATTTCTTTGTAGTGCTGATTTGCTCTCCCAGGTTGCTTGGTTGGCCAAAAAGGGCGTATGCGTTTTTTCCTGAATATATTCAGGAAAAAACGCATACGCCCTTTTTGGCCAACCGCATCATTGTCCACGTTCTGGCGCTTTTCATGTGCTATCGGGGCCATTCCGATGTACCCGTTGACATCCGTTTCCTGCAGTTCTGCCTTGCGTTCAACGCCTCTTCGTAGCCTGACCTCAATATATTTTGGGGCGATAGTTATCGTTTAGAACTCT
The DNA here is from genome assembly GCF_026419965.1 of Kogia breviceps. Taxonomy (NCBI): domain Eukaryota; kingdom Metazoa; phylum Chordata; class Mammalia; order Artiodactyla; family Physeteridae; genus Kogia; species Kogia breviceps. The sequence continues at coordinate 96,369,068 of NC_081312.1, forward strand.
GCAGGTTTGGGAAGTGCAGTGCCCCTGAGCTCCATTTCCCAAGTCGCTTTTTTGTGAGTGGGACGCAACACGGCTGGATGGCTTCACGCCCTATTGTCGATCCGGGGTGGCAGCCTGAGCCTTTGGTGAATTCTTCTTCGCGATGGGAAATGAGAGTGACATGTGCCCGACCAAACCCCTCCAGCGAGTCTCTCATTGGTTCCCCCTCTTGCAGTTCATCCTGCGGACAAATTGCAGACGGTACGAAAGAGGCATGGAAAGGCGCTGAGTCTCCAAGTGGGGAGATTGTTAGTAAGGGGGCCTGAATGGAGAACACGAGCACCAGGAGATGAAAAGTGAGGTGAGTTTCAGAAAGCTTTCCCGATCCCACGGTGTAGCGTCCGCTGGGTTTCCAATGAGTGCTTTCGCTGTCGGAAGATTGCGTTGAACCTGGAGAGTTGGGACCCATGGAATGGGGAGCACGCAGGATTCCTTTCAAGGGTCTGCATTTGCTTTCCCAACCTCACCAATCGTCTCAGCCCCAAGAGTGTCCAGCCTTATGTCTTCTGCCGCTGGGGCTGTAGATGTGGTCAATCCTGGTTGCATGCCAGTCCCTGAACGCATTTTGGAAGAATTTCTCTCTGTTTTGCCCTGCTTGTTTCTTCTTTGTGTTGGAAATGTATCCTCAGAATGGGTCTGAGCTGATTTTCCCTGCTGTTTTTAGGCCGCTTTACACACACTTGATGCACTTACACAGAGATATCAAGACTTAGCTTTTAAGATGCTTACTAGTCGGATAGATACTTGTGCGATGAACAGGGTCTGGTGAGTCCAGTTGATTGAGCAAGGAGTAGGTCGTGTCCATTCCATATTCGGTTTTCGGAAGGGTATCTGTGCTCATTTCAAACTCGAGTTTTATGCGTCACCCCACCTCACCTTTCCCCTGAAGCAGGCCTAAGTGTGTTTTCTAAAAGGGTGACTCTGTTCTGTTTGGGGATTCAGTTCATGGGGAGCGATTTTTACATTCCCTCGATAAGTGATATCATAAGTTTCTGTCTTTGTGGGACTTACTTCACTGAGGATGATCGTACCTAAATCCACTCAGGATGCTGCTACCAGCCTCATGACGTGGATTTCATGGCTGAGTGACACTCCATTGGACCTACGTAGCACCACTTGTCCACTTGTCCACTTGTCTTTGTCCACTTGTCCACTTGTCTTTGTCCACTTGGCTCTTTCCTGGGATATGAAACGTGTACCGGAGTCGAGGTTCTTGTCAAGACAGCAGCCCTCAACTTTGGGGTCCCTGTGTCTGGTTGATTTTTTCATTTTCCCAAGGTCAACGCCCATGTGTGGAAGTGCCCTATGCTCTGTGGTTCTGTGTTTTACATGTTTTGGGAAAGAGGATACACTTGTGAAGATTGGCTGTTGGCCATTGACATCCCGCCCATCAGCTTAACAAGGCTCCCTTGACTCCGTGGCCTGCCCTGCCTTTCTGGTTTTTAGACTTTTTTCGCCTGGCCCTTTTGCCCCGGGGGGGGGGGCGGGGAGACATTACTTTGTAGTGCTGATTTGCTCTCCCAGGTTGTTTGGTTGGCCAAAAAGGGCGTATGCCATTTTTCCTGAATATATTCAGGTAAAAAGGCATACGCCCTTTTTGGCCAACCGCATCATTGTCCACGTTCTGGCGCTTTTCATGTGCTATCGGGGCCATTCCGATGTACCCGTTGACATCCGTTTCCTGCAGTTCTGCCTTGCGTTCAACGCCTCTTCGTAGCCTGACCTCAATATATTTTGGGGCGATAGTTATCGTTTAGAACTCTGCAGGTTTGGGAAGTGCAGTGCCCCTGAGCTCCATTTCCCAAGTCGCTTTTTTGTGAGTGGGACGCAACACGGCTGGATGGCTTCACGCCCTATTGTCGATCCGGGGTGGCAGGCTGAGCCTTTGGTGAATTCTTCTTCGCGATGGGAAATGAGAGTGACATGTGCCCGACCAAACCCCTCCAGCGAGTCTCTCATTGGTTCCCCCTCTTGCAGTTCATCCTGCGGACAAATTGCAGACGGTACGAAAGAGGCATGGAAAGGCGCTGAGTCTCCAAGTGGGGAGATTGTTAGTAAGGGGGCCTGAATGGAGAACACGAGCACCAGGAGATGAAAAGTGAGGTGAGTTTCAGAAAGCTTTCCCGATCCCACGGTGTAGCGTCCGCTGGGTTTCCAATGAGTGCTTTCGCTGTCGGAAGATTGCGTTGAACCTGGAGAGTTGGGACCCATGGAATGGGGAGCACGCAGGATTCCTTTCAAGGGTCTGCATTTGCTTTCCCAACCTCACCAATCGTCTCAGCCCCAAGAGTGTCCAGCCTTATGTCTTCTGCCGCTGGGGCTGTAGATGTGGTCAATCCTGGTTGCATGCCAGTCCCTGAACGCATTTTGGAAGAATTTCTCTCTGTTTTGCCCTGCTTGTTTCTTCTTTGTGTCGGAAATGTATCCTCAGAATGGGTCTGAGCTGATTTTCCCTGCTGTTTTTAGGCCGCTTTACACACACTTGATGCACTTACACAGAGATATCAAGACTTAGCTTTTAAGATGCTTACTAGTCGGATAGATACTTGTGCGATGAACAGGGTCTGGTGAGTCCAGTTGATTGAGCAAGGAGTAGGTCGTGTCCATTCCATATTCGGTTTTCGGAAGGGTATCTGTGCTCATTTCAAACTCGAGTTTTATGCGTCACCCCACCTCACCTTTCCCCTGAAGCAGGCCTAAGTGTGTTTTCTAAAAGCGTGACTCTGTTCTGTTTGGGGATTCAGTTCACGGGGAGCGATTTTTACATTCCCTCGATAAGTGATATCATAAGTTTCTGTCTTTGTGGGACTTATTTCACTGAGGATGATCGTACCTAAATCCACTCAGGATGCTGCTACCAGCCTCATGACGTGGATTTCATGGCTGAGTGACACTCCATTGGACCTACGTAGCACCACTTGTCCACTTGTCCACTTGTCTTTGTCCACTTGTCCACTTGTCTTTGTCCACTTGGCTCTTTCCTGGGATATGAAACGTGTACCGGAGTCGAGGTTCTTGTCAAGACAGCAGCCCTCAACTTTGGGGTCCCTGTGTCTGGTTGATTTTTTCATTTTCCCAAGGTCAACGCCCATGTGTGGAAGTGCCCTATGCTCTGTGGTTCTGTGTTTTACATGTTTTGGGAAAGAGGATACACTTGTGAAGATTGGCTGTTGGCCATTGACATCCCGCCCATCAGCTTAACAAGGCTCCCTTGACTCCGTGGCCTGCCCTGCATTTCTGGTTTTTAGACTTTTTTCGCCTGGCCCTTTTGCCCCGGGGGGGGGGGGGCGAGAGATTTCTTTGTAGTGCTGATTTGCTCTCCCAGGTTGCTTGGTTGGCCAAAAAGGGCGTATGCGTTTTTTCCTGAATATATTCAGGAAAAAACGCATACGCCCTTTTTGGCCAACCGCATCATTGTCCACGTTCTGGCGCTTTTCATGTGCTATCGGGGCCATTCCGATGTACCCGTTGACATCCGTTTCCTGCAGTTCTGCCTTGCGTTCAACGCCTCTTCGTAGCCTGACCTCAATATATTTGGGGGCGATAGTTATCGTTTAGAACTCTGCAGGTTTGGGAAGTGCAGTGCCCCTGAGCTCCATTTCCCAAGTCGCTTTTTTGTGAGTGGGACGCAACACGGCTGGATGGCTTCACGCCCTATTGTCGATCCGGGGTGGCAGGCTGAGCCTTTGGTGAATTCTTCTTCGCGATGGGAAATGAGAGTGACATGTGCCCGACCAAACACCTCCAGCGAGTGTCTGATTGGTTCCCCCTCTTGCAGTTCATCCTGCGGACAAATTGCAGACGGTACGAAAGAGGCATGGAAAGGCGCTGAGTCTCCAAGTGGGGAGATTGTTAGTAAGGGGGCCTGAATGGAGAACACGAGCACCAGGAGATGAAAAGTGAGATGAGTTTCAGAAAGCTTTCCAGATCCCACGGTGTAGCATCCGCTGGGTTAACAATGAGTGCTTTCGCTGTCGGAAGATTGCGTTGAACCTGGAGAGTTGGGACCCATGGAATGGGGAGCACGCAGGATTCCTTTCAAGGGTCTGCATTTGCTTTCCCAACCTCACCAATCGTCTCAGCCCCAAGAGTGTCCAGCCTTATGTCTTCTGCCGCTGGGGCTGTAGATGTGGTCAATCCTGGTTGCATGCCAGTCCCTGATCGCATTTTGGAAGAATTTCTCTCTGTTTTGCCCTGCTTGTTTCTTCTTTGTGTTGGAAATGTATCCTCAGAATGGGTCTGAGCTGATTTTCCCTGCTGTTTTTAGGCCGCTTTACACACACTTGATGCACTTACACAGAGATATCAAGACTTAGCTTTTAAGATGCTTACTAGTCGGATAGATACTTGTGCGATGAACAGGTTCTGGTGAGTCCAGTTGATTGAGCAAGGAGTAGGTCGTGTCCATTCCATATTCGGTTTTCGGAAGGGTATCTGTGCTCATTTCAAACTCGAGTTTTATGCGTCACCCCACCTCACCTTTCCCCTGAAGCAGGCATAAGTGTGTTTTCTAAAAGCGTGACTCTGTTCTGTTTGGGGATTCAGTTCATGGGGAGCGATTTTTACATTCCCTCGATAAGTGATATCATAAGTTTCTGTCTTTGTGGGACTTATTTCACTGAGGATGATCGTACCTAAATCCACTCAGGATGCTGCTACCAGCCTCATGACGTGGATTTCATGGCTGAGTGACACTCCATTGGACCTACGTAGCACCACTTGTCCACTTGTCTTTGTCCACTTGTCCACTTGTCTTTGTCCACTTGGCTCTTTCCTGGGATATGAAACGTGTACCGGAGTCGAGGTTCTTGTCAAGACAGCAGCCCTCAACTTTGGGGTCCCTGTGTCTGCTTGATTTTTTCATTTTCCCACGGTCAACGCCCATGTGTGGAAGTACCCTATGCTCTGTGGTTCTGTGTTTTACATGTTTTGGGAAAGAGGATACACTTGTGAAGATTGGCTGTTGGCCATTGACATCCCGCCCATCAGCTTAACAAGGCTCCCTTGACTCCGTGGCCTGCCCTGCCTTTCTGGATTTTAGACTTTTTTTGCCTGGTCCTTTTGCCCTGGGGGGGGGGGCGAGAGATTTCTTTGTAGTGCTGATTTGCTCTCCCAGGTTGCTTGGTTGGCCAAAAAGGGCGTATGCGTTTTTTCCTGAATATATTCAGGAAAAAACGCATACGCCCTTTTTGGCCAACCGCATCATTGTCCACGTTCTGGCGCTTTTCATGTGCTATCGGGGCCATTCCGATGTACCCGTTGACATCCGTTTCCTGCAGTTCTGCCTTGCGTTCAACGCCTCTTCGTAGCCTGACCTCAATATATTTGGGGGCGATAGTTATCGTTTAGAACTCTGCAGGTTTGGGAAGTGCAGTGCCCCTGAGCTCCATTTCCCAAGTCGCTTTTTTGTGAGTGGGACGCAACACGGCTGGATGGCTTCACGCCCTATTGTCGATCCGGGGTGGCAGGCTGAGCCTTTGGTGAATTCTTCTTCGCGATGGGAAATGAGAGTGACATGTGCCCGACCAAACACCTCCAGCGAGTGTCTGATTTGTTCCCCCTCTTGCAGTTCATCCTGCGGACAAATTGCAGACGGTACGAAAGAGGCATGGAAAGGCGCTGAGTCTCCAAGTGGGGAGATTGTTAGTAAGGGGGCCTGAATGGAGAACACGAGCACCAGGAGATGAAAAGTGAGGTGAGTTTCAGAAAGCTTTCCCGATCCCACGGTGTAGCGTCCGCTGGGTTTCCAATGAGTGCTTTCGCTGTCGGAAGATTGCGTTGAACCTGGAGAGTTGGGACCCATGGAATGGGGAGCACGCAGGATTCCTTTCAAGGGTCTGCATTTGCTTTCCCAACCTCACCAATCGTCTCAGCCCCAAGAGTGTCCAGCCTTATGTCTTCTGCCGCTGGGGCTGTAGATGTGGTCAATCCTGGTTGCATGCCAGTCCCTGAACGCATTTTGGAAGAATTTCTCTCTGTTTTGCCCTGCTTGTTTCTTCTTTGTGTTGGAAATGTATCCTCAGAATGGGTCTGAGCTGATTTTCCCTGCTGTTTTTAGGCCGCTTTACACACACTTGATGCACTTACACAGAGATATCAAGACTTAGCTTTTAAGATGCTTACTAGTCGGATAGATACTTGTGCGATGAACAGGGTCTGGTGAGTCCAGTTGATTGAGCAAGGAGTAGGTCGTGTCCATTCCATATTCGGTTTTCGGAAGGGTATCTGTGCTCATTTCAAACTCGAGTTTTATGCGTCACCCCACCTCACCTTTCCCCTGAAGCAGGCATAAGTGTGTTTCCTAAAAGCGTGACTCTGTTCTGTTTGGGGATTCAGTTCATGGGGAGCGATTTTTACATTCCCTCGATAAGTGATATCATAAGTTTCTGTCTTTGTGGGACTTATTTCACTGAGGATGATCGTACCTAAATCCACTCAGGATGCTGCTACCAGCCTCATGACGTGGATTTCATGGCTGAGTGACACTCCATTAGACCTACGTAGCACCACTTGTCCACTTGTCTTTGTCCACTTGTCCACTTGTCTTTGTCCACTTGCCTCTTTCCTGGGATATGAAACGTGTACCGGAGTCGAGGTTCTTGTCAAGACAGCAGCCCTCAACTTTGGGGTCCCTGTGTCTGCTTCATTTTTTCATTTTCCCAAGGTCAACCCCCATGTGTGGAAGTTCCCTATGCTCTGTGGTTCTGTGTTTTACATGTTTTGGGAAAGAGGATACACTTGTGAAGATTGGCTGTTGGCCATTGACATCCCGCCCATCAGCTTAACAAGGCTCCCTTGACTCCGTGGCCTGCCCTGCCTTTCTGGTTTTTAGACTTTTTTCGCCTGGCCCTTTTGCCCCGGGGGGGGGGGAGAGATTTCTTTGTAGTGCTGATTTGCTCTCCCAGGTTGCTTGGTTGGCCAAAAAGGGCGTATGCGTTTTTTCCTGAATATGTTCAGGAAAAAACGCATACGCCCTTTTTGGCCAACCGCATCATTGTCCACGTTCTGGCGCTTTTCATGTGCTATCGGGGCCATTCCGATGTACCCGTTGACATCCGTTTCCTGCAGTTCTGCCTTGCGTTCAACGCCTCTTCGTAGCCTGACCTCAATATATTTGGGGGCGATAGTTATCGTTTAGAACTCTGCAGGTTTGGGAAGTGCAGTGCCCCTGAGCTCCATTTCCCAAGTCGCTTTTTTGTGAGTGGGACGCAACACGGCTGGATGGCTTCACGCCCTATTGTCGATCCGGGGTGGCAGGCTGAGCCTTTGGTGAATTCTTCTTCGCGATGGGAAATGAGAGTGACATGTGCCCGACCAAACCCCTCCAGCGAGGCTCTCATTGGTTCCCCCTCTTGCAGTTCATCCTGCGGACAAATTGCAGACGGTACGAAAGAGGCATGGAAAGGCGCTGAGTCTCCAAGTGGGGAGATTGTTCGTAAGGGGGCCTGAATGTAGAACACGAGCACCAGGAGATGAAAAGTGAGGTGAGTTTCAGAAAGCTTTCCCGATCCCACGGTGTAGCATCCGCTGGGTTTCCAATGAGTGCTTTCGCTGTCGGAAGATTGCGTTGAACCTGGAGAGTTGGGACCCATGGAATGGGGAGCACGCAGGATTCCTTTCAAGGGTCTGCATTTGCTTTCCCAACCTCACCAATCGTCTCAGCCCCAAGAGTGTCCAGCCTTATGTCTTCTGCCGCTGGGGTTGTAGATGTGGTCAATGCTGGTTGCATGCCAGTCCCTGAACGCATTTTGGAAGAATTTCTCTCTGTTTTGCCCTGCTTGTTTCTTCTTTGTGTTGGAAATGTATCCTCAGAATGGGTCTGAGCTGATTTTCCCTGCTGTTTTTAGGCCGCTTTACACACACTTGATGCACTTACACAGAGATATCAAGACTTAGCTTTTAAGATGCTTACTAGTCGGATAGATACTTGTGCGATGAACAGGGTCTGGTGAGTCCAGTTGATTGAGCAAGGAGTAGGTCGTGTCCATTCCATATTCGGTTTTCGGAAGGGTATCTGTGCTCATTTCAAACTCGAGTTTTATGCGTCACCCCACCTCACCTTTCCCCTGAAGCAGGCCTAAGTGTGTTTTCTAAAAGGGTGACTCTGTTCTGTTTGGGGATTCAGTTCATGGGGAGCGATTTTTACATTCCCTCGATAAGTGATATCATAAGTTTCTGTCTTTGTGGGACTTACTTCACTGAGGATGATCGTACCTAAATCCACTCAGGATGCTGCTACCAGCCTCATGACGTGGATTTCATGGCTGAGTGACACTCCATTGGACCTACGTAGCACCACTTGTCCACTTGTCCACTTGTCTTTGTCCACTTGTCCACTTGTCTTTGTCCACTTGGCTCTTTCCTGGGATATGAAACGTGTACCGGAGTCGAGGTTCTTGTCAAGACAGCAGCCCTCAACTTTGGGGTCCCTGTGTCTGGTTGATTTTTTCATTTTCCCAAGGTCAACGCCCATGTGTGGAAGTGCCCTATGCTCTGTGGTTCTGTGTTTTACATGTTTTGGGAAAGAGGATACACTTGTGAAGATTGGCTGTTGGCCATTGACATCCCGCCCATCAGCTTAACAAGGCTCCCTTGACTCCGTGGCCTGCCCTGCCTTTCTGGTTTTTAGACTTTTTTCGCCTGACCCTTTTGCCCCGGGGGGGGGGGCGGGGAGAAATTACTTTGTAGTGCTGATTTGCTCTCCCAGGTTGTTTGGTTGGCCAAAAAGGGCGTATGCCATTTTTCCTGAATATATTCAGGTAAAAAGGCATACGCCCTTTTTGGCCAACCGCATCATTGTCCACGTTCTGGCGCTTTTCATGTGCTATCGGGGCCATTCCGATGTACCCGTTGACATCCGTTTCCTGCAGTTCTGCCTTGCGTTCAACGCCTCTTCGTAGCCTGACCTCAATATATTTTGGGGCGATAGTTATCGTTTAGAACTCTGCAGGTTTGGGAAGTGCAGTGCCCCTGAGCTCCATTTCCCAAGTCGCTTTTTTGTGAGTGGGACGCAACACGGCTGGATGGCTTCACGCCCTATTGTCGATCCGGGGTGGCAGGCTGAGCCTTTGGTGAATTCTTCTTCGCGATGGGAAATGAGAGTGACATGTGCCCGACCAAACCCCTCCAGCGAGTCTCTCATTGGTTCCCCCTCTTGCAGTTCATCCTGCGGACAAATTGCAGACGGTACGAAAGAGGCATGGAAAGGCGCTGAGTCTCCAAGTGGGGAGATTGTTAGTAAGGGGGCCTGAATGGAGAACACGAGCACCAGGAGATGAAAAGTGAGGTGAGTTTCAGAAAGCTTTCCCGATCCCACGGTGTAGCGTCCGCTGGGTTTCCAATGAGTGCTTTCACTGTCGGAAGATTGCGTTGAACCTGGAGAGTTGGGACCCATGGAATGGGGAGCATGCAGGATTCCTTTCAAGGGTCTGCATTTGCTTTCCCAACCTCACCAATCGTCTCAGCCCCAAGAGTGTCCAGCCTTATGTCTTCTGCCGCTGGGGCTGTAGATGTGGTCAATCCTGGTTGCATGCCAGTCCCTGAACGCATTTTGGAAGAATTTCTCTCTGTTTTGCCCTGCTTGTTTCTTCTTTGTGTTGGAAATGTATCCTCAGAATGGGTCTGAGCTGATTTTCCCTGCTGTTTTTAGGCTGCTTTACACACACTTGATGCACTTACACAGAGATATCAAGACTTAGCTTTTAAGATGCTTACTAGTCGGATAGATACTTGTGCGATGAACAGGGTCTGGTGAGTCCAGTTGATTGAGCAAGGAGTAGGTCGTGTCCATTCCATATTCGGTTTTCGGAAGGGTATCTGTGCTCATTTCAAACTCGAGTTTTATGCGTCACCCCACCTCACCTTTCCCCTGAAGCAGGCCTAAGTGTGTTTTCTAAAAGCGTGACTCTGTTCTCTTTGGGGATTCAGTTCATGGGGAGCGATTTTTACATTCCCTCGATAAGTGATATCATAAGTTTCTGTCTTTGTGGGACTTATTTCACTGAGGATGATCGTACCTAAATCCACTCAGGATGCTGCTACCAGCCTCATGACGTGGATTTCATGGCTGAGTGACACTCCATTGGACCTACGTAGCACCACTTGTCCACTTGTCCACTTGTCTTTGTCCACTTGTCCACTTGTCTTTGTCCACTTGGCTCTTTCCTGGGATATGAAACGTGTACCGGAGTCGAGGTTCTTGTCAAGACAGCAGCCCTCAACTTTGGGGTCCCTGTGTCTGCTTCATTTTTTCATTTTCCCAAGGTCAACGCCCATGTGTGGAAGTGCCCTATGCTCTGTGGTTCTGTGTTTTACATGTTTTGGGAAAGAGGATACACTTGTGAAGATTGGCTGTTGGCCATTGACATCCCGCCCATCAGCTTAACAAGGCTCCCTTGACTCCGTGGCCTGCCCTGCCTTACTGGTTTTTAGACTTTTTTCGCCTGGCCCTTTTGCCCCCGGGGGGGGGGGGAGCGAGAGATTTCTTTGTAGTGCTGATTTGCTCTCCCAGGTTGCTTGGTTGGCCAAAAAGGGCGTATGCGTTTTTTCCTGAATATATTCAGGAAAAAACGCATACGCCCTTTTTGGCCAACCGCATCATTGTCCACGTTCTGGCGCTTTTCATGTGCTATCGGGGCCATTCCGATGTACCCGTTGACATCCGTTTCCTGCAGTTCTGCCTTGTGTTCAACGCCTCTTCGTAGCCTGACCTCAATATATTTGGGGGCGATAGTTATCGTTTAGAACTCTGCAGGTTTGGGAAGTGCAGTGCCCCTGAGCTCCATTTCCCAAGTCGCTTTTTTGTGAGTGGGACGCAACACGGCTGGATGGCTTCACGCCCTATTGTCGATCCGGGGTGGCAGCCTGAGCCTTTGGTGAATTCTTCTTCGCGATGGGAAATGAGAGTGACATGTGCCCGACCAAACCCCTCCAGCGAGTCTCTCATTGGTTCCCCCTCTTGCAGTTCATCCTGCGGACAAATTGCAGACGGTACGAAAGAGGCATGGAAAGGCGCTGAGTCTCCAAGTGGGGAGATTGTTAGTAAGGGGGCCTGAATGGAGAACACGAGCACCAGGAGATGAAAAGTGAGGTGAGTTTCAGAAAGCTTTCCCGATCCCACGGTGTAGCGTCCGCTGGGTTTCCAATGAGTGCTTTCGCTGTCGGAAGATTGCGTTGAACCTGGAGAGTTGGGACCCATGGAATGGGGAGCACGCAGGATTCCTTTCAAGGGTCTGCATTTGCTTTCCCAACCTCACCAATCGTCTCAGCCCCAAGAGTGTCCAGCCTTATGTCTTCTGCCGCTGGGGTTGTAGATGTGGTCAATGCTGGTTGCATGCCAGTCCCTGAACGCATTTTGGAAGAATTTCTCTCTGTTTTGCCCTGCTTGTTTCTTCTTTGTGTTGGAAATGTATCCTCAGAATGGGTCTGAGCTGATTTTCCCTGCTGTTTTTAGGCCGCTTTACACACACTTGATGCACTTACACAGAGATATCAAGACTTAGCTTTTAAGATGCTTACTAGTCGGATAGATACTTGTGCGATGAACAGGGTCTGGTGAGTCCAGTTGATTGAGCAAGGAGTAGGTCGTGTCCATTCCATATTCGGTTTTCGGAAGGGTATCTGTGCTCATTTCAAACTCGAGTTTTATGCGTCACCCCACCTCACCTTTCCCCTGAAGCAGGCCTAAGTGTGTTTTCTAAAAGGGTGACTCTGTTCTGTTTGGGGATTCAGTTCATGGGGAGCGATTTTTACATTCCCTCGATAAGTGATATCATAAGTTTCTGTCTTTGTGGGACTTACTTCACTGAGGATGATCGTACCTAAATCCACTCAGGATGCTGCTACCAGCCTCATGACGTGGATTTCATGGCTGAGTGACACTCCATTGGACCTACGTAGCACCACTTGTCCACTTGTCCACTTGTCTTTGTCCACTTGTCCACTTGTCTTTGTCCACTTGGCTCTTTCCTGGGATATGAAACGTGTACCGGAGTCGAGGTTCTTGTCAAGACAGCAGCCCTCAACTTTGGGGTCCCTGTGTCTGGTTGATTTTTTCATTTTCCGAAGGTCAACGCCCATGTGTGGAAGTGCCCTATGCTCTGTGGTTCTGTGTTTTCCATGTTTTGGGAAAGAGGATACACTTGTGAAGATTGGCTGTTGGCCATTGACATCCCGCCCATCAGCTTAACAATGCTCCGTTGACTCCGTGGCCTGCCCTGCCTTTCTGGTTTTTAGACTTTTTTCGCCTGGCCCTTTTGCCCCGGGGGGGGGGAGAGATTTCTTTGTAGTGCTGATTTGCTCTCCCAGGTTGCTTGGTTGGCCAAAAAGGGCGTATGCCTTTTTTCCTGAATATATTCAGTAAAAAAGGCATACGCCCTTTTTGGCCAACCGCATCATTGTCCACGTTCTGGCGCTTTTCATGTGCTATCGGGGCCATTCCGATGTACCCGTTGACATCCGTTTCCTGCAGTTCTGCCTTGCGTTCAACGCCTCTTCGTAGCCTGACCTCAATATATTTGGGGGCGATAGTTATCGTTTAGAACTCTGCAGGTTTGGGAAGTGCAGTGCCCCTGAGCTCCATTTCCCCAGTCGCTTTTTTGTGAGTGGGACGCAACACGGCTGGATGGCTTCACGCCCTATTGTCGATCCGGGGTGGCAGGCTGAGCCTTTGGTGAATTCTTCTTCGCGATGGGAAATGAGAGTGACATGTACCCGACCAAACACCTCCAGCGAGTCTCTCATTGGTTCCCCCTCTTGCAGTTCATCCTGCGGACAAATTGCAGACGGTACGAAAGAGGCATGGAAAGGCGCTGAGTCTCCAAGTGGGGAGATTGTTAGTAAGGGGGCCTGAATGTAGAACACGAGCACCAGGAGATGAAAAGTGAGGTGAGTTTCAGAAAGCTTTCCCGATCCCACGGTGTAGCGTCCGCTGGGTTTCCAATGAGTGCTTTCGCTGTCGGAAGATTGCGTTGAACCTGGAGAGTTGGGACCCATGGAATGGGGAGCACGCAGGATTCCTTTCAAGGGTCTGCATTTGCTTTCCCAACCTCACCAATCGTCTCAGCCCCAAGAGTGTCCAGCCTTATGTCTTCTGCCGCTGGGGTTGTAGATGTGGTCAATGCTGGTTGCATGCCAGTCCCTGAACGCATTTTGGAAGAATTTCTCTCTGTTTTGCCCTGCTTGTTTCTTCTTTGTGTTGGAAATGTATCCTCAGAATGGGTCTGAGCTGATTTTCCCTGCTGTTTTTAGGCCGCTTTACACACACTTGATGCACTTACACAGAGATATCAAGACTTAGCTTTTAAGATGCTTACTAGTGGGATAGATACTTGTGCGATGAACAGGGTCTGGTGAGTCCAGTTTATTGAGCAAGGAGGAGGTCGTGTCCATTCCATATTCGGTTTTCGGAAGGGTATTTGTGCTCATTTCAAACTCGAGTTTTATGCGTCACCCCACCTCACCTTTCCCCTGAAGCAGGCCTAAGTGTGTTTTCTAAAAGCGTGACTCTGTTCTGTTTGGGGATTCAGTTCATGGGGAGCGATTTTTACATTCCCTCGATAAGTGATATCATAAGTTTCTGTCTTTGTGGGACTTATTTCACTGAGGATGATCGTACCTAAATCCACTCAGGATGCTGCTACCAGCCTCATGACGTGGATTTCATGGCTGAGTGACACTCCATTGGACCTACGTAGCACCACTTGTCCACTTGTCCACTTGTCTTTGTCCACTTGTCCACTTGTCTTTGTCCACTTGGCTCTTTCCTGCGACATGAAACGTGTACCGGAGTCGAGGTTCTTGTCAAGACAGCAGCCCTCAACTTTGGGGTCCCTGTGTCTGGTTGATTTTTTCATTTTCCCAAGGTCAACGCCCATGTGTGGAAGTGCCCTATGCTCTGTGGTTCTGTGTTTTACATGTTTTGGGAAAGAGGATACACTTGTGAAGATTGGCTGTTGGCCATTGACATCCCGCCCATCAGCTTAAAAAGGCTCCCTTGACTCCGTGGCCTGCCCTGCCTTTCAGGTTTTTAGACTTTTTTCGCCTGGCCCTTTTGCCCCGGGGGGGGGGGGAGCGAGAGATTTCTTTGTAGTGCTGATTTGCTCTCCCAGGTTGCTTGGTTGGCCAAAAAGGGCGTATGCGTTTTTTCCTGAATATATTCAGGAAAAAACGCATACGCCCTTTTTGGCCAACCGCATCATTGTCCACGTTCTGGCGCTTTTCATGTGCTATCGGGGCCATTCCGATGTACCCGTTGACATCCGTTTCCTGCAGTTCTGCTTTGCGTTCAACGCCTCTTCGTAGCCTGACCTCAATATATTTTGGGGCGATAGTTATCGTTTAGAACTCTGCAGGTTTGGGAAGTGCAGTGCCCCTGAGCTCCATTTCCCAAGTCGCTTTTTTGTGAGTGGGACGCAACACGGCTGGATGGCTTCACGCCCTATTGTCGATCCGGGGTGGCAGGCTGAGCCTTTGGTGAATTCTTCTTCGCGATGGGAAATGAGAGTGACATGTGCCCGACCAAACCCCTCCAGCGAGTCTCTCATTGGTTCCCCCTCTTGCAGTTCATCCTGCGGACAAATTGCAGACGGTACGAAAGAGGCATGGAAAGGCGCTGAGTCTCCAAGTGGGGAGATTGTTAGTAAGGGGGCCTGAATGGAGAACACGAGCACCAGGAGATGAAAAGTGAGGTGAGTTTCAGAAAGCTTTCCCGATCCCACGGTGTAGCGTCCGCTGGGTTTCCAATGAGTGCTTTCGCTATCGGAAGATTGCGTTGAACCTGGAGAGTTGGGACCCATGGAATGGGGAGCACGCAGGATTCCTTTCAAGGGTCTGCATTTGCTTTCCCAACCTCACCAATCGTCTCAGCCCCAAGAGTGTCCAGCCTTATGTCTTCTGCCGCTGGGGCTGTAGATGTGGTCAATCCTGGTTGCATGCCAGTCCCTGAACGCATTTTGGAAGAATTTCTCTCTGTTTTGCCCTGCTTGTTTCTTCTTTGTGTTGGAAATGTATCCTCAGAATGGGTCTGAGCTGATTTTCCCTGCTGTTTTTAGGCCGCTTTACACACACTTGATGCACTTACACAGAGATATCAAAACTTAGCTTTTAAGATGCTTACTAGTCGGATAGATACTTGTGCGATGAACAGGTTCTGGTGAGTCCAGTTGATTGAGCAAGGAGTAGGTCGTGTCCATTCCATATTCGGTTTTCGGAAGGGTATCTGTGCTCATTTCAAACTCGAGTTTTATGCGTCACCCCACCTCACCTTTCCCCTGAAGCAGGCCTAAGTGTGTTTTCTAAAAGCGTGACTCTGTTCTGTTTGGGGATTCAGTTCATGGGGAGCGATTTTTACATTCCCGCGATAAGTGATATCATAAGTTTCTGTCTTTGTGGGACTTATTTCACTGAGGATGATCGTACCTAAATCCACTCAGGATGCTGCTACCAGCCTCATGACGTGGATTTCATGGCTGAGTGACACTCCATTGGACCTACGTAGCACCACTTGTCCACTTGTCCACTTGTCTTTGTCCACTTGTCCACTTGTCTTTGTCCACTTGGCTCTTTCCTGGGATATGAAACGTGTACCGGAGTCGAGGTTCTTGTCAAGACAGCAGCCCTCAACTTTGGGGTCCCTGTGTCTGGTTGATTTTTTCATTTTCCCAAGGTCAACGCCCATGTGTGGAAGTGCCCTATGCTCTGTGGTTCTGTGTTTTACATGTTTTGGGAAAGAGGATACACTTGTGAAGATTGGCTGTTGGCCATTGACATCCCGCCCATCAGCTTAACAAGGCTCCCTTGATTCCATGGCCTGCCCTGCCTTTCAGGTTTTTAGACTTTTTTCGCCTGGCCCTTTTGCCCCGGGGGGGGGGGAGCGAGAGATTTTTTTGTAGTGCTGATTTTCTCTCCCAGGTTGCTTGGTTGGCCAAAAAGGGCGTATGCGTTTTTTCCTGAATATATTCAGGAAAAAACGCATACGCCCTTTTTAGCCAACCGCATCATTGTCCACGTTCTGGCGCTTTTCATGTGCTATCGGGGCCATTCCGATGTACCCGTTGACATCCGTTTCCTGCAGTTCTGCCTTGCGTTCAACGCCTCTTCGTAGCCTGACCTCAATATATTTGGGGGCGATAGTTATCGTTTAGAACTCTGCAGGTTTGGGAAGTGCAGTGCCCCTGAGCTCCATTTCCCAAGTCGCTTTTTTGTGAGTGGGACGCAACACGGCTGGATGGCTTCACGCCCTATTGTCGATCCGGGGTGGCAGGCTGAGCCTTTGGTGAATTCTTCTTCGCGATGGGAAATGAGAGTGACATGTGCCCGACCAAACCCCTCCAGCGAGTCTCTCATTGGTTCCCCCTCTTGCAGTTCATCCTGCGGACAAATTGCAGACGGTACGAAAGAGGCATGGAAAGGCGCTGAGTCTCCAAGTGGGGAGATTGTTAGTAAGGGGGCCTGAATGGAGAACACGAGCACCAGGAGATGAAAAGTGAGGTGAGTTTCAGAAAGCTTTCCCGATCCCACGGTGTAGCGTCCGCTGGGTTTCCAATGAGTGCTTTCGCTGTCGGAAGATTGCGTTGAACCTGGAGAGTTGGGACCCATGGAATGGGGAGCACGCAGGATTCCTTTCAAGGGTCTGCATTTGCTTTCCCAACCTCACCAATCGTCTCAGCCCCAAGAGTGTCCAGCCTTATGTCTTCTGCCGCTGGGGCTGTAGATGTGGTCAATGCTGGTTGCATGCCAGTCCCTGAACGCATTTTGGAAGAATTTCTCTCTGTTTTGCCCTGCTTGTTTCTTCTTTGTGTTGGAAATGTATCCTCAGAATGGGTCTGAGCTGATTTTCCCTGCTGTTTTTAGGCTGCTTTACACACACTTGATGCACTTACACAGAGATATCAAGACTTAGCTTTTAAGATGCTTACTAGTCGGATAGATACTTGTGCGATGAACAGGGTCTGGTGAGTCCAGTTGATTGAGCAAGGAGTAGGTCGTGTCCATTCCATATTCGGTTTTCGGAAGGGTATCTGTGCTCATTTCAAACTCGAGTTTTATGCGTCACCCCACCTCACCTTTCCCCTGAAGCAGGCCTAAGTGTGTTTTCTAAAAGCGTGACTCTGTTCTGTTTGGGGATTCAGTTCATGGGGAGCGATTTTTACATTCCCTCGATAAGTGATATCATAAGTTTCTGTCTTTGTGGGACTTATTTCACTGAGGATGATCGTACCTAAATCCACTCAGTATGCTGCTACCAGCCTCATGACGTGGATTTCATGGCTGAGTGACACTCCATTGGACCTACGTAGCACCACTTGTCCACTTGTCCACTTGTCTTTGTCCACTTGTCCACTTGTCTTTGTCCACTTGGCTCTTTCCTGGGATATGAAACGTGTACCGGAGTCGAGGTTCTTGTCAAGACAGCAGCCCTCAACTTTGGGGTCCCTGTGTCTGGTAGATTTTTTCATTTTCCCAAGGTCAACGCCCATGTGTGGAAGTGCCCTATGCTCTGTGGTTCTGTGTTTTACATGTTTTGGGAAAGAGGATACACTTGTGAAGATTGGCTGTTGGCCATTGACATCCCGCCCATCAGCTTAACAAGGCTCCGTTGACTCCGTGGCCTGCCCTGCCTTTCTGGTTTTTAGACTTTTTTCGCCTGGCCCTTTTGCCCCCGGGGGGGGGGAGAGATTTCTTTGTAGTGCTGATTTGCTCTCCCAGGTTGCTTGGTTGGCCAAAAAGGGCGTATGCGTTTTTTCCTGAATATATTCAGGAAAAAACGCATACGCCCTTTTTGGCCAACCGTATCATTGTCCACGTTCTGGCGCTTTTCATGTGCTATCGGGGCCATTCCGATGTACCCGTTGACATCCGTTTCCTGCAGTTCTGCCTTGCGTTCAACGCCTCTTCGTAGCCTGACCTCAATATATTTGGGGGCGATAGTTATCGTTTAGAACTCTGCAGGTTTGGGAAGTGCAGTGCCCCTGAGCTCCATTTCCCAAGTCGCTTTTTTGTGAGTGGGACGCAACACGGCTGGATGGCTTCACGCCCTATTGTCGATCCGGGGTGGCAGGCTGAGCCTTTGGTGAATTCTTCTTCGCGATGGGAAATGAGAGTGACATGTGCCCGACCAAACCCCTCCAGCGAGTCTCTCATTGGTTCCCCCTCTTGCAGTTCATCCTGCGGACAAATTGCAGACGGTACGAAAGAGGCATGGAAAGGCGCTGAGTCTCCAAGTGGGGAGATTGTTAGTAAGGGGTCCTGAATGGAGAACACGAGCACCAGGAGATGAAAAGTGAGGTGAGTTTCAGAAAGCTTTCCCGATCCCACGGTGTAGCGTCCGCTGGGTTTCCAATGAGTGCTTTCGCTGTCGGAAGATTGCGTTGAACCTGGAGAGTTGGGACCCATGGAATGGGGAGCATGCAGGATTCCTTTCAAGGGTCTGCATTTGCTTTCCCAACCTCACCAATCGTCTCAGCCCCAAGAGTGTCCAGCCTTATGTCTTCTGCCGCTGGGGCTGTAGATGTGGTCAATCCTGGTTGCATGCCAGTCCCTGAACGCATTTTGGAAGAATTTCTCTCTGTTTTGCCCTGCTTGTTTCTTCTTTGTGTTGGAAATGTATCCTCAGAATGGGTCTGAGCTGATTTTCCCTGCTGTTTTTAGGCTGCTTTACACACACTTGATGCACTTACACAGAGATATCAAGACTTAGCTTTTAAGATGCTTACTAGTCGGATAGATACTTGTGCGATGAACAGGGTCTGGTGAGTCCAGTTGATTGAGCAAGGAGTAGGTCGTGTCCATTCCATATTCGGTTTTCGGAAGGGTATCTGTGCTCATTTCAAACTCGAGTTTTATGCGTCACCCCACCTCACCTTTCCCCTGAAGCAGGCCTAAGTGTGTTTTCTAAAAGCGTGACTCTGTTCTGTTTGGGGATTCAGTTCATGGGGAGCGATTTTTACATTCCCTCGATAAGTGATATCATAAGTTTCTGTCTTTGTGGGACTTATTTCACTGAGGATGATCGTACCTAAATCCACTCAGTATGCTGCTACCAGCCTCATGACGTGGATTTCATGGCTGAGTGACACTCCATTGGACCTACGTAGCACCACTTGTCCACTTGTCCACTTGTCTTTGTCCACTTGTCCACTTGTCTTTGTCCACTTGGCTCTTTCCTGGGATATGAAACGTGTACCGGAGTCGAGGTTCTTGTCAAGACAGCAGCCCTCAACTTTGGGGTCCCTGTGTCTGGTTGATTTTTTCATTTTCCCAAGGTCAACCCCCATGTGTGGAAGTGCCCTATGCTCTGTGGTTCTGTGTTTTACATGTTTTGGGAAAGAGGATACACTTGTGAAGATTGGCTGTTGGCCATTGACATCCCGCCCATCAGCTTAACAAGGCTCCCTTGACTCCGTGGCCTGCCCTGCCTTTCTGGTTTTTAGACTTTTTTCGCCTGACCCTTTTGCCCCGTGGGGGGGCGGGGAGAGATTTCTTTGTAGTGCTGATTTGCTCTCCCAGGTTGTTTGGTTGGCCAAAAAGGGCGTATGCCATTTTTCCTGAATATATTCAGGTAAAAAGGCATACGCCCTTTTTGGCCAACCGCATCATTGTCCACGTTCTGGCGCTTTTCATGTGCTATCGGGGCCTTTCCGATGCACCCGTTGACATCCGTTTCCTGCAGTTCTGCCTTGCGTTCAACGCCTCTTCGTAGCCTGACCTCAATATATTTGGGGGCGATAGTTATCGTTTAGAACTCTGCAGGTTTGGGAAGTGCAGTGCCCCTGAGCTCCATTTCCCAAGTCGCTTTTTTGTGAGTGGGACGCAACACGGCTGGATGGCTTCACGCCCTATTGTCGATCCGGGGTGGCAGGCTGAGCCTTTGGTGAATTCTTCTTCGCGATGGGAAATGAGAGTGACATGTGCCCGACCAAACCCCTCCAGCGAGTCTCTCATTGGTTCCCCCTCTTGCAGTTCATCCTGCGGACAAATTGCAGACGGTACGAAAGAGGCATGGAAAGGCGCTGAGTCTCCAAGTGGGGAGATTGTTAGTAAGGGGGCCTGAATGGAGAACACGAGCACCAGGAGATGAAAAGTGAGGTGAGTTTCAGAAAGCTTTCCCGATCCCACGGTGTAGCGTCCGCTGGGTTTCCAATGAGTGCTTTCGCTGTCGGAAGATTGCGTTGAACCTGGAGAGTTGGGACCCATGGAATGGGGAGCACGCAGGATTCCTTTCAAGGGTCTGCATTTGCTTTCCCAACCTCACCAATCGTCTCAGCCCCAAGAGTGTCCAGCCTTATGTCTTCTGCCGCTGGGGCTGTAGATGTGGTCAATGCTGGTTGCATGCCAGTCCCTGAACGCATTTTGGAAGAATTTCTCTCTGTTTTGCCCTGCTTGTTTCTTCTTTGTGTTGGAAATGTATCCTCAGAATGGGTCTGAGCTGATTTTCCCTGCTGTTTTTAGGCCGCTTTACACACACTTGATGCACTTACACAGAGATATCAAGACGTAGCTTTTAAGATGCTTACTAGTCGGATAGATACTTGTGCGATGCACAGGGTCTGGTGAGTCCAGTTGATTGAGCAAGGAGTAGGTCGTGTCCATTCCATATTCGGTTTTCGGAAGGGTATCTGTGCTCATTTCAAACTCGAGTTTTATGCGTCACCCCACCTCACCTTTCCCCTGAAGCAGGCCTAAGTGTGTTTCCTAAAAGCGTGACTCTGTTCTGTTTGAGGATTCAGT
Organism: Kogia breviceps; assembly: GCF_026419965.1. NCBI lineage: Eukaryota > Metazoa > Chordata > Mammalia > Artiodactyla > Physeteridae > Kogia > Kogia breviceps. The sequence continues at coordinate 96,389,834 of NC_081312.1, forward strand.
TCATGGGGAGCGATTTTTACATTCCCTCGATAAGTGATATCATAAGTTTCTGTCTTTGTGGGACTTATTTCACTGAGGATGATCGTACCTAAATCCACTCAGGATGCTGCTACCAGCCTCATGACGTGGATTTCATGGCTGAGTGACACTCCATTGGACCTACGTAGCACCACTTGTCCACTTGACCACTTGTCTTTGTCCACTTGTCCACTTGTCTTTGTCCACTTGCCTCTTTCCTGGGATATGAAACGTGTACCGGAGTCGAGGTTCTTGTCAAGACAGCAGCCCTCAACTTTGGGGTCCCTGTGTCTGGTTGATTTTTTCATTTTCCCAAGGTCAACGCCCATGTGTGGAAGTGCCCTATGCTCTGTGCTTCTGTGTTTTCCATGTTTTGGGAAGGAGGATACACTTGTGAAGATTGGCTGTTGGCCATTGACATCCCGCCCATCAGCTTAACAAGGCTCCCTTGACTCCGTGGCCTGCCCTGCCTTTCTGGATTTTAGACTTTTTTTGCCTGGTCCTTTTGCCCTGGGGGGGGGGCGAGAGATTTCTTTGTAGTGCTGATTTGCTCTCCCAGGTTGCTTGGTTGGCCAAAAAGGGCGTATGCGTTTTTTCCTGAATATATTCAGGAAAAAACGCATACGCCCTTTTTGTCCAACCGCATCATTGTCCACGTTCTGGCGCTTTTCATGTGCTATCGGGGCCATTCCGATGTACCCGTTGACATCCGTTTCCTGCAGTTCTGCCTTGCGTTCAACGCCTCTTCGTAGCCTGACCTCAATATATTTGGGGGCGATAGTTATCGTTTAGAACTCTGCAGGTTTGGGAAGTGCAGTGCCCCTGAGCTCCATTTCCCAAGTCGCTTTTTTGTGAGTGGGACGCAACACGGCTGGATGGCTTCACGCCCTATTGTCGATCCGGGGTGGCAGGCTGAGCCTTTGGTGAATTCTTCTTCGCGATGGGAAATGAGAGTGACATGTGCCCGACCAAACCCCTCCAGCGAGTCTCTCATTGGTTCCCCCTCTTGCAGTTCATCCTGCGGACAAATTGCAGACGGTACGAAAGAGGCATGGAAAGGCGCTGAGTCTCCAAGTGGGGAGATTGTTCGTAAGGGGGCCTGAATGGAGAACACGAGCACCAGGAGATGAAAAGTGAGGTGAGTTTCAGAAAGCTTTCCCGATCCCACCTTGTAGCATCCGCTGGGTTAACAATGAGTGCTTTCGCTGTCGGAAGATTGCGTTGAACTTGGAGAGTTGGGATCCATGGAATGGGGAGCACGCAGGATTCCTTTCAAGGGTCTGCATTTGCTTTCCCAACCTCACCAATCGTCTCAGCCCCAAGAGTGTCCAGCCTTATGTCTTCTGCCGCTGGGGCTGTAGATGTGGACAATCCTGGTTGCATGCCAGTCCCTGAACGCATTTTGGAAGAATTTCTCTCTGTTTTGCCCTGCTTGTTTCTTCTTTGTGTTGGAAATGTATCCTCAGAATGGGTCTGAGCTGATTTTCCCTGCTGTTTTTAGGCCGCTTTACACACACTTGTTGCACTTACACAGAGATATCAAGACTTAGCTTTTAAGATGCTTACTAGTCGGATAGATACTTGTGCGATGAACAGGGTCTGGTGAGTCCAGTTGATTGAGCAAGGAGTAGGTCGTGTCCATTCCATATTCGGTTTTCGGAAGGGTATCTGTGCTCATTTCAAACTCGAGTTTTATGCGTCACCCCACCTCACCTTTCCCCTGAAGCAGGCCTAAGTGTGTTTCCTAAAAGCGTGACTCTGTTCTGTTTGGGGATTCAGTTCATGGGGAGCGATTTTTACATTCCCTCGATAAGTGATATCATAAGTTTCTGTCTTTGTGGGACTTATTTCACTGAGGATGATCGTACCTAAATCCACTCAGGATGCTGCTACCAGCCTCATGACGTGGATTTCATGGCTGAGTGACACTCCATTAGACCTACGTAGCACCACTTGTCCACTTGTCTTTGTCCACTTGTCCACTTGTCTTTGTCCACTTGCCTCTTTCCTGGGATATGAAACGTGTACCGGAGTCGAGGTTCTTGTCAAGACAGCAGCCCTCAACTTTGGGGTCCCTGTGTCTGGTTGATTTTTTCATTTTCCCAAGGTCAACGCCCATGTGTGGAAGTGCCCTATGCTCTGTGCTTCTGTGTTTTCCATGTTTTGGGAAAGAGGATACACTTGTGAAGATTGGATGTTGGCCATTGACATCCCGCCCATCAGCTTAACAAGGCTCCCTTGACTCCGTGGCCTGCCCTGCCTTTCTGGATTTTAGACTTTTTTTGCCTGGTCCTTTTGCCCTGGGGGGGGGGGGGCGAGAGATTTCTTTGTAGTGCTGATTTGCTCTCCCAGGTTGCTTGGTTGGCCAAAAAGGGCGTATGCGTTTTTTCCTGAATATATTCAGGAAAAAACGCATACGCCCTTTTTGGCCAACCGCATCATTGTCCACGTTCTGGCGCTTTTCATGTGCTATCGGGGCCATTCCGATGTACCCGTTGACATCCGTTTCCTGCAGTTCTGCCTTGCGTTCAACGCCTCTTCGTAGCCTGACCTCAATATATTTGGGGGCGATAGTTATCGTTTAGAACTCTGCAGGTTTGGGAAGTGCAGTGCCCCTGAGCTCCATTTCCCAAGTCGCTTTTTTGTGAGTGGGACGCAACACGGCTGGATGGCTTCACGCCCTATTGTCGATCCGGGGTGGCAGGCTGAGCCTTTGGTGAATTCTTCTTCGCGATGGGAAATGAGAGTGACATGTGCCCGACCAAACCCCTCCAGCGAGTCTCTCATTGGTTCCCCCTCTTGCAGTTCATCCTGCGGACAAATTGCAGACGGTACGAAAGAGGCATGGAAAGGCGCTGAGTCTCCAAGTGGGGAGATTGTTCGTAAGGGGGCCTGAATGGAGAACACGAGCACCAGGAGATGAAAAGTGAGGTGAGTTTCAGAAAGCTTTCCCGATCCCACGGTGTAGCATCCGCTGGGTTAACAATGAGTGCTTTCGCTGTCGGAAGATTGCGTTGAACTTGGAGAGTTGGGATCCATGGAATGGGGAGCACGCAGGATTCCTTTCAAGGGTCTGCATTTGCTTTCCCAACCTCACCAATCGTCTCAGCCCCAAGAGTGTCCAGCCTTATGTCTTCTGCCGCTGGGGCTGTAGATGTGGACAATCCTGGTTGCATGCCAGTCCCTGAACGCATTTTGGAAGAATTTCTCTCTGTTTTGCCCTGCTTGTTTCTTCTTTGTGTTGGAAATGTATCCTCAGAATGGGTCTGAGCTGATTTTCCCTGCTGTTTTTAGGCCGCTTTACACACACTTGATGCACTTACACAGAGATATCAAGACTTAGCTTTTAAGATGCTTACTAGTCGGATAGATACTTGTGCGATGAACAGGGTCTGGTGAGTCCAGTTGATTGAGCAAGGAGTAGGTCGTGTCCATTCCATATTCGGTTTTCGGAAGGGTATCTGTGCTCATTTCAAACTCGAGTTTTAGGCGTCACCCCACCTCACCTTTCCCCTGAAGCAGGCCTAAGTGTGTTTCCTAAAAACGTGACTCTGTTCTGTTTGGGGATTCAGTTCATGGGGAGCGATTTTTACATTCCCTCGATAAGTGATATCATAAGTTTCTGTCTTTGTGGGACTTATTTCACTGAGGATGATCGTACCTAAATCCACTCAGGATGCTGCTACCAGCCTCATGACGTGGATTTCATGGCTGAGTGACACTCCATTGGACCTACGTAGCACCACTTGTCCACTTGTCCACTTGTCTTTGTCCACTTGTCCACTTGTCTTTGTCCACTTGGCTCTTTCCTGGGATATGAAACGTGTACCGGAGTCGAGGTTCTTGTCAAGACAGCAGCCCTCAACTTTGGGGTCCCTGTGTCTGGTTGATTTTTTCATTTTACCAAGGTCAACGCCCATGTGTGGAAGTGCCCTATGCTCTGTGGTTCTGTGTTTTACATGTTTTGGGAAAGAGGATACACTTGTGAAGATTGGCTGTTGGCCATTGACATCCCGCCCATCAGCTTAACAAGGCTCCGTTGACTCCGTGGCCTGCCCTGCCTTTCTGGTTTTTAGACTTTTTTCGCCTGGCCCTTTTGCCCCGGTGGGGGGGGAGAGATTTCTTTGTAGTGCTGATTTGCTCTCCCAGGTTGCTTGGTTGGCCAAAAAGGGCGTATGCGTTTTTTCCTGAATATATTCAGGAAAAAACGCATACGCCCTTTTTGGCCAACCGCATCATTGTCCACGTTCTGGCGCTTTTCATGTGCTATCGGGGCCATTCCGATGTACCCGTTGACATCCGTTTCCTGCAGTTCTGCCTTGCGTTCAACGCCTCTTCGTAGCCTGACCTCAATATATTTTGGGGCGATAGTTATCGTTTAGAACTCTGCAGGTTTGGGAAGTGCAGTGCCCCTGAGCTCCATTTCCCAAGTCGCTTTTTTGTGAGTGGGACGCAACACGGCTGGATGGCTTCACGCCCTATTGTCGATCCGGGGTGGCAGGCTGAGCCTTTGGTGAATTCTTCTTCGCGATGGGAAATGAGAGTGACATGTGCCCGACCAAACCCCTCCAGCGAGTCTCTCATTGGTTCCCCCTCTTGCAGTTCATCCTGCGGACAAATTGCAGACGGTACGAAAGAGGCATGGAAAGGCGCTGAGTCTCCAAGTGGGGAGATTGTTAGTAAGGGGGCCTGAATGGAGAACACGAGCACCAGGAGATGAAAAGTGAGGTGAGTTTCAGAAAGCTTTCCCGATCCCACGGTGTAGCGTCCGCTGGGTTTCCAATGAGTGCTTTCGCTGTCGGAAGATTGCGTTGAACCTGGAGAGTTGGGACCCATGGAATGGGGAGCATGCAGGATTCCTTTCAAGGGTCTGCATTTGCTTTCCCAACCTCACCAATCGTCTCAGCCCCAAGAGTGTCCAGCCTTATGTCTTCTGCCGCTGGGGCTGTAGATGTGGTCAATCCTGGTTGCATGCCAGTCCCTGAACGCATTTTGGAAGAATTTCTCTCTGTTTTGCCCTGCTTGTTTCTTCTTTGTGTTGGAAATGTATCCTCAGAATGGGTCTGAGCTGATTTTCCCTGCTGTTTTTAGGCTGCTTTACACACACTTGATGCACTTACACAGAGATATCAAGACTTAGCTTTTAAGATGCTTACTAGTCGGATAGATACTTGTGCGATGAACAGGGTCTGGTGAGTCCAGTTGATTGAGCAAGGAGTAGGTCGTGTCCATTCCATATTCGGTTTTCGGAAGGGTATCTGTGCTCATTTCAAACTTGAGTTTTATGCGTCACCCCACCTCACCTTTCCCCTGAAGCAGGCCTAAGTGTGTTTTCTAAAAGCGTGACTCTGTTCTCTTTGGGGATTCAGTTCATGGGGAGCGATTTTTACATTCCCTCGATAAGTGATATCATAAGTTTCTGTCTTTGTGGGACTTATTTCACTGAGGATGATCGTACCTAAATCCACTCAGGATGCTGCTACCAGCCTCATGACGTGGATTTCATGGCTGAGTGACACTCCATTGGACCTACGTAGCACCACTTGTCCACTTGTCCACTTGTCTTTGTCCACTTGTCCACTTGTCTTTGTCCACTTGGCTCTTTCCTGGGATATGAAACGTGTACCGGAGTCGAGGTTCTTGTCAAGACAGCAGCCCTCAACTTTGGGGTCCCTGTGTCTGCTTCATTTTTTCATTTTCCCAAGGTCAACGCCCATGTGTGGAAGTGCCCTATGCTCTGTGGTTCTGTGTTTTACATGTTTTGGGAAAGAGGATACACTTGTGAAGATTGGCTGTTGGCCATTGACATCCCGCCCATCAGCTTAACAAGGCTCCCTTGACTCCGTGGCCTGCCCTGCCTTACTGGTTTTTAGACTTTTTTCGCCTGGCCCTTTTGCCCCCGGGGGGGGGGGGAGCGAGAGATTTCTTTGTAGTGCTGATTTGCTCTCCCAGGTTGCTTGGTTGGCCAAAAAGGGCGTATGCGTTTTTTCCTGAATATATTCAGGAAAAAACGCATACGCCCTTTTTGGCCAACCGCATCATTGTCCACGTTCTGGCGCTTTTCATGTGCTATCGGGGCCATTCCGATGTACCCGTTGACATCCGTTTCCTGCAGTTCTGCCTTGCGTTCAACGCCTCTTCGTAGCCTGACCTCAATATATTTGGGGGCGATAGTTATCGTTTAGAACTCTGCAGGTTTGGGAAGTGCAGTGCCCCTGAGCTCCATTTCCCAAGTCGCTTTTTTGTGAGTGGGACGCAACACGGCTGGATGGCTTCACGCCCTATTGTCGATCCGGGGTGGCAGCCTGAGCCTTTGGTGAATTCTTCTTCGCGATGGGAAATGAGAGTGACATGTGCCCGACCAAACCCCTCCAGCGAGTCTCTCATTGGTTCCCCCTCTTGCAGTTCATCCTGCGGACAAATTGCAGACGGTACGAAAGAGGCATGGAAAGGCGCTGAGTCTCCAAGTGGGGAGATTGTTAGTAAGGGGGCCTGAATGGAGAACACGAGCACCAGGAGATGAAAAGTGAGGTGAGTTTCAGAAAGCTTTCCCGATCCCACGGTGTAGCGTCCGCTGGGTTTCCAATGAGTGCTTTCGCTGTCGGAAGATTGCGTTGAACCTGGAGAGTTGGGACCCATGGAATGGGGAGCACGCAGGATTCCTTTCAAGGGTCTGCATTTGCTTTCCCAACCTCACCAATCGTCTCAGCCCCAAGAGTGTCCAGCCTTATGTCTTCTGCCGCTGGGGTTGTAGATGTGGTCAATGCTGGTTGCATGCCAGTCCCTGAACGCATTTTGGAAGAATTTCTCTCTGTTTTGCCCTGCTTGTTTCTTCTTTGTGTTGGAAATGTATCCTCAGAATGGGTCTGAGCTGATTTTCCCTGCTGTTTTTAGGCCGCTTTACACACACTTGATGCACTTACACAGAGATATCAAGACTTAGCTTTTAAGATGCTTACTAGTCGGATAGATACTTGTGCGATGAACAGGGTCTGGTGAGTCCAGTTGATTGAGCAAGGAGTAGGTCGTGTCCATTCCATATTCGGTTTTCGGAAGGGTATCTGTGCTCATTTCAAACTCGAGTTTTATGCGTCACCCCACCTCACCTTTCCCCTGAAGCAGGCCTAAGTGTGTTTTCTAAAAGGGTGACTCTGTTCTGTTTGGGGATTCAGTTCATGGGGAGCGATTTTTACATTCCCTCGATAAGTGATATCATAAGTTTCTGTCTTTGTGGGACTTACTTCACTGAGGATGATCGTACCTAAATCCACTCAGGATGCTGCTACCAGCCTCATGACGTGGATTTCATGGCTGAGTGACACTCCATTGGACCTACGTAGCACCACTTGTCCACTTGTCCACTTGTCTTTGTCCACTTGTCCACTTGTCTTTGTCCACTTGTCTCTTTCCTGGGATATGAAACGTGTACCGGAGTCGAGGTTCTTGTCAAGACAGCAGCCCTCAACTTTGGGGTCCCTGTGTCTGGTTGATTTTTTCATTTTCCGAAGGTCAACGCCCATGTGTGGAAGTGCCCTATGCTCTGTGGTTCTGTGTTTTCCATGTTTTGGGAAAGAGGATACACTTGTGAAGATTGGCTGTTGGCCATTGACATCCCGCCCATCAGCTTAACAAGGCTCCGTTGACTCCGTGGCCTGCCCTGCCTTTCTGGTTTTTAGACTTTTTTCGCCTGGCCCTTTTGCCCCGGGGGGGGGGAGAGATTTCTTTGTAGTGCTGATTTGCTCTCCCAGGTTGCTTGGTTGGCCAAAAAGGGCGTATGCCTTTTTTCCTGAATATATTCAGTAAAAAAGGCATACGCCCTTTTTGGCCAACCGCATCATTGTCCACGTTCTGGCGCTTTTCATGTGCTATCGGGGCCATTCCGATGTACCCGTTGACATCCGTTTCCTGCAGTTCTGCCTTGGTGTTCAACGCCTCTTCGTAGCCTGACCTCAATATATTTGGGGGCGATAGTTATCGTTTAGAACTCTGCAGGTTTGGGAAGTGCAGTGCCCCTGAGCTCCATTTCCCCAGTCGCTTTTTTGTGAGTGGGACGCAACACGGCTGGATGGCTTCACGCCCTATTGTCGATCCGGGGTGGCAGGCTGAGCCTTTGGTGAATTCTTCTTCGCGATGGGAAATGAGAGTGACATGTACCCGACCAAACCCCTCCAGCGAGTCTCTCATTGGTTCCCCCTCTTGCAGTTCATCCTGCGGACAAATTGCAGACGGTACGAAAGAGGCATGGAAAGGCGCTGAGTCTCCAAGTGGGGAGATTGTTAGTAAGGGGGCCTGAATGTAGAACACGAGCACCAGGAGATGAAAAGTGAGGTGAGTTTCAGAAAGCTTTCCCGATCCCACGGTGTAGCGTCCGCTGGGTTTCCAATGAGTGCTTTCGCTGTCGGAAGATTGCGTTGAACCTGGAGAGTTGGGACCCATGGAATGGGGAGCACGCAGGATTCCTTTCAAGGGTCTGCATTTGCTTTCCCAACCTCACCAATCGTCTCAGCCCCAAGAGTGTCCAGCCTTATGTCTTCTGCCGCTGGGGTTGTAGATGTGGTCAATGCTGGTTGCATGCCAGTCCCTGAACGCATTTTGGAAGAATTTCTCTCTGTTTTGCCCTGCTTGTTTCTTCTTTGTGTTGGAAATGTATCCTCAGAATGGGTCTGAGCTGATTTTCCCTGCTGTTTTTAGGCCGCTTTACACACACTTGATGCACTTACACAGAGATATCAAGACTTAGCTTTTAAGATGCTTACTAGTGGGATAGATACTTGTGCGATGAACAGGGTCTGGTGAGTCCAGTTTATTGAGCAAGGAGGAGGTCGTGTCCATTCCATATTCGGTTTTCGGAAGGGTATTTGTGCTCATTTCAAACTCGAGTTTTATGCGTCACCCCACCTCACCTTTCCCCTGAAGCAGGCCTAAGTGTGTTTTCTAAAAGCGTGACTCTGTTCTGTTTGGGGATTCAGTTCATGGGGAGCGATTTTTACATTCCCTCGATAAGTGATATCATAAGTTTCTGTCTTTGTGGGACTTATTTCACTGAGGATGATCGTACCTAAATCCACTCAGGATGCTGCTACCAGCCTCATGACCTGGATTTCATGGCTGAGTGACACTCCATTGGACCTACGTAGCACCACTTGTCCACTTGTCCACTTGTCTTTGTCCACTTGTCCACTTGTCTTTGTCCACTTGGCTCTTTCCTGCGACATGAAACGTGTACCGGAGTCGAGGTTCTTGTCAAGACAGCAGCCCTCAACTTTGGGGTCCCTGTGTCTGGTTGATTTTTTCATTTTCCCAAGGTCAACGCCCATGTGTGGAAGTGCCCTATGCTCTGTGGTTCTGTGTTTTACATGTTTTGGGAAAGAGGATACACTTGTGAAGATTGGCTGTTGGCCATTGACATCCCGCCCATCAGCTTAAAAAGGCTCCCTTGACTCCGTGGCCTGCCCTGCCTTTCAGGTTTTTAGACTTTTTTCGCCTGGCCCTTTTGCCCCGGGGGGGGGGGGAGCGAGAGATTTCTTTGTAGTGCTGATTTGCTCTCCCAGGTTGCTTGGTTGGCCAAAAAGGGCGTATGCGTTTTTTCCTGAATATATTCAGGAAAAAACGCATACGCCCTTTTTGGCCAACCGCATCATTGTCCACGTTCTGGCGCTTTTCATGTGCTATCGGGGCCATTCCGATGTACCCGTTGACATCCGTTTCCTGCAGTTCTGCCTTGCGTTCAACGCCTCTTCGTAGCCTGACCTCAATATATTTTGGGGCGATAGTTATCGTTTAGAACTCTGCAGGTTTGGGAAGTGCAGTGCCCCTGAGCTCCATTTCCCAAGTCGCTTTTTTGTGAGTGGGACGCAACACGGCTGGATGGCTTCACGCCCTATTGTCGATCCGGGGTGGCAGGCTGAGCCTTTGGTGAATTCTTCTTCGCGATGGGAAATGAGAGTGACATGTGCCCGACCAAACCCCTCCAGCGAGTCTCTCATTGGTTCCCCCTCTTGCAGTTCATCCTGCGGACAAATTGCAGACGGTACGAAAGAGGCATGGAAAGGCGCTGAGTCTCCAAGTGGGGAGATTGTTAGTAAGGGGGCCTGAATGGAGAACACGAGCACCAGGAGATGAAAAGTGAGGTGAGTTTCAGAAAGCTTTCCCGATCCCACGGTGTAGCGTCCGCTGGGTTTCCAATGAGTGCTTTCGCTGTCGGAAGATTGCGTTGAACCTGGAGAGTTGGGACCCATGGAATGGGGAGCACGCAGGATTCCTTTCAAGGGTCTGCATTTGCTTTCCCAACCTCACCAATCGTCTCAGCCCCAAGAGTGTCCAGCCTTATGTCTTCTGCCGCTGGGGCTGTAGATGTGGTCAATCCTGGTTGCATGCCAGTCCCTGAACGCATTTTGGAAGAATTTCTCTCTGTTTTGCCCTGCTTGTTTCTTCTTTGTGTTGGAAATGTATCCTCAGAATGGGTCTGAGCTGATTTTCCCTGCTGTTTTTAGGCCGCTTTACACACACTTGATGCACTTACACAGAGATATCAAAACTTAGCTTTTAAGATGCTTACTAGTGGGATAGATACTTGTGCGATGAACAGGGTCTGGTGAGTCCAGTTGATTGAGCAAGGAGTAGGTCGTGTCCATTCCATATTCGGTTTTCGGAAGGGTATCTGTGCTCATTTCAAACTCGAGTTTTATGCGTCACCCCACCTCACCTTTCCCCTGAAGCAGGCCTAAGTGTGTTTTCTAAAAGGGTGACTCTGTTCTGTTTGGGGATTCAGTTCATGGGGAGCGATTTTTACATTCCCTCGATAAGTGATATCATAAGTTTCTGTCTTTGTGGGACTTACTTCACTGAGGATGATCGTACCTAAATCCACTCAGGATGCTGCTACCAGCCTCATGACGTGGATTTCATGGCTGAGTGACACTCCATTGGACCTACGTAGCACCACTTGTCCACTTGTCCACTTGTCTTTGTCCACTTGTCCACTTGTCTTTGTCCACTTGGCTCTTTCCTGGGATATGAAACGTGTACCGGAGTCGAGGTTCTTGTCAAGACAGCAGCCCTCAACTTTGGGGTCCCTGTGTCTGGTTGATTTTTTCATTTTCCCAAGGTCAACGCCCATGTGTGGAAGTGCCCTATGCTCTGTGGTTCTGTGTTTTACATGTTTTGGGAAAGAGGATACACTTGTGAAGATTGGCTGTTGGCCATTGACATCCCGCCCATCAGCTTAACAAGGCTCCCTTGATTCCATGGCCTGCCCTGCCTTTCAGGTTTTTAGACTTTTTTCGCCTGGCCCTTTTGCCCCGGGGGGGGGGGAGCGAGAGATTTTTTTGTAGTGCTGATTTGCTCTCCCAGGTTGCTTGGTTGGCTAAAAAGGGCGTATGCGTTTTTTCCTGAATATATTCAGGAAAAAACGCATACGCCCTTTTTGGCCAACCGCATCATTGTCCACGTTCTGGCGCTTTTCATGTGCTATCGGGGCCATTCCGATGTACCCGTTGACATCCGTTTCCTGCAGTTCTGCCTTGCGTTCAACGCCTCTTCGTAGCCTGACCTCAATATATTTGGGGGCGATAGTTATCGTTTAGAACTCTGCAGGTTTGGGAAGTGCAGTGCCCCTGAGCTCCATTTCCCAAGTCGCTTTTTTGTGAGTGGGACGCAACACGGCTGGATGGCTTCACGCCCTATTGTCGATCCGGGGTGGCAGGCTGAGCCTTTGGTGAATTCTTCTTCGCGATGGGAAATGAGAGTGACATGTGCCCGACCAAACCCCTCCAGCGAGTCTCTCATTGGTTCCCCCTCTTGCAGTTCATCCTGCGGACAAATTGCAGACGGTACGAAAGAGGCATGGAAAGGCGCTGAGTCTCCAAGTGGGGAGATTGTTAGTAAGGGGGCCTGAATGGAGAACACGAGCACCAGGAGATGAAAAGTGAGGTGAGTTTCAGAAAGCTTTCCCGATCCCACGGTGTAGCGTCCGCTGGGTTTCCAATGAGTGCTTTCGCTGTCGGAAGATTGCGTTGAACCTGGAGAGTTGGGACCCATGGAATGGGGAGCACGCAGGATTCCTTTCAAGGGTCTGCATTTGCTTTCCCAACCTCACCAATCGTCTCAGCCCCAAGAGTGTCCAGCCTTATGTCTTCTGCTGCTGGGGCTGTAGATGTGGTCAATGCTGGTTGCATGCCAGTCCCTGAACGCATTTTGGAAGAATTTCTCTCTGTTTTGCCCTGCTTGTTTCTTCTTTGTGTTGGAAATGTATCCTCAGAATGGGTCTGAGCTGATTTTCCCTGCTGTTTTTAGGCCGCTTTACACACACTTGATGCACTTACACAGAGATATCAAGACTTAGCTTTTAAGATGCTTACTAGTCGGATAGATACTTGTGCGATGAACAGGGTCTGGTGAGTCCAGTTGATTGAGCAAGGAGTAGGTCGTGTCCATTCCATATTGGGTTTTCGGAAGGGTATCTGTGCTCATTTCAAACTCGAGTTTTATGCGTCACCCCACCTCACCTTTCCCCTGAAGCAGGCCTAAGTGTGTTTTCTAAAAGCGTGACTCTGTTCGGTTTGGGGATTCAGTTCATGGGGAGCGATTTTTACATTCCCTCGATAAATGATATCATAAGGTTCTGTCTTTGTGGGACTTATTTCACTGAGGATGATCGTACCTAAATCCACTCAGGATGCTGCTACCAGCCTCATGACGTGGATTTCATGGCTGAGTGACACTCCATTGGACCTACGTAGCACCACTTGTCCACTTGTCCACTTGTCTTTGTCCACTTGTCCACTTGTCTTTGTCCACTTGGCTCTTTCCTGGGATATGAAACGTGTACCGGAGTCGAGGTTCTTGTCAAGACAGCAGCCCTCAACTTTGGGGTCCCTGTGTCTGGTTGATTTTTTCATTTTCCCAAGGTCAACGCCCATGTGTGGAAGTGCCCTATGCTCTGTGGTTCTGTGTTTTACATGTTTTGGGAAAGAGGATACACTTGTGAAGATTGGCTGTTGGCCATTGACATCCCGCCCATCAGCTTAACAAGGCTCCCTTGACTCCGTGGCCTGCCCTGCCTTTCTGGTTTTTAGACTTTTTTCGCCTGGCCCTTTTGCCCCGGGGGGGGGGGGGGGTGAGATTTCTTTGTAGTGCTGATTTGCTCTCCCAGGTTGCTTGGTTGGCCAAAAAGGGCGTATGCGTTTTTTCCTGAATATATTCAGGAAAAAACGCATACGCCCTTTTTGGCCAACCGCATCATTGTCCACGTTCTGGCGCTTTTCATGTGCTATCGGGGCCATTCCGATGTACCCGTTGACATCCGTTTCCTGCAGTTCTGCCTTGGTGTTCAACGCCTCTTCGTAGCCTGACCTCAATATATTTTGGGGCGATAGTTATCGTTTAGAACTCTGCAGGTTTGGGAAGTGCAGTGCCCCTGAGCTCCATTTCCCAAGTCGCTTTTTTGTGAGTGGGACGCAACACGGCTGGATGGCTTCACGCCCTATTGTCGATCCGGGGTGGCAGGCTGAGCCTTTGGTGAATTCTTCTTCGCGTTGGGAAATGAGAGTGACATGTGCCCGACCAAACCCCTCCAGCGAGTCTCTCATTGGTTTCCCCTCTTGCAGTTCATCCTGCGGACAAATTGCAGACGGTACGAAAGAGGCATGGAAAGGCGCTGAGTCTCCAAGTGGGGAGATTGTTAGTAAGGGGGCCTGAATGGAGAACACGAGCACCAGGAGATGAAAAGTGAGGTGAGTTTCAGAAAGCTTTCCCGATCCCACAGTGTAGCGTCCGCTGGGTTTCCAATGAGTGCTTTCGCTGTCGGAAGATTGCGTTGAACCTGGAGAGTTGGGACCCATGGAATGGGGAGCACGCAGGATTCCTTTCAAGGGTCTGCATTTGCTTTCCCAACCTCACCAATCGTCTCAGCCCCAAGAGTGTCCAGCCTTATGTCTTCTGCCGCTGGGGCTGTAGATGTGGTCAATCCTGGTTGCATGCCAGTCCCTGAACGCATTTTGGAAGAATTTCTCTCTGTTTTGCCCTGCTTTTTTCTTCTTTGTGTTGGAAATGTATCCTCAGAATGGGTCTGAGCTGATTTTCCCTGCTGTTTTTAGGCCGCTTTACACACACTTGATGCACTTACACAGAGATATCAAGACTTAGCTTTTAAGATGCTTACTAGTGGGATAGATACTTGTGCGATGAACAGGGTCTGGTGAGTCCAGTTGATTGAGCAAGGAGTAGGTCGTGTCCATTCCATATTCGGTTTTCGGAAGGGTATCTGTGCTCATTTCAAACTCGAGTTTTATGCGTCACCCCACCTCACCTTTCCCCTGAAGCAGGCCTAAGTGTGTTTTCTAAAAGGGTGACTCTGTTCTGTTTGGGGATTCAGTTCATGGGGAGCGATTTTTACATTCCCTCGATAAGTGATATCATAAGTTTCTGTCTTTGTGGGACTTACTTCACTGAGGATGATCGTACCTAAATCCACTCAGGATGCTGCTACCAGCCTCATGACGTGGATTTCATGGCTGAGTGACACTCCATTGGACCTACGTAGCACCACTTGTCCACTTGTCCACTTGTCTTTGTCCACTTGTCCACTTGTCTTTGTCCACTTGGCTCTTTCCTGGGATATGAAACGTGTACCGGAGTCGAGGTTCTTGTCAAGACAGCAGCCCTCAACTTTGGGGTCCCTGTGTCTGGTTGATTTTTTCATTTTCCCAAGGTCAACGCCCATGTGTGGAAGTGCCCTATGCTCTGTGGTTCTGTGTTTTACATGTTTTGGGAAAGAGGATACACTTGTGAAGATTGGCTGTTGGCCATTGACATCCCGCCCATCAGCTTAACAAGGCTCCCTTGACTCCGTGGCCTGCCCTGCCTTTCTGGTTTTTAGACTTTTTTCGCCTGGCCCTTTTGCCCCGGGGGGGGGGGTGAGATTTCTTTGTAGTGCTGATTTGCTCTCCCAGGTTGCTTGGTTGGCCAAAAAGGGCGTATGCGTTTTTTCCTGAATATATTCAGGAAAAAACGCATACGCCCTTTTTGGCCAACCGCATCATTGTCCACGTTCTGGCGCTTTTCATGTGCTATCGGGGCCATTCCGATGTACCCGTTGACATCCGTTTCCTGCAGTTCTGCCTTGCGTTCAACGCCTCTTCGTAGCCTGACCTCAATATATTTGGGGGCGATAGTTATCGTTTAGAACTCTGCAGGTTTGGGAAGTGCAGTGCCCCTGAGCTCCATTTCCCAAGTCGCTTTTTTGTGAGTGGGACGCAACACGGCTGGATGGCTTCACGCCCTATTGTCGATCCGGGGTGGCAGCCTGAGCCTTTGGTGAATTCTTCTTCGCGATGGGAAATGAGAGTGACATGTGCCCGACCAAACCCCTCCAGCGAGTCTCTCATTGGTTCCCCCTCTTGCAGTTCATCCTGCGGACAAATTGCAGACGGTACGAAAGAGGCATGGAAAGGCGCTGAGTCTCCAAGTGGGGAGATTGTTAGTAAGGGGGCCTGAATGGAGAACACGAGCACCAGGAGATGAAAAGTGAGGTGAGTTTCAGAAAGCTTTCCCGATCCCACGGTGTAGCATCCGCTGGGTTTCCAATGAGTGCTTTCGCTGTCGGAAGATTGCGTTGAACCTGGAGAGTTGGGACCCATGGAATGGGGAGCATGCAGGATTCCTTTCAAGGGTCTGCATTTGCTTTCCCAACCTCACCAATCGTCTCAGCCCCAAGAGTGTCCAGCCTTATGTCTTCTGCCGCTGGGGTTGTAGATGTGGTCAATGCTGGTTGCATGCCAGTCCCTGAACGCATTTTGGAAGAATTTCTCTCTGTTTTGCCCTGCTTGTTTCTTCTTTGTGTTGGAAATGTATCCTCAGAATGGGTCTGAGCTGATTTTCCCTGCTGTTTTTAGGCTGCTTTACACACACTTGATGCACTTACACAGAGATATCAAGACTTAGCTTTTAAGATGCTTACTAGTCGGATAGATACTTGTGCGATGAACAGGGTCTGGTGAGTCCAGTTGATTGAGCAAGGAGTAGGTCGTGTCCATTCCATATTCGGTTTTCGGAAGGGTATCTGTGCTCATTTCAAACTCGAGTTTTATGCGTCACCCCACCTCACCTTTCCCCTGAAGCAGGCCTAAGTGTGTTTTCTAAAAGCGTGACTCTGTTCTCTTTGGGGATTCAGTTCATGGGGAGCGATTTTTACATTCCCTCGATAAGTGATATCATAAGTTTCTGTCTTTGTGGGACTTATTTCACTGAGGATGATCGTACCTAAATCCACTCAGTATGCTGCTACCAGCCTCATGACGTGGATTTCATGGCTGAGTGACACTCCATTGGACCTACGTAGCACCACTTGTCCACTTGTCCACTTGTCTTTGTCCACTTGTCCACTTGTCTTTGTCCACTTGGCTCTTTCCTGGGATATGAAACGTGTACCGGAGTCGAGGTTCTTGTCAAGACAGCAGCCCTCAACTTTGGGGTCCCTGTGTCTGGTTGATTTTTTCATTTTCCCAAGGTCAACGCCCATGTGTGGAAGTGCGCTATGCTCTGTGGTTCTGTGTTTTACATGTTTTGGGAAAGAGGATACACTTGTGAAGATTGGCTGTTGGCCATTGACATCCCGCCCATCAGCTTAACAAGGCTCCCTTGACTCCGTGGCCTGCCCTGCCTTTCAGGTTTTTAGACTTTTTTCGCCTGGCCCTTTTGCCCCCGGGGGGGGGGAGCGAGAGATTTCTTTGTAGTGCTGATTTGCTCTCCCAGGTTGCTTGGTTGGCCAAAAAGGGCGTATGCGTTTTTTCCTGAATATATTCAGGAAAAAACGCATACGCCCTTTTTGGCCAACCGCATCATTGTCCACGTTCTGGCGCTTTTCATGTGCTATCGGGGCCATTCCGATGTACCCGTTGACATCCGTTTCCTGCAGTTCTGCCTTGCGTTCAACGCCTCTTCGTAGCCTGACCTCAATATATTTGGGGGCGATAGTTATCGTTTAGAACTCTGCAGGTTTGGGAAGTGCAGTGCCCCTGAGCTCCATTTCCCAAGTCGCTTTTTTGTGAGTGGGACGCAACACGGCTGGATGGCTTCACGCCCTATTGTCGATCCGGGGTGGCAGGCTGAGCCTTTGGTGAATTCTTCTTCGCGATGGGAAATGAGAGTGACATGTGCCCGACCAAACCCCTCCAGCGAGTCTCTCATTGGTTCCCCCTCTTGCAGTTCATCCTGCGGACAAATTGCAGACGGTACGAAAGAGGCATGGAAAGGCGCTGAGTCTCCAAGTGGGGAGATTGTTAGTAAGGGGGCCTGAATGGAGAACACGAGCACCAGGAGATGAAAAGTGAGGTGAGTTTCAGAAAGCTTTCCCGATCCCACGGTGTAGCATCCGCTGGGTTTCCAATGAGTGCTTTCGCTGTCGGAAGATTGCGTTGAACCTGGAGAGTTGGGACCCATGGAATGGGGAGCACGCAGGATTCCTTTCAAGGGTCTGCATTTGCTTTCCCAACCTCACCAATCGTCTCAGCCCCAAGAGTGTCCAGCCTTATGTCTTCTGCCGCTGGGGTTGTAGATGTGGTCAATGCTGGTTGCATGCCAGTCCCTGAACGCATTTTGGAAGAATTTCTCTCTGTTTTGCCCTGCTTGTTTCTTCTTTGTGTTGGAAATGTATCCTCAGAATGGGTCTGAGCTGATTTTCCCTGCTGTTTTTAGGCCGCTTTACACACACTTGATGCACTTACACAGAGATATCAAGACTTAGCTTTTAAGATGCTTACTAGTCGGATAGATACTTGTGCGATGAACAGGGTCTGGTGAGTCCAGTTGATTGAGCAAGGAGTAGGTCGTGTCCATTCCATATTCGGTTTTCGGAAGGGTATCTGTGCTCATTTCAAACTCGAGTTTTATGCGTCACCCCACCTCACCTTTCCCCTGAAGCAGGCCTAAGTGTGTTTTCTAAAAGCGTGACTCTGTTCTGTTTGGGGATTCAGTTCATGGGGAGCGATTTTTACATTCCCTCGATAAGTGATATCATAAGTTTCTGTCTTTGTGGGACTTATTTCACTGAGGATGATCGTACCTAAATCCACTCAGTATGCTGCTACCAGCCTCATGACGTGGATTTCATGGCTGAGTGACACTCCATTGGACCTACGTAGCACCACTTGTCCACTTGTCCACTTGTCTTTGTCCACTTGTCCACTTGTCTTTGTCCACTTGGCTCTTTCCTGGGATATGAAACGTGTACCGGAGTCGAGGTTCTTGTCAAGACAGCAGCCCTCAACTTTGGGGTCCCTGTGTCTGGTTGATTTTTTCATTTTCCCAAGGTCAACGCCCATGTGTGGAAGTGCCCTATGCTCTGTGGTTCTGTGTTTTACATGTTTTGGGAAAGAGGATACACTTGTGAAGATTGGCTGTTGGCCATTGACATCCCGCCCATCAGCTTAACAAGGCTCCCTTGACTCCGTGGCCTGCCCTGCCTTTCAGGTTTTTAGACTTTTTTCGCCTGGCCCTTTTGCCCCGGGGGGGGGGAGAGATTTCTTTGTAGTGCTGATTTGCTCTCCCAGGTTGCTTGGTTGGCCAAAAAGGGCGTATGCGTTTTTTCCTGAATATATTCAGGAAAAAACGCATACGCCCTTTTTGGCCAACCGCATCATTGTCCACGTTCTGGCGCTTTTCATGTGCTATCGGGGCCATTCCGATGTACCCGTTGACATCCGTTTCCTGCAGTTCTGCCTTGCGTTCAACGCCTCTTCGTAGCCTGACCTCAATATATTTGGGGGCGATAGTTATCGTTTAGAACTCTGCAGGTTTGGGAAGTGCAGTGCCCCTGAGCTCCATTTCCCAAGTCGCTTTTTTGTGAGTGGGACGCAACACGGCTGGATGGCTTCACGCCCTATTGTCGATCCGGGGTGGCAGCCTGAGCCTTTGGTGAATTCTTCTTCGCGATGGGAAATGAGAGTGACATGTGCCCGACCAAACCCCTCCAGCGAGTCTCTCATTGGTTCCCCCTCTTGCAGTTCATCCTGCGGACAAATTGCAGACGGTACGAAAGAGGCATGGAAAGGCGCTGAGTCTCCAAGTGGGGAGATTGTTAGTAAGGGGGCCTGAATGGAGAACACGAGCACCAGGAGATGAAAAGTGAGGTGAGTTTCAGAAAGCTTTCCCGATCCCACGGTGTAGCATCCGCTGGGTTTCCAATGAGTGCTTTCGCTGTCGGAAGATTGCGTTGAACCTGGAGAGTTGGGACCCATGGAATGGGGAGCATGCAGGATTCCTTTCAAGGGTCTGCATTTGCTTTCCCAACCTCACCAATCGTCTCAGCCCCAAGAGTGTCCAGCCTTATGTCTTCTGCCGCTGGGGTTGTAGATGTGGTCAATGCTGGTTGCATGCCAGTCCCTGAACGCATTTTGGAAGAATTTCTCTCTGTTTTGCCCTGCTTGTTTCTTCTTTGTGTTGGAAATGTATCCTCAGAATGGGTCTGAGCTGATTTTCCCTGCTGTTTTTAGGCTGCTTTACACACACTTGATGCACTTACACAGAGATATCAAGACTTAGCTTTTAAGATGCTTCCTAGTCGGATAGATACTTGTGCGATGAACAGGGTCTGGTGAGTCCAGTTGATTGAGCAAGGAGTAGGTCGTGTCCATTCCATATTCGGTTTTCGGAAGGGTATCTGTGCTCATTTCAAACTCGAGTTTTATGCGTCACCCCACCTCACCTTTCCCCTGAAGCAGGCCTAAGTGTGTTTTCTAAAAGGGTGACTCTGTTCTGTTTGGGGATTCAGTTCATGGGGAGCGATTTTTACATTCCCTCGATAAGTGATATCATAAGTTTCTGTCTTTGTGGGACTTATTTCACTGAGGATGATCGTACCTAAATCCACTCAGTATGCTGCTACCAGCCTCATGACGTGGATTTCATGGCTGAGTGACACTCCATTGGACCTACGTAGCACCACTTGTCCACTTGTCCACTTGTCTTTGTCCACTTGTCCACTTGTCTTTGTCCACTTGGCTCTTTCCTGGGATATGAAACGTGTACCGGAGTCGAGGTTCTTGTCAAGACAGCAGCCCTCAACTTTGGGGTCCCTGTGTCTGGTTGATTTTTTCATTTTCCCAAGGTCAACGCCCATGTGTGGAAGTGCGCTATGCTCTGTGGTTCTGTGTTTTACATGTTTTGGGAAAGAGGATACACTTGTGAAGATTGGCTGTTGGCCATTGACATCCCGCCCATCAGCTTAACAAGGCTCCCTTGACTCCGTGGCCTGCCCTGCCTTTCAGGTTTTTAGACTTTTTTCGCCTGGCCCTTTTGCCCCCGGGGGGGGGGAGCGAGAGATTTCTTTGTAGTGCTGATTTGCTCTCCCAGGTTGCTTGGTTGGCCAAAAAGGGCGTATGCGTTTTTTCCTGAATATATTCAGGAAAAAACGCATACGCCCTTTTTGGCCAACCGCATCATTGTCCACGTTCTGGCGCTTTTCATGTGCTATCGGGGCCATTCCGATGTACCCGTTGACATCCGTTTCCTGCAGTTCTGCCTTGCGTTCAACGCCTCTTCGTAGCCTGACCTCAATATATTTGGGGGCGATAGTTATCGTTTAGAACTCTGCAGGTTTGGGAAGTGCAGTGCCCCTGAGCTCCATTTCCCAAGTCGCTTTTTTGTGAGTGGGACGCAACACGGCTGGATGGCTTCACGCCCTATTGTCGATCCGGGGTGGCAGGCTGAGCCTTTGGTGAATTCTTCTTCGCGATGGGAAATGAGAGTGACATGTGCCCGACCAAACCCCTCCAGCGAGTCTCTCATTGGTTCCCCCTCTTGCAGTTCATCCTGCGGACAAATTGCAGACGGTACGAAAGAGGCATGGAAAGGCGCTGAGTCTCCAAGTGGGGAGATTGTTAGTAAGGGGGCCTGAATGGAGAACACGAGCACCAGGAGATGAAAAGTGAGGTGAGTTTCAGAAAGCTTTCCCGATCCCACGGTGTAGCATCCGCTGGGTTTCCAATGAGTGCTTTCGCTGTCGGAAGATTGCGTTGAACCTGGAGAGTTGGGACCCATGGAATGGGGAGCACGCAGGATTCCTTTCAAGGGTCTGCATTTGCTTTCCCAACCTCACCAATCGTCTCAGCCCCAAGAGTGTCCAGCCTTATGTCTTCTGCCGCTGGGGTTGTAGATGTGGTCAATGCTGGTTGCATGCCAGTCCCTGAACGCATTTTGGAAGAATTTCTCTCTGTTTTGCCCTGCTTGTTTCTTCTTTGTGTTGGAAATGTATCCTCAGAATGGGTCTGAGCTGATTTTCCCTGCTGTTTTTAGGCCGCTTTACACACACTTGATGCACTTACACAGAGATATCAAGACTTAGCTTTTAAGATGCTTACTAGTCGGATAGATACTTGTGCGATGAACAGGGTCTGGTGAGTCCAGTTGATTGAGCAAGGAGTAGGTCGTGTCCATTCCATATTCGGTTTTCGGAAGGGTATCTGTGCTCATTTCAAACTCGAGTTTTATGCGTCACCCCACCTCACCTTTCCCCTGAAGCAGGCCTAAGTGTGTTTTCTAAAAGCGTGACTCTGTTCTGTTTGGGGATTCAGTTCATGGGGAGCGATTTTTACATTCCCTCGATAAGTGATATCATAAGTTTCTGTCTTTGTGGGACTTACTTCACTGAGGATGATCGTACCTAAATCCACTCAGGATGCTGCTACCAGCCTCATGACGTGGATTTCATGGCTGAGTGACACTCCATTGGACCTACGTAGCACCACTTGTCCACTTGTCCACTTGTCTTTGTCCACTTGTCCACTTGTCTTTGTCCACTTGGCTCTTTCCTGGGATATGAAACGTGTACCGGAGTCGAGGTTCTTGTCAAGACAGCAGCCCTCAACTTTGGGGTCCCTGTGTCTGGTTGATTTTTTCATTTTCCCAAGGTCAACGCCCATGTGTGGAAGTGCCCTATGCTCTGTGGTTCTGTGTTTTACATGTTTTGGGAAAGAGGATACACTTGTGAAGATTGGCTGTTGGCCATTGACATCCCGCCCATCAGCTTAACAAGGCTCCCTTGACTCCGTGGCCTGCCCTGCCTTTCAGGTTTTTAGACTTTTTTCGCCTGGCCCTTTTGCCCCGGGGGGGGGGGGGGAGATTTCTTTGTAGTGCTGATTTGCTCTCCCAGGTTGCTTGGTTGGCCAAAAAGGGCGTATGCGTTTTTTCCTGAATATATTCAGGAAAAAACGCATACGCCCTTTTTGGCCAACCGCATCATTGTCCACGTTCTGGCGCTTTTCATGTGCTATCGGGGCCATTCCGATGTACCCGTTGACATCCGTTTCCTGCAGTTCTGCCTTGCGTTCAACGCCTCTTCGTAGCCTGACCTCAATATATTTGGGGGCGATAGTTATCGTTTAGAACTCTGCAGGTTTGGGAAGTGCAGTGCCCCTGAGCTCCATTTCCCAAGTCGCTTTTTTGTGAGTGGGACGCAACACGGCTGGATGGCTTCACGCCCTATTGTCGATCCGGGGTGGCAGGCTGAGCCTTTGGTGAATTCTTCTTCGCGATGGGAAATGAGAGTGACATGTGCCCGACCAAACCCCTCCAGCGAGTCTCTCATTGGTTCCCCCTCTTGCAGTTCATCCTGCGGACAAATTGCAGACGGTACGAAAGAGGCATGGAAAGGCGCTGAGTCTCCAAGTGGGGAGATTGTTAGTAAGGGGGCCTGAATGGAGAACACGAGCACCAGGAGATGAAAAGTGAGGTGAGTTTCAGAAAGCTTTCCCGATCCCACGGTGTAGCATCCGCTGGGTTTCCAATGAGTGCTTTCGCTGTCGGAAGATTGCGTTGAACCTGGAGAGTTGGGACCCATGGAATGGGGAGCACGCAGGATTCCTTTCAAGGGTCTGCATTTGCTTTCCCAACCTCACCAATCGTCTCAGCCCCAAGAGTGTCCAGCCTTATGTCTTCTGCCGCTGGGGTTGTAGATGTGGTCAATGCTGGTTGCATGCCAGTCCCTGAACGCATTTTGGAAGAATTTCTCTCTGTTTTGCCCTGCTTGTTTCTTCTTTGTGTTGGAAATGTATCCTCAGAATGGGTCTGAGCTGATTTTCCCTGCTGTTTTTAGGCCGCTTTACACACACTTGATGCACTTACACAGAGATATCAAGACTTAGCTTTTAAGATGCTTACTAGTCGGATAGATACTTGTGCGATGAACAGGGTCTGGTGAGTCCAGTTGATTGAGCAAGGAGTAGGTCGTGTCCATTCCATATTCGGTTTTCGGAAGGGTATCTGTGCTCATTTCAAACTCGAGTTTTATGCGTCACCCCACCTCACCTTTCCCCTGAAGCAGGCCTAAGTGTGTTTTCTAAAAGGGTGACTCTGTTCTGTTTGGGGATTCAGTTCATGGGGAGCGATTTTTACATTCCCTCGATAAGTGATATCATAAGTTTCTGTCTTTGTGGGACTTACTTCACTGAGGATGATCGTACCTAAATCCACTCAGGATGCTGCTACCAGCCTCATGACGTGGATTTCATGGCTGAGTGACACTCCATTGGACCTACGTAGCACCACTTGTCCACTTGACTTTGTCCACTTGTCCACTTGTCTTTGTCCACTTGGCTCTTTCCTGGGATATGAAACGTGTACCGGAGTCGAGGTTCTTGTCAAGACAGCAGCCCTCAACTTTGGGGTCCCTGTGTCTGGTTGATTTTTTCATTTTCCCAAGGTCAACGCCCATGTGTGGAAGTGCCCTATGCTCTGTGGTTCTGTGTTTTACATGTTTTGGGAAAGAGGATACACTTGTGAAGATTGGCTGTTGGCCATTGACATCCCGCCCATCAGCTTAACAAGGCTCCCTTGACTCCGTGGCCTGCCCTGCCTTTCTGGTTTTTAGACTTTTTTCGCCTGGCCCTTTTGCCCCGGGGGGGGGGGGGAGAGATTTCTTTGTAGTGCTGATTTGCTCTCCCAGGTTGCTTGGTTGGCCAAAAAGGGCGTATGCGTTTTTTCCTGAATATATTCAGGAAAAAACGCATACGCCCTTTTTGGCCAACCGCATCATTGTCCACGTTCTGGCGCTTTTCATGTGCTATCGGGGCCATTCCGATGTACCCGTTGACATCCGTTTCCTGCAGTTCTGCCTTGCGTTCAACGCCTCTTCGTAGCCTGACCTCAATATATTTGGGGGCGATAGTTATCGTTTAGAACTCTGCAGGTTTGGGAAGTGCAGTGCCCCTGAGCTCCATTTCCCAAGTCGCTTTTTTGTGAGTGGGACGCAACACGGCTGGATGGCTTCACGCCCTATTGTCGATCCGGGGTGGCAGGCTGAGCCTTTGGTGAATTCTTCTTCGCGATGGGAAATGAGAGTGACATGTGCCCGACCAAACCCCTCCAGCGAGTCTCTCATTGGTTCCCCCTCTTGCAGTTCATCCTGCGGACAAATTGCAGACGGTACGAAAGAGGCATGGAAAGGCGCTGAGTCTCCAAGTGGGGAGATTGTTAGTAAGGGGGCCTGAATGGAGAACACGAGCACCAGGAGATGAAAAGTGAGGTGAGTTTCAGAAAGCTTTCCCGATCCCACGGTGTAGCGTCCGCTGGGTTTCCAATGAGTGCTTTCGCTGTCGGAAGATTGCGTTGAACCTGGAGAGTTGGGACCCATGGAATGGGGAGCATGCAGGATTCCTTTCAAGGGTCTGCATTTGCTTTCCCAACCTCACCAATCGTCTCAGCCCCAAGAGTGTCCAGCCTTATGTCTTCTGCCGCTGGGGCTGTAGATGTGGTCAATGCTGGTTGCATGCCAGTCCCTGAACGCATTTTGGAAGAATTTCTCTCTGTTTTGCCCTGCTTGTTTCTTCTTTGTGTTGGAAATGTATCCTCAGAATGGGTCTGAGCTGATTTTCCCTGCTGTTTTTAGGCTGCTTTACACACACTTGATGCACTTACACAGAGATATCAAGACTTAGCTTTTAAGATGCTTACTAGTCGGATAGATACTTGTGCGATGAACAGGGTCTGGTGAGTCCAGTTGATTGAGCAAGGAGTAGGTCGTGTCCATTCCATATTCGGTTTTCGGAAGGGTATCTGTGCTCATTTCAAACTCGAGTTTTATGCGTCACCCCACCTCACCTTTCCCCTGAAGCAGGCCTAAGTGTGTTTTCTAAAAGCGTGACTCTGTTCTGTTTGGGGATTCAGTTCATGGGGAGCGATTTTTACATTCCCTCGATAAGTGATATCATAAGTTTCTGTCTTTGTGGGACTTATTTCACTGAGGATGATCGTACCTAAATCCACTCAGTATGCTGCTACCAGCCTCATGACGTGGATTTCATGGCTGAGTGACACTCCATTGGACCTACGTAGCACCACTTGTCCACTTGTCCACTTGTCTTTGTCCACTTGTCCACTTGTCTTTGTCCACTTGGCTCTTTCCTGGGATATGAAACGTGTACCGGAGTCGAGGTTCTTGTCAAGACAGCAGCCCTCAACTTTGGGGTCCCTGTGTCTGGTTGATTTTTTCATTTTCCCAAGGTCAACGCCCATGTGTGGAAGTGCGCTTTGCTCTGTGGTTCTGTGTTTTACATGTTTTGGGAAAGAGGATACACTTGTGAAGATTGGCTGTTGGCCATTGACATCCCGCCCATCAGCTTAACAAGGCTCCCTTGACTCCGTGGCCTGCCCTGCCTTTCAGGTTTTTAGACTTTTTTCGCCTGGCCCTTTTGCCCCGGGGGGTGGGGGGAGCGAGAGATTTCTTTGTAGTGCTGATTTGCTCTCCCAGGTTGCTTGGTTGGCCAAAAAGGGCGTATGCGTTTTTTCCTGAATATATTCAGGAAAAAACGCATACGCCCTTTTTGGCCAACCGCATCATTGTCCACGTTCTGGCGCTTTTCATGTGCTATCGGGGCCATTCCGATGTACCCGTTGACATCCGTTTCCTGCAGTTCTGCCTTGCGTTCAACGCCTCTTCGTAGCCTGACCTCAATATATTTGGGGGCGATAGTTATCGTTTAGAACTCTGCAGGTTTGGGAAGTGCAGTGCCCCTGAGCTCCATTTCCCAAGTCGCTTTTTTGTGAGTGGGACGCAACACGGCTGGATGGCTTCACGCCCTATTGTCGATCCGGGGTGGCAGGCTGAGCCTTTGGTGAATTCTTCTTCGCGATGGGAAATGAGAGTGACATGTGCCCGACCAAACCCCTCCAGCGAGTCTCTCATTGGTTCCCCCTCTTGCAGTTCATCCTGCGGACAAATTGCAGACGGTACGAAAGAGGCATAGAAAGGCGCTGAGTCTCCAAGTGGGGAGATTGTTAGTAAGGGGGCCTGAATGGAGAACACGAGCACCAGGAGATGAAAAGTGAGGTGAGTTTCAGAAAGCTTTCCCGATCCCACGGTGTAGCATCCGCTGGGTTTCCAATGAGTGCTTTCGCTGTCGGAAGATTGCGTTGAACCTGGAGAGTTGGGACCCATGGAATGGGGAGCACGCAGGATTCCTTTCAAGGGTCTGCATTTGCTTTCCCAACCTCACCAATCGTCTCAGCCCCAAGAGTGTCCAGCCTTATGTCTTCTGCCGCTGGGGTTGTAGATGTGGTCAATGCTGGTTGCATGCCAGTCCCTGAACGCATTTTGGAAGAATTTCTCTCTGTTTTGCCCTGCTTGTTTCTTCTTTGTGTTGGAAATGTATCCTCAGAATGGGTCTGAGCTGATTTTCCCTGCTGTTTTTAGGCCGCTTTACACACACTTGATGCACTTACACAGAGATATCAAGACTTAGCTTTTAAGATGCTTACTAGTCGGATAGATACTTGTGCGATGAACAGGGTCTGGTGAGTCCAGTTGATTGAGCAAGGAGTAGGTCGTGTCCATTCCATATTCGGTTTTCGGAAGGGTATCTGTGCTCATTTCAAACTCGAGTTTTATGCGTCACCCCACCTCACCTTTCCCCTGAAGCAGGCCTAAGTGTGTTTTCTAAAAGGGTGACTCTGTTCTGTTTGGGGATTCAGTTCATGGGGAGCGATTTTTACATTCCCTCGATAAGTGATATCATAAGTTTCTGTCTTTGTGGGACTTACTTCACTGAGGATGATCGTACCTAAATCCACTCAGGATGCTGCTACCAGCCTCATGACGTGGATTTCATGGCTGAGTGACACTCCATTGGACCTACGTAGCACCACTTGTCCACTTGTCCACTTGTCTTTGTCCACTTGTCCACTTGTCTTTGTCCACTTGGCTCTTTCCTGGGATATGAAACGTGTACCGGAGTCGAGGTTCTTGTCAAGACAGCAGCCCTCAACTTTGGGGTCCCTGTGTCTGCTTGATTTTTTCATTTTCCCAAGGTCAACGCCCATGTGTGGAAGTGCCCTATGCTCTGTGGTTCTGTGTTTTACATGTTTTGGGAAAGAGGATACACTTGTGAAGATTGGCTGTTGGCCATTGACATCCCGCCCATCAGCTTAACAAGGCTCCGTTGACTCCGTGGCCTGCCCTGCCTTTCTGGTTTTTAGACTTTTTTCGCCTGGCCCTTTTGCCCCGGGGGGGGGGGAGAGATTTCTTTGTAGTGCTGATTTGCTCTCCCAGGTTGCTTGGTTGGCCAAAAAGGGCGTATGCGTTTTTTCCTGAATATATTCAGGAAAAAACGCATACGCCCTTTTTGGCCAACCGCATCATTGTCCACGTTCTGGCGCTTTTCATGTGCTATCGGGGCCATTCCGATGTACCCGTTGACATCCGTTTCCTGCAGTTCTGCCTTGCGTTCAACGCCTCTTCGTAGCCTGACCTCAATATATTTGGGGGCGATAGTTATCGTTTAGAACTCTGCAGGTTTGGGAAGTGCAGTGCCCCTGAGCTCCATTTCCCAAGTCGCTTTTTTGTGAGTGGGACGCAACACGGCTGGATGGCTTCACGCCCTATTGTCGATCCGGGGTGGCAGGCTGAGCCTTTGGTGAATTCTTCTTCGCGATGGGAAATGAGAGTGACATGTGCCCGACCAAACCCCTCCAGCGAGTCTCTCATTGGTTCCCCCTCTTGCAGTTCATCCTGCGGACAAATTGCAGACGGTACGAAAGAGGCATGGAAAGGCGCTGAGTCTCCAAGTGGGGAGATTGTTAGTAAGGGGGCCTGAATGGAGAACACGAGCACCAGGAGATGAAAAGTGAGGTGAGTTTCAGAAAGCTTTCCCGATCCCACGGTGTAGCGTCCGCTGGGTTTCCAATGAGTGCTTTCGCTGTCGGAAGATTGCGTTGAACCTGGAGAGTTGGGACCCATGGAATGGGGAGCATGCAGGATTCCTTTCAAGGGTCTGCATTTGCTTTCCCAACCTCACCAATCGTCTCAGCCCCAAGAGTGTCCAGCCTTATGTCTTCTGCCGCTGGGGCTGTAGATGTGGTCAATGCTGGTTGCATGCCAGTCCCTGAACGCATTTTGGAAGAATTTCTCTCTGTTTTGCCCTGCTTGTTTCTTCTTTGTGTTGGAAATGTATCCTCAGAATGGGTCTGAGCTGATTTTCCCTGCTGTTTTTAGGCTGCTTTACACACACTTGATGCACTTACACAGAGATATCAAGACTTAGCTTTTAAGATGCTTACTAGTCGGATAGATACTTGTGCGATGAACAGGGTCTGGTGAGTCCAGTTGATTGAGCAAGGAGTAGGTCGTGTCCATTCCATATTCGGTTTTCGGAAGGGTATCTGTGCTCATTTCAAACTCGAGTTTTATGCGTCACCCCACCTCACCTTTCCCCTGAAGCAGGCCTAAGTGTGTTTTCTAAAAGCGTGACTCTGTTCTGTTTGGGGATTCAGTTCATGGGGAGCGATTTTTACATTCCCTCGATAAGTGATATCATAAGTTTCTGTCTTTGTGGGACTTATTTCACTGAGGATGATCGTACCTAAATCCACTCAGTATGCTGCTACCAGCCTCATGACGTGGATTTCATGGCTGAGTGACACTCCATTGGACCTACGTAGCACCACTTGTCCACTTGTCCACTTGTCTTTGTCCACTTGTCCACTTGTCTTTGTCCACTTGGCTCTTTCCTGGGATATGAAACGTGTACCGGAGTCGAGGTTCTTGTCAAGACAGCAGCCCTCAACTTTGGGGTCCCTGTGTCTGCTTCATTTTTTCATTTTCCCAAGGTCAACCCCCATGTGTGGAAGTGCCCTATGCTCTGTGGTTCTGTGTTTTACATGTTTTGGGAAAGAGGATACACTTGTGAAGATTGGCTGTTGGCCATTGACATCCCGCCCATCAGCTTAACAAGGCTCCCTTGACTCCGTGGCCTGCCCTGCCTTTCTGGTTTTTAGACTTTTTTCGCCTGACCCTTTTGCCCCGGGGGGGGGCGGGGAGAGATTTCTTTGTAGTGCTGATTTGCTCTCCCAGGTTGTTTGGTTGGCCAAAAAGGGCGTATGCCATTTTTCCTGAATATATTCAGGTAAAAAGGCATACGCCCTTTTTGGCCAACCGCATCATTGTCCACGTTCTGGCGCTTTTCATGTGCTATCGGGGCCTTTCCGATGCACCCGTTGACATCCGTTTCCTGCAGTTCTGCCTTGCGTTCAACGCCTCTTCGTAGCCTGACCTCAATATATTTGGGGGCGATAGTTATCGTTTAGAACTCTGCAGGTTTGGGAAGTGCAGTGCCCCTGAGCTCCATTTCCCAAGTCGCTTTTTTGTGAGTGGGACGCAACACGGCTGGATGGCTTCACGCCCTATTGTCGATCCGGGGTGGCAGGCTGAGCCTTTGGTGAATTCTTCTTCGCGATGGGAAATGAGAGTGACATGTGCCCGACCAAACCCCTCCAGCGAGTCTCTCATTGGTTCCCCCTCTTGCAGTTCATCCTGCGGACAAATTGCAGACGGTACGAAAGAGGCATGGAAAGGCGCTGAGTCTCCAAGTGGGGAGATTGTTAGTAAGGGGGCCTGAATGGAGAACACGAGCACCAGGAGATGAAAAGTGAGGTGAGTTTCAGAAAGCTTTCCCGATCCCACGGTGTAGCGTCCGCTGGGTTTCCAATGAGTGCTTTCGCTGTCGGAAGATTGCGTTGAACCTGGAGAGTTGGGACCCATGGAATGGGGAGCATGCAGGATTCCTTTCAAGGGTCTGCATTTGCTTTCCCAACCTCACCAATCGTCTCAGCCCCAAGAGTGTCCAGCCTTATGTCTTCTGCCGCTGGGGCTGTAGATGTGGTCAATGCTGGTTGCATGCCAGTCCCTGAACGCATTTTGGAAGAATTTCTCTCTGTTTTGCCCTGCTTGTTTCTTCTTTGTGTTGGAAATGTATCCTCAGAATGGGTCTGAGCTGATTTTCCCTGCTGTTTTTAGGCTGCTTTACACACACTTGATGCACTTACACAGAGATATCAAGACTTAGCTTTTAAGATGCTTACTAGTCGGATAGATACTTGTGCGATGAACAGGGTCTGGTGAGTCCAGTTGATTGAGCAAGGAGTAGGTCGTGTCCATTCCATATTCGGTTTTCGGAAGGGTATCTGTGCTCATTTCAAACTCGAGTTTTATGCGTCACCCCACCTCACCTTTCCCCTGAAGCAGGCCTAAGTGTGTTTTCTAAAAGCGTGACTCTGTTCTGTTTGGGGATTCAGTTCATGGGGAGCGATTTTTACATTCCCTCGATAAGTGATATCATAAGTTTCTGTCTTTGTGGGACTTATTTCACTGAGGATGATCGTACCTAAATCCACTCAGTATGCTGCTACCAGCCTCATGACGTGGATTTCATGGCTGAGTGACACTCCATTGGACCTACGTAGCACCACTTGTCCACTTGTCCACTTGTCTTTGTCCACTTGTCCACTTGTCTTTGTCCACTTGGCTCTTTCCTGGGATATGAAACGTGTACCGGAGTCGAGGTTCTTGTCAAGACAGCAGCCCTCAACTTTGGGGTCCCTGTGTCTGCTTCATTTTTTCATTTTCCCAAGGTCAACCCCCATGTGTGGAAGTGCCCTATGCTCTGTGGTTCTGTGTTTTACATGTTTTGGGAAAGAGGATACACTTGTGAAGATTGGCTGTTGGCCATTGACATCCCGCCCATCAGCTTAACAAGGCTCCCTTGACTCCGTGGCCTGCCCTGCCTTTCTGGTTTTTAGACTTTTTTCGCCTGACCCTTTTGCCCCGGGGGGGGGGCGGGGAGAGATTTCTTTGTAGTGCTGATTTGCTCTCCCAGGTTGTTTGGTTGGCCAAAAAGGGCGTATGCCATTTTTCCTGAATATATTCAGGTAAAAAGGCATACGCCCTTTTTGGCCAACCGCATCATTGTCCACGTTCTGGCGCTTTTCATGTGCTATCGGGGCCTTTCCGATGCACCCGTTGACATCCGTTTCCTGCAGTTCTGCCTTGCGTTCAACGCCTCTTCGTAGCCTGACCTCAATATATTTGGGGGCGATAGTTATCGTTTAGAACTCTGCAGGTTTGGGAAGTGCAGTGCCCCTGAGCTCCATTTCCCAAGTCGCTTTTTTGTGAGTGGGACGCAACACGGCTGGATGGCTTCACGCCCTATTGTCGATCCGGGGTGGCAGGCTGAGCCTTTGGTGAATTCTTCTTCGCGATGGGAAATGAGAGTGACATGTGCCCGACCAAACCCCTCCAGCGAGTCTCTCATTGGTTCCCCCTCTTGCAGTTCATCCTGCGGACAAATTGCAGACGGTACGAAAGAGGCATGGAAAGGCGCTGAGTCTCCAAGTGGGGAGATTGTTAGTAAGGGGGCCTGAATGGAGAACACGAGCACCAGGAGATGAAAAGTGAGGTGAGTTTCAGAAAGCTTTCCCGATCCCACGGTGTAGCGTCCGCTGGGTTTCCAATGAGTGCTTTCGCTGTCGGAAGATTGCGTTGAACCTGGAGAGTTGGGACCCATGGAATGGGGAGCATGCAGGATTCCTTTCAAGGGTCTGCATTTGCTTTCCCAACCTCACCAATCGTCTCAGCCCCAAGAGTGTCCAGCCTTATGTCTTCTGCCGCTGGGGCTGTAGATGTGGTCAATGCTGGTTGCATGCCAGTCCCTGAACGCATTTTGGAAGAATTTCTCTCTGTTTTGCCCTGCTTGTTTCTTCTTTGTGTTGGAAATGTATCCTCAGAATGGGTCTGAGCTGATTTTCCCTGCTGTTTTTAGGCTGCTTTACACACACTTGATGCACTTACACAGAGATATCAAGACTTAGCTTTTAAGATGCTTACTAGTCGGATAGATACTTGTGCGATGAACAGGGTCTGGTGAGTCCAGTTGATTGAGCAAGGAGTAGGTCGTGTCCATTCCATATTCGGTTTTCGGAAGGGTATCTGTGCTCATTTCAAACTCGAGTTTTATGCGTCACCCCACCTCACCTTTCCCCTGAAGCAGGCCTAAGTGTGTTTTCTAAAAGCGTGACTCTGTTCTGTTTGGGGATTCAGTTCATGGGGAGCGATTTTTACATTCCCTCGATAAGTGATATCATAAGTTTCTGTCTTTGTGGGACTTATTTCACTGAGGATGATCGTACCTAAATCCACTCAGTATGCTGCTACCAGCCTCATGACGTGGATTTCATGGCTGAGTGACACTCCATTGGACCTACGTAGCACCACTTGTCCACTTGTCCACTTGTCTTTGTCCACTTGTCCACTTGTCTTTGTCCACTTGGCTCTTTCCTGGGATATGAAACGTGTACCGGAGTCGAGGTTCTTGTCAAGACAGCAGCCCTCAACTTTGGGGTCCCTGTGTCTGGTAGATTTTTTCATTTTCCCAAGGTCAACGCCCATGTGTGGAAGTGCCCTATGCTCTGTGGTTCTGTGTTTTACATGTTTTGGGAAAGAGGATACACTTGTGAAGATTGGCTGTTGGCCATTGACATCCCGCCCATCAGCTTAACAAGGCTCCGTTGACTCCGTGGCCTGCCCTGCCTTTCTGGTTTTTAGACTTTTTTCGCCTGGCCCTTTTGCCCCCGGGGGGGGGGAGAGATTTCTTTGTAGTGCTGATTTGCTCTCCCAGGTTGCTTGGTTGGCCAAAAAGGGCGTATGCGTTTTTTCCTGAATATATTCAGGAAAAAACGCATACGCCCTTTTTGGCCAACCGTATCATTGTCCACGTTCTGGCGCTTTTCATGTGCTATCGGGGCCATTCCGATGTACCCGTTGACATCCGTTTCCTGCAGTTCTGCCTTGCGTTCAACGCCTCTTCGTAGCCTGACCTCAATATATTTGGGGGCGATAGTTATCGTTTAGAACTCTGCAGGTTTGGGAAGTGCAGTGCCCCTGAGCTCCATTTCCCAAGTCGCTTTTTTGTGAGTGGGACGCAACACGGCTGGATGGCTTCACGCCCTATTGTCGATCCGGGGTGGCAGGCTGAGCCTTTGGTGAATTCTTCTTCGCGATGGGAAATGAGAGTGACATGTGCCCGACCAAACCCCTCCAGCGAGTCTCTCATTGGTTCCCCCTCTTGCAGTTCATCCTGCGGACAAATTGCAGACGGTACGAAAGAGGCATGGAAAGGCGCTGAGTCTCCAAGTGGGGAGATTGTTAGTAAGGGGTCCTGAATGGAGAACACGAGCACCAGGAGATGAAAAGTGAGGTGAGTTTCAGAAAGCTTTCCCGATCCCACGGTGTAGCGTCCGCTGGGTTTCCAATGAGTGCTTTCGCTGTCGGAAGATTGCGTTGAACCTGGAGAGTTGGGACCCATGGAATGGGGAGCATGCAGGATTCCTTTCAAGGGTCTGCATTTGCTTTCCCAACCTCACCAATCGTCTCAGCCCCAAGAGTGTCCAGCCTTATGTCTTCTGCCGCTGGGGCTGTAGATGTGGTCAATCCTGGTTGCATGCCAGTCCCTGAACGCATTTTGGAAGAATTTCTCTCTGTTTTGCCCTGCTTGTTTCTTCTTTGTGTTGGAAATGTATCCTCAGAATGGGTCTGAGCTGATTTTCCCTGCTGTTTTTAGGCTGCTTTACACACACTTGATGCACTTACACAGAGATATCAAGACTTAGCTTTTAAGATGCTTACTAGTCGGATAGATACTTGTGCGATGAACAGGGTCTGGTGAGTCCAGTTGATTGAGCAAGGAGTAGGTCGTGTCCATTCCATATTCGGTTTTCGGAAGGGTATCTGTGCTCATTTCAAACTCGAGTTTTATGCGTCACCCCACCTCACCTTTCCCCTGAAGCAGGCCTAAGTGTGTTTTCTAAAAGCGTGACTCTGTTCTGTTTGGGGATTCAGTTCATGGGGAGCGATTTTTACATTCCCTCGATAAGTGATATCATAAGTTTCTGTCTTTGTGGGACTTATTTCACTGAGGATGATCGTACCTAAATCCACTCAGTATGCTGCTACCAGCCTCATGACGTGGATTTCATGGCTGAGTGACACTCCATTGGACCTACGTAGCACCACTTGTCCACTTGTCCACTTGTCTTTGTCCACTTGTCCACTTGTCTTTGTCCACTTGGCTCTTTCCTGGGATATGAAACGTGTACCGGAGTCGAGGTTCTTGTCAAGACAGCAGCCCTCAACTTTGGGGTCCCTGTGTCTGGTTGATTTTTTCATTTTCCCAAGGTCAACCCCCATGTGTGGAAGTGCCCTATGCTCTGTGGTTCTGTGTTTTACATGTTTTGGGAAAGAGGATACACTTGTGAAGATTGGCTGTTGGCCATTGACATCCCGCCCATCAGCTTAACAAGGCTCCCTTGACTCCGTGGCCTGCCCTGCCTTTCTGGTTTTTAGACTTTTTTCGCCTGACCCTTTTGCCCCGTGGGGGGGCGGGGAGAGATTTCTTTGTAGTGCTGATTTGCTCTCCCAGGTTGTTTGGTTGGCCAAAAAGGGCGTATGCCATTTTTCCTGAATATATTCAGGTAAAAAGGCATACGCCCTTTTTGGCCAACCGCATCATTGTCCACGTTCTGGCGCTTTTCATGTGCTATCGGGGCCTTTCCGATGCACCCGTTGACATCCGTTTCCTGCAGTTCTGCCTTGCGTTCAACGCCTCTTCGTAGCCTGACCTCAATATATTTGGGGGCGATAGTTATCGTTTAGAACTCTGCAGGTTTGGGAAGTGCAGTGCCCCTGAGCTCCATTTCCCAAGTCGCTTTTTTGTGAGTGGGACGCAACACGGCTGGATGGCTTCACGCCCTATTGTCGATCCGGGGTGGCAGGCTGAGCCTTTGGTGAATTCTTCTTCGCGATGGGAAATGAGAGTGACATGTGCCCGACCAAACCCCTCCAGCGAGTCTCTCATTGGTTCCCCCTCTTGCAGTTCATCCTGCGGACAAATTGCAGACGGTACGAAAGAGGCATGGAAAGGCGCTGAGTCTCCAAGTGGGGAGATTGTTAGTAAGGGGGCCTGAATGGAGAACACGAGCACCAGGAGATGAAAAGTGAGGTGAGTTTCAGAAAGCTTTCCCGATCCCACGGTGTAGCGTCCGCTGGGTTTCCAATGAGTGCTTTCGCTGTCGGAAGATTGCGTTGAACCTGGAGAGTTGGGACCCATGGAATGGGGAGCACGCAGGATTCCTTTCAAGGGTCTGCATTTGCTTTCCCAACCTCACCAATCGTCTCAGCCCCAAGAGTGTCCAGCCTTATGTCTTCTGCCGCTGGGGCTGTAGATGTGGTCAATGCTGGTTGCATGCCAGTCCCTGAACGCATTTTGGAAGAATTTCTCTCTGTTTTGCCCTGCTTGTTTCTTCTTTGTGTTGGAAATGTATCCTCAGAATGGGTCTGAGCTGATTTTCCCTGCTGTTTTTAGGCCGCTTTACACACACTTGATGCACTTACACAGAGATATCAAGACGTAGCTTTTAAGATGCTTACTAGTCGGATAGATACTTGTGCGATGCACAGGGTCTGGTGAGTCCAGTTGATTGAGCAAGGAGTAGGTCGTGTCCATTCCATATTCGGTTTTCGGAAGGGTATCTGTGCTCATTTCAAACTCGAGTTTTATGCGTCACCCCACCTCACCTTTCCCCTGAAGCAGGCCTAAGTGTGTTTCCTAAAAGCGTGACTCTGTTCTGTTTGAGGATTCAGTTCATGGGGAGCGATTTTTACATTCCCTCGATAAGTGATATCATAAGTTTCTGTCTTTGTGGGACTTATTTCACTGAGGATGATCGTACCTAAATCCACTCAGGATGCTGCTACCAGCCTCATGACGTGGATTTCATGGCTGAGTGACACTCCATTGGACCTACGTAGCACCACTTGTCCACTTGACCACTTGTCTTTGTCCACTTGTCCACTTGTCTTTGTCCACTTGCCTCTTTCCTGGGATATGAAACGTGTACCGGAGTCGAGGTTCTTGTCAAGACAGCAGCCCTCAACTTTGGGGTCCCTGTGTCTGGTTGATTTTTTCATTTTCCCAAGGTCAACGCCCATGTGTGGAAGTGCCCTATGCTCTGTGCTTCTGTGTTTTCCATGTTTTGGGAAAGAGGATACACTTGTGAAGATTGGCTGTTGGCCATTGACATCCCGCCCATCAGCTTAACAAGGCTCCCTTGACTCCGTGGCCTGCCCTGCCTTTCTGGATTTTAGACTTTTTTTGCCTGGTCCTTTTGCCCTGGGGGGGGGGCGAGAGATTTCTTTGTAGTGCTGATTTGCTCTCCCAGGTTGCTTGGTTGGCCAAAAAGGGCGTATGCGTTTTTTCCTGAATATATTCAGGAAAAAACGCATACGCCCTTTTTGTCCAACCGCATCATTGTCCACGTTCTGGCGCTTTTCATGTGCTATCGGGGCCATTCCGATGTACCCGTTGACATCCGTTTCCTGCAGTTCTGCCTTGCGTTCAACGCCTCTTCGTAGCCTGACCTCAATATATTTGGGGGCGATAGTTATCGTTTAGAACTCTGCAGGTTTGGGAAGTGCAGTGCCCCTGAGCTCCATTTCCCAAGTCGCTTTTTTGTGAGTGGGACGCAACACGGCTGGATGGCTTCACGCCCTATTGTCGATCCGGGGTGGCAGGCTGAGCCTTTGGTGAATTCTTCTTCGCGATGGGAAATGAGAGTGACATGTGCCCGACCAAACCCCTCCAGCGAGTCTCTCATTGGTTCCCCCTCTTGCAGTTCATCCTGCGGACAAATTGCAGACGGTACGAAAGAGGCATGGAAAGGCGCTGAGTCTCCAAGTGGGGAGATTGTTCGTAAGGGGGCCTGAATGGAGAACACGAGCACCAGGAGATGAAAAGTGAGGTGAGTTTCAGAAAGCTTTCCCGATCCCACGGTGTAGCATCCGCTGGGTTAACAATGAGTGCTTTCGCTGTCGGAAGATTGCGTTGAACTTGGAGAGTTGGGATCCATGGAATGGGGAGCACGCAGGATTCCTTTCAAGGGTCTGCATTTGCTTTCCCAACCTCACCAATCGTCTCAGCCCCAAGAGTGTCCAGCCTTATGTCTTCTGCCGCTGGGGCTGTAGATGTGGACAATCCTGGTTGCATGCCAGTCCCTGAACGCATTTTGGAAGAATTTCTCTCTGTTTTGCCCTGCTTGTTTCTTCTTTGTGTTGGAAATGTATCCTCAGAATGGGTCTGAGCTGATTTTCCCTGCTGTTTTTAGGCCGCTTTACACACACTTGTTGCACTTACACAGAGATATCAAGACTTAGCTTTTAAGATGCTTACTAGTCGGATAGATACTTGTGCGATGAACAGGGTCTGGTGAGTCCAGTTGATTGAGCAAGGAGTAGGTCGTGTCCATTCCATATTCGGTTTTCGGAAGGGTATCTGTGCTCATTTCAAACTCGAGTTTTATGCGTCACCCCACCTCACCTTTCCCCTGAAGCAGGCCTAAGTGTGTTTCCTAAAAGCGTGACTCTGTTCTGTTTGGGGATTCAGTTCATGGGGAGCGATTTTTACATTCCCTCGATAAGTGATATCATAAGTTTCTGTCTTTGTGGGACTTATTTCACTGAGGATGATCGTACCTAAATCTACTCAGGATGCTGCTACCAGCCTCATGACGTGGATTTCATGGCTGAGTGACACTCCATTAGACCTACGTAGCACCACTTGTCCACTTGTCTTTGTCCACTTGTCCACTTGTCTTTGTCCACTTGCCTCTTTCCTGGGATATGAAACGTGTACCGGAGTCGAGGTTCTTGTCAAGACAGCAGCCCTCAACTTTGGGGTCCCTGTGTCTGGTTGATTTTTTCATTTTCCCAAGGTCAACGCCCATGTGTGGAAGTGCCCTATGCTCTGTGGTTCTGTGTTTTACATGTTTTGGGAAAGAGGATACACTTGTGAAGATTGGCTGTTGGCCATTGACATCCCGCCCATCAGCTTAACAAGGCTCCGTTGACTCCGTGGCCTGCCCTGCCTTTCTGGTTTTTAGACTTTTTTCGCCTGGCCCTTTTGCCCCGGTGGGGGGGGAGAGATTTCTTTGTAGTGCTGATTTGCTCTCCCAGGTTGCTTGGTTGGCCAAAAAGGGCGTATGCGTTTTTTCCTGAATATATTCAGGAAAAAACGCATACGCCCTTTTTGGCCAACCGCATCATTGTCCACGTTCTGGCGCTTTTCATGTGCTATCGGGGCCATTCCGATGTACCCGTTGACATCCGTTTCCTGCAGTTCTGCCTTGCGTTCAACGCCTCTTCGTAGCCTGACCTCAATATATTTTGGGGCGATAGTTATCGTTTAGAACTCTGCAGGTTTGGGAAGTGCAGTGCCCCTGAGCTCCATTTCCCAAGTCGCTTTTTTGTGAGTGGGACGCAACACGGCTGGATGGCTTCACGCCCTATTGTCGATCCGGGGTGGCAGGCTGAGCCTTTGGTGAATTCTTCTTCGCGATGGGAAATGAGAGTGACATGTGCCCGACCAAACCCCTCCAGCGAGTCTCTCATTGGTTCCCCCTCTTGCAGTTCATCCTGCGGACAAATTGCAGACGGTACGAAAGAGGCATGGAAAGGCGCTGAGTCTCCAAGTGGGGAGATTGTTAGTAAGGGGGCCTGAATGGAGAACACGAGCACCAGGAGATGAAAAGTGAGGTGAGTTTCAGAAAGCTTTCCCGATCCCACGGTGTAGCGTCCGCTGGGTTTCCAATGAGTGCTTTCGCTGTCGGAAGATTGCGTTGAACCTGGAGAGTTGGGACCCATGGAATGGGGAGCACGCAGGATTCCTTTCAAGGGTCTGCATTTGCTTTCCCAACCTCACCAATCGTCTCAGCCCCAAGAGTGTCCAGCCTTATGTCTTCTGCCGCTGGGGCTGTAGATGTGGTCAATCCTGGTTGCATGCCAGTCCCTGAACGCATTTTGGAAGAATTTCTCTCTGTTTTGCCCTGCTTGTTTCTTCTTTGTGTTGGAAATGTATCCTCAGAATGGGTCTGAGCTGATTTTCCCTGCTGTTTTTAGGCTGCTTTACACACACTTGATGCACTTACACAGAGATATCAAGACTTAGCTTTTAAGATGCTTACTAGTCGGATAGATACTTGTGCGATGAACAGGGTCTGGTGAGTCCAGTTGATTGAGCAAGGAGTAGGTCGTGTCCATTCCATATTCGGTTTTCGGAAGGGTATCTGTGCTCATTTCAAACTCGAGTTTTATGCGTCACCCCACCTCACCTTTCCCCTGAAGCAGGCCTAAGTGTGTTTTCTAAAAGCGTGACTCTGTTCTGTTTGGGGATTCAGTTCATGGGGAGCGATTTTTACATTCCCTCGATAAGTGATATCATAAGTTTCTGTCTTTGTGGGACTTATTTCACTGAGGATGATCGTACCTAAATCCACTCAGTATGCTGCTACCAGCCTCATGACGTGGATTTCATGGCTGAGTGACACTCCATTGGACCTACGTAGCACCACTTGTCCACTTGTCCACTTGTCTTTGTCCACTTGTCCACTTGTCTTTGTCCACTTGGCTCTTTCCTGGGATATGAAACGTGTACCGGAGTCGAGGTTCTTGTCAAGACAGCAGCCCTCAACTTTGGGGTCCCTGTGTCTGGTTGATTTTTTCATTTTCCCAAGGTCAACCCCCATGTGTGGAAGTGCCCTATGCTCTGTGGTTCTGTGTTTTACATGTTTTGGGAAAGAGGATACACTTGTGAAGATTGGCTGTTGGCCATTGACATCCCGCCCATCAGCTTAACAAGGCTCCCTTGACTCCGTGGCCTGCCCTGCCTTTCTGGTTTTTAGACTTTTTTCGCCTGACCCTTTTGCCCCGGGGGGGGGGCGGGGAGAGATTTCTTTGTAGTGCTGATTTGCTCTCCCAGGTTGTTTGGTTGGCCAAAAAGGGCGTATGCCATTTTTCCTGAATATATTCAGGTAAAAAGGCATACGCCCTTTTTGGCCAACCGCATCATTGTCCACGTTCTGGCGCTTTTCATGTGCTATCGGGGCCTTTCCGATGCACCCGTTGACATCCGTTTCCTGCAGTTCTGCCTTGCGTTCAACGCCTCTTCGTAGCCTGACCTCAATATATTTGGGGGCGATAGTTATCGTTTAGAACTCTGCAGGTTTGGGAAGTGCAGTGCCCCTGAGCTCCATTTCCCAAGTCGCTTTTTTGTGAGTGGGACGCAACACGGCTGGATGGCTTCACGCCCTATTGTCGATCCGGGGTGGCAGGCTGAGCCTTTGGTGAATTCTTCTTCGCGATGGGAAATGAGAGTGACATGTGCCCGACCAAACCCCTCCAGCGAGTCTCTCATTGGTTCCCCCTCTTGCAGTTCATCCTGCGGACAAATTGCAGACGGTACGAAAGAGGCATGGAAAGGCGCTGAGTCTCCAAGTGGGGAGATTGTTCGTAAGGGGGCCTGAATGGAGAACACGAGCACCAGGAGATGAAAAGTGAGGTGAGTTTCAGAAAGCTTTCCCGATCCCACGGTGTAGCGTCCGCTGGGTTTCCAATGAGTGCTTTCGCTGTCGGAAGATTGCGTTGAACCTGGAGAGTTGGGACCCATGGAATGGGGAGCACGCAGGATTCCTTTCAAGGGTCTGCATTTGCTTTCCCAACCTCACCAATCGTCTCAGCCCTAAGAGTGTCCAGCCTTATGTCTTCTGCCGCTGGGGCTGTAGATGTGGTCAATGCTGGTTGCATGCCAGTCCCTGAACGCATTTTGGAAGAATTTCTCTCTGTTTTGCCCTGCTTGTTTCTTCTTTGTGTTGGAAATGTATCCTCAGAATGGGTCTGAGCTGATTTTCCCTGCTGTTTTTAGGCCGCTTTACACACACTTGATGCACTTACACAGAGATATCAAGACGTAGCTTTTAAGATGCTTACTAGTCGGATAGATACTTGTGCGATGCACAGGGTCTGGTGAGTCCAGTTGATTGAGCAAGGAGTAGGTCGTGTCCATTCCATATTCGGTTTTCGGAAGGGTATCTGTGCTCATTTCAAACTCGAGTTTTATGCGTCACCCCACCTCACCTTTCCCCTGAAGCAGGCCTAAGTGTGTTTCCTAAAAGCGTGACTCTGTTCTGTTTGGGGATTCAGTTCATGGGGAGCGATTTTTACATTCCCTCGATAAGTGATATCATAAGTTTCTGTCTTTGTGGGACTTATTTCACTGAGGATGATCGTACCTAAATCCACTCAGGATGCTGCTACCAGCCTCATGACGTGGATTTCATGGCTGAGTGACACTCCATTGGACCTACGTAGCACCACTTGTCCACTTGACCACTTGTCTTTGTCCACTTGTCCACTTGTCTTTGTCCACTTGCCTCTTTCCTGGGATATGAAACGTGTACCGGAGTCGAGGTTCTTGTCAAGACAGCAGCCCTCAACTTTGGGGTCCCTGTGTCTGGTTGATTTTTTCATTTTCCCAAGGTCAACGCCCATGTGTGGAAGTGCCCTATGCTCTGTGCTTCTGTGTTTTCCATGTTTTGGGAAAGAGGATACACTTGAGAAGATTGGCTGTTGGCCATTGACATCCCGCCCATCAGCTTAACAAGGCTCCCTTGACTCCGTGGCCTGCCCTGCCTTTCTGGTTTTTAGACTTTTTTTGCCTGGTCCTTTTGCCCTGGGGGGGGGGGCGAGAGATTTCTTTGTAGTGCTGATTTGCTCTCCCAGGTTGCTTGGTTGGCCAAAAAGGGCGTATGCGTTTTTTCCTGAATATATTCAGGAAAAAACGCATACGCCCTTTTTGGCCAACCGCATCATTGTCCACGTTCTGGCGCTTTTCATGTGCTATCGGGGCCATTCCTATGTACCCGTTGACATCTGTTTCCTGCAGTTCTGCCTTGCGTTCAACGCCTCTTCGTAGCCTGACCTCAATATATTTGGGGGCGATAGTTATCGTTTAGAACTCTGCAGGTTTGGGAAGTGCAGTGCCCCTGAGCTCCATTTCCCAAGTCGCTTTTTTGTGAGTGGGACGCAACACGGCTGGATGGCTTCACGCCCTATTGTCGATCCGGGGTGGCAGGCTGAGCCTTTGGTGAATTCTTCTTCGCGATGGGAAATGAGAGTGACATGGGCCCGACCAAACCCCTCCAGCGAGTCTCTCATTGGTTCCCCCTCTTGCAGTTCATCCTGCGGACAAATTGCAGACGGTACGAAAGAGGCATGGAAAGGCGCTGAGTCTCCAAGTGGGGAGATTGTTCGTAAGGGGGCCTGAATGGAGAACACGAGCACCAGGAGATGAAAAGTGAGGTGAGTTTCAGAAAGCTTTCCCGATCCCACGGTGTAGCATCCGCTGGGTTAACAATGAGTGCTTTCGCTGTCGGAAGATTGCGTTGAACTTGGAGAGTTGGGACCCATGGAATGGGGAGGACGCAGGATTCCTTTCAAGGGTCTGCATTTGCTTTCCCAACCTCACCAATCGTCTCAGCCCCAAGAGTGTCCAGCCTTATGTCTTCTGCCGCTGGGGCTGTAGATGTGGACAATCCTGGTTGCATGCCAGTCCCTGAACGCATTTTGGAAGAATTTCTCTCTGTTTTGCCCTGCTTGTTTCTTCTTTGTGTTGGAAATGTATCCTCAGAATGGGTCTGAGCTGATTTTCCCTGCTGTTTTTAGGCCGCTTTACACACACTTG
Source organism: Kogia breviceps (assembly GCF_026419965.1). NCBI lineage: Eukaryota > Metazoa > Chordata > Mammalia > Artiodactyla > Physeteridae > Kogia > Kogia breviceps. The sequence goes on from NC_081312.1 coordinate 96,432,736, forward strand.
ATGCACTTACACAGAGATATCAAGACTTAGCTTTTAAGATGCTTACTAGTCGGATAGATACTTGTGCGATGAACAGGGTCTGGTGAGTCCAGTTGATTGAGCAAGGAGTAGGTCGTGTCCATTCCATATTCGGTTTTCGGAAGGGTATCTGTGCTCATTTCAAACTCGAGTTTTATGCGTCACCCCACCTCACCTTTCCCCTGAAGCAGGCCTAAGTGTGTTTCCTAAAAGCGTGACTCTGTTCTCTTTGGGGATTCAGTTCATGGGGAGCGATTTTTACATTCCCTCGATAAGTGATATCATAAGTTTCTGTCTTTGTGGGACTTATTTCACTGAGGATGATCGTACCTAAATCCACTCAGGATGCTGCTACCAGCCTCATGACGTGGATTTCATGGCTGAGTGACACTCCATTAGACCTACGTAGCACCACTTGTCCACTTGTCTTTGTCCACTTGTCCACTTGTCTTTGTCCACTTGCCTCTTTCCTGGGATATGAAACGTGTACCGGAGTCGAGGTTCTTGTCAAGACAGCAGCCCTCAACTTTGGGGTCCCTGTGTCTGGTTGATTTTTTCATTTTCCCAAGGTCAACGCCCATGTGTGGAAGTGCCCTATGCTCTGTGCTTCTGTGTTTTCCATGTTTTGGGAAAGAGGATACACTTGTGAAGATTGGATGTTGGCCATTGACATCCCGCCCATCAGCTTAACAAGGCTCCCTTGACTCCGTGGCCTGCCCTGCCTTTCTGGATTTTAGACTTTTTTTGCCTGGTCCTTTTGCCCTGGGGGGGGGGGGGGCGAGAGATTTCTTTGTAGTGCTGATTTGCTCTCCCAGGTTGCTTGGTTGGCCAAAAAGGGCGTATGCGTTTTTTCCTGAATATATTCAGGAAAAAACGCATACGCCCTTTTTGGCCAACCGCATCATTGTCCACGTTCTGGCGCTTTTCATGTGCTATCGGGGCCATTCCGATGTACCCGTTGACATCCGTTTCCTGCAGTTCTGCCTTGCGTTCAACGCCTCTTCGTAGCCTGACCTCAATATATTTGGGGGCGATAGTTATCGTTTAGAACTCTGCAGGTTTGGGAAGTGCAGTGCCCCTGAGCTCCATTTCCCAAGTCGCTTTTTTGTGAGTGGGACGCAACACGGCTGGATGGCTTCACGCCCTATTGTCGATCCGGGGTGGCAGGCTGAGCCTTTGGTGAATTCTTCTTCGCGATGGGAAATGAGAGTGACATGTGCCCGACCAAACCCCTCCAGCGAGTCTCTCATTGGTTCCCCCTCTTGCAGTTCATCCTGCGGACAAATTGCAGACGGTACGAAAGAGGCATGGAAAGGCGCTGAGTCTCCAAGTGGGGAGATTGTTCGTAAGGGGGCCTGAATGGAGAACACGAGCACCAGGAGATGAAAAGTGAGGTGAGTTTCAGAAAGCTTTCCCGATCCCACGGTGTAGCATCTGCTGGGTTAACAATGAGTGCTTTCGCTGTCGGAAGATTGCGTTGAACTTGGAGAGTTGGGACCCATGGAATGGGGAGCACGCAGGATTCCTTTCAAGGGTCTGCATTTGCTTTCCCAACCTCACCAATCGTCTCAGCCCCAAGAGTGTCCAGCCTTATGTCTTCTGCCGCTGGGGCTGTAGATGTGGACAATCCTGGTTGCATGCCAGTCCCTGAACGCATTTTGGAAGAATTTCTCTCTGTTTTGCCCTGCTTGTTTCTTCTTTGTGTTGGAAATGTATCCTCAAAATTGGTCTGAGCTGATTTTCCCTGCTGTTTTTAGGCCGCTTTACACACACTTGATGCACTTACACAGAGATATCAAGACTTAGCTTTTAAGATGCTTACTAGTCGGATAGATACTTGTGCGATGAACAGGGTCTGGTGAGTCCAGTTCATTGAGCAAGGAGTAGGTCGTGTCCATTCCATATTCGGTTTTCGGAAGGGTATCTGTGCTCATTTCAAACTCGAGTTTTAGGCGTCACCCCACCTCACCTTTCCCCTGAAGCAGGCCTAAGTGTGTTTCCTAAAAGCGTGACTCTGTTCTGTTTGGGGATTCAGTTCATGGGGAGCGATTTTTACATTCCCTCGATAAGTGATATCATAAGTTTCTGTCTTTGTGGGACTTATTTCACTGAGGATGATCGTACCTAAATCCACTCAGGATGCTGCTACCAGCCTCATGACGTGGATTTCATGGCTGAGTGACACTCCATTGGACCTACGTAGCACCACTTGTCCACTTGTCCACTTGTCTTTGTCCACTTGTCCACTTGTCTTTGTCCACTTGGCTCTTTCCTGGGATATGAAACGTGTACCGGAGTCGAGGTTCTTGTCAAGACAGCAGCCCTCAACTTTGGGGTCCCTGTGTCTGGTTGATTTTTTCATTCTCCCAAGGTCAACGCCCATGTGTGGAAGTGCCCTATGCTCTGTGGTTCTGTGTTTTACATGTTTTGGGAAAGAGGATACACTTGTGAAGATTGGCTGTTGGCCATTGACATCCCGCCCATCAGCTTAACAAGGCTCCCTTGACTCCGTGGCCTGCCCTGCCTTTCAGGTGTTTAGACTTTTTTCGCCTGGCCCTTTTGCCCCGGGGGGGGGGGGGAGTGAGAGATTTCTTTGTAGTGCTGATTTGCTCTCCCAGGTTGCTTGGTTGGCCAAAAAGGGCGTATGCGTTTTTTCCTGAATATATTCAGGAAAAAACGCATACGCCCTTTTTGGCCAACCGCATCATTGTCCACGTTCTGGCGCTTTTCATGTGCTATCGGGGCCATTCCGATGTACCCGTTGACATCCGTTTCCTGCAGTTCTGCCTTGCGTTCAACGCCTCTTCGTAGCCTGACCTCAATATATTTGGGGGCGATAGTTATCGTTTAGAACTCTGCAGGTTTGGGAAGTGCAGTGCCCCTGAGCTCCATTTCCCAAGTCGCTTTTTTGTGAGTGGGACGCAACACGGCTGGATGGCTTCACGCCCTATTGTCGATCCGGGGTGGCAGGCTGAGCCTTTGGTGAATTCTTCTTCGCGATGGGAAATGAGAGTGACAAGTGCCCGACCAAACCCCTCCAGCGAGTCTCTCATTGGTTCCCCCTCTTGCAGTTCATCCTGCGGACAAATTGCAGACGGTACGAAAGAGGCATGGAAAGGCGCTGAGTCTCCAAGTGGGGAGATTGTTAGTAAGGGGGCCTGAATGGAGAACACGAGCACCAGGAGATGAAAAGTGAGGTGAGTTTCAGAAAGCTTTCCCGATCCCACGGTGTAGCGTCCGCTGGGTTTCCAATGAGTGCTTTCGCTGTCGGAAGATTGCGTTGAACCTGGAGAGTTGGGACCCATGGAATGGGGAGCACGCAGGATTCCTTTCAAGGGTCTGCATTTGCTTTCCCAACCTCACCAATCGTCTCAGCCCCAAGAGTGTCCAGCCTTATGTCTTCTGCCGCTGGGGTTGTAGATGTGGTCAATGCTGGTTGCATGCCAGTCCCTGAACGCATTTTGGAAGAATTTCTCTCTGTTTTGCCCTGCTTGTTTCTTCTTTGTGTTGGAAATGTATCCTCAGAATGGGTCTGAGCTGATTTTCCCTGCTGTTTTTAGGCCGCTTTACACACACTTGATGCACTTACACAGAGATATCAAGACTTAGCTTTTAAGATGCTTACTAGTCGGATAGATACTTGTGCGATGAACAGGGTCTGGTGAGTCCAGTTGATTGAGCAAGGAGTAGGTCGTGTCCATTCCATATTCGGTTTTCGGAAGGGTATCTGTGCTCATTTCAAACTCGAGTTTTATGCGTCACCCCACCTCACCTTTCCCCTGAAGCAGGCCTAAGTGTGTTTTCTAAAAGGGTGACTCTGTTCTGTTTGGGGATTCAGTTCATGGGGAGCGATTTTTACATTCCCTCGATAAGTGATATCATAAGTTTCTGTCTTTGTGGGACTTACTTCACTGAGGATGATCGTACCTAAATCCACTCAGGATGCTGCTACCAGCCTCATGACGTGGATTTCATGGCTGAGTGACACTCCATTGGACCTACGTAGCACCACTTGTCCACTTGTCCACTTGTCTTTGTCCACTTGTCCACTTGTCTTTGTCCACTTGGCTCTTTCCTGGGATATGAAACGTGTACCGGAGTCGAGGTTCTTGTCAAGACAGCAGCCCTCAACTTTGGGGTCCCTGTGTCTGGTTGATTTTTTCATTTTCCGAAGGTCAACGCCCATGTGTGGAAGTGCCCTATGCTCTGTGGTTCTGTGTTTTCCATGTTTTGGGAAAGAGGATACACTTGTGAAGATTGGCTGTTGGCCATTGACATCCCGCCCATCAGCTTAACAAGGCTCCGTTGACTCCGTGGCCTGCCCTGCCTTTCTGGTTTTTAGACTTTTTTCGCCTGGCCCTTTTGCCCCGGGGGGGGGGGGAGAGATTTCTTTGTAGTGCTGATTTGCTCTCCCAGGTTGCTTGGTTGGCCAAAAAGGGCGTATGCGTTTTTTCCTGAATATATTCAGGAAAAAACGCATACGCCCTTTTTGGCCAACCGCATCATTGTCCACGTTCTGGCGCTTTTCATGTGCTATCGGGGCCATTCCGATGTACCCGTTGACATCCGTTTCCTGCAGTTCTGCCTTGCGTTCAACGCCTCTTCGTAGCCTGACCTCAATATATTTGGGGGCGATAGTTATCGTTTAGAACTCTGCAGGTTTGGGAAGTGCAGTGCCCCTGAGCTCCATTTCCCAAGTCGCTTTTTTGTGAGTGGGACGCAACACGGCTGGATGGCTTCACGCCCTATTGTCGATCCGGGGTGGCAGGCTGAGCCTTTGGTGAATTCTTCTTCGCGATGGGAAATGAGAGTGACATGTGCCCGACCAAACCCCTCCAGCGAGTCTCTCATTGGTTCCCCCTCTTGCAGTTCATCCTGCGGACAAATTGCAGACGGTACGAAAGAGGCATGGAAAGGCGCTGAGTCTCCAAGTGGGGAGATTGTTAGTAAGGGGGCCTGAATGGAGAACACGAGCACCAGGAGATGAAAAGTGAGGTGAGTTTCAGAAAGCTTTCCCGATCCCACGGTGTAGCGTCCGTGGGTTTCCAATGAGTGCTTTCGCTGTCGGAAGATTGCGTTGAACCTGGAGAGTTGGGACCCATGGAATGGGGAGCATGCAGGATTCCTTTCAAGGGTCTGCATTTGCTTTCCCAACCTCACCAATCGTCTCAGCCCCAAGAGTGTCCAGCCTTATGTCTTCTGCCGCTGGGGCTGTAGATGTGGTCAATGCTGGTTGCATGCCAGTCCCTGAACGCATTTTGGAAGAATTTCTCTCTGTTTTGCCCTGCTTGTTTCTTCTTTGTGTTGGAAATGTATCCTCAGAATGGGTCTGAGCTGATTTTCCCTGCTGTTTTTAGGCTGCTTTACACACACTTGATGCACTTACACAGAGATATCAAGACTTAGCTTTTAAGATGCTTACTAGTCGGATAGATACTTGTGCGATGAACAGGGTCTGGTGAGTCCAGTTGATTGAGCAAGGAGTAGGTCGTGTCCATTCCATATTCGGTTTTCGGAAGGGTATCTGTGCTCATTTCAAACTCGAGTTTTATGCGTCACCCCACCTCACCTTTCCCCTGAAGCAGGCCTAAGTGTGTTTTCTAAAAGGGTGACTCTGTTCTGTTTGGGGATTCAGTTCATGGGGAGCGATTTTTACATTCCCTCGATAAGTGATATCATAAGTTTCTGTCTTTGTGGGACTTACTTCACTGAGGATGATCGTACCTAAATCCACTCAGGATGCTGCTACCAGCCTCATGACGTGGATTTCATGGCTGAGTGACACTCCATTGGACCTACGTAGCACCACTTGTCCACTTGTCCACTTGTCTTTGTCCACTTGTCCACTTGTCTTTGTCCACTTGGCTCTTTCCTGGGATATGAAACGTGTACCGGAGTCGAGGTTCTTGTCAAGACAGCAGCCCTCAACTTTGGGGTCCCTGTGTCTGGTTGATTTTTTCATTTTCCCAAGGTCAACCCCCATGTGTGGAAGTGCCCTATGCTCTGTGGTTCTGTGTTTTCCATGTTTTGGGAAAGAGGATACACTTGTGAAGATTGGCTGTTGGCCATTGACATCCCGCCCATCAGCTTAACAAGGCTCCCTTGACTCCGTGGCCTGCCCTGCCTTTCTGGTTTTTAGACTTTTTTCGCCTGACCCTTTTGCCCCGGGGGGGGGCGGGGAGAGATTTCTTTGTAGTGCTGATTTGCTCTCCCAGGTTGTTTGGTTGGCCAAAAAGGGCGTATGCCATTTTTCCTGAATATATTCAGGTAAAAAGGCATACGCCCTTTTTGGCCAACCGCATCATTGTCCACGTTCTGGCGCTTTTCATGTGCTATCGGGGCCTTTCCGATGCACCCGTTGACATCCGTTTCCTGCAGTTCTGCCTTGCGTTCAACGCCTCTTCGTAGCCTGACCTCAATATATTTTGGGCGATAGTTATCGTTTAGAACTCTGCAGTTTTGGGAAGTGCAGTGCCCCTGAGCTCCATTTCCCAAGTCGCTTTTTTGTGAGTGGGACGCAACACGGCTGGATGGCTTCACGCCCTATTGTCGATCCGGGGTGGCAGGCTGAGCCTTTGGTGAATTCTTCTTCGCGATGGGAAATGAGAGTGACATGTGCCCGACCAAACCCCTCCAGCGAGTCTCTCATTGGTTCCCCCTCTTGCAGTTCATCCTGCGGACAAATTGCAGACGGTACGAAAGAGGCATGGAAAGGCGCTGAGTCTCCAAGTGGGGAGATTGTTCGTAAGGGGGCCTGAATGGAGAACACGAGCACCAGGAGATGAAAAGTGAGGTGAGTTTCAGAAAGGTTTCCCGATCCCACGGTGTAGCGTCCGCTGGGTTTCCAATGAGTGCTTTCGCTGTCGGAAGATTGCGTTGAACCTGGAGAGTTGGGACCCATGGAATGGGGAGCACGCAGGATTCCTTTCAAGGGTCTGCATTTGCTTTCCCAACCTCACCAATCGTCTCAGCCCCAAGAGTGTCCAGCCTTATGTCTTCTGCCGCTGGGGCTGTAGATGTGGTCAATGCTGGTTGCATGCCAGTCCCTGAACGCATTTTGGAAGAATTTCTCTCTGTTTTGCCCTGCTTGTTTCTTCTTTGTGTTGGAAATGTATCCTCAGAATGGGTCTGAGCTGATTTTCCCTGCTGTTTTTAGGCCGCTTTACACACACTTGATGCACTTACACAGAGATATCAAGACGTAGCTTTTAAGATGCTTACTAGTCGGATAGATACTTGTGCGATGCACAGGGTCTGGTGAGTCCAGTTGATTGAGCAAGGAGTAGGTCGTGTCCATTCCATATTCGGTTTTCGGAAGGGTATCTGTGCTCATTTCAAACTCGAGTTTTATGCGTCACCCCACCTCACCTTTCCCCTGAAGCAGGCCTAAGTGTGTTTCCTAAAAGCGTGACTCTGTTCTGTTTGGGGATTCAGTTCATGGGGAGCGATTTTTACATTCCCTCGATAAGTGATATCATAAGTTTCTGTCTTTGTGGGACTTATTTCACTGAGGATGATCGTACCTAAATCCACTCAGGATGCTGCTACCAGCCTCATGACGTGGATTTCATGGCTGAGTGACACTCCATTGGACCTAAGTAGCACCACTTGTCCACTTGACCACTTGTCTTTGTCCACTTGTCCACTTGTCTTTGTCCACTTGCCTCTTTCCTGGGATATGAAACGTGTACCGGAGTCGAGGTTCTTGTCAAGACAGCAGCCCTCAACTTTGGGGTCCCTGTGTCTGGTTGATTTTTTCATTTTCCCAAGGTCAACGCCCATGTGTGGAAGTGCCCTATGCTCTGTGCTTCTGTGTTTTCCATGTTTTGGGAAAGAGGATACACTTGTGAAGATTGGATGTTGGCCATTGACATCCCGCCCATCAGCTTAACAAGGCTCCCTTGACTCCGTGGCCTGCCCTGCCTTTCTGGATTTTAGACTTTTTTTGCCTGGTCCTTTTGCCCTGGGGGGGGGGGGCGAGAGATTTCTTTGTAGTGCTGATTTGCTCTCCCAGGTTGCTTGGTTGGCCAAAAAGGGCGTATGCGTTTTTTCCTGAATATATTCAGGAAAAAACGCATACGCCCTTTTTGGCCAACCGCATCATTGTCCACGTTCTGGCGCTTTTCATGTGCTATCGGGGCCATTCCGATGTACCCGTTGACATCCGTTTCCTGCAGTTCTGCCTTGCGTTCAACGCCTCTTCGTAGCCTGACCTCAATATATTTGGGGGCGATAGTTATCGTTTAGAACTCTGCAGGTTTGGGAAGTGCAGTGCCCCTGAGCTCCATTTCCCAAGTCGCTTTTTTGTGAGTGGGACGCAACACGGCTGGATGGCTTCACGCCCTATTGTCGATCCGGGGTGGCAGGCTGAGCCTTTGGTGAATTCTTCTTCGCGATGGGAAATGAGAGTGACATGTGCCCGACCAAACCCCTCCAGCGAGTCTCTCATTGGTTCCCCCTCTTGCAGTTCATCCTGCGGACAAATTGCAGACGGTACGAAAGAGGCATGGAAAGGCGCTGAGTCTCCAAGTGGGGAGATTGTTCGTAAGGGGGCCTGAATGGAGAACACGAGCACCAGGAGATGAAAAGTGAGGTGAGTTTCAGAAAGCTTTCCCGATCCCACGGTGTAGCATCCGCTGGGTTAACAATGAGTGCTTTCGCTGTCGGAAGATTGCGTTGAACTTGGAGAGTTGGGACCCATGGAATGGGGAGCACGCAGGATTCCTTTCAAGGGTCTGCATTTGCTTTCCCAACCTCACCAATCGTCTCAGCCCCAAGAGTGTCCAGCCTTATGTCTTCTGCCGCTGGGGCTGTAGATGTGGACAATCCTGGTTGCATGCCAGTCCCTGAACGCATTTTGGAAGAATTTCTCTCTGTTTTGCCCTGCTTGTTTCTTCTTTGTGTTGGAAATGTATCCTCAGAATGGGTCTGAGCTGATTTTCCCTGCTGTTTTTAGGCCGCTTTACACACACTTGATGCACTTACACAGAGATATCAAGACTTAGCTTTTAAGATGCTTACTAGTCGGATAGATACTTGTGCGATGAACAGGGTCTGGTGAGTCCAGTTGATTGAGCAAGGAGTAGGTCGTGTCCATTCCATATTCGGTTTTCGGAAGGGTATCTGTGCTCATTTCAAACTCGAGTTTTATGCGTCACCCCACCTCACCTTTCCCCTGAAGCAGGCCTAAGTGTGTTTCCTAAAAGCGTGACTCTGTTCTGTTTGGGGATTCAGTTCATGGGGAGCGATTTTTACATTCCCTCGATAAGTGATATCATAAGTTTCTGTCTTTGTGGGACTTACTTCACTGAGGATGATCGTACCTAAATCCACTCAGGATGCTGCTACCAGCCTCATGACGTGGATTTCATGGCTGAGTGACACTCCATTGGACCTACGTAGCACCACTTGTCCACTTGTCCACTTGTCTTTGTCCACTTGTCCACTTGTCTTTGTCCACTTGGCTCTTTCCTGGGATATGAAACGTGTACCGGAGTCGAGGTTCTTGTCAAGACAGCAGCCCTCAACTTTGGGGTCCCTGTGTCTGGTAGATTTTTTCATTCTCCCAAGGTCAACGCCCATGTGTGGAAGTGCCCTATGCTCTGTGGTTCTGTGTTTTACATGTTTTGGGAAAGAGGATACACTTGTGAAGATTGGCTGTTGGCCATTGACATCCCGCCCATCAGCTTAACAAGGCTCCCTTGACTCCGTGGCCTGCCCTGCCTTTCAGGTGTTTAGACTTTTTTCGCCTGGCCCTTTTGCCCCGGGGGGGGGGGGAGTGAGAGATTTCTTTGTAGTGCTGATTTGCTCTCCCAGGTTGCTTGGTTGGCCAAAAAGGGCGTATGCGTTTTTTCCTGAATATATTCAGGAAAAAACGCATACGCCCTTTTTGGCCAACCGCATCATTGTCCACGTTCTGGCGCTTTTCATGTGCTATCGGGGCCATTCCGATGTACCCGTTGACATCCGTTTCCTGCAGTTCTGCCTTGCGTTCAACGCCTCTTCGTAGCCTGACCTCAATATATTTGGGGGCGATAGTTATCGTTTAGAACTCTGCAGGTTTGGGAAGTGCAGTGCCCCTGAGCTCCATTTCCCAAGTCGCTTTTTTGTGAGTGGGACGCAACACGGCTGGATGGCTTCACGCCCTATTGTCGATCCGGGGTGGCAGGCTGAGCCTTTGGTGAATTCTTCTTCGCGATGGGAAATGAGAGTGACATGTGCCCGACCAAACCCCTCCAGCGAGTCTCTCATTGGTTCCCCCTCTTGCAGTTCATCCTGCGGACAAATTGCAGACGGTACGAAAGAGGCATGGAAAGGCGCTGAGTCTCCAAGTGGGGAGATTGTTAGTAAGGGGGCCTGAATGGAGAACACGAGCACCAGGAGATGAAAAGTGAGGTGAGTTTCAGAAAGCTTTCCCGATCCCACGGTGTAGCGTCCGCTGGGTTTCCAATGAGTGCTTTCGCTGTCGGAAGATTGCGTTGAACCTGGAGAGTTGGGACCCATGGAATGGGGAGCACGCAGGATTCCTTTCAAGGGTCTGCATTTGCTTTCCCAACCTCACCAATCGTCTCAGCCCCAAGAGTGTCCAGCCTTATGTCTTCTGCCGCTGGGGTTGTAGATGTGGTCAATGCTGGTTGCATGCCAGTCCCTGAACGCATTTTGGAAGAATTTCTCTCTGTTTTGCCCTGCTTGTTTCTTCTTTGTGTTGGAAATGTATCCTCAGAATGGGTCTGAGCTGATTTTCCCTGCTGTTTTTAGGCCGCTTTACACACACTTGATGCACTTACACAGAGATATCAAGACTTAGCTTTTAAGATGCTTACTAGTCGGATAGATACTTGTGCGATGAACAGGGTCTGGTGAGTCCAGTTGATTGAGCAAGGAGTAGGTCGTGTCCATTCCATATTCGGTTTTCGGAAGGGTATCTGTGCTCATTTCAAACTCGAGTTTTATGCGTCACCCCACCTCACCTTTCCCCTGAAGCAGGCCTAAGTGTGTTTTCTAAAAGGGTGACTCTGTTCTGTTTGGGGATTCAGTTCATGGGGAGCGATTTTTACATTCCCTCGATAAGTGATATCATAAGTTTCTGTCTTTGTGGGACTTACTTCACTGAGGATGATCGTACCTAAATCCACTCAGGATGCTGCTACCAGCCTCATGACGTGGATTTCATGGCTGAGTGACACTCCATTGGACCTACGTAGCACCACTTGTCCACTTGTCCACTTGTCTTTGTCCACTTGTCCACTTGTCTTTTTCCACTTGGCTCTTTCCTGGGATATGAAACGTGTACCGGAGTCGAGGTTCTTGTCAAGACAGCAGCCCTCAACTTTGGGGTCCCTGTGTCTGGTTGATTTTTTCATTTTCCCAAGGTCTACGCCCATGTGTGGAAGTGCCCTATGCTCTGTGGTTCTGTGTTTTACATGTTTTGGGAAAGAGGATACACTTGTGAAGATTGGCTGTTGGCCATTGACATCCCGCCCATCAGCTTAACAAGGCTCCCTTGACTCCGTGGCCTGCCCTGCCTTTCTGGTTTTTAGACTTTTTTCGCCTGGCCCTTTTGCCCCGGGGGGGGGGGGGAGAGATTTCTTTGTAGTGCTGATTTGCTCTCCCAGGTTGCTTGGTTGGCCAAAAAGGGCGTATGCGTTTTTTCCTGAATATATTCAGGAAAAAACGCATACGCCCTTTTTGGCCAACCGCATCATTGTCCACGTTCTGGCGCTTTTCATGTGCTATCGGGGCCATTCCGATGTACCCGTTGACATCCGTTTCCTGCAGTTCTGCCTTGCGTTCAACGCCTCTTCGTAGCCTGACCTCAATATATTTGGGGGCGATAGTTATCGTTTAGAACTCTGCAGGTTTGGGAAGTGCAGTGCCCCTGAGCTCCATTTCCCAAGTCGCTTTTTTGTGAGTGGGACGCAACACGGCTGGATGGCTTCACGCCCTATTGTCGATCCGGGGTGGCAGGCTGAGCCTTTGGTGAATTCTTCTTCGCGATGGGAAATGAGAGTGACATGTGCCCGACCAAACCCCTCCAGCGAGTCTCTCATTGGTTCCCCCTCTTGCAGTTCATCCTGCGGACAAATTGCAGACGGTACGAAAGAGGCATGGAAAGGCGCTGAGTCTCCAAGTGGGGAGATTGTTAGTAAGGGGGCCTGAATGGAGAACACGAGCACCAGGAGATGAAAAGTGAGGTGAGTTTCAGAAAGCTTTCCCGATCCCACGGTGTAGCGTCCGCTGGGTTTCCAATGAGTGCTTTCGCTGTCGGAAGATTGCGTTGAACCTGGAGAGTTGGGACCCATGGAATGGGGAGCACGCAGGATTCCTTTCAAGGGTCTGCATTTGCTTTCCCAACCTCACCAATCGTCTCAGCCCCAAGAGTGTCCAGCCTTATGTCTTCTGCCGCTGGGGTTGTAGATGTGGTCAATGCTGGTTGCATGCCAGTCCCTGAACGCATTTTGGAAGAATTTCTCTCTGTTTTGCCCTGCTTGTTTCTTCTTTGTGTTGGAAATGTATCCTCAGAATGGGTCTGAGCTGATTTTCCCTGCTGTTTTTAGGCCGCTTTACACACACTTGATGCACTTACACAGAGATATCAAGACGTAGCTTTTAAGATGCTTACTAGTCGGATAGATACTTGTGCGATGCACAGGGTCTGGTGAGTCCAGTTGATTGAGCAAGGAGTAGGTCGTGTCCATTCCATATTCGGTTTTCGGAAGGGTATCTGTGCTCATTTCAAACTCGAGTTTTATGCGTCACCCCACCTCACCTTTCCCCTGAAGCAGGCCTAAGTGTGTTTCCTAAAAGCGTGACTCTGTTCTGTTTGGGGATTCAGTTCATGGGGAGCGATTTTTACATTCCCTCGATAAGTGATATCATAAGTTTCTGTCTTTGTGGGACTTATTTCACTGAGGATGATCGTACCTAAATCCACTCAGGATGCTGCTACCAGCCTCATGACGTGGATTTCATGGCTGAGTGACACTCCATTGGACCTACGTAGCACCACTTGTCCACTTGACCACTTGTCTTTGTCCACTTGTCCACTTGTCTTTGTCCACTTGCCTCTTTCCTGGGATATGAAACGTGTACCGGAGTCGAGGTTCTTGTCAAGACAGCAGCCCTCAACTTTGGGGTCCCTGTGTCTGGTTGATTTTTTCATTTTCCCAAGGTCAACGCCCATGTGTGGAAGTGCCCTATGCTCTGTGCTTCTGTGTTTTCCATGTTTTGGGAAAGAGGATACACTTGTGAAGATTGGCTGTTGGCCATTGACATCCCGCCCATCAGCTTAACAAGGCTCCCTTGACTCCGTGGCCTGCCCTGCCTTTCTGGATTTTAGACTTTTTTTGCCTGGTCCTTTTGCCCTGGGGGGGGGGGCGAGAGATTTCTTTGTAGTGCTGATTTGCTCTCCCAGGTTGCTTGGTTGGCCAAAAAGGGCGTATGCGTTTTTTCCTGAATATATTCAGGAAAAAACGCATACGCCCTTTTTGGCCAACCGCATCATTGTCCACGTTCTGGCGCTTTTCATGTGCTATCGGGGCCATTCCGATGTACCCGTTGACATCCGTTTCCTGCAGTTCTGCCTTGCGTTCAACGCCTCTTCGTAGCCTGACCTCAATATATTTGGGGGCGATAGTTATCGTTTAGAACTCTGCAGGTTTGGGAAGTGCAGTGCCCCTGAGCTCCATTTCCCAAGTCGCTTTTTTGTGAGTGGGACGCAACACGGCTGGATGGCTTCACGCCCTATTGTCGATCCGGGGTGGCAGGCTGAGCCTTTGGTGAATTCTTCTTCGCGATGGGAAATGAGAGTGACATGTGCCCGACCAAACCCCTCCAGCGAGTCTCTCATTGGTTCCCCCTCTTGCAGTTCATCCTGCGGACAAATTGCAGACGGTACGAAAGAGGCATGGAAAGGCGCTGAGTCTCCAAGTGGGGAGATTGTTCGTAAGGGGGCCTGAATGGAGAACACGAGCACCAGGAGATGAAAAGTGAGGTGAGTTTCAGAAAGCTTTCCCGATCCCACGGTGTAGCATCCGCTGGGTTAACAATGAGTGCTTTCGCTGTCGGAAGATTGCGTTGAACTTGGAGAGTTGGGACCCATGGAATGGGGAGCACGCAGGATTCCTTTCAAGGGTCTGCATTTGCTTTCCCAACCTCACCAATCGTCTCAGCCCCAAGAGTGTCCAGCCTTATGTCTTCTGCCGCTGGGGCTGTAGATGTGGACAATCCTGGTTGCATGCCAGTCCCTGAACGCATTTTGGAAGAATTTCTCTCTGTTTTGCCCTGCTTGTTTCTTCTTTGTGTTGGAAATGTATCCTCAGAATGGGTCTGAGCTGATTTTCCCTGCTGTTTTTAGGCCGCTTTACACACACTTGATGCACTTACACAGAGATATCAAGACTTAGCTTTTAAGATGCTTACTAGTCGGATAGATACTTGTGCGATGAACAGGGTCTGGTGAGTCCAGTTGATTGAGCAAGGAGTAGGTCGTGTCCATTCCATATTCGGTTTTCGGAAGGGTATCTGTGCTCATTTCAAACTCGAGTTTTATGCGTCACCCCACCTCACCTTTCCCCTGAAGCAGGCCTAAGTGTGTTTCCTAAAAGCGTGACTCTGTTCTGTTTGGGGATTCAGTTCATGGGGAGCGATTTTTACATTCCCTCGATAAGTGATATCATAAGTTTCTGTCTTTGTGGGACTTATTTCACTGAGGATGATCGTACCTAAATCCACTCAGGATGCTGCTACCAGCCTCATGACGTGGATTTCATGGCTGAGTGACACTCCATTAGACCTACGTAGCACCACTTGTCCACTTGTCTTTGTCCACTTGTCCACTTGTCTTTGTCCACTTGCCTCTTTCCTGGGATATGAAACGTGTACCGGAGTCGAGGTTCTTGTCAAGACAGCAGCCCTCAACTTTGGGGTCCCTGTGTCTGGTTGATTTTTTCATTTTCCCAAGGTCAACGCCCATGTGTGGAAGTGCCCTATGCTCTGTGCTTCTGTGTTTTCCATGTTTTGGGAAAGAGGATACACTTGTGAAGATTGGATGTTGGCCATTGACATCCCGCCCATCAGCTTAACAAGGCTCCCTTGACTCCGTGGCCTGCCCTGCCTTTCTGGATTTTAGACTTTTTTTGCCTGGTCCTTTTGCCCTGGGGGGGGGGGCGAGAGATTTCTTTGTAGTGCTGATTTGCTCTCCCAGGTTGCTTGGTTGGCCAAAAAGGGCGTATGCGTTTTTTCCTGAATATATTCAGGAAAAAACGCATACGCCCTTTTTGGCCAACCGCATCATTGTCCACGTTCTGGCGCTTTTCATGTGCTATCGGGGCCATTCCGATGTACCCGTTGACATCCGTTTCCTGCAGTTCTGCCTTGCGTTCAACGCCTCTTCGTAGCCTGACCTCAATATATTTGGGGGCGATAGTTATCGTTTAGAACTCTGCAGGTTTGGGAAGTGCAGTGCCCCTGAGCTCCATTTCCCAAGTCGCTTTTTTGTGAGTGGGACGCAACACGGCTGGATGGCTTCACGCCCTATTGTCGATCCGGGGTGGCAGGCTGAGCCTTTGGTGAATTCTTCTTCGCGATGGGAAATGAGAGTGACATGTGCCCGACCAAACCCCTCCAGCGAGTCTCTCATTGGTTCCCCCTCTTGCAGTTCATCCTGCGGACAAATTGCAGACGGTACGAAAGAGGCATGGAAAGGCGCTGAGTCTCCAAGTGGGGAGATTGTTCGTAAGGGGGCCTGAATGGAGAACACGAGCACCAGGAGATGAAAAGTGAGGTGAGTTTCAGAAAGCTTTCCCGATCCCACGGTGTAGCATCCGCTGGGTTAACAATGAGTGCTTTCGCTGTCGGAAGATTGCGTTGAACTTGGAGAGTTGGGACCCATGGAATGGGGAGCACGCAGGATTCCTTTCAAGGGTCTGCATTTGCTTTCCCAACCTCACCAATCGTCTCAGCCCCAAGAGTGTCCAGCCTTATGTCTTCTGCCGCTGGGGCTGTAGATGTGGACAATCCTGGTTGCATGCCAGTCCCTGAACGCATTTTGGAAGAATTTCTCTCTGTTTTGCCCTGCTTGTTTCTTCTTTGTGTTGGAAATGTATCCTCAGAATGGGTCTGAGCTGATTTTCCCTGCTGTTTTTAGGCCGCTTTACACACACTTGATGCACTTACACAGAGATATCAAGACTTAGCTTTTAAGATGCTTACTAGTCGGATAGATACTTGTGCGATGAACAGGGTCTGGTGAGTCCAGTTGATTGAGCAAGGAGTAGGTCGTGTCCATTCCATATTCGGTTTTCGGAAGGGTATCTGTGCTCATTTCAAACTCGAGTTTTATGCGTCACCCCACCTCACCTTTCCCCTGAAGCAGGCCTAAGTGTGTTTCCTAAAAGCGTGACTCTGTTCTGTTTGGGGATTCAGTTCATGGGGAGCGATTTTTACATTCCCTCGATAAGTGATATCATAAGTTTCTGTCTTTGTGGGACTTATTTCACTGAGGATGATCGTACCTAAATCCACTCAGGATGCTGCTACCAGCCTCATGACGTGGATTTCATGGCTGAGTGACACTCCATTGGACCTACGTAGCACCACTTGTCCACTTGTCCACTTGTCTTTGTCCACTTGTCCACTTGTCTTTGTCCACTTGGCTCTTTCCTGGGATATGAAACGTGTACCGGAGTCGAGGTTCTTGTCAAGACAGCAGCCCTCAACTTTGGGGTCCCTGTGTCTGGTAGATTTTTTCATTCTCCCAAGGTCAACGCCCATGTGTGGAAGTGCCCTATGCTCTGTGGTTCTGTGTTTTACATGTTTTGGGAAAGAGGATACACTTGTGAAGATTGGCTGTTGGCCATTGACATCCCGCCCATCAGCTTAACAAGGCTCCCTTGACTCCGTGGCCTGCCCTGCCTTTCAGGTGTTTAGACTTTTTTCGCCTGGCCCTTTTGCCCCGGGGGGGGGGGGAGTGAGAGATTTCTTTGTAGTGCTGATTTGCTCTCCCAGGTTGCTTGGTTGGCCAAAAAGGGCGTATGCGTTTTTTCCTGAATATATTCAGGAAAAAACGCATACGCCCTTTTTGGCCAACCGCATCATTGTCCACGTTCTGGCGCTTTTCATGTGCTATCGGGGCCATTCCGATGTACCCGTTGACATCCGTTTCCTGCAGTTCTGCCTTGCGTTCAACGCCTCTTCGTAGCCTGACCTCAATATATTTTGGGGCGATAGTTATCGTTTAGAACTCTGCAGGTTTGGGAAGTGCAGTGCCCCTGAGCTCCATTTCCCAAGTCGCTTTTTTGTGAGTGGGACGCAACACGGCTGGATGGCTTCACGCCCTATTGTCGATCCGGGGTGGCAGGCTGAGCCTTTGGTGAATTCTTCTTCGCGATGGGAAATGAGAGTGACATGTGCCCGACCAAACCCCTCCAGCGAGTCTCTCATTGGTTCCCCCTCTTGCAGTTCATCCTGCGGACAAATTGCAGACGGTACGAAAGAGGCATGGAAAGGCGCTGAGTCTCCAAGTGGGGAGATTGTTAGTAAGGGGGCCTGAATGGAGAACACGAGCACCAGGAGATGAAAAGTGAGGTGAGTTTCAGAAAGCTTTCCCGATCCCACGGTGTAGCGTCCGCTGGGTTTCCAATGAGTGCTTTCGCTGTCGGAAGATTGCGTTGAACCTGGAGAGTTGGGACCCATGGAATGGGGAGCACGCAGGATTCCTTTCAAGGGTCTGCATTTGCTTTCCCAACCTCACCAATCGTCTCAGCCCCAAGAGTGTCCAGCCTTATGTCTTCTGCCGCTGGGGTTGTAGATGTGGTCAATGCTGGTTGCATGCCAGTCCCTGAACGCATTTTGGAAGAATTTCTCTCTGTTTTGCCCTGCTTGTTTCTTCTTTGTGTTGGAAATGTATCCTCAGAATGGGTCTGAGCTGATTTTCCCTGCTGTTTTTAGGCCGCTTTACACACACTTGATGCACTTACACAGAGATATCAAGACTTAGCTTTTAAGATGCTTACTAGTCGGATAGATACTTGTGCGATGAACAGGGTCTGGTGAGTCCAGTTGATTGAGCAAGGAGTAGGTCGTGTCCATTCCATATTCGGTTTTCGGAAGGGTATCTGTGCTCATTTCAAACTCGAGTTTTATGCGTAACCCCACCTCACCTTTCCCCTGAAGCAGGCCTAAGTGTGTTTTCTAAAAGGGTGACTCTGTTCTGTTTGGGGATTCAGTTCATGGGGAGCGATTTTTACATTCCCTCGATAAGTGATATCATAAGTTTCTGTCTTTGTGGGACTTACTTCACTGAGGATGATCGTACCTAAATCCACTCAGGATGCTGCTACCAGCCTCATGACGTGGATTTCATGGCTGAGTGACACTCCATTGGACCTACGTAGCACCACTTGTCCACTTGTCCACTTGTCTTTGTCCACTTGTCCACTTGTCTTTGTCCACTTGGCTCTTTCCTGGGATATGAAACGTGTACCGGAGTCGAGGTTCTTGTCAAGACAGCAGCCCTCAACTTTGGGGTCCCTGTGTCTGGTTGATTTTTTCATTTTCCCAAGGTCTACGCCCATGTGTGGAAGTGCCCTATGCTCTGTGGTTCTGTGTTTTACATGTTTTGGGAAAGAGGATACACTTGTGAAGATTGGCTGTTGGCCATTGACATCCCGCCCATCAGCTTAACAAGGCTCCCTTGACTCCGTGGCCTGCCCTGCCTTTCTGGTTTTTAGACTTTTTTCGCCTGGCCCTTTTGCCCCGGGGGGGGGGGGGAGAGATTTCTTTGTAGTGCTGATTTGCTCTCCCAGGTTGCTTGGTTGGCCAAAAAGGGCGTATGCGTTTTTTCCTGAATATATTCAGGAAAAAACGCATACGCCCTTTTTGGCCAACCGCATCATTGTCCACGTTCTGGCGCTTTTCATGTGCTATCGGGGCCATTCCGATGTACCCGTTGACATCCGTTTCCTGCAGTTCTGCCTTGCGTTCAACGCCTCTTCGTAGCCTGACCTCAATATATTTGGGGGCGATAGTTATCGTTTAGAACTCTGCAGGTTTGGGAAGTGCAGTGCCCCTGAGCTCCATTTCCCAAGTCGCTTTTTTGTGAGTGGGACGCAACACGGCTGGATGGCTTCACGCCCTATTGTCGATCCGGGGTGGCAGGCTGAGCCTTTGGTGAATTCTTCTTCGCGATGGGAAATGAGAGTGACATGTGCCCGACCAAACCCCTCCAGCGAGTCTCTCATTGGTTCCCCCTCTTGCAGTTCATCCTGCGGACAAATTGCAGACGGTACGAAAGAGGCATGGAAAGGCGCTGAGTCTCCAAGTGGGGAGATTGTTAGTAAGGGGGCCTGAATGGAGAACACGAGCACCAGGAGATGAAAAGTGAGGTGAGTTTCAGAAAGCTTTCCCGATCCCACGGTGTAGCGTCCGCTGGGTTTCCAATGAGTGCTTTCGCTGTCGGAAGATTGCGTTGAACCTGGAGAGTTGGGACCCATGGAATGGGGAGCACGCAGGATTCCTTTCAAGGGTCTGCATTTGCTTTCCCAACCTCACCAATCGTCTCAGCCCCAAGAGTGTCCAGCCTTATGTCTTCTGCCGCTGGGGCTGTAGATGTGGTCAATGCTGGTTGCATGCCAGTCCCTGAACGCATTTTGGAAGAATTTCTCTCTGTTTTGCCCTGCTTGTTTCTTCTTTGTGTTGGAAATGTATCCTCAGAATGGGTCTGAGCTGATTTTCCCTGCTGTTTTTAGGCCGCTTTACACACACTTGATGCACTTACACAGAGATATCAAGACGTAGCTTTTAAGATGCTTACTAGTCGGATAGATACTTGTGCGATGCACAGGGTCTGGTGAGTCCAGTTGATTGAGCAAGGAGTAGGTCGTGTCCATTCCATATTCGGTTTTCGGAAGGGTATCTGTGCTCATTTCAAACTCGAGTTTTATGCGTCACCCCACCTCACCTTTCCCCTGAAGCAGGCCTAAGTGTGTTTCCTAAAAGCGTGACTCTGTTCTGTTTGGGGATTCAGTTCATGGGGAGCGATTTTTACATTCCCTCGATAAGTGATATCATAAGTTTCTGTCTTTGTGGGACTTACTTCACTGAGGATGATCGTACCTAAATCCACTCAGGATGCTGCTACCAGCCTCATGACGTGGATTTCATGGCTGAGTGACACTCCATTGGACCTACGTAGCACCACTTGTCCACTTGACCACTTGTCTTTGTCCACTTGTCCACTTGTCTTTGTCCACTTGCCTCTTTCCTGGGATATGAAACGTGTACCGGAGTCGAGGTTCTTGTCAAGACAGCAGCCCTCAACTTTGGGGTCCCTGTGTCTGGTAGATTTTTTCATTCTCCCAAGGTCAACGCCCATGTGTGGAAGTGCCCTATGCTCTGTGGTTCTGTGTTTTACATGTTTTGGGAAAGAGGATACACTTGTGAAGATTGGCTGTTGGCCATTGACATCCCGCCCATCAGCTTAACAAGGCTCCCTTGACTCCGTGGCCTGCCCTGCCTTTCAGGTGTTTAGACTTTTTTCGCCTGGCCCTTTTGCCCCTGGGGGGGGGGGGGAGTGAGAGATTTCTTTGTAGTGCTGATTTGCTCTCCCAGGTTGCTTGGTTGGCCAAAAAGGGCGTATGCGTTTTTTCCTGAATATATTCAGGAAAAAACGCATACGCCCTTTTTGGCCAACCGCATCATTGTCCACGTTCTGGCGCTTTTCATGTGCTATCGGGGCCATTCCGATGTACCCGTTGACATCCGTTTCCTGCAGTTCTGCCTTGCGTTCAACGCCTCTTCGTAGCCTGACCTCAATATATTTGGGGGCGATAGTTATCGTTTAGAACTCTGCAGGTTTGGGAAGTGCAGTGCCCCTGAGCTCCATTTCCCAAGTCGCTTTTTTGTGAGTGGGACGCAACACGGCTGGATGGCTTCACGCCCTATTGTCGATCCGGGGTGGCAGGCTGAGCCTTTGGTGAATTCTTCTTCGCGATGGGAAATGAGAGTGACATGTGCCCGACCAAACCCCTCCAGCGAGTCTCTCATTGGTTCCCCCTCTTGCAGTTCATCCTGCGGACAAATTGCAGACGGTACGAAAGAGGCATGGAAAGGCGCTGAGTCTCCAAGTGGGGAGATTGTTAGTAAGGGGGCCTGAATGGAGAACACGAGCACCAGGAGATGAAAAGTGAGGTGAGTTTCAGAAAGCTTTCCCGATCCCACGGTGTAGCGTCCGCTGGGTTTCCAATGAGTGCTTTCGCTGTCGGAAGATTGCGTTGAACCTGGAGAGTTGGGACCCATGGAATGGGGAGCACGCAGGATTCCTTTCAAGGGTCTGCATTTGCTTTCCCAACCTCACCAATCGTCTCAGCCCCAAGAGTGTCCAGCCTTATGTCTTCTGCCGTTGGGGCTGTAGATGTGGTCAATCCTGGTTGCATGCCAGTCCCTGAACGCATTTTGGAAGAATTTCTCTCTGTTTTGCCCTGCTTGTTTCTTCTTTGTGTTGGAAATGTATCCTCAGAATGGGTCTGAGCTGATTTTCCCTGCTGTTTTTAGGCTGCTTTACACACACTTGATGCACTTACACAGAGATATCAAGACTTAGCTTTTAAGATGCTTACTAGTCGGATAGATACTTGTGCGATGAACAGGGTCTGGTGAGTCCAGTTGATTGAGCAAGGAGTAGGTCGTGTCCATTCCATATTCGGTTTTCGGAAGGGTATCTGTGCTCATTTCAAACTCGAGTTTTATGCGTCACCCCACCTCACCTTTCCCCTGAAGCAGGCCTAAGTGTGTTTTCTAAAAGGGTGACTCTGTTCTGTTTGGGGATTCAGTTCATGGGGAGCGATTTTTACATTCCCTCGATAAGTGATATCATAAGTTTCTGTCTTTGTGGGACTTATTTCACTGAGGATGATCGTACCTAAATCCACTCAGGATGCTGCTACCAGCCTCATGACGTGGATTTCATGGCTGAGTGACACTCCATTGGACCTACGTAGCACCACTTGTCCACTTGTCCACTTGTCTTTGTCCACTTGTCCACTTGTCTTTGTCCACTTGGCTCTTTCCTGGGATATGAAACGTGTACCGGAGTCGAGGTTCTTGTCAAGACAGCAGCCCTCAACTTTGGGGTCCCTGTGTCTGCTTCATTTTTTCATTTTCCCAAGGTCAACGCCCATGTGTGGAAGTGCCCTATGCTCTGTGGTTCTGTGTTTTACATGTTTTGGGAAAGAGGATACACTTGTGAAGATTGGCTGTTGGCCATTGACATCCCGCCCATCAGCTTAACAAGGCTCCCTTGACTCCGTGGCCTGCCCTGCCTTTCTGGTTTTTAGACTTTTTTCGCCTGACCCTTTTGCCCCGGGGGGGGGCGGGGAGAGATTTCTTTGTAGTGCTGATTTGCTCTCCCAGGTTGTTTGGTTGGCCAAAAAGGGCGTATGCCATTTTTCCTGAATATATTCAGGTAAAAAGGCATACGCCCTTTTTGGCCAACCGCATCATTGTCCACGTTCTGGCGCTTTTCATGTGCTATCGGGGCCTTTCCGATGCACCCGTTGACATCCGTTTCCTGCAGTTCTGCCTTGCGTTCAACGCCTCTTCGTAGCCTGACCTCAATATATTTGGGGGCGATAGTTATCGTTTAGAACTCTGCAGGTTTGGGAAGTGCAGTGCCCCTGAGCTCCATTTCCCAAGTCGCTTTTTTGTGAGTGGGACGCAACACGGCTGGATGGCTTCACGCCCTATTGTCGATCCGGGGTGGCAGGCTGAGCCTTTGGTGAATTCTTCTTCGCGATGGGAAATGAGAGTGACATGTGCCCGACCAAACCCCTCCAGCGAGTCTCTCATTGGTTCCCCCTCTTGCAGTTCATCCTGCGGACAAATTGCAGACGGTACGAAAGAGGCATGGAAAGGCGCTGAGTCTCCAAGTGGGGAGATTGTTAGTAAGGGGGCCTGAATGGAGAACACGAGCACCAGGAGATGAAAAGTGAGGTGAGTTTCAGAAAGCTTTCCCGATCCCACGGTGTAGCGTCCGCTGGGTTTCCAATGAGTGCTTTCGCTGTCGGAAGATTGCGTTGAACCTGGAGAGTTGGGACCCATGGAATGGGGAGCACGCAGGATTCCTTTCAAGGGTCTGCATTTGCTTTCCCAACCTCACCAATCGTCTCAGCCCCAAGAGTGTCCAGCCTTATGTCTTCTGCCGCTGGGGCTGTAGATGTGGTCAATGCTGGTTGCATGCCAGTCCCTGAACGCATTTTGGAAGAATTTCTCTCTGTTTTGCCCTGCTTGTTTCTTCTTTGTGTTGGAAATGTATCCTCAGAATGGGTCTGAGCTGATTTTCCCTGCTGTTTTTAGGCCGCTTTACACACACTTGATGCACTTACACAGAGATATCAAGACGTAGCTTTTAAGATGCTTACTAGTCGGATAGATACTTGTGCGATGCACAGGGTCTGGTGAGTCCAGTTGATTGAGCAAGGAGTAGGTCGTGTCCATTCCATATTCGGTTTTCGGAAGGGTATCTGTGCTCATTTCAAACTCGAGTTTTATGCGTCACCCCACCTCACCTTTCCCCTGAAGCAGGCCTAAGTGTGTTTCCTAAAAGCGTGACTCTGTTCTGTTTGGGGATTCAGTTCATGGGGAGCGATTTTTACATTCCCTCGATAAGTGATATCATAAGTTTCTGTCTTTGTGGGACTTACTTCACTGAGGATGATCGTACCTAAATCCACTCAGGATGCTGCTACCAGCCTCATGACGTGGATTTCATGGCTGAGTGACACTCCATTGGACCTACGTAGCACCACTTGTCCACTTGACCACTTGTCTTTGTCCACTTGTCCACTTGTCTTTGTCCACTTGCCTCTTTCCTGGGATATGAAACGTGTACCGGAGTCGAGGTTCTTGTCAAGACAGCAGCCCTCAACTTTGGGGTCCCTGTGTCTGGTAGATTTTTTCATTCTCCCAAGGTCAACGCCCATGTGTGGAAGTGCCCTATGCTCTGTGGTTCTGTGTTTTACATGTTTTGGGAAAGAGGATACACTTGTGAAGATTGGCTGTTGGCCATTGACATCCCGCCCATCAGCTTAACAAGGCTCCCTTGACTCCGTGGCCTGCCCTGCCTTTCAGGTGTTTAGACTTTTTTCGCCTGGCCCTTTTGCCCCGGGGGGGGGGGGAGTGAGAGATTTCTTTGTAGTGCTGATTTGCTCTCCCAGGTTGCTTGGTTGGCCAAAAAGGGCGTATGCGTTTTTTCCTGAATATATTCAGGAAAAAACGCATACGCCCTTTTTGGCCAACCGCATCATTGTCCACGTTCTGGCGCTTTTCATGTGCTATCGGGGCCATTCCGATGTACCCGTTGACATCCGTTTCCTGCAGTTCTGCCTTGCGTTCAACGCCTCTTCGTAGCCTGACCTCAATATATTTTGGGGCGATAGTTATCGTTTAGAACTCTGCAGGTTTGGGAAGTGCAGTGCCCCTGAGCTCCATTTCCCAAGTCGCTTTTTTGTGAGTGGGACGCAACACGGCTGGATGGCTTCACGCCCTATTGTCGATCCGGGGTGGCAGGCTGAGCCTTTGGTGAATTCTTCTTCGCGATGGGAAATGAGAGTGACATGTGCCCGACCAAACCCCTCCAGCGAGTCTCTCATTGGTTCCCCCTCTTGCAGTTCATCCTGCGGACAAATTGCAGACGGTACGAAAGAGGCATGGAAAGGCGCTGAGTCTCCAAGTGGGGAGATTGTTAGTAAGGGGGCCTGAATGGAGAACACGAGCACCAGGAGATGAAAAGTGAGGTGAGTTTCAGAAAGCTTTCCCGATCCCACGGTGTAGCGTCCGCTGGGTTTCCAATGAGTGCTTTCGCTGTCGGAAGATTGCGTTGAACCTGGAGAGTTGGGACCCATGGAATGGGGAGCACGCAGGATTCCTTTCAAGGGTCTGCATTTGCTTTCCCAACCTCACCAATCGTCTCAGCCCCAAGAGTGTCCAGCCTTATGTCTTCTGCCGCTGGGGTTGTAGATGTGGTCAATGCTGGTTGCATGCCAGTCCCTGAACGCATTTTGGAAGAATTTCTCTCTGTTTTGCCCTGCTTGTTTCTTCTTTGTGTTGGAAATGTATCCTCAGAATGGGTCTGAGCTGATTTTCCCTGCTGTTTTTAGGCCGCTTTACACACACTTGATGCACTTACACAGAGATATCAAGACTTAGCTTTTAAGATGCTTACTAGTCGGATAGATACTTGTGCGATGAACAGGGTCTGGTGAGTCCAGTTGATTGAGCAAGGAGTAGGTCGTGTCCATTCCATATTCGGTTTTCGGAAGGGTATCTGTGCTCATTTCAAACTCGAGTTTTATGCGTAACCCCACCTCACCTTTCCCCTGAAGCAGGCCTAAGTGTGTTTTCTAAAAGGGTGACTCTGTTCTGTTTGGGGATTCAGTTCATGGGGAGCGATTTTTACATTCCCTCGATAAGTGATATCATAAGTTTCTGTCTTTGTGGGACTTACTTCACTGAGGATGATCGTACCTAAATCCACTCAGGATGCTGCTACCAGCCTCATGACGTGGATTTCATGGCTGAGTGACACTCCATTGGACCTACGTAGCACCACTTGTCCACTTGTCCACTTGTCTTTGTCCACTTGTCCACTTGTCTTTGTCCACTTGGCTCTTTCCTGGGATATGAAACGTGTACCGGAGTCGAGGTTCTTGTCAAGACAGCAGCCCTCAACTTTGGGGTCCCTGTGTCTGGTTGATTTTTTCATTTTCCCAAGGTCAACCCCCATGTGTGGAAGTGCCCTATGCTCTGTGGTTCTGTGTTTTCCATGTTTTGGGAAAGAGGATACACTTGTGAAGATTGGCTGTTGGCCATTGACATCCCGCCCATCAGCTTAACAAGGCTCCCTTGACTCCGTGGCCTGCCCTGCCTTTCTGGTTTTTAGACTTTTTTCGCCTGACCCTTTTGCCCCGGGGGGGGGCGGGGAGAGATTTCTTTGTAGTGCTGATTTGCTCTCCCAGGTTGTTTGGTTGGCCAAAAAGGGCGTATGCCATTTTTCCTGAATATATTCAGGTAAAAAGGCATACGCCCTTTTTGGCCAACCGCATCATTGTCCACGTTCTGGCGCTTTTCATGTGCTATCGGGGCCTTTCCGATGCACCCGTTGACATCCGTTTCCTGCAGTTCTGCCTTGCGTTCAACGCCTCTTCGTAGCCTGACCTCAATATATTTGGGGGCGATAGTTATCGTTTAGAACTCTGCAGTTTTGGGAAGTGCAGTGCCCCTGAGCTCCATTTCCCAAGTCGCTTTTTTGTGAGTGGGACGCAACACGGCTGGATGGCTTCACGCCCTATTGTCGATCCGGGGTGGCAGGCTGAGCCTTTGGTGAATTCTTCTTCGCGATGGGAAATGAGAGTGACATGTGCCCGACCAAACCCCTCCAGCGAGTCTCTCATTGGTTCCCCCTCTTGCAGTTCATCCTGCGGACAAATTGCAGACGGTACGAAAGAGGCATGGAAAGGCGCTGAGTCTCCAAGTGGGGAGATTGTTCGTAAGGGGGCCTGAATGGAGAACACGAGCACCAGGAGATGAAAAGTGAGGTGAGTTTCAGAAAGCTTTCCCGATCCCACGGTGTAGCGTCCGCTGGGTTTCCAATGAGTGCTTTCGCTGTCGGAAGATTGCGTTGAACCTGGAGAGTTGGGACCCATGGAATGGGGAGCACGCAGGATTCCTTTCAAGGGTCTGCATTTGCTTTCCCAACCTCACCAATCGTCTCAGCCCCAAGAGTGTCCAGCCTTATGTCTTCTGCCGCTGGGGCTGTAGATGTGGTCAATGCTGGTTGCATGCCAGTCCCTGAACGCATTTTGGAAGAATTTCTCTCTGTTTTGCCCTGCTTGTTTCTTCTTTGTGTTGGAAATGTATCCTCAGAATGGGTCTGAGCTGATTTTCCCTGCTGTTTTTAGGCCGCTTTACACACACTTGATGCACTTACACAGAGATATCAAGACGTAGCTTTTAAGATGCTTACTAGTCGGATAGATACTTGTGCGATGCACAGGGTCTGGTGAGTCCAGTTGATTGAGCAAGGAGTAGGTCGTGTCCATTCCATATTCGGTTTTCGGAAGGGTATCTGTGCTCATTTCAAACTCGAGTTTTATGCGTCACCCCACCTCACCTTTCCCCTGAAGCAGGCCTAAGTGTGTTTCCTAAAAGCGTGACTCTGTTCTGTTTGGGGATTCAGTTCATGGGGAGCGATTTTTACATTCCCTCGATAAGTGATATCATAAGTTTCTGTCTTTGTGGGACTTATTTCACTGAGGATGATTGTACCTAAATCCACTCAGGATGCTGCTACCAGCCTCATGACGTGGATTTCATGGCTGAGTGACACTCCATTGGACCTAAGTAGCACCACTTGTCCACTTGACCACTTGTCTTTGTCCACTTGTCCACTTGTCTTTGTCCACTTGCCTCTTTCCTGGGATATGAAACGTGTACCGGAGTCGAGGTTCTTGTCAAGACAGCAGCCCTCAACTTTGGGGTCCCTGTGTCTGGTTGATTTTTTCATTTTCCCAAGGTCAACGCCCATGTGTGGAAGTGCCCTATGCTCTGTGCTTCTGTGTTTTCCATGTTTTGGGAAAGAGGATACACTTGTGAAGATTGGATGTTGGCCATTGACATCCCGCCCATCAGCTTAACAAGGCTCCCTTGACTCCGTGGCCTGCCCTGCCTTTCTGGATTTTAGACTTTTTTTGCCTGGTCCTTTTGCCCTGGGGGGGGGGGGGGGCGAGAGATTTCTTTGTAGTGCTGATTTGCTCTCCCAGGTTGCTTGGTTGGCCAAAAAGGGCGTATGCGTTTTTTCCTGAATATATTCAGGAAAAAACGCATACGCCCTTTTTGGCCAACCGCATCATTGTCCACGTTCTGGCGCTTTTCATGTGCTATCGGGGCCATTCCGATGTACCCGTTGACATCCGTTTCCTGCAGTTCTGCCTTGCGTTCAACGCCTCTTCGTAGCCTGACCTCAATATATTTGGGGGCGATAGTTATCGTTTAGAACTCTGCAGGTTTGGGAAGTGCAGTGCCCCTGAGCTCCATTTCCCAAGTCGCTTTTTTGTGAGTGGGACGCAACACGGCTGGATGGCTTCACGCCCTATTGTCGATCCGGGGTGGCAGGCTGAGCCTTTGGTGAATTCTTCTTCGCGATGGGAAATGAGAGTGACATGTGCCCGACCAAACCCCTCCAGCGAGTCTCTCATTGGTTCCCCCTCTTGCAGTTCATCCTGCGGACAAATTGCAGACGGTACGAAAGAGGCATGGAAAGGCGCTGAGTCTCCAAGTGGGGAGATTGTTCGTAAGGGGGCCTGAATGGAGAACACGAGCACCAGGAGATGAAAAGTGAGGTGAGTTTCAGAAAGCTTTCCCGATCCCACGGTGTAGCATCCGCTGGGTTAACAATGAGTGCTTTCGCTGTCGGAAGATTGCGTTGAACTTGGAGAGTTGGGACCCATGGAATGGGGAGCACGCAGGATTCCTTTCAAGGGTCTGCATTTGCTTTCCCAACCTCACCAATCGTCTCAGCCCCAAGAGTGTCCAGCCTTATGTCTTCTGCCGCTGGGGCTGTAGATGTGGACAATCCTGGTTGCATGCCAGTCCCTGAACGCATTTTGGAAGAATTTCTCTCTGTTTTGCCCTGCTTGTTTCTTCTTTGTGTTGGAAATGTATCCTCAGAATGGGTCTGAGCTGATTTTCCCTGCTGTTTTTAGGCCGCTTTACACACACTTGATGCACTTACACAGAGATATCAAGACTTAGCTTTTAAGATGCTTACTAGTCGGATAGATACTTGTGCGATGAACAGGGTCTGGTGAGTCCAGTTGATTGAGCAAGGAGTAGGTCGTGTCCATTCCATATTCGGTTTTCGGAAGGGTATCTGTGCTCATTTCAAACTCGAGTTTTATGCGTCACCCCACCTCACCTTTCCCCTGAAGCAGGCCTAAGTGTGTTTCCTAAAAGCGTGACTCTGTTCTGTTTGGGGATTCAGTTCATGGGGAGCGATTTTTACATTCCCTCGATAAGTGATATCATAAGTTTCTGTCTTTGTGGGACTTATTTCACTGAGGATGATCGTACCTAAATCCACTCAGGATGCTGCTACCAGCCTCATGACGTGGATTTCATGGCTGAGTGACACTCCATTGGACCTACGTAGCACCACTTGTCCACTTGTCCACTTGTCTTTGTCCACTTGTCCACTTGTCTTTGTCCACTTGGCTCTTTCCTGGGATATGAAACGTGTACCGGAGTCGAGGTTCTTGTCAAGACAGCAGCCCTCAACTTTGGGGTCCCTGTGTCTGGTAGATTTTTTCATTCTCCCAAGGTCAACGCCCATGTGTGGAAGTGCCCTATGCTCTGTGGTTCTGTGTTTTACATGTTTTGGGAAAGAGGATACACTTGTGAAGATTGGCTGTTGGCCATTGACATCCCGCCCATCAGCTTAACAAGGCTCCCTTGACTCCGTGGCCTGCCCTGCCTTTCAGGTGTTTAGACTTTTTTCGCCTGGCCCTTTTGCCCCGGGGGGGGGGGGGAGTGAGAGATTTCTTTGTAGTGCTGATTTGCTCTCCCAGGTTGCTTGGTTGGCCAAAAAGGGCGTATGCGTTTTTTCCTGAATATATTCAGGAAAAAACGCATACGCCCTTTTTGGCCAACCGCATCATTGTCCACGTTCTGGCGCTTTTCATGTGCTATCGGGGCCATTCCGATGTACCCGTTGACATCCGTTTCCTGCAGTTCTGCCTTGCGTTCAACGCCTCTTCGTAGCCTGACCTCAATATATTTGGGGGCGATAGTTATCGTTTAGAACTCTGCAGGTTTGGGAAGTGCAGTGCCCCTGAGCTCCATTTCCCAAGTCGCTTTTTTGTGAGTGGGACGCAACACGGCTGGATGGCTTCACGCCCTATTGTCGATCCGGGGTGGCAGGCTGAGCCTTTGGTGAATTCTTCTTCGCGATGGGAAATGAGAGTGACATGTGCCCGACCAAACCCCTCCAGCGAGTCTCTCATTGGTTCCCCCTCTTGCAGTTCATCCTGCGGACAAATTGCAGACGGTACGAAAGAGGCATGGAAAGGCGCTGAGTCTCCAAGTGGGGAGATTGTTAGTAAGGGGGCCTGAATGGAGAACACGAGCACCAGGAGATGAAAAGTGAGGTGAGTTTCAGAAAGCTTTCCCGATCCCACGGTGTAGCGTCCGCTGGGTTTCCAATGAGTGCTTTCGCTGTCGGAAGATTGCGTTGAACCTGGAGAGTTGGGACCCATGGAATGGGGAGCACGCAGGATTCCTTTCAAGGGTCTGCATTTGCTTTCCCAACCTCACCAATCGTCTCAGCCCCAAGAGTGTCCAGCCTTATGTCTTCTGCCGCTGGGGTTGTAGATGTGGTCAATGCTGGTTGCATGCCAGTCCCTGAACGCATTTTGGAAGAATTTCTCTCTGTTTTGCCCTGCTTGTTTCTTCTTTGTGTTGGAAATGTATCCTCAGAATGGGTCTGAGCTGATTTTCCCTGCTGTTTTTAGGCCGCTTTACACACACTTGATGCACTTACACAGAGATATCAAGACTTAGCTTTTAAGATGCTTACTAGTCGGATAGATACTTGTGCGATGAACAGGGTCTGGTGAGTCCAGTTGATTGAGCAAGGAGTAGGTCGTGTCCATTCCATATTCGGTTTTCGGAAGGGTATCTGTGCTCATTTCAAACTCGAGTTTTATGCGTCACCCCACCTCACCTTTCCCCTGAAGCAGGCCTAAGTGTGTTTTCTAAAAGGGTGACTCTGTTCTGTTTGGGGATTCAGTTCATGGGGAGCGATTTTTACATTCCCTCGATAAGTGATATCATAAGTTTCTGTCTTTGTGGGACTTACTTCACTGAGGATGATCGTACCTAAATCCACTCAGGATGCTGCTACCAGCCTCATGACGTGGATTTCATGGCTGAGTGACACTCCATTGGACCTACGTAGCACCACTTGTCCACTTGTCCACTTGTCTTTGTCCACTTGTCCACTTGTCTTTGTCCACTTGGCTCTTTCCTGGGATATGAAACGTGTACCGGAGTCGAGGTTCTTGTCAAGACAGCAGCCCTCAACTTTGGGGTCCCTGTGTCTGGTTGATTTTTTCATTTTCCCAAGGTCTACGCCCATGTGTGGAAGTGCCCTATGCTCTGTGGTTCTGTGTTTTACATGTTTTGGGAAAGAGGATACACTTGTGAAGATTGGCTGTTGGCCATTGACATCCCGCCCATCAGCTTAACAAGGCTCCCTTGACTCCGTGGCCTGCCCTGCCTTTCTGGTTTTTAGACTTTTTTCGCCTGGCCCTTTTGCCCCGGGGGGGGGGGGGGAGAGATTTCTTTGTAGTGCTGATTTGCTCTCCCAGGTTGCTTGGTTGGCCAAAAAGGGCGTATGCGTTTTTTCCTGAATATATTCAGGAAAAAACGCATACGCCCTTTTTGGCCAACCGCATCATTGTCCACGTTCTGGCGCTTTTCATGTGCTATCGGGGCCATTCCGATGTACCCGTTGACATCCGTTTCCTGCAGTTCTGCCTTGCGTTCAACGCCTCTTCGTAGCCTGACCTCAATATATTTGGGGGCGATAGTTATCGTTTAGAACTCTGCAGGTTTGGGAAGTGCAGTGCCCCTGAGCTCCATTTCCCAAGTCGCTTTTTTGTGAGTGGGACGCAACACGGCTGGATGGCTTCACGCCCTATTGTCGATCCGGGGTGGCAGGCTGAGCCTTTGGTGAATTCTTCTTCGCGATGGGAAATGAGAGTGACATGTGCCCGACCAAACCCCTCCAGCGAGTCTCTCATTGGTTCCCCCTCTTGCAGTTCATCCTGCGGACAAATTGCAGACGGTACGAAAGAGGCATGGAAAGGCGCTGAGTCTCCAAGTGGGGAGATTGTTAGTAAGGGGGCCTGAATGGAGAACACGAGCACCAGGAGATGAAAAGTGAGGTGAGTTTCAGAAAGCTTTCCCGATCCCACGGTGTAGCGTCCGCTGGGTTTCCAATGAGTGCTTTCGCTGTCGGAAGATTGCGTTGAACCTGGAGAGTTGGGACCCATGGAATGGGGAGCACGCAGGATTCCTTTCAAGGGTCTGCATTTGCTTTCCCAACCTCACCAATCGTCTCAGCCCCAAGAGTGTCCAGCCTTATGTCTTCTGCCGCTGGGGTTGTAGATGTGGTCAATGCTGGTTGCATGCCAGTCCCTGAACGCATTTTGGAAGAATTTCTCTCTGTTTTGCCCTGCTTGTTTCTTCTTTGTGTTGGAAATGTATCCTCAGAATGGGTCTGAGCTGATTTTCCCTGCTGTTTTTAGGCCGCTTTACACACACTTGATGCACTTACACAGAGATATCAAGACGTAGCTTTTAAGATGCTTACTAGTCGGATAGATACTTGTGCGATGCACAGGGTCTGGTGAGTCCAGTTGATTGAGCAAGGAGTAGGTCGTGTCCATTCCATATTCGGTTTTCGGAAGGGTATCTGTGCTCATTTCAAACTCGAGTTTTATGCGTCACCCCACCTCACCTTTCCCCTGAAGCAGGCCTAAGTGTGTTTCCTAAAAGCGTGACTCTGTTCTGTTTGGGGATTCAGTTCATGGGGAGCGATTTTTACATTCCCTCGATAAGTGATATCATAAGTTTCTGTCTTTGTGGGACTTATTTCACTGAGGATGATCGTACCTAAATCCACTCAGGATGCTGCTACCAGCCTCATGACGTGGATTTCATGGCTGAGTGACACTCCATTGGACCTACGTAGCACCACTTGTCCACTTGACCACTTGTCTTTGTCCACTTGTCCACTTGTCTTTGTCCACTTGCCTCTTTCCTGGGATATGAAACGTGTACCGGAGTCGAGGTTCTTGTCAAGACAGCAGCCCTCAACTTTGGGGTCCCTGTGTCTGGTTGATTTTTTCATTTTCCCAAGGTCAACGCCCATGTGTGGAAGTGCCCTATGCTCTGTGCTTCTGTGTTTTCCATGTTTTGGGAAAGAGGATACACTTGTGAAGATTGGCTGTTGGCCATTGACATCCCGCCCATCAGCTTAACAAGGCTCCCTTGACTCCGTGGCCTGCCCTGCCTTTCTGGATTTTAGACTTTTTTTGCCTGGTCCTTTTGCCCTGGGGGGGGGGGCGAGAGATTTCTTTGTAGTGCTGATTTGCTCTCCCAGGTTGCTTGGTTGGCCAAAAAGGGCGTATGCGTTTTTTCCTGAATATATTCAGGAAAAAACGCATACGCCCTTTTTGGCCAACCGCATCATTGTCCACGTTCTGGCGCTTTTCATGTGCTATCGGGGCCATTCCGATGTACCCGTTGACATCCGTTTCCTGCAGTTCTGCCTTGCGTTCAACGCCTCTTCGTAGCCTGACCTCAATATATTTGGGGGCGATAGTTATCGTTTAGAACTCTGCAGGTTTGGGAAGTGCAGTGCCCCTGAGCTCCATTTCCCAAGTCGCTTTTTTGTGAGTGGGACGCAACACGGCTGGATGGCTTCACGCCCTATTGTCGATCCGGGGTGGCAGGCTGAGCCTTTGGTGAATTCTTCTTCGCGATGGGAAATGAGAGTGACATGTGCCCGACCAAACCCCTCCAGCGAGTCTCTCATTGGTTCCCCCTCTTGCAGTTCATCCTGCGGACAAATTGCAGACGGTACGAAAGAGGCATGGAAAGGCGCTGAGTCTCCAAGTGGGGAGATTGTTCGTAAGGGGGCCTGAATGGAGAACACGAGCACCAGGAGATGAAAAGTGAGGTGAGTTTCAGAAAGCTTTCCCGATCCCACGGTGTAGCATCCGCTGGGTTAACAATGAGTGCTTTCGCTGTCGGAAGATTGCGTTGAACTTGGAGAGTTGGGACCCATGGAATGGGGAGCACGCAGGATTCCTTTCAAGGGTCTGCATTTGCTTTCCCAACCTCACCAATCGTCTCAGCCCCAAGAGTGTCCAGCCTTATGTCTTCTGCCGCTGGGGCTGTAGATGTGGACAATCCTGGTTGCATGCCAGTCCCTGAACGCATTTTGGAAGAATTTCTCTCTGTTTTGCCCTGCTTGTTTCTTCTTTGTGTTGGAAATGTATCCTCAGAATGGGTCTGAGCTGATTTTCCCTGCTGTTTTTAGGCCGCTTTACACACACTTGATGCACTTACACAGAGATATCAAGACTTAGCTTTTAAGATGCTTACTAGTCGGATAGATACTTGTGCGATGAACAGGGTCTGGTGAGTCCAGTTGATTGAGCAAGGAGTAGGTCGTGTCCATTCCATATTCGGTTTTCGGAAGGGTATCTGTGCTCATTTCAAACTCGAGTTTTATGCGTCACCCCACCTCACCTTTCCCCTGAAGCAGGCCTAAGTGTGTTTCCTAAAAGCGTGACTCTGTTCTGTTTGGGGATTCAGTTCATGGGGAGCGATTTTTACATTCCCTCGATAAGTGATATCATAAGTTTCTGTCTTTGTGGGACTTATTTCACTGAGGATGATCGTACCTAAATCCACTCAGGATGCTGCTACCAGCCTCATGACGTGGATTTCATGGCTGAGTGACACTCCATTAGACCTACGTAGCACCACTTGTCCACTTGTCTTTGTCCACTTGTCCACTTGTCTTTGTCCACTTGCCTCTTTCCTGGGATATGAAACGTGTACCGGAGTCGAGGTTCTTGTCAAGACAGCAGCCCTCAACTTTGGGGTCCCTGTGTCTGGTTGATTTTTTCATTTTCCCAAGGTCAACGCCCATGTGTGGAAGTGCCCTATGCTCTGTGCTTCTGTGTTTTCCATGTTTTGGGAAAGAGGATACACTTGTGAAGATTGGATGTTGGCCATTGACATCCCGCCCATCAGCTTAACAAGGCTCCCTTGACTCCGTGGCCTGCCCTGCCTTTCTGGATTTTAGACTTTTTTTGCCTGGTCCTTTTGCCCTGGGGGGGGGGGGGCGAGAGATTTCTTTGTAGTGCTGATTTGCTCTCCCAGGTTGCTTGGTTGGCCAAAAAGGGCGTATGCGTTTTTTCCTGAATATATTCAGGAAAAAACGCATACGCCCTTTTTGGCCAACCGCATCATTGTCCACGTTCTGGCGCTTTTCATGTGCTATCGGGGCCATTCCGATGTACCCGTTGACATCCGTTTCCTGCAGTTCTGCCTTGCGTTCAACGCCTCTTCGTAGCCTGACCTCAATATATTTGGGGGCGATAGTTATCGTTTAGAACTCTGCAGGTTTGGGAAGTGCAGTGCCCCTGAGCTCCATTTCCCAAGTCGCTTTTTTGTGAGTGGGACGCAACACGGCTGGATGGCTTCACGCCCTATTGTCGATCCGGGGTGGCAGGCTGAGCCTTTGGTGAATTCTTCTTCGCGATGGGAAATGAGAGTGACATGTGCCCGACCAAACCCCTCCAGCGAGTCTCTCATTGGTTCCCCCTCTTGCAGTTCATCCTGCGGACAAATTGCAGACGGTACGAAAGAGGCATGGAAAGGCGCTGAGTCTCCAAGTGGGGAGATTGTTCGTAAGGGGGCCTGAATGGAGAACACGAGCACCAGGAGATGAAAAGTGAGGTGAGTTTCAGAAAGCTTTCCCGATCCCACGGTGTAGCATCCGCTGGGTTAACAATGAGTGCTTTCGCTGTCGGAAGATTGCGTTGAACTTGGAGAGTTGGGACCCATGGAATGGGGAGCACGCAGGATTCCTTTCAAGGGTCTGCATTTGCTTTCCCAACCTCACCAATCGTCTCAGCCCCAAGAGTGTCCAGCCTTATGTCTTCTGCCGCTGGGGCTGTAGATGTGGACAATCCTGGTTGCATGCCAGTCCCTGAACGCATTTTGGAAGAATTTCTCTCTGTTTTGCCCTGCTTGTTTCTTCTTTGTGTTGGAAATGTATCCTCAGAATGGGTCTGAGCTGATTTTCCCTGCTGTTTTTAGGCCGCTTTACACACACTTGATGCACTTACACAGAGATATCAAGACTTAGCTTTTAAGATGCTTACTAGTCGGATAGATACTTGTGCGATGAACAGGGTCTGGTGAGTCCAGTTGATTGAGCAAGGAGTAGGTCGTGTCCATTCCATATTCGGTTTTCGGAAGGGTATCTGTGCTCATTTCAAACTCGAGTTTTATGCGTCACCCCACCTCACCTTTCCCCTGAAGCAGGCCTAAGTGTGTTTCCTAAAAGCGTGACTCTGTTCTGTTTGGGGATTCAGTTCATGGGGAGCGATTTTTACATTCCCTCGATAAGTGATATCATAAGTTTCTGTCTTTGTGGGACTTATTTCACTGAGGATGATCGTACCTAAATCCACTCAGGATGCTGCTACCAGCCTCATGACGTGGATTTCATGGCTGAGTGACACTCCATTGGACCTACGTAGCACCACTTGTCCACTTGTCCACTTGTCTTTGTCCACTTGTCCACTTGTCTTTGTCCACTTGGCTCTTTCCTGGGATATGAAACGTGTACCGGAGTCGAGGTTCTTGTCAAGACAGCAGCCCTCAACTTTGGGGTCCCTGTGTCTGGTAGATTTTTTCATTCTCCCAAGGTCAACGCCCATGTGTGGAAGTGCCCTATGCTCTGTGGTTCTGTGTTTTACATGTTTTGGGAAAGAGGATACACTTGTGAAGATTGGCTGTTGGCCATTGACATCCCGCCCATCAGCTTAACAAGGCTCCCTTGACTCCGTGGCCTGCCCTGCCTTTCAGGTGTTTAGACTTTTTTCGCCTGGCCCTTTTGCCCCGGGGGGGGGGGGAGTGAGAGATTTCTTTGTAGTGCTGATTTGCTCTCCCAGGTTGCTTGGTTGGCCAAAAAGGGCGTATGCGTTTTTTCCTGAATATATTCAGGAAAAAACGCATACGCCCTTTTTGGCCAACCGCATCATTGTCCACGTTCTGGCGCTTTTCATGTGCTATCGGGGCCATTCCGATGTACCCGTTGACATCCGTTTCCTGCAGTTCTGCCTTGCGTTCAACGCCTCTTCGTAGCCTGACCTCAATATATTTTGGGGCGATAGTTATCGTTTAGAACTCTGCAGGTTTGGGAAGTGCAGTGCCCCTGAGCTCCATTTCCCAAGTCGCTTTTTTGTGAGTGGGACGCAACACGGCTGGATGGCTTCACGCCCTATTGTCGATCCGGGGTGGCAGGCTGAGCCTTTGGTGAATTCTTCTTCGCGATGGGAAATGAGAGTGACATGTGCCCGACCAAACCCCTCCAGCGAGTCTCTCATTGGTTCCCCCTCTTGCAGTTCATCCTGCGGACAAATTGCAGACGGTACGAAAGAGGCATGGAAAGGCGCTGAGTCTCCAAGTGGGGAGATTGTTAGTAAGGGGGCCTGAATGGAGAACACGAGCACCAGGAGATGAAAAGTGAGGTGAGTTTCAGAAAGCTTTCCCGATCCCACGGTGTAGCGTCCGCTGGGTTTCCAATGAGTGCTTTCGCTGTCGGAAGATTGCGTTGAACCTGGAGAGTTGGGACCCATGGAATGGGGAGCACGCAGGATTCCTTTCAAGGGTCTGCATTTGCTTTCCCAACCTCACCAATCGTCTCAGCCCCAAGAGTGTCCAGCCTTATGTCTTCTGCCGCTGGGGTTGTAGATGTGGTCAATGCTGGTTGCATGCCAGTCCCTGAACGCATTTTGGAAGAATTTCTCTCTGTTTTGCCCTGCTTGTTTCTTCTTTGTGTTGGAAATGTATCCTCAGAATGGGTCTGAGCTGATTTTCCCTGCTGTTTTTAGGCCGCTTTACACACACTTGATGCACTTACACAGAGATATCAAGACTTAGCTTTTAAGATGCTTACTAGTCGGATAGATACTTGTGCGATGAACAGGGTCTGGTGAGTCCAGTTGATTGAGCAAGGAGTAGGTCGTGTCCATTCCATATTCGGTTTTCGGAAGGGTATCTGTGCTCATTTCAAACTCGAGTTTTATGCGTCACCCCACCTCACCTTTCCCCTGAAGCAGGCCTAAGTGTGTTTTCTAAAAGGGTGACTCTGTTCTGTTTGGGGATTCAGTTCATGGGGAGCGATTTTTACATTCCCTCGATAAGTGATATCATAAGTTTCTGTCTTTGTGGGACTTACTTCACTGAGGATGATCGTACCTAAATCCACTCAGGATGCTGCTACCAGCCTCATGACGTGGATTTCATGGCTGAGTGACACTCCATTGGACCTACGTAGCACCACTTGTCCACTTGTCCACTTGTCTTTGTCCACTTGTCCACTTGTCTTTGTCCACTTGGCTCTTTCCTGGGATATGAAACGTGTACCGGAGTCGAGGTTCTTGTCAAGACAGCAGCCCTCAACTTTGGGGTCCCTGTGTCTGGTTGATTTTTTCATTTTCCCAAGGTCTACGCCCATGTGTGGAAGTGCCCTATGCTCTGTGGTTCTGTGTTTTACATGTTTTGGGAAAGAGGATACACTTGTGAAGATTGGCTGTTGGCCATTGACATCCCGCCCATCAGCTTAACAAGGCTCCCTTGACTCCGTGGCCTGCCCTGCCTTTCTGGTTTTTAGACTTTTTTCGCCTGGCCCTTTTGCCCCGGGGGGGGGGGGGGGGAGAGATTTCTTTGTAGTGCTGATTTGCTCTCCCAGGTTGCTTGGTTGGCCAAAAAGGGCGTATGCGTTTTTTCCTGAATATATTCAGGAAAAAACGCATACGCCCTTTTTGGCCAACCGCATCATTGTCCACGTTCTGGCGCTTTTCATGTGCTATCGGGACCATTCCGATGTACCCGTTGACATCCGTTTCCTGCAGTTCTGCCTTGCGTTCAACGCCTCTTCGTAGCCTGACCTCAATATATTTGGGGGCGATAGTTATCGTTTAGAACTCTGCAGGTTTGGGAAGTGCAGTGCCCCTGAGCTCCATTTCCCAAGTCGCTTTTTTGTGAGTGGGACGCAACACGGCTGGATGGCTTCACGCCCTATTGTCGATCCGGGGTGGCAGGCTGAGCCTTTGGTGAATTCTTCTTCGCGATGGGAAATGAGAGTGACATGTGCCCGACCAAACCCCTCCAGCGAGTCTCTCATTGGTTCCCCCTCTTGCAGTTCATCCTGCGGACAAATTGCAGACGGTACGAAAGAGGCATGGAAAGGCGCTGAGTCTCCAAGTGGGGAGATTGTTAGTAAGGGGGCCTGAATGGAGAACACGAGCACCAGGAGATGAAAAGTGAGGTGAGTTTCAGAAAGCTTTCCCGATCCCACGGTGTAGCGTCCGCTGGGTTTCCAATGAGTGCTTTCGCTGTCGGAAGATTGCGTTGAACCTGGAGAGTTGGGACCCATGGAATGGGGAGCACGCAGGATTCCTTTCAAGGGTCTGCATTTGCTTTCCCAACCTCACCAATCGTCTCAGCCCCAAGAGTGTCCAGCCTTATGTCTTCTGCCGCTGGGGCTGTAGATGTGGTCAATGCTGGTTGCATGCCAGTCCCTGAACGCATTTTGGAAGAATTTCTCTCTGTTTTGCCCTGCTTGTTTCTTCTTTGTGTTGGAAATGTATCCTCAGAATGGGTCTGAGCTGATTTTCCCTGCTGTTTTTAGGCCGCTTTACACACACTTGATGCACTTACACAGAGATATCAAGACGTAGCTTTTAAGATGCTTACTAGTCGGATAGATACTTGTGCGATGCACAGGGTCTGGTGAGTCCAGTTGATTGAGCAAGGAGTAGGTCGTGTCCATTCCATATTCGGTTTTCGGAAGGGTATCTGTGCTCATTTCAAACTCGAGTTTTATGCGTCACCCCACCTCACCTTTCCCCTGAAGCAGGCCTAAGTGTGTTTCCTAAAAGCGTGACTCTGTTCTGTTTGGGGATTCAGTTCATGGGGAGCGATTATTACATTCCCTCGATAAGTGATATCATAAGTTTCTGTCTTTGTGGGACTTACTTCACTGAGGATGATCGTACCTAAATCCACTCAGGATGCTGCTACCAGCCTCATGACGTGGATTTCATGGCTGAGTGACACTCCATTGGACCTACGTAGCACCACTTGTCCACTTGACCACTTGTCTTTGTCCACTTGTCCACTTGTCTTTGTCCACTTGCCTCTTTCCTGGGATATGAAACGTGTACCGGAGTCGAGGTTCTTGTCAAGACAGCAGCCCTCAACTTTGGGGTCCCTGTGTCTGGTAGATTTTTTCATTCTCCCAAGGTCAACGCCCATGTGTGGAAGTGCCCTATGCTCTGTGGTTCTGTGTTTTACATGTTTTGGGAAAGAGGATACACTTGTGAAGATTGGCTGTTGGCCATTGACATCCCGCCCATCAGCTTAACAAGGCTCCCTTGACTCCGTGGCCTGCCCTGCCTTTCAGGTGTTTAGACTTTTTTCGCCTGGCCCTTTTGCCCCGGGGGGGGGGGGGAGTGAGAGATTTCTTTGTAGTGCTGATTTGCTCTCCCAGGTTGCTTGGTTGGCCAAAAAGGGCGTATGCGTTTTTTCCTGAATATATTCAGGAAAAAACGCATACGCCCTTTTTGGCCAACCGCATCATTGTCCACGTTCTGGCGCTTTTCATGTGCTATCGGGGCCATTCCGATGTACCCGTTGACATCCGTTTCCTGCAGTTCTGCCTTGCGTTCAACGCCTCTTCGTAGCCTGACCTCAATATATTTGGGGGCGATAGTTATCGTTTAGAACTCTGCAGGTTTGGGAAGTGCAGTGCCCCTGAGCTCCATTTCCCAAGTCGCTTTTTTGTGAGTGGGACGCAACACGGCTGGATGGCTTCACGCCCTATTGTCGATCCGGGGTGGCAGGCTGAGCCTTTGGTGAATTCTTCTTCGCGATGGGAAATGAGAGTGACATGTGCCCGACCAAACCCCTCCAGCGAGTCTCTCATTGGTTCCCCCTCTTGCAGTTCATCCTGCGGACAAATTGCAGACGGTACGAAAGAGGCATGGAAAGGCGCTGAGTCTCCAAGTGGGGAGATTGTTAGTAAGGGGGCCTGAATGGAGAACACGAGCACCAGGAGATGAAAAGTGAGGTGAGTTTCAGAAAGCTTTCCCGATCCCACGGTGTAGCGTCCGCTGGGTTTCCAATGAGTGCTTTCGCTGTCGGAAGATTGCGTTGAACCTGGAGAGTTGGGACCCATGGAATGGGGAGCACGCAGGATTCCTTTCAAGGGTCTGCATTTGCTTTCCCAACCTCACCAATCGTCTCAGCCCCAAGAGTGTCCAGCCTTATGTCTTCTGCCGTTGGGGCTGTAGATGTGGTCAATCCTGGTTGCATGCCAGTCCCTGAACGCATTTTGGAAGAATTTCTCTCTGTTTTGCCCTGCTTGTTTCTTCTTTGTGTTGGAAATGTATCCTCAGAATGGGTCTGAGCTGATTTTCCCTGCTGTTTTTAGGCTGCTTTACACACACTTGATGCACTTACACAGAGATATCAAGACTTAGCTTTTAAGATGCTTACTAGTCGGATAGATACTTGTGCGATGAACAGGGTCTGGTGAGTCCAGTTGATTGAGCAAGGAGTAGGTCGTGTCCATTCCATATTCGGTTTTCGGAAGGGTATCTGTGCTCATTTCAAACTCGAGTTTTATGCGTCACCCCACCTCACCTTTCCCCTGAAGCAGGCCTAAGTGTGTTTTCTAAAAGCGTGACTCTGTTCTGTTTGGGGATTCAGTTCATGGGGAGCGATTTTTACATTCCCTCGATAAGTGATATCATAAGTTTCTGTCTTTGTGGGACTTATTTCACTGAGGATGATCGTACCTAAATCCACTCAGGATGCTGCTACCAGCCTCATGACGTGGATTTCATGGCTGAGTGACACTCCATTGGACCTACGTAGCACCACTTGTCCACTTGTCCACTTGTCTTTGTCCACTTGTCCACTTGTCTTTGTCCACTTGGCTCTTTCCTGGGATATGAAACGTGTACCGGAGTCGAGGTTCTTGTCAAGACAGCAGCCCTCAACTTTGGGGTCCCTGTGTCTGCTTCATTTTTTCATTTTCCCAAGGTCAACGCCCATGTGTGGAAGTGCCCTATGCTCTGTGGTTCTGTGTTTTACATGTTTTGGGAAAGAGGATACACTTGTGAAGATTGGCTGTTGGCCATTGACATCCCGCCCATCAGCTTAACAAGGCTCCCTTGACTCCGTGGCCTGCCCTGCCTTTCTGGTTTTTAGACTTTTTTCGCCTGACCCTTTTGCCCCGGGGGGGGGCGGGGAGAGATTTCTTTGTAGTGCTGATTTGCTCTCCCAGGTTGCTTGGTTGGCCAAAAAGGGCGTATGCGTTTTTTCCTGAATATATTCAGGAAAAAACGCATACGCCCTTTTTGGCCAACCGCATCATTGTCCACGTTCTGGCGCTTTTCATGTGCTATCGGGGCCATTCCGATGTACCCGTTGACATCCGTTTCCTGCAGTTCTGCCTTGCGTTCAACGCCTCTTCGTAGCCTGACCTCAATATATTTGGGGGCGATAGTTATCGTTTAGAACTCTGCAGGTTTGGGAAGTGCAGTGCCCCTGAGCTCCATTTCCCAAGTCGCTTTTTTGTGAGTGGGACGCAACACGGCTGGATGGCTTCACGCCCTATTGTCGATCCGGGGTGGCAGGCTGAGCCTTTGGTGAATTCTTCTTCGCGATGGGAAATGAGAGTGACATGTGCCCGACCAAACCCCTCCAGCGAGTCTCTCATTGGTTCCCCCTCTTGCAGTTCATCCTGCGGACAAATTGCAGACGGTACGAAAGAGGCATGGAAAGGCGCTGAGTCTCCAAGTGGGGAGATTGTTCGTAAGGGGGCCTGAATGGAGAACACGAGCACCAGGAGATGAAAAGTGAGGTGAGTTTCAGAAAGCTTTCCCGATCCCACGGTGTAGCATCCGCTGGGTTAACAATGAGTGCTTTCGCTGTCG
Organism: Kogia breviceps; assembly: GCF_026419965.1. Classification (NCBI taxonomy): domain Eukaryota; kingdom Metazoa; phylum Chordata; class Mammalia; order Artiodactyla; family Physeteridae; genus Kogia; species Kogia breviceps. The sequence goes on from NC_081312.1 coordinate 96,475,623, forward strand.
GAAGATTGCGTTGAACTTGGAGAGTTGGGACCCATGGAATGGGGAGCACGCAGGATTCCTTTCAAGGGTCTGCATTTGCTTTCCCAACCTCACCAATCGTCTCAGCCCCAAGAGTGTCCAGCCTTATGTCTTCTGCCGCTGGGGCTGTAGATGTGGACAATCCTGGTTGCATGCCAGTCCCTGAACGCATTTTGGAAGAATTTCTCTCTGTTTTGCCCTGCTTGTTTCTTCTTTGTGTTGGAAATGTATCCTCAGAATGGGTCTGAGCTGATTTTCCCTGCTGTTTTTAGGCCGCTTTACACACACTTGATGCACTTACACAGAGATATCAAGACTTAGCTTTTAAGATGCTTACTAGTCGGATAGATACTTGTGCGATGAACAGGGTCTGGTGAGTCCAGTTGATTGAGCAAGGAGTAGGTCGTGTCCATTCCATATTCGGTTTTCGGAAGGGTATCTGTGCTCATTTCAAACTCGAGTTTTATGCGTCACCCCACCTCACCTTTCCCCTGAAGCAGGCCTAAGTGTGTTTCCTAAAAGCGTGACTCTGTTCTGTTTGGGGATTCAGTTCATGGGGAGCGATTTTTACATTCCCTCGATAAGTGATATCATAAGTTTCTGTCTTTGTGGGACTTATTTCACTGAGGATGATCGTACCTAAATCCACTCAGGATGCTGCTACCAGCCTCATGACGTGGATTTCATGGCTGAGTGACACTCCATTGGACCTACGTAGCACCACTTGTCCACTTGTCCACTTGTCTTTGTCCACTTGTCCACTTGTCTTTGTCCACTTGGCTCTTTCCTGGGATATGAAACGTGTACCGGAGTCGAGGTTCTTGTCAAGACAGCAGCCCTCAACTTTGGGGTCCCTGTGTCTGGTAGATTTTTTCATTTTCCCAAGGTCAACGCCCATGTGTGGAAGTGCCCTATGCTCTGTGGTTCTGTGTTTTACATGTTTTGGGAAAGAGGATACACTTGTGAAGATTGGCTGTTGGCCATTGACATCCCGCCCATCAGCTTAACAAGGCTCCCTTGACTCCGTGGCCTGCCCTGCCTTTCAGGTGTTTAGACTTTTTTCGCCTGGCCCTTTTGCCCCGGGGGGGGGGGGAGTGAGAGATTTCTTTGTAGTGCTGATTTGCTCTCCCAGGTTGCTTGGTTGGCCAAAAAGGGCGTATGCGTTTTTTCCTGAATATATTCAGGAAAAAACGCATACGCCCTTTTTGGCCAACCGCATCATTGTCCACGTTCTGGCGCTTTTCATGTGCTATCGGGGCCATTCCGATGTACCCGTTGACATCCGTTTCCTGCAGTTCTGCCTTGCGTTCAACGCCTCTTCGTAGCCTGACCTCAATATATTTGGGGGCGATAGTTATCGTTTAGAACTCTGCAGGTTTGGGAAGTGCAGTGCCCCTGAGCTCCATTTCCCAAGTCGCTTTTTTGTGAGTGGGACGCAACACGGCTGGATGGCTTCACGCCCTATTGTCGATCCGGGGTGGCAGGCTGAGCCTTTGGTGAATTCTTCTTCGCGATGGGAAATGAGAGTGACATGTGCCCGACCAAACCCCTCCAGCGAGTCTCTCATTGGTTCCCCCTCTTGCAGTTCATCCTGCGGACAAATTGCAGACGGTACGAAAGAGGCATGGAAAGGCGCTGAGTCTCCAAGTGGGGAGATTGTTAGTAAGGGGGCCTGAATGGAGAACACGAGCACCAGGAGATGAAAAGTGAGGTGAGTTTCAGAAAGCTTTCCCGATCCCACGGTGTAGCGTCCGCTGGGTTTCCAATGAGTGCTTTCGCTGTCGGAAGATTGCGTTGAACCTGGAGAGTTGGGACCCATGGAATGGGGAGCACGCAGGATTCCTTTCAAGGGTCTGCATTTGCTTTCCCAACCTCACCAATCGTCTCAGCCCCAAGAGTGTCCAGCCTTATGTCTTCTGCCGCTGGGGTTGTAGATGTGGTCAATGCTGGTTGCATGCCAGTCCCTGAACGCATTTTGGAAGAATTTCTCTCTGTTTTGCCCTGCTTGTTTCTTCTTTGTGTTGGAAATGTATCCTCAGAATGGGTCTGAGCTGATTTTCCCTGCTGTTTTTAGGCCGCTTTACACACACTTGATGCACTTACACAGAGATATCAAGACTTAGCTTTTAAGATGCTTACTAGTCGGATAGATACTTGTGCGATGAACAGGGTCTGGTGAGTCCAGTTGATTGAGCAAGGAGTAGGTCGTGTCCATTCCATATTCGGTTTTCGGAAGGGTATCTGTGCTCATTTCAAACTCGAGTTTTATGCGTCACCCCACCTCACCTTTCCCCTGAAGCAGGCCTAAGTGTGTTTTCTAAAAGGGTGACTCTGTTCTGTTTGGGGATTCAGTTCATGGGGAGCGATTTTTACATTCCCTCGATAAGTGATATCATAAGTTTCTGTCTTTGTGGGACTTACTTCACTGAGGATGATCGTACCTAAATCCACTCAGGATGCTGCTACCAGCCTCATGACGTGGATTTCATGGCTGAGTGACACTCCATTGGACCTACGTAGCACCACTTGTCCACTTGTCCACTTGTCTTTGTCCACTTGTCCACTTGTCTTTGTCCACTTGGCTCTTTCCTGGGATATGAAACGTGTACCGGAGTCGAGGTTCTTGTCAAGACAGCAGCCCTCAACTTTGGGGTCCCTGTGTCTGGTTGATTTTTTCATTTTCCCAAGGTCAACGCCCATGTGTGGAAGTGCCCTATGCTCTGTGGTTCTGTGTTTTCCATGTTTTGGGAAAGAGGATACACTTGTGAAGATTGGCTGTTGGCCATTGACATCCCGCCCATCAGCTTAACAAGGCTCCGTTGACTCCGTGGCCTGCCCTGCCTTTCTGGTTTTTAGACTTTTTTCGCCTGGCCCTTTTGCCCCGGGGGGGGGGGGAGAGATTTCTTTGTAGTGCTGATTTGCTCTCCCAGGTTGCTTGGTTGGCCAAAAAGGGCGTATGCGTTTTTTCCTGAATATATTCAGGAAAAAACGCATACGCCCTTTTTGGCCAACCGCATCATTGTCCACGTTCTGGCGCTTTTCATGTGCTATCGGGGCCATTCCGATGTACCCGTTGACATCCGTTTCCTGCAGTTCTGCCTTGCGTTCAACGCCTCTTCGTAGCCTGACCTCAATATATTTGGGGGCGATAGTTATCGTTTAGAACTCTGCAGGTTTGGGAAGTGCAGTGCCCCTGAGCTCCATTTCCCAAGTCGCTTTTTTGTGAGTGGGACGCAACACGGCTGGATGGCTTCACGCCCTATTGTCGATCCGGGGTGGCAGGCTGAGCCTTTGGTGAATTCTTCTTCGCGATGGGAAATGAGAGTGACATGTGCCCGACCAAACCCCTCCAGCGAGTCTCTCATTGGTTCCCCCTCTTGCAGTTCATCCTGCGGACAAATTGCAGACGGTACGAAAGAGGCATGGAAAGGCGCTGAGTCTCCAAGTGGGGAGATTGTTAGTAAGGGGGCCTGAATGGAGAACACGAGCACCAGGAGATGAAAAGTGAGGTGAGTTTCAGAAAGCTTTCCCGATCCCACGGTGTAGCGTCCGCTGGGTTTCCAATGAGTGCTTTCGCTGTCGGAAGATTGCGTTGAACCTGGAGAGTTGGGACCCATGGAATGGGGAGCATGCAGGATTCCTTTCAAGGGTCTGCATTTGCTTTCCCAACCTCACCAATCGTCTCAGCCCCAAGAGTGTCCAGCCTTATGTCTTCTGCCGCTGGGGCTGTAGATGTGGTCAATGCTGGTTGCATGCCAGTCCCTGAACGCATTTTGGAAGAATTTCTCTCTGTTTTGCCCTGCTTGTTTCTTCTTTGTGTTGGAAATGTATCCTCAGAATGGGTCTGAGCTGATTTTCCCTGCTGTTTTTAGGCTGCTTTACACACACTTGATGCACTTACACAGAGATATCAAGACTTAGCTTTTAAGATGCTTACTAGTCGGATAGATACTTGTGCGATGAACAGGGTCTGGTGAGTCCAGTTGATTGAGCAAGGAGTAGGTCGTGTCCATTCCATATTCGGTTTTCGGAAGGGTATCTGTGCTCATTTCAAACTCGAGTTTTATGCGTCACCCCACCTCACCTTTCCCCTGAAGCAGGCCTAAGTGTGTTTTCTAAAAGCGTGACTCTGTTCTGTTTGGGGATTCAGTTCATGGGGAGCGATTTTTACATTCCCTCGATAAGTGATATCATAAGTTTCTGTCTTTGTGGGACTTATTTCACTGAGGATGATCGTACCTAAATCCACTCAGTATGCTGCTACCAGCCTCATGACGTGGATTTCATGGCTGAGTGACACTCCATTGGACCTACGTAGCACCACTTGTCCACTTGTCCACTTGTCTTTGTCCACTTGTCCACTTGTCTTTGTCCACTTGGCTCTTTCCTGGGATATGAAACGTGTACCGGAGTCGAGGTTCTTGTCAAGACAGCAGCCCTCAACTTTGGGGTCCCTGTGTCTGCTTCATTTTTTCATTTTCCCAAGGTCAACCCCCATGTGTGGAAGTGCCCTATGCTCTGTGGTTCTGTGTTTTCCATGTTTTGGGAAAGAGGATACACTTGTGAAGATTGGCTGTTGGCCATTGACATCCCGCCCATCAGCTTAACAAGGCTCCCTTGACTCCGTGGCCTGCCCTGCCTTTCTGGTTTTTAGACTTTTTTCGCCTGACCCTTTTGCCCCGGGGGGGGGGCGGGGAGAGATTTCTTTGTAGTGCTGATTTGCTCTCCCAGGTTGTTTGGTTGGCCAAAAAGGGCGTATGCCATTTTTCCTGAATATATTCAGGTAAAAAGGCATACGCCCTTTTTGGCCAACCGCATCATTGTCCACGTTCTGGCGCTTTTCATGTGCTATCGGGGCCTTTCCGATGCACCCGTTGACATCCGTTTCCTGCAGTTCTGCCTTGCGTTCAACGCCTCTTCGTAGCCTGACCTCAATATATTTGGGGGCGATAGTTATCGTTTAGAACTCTGCAGGTTTGGGAAGTGCAGTGCCCCTGAGCTCCATTTCCCAAGTCGCTTTTTTGTGAGTGGGACGCAACACGGCTGGATGGCTTCACGCCCTATTGTCGATCCGGGGTGGCAGGCTGAGCCTTTGGTGAATTCTTCTTCGCGATGGGAAATGAGAGTGACATGTGCCCGACCAAACCCCTCCAGCGAGTCTCTCATTGGTTCCCCCTCTTGCAGTTCATCCTGCGGACAAATTGCAGACGGTACGAAAGAGGCATGGAAAGGCGCTGAGTCTCCAAGTGGGGAGATTGTTACTAAGGGGGCCTGAATGGAGAACACGAGCACCAGGAGATGAAAAGTGAGGTGAGTTTCAGAAAGCTTTCCCGATCCCACGGTGTAGCGTCCGCTGGGTTTCCAATGAGTGCTTTCGCTGTCGGAAGATTGCGTTGAACCTGGAGAGTTGGGACCCATGGAATGGGGAGCACGCAGGATTCCTTTCAAGGGTCTGCATTTGCTTTCCCAACCTCACCAATCGTCTCAGCCCCAAGAGTGTCCAGCCTTATGTCTTCTGCCGCTGGGGCTGTAGATGTGGTCAATGCTGGTTGCATGCCAGTCCCTGAACGCATTTTGGAAGAATTTCTCTCTGTTTTGCCCTGCTTGTTTCTTCTTTGTGTTGGAAATGTATCCTCAGAATGGGTCTGAGCTGATTTTCCCTGCTGTTTTTAGGCCGCTTTACACACACTTGATGCACTTACACAGAGATATCAAGACGTAGCTTTTAAGATGCTTACTAGTCGGATAGATACTTGTGCGATGCACAGGGTCTGGTGAGTCCAGTTGATTGAGCAAGGAGTAGGTCGTGTCCATTCCATATTCGGTTTTCGGAAGGGTATCTGTGCTCATTTCAAACTCGAGTTTTATGCGTCACCCCACCTCACCTTTCCCCTGAAGCAGGCCTAAGTGTGTTTCCTAAAAGCGTGACTCTGTTCTGTTTGGGGATTCAGTTCATGGGGAGCGATTTTTACATTCCCTCGATAAGTGATATCATAAGTTTCTGTCTTTGTGGGACTTATTTCACTGAGGATGATCGTACCTAAATCCACTCAGGATGCTGCTACCAGCCTCATGACGTGGATTTCATGGCTGAGTGACACTCCATTGGACCTACGTAGCACCACTTGTCCACTTGTCCACTTGTCTTTGTCCACTTGTCCACTTGTCTTTGTCCACTTGGCTCTTTCCTGGGATATGAAACGTGTACCGGAGTCGAGGTTCTTGTCAAGACAGCAGCCCTCAACTTTGGGGTCCCTGTGTCTGGTAGATTTTTTCATTCTCCCAAGGTCAACGCCCATGTGTGGAAGTGCCCTATGCTCTGTGGTTCTGTGTTTTACATGTTTTGGGAAAGAGGATACACTTGTGAAGATTGGCTGTTGGCCATTGACATCCCGCCCATCAGCTTAACAAGGCTCCCTTGACTCCGTGGCGTGCCCTGCCTTTCAGGTGTTTAGACTTTTTTCGCCCGGCCCTTTTGCCCCGGGGGGGGGGGGAGTGAGAGATTTCTTTGTAGTGCTGATTTGCTCTCCCAGGTTGCTTGGTTGGCCAAAAAGGGCGTATGCGTTTTTTCCTGAATATATTCAGGAAAAAACGCATACGCCCTTTTTGGCCAACCGCATCATTGTCCACGTTCTGGCGCTTTTCATGTGCTATCGGGGCCATTCCGATGTACCCGTTGACATCCGTTTCCTGCAGTTCTGCCTTGCGTTCAACGCCTCTTCGTAGCCTGACCTCAATATATTTGGGGGCGATAGTTATCGTTTAGAACTCTGCAGGTTTGGGAAGTGCAGTGCCCCTGAGCTCCATTTCCCAAGTCGCTTTTTTGTGAGTGGGACGCAACACGGCTGGATGGCTTCACGCCCTATTGTCGATCCGGGGTGGCAGGCTGAGCCTTTGGTGAATTCTTCTTCGCGATGGGAAATGAGAGTGACATGTGCCCGACCAAACCCCTCCAGCGAGTCTCTCATTGGTTCCCCCTCTTGCAGTTCATCCTGCGGACAAATTGCAGACGGTACGAAAGAGGCATGGAAAGGCGCTGAGTCTCCAAGTGGGGAGATTGTTAGTAAGGGGGCCTGAATGGAGAACACGAGCACCAGGAGATGAAAAGTGAGGTGAGTTTCAGAAAGCTTTCCCGATCCCACGGTGTAGCGTCCGCTGGGTTTCCAATGAGTGCTTTCGCTGTCGGAAGATTGCGTTGAACCTGGAGAGTTGGGACCCATGGAATGGGGAGCACGCAGGATTCCTTTCAAGGGTCTGCATTTGCTTTCCCAACCTCACCAATCGTCTCAGCCCCAAGAGTGTCCAGCCTTATGTCTTCTGCCGCTGGGGTTGTAGATGTGGTCAATGCTGGTTGCATGCCAGTCCCTGAACGCATTTTGGAAGAATTTCTCTCTGTTTTGCCCTGCTTGTTTCTTCTTTGTGTTGGAAATGTATCCTCAGAATGGGTCTGAGCTGATTTTCCCTGCTGTTTTTAGGCCGCTTTACACACACTTGATGCACTTACACAGAGATATCAAGACTTAGCTTTTAAGATGCTTACTAGTCGGATAGATACTTGTGCGATGAACAGGGTCTGGTGAGTCCAGTTGATTGAGCAAGGAGTAGGTCGTGTCCATTCCATATTCGGTTTTCGGAAGGGTATCTGTGCTCATTTCAAACTCGAGTTTTATGCGTCACCCCACCTCACCTTTCCCCTGAAGCAGGCCTAAGTGTGTTTTCTAAAAGGGTGACTCTGTTCTGTTTGGGGATTCAGTTCATGGGGAGCGATTTTTACATTCCCTCGATAAGTGATATCATAAGTTTCTGTCTTTGTGGGACTTACTTCACTGAGGATGATCGTACCTAAATCCACTCAGGATGCTGCTACCAGCCTCATGACGTGGATTTCATGGCTGAGTGACACTCCATTGGACCTACGTAGCACCACTTGTCCACTTGTCTTTGTCCACTTGTCCACTTGTCTTTGTCCACTTGGCTCTTTCCTGGGATATGAAACGTGTACCGGAGTCGAGGTTCTTGTCAAGACAGCAGCCCTCAACTTTGGGGTCCCTGTGTCTGGTTGATTTTTTCATTTTCCCAAGGTCTACGCCCATGTGTGGAAGTGCCCTATGCTCTGTGGTTCTGTGTTTTACATGTTTTGGGGAAGAGGATACACTTGTGAAGATTGGCTGTTGGCCATTGACATCCCGCCCATCAGCTTAACAAGGCTCCCTTGACTCCGTGGCCTGCCCTGCCTTTCTGGTTTTTAGACTTTTTTCGCCTGGCCCTTTTGCCCCGGGGGGGGGGGGAGAGATTTCTTTGTAGTGCTGATTTGCTCTCCCAGGTTGCTTGGTTGGCCAAAAAGGGCGTATGCGTTTTTTCCTGAATATATTCAGGAAAAAACGCATACGCCCTTTTTGGCCAACCGCATCATTGTCCACGTTCTGGCGCTTTTCATGTGCTATCGGGGCCATTCCGATGTACCCGTTGACATCCGTTTCCTGCAGTTCTGCCTTGCGTTCAACGCCTCTTCGTAGCCTGACCTCAATATATTTGGGGGCGATAGTTATCGTTTAGAACTCTGCAGGTTTGGGAAGTGCAGTGCCCCTGAGCTCCATTTCCCAAGTCGCTTTTTTGTGAGTGGGACGCAACACGGCTGGATGGCTTCACGCCCTATTGTCGATCCGGGGTGGCAGGCTGAGCCTTTGGTGAATTCTTCTTCGCGATGGGAAATGAGAGTGACATGTGCCCGACCAAACCCCTCCAGCGAGTCTCTCATTGGTTCCCCCTCTTGCAGTTCATCCTGCGGACAAATTGCAGACGGTACGAAAGAGGCATGGAAAGGCGCTGAGTCTCCAAGTGGGGAGATTGTTAGTAAGGGGGCCTGAATGGAGAACACGAGCACCAGGAGATGAAAAGTGAGGTGAGTTTCAGAAAGCTTTCCCGATCCCACGGTGTAGCGTCCGCTGGGTTTCCAATGAGTGCTTTCGCTGTCGGAAGATTGCGTTGAACCTGGAGAGTTGGGACCCATGGAATGGGGAGCACGCAGGATTCCTTTCAAGGGTCTGCATTTGCTTTCCCAACCTCACCAATCGTCTCAGCCCCAAGAGTGTCCAGCCTTATGTCTTCTGCCGCTGGGGTTGTAGATGTGGTCAATGCTGGTTGCATGCCAGTCCCTGAACGCATTTTGGAAGAATTTCTCTCTGTTTTGCCCTGCTTGTTTCTTCTTTGTGTTGGAAATGTATCCTCAGAATGGGTCTGAGCTGATTTTCCCTGCTGTTTTTAGGCCGCTTTACACACACTTGATGCACTTACACAGAGATATCAAGACGTAGCTTTTAAGATGCTTACTAGTCGGATAGATACTTGTGCGATGCACAGGGTCTGGTGAGTCCAGTTGATTGAGCAAGGAGTAGGTCGTGTCCATTCCATATTCGGTTTTCGGAAGGGTATCTGTGCTCATTTCAAACTCGAGTTTTATGCGTCACCCCACCTCACCTTTCCCCTGAAGCAGGCCTAAGTGTGTTTCCTAAAAGCGTGACTCTGTTCTGTTTGGGGATTCAGTTCATGGGGAGCGATTTTTACATTCCCTCGATAAGTGATATCATAAGTTTCTGTCTTTGTGGGACTTATTTCACTGAGGATGATCGTACCTAAATCCACTCAGGATGCTGCTACCAGCCTCATGACGTGGATTTCATGGCTGAGTGACACTCCATTGGACCTACGTAGCACCACTTGTCCACTTGACCACTTGTCTTTGTCCACTTGTCCACTTGTCTTTGTCCACTTGCCTCTTTCCTGGGATATGAAACGTGTACCGGAGTCGAGGTTCTTGTCAAGACAGCAGCCCTCAACTTTGGGGTCCCTGTGTCTGGTTGATTTTTTCATTTTCCCAAGGTCAACGCCCATGTGTGGAAGTGCCCTATGCTCTGTGCTTCTGTGTTTTCCATGTTTTGGGAAAGAGGATACACTTGTGAAGATTGGCTGTTGGCCATTGACATCCCGCCCATCAGCTTAACAAGGCTCCCTTGACTCCGTGGCCTGCCCTGCCTTTCTGGATTTTAGACTTTTTTTGCCTGGTCCTTTTGCCCTGGGGGGGGGGGCGAGAGATTTCTTTGTAGTGCTGATTTGCTCTCCCAGGTTGCTTGGTTGGCCAAAAAGGGCGTATGCGTTTTTTCCTGAATATATTCAGGAAAAAACGCATACGCCCTTTTTGTCCAACCGCATCATTGTCCACGTTCTGGCGCTTTTCATGTGCTATCGGGGCCATTCCGATGTACCCGTTGACATCCGTTTCCTGCAGTTCTGCCTTGCGTTCAACGCCTCTTCGTAGCCTGACCTCAATATATTTGGGGGCGATAGTTATCGTTTAGAACTCTGCAGGTTTGGGAAGTGCAGTGCCCCTGAGCTCCATTTCCCAAGTCGCTTTTTTGTGAGTGGGACGCAACACGGCTGGATGGCTTCACGCCCTATTGTCGATCCGGGGTGGCAGGCTGAGCCTTTGGTGAATTCTTCTTCGCGATGGGAAATGAGAGTGACATGTGCCCGACCAAACCCCTCCAGCGAGTCTCTCATTGGTTCCCCCTCTTGCAGTTCATCCTGCGGACAAATTGCAGACGGTACGAAAGAGGCATGGAAAGGCGCTGAGTCTCCAAGTGGGGAGATTGTTCGTAAGGGGGCCTGAATGGAGAACACGAGCACCAGGAGATGAAAAGTGAGGTGAGTTTCAGAAAGCTTTCCCGATCCCACGGTGTAGCATCCGCTGGGTTAACAATGAGTGCTTTCGCTGTCGGAAGATTGCGTTGAACTTGGAGAGTTGGGACCCATGGAATGGGGAGCACGCAGGATTCCTTTCAAGGGTCTGCATTTGCTTTCCCAACCTCACCAATCGTCTCAGCCCCAAGAGTGTCCAGCCTTATGTCTTCTGCCGCTGGGGCTGTAGATGTGGACAATCCTGGTTGCATGCCAGTCCCTGAACGCATTTTGGAAGAATTTCTCTCTGTTTTGCCCTGCTTGTTTCTTCTTTGTGTTGGAAATGTATCCTCAGAATGGGTCTGAGCTGATTTTCCCTGCTGTTTTTAGGCCGCTTTACACACACTTGATGCACTTACACAGAGATATCAAGACTTAGCTTTTAAGATGCTTACTAGTCGGATAGATACTTGTGCGATGAACAGGGTCTGGTGAGTCCAGTTGATTGAGCAAGGAGTAGGTCGTGTCCATTCCATATTCGGTTTTCGGAAGGGTATCTGTGCTCATTTCAAACTCGAGTTTTATGCGTCACCCCACCTCACCTTTCCCCTGAAGCAGGCCTAAGTGTGTTTCCTAAAAGCGTGACTCTGTTCTGTTTGGGGATTCAGTTCATGGGGAGCGATTTTTACATTCCCTCGATAAGTGATATCATAAGTTTCTGTCTTTGTGGGACTTATTTCACTGAGGATGATCGTACCTAAATCCACTCAGGATGCTGCTACCAGCCTCATGACGTGGATTTCATGGCTGAGTGACACTCCATTAGACCTACGTAGCACCACTTGTCCACTTGTCTTTGTCCACTTGTCCACTTGTCTTTGTCCACTTGCCTCTTTCCTGGGATATGAAACGTGTACCGGAGTCGAGGTTCTTGTCAAGACAGCAGCCCTCAACTTTGGGGTCCCTGTGTCTGGTTGATTTTTTCATTTTCCCAAGGTCAACGCCCATGTGTGGAAGTGCCCTATGCTCTGTGCTTCTGTGTTTTCCATGTTTTGGGAAAGAGGATACACTTGTGAAGATTGGATGTTGGCCATTGACATCCCGCCCATCAGCTTAACAAGGCTCCCTTGACTCCGTGGCCTGCCCTGCCTTTCTGGATTTTAGACTTTTTTTGCCTGGTCCTTTTGCCCTGGGGGGGGGGGGCGAGAGATTTCTTTGTAGTGCTGATTTGCTCTCCCAGGTTGCTTGGTTGGCCAAAAAGGGCGTATGCGTTTTTTCCTGAATATATTCAGGAAAAAACGCATACGCCCTTTTTGGCCAACCGCATCATTGTCCACGTTCTGGCGCTTTTCATGTGCTATCGGGGCCATTCCGATGTACCCGTTGACATCCGTTTCCTGCAGTTCTGCCTTGCGTTCAACGCCTCTTCGTAGCCTGACCTCAATATATTTGGGGGCGATAGTTATCGTTTAGAACTCTGCAGGTTTGGGAAGTGCAGTGCCCCTGAGCTCCATTTCCCAAGTCGCTTTTTTGTGAGTGGGACGCAACACGGCTGGATGGCTTCACGCCCTATTGTCGATCCGGGGTGGCAGGCTGAGCCTTTGGTGAATTCTTCTTCGCGATGGGAAATGAGAGTGACATGTGCCCGACCAAACCCCTCCAGCGAGTCTCTCATTGGTTCCCCCTCTTGCAGTTCATCCTGCGGACAAATTGCAGACGGTACGAAAGAGGCATGGAAAGGCGCTGAGTCTCCAAGTGGGGAGATTGTTCGTAAGGGGGCCTGAATGGAGAACACGAGCACCAGGAGATGAAAAGTGAGGTGAGTTTCAGAAAGCTTTCCCGATCCCACGGTGTAGCATCCGCTGGGTTAACAATGAGTGCTTTCGCTGTCGGAAGATTGCGTTGAACTTGGAGAGTTGGGACCCATGGAATGGGGAGCACGCAGGATTCCTTTCAAGGGTCTGCATTTGCTTTCCCAACCTCACCAATCGTCTCAGCCCCAAGAGTGTCCAGCCTTATGTCTTCTGCCGCTGGGGCTGTAGATGTGGACAATCCTGGTTGCATGCCAGTCCCTGAACGCATTTTGGAAGAATTTCTCTCTGTTTTGCCCTGCTTGTTTCTTCTTTGTGTTGGAAATGTATCCTCAGAATGGGTCTGAGCTGATTTTCCCTGCTGTTTTTAGGCCGCTTTACACACACTTGATGCACTTACACAGAGATATCAAGACTTAGCTTTTAAGATGCTTACTAGTCGGATAGATACTTGTGCGATGAACAGGGTCTGGTGAGTCCAGTTGATTGAGCAAGGAGTAGGTCGTGTCCATTCCATATTCGGTTTTCGGAAGGGTATCTGTGCTCATTTCAAACTCGAGTTTTATGCGTCACCCCACCTCACCTTTCCCCTGAAGCAGGCCTAAGTGTGTTTCCTAAAAGCGTGACTCTGTTCTGTTTGGGGATTCAGTTCATGGGGAGCGATTTTTACATTCCCTCGATAAGTGATATCATAAGTTTCTGTCTTTGTGGGACTTATTTCACTGAGGATGATCGTACCTAAATCCACTCAGGATGCTGCTACCAGCCTCATGACGTGGATTTCATGGCTGAGTGACACTCCATTGGACCTACGTAGCACCACTTGTCCACTTGTCCACTTGTCTTTGTCCACTTGTCCACTTGTCTTTGTCCACTTGGCTCTTTCCTGGGATATGAAACGTGTACCGGAGTCGAGGTTCTTGTCAAGACAGCAGCCCTCAACTTTGGGGTCCCTGTGTCTGGTAGATTTTTTCATTCTCCCAAGGTCAACGCCCATGTGTGGAAGTGCCCTATGCTCTGTGGTTCTGTGTTTTACATGTTTTGGGAAAGAGGATACACTTGTGAAGATTGGCTGTTGGCCATTGACATCCCGCCCATCAGCTTAACAAGGCTCCCTTGACTCCGTGGCCTGCCCTGCCTTTCAGGTGTTTAGACTTTTTTCGCCTGGCCCTTTTGCCCCGGGGGGGGGGGGAGTGAGAGATTTCTTTGTAGTGCTGATTTGCTCTCCCAGGTTGCTTGGTTGGCCAAAAAGGGCGTATGCGTTTTTTCCTGAATATATTCAGGAAAAAACGCATACGCCCTTTTTGGCCAACCGCATCATTGTCCACGTTCTGGCGCTTTTCATGTGCTATCGGGGCCATTCCGATGTACCCGTTGACATCCGTTTCCTGCAGTTCTGCCTTGCGTTCAACGCCTCTTCGTAGCCTGACCTCAATATATTTGGGGGCGATAGTTATCGTTTAGAACTCTGCAGGTTTGGGAAGTGCAGTGCCCCTGAGCTCCATTTCCCAAGTCGCTTTTTTGTGAGTGGGACGCAACACGGCTGGATGGCTTCACGCCCTATTGTCGATCCGGGGTGGCAGGCTGAGCCTTTGGTGAATTCTTCTTCGCGATGGGAAATGAGAGTGACATGTGCCCGACCAAACCCCTCCAGCGAGTCTCTCATTGGTTCCCCCTCTTGCAGTTCATCCTGCGGACAAATTGCAGACGGTACGAAAGAGGCATGGAAAGGCGCTGAGTCTCCAAGTGGGGAGATTGTTAGTAAGGGGGCCTGAATGGAGAACACGAGCACCAGGAGATGAAAAGTGAGGTGAGTTTCAGAAAGCTTTCCCGATCCCACGGTGTAGCGTCCGCTGGGTTTCCAATGAGTGCTTTCGCTGTCGGAAGATTGCGTTGAACCTGGAGAGTTGGGACCCATGGAATGGGGAGCACGCAGGATTCCTTTCAAGGGTCTGCATTTGCTTTCCCAACCTCACCAATCGTCTCAGCCCCAAGAGTGTCCAGCCTTATGTCTTCTGCCGCTGGGGTTGTAGATGTGGTCAATGCTGGTTGCATGCCAGTCCCTGAACGCATTTTGGAAGAATTTCTCTCTGTTTTGCCCTGCTTGTTTCTTCTTTGTGTTGGAAATGTATCCTCAGAATGGGTCTGAGCTGATTTTCCCTGCTGTTTTTAGGCCGCTTTACACACACTTGATGCACTTACACAGAGATATCAAGACTTAGCTTTTAAGATGCTTACTAGTCGGATAGATACTTGTGCGATGAACAGGGTCTGGTGAGTCCAGTTGATTGAGCAAGGAGTAGGTCGTGTCCATTCCATATTCGGTTTTCGGAAGGGTATCTGTGCTCATTTCAAACTCGAGTTTTATGCGTCACCCCACCTCACCTTTCCCCTGAAGCAGGCCTAAGTGTGTTTCCTAAAAGCGTGACTCTGTTCTGTTTGGGGATTCAGTTCATGGGGAGCGATTTTTACATTCCCTCGATAAGTGATATCATAAGTTTCTGTCTTTGTGGGACTTACTTCACTGAGGATGATCGTACCTAAATCCACTCAGGATGCTGCTACCAGCCTCATGACGTGGATTTCATGGCTGAGTGACACTCCATTGGACCTACGTAGCACCACTTGTCCACTTGTCCACTTGTCTTTGTCCACTTGTCCACTTGTCTTTGTCCACTTGGCTCTTTCCTGGGATATGAAACGTGTACCGGAGTCGAGGTTCTTGTAAAGACAGCAGCCCTCAACTTTGGGGTCCCTGTGTCTGGTTGATTTTTTCATTTTCCCAAGGTCAACGCCCATGTGTGGAAGTGCCCTATGCTCTGTGGTTCTGTGTTTTCCATGTTTTGGGAAAGAGGATACACTTGTGAAGATTGGCTGTTGGCCATTGACATCCCGCCCATCAGCTTAACAAGGCTCCGTTGACTCCGTGGCCTGCCCTGCCTTTCTGGTTTTTAGACTTTTTTCGCCTGGCCCTTTTGCCCCGGGGGGGGGGGGAGAGATTTCTTTGTAGTGCTGATTTGCTCTCCCAGGTTGCTTGGTTGGCCAAAAAGGGCGTATGCGTTTTTTCCTGAATATATTCAGGAAAAAACGCATACGCCCTTTTTGGCCAACCGCATCATTGTCCACGTTCTGGCGCTTTTCATGTGCTATCGGGGCCATTCCGATGTACCCGTTGACATCCGTTTCCTGCAGTTCTGCCTTGCGTTCAACGCCTCTTCGTAGCCTGACCTCAATATATTTGGGGGCGATAGTTATCGTTTAGAACTCTGCAGGTTTGGGAAGTGCAGTGCCCCTGAGCTCCATTTCCCAAGTCGCTTTTTTGTGAGTGGGACGCAACACGGCTGGATGGCTTCACGCCCTATTGTCGATCCGGGGTGGCAGGCTGAGCCTTTGGTGAATTCTTCTTCGCGATGGGAAATGAGAGTGACATGTGCCCGACCAAACCCCTCCAGCGAGTCTCTCATTGGTTCCCCCTCTTGCAGTTCATCCTGCGGACAAATTGCAGACGGTACGAAAGAGGCATGGAAAGGCGCTGAGTCTCCAAGTGGGGAGATTGTTAGTAAGGGGGCCTGAATGGAGAACACGAGCACCAGGAGATGAAAAGTGAGGTGAGTTTCAGAAAGCTTTCCCGATCCCACGGTGTAGCGTCCGCTGGGTTTCCAATGAGTGCTTTCGCTGTCGGAAGATTGCGTTGAACCTGGAGAGTTGGGACCCATGGAATGGGGAGCATGCAGGATTCCTTTCAAGGGTCTGCATTTGCTTTCCCAACCTCACCAATCGTCTCAGCCCCAAGAGTGTCCAGCCTTATGTCTTCTGCCGCTGGGGCTGTAGATGTGGTCAATGCTGGTTGCATGCCAGTCCCTGAACGCATTTTGGAAGAATTTCTCTCTGTTTTGCCCTGCTTGTTTCTTCTTTGTGTTGGAAATGTATCCTCAGAATGGGTCTGAGCTGATTTTCCCTGCTGTTTTTAGGCTGCTTTACACACACTTGATGCACTTACACAGAGATATCAAGACTTAGCTTTTAAGATGCTTACTAGTCGGATAGATACTTGTGCGATGAACAGGGTCTGGTGAGTCCAGTTGATTGAGCAAGGAGTAGGTCGTGTCCATTCCATATTCGGTTTTCGGAAGGGTATCTGTGCTCATTTCAAACTCGAGTTTTATGCGTCACCCCACCTCACCTTTCCCCTGAAGCAGGCCTAAGTGTGTTTTCTAAAAGCGTGACTCTGTTCTGTTTGGGGATTCAGTTCATGGGGAGCGATTTTTACATTCCCTCGATAAGTGATATCATAAGTTTCTGTCTTTGTGGGACTTATTTCACTGAGGATGATCGTACCTAAATCCACTCAGTATGCTGCTACCAGCCTCATGACGTGGATTTCATGGCTGAGTGACACTCCATTGGACCTACGTAGCACCACTTGTCCACTTGTCCACTTGTCTTTGTCCACTTGTCCACTTGTCTTTGTCCACTTGGCTCTTTCCTGGGATATGAAACGTGTACCGGAGTCGAGGTTCTTGTCAAGACAGCAGCCCTCAACTTTGGGGTCCCTGTGTCTGGTTGATTTTTTCATTTTCCCAAGGTCTACGCCCATGTGTGGAAGTGCCCTATGCTCTGTGGTTCTGTGTTTTACATGTTTTGGGGAAGAGGATACACTTGTGAAGATTGGCTGTTGGCCATTGACATCCCGCCCATCAGCTTAACAAGGCTCCCTTGACTCCGTGGCCTGCCCTGCCTTTCTGGTTTTTAGACTTTTTTCGCCTGGCCCTTTTGCCCCGGGGGGGGGGGGGAGAGATTTCTTTGTAGTGCTGATTTGCTCTCCCAGGTTGCTTGGTTGGCCAAAAAGGGCGTATGCGTTTTTTCCTGAATATATTCAGGAAAAAACGCATACGCCCTTTTTGGCCAACCGCATCATTGTCCACGTTCTGGCGCTTTTCATGTGCTATCGGGGCCATTCCGATGTACCCGTTGACATCCGTTTCCTGCAGTTCTGCCTTGCGTTCAACGCCTCTTCGTAGCCTGACCTCAATATATTTGGGGGCGATAGTTATCGTTTAGAACTCTGCAGGTTTGGGAAGTGCAGTGCCCCTGAGCTCCATTTCCCAAGTCGCTTTTTTGTGAGTGGGACGCAACACGGCTGGATGGCTTCACGCCCTATTGTCGATCCGGGGTGGCAGGCTGAGCCTTTGGTGAATTCTTCTTCGCGATGGGAAATGAGAGTGACATGTGCCCGACCAAACCCCTCCAGCGAGTCTCTCATTGGTTCCCCCTCTTGCAGTTCATCCTGCGGACAAATTGCAGACGGTACGAAAGAGGCATGGAAAGGCGCTGAGTCTCCAAGTGGGGAGATTGTTAGTAAGGGGGCCTGAATGGAGAACACGAGCACCAGGAGATGAAAAGTGAGGTGAGTTTCAGAAAGCTTTCCCGATCCCACGGTGTAGCGTCCGCTGGGTTTCCAATGAGTGCTTTCGCTGTCGGAAGATTGCGTTGAACCTGGAGAGTTGGGACCCATGGAATGGGGAGCACGCAGGATTCCTTTCAAGGGTCTGCATTTGCTTTCCCAACCTCACCAATCGTCTCAGCCCCAAGAGTGTCCAGCCTTATGTCTTCTGCCGCTGGGGTTGTAGATGTGGTCAATGCTGGTTGCATGCCAGTCCCTGAACGCATTTTGGAAGAATTTCTCTCTGTTTTGCCCTGCTTGTTTCTTCTTTGTGTTGGAAATGTATCCTCAGAATGGGTCTGAGCTGATTTTCCCTGCTGTTTTTAGGCCGCTTTACACACACTTGATGCACTTACACAGAGATATCAAGACGTAGCTTTTAAGATGCTTACTAGTCGGATAGATACTTGTGCGATGCACAGGGTCTGGTGAGTCCAGTTGATTGAGCAAGGAGTAGGTCGTGTCCATTCCATATTCGGTTTTCGGAAGGGTATCTGTGCTCATTTCAAACTCGAGTTTTATGCGTCACCCCACCTCACCTTTCCCCTGAAGCAGGCCTAAGTGTGTTTCCTAAAAGCGTGACTCTGTTCTGTTTGGGGATTCAGTTCATGGGGAGCGATTTTTACATTCCCTCGATAAGTGATATCATAAGTTTCTGTCTTTGTGGGACTTATTTCACTGAGGATGATCGTACCTAAATCCACTCAGGATGCTGCTACCAGCCTCATGACGTGGATTTCATGGCTGAGTGACACTCCATTGGACCTACGTAGCACCACTTGTCCACTTGACCACTTGTCTTTGTCCACTTGTCCACTTGTCTTTGTCCACTTGCCTCTTTCCTGGGATATGAAACGTGTACCGGAGTCGAGGTTCTTGTCAAGACAGCAGCCCTCAACTTTGGGGTCCCTGTGTCTGGTTGATTTTTTCATTTTCCCAAGGTCAACGCCCATGTGTGGAAGTGCCCTATGCTCTGTGCTTCTGTGTTTTCCATGTTTTGGGAAAGAGGATACACTTGTGAAGATTGGCTGTTGGCCATTGACATCCCGCCCATCAGCTTAACAAGGCTCCCTTGACTCCGTGGCCTGCCCTGCCTTTCTGGATTTTAGACTTTTTTTGCCTGGTCCTTTTGCCCTGGGGGGGGGGGGCGAGAGATTTCTTTGTAGTGCTGATTTGCTCTCCCAGGTTGCTTGGTTGGCCAAAAAGGGCGTATGCGTTTTTTCCTGAATATATTCAGGAAAAAACGCATACGCCCTTTTTGGCCAACCGCATCATTGTCCACGTTCTGGCGCTTTTCATGTGCTATCGGGGCCATTCCGATGTACCCGTTGACATCCGTTTCCTGCAGTTCTGCCTTGCGTTCAACGCCTCTTCGTAGCCTGACCTCAATATATTTGGGGGCGATAGTTATCGTTTAGAACTCTGCAGGTTTGGGAAGTGCAGTGCCCCTGAGCTCCATTTCCCAAGTCGCTTTTTTGTGAGTGGGACGCAACACGGCTGGATGGCTTCACGCCCTATTGTCGATCCGGGGTGGCAGGCTGAGCCTTTGGTGAATTCTTCTTCGCGATGGGAAATGAGAGTGACATGTGCCCGACCAAACCCCTCCAGCGAGTCTCTCATTGGTTCCCCCTCTTGCAGTTCATCCTGCGGACAAATTGCAGACGGTACGAAAGAGGCATGGAAAGGCGCTGAGTCTCCAAGTGGGGAGATTGTTCGTAAGGGGGCCTGAATGGAGAACACGAGCACCAGGAGATGAAAAGTGAGGTGAGTTTCAGAAAGCTTTCCCGATCCCACGGTGTAGCATCCGCTGGGTTAACAATGAGTGCTTTCGCTGTCGGAAGATTGCGTTGAACTTGGAGAGTTGGGACCCATGGAATGGGGAGCACGCAGGATTCCTTTCAAGGGTCTGCATTTGCTTTCCCAACCTCACCAATCGTCTCAGCCCCAAGAGTGTCCAGCCTTATGTCTTCTGCCGCTGGGGCTGTAGATGTGGACAATCCTGGTTGCATGCCAGTCCCTGAACGCATTTTGGAAGAATTTCTCTCTGTTTTGCCCTGCTTGTTTCTTCTTTGTGTTGGAAATGTATCCTCAGAATGGGTCTGAGCTGATTTTCCCTGCTGTTTTTAGGCCGCTTTACACACACTTGATGCACTTACACAGAGATATCAAGACTTAGCTTTTAAGATGCTTACTAGTCGGATAGATACTTGTGCGATGAACAGGGTCTGGTGAGTCCAGTTGATTGAGCAAGGAGTAGGTCGTGTCCATTCCATATTCGGTTTTCGGAAGGGTATCTGTGCTCATTTCAAACTCGAGTTTTATGCGTCACCCCACCTCACCTTTCCACTGAAGCAGGCCTAAGTGTGTTTCCTAAAAGCGTGACTCTGTTCTGTTTGGGGATTCAGTTCATGGGGAGCGATTTTTACATTCCCTCGATAAGTGATATCATAAGTTTCTGTCTTTGTGGGACTTATTTCACTGAGGATGATCGTACCTAAATCCACTCAGGATGCTGCTACCAGCCTCATGACGTGGATTTCATGGCTGAGTGACACTCCATTAGACCTACGTAGCACCACTTGTCCACTTGTCTTTGTCCACTTGTCCACTTGTCTTTGTCCACTTGCCTCTTTCCTGGGATATGAAACGTGTACCGGAGTCGAGGTTCTTGTCAAGACAGCAGCCCTCAACTTTGGGGTCCCTGTGTCTGGTTGATTTTTTCATTTTCCCAAGGTCAACGCCCATGTGTGGAAGTGCCCTATGCTCTGTGCTTCTGTGTTTTCCATGTTTTGGGAAAGAGGATACACTTGTGAAGATTGGATGTTGGCCATTGACATCCCGCCCATCAGCTTAACAAGGCTCCCTTGACTCCGTGGCCTGCCCTGCCTTTCTGGATTTTAGACTTTTTTTGCCTGGTCCTTTTGCCCTGGGGGGGGGGGGGCGAGAGATTTCTTTGTAGTGCTGATTTGCTCTCCCAGGTTGCTTGGTTGGCCAAAAAGGGCGTATGCGTTTTTTCCTGAATATATTCAGGAAAAAACGCATACGCCCTTTTTGGCCAACCGCATCATTGTCCACGTTCTGGCGCTTTTCATGTGCTATCGGGGCCATTCCGATGTACCCGTTGACATCCGTTTCCTGCAGTTCTGCCTTGCGTTCAACGCCTCTTCGTAGCCTGACCTCAATATATTTGGGGGCGATAGTTATCGTTTAGAACTCTGCAGGTTTGGGAAGTGCAGTGCCCCTGAGCTCCATTTCCCAAGTCGCTTTTTTGTGAGTGGGACGCAACACGGCTGGATGGCTTCACGCCCTATTGTCGATCCGGGGTGGCAGGCTGAGCCTTTGGTGAATTCTTCTTCGCGATGGGAAATGAGAGTGACATGTGCCCGACCAAACCCCTCCAGCGAGTCTCTCATTGGTTCCCCCTCTTGCAGTTCATCCTGCGGACAAATTGCAGACGGTACGAAAGAGGCATGGAAAGGCGCTGAGTCTCCAAGTGGGGAGATTGTTCGTAAGGGGGCCTGAATGGAGAACACGAGCACCAGGAGATGAAAAGTGAGGTGAGTTTCAGAAAGCTTTCCCGATCCCACGGTGTAGCATCCGCTGGGTTAACAATGAGTGCTTTCGCTGTCGGAAGATTGCGTTGAACTTGGAGAGTTGGGACCCATGGAATGGGGAGCACGCAGGATTCCTTTCAAGGGTCTGCATTTGCTTTCCCAACCTCACCAATCGTCTCAGCCCCAAGAGTGTCCAGCCTTATGTCTTCTGCCGCTGGGGCTGTAGATGTGGACAATCCTGGTTGCATGCCAGTCCCTGAACGCATTTTGGAAGAATTTCTCTCTGTTTTGCCCTGCTTGTTTCTTCTTTGTGTTGGAAATGTATCCTCAGAATGGGTCTGAGCTGATTTTCCCTGCTGTTTTTAGGCCGCTTTACACACACTTGATGCACTTACACAGAGATATCAAGACTTAGCTTTTAAGATGCTTACTAGTCGGATAGATACTTGTGCGATGAACAGGGTCTGGTGAGTCCAGTTGATTGAGCAAGGAGTAGGTCGTGTCCATTCCATATTCGGTTTTCGGAAGGGTATCTGTGCTCATTTCAAACTCGAGTTTTATGCGTCACCCCACCTCACCTTTCCCCTGAAGCAGGCCTAAGTGTGTTTCCTAAAAGCGTGACTCTGTTCTGTTTGGGGATTCAGTTCATGGGGAGCGATTTTTACATTCCCTCGATAAGTGATATCATAAGTTTCTGTCTTTGTGGGACTTATTTCACTGAGGATGATCGTACCTAAATCCACTCAGGATGCTGCTACCAGCCTCATGACGTGGATTTCATGGCTGAGTGACACTCCATTGGACCTACGTAGCACCACTTGTCCACTTGTCCACTTGTCTTTGTCCACTTGTCCACTTGTCTTTGTCCACTTGGCTCTTTCCTGGGATATGAAACGTGTACCGGAGTCGAGGTTCTTGTCAAGACAGCAGCCCTCAACTTTGGGGTCCCTGTGTCTGGTAGATTTTTTCATTCTCCCAAGGTCAACGCCCATGTGTGGAAGTGCCCTATGCTCTGTGGTTCTGTGTTTTCCATGTTTTGGGAAAGAGGATACACTTGTGAAGATTGGCTGTTGGCGATTGACATCCCGCCCATCAGCTTAACAAGGCTCCCTTGACTCCGTGGCCTGCCCTGCCTTTCAGGTGTTTAGACTTTTTTCGCCTGGCCCTTTTGCCCCGGGGGGGGGGGGAGTGAGAGATTTCTTTGTAGTGCTGATTTGCTCTCCCAGGTTGCTTGGTTGGCCAAAAAGGGCGTATGCGTTTTTTCCTGAATATATTCAGGAAAAAACGCATACGCCCTTTTTGGCCAACCGCATCATTGTCCACGTTCTGGCGCTTTTCATGTGCTATCGGGGCCATTCCGATGTACCCGTTGACATCCGTTTCCTGCAGTTCTGCCTTGCGTTCAACGCCTCTTCGTAGCCTGACCTCAATATATTTGGGGGCGATAGTTATCGTTTAGAACTCTGCAGGTTTGGGAAGTGCAGTGCCCCTGAGCTCCATTTCCCAAGTCGCTTTTTTGTGAGTGGGACGCAACACGGCTGGATGGCTTCACGCCCTATTGTCGATCCGGGGTGGCAGGCTGAGCCTTTGGTGAATTCTTCTTCGCGATGGGAAATGAGAGTGACATGTGCCCGACCAAACCCCTCCAGCGAGTCTCTCATTGGTTCCCCCTCTTGCAGTTCATCCTGCGGACAAATTGCAGACGGTACGAAAGAGGCATGGAAAGGCGCTGAGTCTCCAAGTGGGGAGATTGTTAGTAAGGGGGCCTGAATGGAGAACACGAGCACCAGGAGATGAAAAGTGAGGTGAGTTTCAGAAAGCTTTCCCGATCCCACGGTGTAGCGTCCGCTGGGTTTCCAATGAGTGCTTTCGCTGTCGGAAGATTGCGTTGAACCTGGAGAGTTGGGACCCATGGAATGGGGAGCACGCAGGATTCCTTTCAAGGGTCTGCATTTGCTTTCCCAACCTCACCAATCGTCTCAGCCCCAAGAGTGTCCAGCCTTATGTCTTCTGCCGCTGGGGTTGTAGATGTGGTCAATGCTGGTTGCATGCCAGTCCCTGAACGCATTTTGGAAGAATTTCTCTCTGTTTTGCCCTGCTTGTTTCTTCTTTGTGTTGGAAATGTATCCTCAGAATGGGTCTGAGCTGATTTTCCCTGCTGTTTTTAGGCCGCTTTACACACACTTGATGCACTTACACAGAGATATCAAGACTTAGCTTTTAAGATGCTTACTAGTCGGATAGATACTTGTGCGATGAACAGGGTCTGGTGAGTCCAGTTGATTGAGCAAGGAGTAGGTCGTGTCCATTCCATATTCGGTTTTCGGAAGGGTATCTGTGCTCATTTCAAACTCGAGTTTTATGCGTCACCCCACCTCACCTTTCCCCTGAAGCAGGCCTAAGTGTGTTTTCTAAAAGGGTGACTCTGTTCTGTTTGGGGATTCAGTTCATGGGGAGCGATTTTTACATTCCCTCGATAAGTGATATCATAAGTTTCTGTCTTTGTGGGACTTACTTCACTGAGGATGATCGTACCTAAATCCACTCAGGATGCTGCTACCAGCCTCATGACGTGGATTTCATGGCTGAGTGACACTCCATTGGACCTACGTAGCACCACTTGTCCACTTGTCCACTTGTCTTTGTCCACTTGTCCACTTGTCTTTGTCCACTTGGCTCTTTCCTGGGATATGAAACGTGTACCGGAGTCGAGGTTCTTGTCAAGACAGCAGCCCTCAACTTTGGGGTCCCTGTGTCTGGTTGATTTTTTCATTTTCCCAAGGTCAACGCCCATGTGTGGAAGTGCCCTATGCTCTGTGGTTCTGTGTTTTCCATGTTTTGGGAAAGAGGATACACTTGTGAAGATTGGCTGTTGGCCATTGACATCCCGCCCATCAGCTTAACAAGGCTCCGTTGACTCCGTGGCCTGCCCTGCCTTTCTGGTTTTTAGACTTTTTTCGCCTGGCCCTTTTGCCCCGGGGGGGGGGGGAGAGATTTCTTTGTAGTGCTGATTTGCTCTCCCAGGTTGCTTGGTTGGCCAAAAAGGGCGTATGCGTTTTTTCCTGAATATATTCAGGAAAAAACGCATACGCCCTTTTTGGCCAACCGCATCATTGTCCACGTTCTGGCGCTTTTCATGTGCTATCGGGGCCATTCCGATGTACCCGTTGACATCCGTTTCCTGCAGTTCTGCCTTGCGTTCAACGCCTCTTCGTAGCCTGACCTCAATATATTTGGGGGCGATAGTTATCGTTTAGAACTCTGCAGGTTTGGGAAGTGCAGTGCCCCTGAGCTCCATTTCCCAAGTCGCTTTTTTGTGAGTGGGACGCAACACGGCTGGATGGCTTCACGCCCTATTGTCGATCCGGGGTGGCAGGCTGAGCCTTTGGTGAATTCTTCTTCGCGATGGGAAATGAGAGTGACATGTGCCCGACCAAACCCCTCCAGCGAGTCTCTCATTGGTTCCCCCTCTTGCAGTTCATCCTGCGGACAAATTGCAGACGGTACGAAAGAGGCATGGAAAGGCGCTGAGTCTCCAAGTGGGGAGATTGTTAGTAAGGGGGCCTGAATGGAGAACACGAGCACCAGGAGATGAAAAGTGAGGTGAGTTTCAGAAAGCTTTCCCGATCCCACGGTGTAGCGTCCGCTGGGTTTCCAATGAGTGCTTTCGCTGTCGGAAGATTGCGTTGAACCTGGAGAGTTGGGACCCATGGAATGGGGAGCATGCAGGATTCCTTTCAAGGGTCTGCATTTGCTTTCCCAACCTCACCAATCGTCTCAGCCCCAAGAGTGTCCAGCCTTATGTCTTCTGCCGCTGGGGCTGTAGATGTGGTCAATGCTGGTTGCATGCCAGTCCCTGAACGCATTTTGGAAGAATTTCTCTCTGTTTTGCCCTGCTTGTTTCTTCTTTGTGTTGGAAATGTATCCTCAGAATGGGTCTGAGCTGATTTTCCCTGCTGTTTTTAGGCTGCTTTACACACACTTGATGCACTTACACAGAGATATCAAGACTTAGCTTTTAAGATGCTTACTAGTCGGATAGATACTTGTGCGATGAACAGGGTCTGGTGAGTCCAGTTGATTGAGCAAGGAGTAGGTCGTGTCCATTCCATATTCGGTTTTCGGAAGGGTATCTGTGCTCATTTCAAACTCGAGTTTTATGCGTCACCCCACCTCACCTTTCCCCTGAAGCAGGCCTAAGTGTGTTTTCTAAAAGCGTGACTCTGTTCTGTTTGGGGATTCAGTTCATGGGGAGCGATTTTTACATTCCCTCGATAAGTGATATCATAAGTTTCTGTCTTTGTGGGACTTATTTCACTGAGGATGATCGTACCTAAATCCACTCAGTATGCTGCTACCAGCCTCATGACGTGGATTTCATGGCTGAGTGACACTCCATTGGACCTACGTAGCACCACTTGTCCACTTGTCCACTTGTCTTTGTCCACTTGTCCACTTGTCTTTGTCCACTTGGCTCTTTCCTGGGATATGAAACGTGTACCGGAGTCGAGGTTCTTGTCAAGACAGCAGCCCTCAACTTTGGGGTCCCTGTGTCTGGTTGATTTTTTCATTTTCCCAAGGTCAACCCCCATGTGTGGAAGTGCCCTATGCTCTGTGGTTCTGTGTTTTCCATGTTTTGGGAAAGAGGATACACTTGTGAAGATTGGCTGTTGGCCATTGACATCCCGCCCATCAGCTTAACAAGGCTCCCTTGACTCCGTGGCCTGCCCTGCCTTTCTGGTTTTTAGACTTTTTTCGCCTGACCCTTTTGCCCCGGGGGGGGGGCGGGGAGAGATTTCTTTGTAGTGCTGATTTGCTCTCCCAGGTTGTTTGGTTGGCCAAAAAGGGCGTATGCCATTTTTCCTGAATATATTCAGGTAAAAAGGCATACGCCCTTTTTGGCCAACCGCATCATTGTCCACGTTCTGGCGCTTTTCATGTGCTATCGGGGCCTTTCCGATGCACCCGTTGACATCCGTTTCCTGCAGTTCTGCCTTGCGTTCAACGCCTCTTCGTAGCCTGACCTCAATATATTTGGGGGCGATAGTTATCGTTTAGAACTCTGCAGGTTTGGGAAGTGCAGTGCCCCTGAGCTCCATTTCCCAAGTCGCTTTTTTGTGAGTGGGACGCAACACGGCTGGATGGCTTCACGCCCTATTGTCGATCCGGGGTGGCAGGCTGAGCCTTTGGTGAATTCTTCTTCGCGATGGGAAATGAGAGTGACATGTGCCCGACCAAACCCCTCCAGCGAGTCTCTCATTGGTTCCCCCTCTTGCAGTTCATCCTGCGGACAAATTGCAGACGGTACGAAAGAGGCATGGAAAGGCGCTGAGTCTCCAAGTGGGGAGATTGTTAGTAAGGGGGCCTGAATGGAGAACACGAGCACCAGGAGATGAAAAGTGAGGTGAGTTTCAGAAAGCTTTCCCGATCCCACGGTGTAGCGTCCGCTGGGTTTCCAATGAGTGCTTTCGCTGTCGGAAGATTGCGTTGAACCTGGAGAGTTGGGACCCATGGAATGGGGAGCACGCAGGATTCCTTTCAAGGGTCTGCATTTGCTTTCCCAACCTCACCAATCGTCTCAGCCCCAAGAGTGTCCAGCCTTATGTCTTCTGCCGCTGGGGCTGTAGATGTGGTCAATGCTGGTTGCATGCCAGTCCCTGAACGCATTTTGGAAGAATTTCTCTCTGTTTTGCCCTGCTTGTTTCTTCTTTGTGTTGGAAATGTATCCTCAGAATGGGTCTGAGCTGATTTTCCCTGCTGTTTTTAGGCCGCTTTACACACACTTGATGCACTTACACAGAGATATCAAGACGTAGCTTTTAAGATGCTTACTAGTCGGATAGATACTTGTGCGATGCACAGGGTCTGGTGAGTCCAGTTGATTGAGCAAGGAGTAGGTCGTGTCCATTCCATATTCGGTTTTCGGAAGGGTATCTGTGCTCATTTCAAACTCGAGTTTTATGCGTCACCCCACCTCACCTTTCCCCTGAAGCAGGCCTAAGTGTGTTTCCTAAAAGCGTGACTCTGTTCTGTTTGGGGATTCAGTTCATGGGGAGCGATTTTTACATTCCCTCGATAAGTGATATCATAAGTTTCTGTCTTTGTGGGACTTATTTCACTGAGGATGATCGTACCTAAATCCACTCAGGATGCTGCTACCAGCCTCATGACGTGGATTTCATGGCTGAGTGACACTCCATTGGACCTACGTAGCACCACTTGTCCACTTGTCCACTTGTCTTTGTCCACTTGTCCACTTGTCTTTGTCCACTTGGCTCTTTCCTGGGATATGAAACGTGTACCGGAGTCGAGGTTCTTGTCAAGACAGCAGCCCTCAACTTTGGGGTCCCTGTGTCTGGTAGATTTTTTCATTCTCCCAAGGTCAACGCCCATGTGTGGAAGTGCCCTATGCTCTGTGGTTCTGTGTTTTACATGTTTTGGGAAAGAGGATACACTTGTGAAGATTGGCTGTTGGCCATTGACATCCCGCCCATCAGCTTAACAAGGCTCCCTTGACTCCGTGGCGTGCCCTGCCTTTCAGGTGTTTAGACTTTTTTCGCCTGGCCCTTTTGCCCCGGGGGGGGGGGGAGTGAGAGATTTCTTTGTAGTGCTGATTTGCTCTCCCAGGTTGCTTGGTTGGCCAAAAAGGGCGTATGCGTTTTTTCCTGAATATATTCAGGAAAAAACGCATACGCCCTTTTTGGCCAACCGCATCATTGTCCACGTTCTGGCGCTTTTCATGTGCTATCGGGGCCATTCCGATGTACCCGTTGACATCCGTTTCCTGCAGTTCTGCCTTGCGTTCAACGCCTCTTCGTAGCCTGACCTCAATATATTTGGGGGCGATAGTTATCGTTTAGAACTCTGCAGGTTTGGGAAGTGCAGTGCCCCTGAGCTCCATTTCCCAAGTCGCTTTTTTGTGAGTGGGACGCAACACGGCTGGATGGCTTCACGCCCTATTGTCGATCCGGGGTGGCAGGCTGAGCCTTTGGTGAATTCTTCTTCGCGATGGGAAATGAGAGTGACATGTGCCCGACCAAACCCCTCCAGCGAGTCTCTCATTGGTTCCCCCTCTTGCAGTTCATCCTGCGGACAAATTGCAGACGGTACGAAAGAGGCATGGAAAGGCGCTGAGTCTCCAAGTGGGGAGATTGTTAGTAAGGGGGCCTGAATGGAGAACACGAGCACCAGGAGATGAAAAGTGAGGTGAGTTTCAGAAAGCTTTCCCGATCCCACGGTGTAGCGTCCGCTGGGTTTCCAATGAGTGCTTTCGCTGTCGGAAGATTGCGTTGAACCTGGAGAGTTGGGACCCATGGAATGGGGAGCACGCAGGATTCCTTTCAAGGGTCTGCATTTGCTTTCCCAACCTCACCAATCGTCTCAGCCCCAAGAGTGTACAGCCTTATGTCTTCTGCCGCTGGGGTTGTAGATGTGGTCAATGCTGGTTGCATGCCAGTCCCTGAACGCATTTTGGAAGAATTTCTCTCTGTTTTGCCCTGCTTGTTTCTTCTTTGTGTTGGAAATGTATCCTCAGAATGGGTCTGAGCTGATTTTCCCTGCTGTTTTTAGGCCGCTTTACACACACTTGATGCACTTACACAGAGATATCAAGACTTAGCTTTTAAGATGCTTACTAGTCGGATAGATACTTGTGCGATGAACAGGGTCTGGTGAGTCCAGTTGATTGAGCAAGGAGTAGGTCGTGTCCATTCCATATTCGGTTTTCGGAAGGGTATCTGTGCTCATTTCAAACTCGAGTTTTATGCGTCACCCCACCTCACCTTTCCCCTGAAGCAGGCCTAAGTGTGTTTTCTAAAAGGGTGACTCTGTTCTGTTTGGGGATTCAGTTCATGGGGAGCGATTTTTACATTCCCTCGATAAGTGATATCATAAGTTTCTGTCTTTGTGGGACTTACTTCACTGAGGATGATCGTACCTAAATCCACTCAGGATGCTGCTACCAGCCTCATGACGTGGATTTCATGGCTGAGTGACACTCCATTGGACCTACGTAGCACCACTTGTCCACTTGTCTTTGTCCACTTGTCCACTTGTCTTTGTCCACTTGGCTCTTTCCTGGGATATGAAACGTGTACCGGAGTCGAGGTTCTTGTCAAGACAGCAGCCCTCAACTTTGGGGTCCCTGTGTCTGGTTGATTTTTTCATTTTCCCAAGGTCTACGCCCATGTGTGGAAGTGCCCTATGCTCTGTGGTTCTGTGTTTTACATGTTTTGGGGAAGAGGATACACTTGTGAAGATTGGCTGTTGGCCATTGACATCCCGCCCATCAGCTTAACAAGGCTCCCTTGACTCCGTGGCCTGCCCTGCCTTTCTGGTTTTTAGACTTTTTTCGCCTGGCCCTTTTGCCCCGGGGGGGGGGGGAGAGATTTCTTTGTAGTGCTGATTTGCTCTCCCAGGTTGCTTGGTTGGCCAAAAAGGGCGTATGCGTTTTTTCCTGAATATATTCAGGAAAAAACGCATACGCCCTTTTTGGCCAACCGCATCATTGTCCACGTTCTGGCGCTTTTCATGTGCTATCGGGGCCATTCCGATGTACCCGTTGACATCCGTTTCCTGCAGTTCTGCCTTGCGTTCAACGCCTCTTCGTAGCCTGACCTCAATATATTTTGGGGCGATAGTTATCGTTTAGAACTCTGCAGGTTTGGGAAGTGCAGTGCCCCTGAGCTCCATTTCCCAAGTCGCTTTTTTGTGAGTGGGACGCAACACGGCTGGATGGCTTCACGCCCTATTGTCGATCCGGGGTGGCAGGCTGAGCCTTTGGTGAATTCTTCTTCGCGATGGGAAATGAGAGTGACATGTGCCCGACCAAACCCCTCCAGCGAGTCTCTCATTGGTTCCCCCTCTTGCAGTTCATCCTGCGGACAAATTGCAGACGGTACGAAAGAGGCATGGAAAGGCGCTGAGTCTCCAAGTGGGGAGATTGTTAGTAAGGGGGCCTGAATGGAGAACACGAGCACCAGGAGATGAAAAGTGAGGTGAGTTTCAGAAAGCTTTCCCGATCCCACGGTGTAGCGTCCGCTGGGTTTCCAATGAGTGCTTTCGCTGTCGGAAGATTGCGTTGAACCTGGAGAGTTGGGACCCATGGAATGGGGAGCACGCAGGATTCCTTTCAAGGGTCTGCATTTGCTTTCCCAACCTCACCAATCGTCTCAGCCCCAAGAGTGTCCAGCCTTATGTCTTCTGCCGCTGGGGTTGTAGATGTGGTCAATGCTGGTTGCATGCCAGTCCCTGAACGCATTTTGGAAGAATTTCTCTCTGTTTTGCCCTGCTTGTTTCTTCTTTGTGTTGGAAATGTATCCTCAGAATGGGTCTGAGCTGATTTTCCCTGCTGTTTTTAGGCCGCTTTACACACACTTGATGCACTTACACAGAGATATCAAGACGTAGCTTTTAAGATGCTTACTAGTCGGATAGATACTTGTGCGATGCACAGGGTCTGGTGAGTCCAGTTGATTGAGCAAGGAGTAGGTCGTGTCCATTCCATATTCGGTTTTCGGAAGGGTATCTGTGCTCATTTCAAACTCGAGTTTTATGCGTCACCCCACCTCACCTTTCCCCTGAAGCAGGCCTAAGTGTGTTTCCTAAAAGCGTGACTCTGTTCTGTTTGGGGATTCAGTTCATGGGGAGCGATTTTTACATTCCCTCGATAAGTGATATCATAAGTTTCTGTCTTTGTGGGACTTATTTCACTGAGGATGATCGTACCTAAATCCACTCAGGATGCTGCTACCAGCCTCATGACGTGGATTTCATGGCTGAGTGACACTCCATTGGACCTACGTAGCACCACTTGTCCACTTGACCACTTGTCTTTGTCCACTTGTCCACTTGTCTTTGTCCACTTGCCTCTTTCCTGGGATATGAAACGTGTACCGGAGTCGAGGTTCTTGTCAAGACAGCAGCCCTCAACTTTGGGGTCCCTGTGTCTGGTTGATTTTTTCATTTTCCCAAGGTCAACGCCCATGTGTGGAAGTGCCCTATGCTCTGTGCTTCTGTGTTTTCCATGTTTTGGGAAAGAGGATACACTTGTGAAGATTGGCTGTTGGCCATTGACATCCCGCCCATCAGCTTAACAAGGCTCCCTTGACTCCGTGGCCTGCCCTGCCTTTCTGGATTTTAGACTTTTTTTGCCTGGTCCTTTTGCCCTGGGGGGGGGGGCGAGAGATTTCTTTGTAGTGCTGATTTGCTCTCCCAGGTTGCTTGGTTGGCCAAAAAGGGCGTATGCGTTTTTTCCTGAATATATTCAGGAAAAAACGCATACGCCCTTTTTGTCCAACCGCATCATTGTCCACGTTCTGGCGCTTTTCATGTGCTATCGGGGCCATTCCGATGTACCCGTTGACATCCGTTTCCTGCAGTTCTGCCTTGCGTTCAACGCCTCTTCGTAGCCTGACCTCAATATATTTGGGGGCGATAGTTATCGTTTAGAACTCTGCAGGTTTGGGAAGTGCAGTGCCCCTGAGCTCCATTTCCCAAGTCGCTTTTTTGTGAGTGGGACGCAACACGGCTGGATGGCTTCACGCCCTATTGTCGATCCGGGGTGGCAGGCTGAGCCTTTGGTGAATTCTTCTTCGCGATGGGAAATGAGAGTGACATGTGCCCGACCAAACCCCTCCAGCGAGTCTCTCATTGGTTCCCCCTCTTGCAGTTCATCCTGCGGACAAATTGCAGACGGTACGAAAGAGGCATGGAAAGGCGCTGAGTCTCCAAGTGGGGAGATTGTTCGTAAGGGGGCCTGAATGGAGAACACGAGCACCAGGAGATGAAAAGTGAGGTGAGTTTCAGAAAGCTTTCCCGATCCCACGGTGTAGCATCCGCTGGGTTAACAATGAGTGCTTTCGCTGTCGGAAGATTGCGTTGAACTTGGAGAGTTGGGACCCATGGAATGGGGAGCACGCAGGATTCCTTTCAAGGGTCTGCATTTGCTTTCCCAACCTCACCAATCGTCTCAGCCCCAAGAGTGTCCAGCCTTATGTCTTCTGCCGCTGGGGCTGTAGATGTGGACAATCCTGGTTGCATGCCAGTCCCTGAACGCATTTTGGAAGAATTTCTCTCTGTTTTGCCCTGCTTGTTTCTTCTTTGTGTTGGAAATGTATCCTCAGAATGGGTCTGAGCTGATTTTCCCTGCTGTTTTTAGGCCGCTTTACACACACTTGATGCACTTACACAGAGATATCAAGACTTAGCTTTTAAGATGCTTACTAGTCGGATAGATACTTGTGCGATGAACAGGGTCTGGTGAGTCCAGTTGATTGAGCAAGGAGTAGGTCGTGTCCATTCCATATTCGGTTTTCGGAAGGGTATCTGTGCTCATTTCAAACTCGAGTTTTATGCGTCACCCCACCTCACCTTTCCCCTGAAGCAGGCCTAAGTGTGTTTCCTAAAAGCGTGACTCTGTTCTGTTTGGGGATTCAGTTCATGGGGAGCGATTTTTACATTCCCTCGATAAGTGATATCATAAGTTTCTGTCTTTGTGGGACTTATTTCACTGAGGATGATCGTACCTAAATCCACTCAGGATGCTGCTACCAGCCTCATGACGTGGATTTCATGGCTGAGTGACACTCCATTAGACCTACGTAGCACCACTTGTCCACTTGTCTTTGTCCACTTGTCCACTTGTCTTTGTCCACTTGCCTCTTTCCTGGGATATGAAACGTGTACCGGAGTCGAGGTTCTTGTCAAGACAGCAGCCCTCAACTTTGGGGTCCCTGTGTCTGGTTGATTTTTTCATTTTCCCAAGGTCAACGCCCATGTGTGGAAGTGCCCTATGCTCTGTGCTTCTGTGTTTTCCATGTTTTGGGAAAGAGGATACACTTGTGAAGATTGGATGTTGGCCATTGACATCCCGCCCATCAGCTTAACAAGGCTCCCTTGACTCCGTGGCCTGCCCTGCCTTTCTGGATTTTAGACTTTTTTTGCCTGGTCCTTTTGCCCTGGGGGGGGGGGGCGAGAGATTTCTTTGTAGTGCTGATTTGCTCTCCCAGGTTGCTTGGTTGGCCAAAAAGGGCGTATGCGTTTTTTCCTGAATATATTCAGGAAAAAACGCATACGCCCTTTTTGGCCAACCGCATCATTGTCCACGTTCTGGCGCTTTTCATGTGCTATCGGGGCCATTCCGATGTACCCGTTGACATCCGTTTCCTGCAGTTCTGCCTTGCGTTCAACGCCTCTTCGTAGCCTGACCTCAATATATTTGGGGGCGATAGTTATCGTTTAGAACTCTGCAGGTTTGGGAAGTGCAGTGCCCCTGAGCTCCATTTCCCAAGTCGCTTTTTTGTGAGTGGGACGCAACACGGCTGGATGGCTTCACGCCCTATTGTCGATCCGGGGTGGCAGGCTGAGCCTTTGGTGAATTCTTCTTCGCGATGGGAAATGAGAGTGACATGTGCCCGACCAAACCCCTCCAGCGAGTCTCTCATTGGTTCCCCCTCTTGCAGTTCATCCTGCGGACAAATTGCAGACGGTACGAAAGAGGCATGGAAAGGCGCTGAGTCTCCAAGTGGGGAGATTGTTCGTAAGGGGGCCTGAATGGAGAACACGAGCACCAGGAGATGAAAAGTGAGGTGAGTTTCAGAAAGCTTTCCCGATCCCACGGTGTAGCATCCGCTGGGTTAACAATGAGTGCTTTCGCTGTCGGAAGATTGCGTTGAACTTGGAGAGTTGGGACCCATGGAATGGGGAGCACGCAGGATTCCTTTCAAGGGTCTGCATTTGCTTTCCCAACCTCACCAATCGTCTCAGCCCCAAGAGTGTCCAGCCTTATGTCTTCTGCCGCTGGGGCTGTAGATGTGGACAATCCTGGTTGCATGCCAGTCCCTGAACGCATTTTGGAAGAATTTCTCTCTGTTTTGCCCTGCTTGTTTCTTCTTTGTGTTGGAAATGTATCCTCAGAATGGGTCTGAGCTGATTTTCCCTGCTGTTTTTAGGCCGCTTTACACACACTTGATGCACTTACACAGAGATATCAAGACTTAGCTTTTAAGATGCTTACTAGTCGGATAGATACTTGTGCGATGAACAGGGTCTGGTGAGTCCAGTTGATTGAGCAAGGAGTAGGTCGTGTCCATTCCATATTCGGTTTTCGGAAGGGTATCTGTGCTCATTTCAAACTCGAGTTTTATGCGTCACCCCACCTCACCTTTCCCCTGAAGCAGGCCTAAGTGTGTTTCCTAAAAGCGTGACTCTGTTCTGTTTGGGGATTCAGTTCATGGGGAGCGATTTTTACATTCCCTCGATAAGTGATATCATAAGTTTCTGTCTTTGTGGGACTTATTTCACTGAGGATGATCGTACCTAAATCCACTCAGGATGCTGCTACCAGCCTCATGACGTGGATTTCATGGCTGAGTGACACTCCATTGGACCTACGTAGCACCACTTGTCCACTTGTCCACTTGTCTTTGTCCACTTGTCCACTTGTCTTTGTCCACTTGGCTCTTTCCTGGGATATGAAACGTGTACCGGAGTCGAGGTTCTTGTCAAGACAGCAGCCCTCAACTTTGGGGTCCCTGTGTCTGGTAGATTTTTTCATTCTCCCAAGGTCAACGCCCATGTGTGGAAGTGCCCTATGCTCTGTGGTTCTGTGTTTTACATGTTTTGGGAAAGAGGATACACTTGTGAAGATTGGCTGTTGGCCATTGACATCCCGCCCATCAGCTTAACAAGGCTCCCTTGACTCCGTGGCCTGCCCTGCCTTTCAGGTGTTTAGACTTTTTTCGCCTGGCCCTTTTGCCCCGGGGGGGGGGGGAGTGAGAGATTTCTTTGTAGTGCTGATTTGCTCTCCCAGGTTGCTTGGTTGGCCAAAAAGGGCGTATGCGTTTTTTCCTGAATATATTCAGGAAAAAACGCATACGCCCTTTTTGGCCAACCGCATCATTGTCCACGTTCTGGCGCTTTTCATGTGCTATCGGGGCCATTCCGATGTACCCGTTGACATCCGTTTCCTGCAGTTCTGCCTTGCGTTCAACGCCTCTTCGTAGCCTGACCTCAATATATTTGGGGGCGATAGTTATCGTTTAGAACTCTGCAGGTTTGGGAAGTGCAGTGCCCCTGAGCTCCATTTCCCAAGTCGCTTTTTTGTGAGTGGGACGCAACACGGCTGGATGGCTTCACGCCCTATTGTCGATCCGGGGTGGCAGGCTGAGCCTTTGGTGAATTCTTCTTCGCGATGGGAAATGAGAGTGACATGTGCCCGACCAAACCCCTCCAGCGAGTCTCTCATTGGTTCCCCCTCTTGCAGTTCATCCTGCGGACAAATTGCAGACGGTACGAAAGAGGCATGGAAAGGCGCTGAGTCTCCAAGTGGGGAGATTGTTAGTAAGGGGGCCTGAATGGAGAACACGAGCACCAGGAGATGAAAAGTGAGGTGAGTTTCAGAAAGCTTTCCCGATCCCACGGTGTAGCGTCCGCTGGGTTTCCAATGAGTGCTTTCGCTGTCGGAAGATTGCGTTGAACCTGGAGAGTTGGGACCCATGGAATGGGGAGCACGCAGGATTCCTTTCAAGGGTCTGCATTTGCTTTCCCAACCTCACCAATCGTCTCAGCCCCAAGAGTGTCCAGCCTTATGTCTTCTGCCGCTGGGGTTGTAGATGTGGTCAATGCTGGTTGCATGCCAGTCCCTGAACGCATTTTGGAAGAATTTCTCTCTGTTTTGCCCTACTTGTTTCTTCTTTGTGTTGGAAATGTATCCTCAGAATGGGTCTGAGCTGATTTTCCCTGCTGTTTTTAGGCCGCTTTACACACACTTGATGCACTTACACAGAGATATCAAGACTTAGCTTTTAAGATGCTTACTAGTCGGATAGATACTTGTGCGATGAACAGGGTCTGGTGAGTCCAGTTGATTGAGCAAGGAGTAGGTCGTGTCCATTCCATATTCGGTTTTCGGAAGGGTATCTGTGCTCATTTCAAACTCGAGTTTTATGCGTAACCCCACCTCACCTTTCCCCTGAAGCAGGCCTAAGTGTGTTTTCTAAAAGGGTGACTCTGTTCTGTTTGGGGATTCAGTTCATGGGGAGCGATTTTTACATTCCCTCGATAAGTGATATCATAAGTTTCTGTCTTTGTGGGACTTACTTCACTGAGGATGATCGTACCTAAATCCACTCAGGATGCTGCTACCAGCCTCATGACGTGGATTTCATGGCTGAGTGACACTCCATTGGACCTACGTAGCACCACTTGTCCACTTGTCCACTTGTCTTTGTCCACTTGTCCACTTGTCTTTGTCCACTTGGCTCTTTCCTGGGATATGAAACGTGTACCGGAGTCGAGGTTCTTGT
Organism: Kogia breviceps; assembly: GCF_026419965.1. Classification (NCBI taxonomy): domain Eukaryota; kingdom Metazoa; phylum Chordata; class Mammalia; order Artiodactyla; family Physeteridae; genus Kogia; species Kogia breviceps. The sequence continues at coordinate 96,512,428 of NC_081312.1, forward strand.
CAAGACAGCAGCCCTCAACTTTGGGGTCCCTGTGTCTGGTTGATTTTTTCATTTTCCCAAGGTCAACGCCCATGTGTGGAAGTGCCCTATGCTCTGTGGTTCTGTGTTTTACATGTTTTGGGAAAGAGGATACACTTGTGAAGATTGGCTGTTGGCCATTGACATCCCGCCCATCAGCTTAACAAGGCTCCCTTGACTCCGTGGCCTGCCCTGCCTTTCTGGTTTTTAGACTTTTTTCGCCTGGCCCTTTTGCCCCGGGGGGGGGGGGGGGAGAGATTTCTTTGTAGTGCTGATTTGCTCTCCCAGGTTGCTTGGTTGGCCAAAAAGGGCGTATGCGTTTTTTCCTGAATATATTCAGGAAAAAACGCATACGCCCTTTTTGGCCAACCGCATCATTGTCCACGTTCTGGCGCTTTTCATGTGCTATCGGGGCCATTCCGATGTACCCGTTGACATCCGTTTCCTGCAGTTCTGCCTTGCGTTCAACGCCTCTTCGTAGCCTGACCTCAATATATTTTGGGGCGATAGTTATCGTTTAGAACTCTGCAGGTTTGGGAAGTGCAGTGCCCCTGAGCTCCATTTCCCAAGTCGCTTTTTTGTGAGTGGGACGCAACACGGCTGGATGGCTTCACGCCCTATTGTCGATCCGGGGTGGCAGGCTGAGCCTTTGGTGAATTCTTCTTCGCGATGGGAAATGAGAGTGACATGTGCCCGACCAAACCCCTCCAGCGAGTCTCTCATTGGTTCCCCCTCTTGCAGTTCATCCTGCGGACAAATTGCAGACGGTACGAAAGAGGCATGGAAAGGCGCTGAGTCTCCAAGTGGGGAGATTGTTAGTAAGGGGGCCTGAATGGAGAACACGAGCACCAGGAGATGAAAAGTGAGGTGAGTTTCAGAAAGCTTTCCCGATCCCACGGTGTAGCGTCCGCTGGGTTTCCAATGAGTGCTTTCGCTGTCGGAAGATTGCGTTGAACCTGGAGAGTTGGGACCCATGGAATGGGGAGCACGCAGGATTCCTTTCAAGGGTCTGCATTTGCTTTCCCAACCTCACCAATCGTCTCAGCCCCAAGAGTGTCCAGCCTTATGTCTTCTGCCGCTGGGGTTGTAGATGTGGTCAATGCTGGTTGCATGCCAGTCCCTGAACGCATTTTGGAAGAATTTCTCTCTGTTTTGCCCTGCTTGTTTCTTCTTTGTGTTGGAAATGTATCCTCAGAATGGGTCTGAGCTGATTTTCCCTGCTGTTTTTAGGCCGCTTTACACACACTTGATGCACTTACACAGAGATATCAAGACTTAGCTTTTAAGATGCTTACTAGTCGGATAGATACTTGTGCGATGAACAGGGTCTGGTGAGTCCAGTTGATTGAGCAAGGAGTAGGTCGTGTCCATTCCATATTCGGTTTTCGGAAGGGTATCTGTGCTCATTTCAAACTCGAGTTTTATGCGTCACCCCACCTCACCTTTCCCCTGAAGCAGGCCTAAGTGTGTTTTCTAAAAGGGTGACTCTGTTCTGTTTGGGGATTCAGTTCATGGGGAGCGATTTTTACATTCCCTCGATAAGTGATATCATAAGTTTCTGTCTTTGTGGGACTTACTTCACTGAGGATGATCGTACCTAAATCCACTCAGGATGCTGCTACCAGCCTCATGACGTGGATTTCATGGCGGAGTGACACTCCATTGGACCTACGTAGCACCACTTGTCCACTTGTCCACTTGTCTTTGTCCACTTGTCCACTTGTCTTTGTCCACTTGGCTCTTTCCTGGGATATGAAACGTGTACCGGAGTCGAGGTTCTTGTCAAGACAGCAGCCCTCAACTTTGGGGTCCCTGTGTCTGGTTGATTTTTTCATTTTCCCAAGGTCTACGCCCATGTGTGGAAGTGCCCTATGCTCTGTGGTTCTGTGTTTTACATGTTTTGGGAAAGAGGATACACTTGTGAAGATTGGCTGTTGGCCATTGACATCCCGCCCATCAGCTTAACAAGGCTCCCTTGACTCCGTGGCCTGCCCTGCCTTTCTGGTTTTTAGACTTTTTTCGCCTGGCCCTTTTGCCCCGGGGGGGGTGGGGGGAGAGATTTCTTTGTAGTGCTGATTTGCTCTCCCAGGTTGCTTGGTTGGCCAAAAAGGGCGTATGCGTTTTTTCCTGAATATATTCAGGAAAAAACGCATACGCCCTTTTTGGCCAACCGCATCATTGTCCACGTTCTGGCGCTTTTCATGTGCTATCGGGGCCATTCCGATGTACCCGTTGACATCCGTTTCCTGCAGTTCTGCCTTGCGTTCAACGCCTCTTCGTAGCCTGACCTCAATATATTTGGGGGCGATAGTTATCGTTTAGAACTCTGCAGGTTTGGGAAGTGCAGTGCCCCTGAGCTCCATTTCCCAAGTCGCTTTTTTGTGAGTGGGACGCAACACGGCTGGATGGCTTCACGCCCTATTGTCGATCCGGGGTGGCAGGCTGAGCCTTTGGTGAATTCTTCTTCGCGATGGGAAATGAGAGTGACATGTGCCCGACCAAACCCCTCCAGCGAGTCTCTCATTGGTTCCCCCTCTTGCAGTTCATCCTGCGGACAAATTGCAGACGGTACGAAAGAGGCATGGAAAGGCGCTGAGTCTCCAAGTGGGGAGATTGTTAGTAAGGGGGCCTGAATGGAGAACACGAGCACCAGGAGATGAAAAGTGAGGTGAGTTTCAGAAAGCTTTCCCGATCCCACGGTGTAGCGTCCGCTGGGTTTCCAATGAGTGCTTTCGCTGTCGGAAGATTGCGTTGAACCTGGAGAGTTGGGACCCATGGAATGGGGAGCATGCAGGATTCCTTTCAAGGGTCTGCATTTGCTTTCCCAACCTCACCAATCGTCTCAGCCCCAAGAGTGTCCAGCCTTATGTCTTCTGCCGTTGGGGCTGTAGATGTGGTCAATCCTGGTTGCATGCCAGTCCCTGAACGCATTTTGGAAGAATTTCTCTCTGTTTTGCCCTGCTTGTTTCTTCTTTGTGTTGGAAATGTATCCTCAGAATGGGTCTGAGCTGATTTTCCCTGCTGTTTTTAGGCTGCTTTACACACACTTGATGCACTTACACAGAGATATCAAGACTTAGCTTTTAAGATGCTTACTAGTCGGATAGATACTTGTGCGATGAACAGGGTCTGGTGAGTCCAGTTGATTGAGCAAGGAGTAGGTCGTGTCCATTCCATATTCGGTTTTCGGAAGGGTATCTGTGCTCATTTCAAACTCGAGTTTTATGCGTCACCCCACCTCACCTTTCCCCTGAAGCAGGCCTAAGTGTGTTTTCTAAAAGCGTGACTCTGTTCTGTTTGGGGATTCAGTTCATGGGGAGCGATTTTTACATTCCCTCGATAAGTGATATCATAAGTTTCTGTCTTTGTGGGACTTATTTCACTGAGGATGATCGTACCTAAATCCACTCAGGATGCTGCTACCAGCCTCATGACGTGGATTTCATGGCTGAGTGACACTCCATTGGACCTACGTAGCACCACTTGTCCACTTGTCCCCTTGTCTTTGTCCACTTGTCCACTTGTCTTTGTCCACTTGGCTCTTTCCTGGGATATGAAACGTGTACCGGAGTCGAGGTTCTTGTCAAGACAGCAGCCCTCAACATTGGGGTCCCTGTGTCTGCTTCATTTTTTCATTTTCCCAAGGTCAACGCCCATGTGTGGAAGTGCCCTATGCTCTGTGGTTCTGTGTTTTACATGTTTTGGGAAAGAGGATACACTTGTGAAGATTGGCTGTTGGCCATTGACATCCCGCCCATCAGCTTAACAAGGCTCCCTTGACTCCGTGGCCTGCCCTGCCTTTCTGGTTTTTAGACTTTTTTCGCCTGGCCCTTTTGCCCCGGGGGGGGGGGGAGCGAGAGATTTCTTTGTAGTGCTGATTTGCTCTCCCAGGTTGCTTGGTTGGCCAAAAAGGGCGTATGCGTTTTTTCCTGAATATATTCAGGAAAAAACGCATACGCCCTTTTTGGCCAACCGCATCATTGTCCACGTTCTGGCGCTTTTCATGTGCTATCGGGGCCATTCCGATGTACCCGTTGACATCCGTTTCCTGCAGTTCTGCCTTGCGTTCAACGCCTCTTCGTAGCCTGACCTCAATATATTTTGGGGCGATAGTTATCGTTTAGAACTCTGCAGGTTTGGGAAGTGCAGTGCCCCTGAGCTCCATTTCCCAAGTCGCTTTTTTGTGAGTGGGACGCAACACGGCTGGATGGCTTCACGCCCTATTGTCGATCCGGGGTGGCAGGCTGAGCCTTTGGTGAATTCTTCTTCGCGATGGGAAATGAGAGTGACATGTGCCCGACCAAACCCCTCCAGCGAGTCTCTCATTGGTTCCCCCTCTTGCAGTTCATCCTGCGGACAAATTGCAGACGGTACGAAAGAGGCATGGAAAGGCGCTGAGTCTCCAAGTGGGGAGATTGTTAGTAAGGGGGCCTGAATGGAGAACACGAGCACCAGGAGATGAAAAGTGAGGTGAGTTTCAGAAAGCTTTCCCGATCCCACGGTGTAGCGTCCGCTGGGTTTCCAATGAGTGCTTTCGCTGTCGGAAGATTGCGTTGAACCTGGAGAGTTGGGACCCATGGAATGGGGAGCACGCAGGATTCCTTTCAAGGGTCTGCATTTGCTTTCCCAACCTCACCAATCGTCTCAGCCCCAAGAGTGTCCAGCCTTATGTCTTCTGCCGCTGGGGTTGTAGATGTGGTCAATGCTGGTTGCATGCCAGTCCCTGAACGCATTTTGGAAGAATTTCTCTCTGTTTTGCCCTGCTTGTTTCTTCTTTGTGTTGGAAATGTATCCTCAGAATGGGTCTGAGCTGATTTTCCCTGCTGTTTTTAGGCCGCTTTACACACACTTGATGCACTTACACAGAGATATCAAGACTTAGCTTTTAAGATGCTTACTAGTGGGATAGATACTTGTGCGATGAACAGGGTCTGGTGAGTCCAGTTGATTGAGCAAGGAGTAGGTCGTGTCCATTCCATATTCGGTTTTCGGAAGGGTATCTGTGCTCATTTCAAACTCGAGTTTTATGCGTCACCCCACCTCACCTTTCCCCTGAAGCAGGCCTAAGTGTGTTTCCTAAAAGCGTGACTCTGTTCTGTTTGGGGATTCAGTTCATGGGGAGCGATTTTTACATTCCCTCGATAAGTGATATCATAAGTTTCTGTCTTTGTGGGACTTACTTCACTGAGGATGATCGTACCTAAATCCACTCAGGATGCTGCTACCAGCCTCATGACGTGGATTTCATGGCTGAGTGACACTCCATTGGACCTACGTAGCACCACTTGTCCACTTGTCCACTTGTCTTTGTCCACTTGTCCACTTGTCTTTGTCCACTTGGCTCTTTCCTGGGATATGAAACGTGTACCGGAGTCGAGGTTCTTGTCAAGACAGCAGCCCTCAACTTTGGGGTCCCTGTGTCTGGTTGATTTTTTCATTTTCCCAAGGTCAACGCCCATGTGTGGAAGTGCCCTATGCTCTGTGGTTCTGTGTTTTACATGTTTTGGGAAAGAGGATACACTTGTGAAGATTGGCTGTTGGCCATTGACATCCCGCCCATCAGCTTAACAAGGCTCCCTTGACTCCGTGGCCTGCCCTGCCTTTCAGGTTTTTAGACTTTTTTCGCCTGGCCCTTTTGCCCCGGGGGGGGGGGGAAGCGAGAGATTTCTTTGTAGTGCTGATTTGCTCTCCCAGGTTGCTTGGTTGGCCAAAAAGGGCGTATGCGTTTTTTCCTGAATATATTCAGGAAAAAACGCATACGCCCTTTTTGGCCAACCGCATCATTGTCCACGTTCTGGCGCTTTTCATGTGCTATCGGGGCCATTCCGATGTACCCGTTGACATCCGTTTCCTGCAGTTCTGCCTTGCGTTCAACGCCTCTTCGTAGCCTGACCTCAATATATTTTGGGGCGATAGTTATCGTTTAGAACTCTGCAGGTTTGGGAAGTGCAGTGCCCCTGAGCTCCATTTCCCAAGTCGCTTTTTTGTGAGTGGGACGCAACACGGCTGGATGGCTTCACGCCCTATTGTCGATCCGGGGTGGCAGCCTGAGCCTTTGGTGAATTCTTCTTCGCGATGGGAAATGAGAGTGACATGTGCCCGACCAAACCCCTCCAGCGAGTCTCTCATTGGTTCCCCCTCTTGCAGTTCATCCTGCGGACAAATTGCAGACGGTACGAAAGAGGCATGGAAAGGCGCTGAGTCTCCAAGTGGGGAGATTGTTAGTAAGGGGGCCTGAATGGAGAACACGAGCACCAGGAGATGAAAAGTGAGGTGAGTTTCAGAAAGCTTTCCCGATCCCACGGTGTAGCATCCGCTGGGTTTCCAATGAGTGCTTTCGCTGTCGGAAGATTGCGTTGAACCTGGAGAGTTGGGACCCATGGAATGGGGAGCACGCAGGATTCCTTTCAAGGGTCTGCATTTGCTTTCCCAACCTCACCAATCGTCTCAGCCCCAAGAGTGTCCAGCCTTATGTCTTCTGCCGCTGGGGTTGTAGATGTGGTCAATGCTGGTTGCATGCCAGTCCCTGAACGCATTTTGGAAGAATTTCTCTCTGTTTTGCCCTGCTTGTTTCTTCTTTGTGTTGGAAATGTATCCTCAGAATGGGTCTGAGCTGATTTTCCCTGCTGTTTTTAGGCCGCTTTACACACACTTGATGCACTTACACAGAGATATCAAGACTTAGCTTTTAAGATGCTTACTAGTCGGATAGATACTTGTGCGATGAACAGGGTCTGGTGAGTCCAGTTGATTGAGCAAGGAGTAGGTCGTGTCCATTCCATATTCGGTTTTCGGAAGGGTATCTGTGCTCATTTCAAACTCGAGTTTTATGCGTCACCCCACCTCACCTTTCCCCTGAAGCAGGCCTAAGTGTGTTTTCTAAAAGGGTGACTCTGTTCTGTTTGGGGATTCAGTTCATGGGGAGCGATTTTTACATTCCCTCGATAAGTGATATCATAAGTTTCTGTCTTTGTGGGACTTACTTCACTGAGGATGATCGTACCTAAATCCACTCAGGATGCTGCTACCAGCCTCATGACGTGGATTTCATGGCTGAGTGACACTCCATTGGACCTACGTAGCACCACTTGTCCACTTGTCCACTTGTCTTTGTCCACTTGTCCACTTGTCTTTGTCCACTTGGCTCTTTCCTGGGATATGAAACGTGTACCGGAGTCGAGGTTCTTGTCAAGACAGCAGCCCTCAACTTTGGGGTCCCTGTGTCTGGTTGATTTTTTCATTTTCCCAAGGTCAACGCCCATGTGTGGAAGTGCCCTATGCTCTGTGGTTCTGTGTTTTCCATGTTTTGGGAAAGAGGATACACTTGTGAAGATTGGCTGTTGGCCATTGACATCCCGCCCATCAGCTTAACAAGGCTCCCTTGACTCCGTGGCCTGCCCTGCCTTTCTGGTTTTTAGACTTTTTTCGCCTGGCCCTTTTGCCCCGGGGGGGGGGGGAGAGATTTCTTTGTAGTGCTGATTTGCTCTCCCAGGTTGCTTGGTTGGCCAAAAAGGGCGTATGCGTTTTTTCCTGAATATATTCAGGAAAAAACGCATACGCCCTTTTTGGCCAACCGCATCATTGTCCACGTTCTGGCGCTTTTCATGTGCTATCGGGGCCATTCCGATGTACCCGTTGACATCCGTTTCCTGCAGTTCTGCCTTGCGTTCAACGCCTCTTCGTAGCCTGACCTCAATATATTTTGGGGCGATAGTTATCGTTTAGAACTCTGCAGGTTTGGGAAGTGCAGTGCCCCTGAGCTCCATTTCCCAAGTCGCTTTTTTGTGAGTGGGACGCAACACGGCTGGATGGCTTCACGCCCTATTGTCGATCCGGGGTGGCAGGCTGAGCCTTTGGTGAATTCTTCTTCGCGATGGGAAATGAGAGTGACATGTGCCCGACCAAACCCCTCCAGCGAGTCTCTCATTGGTTCCCCCTCTTGCAGTTCATCCTGCGGACAAATTGCAGACGGTACGAAAGAGGCATGGAAAGGCGCTGAGTCTCCAAGTGGGGAGATTGTTAGTAAGGGGGCCTGAATGGAGAACACGAGCACCAGGAGATGAAAAGTGAGGTGAGTTTCAGAAAGCTTTCCCGATCCCACGGTGTAGCGTCCGCTGGGTTTCCAATGAGTGCTTTCGCTGTCGGAAGATTGCGTTGAACCTGGAGAGTTGGGACCCATGGAATGGGGAGCATGCAGGATTCCTTTCAAGGGTCTGCATTTGCTTTCCCAACCTCACCAATCGTCTCAGCCCCAAGAGTGTCCAGCCTTATGTCTTCTGCCGCTGGGGCTGTAGATGTGGTCAATCCTGGTTGCATGCCAGTCCCTGAACGCATTTTGGAAGAATTTCTCTCTGTTTTGCCCTGCTTGTTTCTTCTTTGTGTTGGAAATGTATCCTCAGAATGGGTCTGAGCTGATTTTCCCTGCTGTTTTTAGGCCGCTTTACACACACTTGATGCACTTACACAGAGATATCAAGACTTAGCTTTTAAGATGCTTACTAGTCGGATAGATACTTGTGCGATGAACAGGGTCTGGTGAGTCCAGTTGATTGAGCAAGGAGTAGGTCGTGTCCATTCCATATTCGGTTTTCGGAAGGGTATCTGTGCTCATTTCAAACTCGAGTTTTATGCGTCACCCCACCTCACCTTTCCCCTGAAGCAGGCCTAAGTGTGTTTTCTAAAAGCGTGACTCTGTTCTGTTTGGGGATTCAGTTCATGGGGAGCGATTTTTACATTCCCTCGATAAGTGATATCATAAGTTTCTGTCTTTGTGGGACTTATTTCACTGAGGATGATCGTACCTAAATCCACTCAGTATGCTGCTACCAGCCTCATGACGTGGATTTCATGGCTGAGTGACACTCCATTGGACCTACGTAGCACCACTTGTCCACTTGTCCACTTGTCTTTGTCCACTTGTCCACTTGTCTTTGTCCACTTGGCTCTTTCCTGGGATATGAAACGTGTACCGGAGTCGAGGTTCTTGTCAAGACAGCAGCCCTCAACTTTGGGGTCCCTGTGTCTGGTTGATTTTTTCATTTTCCCAAGGTCAACGCCCATGTGTGGAAGTGCCCTATGCTCTGTGGTTCTGTGTTTTACATGTTTTGGGAAAGAGGATACACTTGTGAAGATTGGCTGTTGGCCATTGACATCCCGCCCATCAGCTTAACAAGGCTCCCTTGACTCCGTGGCCTGCCCTGCCTTTCTGGTTTTTAGACTTTTTTCGCCTGGCCCTTTTGCCCCGGGGGGGGGGGGAGCGAGAGATTTCTTTGTAGTGCTGATTTGCTCTCCCAGGTTGCTTGGTTGGCCAAAAAGGGCGTATGCGTTTTTTCCTGAATATATTCAGGAAAAAACGCATACGCCCTTTTTGGCCAACCGCATCATTGTCCACGTTCTGGCGCTTTTCATGTGCTATCGGGGCCATTCCGATGTACCCGTTGACATCCGTTTCCTGCAGTTCTGCCTTGCGTTCAACGCCTCTTCGTAGCCTGACCTCAATATATTTTGGGGCGATAGTTATCGTTTAGAACTCTGCAGGTTTGGGAAGTGCAGTGCCCCTGAGCTCCATTTCCCAAGTCGCTTTTTTGTGAGTGGGACGCAACACGGCTGGATGGCTTCACGCCCTATTGTCGATCCGGGGTGGCAGGCTGAGCCTTTGGTGAATTCTTCTTCGCGATGGGAAATGAGAGTGACATGTGCCCGACCAAACCCCTCCAGCGAGTCTCTCATTGGTTCCCCCTCTTGCAGTTCATCCTGCGGACAAATTGCAGACGGTACGAAAGAGGCATGGAAAGGCGCTGAGTCTCCAAGTGGGGAGATTGTTCGTAAGGGGGCCTGAATGGAGAACACGAGCACCAGGAGATGAAAAGTGAGGTGAGTTTCAGAAAGCTTTCCCGATCCCACGGTGTAGCATCCGCTGGGTTTCCAATGAGTGCTTTCGCTGTCGGAAGATTGCGTTGAACCTGGAGAGTTGGGACCCATGGAATGGGGAGCACGCAGGATTCCTTTCAAGGGTCTGCATTTGCTTTCCCAACCTCACCAATCGTCTCAGCCCCAAGAGTGTCCAGCCTTATGTCTTCTGCCGCTGGGGTTGTAGATGTGGTCAATGCTGGTTGCATGCCAGTCCCTGAACGCATTTTGGAAGAATTTCTCTCTGTTTTGCCCTGCTTGTTTCTTCTTTGTGTTGGAAATGTATCCTCAGAATGGGTCTGAGCTGATTTTCCCTGCTGTTTTTAGGCCGCTTTACACACACTTGATGCACTTACACAGAGATATCAAGACTTAGCTTTTAAGATGCTTACTAGTCGGATAGATACTTGTGCGATGAACAGGGTCTGGTGAGTCCAGTTGATTGAGCAAGGAGTAGGTCGTGTCCATTCCATATTCGGTTTTCGGAAGGGTATCTGTGCTCATTTCAAACTCGAGTTTTATGCGTCACCCCACCTCACCTTTCCCCTGAAGCAGGCCTAAGTGTGTTTTCTAAAAGGGTGACTCTGTTCTGTTTGGGGATTCAGTTCATGGGGAGCGATTTTTACATTCCCTCGATAAGTGATATCATAAGTTTCTGTCTTTGTGGGACTTACTTCACTGAGGATGATCGTACCTAAATCCACTCAGGATGCTGCTACCAGCCTCATGACGTGGATTTCATGGCTGAGTGACACTCCATTGGACCTACGTAGCACCACTTGTCCACTTGTCCACTTGTCTTTGTCCACTTGTCCACTTGTCTTTGTCCACTTGGCTCTTTCCTGGGATATGAAACGTGTACCGGAGTCGAGGTTCTTGTCAAGACAGCAGCCCTCAACTTTGGGGTCCCTGTGTCTGGTTGATTTTTTCATTTTCCCAAGGTCTACGCCCATGTGTGGAAGTGCCCTATGCTCTGTGGTTCTGTGTTTTACATGTTTTGGGAAAGAGGATACACTTGTGAAGATTGGCTGTTGGCCATTGACATCCCGCCCATCAGCTTAACAAGGCTCCCTTGACTCCGTGGCCTGCCCTGCCTTTCTGGTTTTTTGACTTTTTTCGCCTGGCCCTTTTGCCCCGGGGGGGGGGGGGGAGAGATTTCTTTGTAGTGCTGATTTGCTCTCCCAGGTTGCTTGGTTGGCCAAAAAGGGCGTATGCGTTTTTTCCTGAATATATTCAGGAAAAAACGCATACGCCCTTTTTGGCCAACCGCATCATTGTCCACGTTCTGGCGCTTTTCATGTGCTATCGGGGCCATTCCGATGTACCCGTTGACATCCGTTTCCTGCAGTTCTGCCTTGCGTTCAACGCCTCTTCGTAGCCTGACCTCAATATATTTGGGGGCGATAGTTATCGTTTAGAACTCTGCAGGTTTGGGAAGTGCAGTGCCCCTGAGCTCCATTTCCCAAGTCGCTTTTTTGTGAGTGGGACGCAACACGGCTGGATGGCTTCACGCCCTATTGTCGATCCGGGGTGGCAGGCTGAGCCTTTGGTGAATTCTTCTTCGCGATGGGAAATGAGAGTGACATGTGCCCGACCAAACCCCTCCAGCGAGTCTCTCATTGGTTCCCCCTCTTGCAGTTCATCCTGCGGACAAATTGCAGACGGTACGAAAGAGGCATGGAAAGGCGCTGAGTCTCCAAGTGGGGAGATTGTTAGTAAGGGGGCCTGAATGGAGAACACGAGCACCAGGAGATGAAAAGTGAGGTGAGTTTCAGAAAGCTTTCCCGATCCCACGGTGTAGCGTCCGCTGGGTTTCCAATGAGTGCTTTCGCTGTCGGAAGATTGCGTTGAACCTGGAGAGTTGGGACCCATGGAATGGGGAGCACGCAGGATTCCTTTCAAGGGTCTGCATTTGCTTTCCCAACCTCACCAATCGTCTCAGCCCCAAGAGTGTCCAGCCTTATGTCTTCTGCCGCTGGGGCTGTAGATGTGGTCAATCCTGGTTGCATGCCAGTCCCTGAACGCATTTTGGAAGAATTTCTCTCTGTTTTGCCCTGCTTGTTTCTTCTTTGTGTCGGAAATGTATCCTCAGAATGGGTCTGAGCTGATTTTCCCTGCTGTTTTTAGGCCGCTTTACACACACTTGATGCACTTACACAGAGATATCAAGACTTAGCTTTTAAGATGCTTACTAGTCGGATAGATACTTGTGCGATGAACAGGGTCTGGTGAGTCCAGTTGATTGAGCAAGGAGTAGGTCGTGTCCATTCCATATTCGGTTTTCGGAAGGGTATCTGTGCTCATTTCAAACTCGAGTTTTATGCGTCACCCCACCTCACCTTTCCCCTGAAGCAGGCCTAAGTGTGTTTTCTAAAAGCGTGACTCTGTTCTGTTTGGGGATTCAGTTCATGGGGAGCGATTTTTACATTCCCTCGATAAGTGATATCATAAGTTTCTGTCTTTGTGGGACTTATTTCACTGAGGATGATCGTACCTAAATCCACTCAGGATGCTGCTACCAGCCTCATGACGTGGATTTCATGGCTGAGTGACACTCCATTGGACCTACGTAGCACCACTTGTCCACTTGTCTTTGTCCACTTGTCCACTTGTCTTTGTCCACTTGGCTCTTTCCTGGGATATGAAACGTGTACCGGAGTCGAGGTTCTTGTCAAGACAGCAGCCCTCAACTTTGGGGTCCCTGTGTCTGCTTGATTTTTTCATTTTCCCACGGTCAACGCCCATGTGTGGAAGTACCCTATGCTCTGTGGTTCTGTGTTTTACATGTTTTGGGAAAGAGGATACACTTGTGAAGATTGGCTGTTGGCCATTGACATCCCGCCCATCAGCTTAACAAGGCTCCCTTGACTCCGTGGCCTGCCCTGCCTTTCTGGATTTTAGACTTTTTTTGCCTGGTCCTTTTGCCCTGGGGGGGGGGGGCGAGAGATTTCTTTGTAGTGCTGATTTGCTCTCCCAGGTTGCTTGGTTGGCCAAAAAGGGCGTATGCGTTTTTTCCTGAATATATTCAGGAAAAAACGCATACGCCCTTTTTGGCCAACCGCATCATTGTCCACGTTCTGGCGCTTTTCATGTGCTATCGGGGCCATTCCGATGTACCCGTTGACATCCGTTTCCTGCAGTTCTGCCTTGCGTTCAACGCCTCTTCGTAGCCTGACCTCAATATATTTGGGGGCGATAGTTATCGTTTAGAACTCTGCAGGTTTGGGAAGTGCAGTGCCCCTGAGCTCCATTTCCCAAGTCGCTTTTTTGTGAGTGGGACGCAACACGGCTGGATGGCTTCACGCCCTATTGTCGATCCGGGGTGGCAGGCTGAGCCTTTGGTGAATTCTTCTTCGCGATGGGAAATGAGAGTGACATGTGCCCGACCAAACACCTCCAGCGAGTGTCTGATTTGTTCCCCCTCTTGCAGTTCATCCTGCGGACAAATTGCAGACGGTACGAAAGAGGCATGGAAAGGCGCTGAGTCTCCAAGTGGGGAGATTGTTAGTAAGGGGGCCTGAATGGAGAACACGAGCACCAGGAGATGAAAAGTGAGGTGAGTTTCAGAAAGCTTTCCCGATCCCACGGTGTAGCGTCCGCTGGGTTTCCAATGAGTGCTTTCGCTGTCGGAAGATTGCGTTGAACCTGGAGAGTTGGGACCCATGGAATGGGGAGCACGCAGGATTCCTTTCAAGGGTCTGCATTTGCTTTCCCAACCTCACCAATCGTCTCAGCCCCAAGAGTGTCCAGCCTTATGTCTTCTGCCGCTGGCTCTGTAGATGTGGTCAATCCTGGTTGCATGCCAGTCCCTGAACGCATTTTGGAAGAATTTCTCTCTGTTTTGCCCTGCTTGTTTCTTCTTTGTGTTGGAAATGTATCCTCAGAATGGGTCTGAGCTGATTTTCCCTGCTGTTTTTAGGCCGCTTTACACACACTTGATGCACTTACACAGAGATATCAAGACTTAGCTTTTAAGATGCTTACTAGTCGGATAGATACTTGTGCGATGAACAGGTTCTGGTGAGTCCAGTTGATTGAGCAAGGAGTAGGTCGTGTCCATTCCATATTCGGTTTTCGGAAGGGTATCTGTGCTCATTTCAAACTCGAGTTTTATGCGTCACCCCACCTCACCTTTCCCCTGAAGCAGGCATAAGTGTGTTTCCTAAAAGCGTGACTCTGTTCTGTTTGGGGATTCAGTTCATGGGGAGCGATTTTTACATTCCCTCGATAAGTGATATCATAAGTTTCTGTCTTTGTGGGACTTATTTCACTGAGGATGATCGTACCTAAATCCACTCAGGATGCTGCTACCAGCCTCATGACGTGGATTTCATGGCTGAGTGACACTCCATTAGACCTACGTAGCACCACTTGTCCACTTGTCCACTTGTCTTTGTCCACTTGTCCACTTGTCTTTGTCCACTTGGCTCTTTCCTGGGATATGAAACGTGTACCGGAGTCGAGGTTCTTGTCAAGACAGCAGCCCTCAACTTTGGGGTCCCTGTGTCTGGTTGATTTTTTCATTTTCCCAAGGTCAACGCCCATGTGTGGAAGTGCCCTATGCTCTGTGGTTCTGTGTTTTACATGTTTTGGGAAAGAGGATACACTTGTGAAGATTGGCTGTTGGCCATTGACATCCCGCCCATCAGCTTAACAAGGCTCCCTTGACTCCGTGGCCTGCCCTGCCTTTCTGGTTTTTAGACTTTTTTCGCCTGGCCCTTTTGCCCCGGGGGGGGGGGAGAGATTTCTTTGTAGTGCTGATTTGCTCTCCCAGGTTGCTTGGTTGGCCAAAAAGGGCGTATGCGTTTTTTCCTGAATATATTCAGGAAAAAACGCATACGCCCTTTTTGGCCAACCGCATCATTGTCCACGTTCTGGCGCTTTTCATGTGCTATCGGGGCCATTCCGATGTACCCGTTGACATCCGTTTCCTGCAGTTCTGCCTTGCGTTCAACGCCTCTTCGTAGCCTGACCTCAATATATTTGGGGGCGATAGTTATCGTTTAGAACTCTGCAGGTTTGGGAAGTGCAGTGCCCCTGAGCTCCATTTCCCAAGTCGCTTTTTTGTGAGTGGGACGCAACACGGCTGGATGGCTTCACGCCCTATTGTCGATCCGGGGTGGCAGGCTGAGCCTTTGGTGAATTCTTCTTCGCGATGGGAAATGAGAGTGACATGTGCCCGACCAAACCCCTCCAGCGAGTCTCTCATTGGTTCCCCCTCTTGCAGTTCATCCTGCGGACAAATTGCAGACGGTACGAAAGAGGCATGGAAAGGCGCTGAGTCTCCAAGTGGGGAGATTTTTAGTAAGGGGGCCTGAATGGAGAACACGAGCACCAGGAGATGAAAAGTGAGGTGAGTTTCAGAAAGCTTTCCCGATCCCACGGTGTAGCGTCCGCTGGGTTTCCAATGAGTGCTTTCGCTGTCGGAAGATTGCGTTGAACCTGGAGAGTTGGGACCCATGGAATGGGGAGCATGCAGGATTCCTTTCAAGGGTCTGCATTTGCTTTCCCAACCTCACCAATCGTCTCAGCCCCAAGAGTGTCCAGCCTTATGTCTTCTGCCGCTGGGGCTGTAGATGTGGTCAATCCTGGTTGCATGCCAGTCCCTGAACGCATTTTGGAAGAATTTCTCTCTGTTTTGCCCTGCTTGTTTCTTCTTTGTGTTGGAAATGTATCCTCAGAATGGGTCTGAGCTGATTTTCCCTGCTGTTTTTAGGCCGCTTTACACACACTTGATGCACTTACACAGAGATATCAAGACTTAGCTTTTAAGATGCTTACTAGTCGGATAGATACTTGTGCGATGAACAGGGTCTGGTGAGTCCAGTTGATTGAGCAAGGAGTAGGTCGTGTCCATTCCATATTCGGTTTTCGGAAGGGTATCTGTGCTCATTTCAAACTCGAGTTTTATGCGTCACCCCACCTCACCTTTCCCCTGAAGCAGGCCTAAGTGTGTTTTCTAAAAGCGTGACTCTGTTCTGTTTGGGGATTCAGTTCATGGGGAGCGATTTTTACATTCCCTCGATAAGTGATATCATAAGTTTCTGTCTTTGTGGGACTTATTTCACTGAGGATGATCGTACCTAAATCCACTCAGTATGCTGCTACCAGCCTCATGACGTGGATTTCATGGCTGAGTGACACTCCATTGGACCTACGTAGCACCACTTGTCCACTTGTCCACTTGTCTTTGTCCACTTGTCCACTTGTCTTTGTCCACTTGGCTCTTTCCTGGGATATGAAACGTGTACCGGAGTCGAGGTTCTTGTCAAGACAGCAGCCCTCAACTTTGGGGTCCCTGTGTCTGGTTGATTTTTTCATTTTCCCAAGGTCAACGCCCATGTGTGGAAGTGCCCTATGCTCTGTGGTTCTGTGTTTTACATGTTTTGGGAAAGAGGATACACTTGTGAAGATTGGCTGTTGGCCATTGACATCCCGCCCATCAGCTTAACAAGGCTCCCTTGACTCCGTGGCCTGCCCTGCCTTTCTGGTTTTTAGACTTTTTTCGCCTGGCCCTTTTGCCCCGGGGGGGGGGGGAGCGAGAGATTTCTTTGTAGTGCTGATTTGCTCTCCCAGGTTGCTTGGTTGGCCAAAAAGGGCGTATGCGTTTTTTCCTGAATATATTCAGGAAAAAACGCATACGCCCTTTTTGGCCAACCGCATCATTGTCCACGTTCTGGCGCTTTTCATGTGCTATCGGGGCCATTCCGATGTACCCGTTGACATCCGTTTCCTGCAGTTCTGCCTTGCGTTCAACGCCTCTTCGTAGCCTGACCTCAATATATTTTGGGGCGATAGTTATCGTTTAGAACTCTGCAGGTTTGGGAAGTGCAGTGCCCCTGAGCTCCATTTCCCAAGTCGCTTTTTTGTGAGTGGGACGCAACACGGCTGGATGGCTTCACGCCCTATTGTCGATCCGGGGTGGCAGGCTGAGCCTTTGGTGAATTCTTCTTCGCGATGGGAAATGAGAGTGACATGTGCCCGACCAAACCCCTCCAGCGAGTCTCTCATTGGTTCCCCCTCTTGCAGTTCATCCTGCGGACAAATTGCAGACGGTACGAAAGAGGCATGGAAAGGCGCTGAGTCTCCAAGTGGGGAGATTGTTAGTAAGGGGGCCTGAATGGAGAACACGAGCACCAGGAGATGAAAAGTGAGGTGAGTTTCAGAAAGCTTTCCCGATCCCACGGTGTAGCGTCCGCTGGGTTTCCAATGAGTGCTTTCGCTGTCGGAAGATTGCGTTGAACCTGGAGAGTTGGGACCCATGGAATGGGGAGCACGCAGGATTCCTTTCAAGGGTCTGCATTTGCTTTCCCAACCTCACCAATCGTCTCAGCCCCAAGAGTGTCCAGCCTTATGTCTTCTGCCGCTGGGGTTGTAGATGTGGTCAATGCTGGTTGCATGCCAGTCCCTGAACGCATTTTGGAAGAATTTCTCTCTGTTTTGCCCTGCTTGTTTCTTCTTTGTGTTGGAAATGTATCCTCAGAATGGGTCTGAGCTGATTTTCCCTGCTGTTTTTAGGCCGCTTTACACACACTTGATGCACTTACACAGAGATATCAAGACTTAGCTTTTAAGATGCTTACTAGTCGGATAGATACTTGTGCGATGCACAGGGTCTGGTGAGTCCAGTTGATTGAGCAAGGAGTAGGTCGTGTCCATTCCATATTCGGTTTTCGGAAGGGTATCTGTGCTCATTTCAAACTCGAGTTTTATGCGTCACCCCACCTCACCTTTCCCCTGAAGCAGGCCTAAGTGTGTTTCCTAAAAGCGTGACTCTGTTCTGTTTGGGGATTCAGTTCATGGGGAGCGATTTTTACATTCCCTCGATAAGTGATATCATAAGTTTCTGTCTTTGTGGGACTTACTTCACTGAGGATGATCGTACCTAAATCCACTCAGGATGCTGCTACCAGCCTCATGACGTGGATTTCATGGCTGAGTGACACTCCATTGGACCTACGTAGCACCACTTGTCCACTTGACCACTTGTCTTTGTCCACTTGTCCACTTGTCTTTGTCCACTTGCCTCTTTCCTGGGATATGAAACGTGTACCGGAGTCGAGGTTCTTGTCAAGACAGCAGCCCTCAACTTTGGGGTCCCTGTGTCTGGTAGATTTTTTCATTCTCCCAAGGTCAACGCCCATGTGTGGAAGTGCCCTATGCTCTGTGGTTCTGTGTTTTACATGTTTTGGGAAAGAGGATACACTTGTGAAGATTGGCTGTTGGCCATTGACATCCCGCCCATCAGCTTAACAAGGCTCCCTTGACTCCGTGGCCTGCCCTGCCTTTCAGGTGTTTAGACTTTTTTCGCCTGGCCCTTTTGCCCCGGGGGGGGGGGAGTGAGAGATTTCTTTGTAGTGCTGATTTGCTCTCCCAGGTTGCTTGGTTGGCCAAAAAGGGCGTATGCGTTTTTTCCTGAATATATTCAGGAAAAAACGCATACGCCCTTTTTGGCCAACCGCATCATTGTCCACGTTCTGGCGCTTTTCATGTGCTATCGGGGCCATTCCGATGTACCCGTTGACATCCGTTTCCTGCAGTTCTGCCTTGCGTTCAACGCCTCTTCGTAGCCTGACCTCAATATATTTGGGGGCGATAGTTATCGTTTAGAACTCTGCAGGTTTGGGAAGTGCAGTGCCCCTGAGCTCCATTTCCCAAGTCGCTTTTTTGTGAGTGGGACGCAACACGGCTGGATGGCTTCACGCCCTATTGTCGATCCGGGGTGGCAGGCTGAGCCTTTGGTGAATTCTTCTTCGCGATGGGAAATGAGAGTGACATGTGCCCGACCAAACCCCTCCAGCGAGTCTCTCATTGGTTCCCCCTCTTGCAGTTCATCCTGCGGACAAATTGCAGACGGTACGAAAGAGGCATGGAAAGGCGCTGAGTCTCCAAGTGGGGAGATTGTTAGTAAGGGGGCCTGAATGGAGAACACGAGCACCAGGAGATGAAAAGTGAGGTGAGTTTCAGAAAGCTTTCCCGATCCCACGGTGTAGCGTCCGCTGGGTTTCCAATGAGTGCTTTCGCTGTCGGAAGATTGCGTTGAACCTGGAGAGTTGGGACCCATGGAATGGGGAGCACGCAGGATTCCTTTCAAGGGTCTGCATTTGCTTTCCCAACCTCACCAATCGTCTCAGCCCCAAGAGTGTCCAGCCTTATGTCTTCTGCCGTTGGGGCTGTAGATGTGGTCAATCCTGGTTGCATGCCAGTCCCTGAACGCATTTTGGAAGAATTTCTCTCTGTTTTGCCCTGCTTGTTTCTTCTTTGTGTTGGAAATGTATCCTCAGAATGGGTCTGAGCTGATTTTCCCTGCTGTTTTTAGGCTGCTTTACACACACTTGATGCACTTACACAGAGATATCAAGACTTAGCTTTTAAGATGCTTACTAGTCGGATAGATACTTGTGCGATGAACAGGGTCTGGTGAGTCCAGTTGATTGAGCAAGGAGTAGGTCGTGTCCATTCCATATTCGGTTTTCGGAAGGGTATCTGTGCTCATTTCAAACTCGAGTTTTATGCGTCACCCCACCTCACCTTTCCCCTGAAGCAGGCCTAAGTGTGTTTTCTAAAAGGGTGACTCTGTTCTGTTTGGGGATTCAGTTCATGGGGAGCGATTTTTACATTCCCTCGATAAGTGATATCATAAGTTTCTGTCTTTGTGGGACTTATTTCACTGAGGATGATCGTACCTAAATCCACTCAGGATGCTGCTACCAGCCTCATGACGTGGATTTCATGGCTGAGTGACACTCCATTGGACCTACGTAGCACCACTTGTCCACTTGTCCACTTGTCTTTGTCCACTTGTCCACTTGTCTTTGTCCACTTGGCTCTTTCCTGGGATATGAAACGTGTACCGGAGTCGAGGTTCTTGTCAAGACAGCAGCCCTCAACTTTGGGGTCCCTGTGTCTGCTTCATTTTTTCATTTTCCCAAGGTCAACGCCCATGTGTGGAAGTGCCCTATGCTCTGTGGTTCTGTGTTTTACATGTTTTGGGAAAGAGGATACACTTGTGAAGATTGGCTGTTGGCCATTGACATCCCGCCCATCAGCTTAACAAGGCTCCCTTGACTCCGTGGCCTGCCCTGCCTTTCTGGTTTTTAGACTTTTTTCGCCTGACCCTTTTGCCCCGGGGGGGGGCGGGGAGAGATTTCTTTGTAGTGCTGATTTGCTCTCCCAGGTTGTTTGGTTGGCCAAAAAGGGCGTATGCCATTTTTCCTGAATATATTCAGGTAAAAAGGCATACGCCCTTTTTGGCCAACCGCATCATTGTCCACGTTCTGGCGCTTTTCATGTGCTATCGGGGCCTTTCCGATGCACCCGTTGACATCCGTTTCCTGCAGTTCTGCCTTGCGTTCAACGCCTCTTCGTAGCCTGACCTCAATATATTTGGGGGCGATAGTTATCGTTTAGAACTCTGCAGGTTTGGGAAGTGCAGTGCCCCTGAGCTCCATTTCCCAAGTCGCTTTTTTGTGAGTGGGACGCAACACGGCTGGATGGCTTCACGCCCTATTGTCGATCCGGGGTGGCAGGCTGAGCCTTTGGTGAATTCTTCTTCGCGATGGGAAATGAGAGTGACATGTGCCCGACCAAACCCCTCCAGCGAGTCTCTCATTGGTTCCCCCTCTTGCAGTTCATCCTGCGGACAAATTGCAGACGGTACGAAAGAGGCATGGAAAGGCGCTGAGTCTCCAAGTGGGGAGATTGTTAGTAAGGGGGCCTGAATGGAGAACACGAGCACCAGGAGATGAAAAGTGAGGTGAGTTTCAGAAAGCTTTCCCGATCCCACGGTGTAGCGTCCGCTGGGTTTCCAATGAGTGCTTTCGCTGTCGGAAGATTGCGTTGAACCTGGAGAGTTGGGACCCATGGAATGGGGAGCACGCAGGATTCCTTTCAAGGGTCTGCATTTGCTTTCCCAACCTCACCAATCGTCTCAGCCCCAAGAGTGTCCAGCCTTATGTCTTCTGCCGCTGGGGCTGTAGATGTGGTCAATGCTGGTTGCATGCCAGTCCCTGAACGCATTTTGGAAGAATTTCTCTCTGTTTTGCCCTGCTTGTTTCTTCTTTGTGTTGGAAATGTATCCTCAGAATGGGTCTGAGCTGATTTTCCCTGCTGTTTTTAGGCCGCTTTACACACACTTGATGCACTTACACAGAGATATCAAGACGTAGCTTTTAAGATGCTTACTAGTCGGATAGATACTTGTGCGATGCACAGGGTCTGGTGAGTCCAGTTGATTGAGCAAGGAGTAGGTCGTGTCCATTCCATATTCGGTTTTCGGAAGGGTATCTGTGCTCATTTCAAACTCGAGTTTTATGCGTCACCCCACCTCACCTTTCCCCTGAAGCAGGCCTAAGTGTGTTTCCTAAAAGCGTGACTCTGTTCTGTTTGGGGATTCAGTTCATGGGGAGCGATTTTTACATTCCCTCGATAAGTGATATCATAAGTTTCTGTCTTTGTGGGACTTACTTCACTGAGGATGATCGTACCTAAATCCACTCAGGATGCTGCTACCAGCCTCATGACGTGGATTTCATGGCTGAGTGACACTCCATTGGACCTACGTAGCACCACTTGTCCACTTGACCACTTGTCTTTGTCCACTTGTCCACTTGTCTTTGTCCACTTGCCTCTTTCCTGGGATATGAAACGTGTACCGGAGTCGAGGTTCTTGTCAAGACAGCAGCCCTCAACTTTGGGGTCCCTGTGTCTGGTAGATTTTTTCATTCTCCCAAGGTCAACGCCCATGTGTGGAAGTGCCCTATGCTCTGTGGTTCTGTGTTTTACATGTTTTGGGAAAGAGGATACACTTGTGAAGATTGGCTGTTGGCCATTGACATCCCGCCCATCAGCTTAACAAGGCTCCCTTGACTCCGTGGCCTGCCCTGCCTTTCAGGTGTTTAGACTTTTTTCGCCTGGCCCTTTTGCCCCGGGGGGGGGGGGGAGTGAGAGATTTCTTTGTAGTGCTGATTTGCTCTCCCAGGTTGCTTGGTTGGCCAAAAAGGGCGTATGCGTTTTTTCCTGAATATATTCAGGAAAAAACGCATACGCCCTTTTTGGCCAACCGCATCATTGTCCACGTTCTGGCGCTTTTCATGTGCTATCGGGGCCATTCCGATGTACCCGTTGACATCCGTTTCCTGCAGTTCTGCCTTGCGTTCAACGCCTCTTCGTAGCCTGACCTCAATATATTTTGGGGCGATAGTTATCGTTTAGAACTCTGCAGGTTTGGGAAGTGCAGTGCCCCTGAGCTCCATTTCCCAAGTCGCTTTTTTGTGAGTGGGACGCAACACGGCTGGATGGCTTCACGCCCTATTGTCGATCCGGGGTGGCAGGCTGAGCCTTTGGTGAATTCTTCTTCGCGATGGGAAATGAGAGTGACATGTGCCCGACCAAACCCCTCCAGCGAGTCTCTCATTGGTTCCCCCTCTTGCAGTTCATCCTGCGGACAAATTGCAGACGGTACGAAAGAGGCATGGAAAGGCGCTGAGTCTCCAAGTGGGGAGATTGTTAGTAAGGGGGCCTGAATGGAGAACACGAGCACCAGGAGATGAAAAGTGAGGTGAGTTTCAGAAAGCTTTCCCGATCCCACGGTGTAGCGTCCGCTGGGTTTCCAATGAGTGCTTTCGCTGTCGGAAGATTGCGTTGAACCTGGAGAGTTGGGACCCATGGAATGGGGAGCACGCAGGATTCCTTTCAAGGGTCTGCATTTGCTTTCCCAACCTCACCAATCGTCTCAGCCCCAAGAGTGTCCAGCCTTATGTCTTCTGCCGCTGGGGTTGTAGATGTGGTCAATGCTGGTTGCATGCCAGTCCCTGAACGCATTTTGGAAGAATTTCTCTCTGTTTTGCCCTGCTTGTTTCTTCTTTGTGTTGGAAATGTATCCTCAGAATGGGTCTGAGCTGATTTTCCCTGCTGTTTTTAGGCCGCTTTACACACACTTGATGCACTTACACAGAGATATCAAGACTTAGCTTTTAAGATGCTTACTAGTCGGATAGATACTTGTGCGATGAACAGGGTCTGGTGAGTCCAGTTGATTGAGCAAGGAGTAGGTCGTGTCCATTCCATATTCGGTTTTCGGACGGGTATCTGTGCTCATTTCAAACTCGAGTTTTATGCGTAACCCCACCTCACCTTTCCCCTGAAGCAGGCCTAAGTGTGTTTTCTAAAAGGGTGACTCTGTTCTGTTTGGGGATTCAGTTCATGGGGAGCGATTTTTACATTCCCTCGATAAGTGATATCATAAGTTTCTGTCTTTGTGGGACTTACTTCACTGAGGATGATCGTACCTAAATCCACTCAGGATGCTGCTACCAGCCTCATGACGTGGATTTCATGGCTGAGTGACACTCCATTGGACCTACGTAGCACCACTTGTCCACTTGTCCACTTGTCTTTGTCCACTTGTCCACTTGTCTTTGTCCACTTGGCTCTTTCCTGGGATATGAAACGTGTACCGGAGTCGAGGTTCTTGTCAAGACAGCAGCCCTCAACTTTGGGGTCCCTGTGTCTGGTTGATTTTTTCATTTTCCCAAGGTCAACCCCCATGTGTGGAAGTGCCCTATGCTCTGTGGTTCTGTGTTTTCCATGTTTTGGGAAAGAGGATACACTTGTGAAGATTGGCTGTTGGCCATTGACATCCCGCCCATCAGCTTAACAAGGCTCCCTTGACTCCGTGGCCTGCCCTGCCTTTCTGGTTTTTAGACTTTTTTCGCCTGACCCTTTTGCCCCGGGGGGGGGCGGGGAGAGATTTCTTTGTAGTGCTGATTTGCTCTCCCAGGTTGTTTGGTTGGCCAAAAAGGGCGTATGCCATTTTTCCTGAATATATTCAGGTAAAAAGGCATACGCCCTTTTTGGCCAACCGCATCATTGTCCACGTTCTGGCGCTTTTCATGTGCTATCGGGGCCTTTCCGATGCACCCGTTGACATCCGTTTCCTGCAGTTCTGCCTTGCGTTCAACGCCTCTTCGTAGCCTGACCTCAATATATTTGGGGGCGATAGTTATCGTTTAGAACTCTGCAGTTTTGGGAAGTGCAGTGCCCCTGAGCTCCATTTCCCAAGTCGCTTTTTTGTGAGTGGGACGCAACACGGCTGGATGGCTTCACGCCCTATTGTCGATCCGGGGTGGCAGGCTGAGCCTTTGGTGAATTCTTCTTCGCGATGGGAAATGAGAGTGACATGTGCCCGACCAAACCCCTCCAGCGAGTCTCTCATTGGTTCCCCCTCTTGCAGTTCATCCTGCGGACAAATTGCAGACGGTACGAAAGAGGCATGGAAAGGCGCTGAGTCTCCAAGTGGGGAGATTGTTCGTAAGGGGGCCTGAATGGAGAACACGAGCACCAGGAGATGAAAAGTGAGGTGAGTTTCAGAAAGCTTTCCCGATCCCACGGTGTAGCGTCCGCTGGGTTTCCAATGAGTGCTTTCGCTGTCGGAAGATTGCGTTGAACCTGGAGAGTTGGGACCCATGGAATGGGGAGCACGCAGGATTCCTTTCAAGGGTCTGCATTTGCTTTCCCAACCTCACCAATCGTCTCAGCCCCAAGAGTGTCCAGCCTTATGTCTTCTGCCGCTGGGGCTGTAGATGTGGTCAATGCTGGTTGCATGCCAGTCCCTGAACGCATTTTGGAAGAATTTCTCTCTGTTTTGCCCTGCTTGTTTCTTCTTTGTGTTGGAAATGTATCCTCAGAATGGGTCTGAGCTGATTTTCCCTGCTGTTTTTAGGCCGCTTTACACACACTTGATGCACTTACACAGAGATATCAAGACGTAGCTTTTAAGATGCTTACTAGTCGGATAGATACTTGTGCGATGCACAGGGTCTGGTGAGTCCAGTTGATTGAGCAAGGAGTAGGTCGTGTCCATTCCATATTCGGTTTTCGGAAGGGTATCTGTGCTCATTTCAAACTCGAGTTTTATGCGTCACCCCACCTCACCTTTCCCCTGAAGCAGGCCTAAGTGTGTTTCCTAAAAGCGTGACTCTGTTCTGTTTGGGGATTCAGTTCATGGGGAGCGATTTTTACATTCCCTCGATAAGTGATATCATAAGTTTCTGTCTTTGTGGGACTTATTTCACTGAGGATGATCGTACCTAAATCCACTCAGGATGCTGCTACCAGCCTCATGACGTGGATTTCATGGCTGAGTGACACTCCATTGGACCTAAGTAGCACCACTTGTCCACTTGACCACTTGTCTTTGTCCACTTGTCCACTTGTCTTTGTCCACTTGCCTCTTTCCTGGGATATGAAACGTGTACCGGAGTCGAGGTTCTTGTCAAGACAGCAGCCCTCAACTTTGGGGTCCCTGTGTCTGGTTGATTTTTTCATTTTCCCAAGGTCAACGCCCATGTGTGGAAGTGCCCTATGCTCTGTGCTTCTGTGTTTTCCATGTTTTGGGAAAGAGGATACACTTGTGAAGATTGGATGTTGGCCATTGACATCCCGCCCATCAGCTTAACAAGGCTCCCTTGACTCCGTGGCCTGCCCTGCCTTTCTGGATTTTAGACTTTTTTTGCCTGGTCCTTTTGCCCTGGGGGGGGGGGGGCGAGAGATTTCTTTGTAGTGCTGATTTGCTCTCCCAGGTTGCTTGGTTGGCCAAAAAGGGCGTATGCGTTTTTTCCTGAATATATTCAGGAAAAAACGCATACGCCCTTTTTGGCCAACCGCATCATTGTCCACGTTCTGGCGCTTTTCATGTGCTATCGGGGCCATTCCGATGTACCCGTTGACATCCGTTTCCTGCAGTTCTGCCTTGCGTTCAACGCCTCTTCGTAGCCTGACCTCAATATATTTGGGGGCGATAGTTATCGTTTAGAACTCTGCAGGTTTGGGAAGTGCAGTGCCCCTGAGCTCCATTTCCCAAGTCGCTTTTTTGTGAGTGGGACGCAACACGGCTGGATGGCTTCACGCCCTATTGTCGATCCGGGGTGGCAGGCTGAGCCTTTGGTGAATTCTTCTTCGCGATGGGAAATGAGAGTGACATGTGCCCGACCAAACCCCTCCAGCGAGTCTCTCATTGGTTCCCCCTCTTGCAGTTCATCCTGCGGACAAATTGCAGACGGTACGAAAGAGGCATGGAAAGGCGCTGAGTCTCCAAGTGGGGAGATTGTTCGTAAGGGGGCCTGAATGGAGAACACGAGCACCAGGAGATGAAAAGTGAGGTGAGTTTCAGAAAGCTTTCCCGATCCCACGGTGTAGCGTCCGCTGGGTTAACAATGAGTGCTTTCGCTGTCGGAAGATTGCGTTGAACCTGGAGAGTTGGGACCCATGGAATGGGGAGCACGCAGGATTCCTTTCAAGGGTCTGCATTTGCTTTCCCAACCTCACCAATCGTCTCAGCCCCAAGAGTGTCCAGCCTTATGTCTTCTGCCGCTGGGGCTGTAGATGTGGTCAATGCTGGTTGCATGCCAGTCCCTGAACGCATTTTGGAAGAATTTCTCTCTGTTTTGCCCTGCTTGTTTCTTCTTTGTGTTGGAAATGTATCCTCAGAATGGGTCTGAGCTGATTTTCCCTGCTGTTTTTAGGCCGCTTTACACACACTTGATGCACTTACACAGAGATATCAAGACGTAGCTTTTAAGATGCTTACTAGTCGGATAGATACTTGTGCGATGCACAGGGTCTGGTGAGTCCAGTTGATTGAGCAAGGAGTAGGTCGTGTCCATTCCATATTCGGTTTTCGGAAGGGTATCTGTGCTCATTTCAAACTCGAGTTTTATGCGTCACCCCACCTCACCTTTCCCCTGAAGCAGGCCTAAGTGTGTTTCCTAAAAGCGTGACTCTGTTCTGTTTGGGGATTCAGTTCATGGGGAGCGATTTTTACATTCCCTCGATAAGTGATATCATAAGTTTCTGTCTTTGTGGGACTTATTTCACTGAGGATGATCGTACCTAAATCCACTCAGGATGCTGCTACCAGCCTCATGACGTGGATTTCATGGCTGAGTGACACTCCATTGGACCTAAGTAGCACCACTTGTCCACTTGACCACTTGTCTTTGTCCACTTGTCCACTTGTCTTTGTCCACTTGCCTCTTTCCTGGGATATGAAACGTGTACCGGAGTCGAGGTTCTTGTCAAGACAGCAGCCCTCAACTTTGGGGTCCCTGTGTCTGGTTGATTTTTTCATTTTCCCAAGGTCAACGCCCATGTGTGGAAGTGCCCTATGCTCTGTGCTTCTGTGTTTTCCATGTTTTGGGAAAGAGGATACACTTGTGAAGATTGGATGTTGGCCATTGACATCCCGCCCATCAGCTTAACAAGGCTCCCTTGACTCCGTGGCCTGCCCTGCCTTTCTGGATTTTAGACTTTTTTTGCCTGGTCCTTTTGCCCTGGGGGGGGGGGGGGCGAGAGATTTCTTTGTAGTGCTGATTTGCTCTCCCAGGTTGCTTGGTTGGCCAAAAAGGGCGTATGCGTTTTTTCCTGAATATATTCAGGAAAAAACGCATACGCCCTTTTTGGCCAACCGCATCATTGTCCACGTTCTGGCGCTTTTCATGTGCTATCGGGGCCATTCCGATGTACCCGTTGACATCCGTTTCCTGCAGTTCTGCCTTGCGTTCAACGCCTCTTCGTAGCCTGACCTCAATATATTTGGGGGCGATAGTTATCGTTTAGAACTCTGCAGGTTTGGGAAGTGCAGTGCCCCTGAGCTCCATTTCCCAAGTCGCTTTTTTGTGAGTGGGACGCAACACGGCTGGATGGCTTCACGCCCTATTGTCGATCCGGGGTGGCAGGCTGAGCCTTTGGTGAATTCTTCTTCGCGATGGGAAATGAGAGTGACATGTGCCCGACCAAACCCCTCCAGCGAGTCTCTCATTGGTTCCCCCTCTTGCAGTTCATCCTGCGGACAAATTGCAGACGGTACGAAAGAGGCATGGAAAGGCGCTGAGTCTCCAAGTGGGGAGATTGTTCGTAAGGGGGCCTGAATGGAGAACACGAGCACCAGGAGATGAAAAGTGAGGTGAGTTTCAGAAAGCTTTCCCGATCCCACGGTGTAGCGTCCGCTGGGTTAACAATGAGTGCTTTCGCTGTCGGAAGATTGCGTTGAACTTGGAGAGTTGGGACCCATGGAATGGGGAGCACGCAGGATTCCTTTCAAGGGTCTGCATTTGCTTTCCCAACCTCACCAATCGTCTCAGCCCCAAGAGTGTCCAGCCTTATGTCTTCTGCCGCTGGGGCTGTAGATGTGGACAATCCTGGTTGCATGCCAGTCCCTGAACGCATTTTGGAAGAATTTCTCTCTGTTTTGCCCTGCTTGTTTCTTCTTTGTGTTGGAAATGTATCCTCAGAATGGGTCTGAGCTGATTTTCCCTGCTGTTTTTAGGCCGCTTTACACACACTTGATGCACTTACACAGAGATATCAAGACTTAGCTTTTAAGATGCTTACTAGTCGGATAGATACTTGTGCGATGAACAGGGTCTGGTGAGTCCAGTTGATTGAGCAAGGAGTAGGTCGTGTCCATTCCATATTCGGTTTTCGGAAGGGTATCTGTGCTCATTTCAAACTCGAGTTTTATGCGTCACCCCACCTCACCTTTCCCCTGAAGCAGGCCTAAGTGTGTTTCCTAAAAGCGTGACTCTGTTCTGTTTGGGGATTCAGTTCATGGGGAGCGATTTTTACATTCCCTCGATAAGTGATATCATAAGTTTCTGTCTTTGTGGGACTTATTTCACTGAGGATGATCGTACCTAAATCCACTCAGGATGCTGCTACCAGCCTCATGACGTGGATTTCATGGCTGAGTGACACTCCATTGGACCTACGTAGCACCACTTGTCCACTTGTCCACTTGTCTTTGTCCACTTGTCCACTTGTCTTTGTCCACTTGGCTCTTTCCTGGGATATGAAACGTGTACCGGAGTCGAGGTTCTTGTCAAGACAGCAGCCCTCAACTTTGGGGTCCCTGTGTCTGGTAGATTTTTTCATTCTCCCAAGGTCAACGCCCATGTGTGGAAGTGCCCTATGCTCTGTGGTTCTGTGTTTTACATGTTTTGGGAAAGAGGATACACTTGTGAAGATTGGCTGTTGGCCATTGACATCCCGCCCATCAGCTTAACAAGGCTCCCTTGACTCCGTGGCCTGCCCTGCCTTTCAGGTGTTTAGACTTTTTTCGCCTGGCCCTTTTGCCCCGGGGGGGGGGGGAGTGAGAGATTTCTTTGTAGTGCTGATTTGCTCTCCCAGGTTGCTTGGTTGGCCAAAAAGGGCGTATGCGTTTTTTCCTGAATATATTCAGGAAAAAACGCATACGCCCTTTTTGGCCAACCGCATCATTGTCCACGTTCTGGCGCTTTTCATGTGCTATCGGGGCCATTCCGATGTACCCGTTGACATCCGTTTCCTGCAGTTCTGCCTTGCGTTCAACGCCTCTTCGTAGCCTGACCTCAATATATTTGGGGGCGATAGTTATCGTTTAGAACTCTGCAGGTTTGGGAAGTGCAGTGCCCCTGAGCTCCATTTCCCAAGTCGCTTTTTTGTGAGTGGGACGCAACACGGCTGGATGGCTTCACGCCCTATTGTCGATCCGGGGTGGCAGGCTGAGCCTTTGGTGAATTCTTCTTCGCGATGGGAAATGAGAGTGACATGTGCCCGACCAAACCCCTCCAGCGAGTCTCTCATTGGTTCCCCCTCTTGCAGTTCATCCTGCGGACAAATTGCAGACGGTACGAAAGAGGCATGGAAAGGCGCTGAGTCTCCAAGTGGGGAGATTGTTAGTAAGGGGGCCTGAATGGAGAACACGAGCACCAGGAGATGAAAAGTGAGGTGAGTTTCAGAAAGCTTTCCCGATCCCACGGTGTAGCGTCCGCTGGGTTTCCAATGAGTGCTTTCGCTGTCGGAAGATTGCGTTGAACCTGGAGAGTTGGGACCCATGGAATGGGGAGCACGCAGGATTCCTTTCAAGGGTCTGCATTTGCTTTCCCAACCTCACCAATCGTCTCAGCCCCAAGAGTGTCCAGCCTTATGTCTTCTGCCGCTGGGGTTGTAGATGTGGTCAATGCTGGTTGCATGCCAGTCCCTGAACGCATTTTGGAAGAATTTCTCTCTGTTTTGCCCTGCTTGTTTCTTCTTTGTGTTGGAAATGTATCCTCAGAATGGGTCTGAGCTGATTTTCCCTGCTGTTTTTAGGCCGCTTTACACACACTTGATGCACTTACACAGAGATATCAAGACGTAGCTTTTAAGATGCTTACTAGTCGGATAGATACTTGTGCGATGCACAGGGTCTGGTGAGTCCAGTTGATTGAGCAAGGAGTAGGTCGTGTCCATTCCATATTCGGTTTTCGGAAGGGTATCTGTGCTCATTTCAAACTCGAGTTTTATGCGTCACCCCACCTCACCTTTCCCCTGAAGCAGGCCTAAGTGTGTTTCCTAAAAGCGTGACTCTGTTCTGTTTGGGGATTCAGTTCATGGGGAGCGATTTTTACATTCCCTCGATAAGTGATATCATAAGTTTCTGTCTTTGTGGGACTTATTTCACTGAGGATGATCGTACCTAAATCCACTCAGGATGCTGCTACCAGCCTCATGACGTGGATTTCATGGCTGAGTGACACTCCATTGGACCTACGTAGCACCACTTGTCCACTTGACCACTTGTCTTTGTCCACTTGTCCACTTGTCTTTGTCCACTTGCCTCTTTCCTGGGATATGAAACGTGTACCGGAGTCGAGGTTCTTGTCAAGACAGCAGCCCTCAACTTTGGGGTCCCTGTGTCTGGTTGATTTTTTCATTTTCCCAAGGTCAACGCCCATGTGTGGAAGTGCCCTATGCTCTGTGCTTCTGTGTTTTCCATGTTTTGGGAAAGAGGATACACTTGTGAAGATTGGCTGTTGGCCATTGACATCCCGCCCATCAGCTTAACAAGGCTCCCTTGACTCCGTGGCCTGCCCTGCCTTTCTGGATTTTAGACTTTTTTTGCCTGGTCCTTTTGCCCTGGGGGGGGGGGGCGAGAGATTTCTTTGTAGTGCTGATTTGCTCTCCCAGGTTGCTTGGTTGGCCAAAAAGGGCGTATGCGTTTTTTCCTGAATATATTCAGGAAAAAACGCATACGCCCTTTTTGGCCAACCGCATCATTGTCCACGTTCTGGCGCTTTTCATGTGCTATCGGGGCCATTCCGATGTACCCGTTGACATCCGTTTCCTGCAGTTCTGCCTTGCGTTCAACGCCTCTTCGTAGCCTGACCTCAATATATTTGGGGGCGATAGTTATCGTTTAGAACTCTGCAGGTTTGGGAAGTGCAGTGCCCCTGAGCTCCATTTCCCAAGTCGCTTTTTTGTGAGTGGGACGCAACACGGCTGGATGGCTTCACGCCCTATTGTCGATCCGGGGTGGCAGGCTGAGCCTTTGGTGAATTCTTCTTCGCGATGGGAAATGAGAGTGACATGTGCCCGACCAAACCCCTCCAGCGAGTCTCTCATTGGTTCCCCCTCTTGCAGTTCATCCTGCGGACAAATTGCAGACGGTACGAAAGAGGCATGGAAAGGCGCTGAGTCTCCAAGTGGGGAGATTGTTCGTAAGGGGGCCTGAATGGAGAACACGAGCACCAGGAGATGAAAAGTGAGGTGAGTTTCAGAAAGCTTTCCCGATCCCACGGTGTAGCATCCGCTGGGTTAACAATGAGTGCTTTCGCTGTCGGAAGATTGCGTTGAACTTGGAGAGTTGGGACCCATGGAATGGGGAGCACGCAGGATTCCTTTCAAGGGTCTGCATTTGCTTTCCCAACCTCACCAATCGTCTCAGCCCCAAGAGTGTCCAGCCTTATGTCTTCTGCCGCTGGGGCTGTAGATGTGGACAATCCTGGTTGCATGCCAGTCCCTGAACGCATTTTGGAAGAATTTCTCTCTGTTTTGCCCTGCTTGTTTCTTCTTTGTGTTGGAAATGTATCCTCAGAATGGGTCTGAGCTGATTTTCCCTGCTGTTTTTAGGCCGCTTTACACACACTTGATGCACTTACACAGAGATATCAAGACTTAGCTTTTAAGATGCTTACTAGTCGGATAGATACTTGTGCGATGAACAGGGTCTGGTGAGTCCAGTTGATTGAGCAAGGAGTAGGTCGTGTCCATTCCATATTCGGTTTTCGGAAGGGTATCTGTGCTCATTTCAAACTCGAGTTTTATGCGTCACCCCACCTCACCTTTCCCCTGAAGCAGGCCTAAGTGTGTTTCCTAAAAGCGTGACTCTGTTCTGTTTGGGGATTCAGTTCATGGGGAGCGATTTTTACATTCCCTCGATAAGTGATATCATAAGTTTCTGTCTTTGTGGGACTTACTTCACTGAGGATGATCGTACCTAAATCCACTCAGGATGCTGCTACCAGCCTCATGACGTGGATTTCATGGCTGAGTGACACTCCATTGGACCTACGTAGCACCACTTGTCCACTTGTCCACTTGTCTTTGTCCACTTGTCCACTTGTCTTTGTCCACTTGGCTCTTTCCTGGGATATGAAACGTGTACCGGAGTCGAGGTTCTTGTCAAGACAGCAGCCCTCAACTTTGGGGTCCCTGTGTCTGGTAGATTTTTTCATTCTCCCAAGGTCAACGCCCATGTGTGGAAGTGCCCT
The DNA here is from genome assembly GCF_026419965.1 of Kogia breviceps. Classification (NCBI taxonomy): domain Eukaryota; kingdom Metazoa; phylum Chordata; class Mammalia; order Artiodactyla; family Physeteridae; genus Kogia; species Kogia breviceps. Next base: position 96,544,923 of record NC_081312.1, read on the forward strand.
ATGCTCTGTGGTTCTGTGTTTTACATGTTTTGGGAAAGAGGATACACTTGTGAAGATTGGCTGTTGGCCATTGACATCCCGCCCATCAGCTTAACAAGGCTCCCTTGACTCCGTGGCCTGCCCTGCCTTTCAGGTGTTTAGACTTTTTTCGCCTGGCCCTTTTGCCCCGGGGGGGGGGGGAGTGAGAGATTTCTTTGTAGTGCTGATTTGCTCTCCCAGGTTGCTTGGTTGGCCAAAAAGGGCGTATGCGTTTTTTCCTGAATATATTCAGGAAAAAACGCATACGCCCTTTTTGGCCAACCGCATCATTGTCCACGTTCTGGCGCTTTTCATGTGCTATCGGGGCCATTCCGATGTACCCGTTGACATCCGTTTCCTGCAGTTCTGCCTTGCGTTCAACGCCTCTTCGTAGCCTGACCTCAATATATTTGGGGGCGATAGTTATCGTTTAGAACTCTGCAGGTTTGGGAAGTGCAGTGCCCCTGAGCTCCATTTCCCAAGTCGCTTTTTTGTGAGTGGGACGCAACACGGCTGGATGGCTTCACGCCCTATTGTCGATCCGGGGTGGCAGGCTGAGCCTTTGGTGAATTCTTCTTCGCGATGGGAAATGAGAGTGACATGTGCCCGACCAAACCCCTCCAGCGAGTCTCTCATTGGTTCCCCCTCTTGCAGTTCATCCTGCGGACAAATTGCAGACGGTACGAAAGAGGCATGGAAAGGCGCTGAGTCTCCAAGTGGGGAGATTGTTAGTAAGGGGGCCTGAATGGAGAACACGAGCACCAGGAGATGAAAAGTGAGGTGAGTTTCAGAAAGCTTTCCCGATCCCACGGTGTAGCGTCCGCTGGGTTTCCAATGAGTGCTTTCGCTGTCGGAAGATTGCGTTGAACCTGGAGAGTTGGGACCCATGGAATGGGGAGCACGCAGGATTCCTTTCAAGGGTCTGCATTTGCTTTCCCAACCTCACCAATCGTCTCAGCCCCAAGAGTGTCCAGCCTTATGTCTTCTGCCGCTGGGGTTGTAGATGTGGTCAATGCTGGTTGCATGCCAGTCCCTGAACGCATTTTGGAAGAATTTCTCTCTGTTTTGCCCTGCTTGTTTCTTCTTTGTGTTGGAAATGTATCCTCAGAATGGGTCTGAGCTGATTTTCCCTGCTGTTTTTAGGCCGCTTTACACACACTTGATGCACTTACACAGAGATATCAAGACGTAGCTTTTAAGATGCTTACTAGTCGGATAGATACTTGTGCGATGCACAGGGTCTGGTGAGTCCAGTTGATTGAGCAAGGAGTAGGTCGTGTCCATTCCATATTCGGTTTTCGGAAGGGTATCTGTGCTCATTTCAAACTCGAGTTTTATGCGTCACCCCACCTCACCTTTCCCCTGAAGCAGGCCTAAGTGTGTTTCCTAAAAGCGTGACTCTGTTCTGTTTGGGGATTCAGTTCATGGGGAGCGATTTTTACATTCCCTCGATAAGTGATATCATAAGTTTCTGTCTTTGTGGGACTTATTTCACTGAGGATGATCGTACCTAAATCCACTCAGGATGCTGCTACCAGCCTCATGACGTGGATTTCATGGCTGAGTGACACTCCATTGGACCTACGTAGCACCACTTGTCCACTTGACCACTTGTCTTTGTCCACTTGTCCACTTGTCTTTGTCCACTTGCCTCTTTCCTGGGATATGAAACGTGTACCGGAGTCGAGGTTCTTGTCAAGACAGCAGCCCTCAACTTTGGGGTCCCTGTGTCTGGTTGATTTTTTCATTTTCCCAAGGTCAACGCCCATGTGTGGAAGTGCCCTATGCTCTGTGCTTCTGTGTTTTCCATGTTTTGGGAAAGAGGATACACTTGTGAAGATTGGCTGTTGGCCATTGACATCCCGCCCATCAGCTTAACAAGGCTCCCTTGACTCCGTGGCCTGCCCTGCCTTTCTGGATTTTAGACTTTTTTTGCCTGGTCCTTTTGCCCTGGGGGGGGGGGCGAGAGATTTCTTTGTAGTGCTGATTTGCTCTCCCAGGTTGCTTGGTTGGCCAAAAAGGGCGTATGCGTTTTTTCCTGAATATATTCAGGAAAAAACGCATACGCCCTTTTTGGCCAACCGCATCATTGTCCACGTTCTGGCGCTTTTCATGTGCTATCGGGGCCATTCCGATGTACCCGTTGACATCCGTTTCCTGCAGTTCTGCCTTGCGTTCAACGCCTCTTCGTAGCCTGACCTCAATATATTTGGGGGCGATAGTTATCGTTTAGAACTCTGCAGGTTTGGGAAGTGCAGTGCCCCTGAGCTCCATTTCCCAAGTCGCTTTTTTGTGAGTGGGACGCAACACGGCTGGATGGCTTCACGCCCTATTGTCGATCCGGGGTGGCAGGCTGAGCCTTTGGTGAATTCTTCTTCGCGATGGGAAATGAGAGTGACATGTGCCCGACCAAACCCCTCCAGCGAGTCTCTCATTGGTTCCCCCTCTTGCAGTTCATCCTGCGGACAAATTGCAGACGGTACGAAAGAGGCATGGAAAGGCGCTGAGTCTCCAAGTGGGGAGATTGTTCGTAAGGGGGCCTGAATGGAGAACACGAGCACCAGGAGATGAAAAGTGAGGTGAGTTTCAGAAAGCTTTCCCGATCCCACGGTGTAGCATCCGCTGGGTTAACAATGAGTGCTTTCGCTGTCGGAAGATTGCGTTGAACTTGGAGAGTTGGGACCCATGGAATGGGGAGCACGCAGGATTCCTTTCAAGGGTCTGCATTTGCTTTCCCAACCTCACCAATCGTCTCAGCCCCAAGAGTGTCCAGCCTTATGTCTTCTGCCGCTGGGGCTGTAGATGTGGACAATCCTGGTTGCATGCCAGTCCCTGAACGCATTTTGGAAGAATTTCTCTCTGTTTTGCCCTGCTTGTTTCTTCTTTGTGTTGGAAATGTATCCTCAGAATGGGTCTGAGCTGATTTTCCCTGCTGTTTTTAGGCCGCTTTACACACACTTGATGCACTTACACAGAGATATCAAGACTTAGCTTTTAAGATGCTTACTAGTCGGATAGATACTTGTGCGATGAACAGGGTCTGGTGAGTCCAGTTGATTGAGCAAGGAGTAGGTCGTGTCCATTCCATATTCGGTTTTCGGAAGGGTATCTGTGCTCATTTCAAACTCGAGTTTTATGCGTCACCCCACCTCACCTTTCCCCTGAAGCAGGCCTAAGTGTGTTTCCTAAAAGCGTGACTCTGTTCTGTTTGGGGATTCAGTTCATGGGGAGCGATTTTTACATTCCCTCGATAAGTGATATCATAAGTTTCTGTCTTTGTGGGACTTATTTCACTGAGGATGATCGTACCTAAATCCACTCAGGATGCTGCTACCAGCCTCATGACGTGGATTTCATGGCTGAGTGACACTCCATTAGACCTACGTAGCACCACTTGTCCACTTGTCTTTGTCCACTTGTCCACTTGTCTTTGTCCACTTGCCTCTTTCCTGGGATATGAAACGTGTACCGGAGTCGAGGTTCTTGTCAAGACAGCAGCCCTCAACTTTGGGGTCCCTGTGTCTGGTTGATTTTTTCATTTTCCCAAGGTCTACGCCCATGTGTGGAAGTGCCCTATGCTCTGTGGTTCTGTGTTTTACATGTTTTGGGAAAGAGGATACACTTGTGAAGATTGGCTGTTGGCCATTGACATCCCGCCCATCAGCTTAACAAGGCTCCCTTGACTCCGTGGCCTGCCCTGCCTTTCTGGTTTTTAGACTTTTTTCGCCTGGCCCTTTTGCCCCGGGGGGGGGGGGGGGAGAGATTTCTTTGTAGTGCTGATTTGCTCTCCCAGGTTGCTTGGTTGGCCAAAAAGGGCGTATGCGTTTTTTCCTGAATATATTCAGGAAAAAACGCATACGCCCTTTTTGGCCAACCGCATCATTGTCCACGTTCTGGCGCTTTTCATGTGCTATCGGGGCCATTCCGATGTACCCGTTGACATCCGTTTCCTGCAGTTCTGCCTTGCGTTCAACGCCTCTTCGTAGCCTGACCTCAATATATTTGGGGGCGATAGTTATCGTTTAGAACTCTGCAGGTTTGGGAAGTGCAGTGCCCCTGAGCTCCATTTCCCAAGTCGCTTTTTTGTGAGTGGGACGCAACACGGCTGGATGGCTTCACGCCCTATTGTCGATCCGGGGTGGCAGGCTGAGCCTTTGGTGAATTCTTCTTCGCGATGGGAAATGAGAGTGACATGTGCCCGACCAAACCCCTCCAGCGAGTCTCTCATTGGTTCCCCCTCTTGCAGTTCATCCTGCGGACAAATTGCAGACGGTACGAAAGAGGCATGGAAAGGCGCTGAGTCTCCAAGTGGGGAGATTGTTAGTAAGGGGGCCTGAATGGAGAACACGAGCACCAGGAGATGAAAAGTGAGGTGAGTTTCAGAAAGCTTTCCCGATCCCACGGTGTAGCGTCCGCTGGGTTTCCAATGAGTGCTTTCGCTGTCGGAAGATTGCGTTGAACCTGGAGAGTTGGGACCCATGGAATGGGGAGCACGCAGGATTCCTTTCAAGGGTCTGCATTTGCTTTCCCAACCTCACCAATCGTCTCAGCCCCAAGAGTGTCCAGCCTTATGTCTTCTGCCGCTGGGGCTGTAGATGTGGTCAATGCTGGTTGCATGCCAGTCCCTGAACGCATTTTGGAAGAATTTCTCTCTGTTTTGCCCTGCTTGTTTCTTCTTTGTGTTGGAAATGTATCCTCAGAATGGGTCTGAGCTGATTTTCCCTGCTGTTTTTAGGCCGCTTTACACACACTTGATGCACTTACACAGAGATATCAAGACGTAGCTTTTAAGATGCTTACTAGTCGGATAGATACTTGTGCGATGCACAGGGTCTGGTGAGTCCAGTTGATTGAGCAAGGAGTAGGTCGTGTCCATTCCATATTCGGTTTTCGGAAGGGTATCTGTGCTCATTTCAAACTCGAGTTTTATGCGTCACCCCACCTCACCTTTCCCCTGAAGCAGGCCTAAGTGTGTTTCCTAAAAGCGTGACTCTGTTCTGTTTGGGGATTCAGTTCATGGGGAGCGATTATTACATTCCCTCGATAAGTGATATCATAAGTTTCTGTCTTTGTGGGACTTACTTCACTGAGGATGATCGTACCTAAATCCACTCAGGATGCTGCTACCAGCCTCATGACGTGGATTTCATGGCTGAGTGACACTCCATTGGACCTACGTAGCACCACTTGTCCACTTGACCACTTGTCTTTGTCCACTTGTCCACTTGTCTTTGTCCACTTGCCTCTTTCCTGGGATATGAAACGTGTACCGGAGTCGAGGTTCTTGTCAAGACAGCAGCCCTCAACTTTGGGGTCCCTGTGTCTGGTAGATTTTTTCATTCTCCCAAGGTCAACGCCCATGTGTGGAAGTGCCCTATGCTCTGTGGTTCTGTGTTTTACATGTTTTGGGAAAGAGGATACACTTGTGAAGATTGGCTGTTGGCCATTGACATCCCGCCCATCAGCTTAACAAGGCTCCCTTGACTCCGTGGCCTGCCCTGCCTTTCAGGTGTTTAGACTTTTTTCGCCTGGCCCTTTTGCCCCGGGGGGGGGGGGAGTGAGAGATTTCTTTGTAGTGCTGATTTGCTCTCCCAGGTTGCTTGGTTGGCCAAAAAGGGCGTATGCGTTTTTTCCTGAATATATTCAGGAAAAAACGCATACGCCCTTTTTGGCCAACCGCATCATTGTCCACGTTCTGGCGCTTTTCATGTGCTATCGGGGCCATTCCGATGTACCCGTTGACATCCGTTTCCTGCAGTTCTGCCTTGCGTTCAACGCCTCTTCGTAGCCTGACCTCAATATATTTGGGGGCGATAGTTATCGTTTAGAACTCTGCAGGTTTGGGAAGTGCAGTGCCCCTGAGCTCCATTTCCCAAGTCGCTTTTTTGTGAGTGGGACGCAACACGGCTGGATGGCTTCACGCCCTATTGTCGATCCGGGGTGGCAGGCTGAGCCTTTGGTGAATTCTTCTTCGCGATGGGAAATGAGAGTGACATGTGCCCGACCAAACCCCTCCAGCGAGTCTCTCATTGGTTCCCCCTCTTGCAGTTCATCCTGCGGACAAATTGCAGACGGTACGAAAGAGGCATGGAAAGGCGCTGAGTCTCCAAGTGGGGAGATTGTTAGTAAGGGGGCCTGAATGGAGAACACGAGCACCAGGAGATGAAAAGTGAGGTGAGTTTCAGAAAGCTTTCCCGATCCCACGGTGTAGCGTCCGCTGGGTTTCCAATGAGTGCTTTCGCTGTCGGAAGATTGCGTTGAACCTGGAGAGTTGGGACCCATGGAATGGGGAGCACGCAGGATTCCTTTCAAGGGTCTGCATTTGCTTTCCCAACCTCACCAATCGTCTCAGCCCCAAGAGTGTCCAGCCTTATGTCTTCTGCCGTTGGGGCTGTAGATGTGGTCAATCCTGGTTGCATGCCAGTCCCTGAACGCATTTTGGAAGAATTTCTCTCTGTTTTGCCCTGCTTGTTTCTTCTTTGTGTTGGAAATGTATCCTCAGAATGGGTCTGAGCTGATTTTCCCTGCTGTTTTTAGGCTGCTTTACACACACTTGATGCACTTACACAGAGATATCAAGACTTAGCTTTTAAGATGCTTACTAGTCGGATAGATACTTGTGCGATGAACAGGGTCTGGTGAGTCCAGTTGATTGAGCAAGGAGTAGGTCGTGTCCATTCCATATTCGGTTTTCGGAAGGGTATCTGTGCTCATTTCAAACTCGAGTTTTATGCGTCACCCCACCTCACCTTTCCCCTGAAGCAGGCCTAAGTGTGTTTTCTAAAAGCGTGACTCTGTTCTGTTTGGGGATTCAGTTCATGGGGAGCGATTTTTACATTCCCTCGATAAGTGATATCATAAGTTTCTGTCTTTGTGGGACTTATTTCACTGAGGATGATCGTACCTAAATCCACTCAGGATGCTGCTACCAGCCTCATGACGTGGATTTCATGGCTGAGTGACACTCCATTGGACCTACGTAGCACCACTTGTCCACTTGTCCACTTGTCTTTGTCCACTTGTCCACTTGTCTTTGTCCACTTGGCTCTTTCCTGGGATATGAAACGTGTACCGGAGTCGAGGTTCTTGTCAAGACAGCAGCCCTCAACTTTGGGGTCCCTGTGTCTGCTTCATTTTTTCATTTTCCCAAGGTCAACGCCCATGTGTGGAAGTGCCCTATGCTCTGTGGTTCTGTGTTTTACATGTTTTGGGAAAGAGGATACACTTGTGAAGATTGGCTGTTGGCCATTGACATCCCGCCCATCAGCTTAACAAGGCTCCCTTGACTCCGTGGCCTGCCCTGCCTTTCTGGTTTTTAGACTTTTTTCGCCTGACCCTTTTGCCCCGGGGGGGGGCGGGGAGAGATTTCTTTGTAGTGCTGATTTGCTCTCCCAGGTTGTTTGGTTGGCCAAAAAGGGCGTATGCCATTTTTCCTGAATATATTCAGGTAAAAAGGCATACGCCCTTTTTGGCCAACCGCATCATTGTCCACGTTCTGGCGCTTTTCATGTGCTATCGGGGCCTTTCCGATGCACCCGTTGACATCCGTTTCCTGCAGTTCTGCCTTGCGTTCAACGCCTCTTCGTAGCCTGACCTCAATATATTTGGGGGCGATAGTTATCGTTTAGAACTCTGCAGGTTTGGGAAGTGCAGTGCCCCTGAGCTCCATTTCCCAAGTCGCTTTTTTGTGAGTGGGACGCAACACGGCTGGATGGCTTCACGCCCTATTGTCGATCCGGGGTGGCAGGCTGAGCCTTTGGTGAATTCTTCTTCGCGATGGGAAATGAGAGTGACATGTGCCCGACCAAACCCCTCCAGCGAGTCTCTCATTGGTTCCCCCTCTTGCAGTTCATCCTGCGGACAAATTGCAGACGGTACGAAAGAGGCATGGAAAGGCGCTGAGTCTCCAAGTGGGGAGATTGTTAGTAAGGGGGCCTGAATGGAGAACACGAGCACCAGGAGATGAAAAGTGAGGTGAGTTTCAGAAAGCTTTCCCGATCCCACGGTGTAGCGTCCGCTGGGTTTCCAATGAGTGCTTTCGCTGTCGGAAGATTGCGTTGAACCTGGAGAGTTGGGACCCATGGAATGGGGAGCACGCAGGATTCCTTTCAAGGGTCTGCATTTGCTTTCCCAACCTCACCAATCGTCTCAGCCCCAAGAGTGTCCAGCCTTATGTCTTCTGCCGCTGGGGCTGTAGATGTGGTCAATGCTGGTTGCATGCCAGTCCCTGAACGCATTTTGGAAGAATTTCTCTCTGTTTTGCCCTGCTTGTTTCTTCTTTGTGTTGGAAATGTATCCTCAGAATGGGTCTGAGCTGATTTTCCCTGCTGTTTTTAGGCCGCTTTACACACACTTGATGCACTTACACAGAGATATCAAGACGTAGCTTTTAAGATGCTTACTAGTCGGATAGATACTTGTGCGATGCACAGGGTCTGGTGAGTCCAGTTGATTGAGCAAGGAGTAGGTCGTGTCCATTCCATATTCGGTTTTCGGAAGGGTATCTGTGCTCATTTCAAACTCGAGTTTTATGCGTCACCCCACCTCACCTTTCCCCTGAAGCAGGCCTAAGTGTGTTTCCTAAAAGCGTGACTCTGTTCTGTTTGGGGATTCAGTTCATGGGGAGCGATTTTTACATTCCCTCGATAAGTGATATCATAAGTTTCTGTCTTTGTGGGACTTACTTCACTGAGGATGATCGTACCTAAATCCACTCAGGATGCTGCTACCAGCCTCATGACGTGGATTTCATGGCTGAGTGACACTCCATTGGACCTACGTAGCACCACTTGTCCACTTGACCACTTGTCTTTGTCCACTTGTCCACTTGTCTTTGTCCACTTGCCTCTTTCCTGGGATATGAAACGTGTACCGGAGTCGAGGTTCTTGTCAAGACAGCAGCCCTCAACTTTGGGGTCCCTGTGTCTGGTAGATTTTTTCATTCTCCCAAGGTCAACGCCCATGTGTGGAAGTGCCCTATGCTCTGTGGTTCTGTGTTTTACATGTTTTGGGAAAGAGGATACACTTGTGAAGATTGGCTGTTGGCCATTGACATCCCGCCCATCAGCTTAACAAGGCTCCCTTGACTCCGTGGCCTGCCCTGCCTTTCAGGTGTTTAGACTTTTTTCGCCTGGCCCTTTTGCCCCGGGGGGGGGGGGAGTGAGAGATTTCTTTGTAGTGCTGATTTGCTCTCCCAGGTTGCTTGGTTGGCCAAAAAGGGCGTATGCGTTTTTTCCTGAATATATTCAGGAAAAAACGCATACGCCCTTTTTGGCCAACCGCATCATTGTCCACGTTCTGGCGCTTTTCATGTGCTATCGGGGCCATTCCGATGTACCCGTTGACATCCGTTTCCTGCAGTTCTGCCTTGCGTTCAACGCCTCTTCGTAGCCTGACCTCAATATATTTTGGGGCGATAGTTATCGTTTAGAACTCTGCAGGTTTGGGAAGTGCAGTGCCCCTGAGCTCCATTTCCCAAGTCGCTTTTTTGTGAGTGGGACGCAACACGGCTGGATGGCTTCACGCCCTATTGTCGATCCGGGGTGGCAGGCTGAGCCTTTGGTGAATTCTTCTTCGCGATGGGAAATGAGAGTGACATGTGCCCGACCAAACCCCTCCAGCGAGTCTCTCATTGGTTCCCCCTCTTGCAGTTCATCCTGCGGACAAATTGCAGACGGTACGAAAGAGGCATGGAAAGGCGCTGAGTCTCCAAGTGGGGAGATTGTTAGTAAGGGGGCCTGAATGGAGAACACGAGCACCAGGAGATGAAAAGTGAGGTGAGTTTCAGAAAGCTTTCCCGATCCCACGGTGTAGCGTCCGCTGGGTTTCCAATGAGTGCTTTCGCTGTCGGAAGATTGCGTTGAACCTGGAGAGTTGGGACCCATGGAATGGGGAGCACGCAGGATTCCTTTCAAGGGTCTGCATTTGCTTTCCCAACCTCACCAATCGTCTCAGCCCCAAGAGTGTCCAGCCTTATGTCTTCTGCCGCTGGGGTTGTAGATGTGGTCAATGCTGGTTGCATGCCAGTCCCTGAACGCATTTTGGAAGAATTTCTCTCTGTTTTGCCCTGCTTGTTTCTTCTTTGTGTTGGAAATGTATCCTCAGAATGGGTCTGAGCTGATTTTCCCTGCTGTTTTTAGGCCGCTTTACACACACTTGATGCACTTACACAGAGATATCAAGACTTAGCTTTTAAGATGCTTACTAGTCGGATAGATACTTGTGCGATGAACAGGGTCTGGTGAGTCCAGTTGATTGAGCAAGGAGTAGGTCGTGTCCATTCCATATTCGGTTTTCGGAAGGGTATCTGTGCTCATTTCAAACTCGAGTTTTATGCGTCACCCCACCTCACCTTTCCCCTGAAGCAGGCCTAAGTGTGTTTTCTAAAAGGGTGACTCTGTTCTGTTTGGGGATTCAGTTCATGGGGAGCGATTTTTACATTCCCTCGATAAGTGATATCATAAGTTTCTGTCTTTGTGGGACTTACTTCACTGAGGATGATCGTACCTAAATCCACTCAGGATGCTGCTACCAGCCTCATGACGTGGATTTCATGGCTGAGTGACACTCCATTGGACCTACGTAGCACCACTTGTCCACTTGTCCACTTGTCTTTGTCCACTTGTCCACTTGTCTTTGTCCACTTGGCTCTTTCCTGGGATATGAAACGTGTACCGGAGTCGAGGTTCTTGTCAAGACAGCAGCCCTCAACTTTGGGGTCCCTGTGTCTGGTTGATTTTTTCATTTTCCCAAGGTCTACGCCCATGTGTGGAAGTGCCCTATGCTCTGTGGTTCTGTGTTTTACATGTTTTGGGAAAGAGGATACACTTGTGAAGATTGGCTGTTGGCCATTGACATCCCGCCCATCAGCTTAACAAGGCTCCCTTGACTCCGTGGCCTGCCCTGCCTTTCTGGTTTTTAGACTTTTTTCGCCTGGCCCTTTTGCCCCGGGGGGGGGGGGGGGGAGAGATTTCTTTGTAGTGCTGATTTGCTCTCCCAGGTTGCTTGGTTGGCCAAAAAGGGCGTATGCGTTTTTTCCTGAATATATTCAGGAAAAAACGCATACGCCCTTTTTGGCCAACCGCATCATTGTCCACGTTCTGGCGCTTTTCATGTGCTATCGGGGCCATTCCGATGTACCCGTTGACATCCGTTTCCTGCAGTTCTGCCTTGCGTTCAACGCCTCTTCGTAGCCTGACCTCAATATATTTGGGGGCGATAGTTATCGTTTAGAACTCTGCAGGTTTGGGAAGTGCAGTGCCCCTGAGCTCCATTTCCCAAGTCGCTTTTTTGTGAGTGGGACGCAACACGGCTGGATGGCTTCACGCCCTATTGTCGATCCGGGGTGGCAGGCTGAGCCTTTGGTGAATTCTTCTTCGCGATGGGAAATGAGAGTGACATGTGCCCGACCAAACCCCTCCAGCGAGTCTCTCATTGGTTCCCCCTCTTGCAGTTCATCCTGCGGACAAATTGCAGACGGTACGAAAGAGGCATGGAAAGGCGCTGAGTCTCCAAGTGGGGAGATTGTTAGTAAGGGGGCCTGAATGGAGAACACGAGCACCAGGAGATGAAAAGTGAGGTGAGTTTCAGAAAGCTTTCCCGATCCCACGGTGTAGCGTCCGCTGGGTTTCCAATGAGTGCTTTCGCTGTCGGAAGATTGCGTTGAACCTGGAGAGTTGGGACCCATGGAATGGGGAGCACGCAGGATTCCTTTCAAGGGTCTGCATTTGCTTTCCCAACCTCACCAATCGTCTCAGCCCCAAGAGTGTCCAGCCTTATGTCTTCTGCCGCTGGGGTTGTAGATGTGGTCAATGCTGGTTGCATGCCAGTCCCTGAACGCATTTTGGAAGAATTTCTCTCTGTTTTGCCCTGCTTGTTTCTTCTTTGTGTTGGAAATGTATCCTCAGAATGGGTCTGAGCTGATTTTCCCTGCTGTTTTTAGGCCGCTTTACACACACTTGATGCACTTACACAGAGATATCAAGACTTAGCTTTTAAGATGCTTACTAGTCGGATAGATACTTGTGCGATGAACAGGGTCTGGTGAGTCCAGTTGATTGAGCAAGGAGTAGGTCGTGTCCATTCCATATTCGGTTTTCGGAAGGGTATCTGTGCTCATTTCAAACTCGAGTTTTATGCGTCACCCCACCTCACCTTTCCCCTGAAGCAGGCCTAAGTGTGTTTTCTAAAAGGGTGACTCTGTTCTGTTTGGGGATTCAGTTCATGGGGAGCGATTTTTACATTCCCTCGATAAGTGATATCATAAGTTTCTGTCTTTGTGGGACTTACTTCACTGAGGATGATCGTACCTAAATCCACTCAGGATGCTGCTACCAGCCTCATGACGTGGATTTCATGGCGGAGTGACACTCCATTGGACCTACGTAGCACCACTTGTCCACTTGTCCACTTGTCTTTGTCCACTTGTCCACTTGTCTTTGTCCACTTGGCTCTTTCCTGGGATATGAAACGTGTACCGGAGTCGAGGTTCTTGTCAAGACAGCAGCCCTCAACTTTGGGGTCCCTGTGTATGGTTGATTTTTTCATTTTCCCAAGGTCAACGCCCATGTGTGGAAGTGCCCTATGCTCTGTGGTTCTGTGTTTTACATGTTTTGGGAAAGAGGATACACTTGTGAAGATTGGCTGTTGGCCATTGACATCCCGCCCATCAGCTTAACAAGGCTCCCTTGACTCCGTGGCCTGCCCTGCCTTTCTGGTTTTTAGACTTTTTTCGCCTGGCCCTTTTGCCCCGGGGGGGGGTGGGGGGAGAGATTTCTTTGTAGTGCTGATTTGCTCTCCCAGGTTGCTTGGTTGGCCAAAAAGGGCGTATGCGTTTTTTCCTGAATATATTCAGGAAAAAACGCATACGCCCTTTTTGGCCAACCGCATCATTGTCCACGTTCTGGCGCTTTTCATGTGCTATCGGGGCCATTCCGATGTACCCGTTGACATCCGTTTCCTGCAGTTCTGCCTTGCGTTCAACGCCTCTTCGTAGCCTGACCTCAATATATTTGGGGGCGATAGTTATCGTTTAGAACTCTGCAGGTTTGGGAAGTGCAGTGCCCCTGAGCTCCATTTCCCAAGTCGCTTTTTTGTGAGTGGGACGCAACACGGCTGGATGGCTTCACGCCCTATTGTCGATCCGGGGTGGCAGGCTGAGCCTTTGGTGAATTCTTCTTCGCGATGGGAAATGAGAGTGACATGTGCCCGACCAAACCCCTCCAGCGAGTCTCTCATTGGTTCCCCCTCTTGCAGTTCATCCTGCGGACAAATTGCAGACGGTACGAAAGAGGCATGGAAAGGCGCTGAGTCTCCAAGTGGGGAGATTGTTAGTAAGGGGGCCTGAATGGAGAACACGAGCACCAGGAGATGAAAAGTGAGGTGAGTTTCAGAAAGCTTTCCCGATCCCACGGTGTAGCGTCCGCTGGGTTTCCAATGAGTGCTTTCGCTGTCGGAAGATTGCGTTGAACCTGGAGAGTTGGGACCCATGGAATGGGGAGCATGCAGGATTCCTTTCAAGGGTCTGCATTTGCTTTCCCAACCTCACCAATCGTCTCAGCCCCAAGAGTGTCCAGCCTTATGTCTTCTGCCGTTGGGGCTGTAGATGTGGTCAATCCTGGTTGCATGCCAGTCCCTGAACGCATTTTGGAAGAATTTCTCTCTGTTTTGCCCTGCTTGTTTCTTCTTTGTGTTGGAAATGTATCCTCAGAATGGGTCTGAGCTGATTTTCCCTGCTGTTTTTAGGCTGCTTTACACACACTTGATGCACTTACACAGAGATATCAAGACTTAGCTTTTAAGATGCTTACTAGTGGGATAGATACTTGTGCGATGAACAGGGTCTGGTGAGTCCAGTTGATTGAGCAAGGAGTAGGTCGTGTCCATTCCATATTCGGTTTTCGGAAGGGTATCTGTGCTCATTTCAAACTCGAGTTTTATGCGTCACCCCACCTCACCTTTCCCCTGAAGCAGGCCTAAGTGTGTTTTCTAAAAGCGTGACTCTGTTCTGTTTGGGGATTCAGTTCATGGGGAGCGATTTTTACATTCCCTCGATAAGTGATATCATAAGTTTCTGTCTTTGTGGGACTTACTTCACTGAGGATGATCGTACCTAAATCCACTCAGGATGCTGCTACCAGCCTCATGACGTGGATTTCATGGCTGAGTGACACTCCATTGGACCTACGTAGCACCACTTGTCCACTTGTCCACTTGTCTTTGTCCACTTGTCCACTTGTCTTTGTCCACTTGGCTCTTTCCTGGGATATGAAACGTGTACCGGAGTCGAGGTTCTTGTCAAGACAGCAGCCCTCAACTTTGGGGTCCCTGTGTCTGCTTCATTTTTTCATTTTCCCAAGGTCAACGCCCATGTGTGGAAGTGCCCTATGCTCTGTGGTTCTGTGTTTTACATGTTTTGGGAAAGAGGATACACTTGTGAAGATTGGCTGTTGGCCATTGACATCCCGCCCATCAGCTTAACAAGGCTCCCTTGACTCCGTGGCCTGCCCTGCCTTTCTGGTTTTTAGACTTTTTTCGCCTGACCCTTTTGCCCCGGGGGGGGGCGGGGAGAGATTTCTTTGTAGTGCTGATTTGCTCTCCCAGGTTGTTTGGTTGGCCAAAAAGGGCGTATGCCATTTTTCCTGAATATATTCAGGTAAAAAGGCATACGCCCTTTTTGGCCAACCGCATCATTGTCCACGTTCTGGCGCTTTTCATGTGCTATCGGGGCCTTTCCGATGCACCCGTTGACATCCGTTTCCTGCAGTTCTGCCTTGCGTTCAACGCCTCTTCGTAGCCTGACCTCAATATATTTGGGGGCGATAGTTATCGTTTAGAACTCTGCAGGTTTGGGAAGTGCAGTGCCCCTGAGCTCCATTTCCCAAGTCGCTTTTTTGTGAGTGGGACGCAACACGGCTGGATGGCTTCACGCCCTATTGTCGATCCGGGGTGGCAGGCTGAGCCTTTGGTGAATTCTTCTTCGCGATGGGAAATGAGAGTGACATGTGCCCGACCAAACCCCTCCAGCGAGTCTCTCATTGGTTCCCCCTCTTGCAGTTCATCCTGCGGACAAATTGCAGACGGTACGAAAGAGGCATGGAAAGGCGCTGAGTCTCCAAGTGGGGAGATTGTTAGTAAGGGGGCCTGAATGGAGAACACGAGCACCAGGAGATGAAAAGTGAGGTGAGTTTCAGAAAGCTTTCCCGATCCCACGGTGTAGCGTCCGCTGGGTTTCCAATGAGTGCTTTCGCTGTCGGAAGATTGCGTTGAACCTGGAGAGTTGGGACCCATGGAATGGGGAGCACGCAGGATTCCTTTCAAGGGTCTGCATTTGCTTTCCCAACCTCACCAATCGTCTCAGCCCCAAGAGTGTCCAGCCTTATGTCTTCTGCCGCTGGGGCTGTAGATGTGGTCAATGCTGGTTGCATGCCAGTCCCTGAACGCATTTTGGAAGAATTTCTCTCTGTTTTGCCCTGCTTGTTTCTTCTTTGTGTTGGAAATGTATCCTCAGAATGGGTCTGAGCTGATTTTCCCTGCTGTTTTTAGGCCGCTTTACACACACTTGATGCACTTACACAGAGATATCAAGACGTAGCTTTTAAGATGCTTACTAGTCGGATAGATACTTGTGCGATGCACAGGGTCTGGTGAGTCCAGTTGATTGAGCAAGGAGTAGGTCGTGTCCATTCCATATTCGGTTTTCGGAAGGGTATCTGTGCTCATTTCAAACTCGAGTTTTATGCGTCACCCCACCTCACCTTTCCCCTGAAGCAGGCCTAAGTGTGTTTCCTAAAAGCGTGACTCTGTTCTGTTTGGGGATTCAGTTCATGGGGAGCGATTTTTACATTCCCTCGATAAGTGATATCATAAGTTTCTGTCTTTGTGGGACTTACTTCACTGAGGATGATCGTACCTAAATCCACTCAGGATGCTGCTACCAGCCTCATGACGTGGATTTCATGGCTGAGTGACACTCCATTGGACCTACGTAGCACCACTTGTCCACTTGACCACTTGTCTTTGTCCACTTGTCCACTTGTCTTTGTCCACTTGCCTCTTTCCTGGGATATGAAACGTGTACCGGAGTCGAGGTTCTTGTCAAGACAGCAGCCCTCAACTTTGGGGTCCCTGTGTCTGGTTGATTTTTTCATTTTCCCAAGGTCAACGCCCATGTGTGGAAGTGCCCTATGCTCTGTGCTTCTGTGTTTTCCATGTTTTGGGAAAGAGGATACACTTGTGAAGATTGGATGTTGGCCATTGACATCCCGCCCATCAGCTTAACAAGGCTCCCTTGACTCCGTGGCCTGCCCTGCCTTTCTGGATTTTAGACTTTTTTTGCCTGGTCCTTTTGCCCTGGGGGGGGGGGGGTGGGCGAGAGATTTCTTTGTAGTGCTGATTTGCTCTCCCAGGTTGCTTGGTTGGCCAAAAAGGGCGTATGCGTTTTTTCCTGAATATATTCAGGAAAAAACGCATACGCCCTTTTTGGCCAACCGCATCATTGTCCACGTTCTGGCGCTTTTCATGTGCTATCGGGGCCATTCCGATGTACCCGTTGACATCCGTTTCCTGCAGTTCTGCCTTGCGTTCAACGCCTCTTCGTAGCCTGACCTCAATATATTTGGGGGCGATAGTTATCGTTTAGAAC
Organism: Kogia breviceps; assembly: GCF_026419965.1. Taxonomy (NCBI): domain Eukaryota; kingdom Metazoa; phylum Chordata; class Mammalia; order Artiodactyla; family Physeteridae; genus Kogia; species Kogia breviceps. The sequence continues at coordinate 96,561,583 of NC_081312.1, forward strand.
TCTGCAGGTTTGGGAAGTGCAGTGCCCCTGAGCTCCATTTCCCAAGTCGCTTTTTTGTGAGTGGGACGCAACACGGCTGGATGGCTTCACGCCCTATTGTCGATCCGGGGTGGCAGGCTGAGCCTTTGGTGAATTCTTCTTCGCGATGGGAAATGAGAGTGACATGTGCCCGACCAAACCCCTCCAGCGAGTCTCTCATTGGTTCCCCCTCTTGCAGTTCATCCTGCGGACAAATTGCAGACGGTACGAAAGAGGCATGGAAAGGCGCTGAGTCTCCAAGTGGGGAGATTGTTCGTAAGGGGGCCTGAATGGAGAACACGAGCACCAGGAGATGAAAAGTGAGGTGAGTTTCAGAAAGCTTTCCCGATCCCACGGTGTAGCATCCGCTGGGTTAACAATGAGTGCTTTCGCTGTCGGAAGATTGCGTTGAACTTGGAGAGTTGGGACCCATGGAATGGGGAGCACGCAGGATTCCTTTCAAGGGTCTGCATTTGCTTTCCCAACCTCACCAATCGTCTCAGCCCCAAGAGTGTCCAGCCTTATGTCTTCTGCCGCTGGGGCTGTAGATGTGGACAATCCTGGTTGCATGCCAGTCCCTGAACGCATTTTGGAAGAATTTCTCTCTGTTTTGCCCTGCTTGTTTCTTCTTTGTGTTGGAAATGTATCCTCAGAATGGGTCTGAGCTGATTTTCCCTGCTGTTTTTAGGCCGCTTTACACACACTTGATGCACTTACACAGAGATATCAAGACTTAGCTTTTAAGATGCTTACTAGTCGGATAGATACTTGTGCGATGAACAGGGTCTGGTGAGTCCAGTTGATTGAGCAAGGAGTAGGTCGTGTCCATTCCATATTCGGTTTTCGGAAGGGTATCTGTGCTCATTTCAAACTCGAGTTTTATGCGTCACCCCACCTCACCTTTCCCCTGAAGCAGGCCTAAGTGTGTTTCCTAAAAGCGTGACTCTGTTCTGTTTGGGGATTCAGTTCATGGGGAGCGATTTTTACATTCCCTCGATAAGTGATATCATAAGTTTCTGTCTTTGTGGGACTTATTTCACTGAGGATGATCGTACCTAAATCCACTCAGGATGCTGCTACCAGCCTCATGACGTGGATTTCATGGCTGAGTGACACTCCATTGGACCTACGTAGCACCACTTGTCCACTTGTCCACTTGTCTTTGTCCACTTGTCCACTTGTCTTTGTCCACTTGGCTCTTTCCTGGGATATGAAACGTGTACCGGAGTCGAGGTTCTTGTCAAGACAGCAGCCCTCAACTTTGGGGTCCCTGTGTCTGGTAGATTTTTTCATTTTCCCAAGGTCAACGCCCATGTGTGGAAGTGCCCTATGCTCTGTGGTTCTGTGTTTTACATGTTTTGGGAAAGAGGATACACTTGTGAAGATTGGCTGTTGGCCATTGACATCCCGCCCATCAGCTTAACAAGGCTCCCTTGACTCCGTGGCCTGCCCTGCCTTTCAGGTGTTTAGACTTTTTTCGCCTGGCCCTTTTGCCCCGGGGGGGGGGGGAGTGAGAGATTTCTTTGTAGTGCTGATTTGCTCTCCCAGGTTGCTTGGTTGGCCAAAAAGGGCGTATGCGTTTTTTCCTGAATATATTCAGGAAAAAACGCATACGCCCTTTTTGGCCAACCGCATCATTGTCCACGTTCTGGCGCTTTTCATGTGCTATCGGGGCCATTCCGATGTACCCGTTGACATCCGTTTCCTGCAGTTCTGCCTTGCGTTCAACGCCTCTTCGTAGCCTGACCTCAATATATTTGGGGGCGATAGTTATCGTTTAGAACTCTGCAGGTTTGGGAAGTGCAGTGCCCCTGAGCTCCATTTCCCAAGTCGCTTTTTTGTGAGTGGGACGCAACACGGCTGGATGGCTTCACGCCCTATTGTCGATCCGGGGTGGCAGGCTGAGCCTTTGGTGAATTCTTCTTCGCGATGGGAAATGAGAGTGACATGTGCCCGACCAAACCCCTCCAGCGAGTCTCTCATTGGTTCCCCCTCTTGCAGTTCATCCTGCGGACAAATTGCAGACGGTACGAAAGAGGCATGGAAAGGCGCTGAGTCTCCAAGTGGGGAGATTGTTAGTAAGGGGGCCTGAATGGAGAACACGAGCACCAGGAGATGAAAAGTGAGGTGAGTTTCAGAAAGCTTTCCCGATCCCACGGTGTAGCGTCCGCTGGGTTTCCAATGAGTGCTTTCGCTGTCGGAAGATTGCGTTGAACCTGGAGAGTTGGGACCCATGGAATGGGGAGCACGCAGGATTCCTTTCAAGGGTCTGCATTTGCTTTCCCAACCTCACCAATCGTCTCAGCCCCAAGAGTGTCCAGCCTTATGTCTTCTGCCGCTGGGGTTGTAGATGTGGTCAATGCTGGTTGCATGCCAGTCCCTGAACGCATTTTGGAAGAATTTCTCTCTGTTTTGCCCTGCTTGTTTCTTCTTTGTGTTGGAAATGTATCCTCAGAATGGGTCTGAGCTGATTTTCCCTGCTGTTTTTAGGCCGCTTTACACACACTTGATGCACTTACACAGAGATATCAAGACTTAGCTTTTAAGATGCTTACTAGTCGGATAGATACTTGTGCGATGAACAGGGTCTGGTGAGTCCAGTTGATTGAGCAAGGAGTAGGTCGTGTCCATTCCATATTCGGTTTTCGGAAGGGTATCTGTGCTCATTTCAAACTCGAGTTTTATGCGTCACCCCACCTCACCTTTCCCCTGAAGCAGGCCTAAGTGTGTTTTCTAAAAGGGTGACTCTGTTCTGTTTGGGGATTCAGTTCATGGGGAGCGATTTTTACATTCCCTCGATAAGTGATATCATAAGTTTCTGTCTTTGTGGGACTTACTTCACTGAGGATGATCGTACCTAAATCCACTCAGGATGCTGCTACCAGCCTCATGACGTGGATTTCATGGCTGAGTGACACTCCATTGGACCTACGTAGCACCACTTGTCCACTTGTCCACTTGTCTTTGTCCACTTGTCCACTTGTCTTTGTCCACTTGGCTCTTTCCTGGGATATGAAACGTGTACCGGAGTCGAGGTTCTTGTCAAGACAGCAGCCCTCAACTTTGGGGTCCCTGTGTCTGGTTGATTTTTTCATTTTCCCAAGGTCAACGCCCATGTGTGGAAGTGCCCTATGCTCTGTGGTTCTGTGTTTTCCATGTTTTGGGAAAGAGGATACACTTGTGAAGATTGGCTGTTGGCCATTGACATCCCGCCCATCAGCTTAACAAGGCTCCGTTGACTCCGTGGCCTGCCCTGCCTTTCTGGTTTTTAGACTTTTTTCGCCTGGCCCTTTTGCCCCGGGGGGGGGGGGGAGAGATTTCTTTGTAGTGCTGATTTGCTCTCCCAGGTTGCTTGGTTGGCCAAAAAGGGCGTATGCGTTTTTTCCTGAATATATTCAGGAAAAAACGCATACGCCCTTTTTGGCCAACCGCATCATTGTCCACGTTCTGGCGCTTTTCATGTGCTATCGGGGCCATTCCGATGTACCCGTTGACATCCGTTTCCTGCAGTTCTGCCTTGCGTTCAACGCCTCTTCGTAGCCTGACCTCAATATATTTTGGGGCGATAGTTATCGTTTAGAACTCTGCAGGTTTGGGAAGTGCAGTGCCCCTGAGCTCCATTTCCCAAGTCGCTTTTTTGTGAGTGGGACGCAACACGGCTGGATGGCTTCACGCCCTATTGTCGATCCGGGGTGGCAGGCTGAGCCTTTGGTGAATTCTTCTTCGCGATGGGAAATGAGAGTGACATGTGCCCGACCAAACCCCTCCAGCGAGTCTCTCATTGGTTCCCCCTCTTGCAGTTCATCCTGCGGACAAATTGCAGACGGTACGAAAGAGGCATGGAAAGGCGCTGAGTCTCCAAGTGGGGAGATTGTTAGTAAGGGGGCCTGAATGGAGAACACGAGCACCAGGAGATGAAAAGTGAGGTGAGTTTCAGAAAGCTTTCCCGATCCCACGGTGTAGCGTCCGCTGGGTTTCCAATGAGTGCTTTCGCTGTCGGAAGATTGCGTTGAACCTGGAGAGTTGGGACCCATGGAATGGGGAGCACGCAGGATTCCTTTCAAGGGTCTGCATTTGCTTTCCCAACCTCACCAATCGTCTCAGCCCCAAGAGTGTCCAGCCTTATGTCTTCTGCCGCTGGGGTTGTAGATGTGGTCAATGCTGGTTGCATGCCAGTCCCTGAACGCATTTTGGAAGAATTTCTCTCTGTTTTGCCCTGCTTGTTTCTTCTTTGTGTTGGAAATGTATCCTCAGAATGGGTCTGAGCTGATTTTCCCTGCTGTTTTTAGGCCGCTTTACACACACTTGATGCACTTACACAGAGATATCAAGACTTAGCTTTTAAGATGCTTACTAGTCGGATAGATACTTGTGCGATGAACAGGGTCTGGTGAGTCCAGTTGATTGAGCAAGGAGTAGGTCGTGTCCATTCCATATTCGGTTTTCGGAAGGGTATCTGTGCTCATTTCAAACTCGAGTTTTATGCGTCACCCCACCTCACCTTTCCCCTGAAGCAGGCCTAAGTGTGTTTTCTAAAAGGGTGACTCTGTTCTGTTTGGGGATTCAGTTCATGGGGAGCGATTTTTACATTCCCTCGATAAGTGATATCATAAGTTTCTGTCTTTGTGGGACTTACTTCACTGAGGATGATCGTACCTAAATCCACTCAGGATGCTGCTACCAGCCTCATGACGTGGATTTCATGGCTGAGTGACACTCCATTGGACCTACGTAGCACCACTTGTCCACTTGTCTTTGTCCACTTGTCCACTTGTCTTTGTCCACTTGGCTCTTTCCTGGGATATGAAACGTGTACCGGAGTCGAGGTTCTTGTCAAGACAGCAGCCCTCAACTTTGGGGTCCCTGTGTCTGGTTGATTTTTTCATTTTCCCAAGGTCTACGCCCATGTGTGGAAGTGCCCTATGCTCTGTGGTTCTGTGTTTTACATGTTTTGGGGAAGAGGATACACTTGTGAAGATTGGCTGTTGGCCATTGACATCCCGCCCATCAGCTTAACAAGGCTCCCTTGACTCCGTGGCCTGCCCTGCCTTTCTGGTTTTTAGACTTTTTTCGCCTGGCCCTTTTGCCCCGGGGGGGGGGGGAGAGATTTCTTTGTAGTGCTGATTTGCTCTCCCAGGTTGCTTGGTTGGCCAAAAAGGGCGTATGCGTTTTTTCCTGAATATATTCAGGAAAAAACGCATACGCCCTTTTTGGCCAACCGCATCATTGTCCACGTTCTGGCGCTTTTCATGTGCTATCGGGGCCATTCCGATGTACCCGTTGACATCCGTTTCCTGCAGTTCTGCCTTGCGTTCAACGCCTCTTCGTAGCCTGACCTCAATATATTTGGGGGCGATAGTTATCGTTTAGAACTCTGCAGGTTTGGGAAGTGCAGTGCCCCTGAGCTCCATTTCCCAAGTCGCTTTTTTGTGAGTGGGACGCAACACGGCTGGATGGCTTCACGCCCTATTGTCGATCCGGGGTGGCAGGCTGAGCCTTTGGTGAATTCTTCTTCGCGATGGGAAATGAGAGTGACATGTGCCCGACCAAACCCCTCCAGCGAGTCTCTCATTGGTTCCCCCTCTTGCAGTTCATCCTGCGGACAAATTGCAGACGGTACGAAAGAGGCATGGAAAGGCGCTGAGTCTCCAAGTGGGGAGATTGTTAGTAAGGGGGCCTGAATGGAGAACACGAGCACCAGGAGATGAAAAGTGAGGTGAGTTTCAGAAAGCTTTCCCGATCCCACGGTGTAGCGTCCGCTGGGTTTCCAATGAGTGCTTTCGCTGTCGGAAGATTGCGTTGAACCTGGAGAGTTGGGACCCATGGAATGGGGAGCACGCAGGATTCCTTTCAAGGGTCTGCATTTGCTTTCCCAACCTCACCAATCGTCTCAGCCCCAAGAGTGTCCAGCCTTATGTCTTCTGCCGCTGGGGTTGTAGATGTGGTCAATGCTGGTTGCATGCCAGTCCCTGAACGCATTTTGGAAGAATTTCTCTCTGTTTTGCCCTGCTTGTTTCTTCTTTGTGTTGGAAATGTATCCTCAGAATGGGTCTGAGCTGATTTTCCCTGCTGTTTTTAGGCCGCTTTACACACACTTGATGCACTTACACAGAGATATCAAGACGTAGCTTTTAAGATGCTTACTAGTCGGATAGATACTTGTGCGATGCACAGGGTCTGGTGAGTCCAGTTGATTGAGCAAGGAGTAGGTCGTGTCCATTCCATATTCGGTTTTCGGAAGGGTATCTGTGCTCATTTCAAACTCGAGTTTTATGCGTCACCCCACCTCACCTTTCCCCTGAAGCAGGCCTAAGTGTGTTTCCTAAAAGCGTGACTCTGTTCTGTTTGGGGATTCAGTTCATGGGGAGCGATTTTTACATTCCCTCGATAAGTGATATCATAAGTTTCTGTCTTTGTGGGACTTATTTCACTGAGGATGATCGTACCTAAATCCACTCAGGATGCTGCTACCAGCCTCATGACGTGGATTTCATGGCTGAGTGACACTCCATTGGACCTACGTAGCACCACTTGTCCACTTGACCACTTGTCTTTGTCCACTTGTCCACTTGTCTTTGTCCACTTGCCTCTTTCCTGGGATATGAAACGTGTACCGGAGTCGAGGTTCTTGTCAAGACAGCAGCCCTCAACTTTGGGGTCCCTGTGTCTGGTTGATTTTTTCATTTTCCCAAGGTCAACGCCCATGTGTGGAAGTGCCCTATGCTCTGTGCTTCTGTGTTTTCCATGTTTTGGGAAAGAGGATACACTTGTGAAGATTGGCTGTTGGCCATTGACATCCCGCCCATCAGCTTAACAAGGCTCCCTTGACTCCGTGGCCTGCCCTGCCTTTCTGGATTTTAGACTTTTTTTGCCTGGTCCTTTTGCCCTGGGGGGGGGGGGCGAGAGATTTCTTTGTAGTGCTGATTTGCTCTCCCAGGTTGCTTGGTTGGCCAAAAAGGGCGTATGCGTTTTTTCCTGAATATATTCAGGAAAAAACGCATACGCCCTTTTTGGCCAACCGCATCATTGTCCACGTTCTGGCGCTTTTCATGTGCTATCGGGGCCATTCCGATGTACCCGTTGACATCCGTTTCCTGCAGTTCTGCCTTGCGTTCAACGCCTCTTCGTAGCCTGACCTCAATATATTTGGGGGCGATAGTTATCGTTTAGAACTCTGCAGGTTTGGGAAGTGCAGTGCCCCTGAGCTCCATTTCCCAAGTCGCTTTTTTGTGAGTGGGACGCAACACGGCTGGATGGCTTCACGCCCTATTGTCGATCCGGGGTGGCAGGCTGAGCCTTTGGTGAATTCTTCTTCGCGATGGGAAATGAGAGTGACATGTGCCCGACCAAACCCCTCCAGCGAGTCTCTCATTGGTTCCCCCTCTTGCAGTTCATCCTGCGGACAAATTGCAGACGGTACGAAAGAGGCATGGAAAGGCGCTGAGTCTCCAAGTGGGGAGATTGTTCGTAAGGGGGCCTGAATGGAGAACACGAGCACCAGGAGATGAAAAGTGAGGTGAGTTTCAGAAAGCTTTCCCGATCCCACGGTGTAGCATCCGCTGGGTTAACAATGAGTGCTTTCGCTGTCGGAAGATTGCGTTGAACTTGGAGAGTTGGGACCCATGGAATGGGGAGCACGCAGGATTCCTTTCAAGGGTCTGCATTTGCTTTCCCAACCTCACCAATCGTCTCAGCCCCAAGAGTGTCCAGCCTTATGTCTTCTGCCGCTGGGGCTGTAGATGTGGACAATCCTGGTTGCATGCCAGTCCCTGAACGCATTTTGGAAGAATTTCTCTCTGTTTTGCCCTGCTTGTTTCTTCTTTGTGTTGGAAATGTATCCTCAGAATGGGTCTGAGCTGATTTTCCCTGCTGTTTTTAGGCCGCTTTACACACACTTGATGCACTTACACAGAGATATCAAGACTTAGCTTTTAAGATGCTTACTAGTCGGATAGATACTTGTGCGATGAACAGGGTCTGGTGAGTCCAGTTGATTGAGCAAGGAGTAGGTCGTGTCCATTCCATATTCGGTTTTCGGAAGGGTATCTGTGCTCATTTCAAACTCGAGTTTTATGCGTCACCCCACCTCACCTTTCCCCTGAAGCAGGCCTAAGTGTGTTTCCTAAAAGCGTGACTCTGTTCTGTTTGGGGATTCAGTTCATGGGGAGCGATTTTTACATTCCCTCGATAAGTGATATCATAAGTTTCTGTCTTTGTGGGACTTATTTCACTGAGGATGATCGTACCTAAATCCACTCAGGATGCTGCTACCAGCCTCATGACGTGGATTTCATGGCTGAGTGACACTCCATTAGACCTACGTAGCACCACTTGTCCACTTGTCTTTGTCCACTTGTCCACTTGTCTTTGTCCACTTGCCTCTTTCCTGGGATATGAAACGTGTACCGGAGTCGAGGTTCTTGTCAAGACAGCAGCCCTCAACTTTGGGGTCCCTGTGTCTGGTTGATTTTTTCATTTTCCCAAGGTCAACGCCCATGTGTGGAAGTGCCCTATGCTCTGTGCTTCTGTGTTTTCCATGTTTTGGGAAAGAGGATACACTTGTGAAGATTGGATGTTGGCCATTGACATCCCGCCCATCAGCTTAACAAGGCTCCCTTGACTCCGTGGCCTGCCCTGCCTTTCTGGATTTTAGACTTTTTTTGCCTGGTCCTTTTGCCCTGGGGGGGGGGGGGCGAGAGATTTCTTTGTAGTGCTGATTTGCTCTCCCAGGTTGCTTGGTTGGCCAAAAAGGGCGTATGCGTTTTTTCCTGAATATATTCAGGAAAAAACGCATACGCCCTTTTTGGCCAACCGCATCATTGTCCACGTTCTGGCGCTTTTCATGTGCTATCGGGGCCATTCCGATGTACCCGTTGACATCCGTTTCCTGCAGTTCTGCCTTGCGTTCAACGCCTCTTCGTAGCCTGACCTCAATATATTTGGGGGCGATAGTTATCGTTTAGAACTCTGCAGGTTTGGGAAGTGCAGTGCCCCTGAGCTCCATTTCCCAAGTCGCTTTTTTGTGAGTGGGACGCAACACGGCTGGATGGCTTCACGCCCTATTGTCGATCCGGGGTGGCAGGCTGAGCCTTTGGTGAATTCTTCTTCGCGATGGGAAATGAGAGTGACATGTGCCCGACCAAACCCCTCCAGCGAGTCTCTCATTGGTTCCCCCTCTTGCAGTTCATCCTGCGGACAAATTGCAGACGGTACGAAAGAGGCATGGAAAGGCGCTGAGTCTCCAAGTGGGGAGATTGTTAGTAAGGGGGCCTGAATGGAGAACACGAGCACCAGGAGATGAAAAGTGAGGTGAGTTTCAGAAAGCTTTCCCGATCCCACGGTGTAGCGTCCGCTGGGTTTCCAATGAGTGCTTTCGCTGTCGGAAGATTGCGTTGAACCTGGAGAGTTGGGACCCATGGAATGGGGAGCATGCAGGATTCCTTTCAAGGGTCTGCATTTGCTTTCCCAACCTCACCAATCGTCTCAGCCCCAAGAGTGTCCAGCCTTATGTCTTCTGCCGTTGGGGCTGTAGATGTGGTCAATCCTGGTTGCATGCCAGTCCCTGAACGCATTTTGGAAGAATTTCTCTCTGTTTTGCCCTGCTTGTTTCTTCTTTGTGTTGGAAATGTATCCTCAGAATGGGTCTGAGCTGATTTTCCCTGCTGTTTTTAGGCTGCTTTACACACACTTGATGCACTTACACAGAGATATCAAGACTTAGCTTTTAAGATGCTTACTAGTCGGATAGATACTTGTGCGATGAACAGGGTCTGGTGAGTCCAGTTGATTGAGCAAGGAGTAGGTCGTGTCCATTCCATATTCGGTTTTCGGAAGGGTATCTGTGCTCATTTCAAACTCGAGTTTTATGCGTCACCCCACCTCACCTTTCCCCTGAAGCAGGCCTAAGTGTGTTTTCTAAAAGCGTGACTCTGTTCTGTTTGGGGATTCAGTTCATGGGGAGCGATTTTTACATTCCCTCGATAAGTGATATCATAAGTTTCTGTCTTTGTGGGACTTATTTCACTGAGGATGATCGTACCTAAATCCACTCAGGATGCTGCTACCAGCCTCATGACGTGGATTTCATGGCTGAGTGACACTCCATTGGACCTACGTAGCACCACTTGTCCACTTGTCCACTTGTCTTTGTCCACTTGTCCACTTGTCTTTGTCCACTTGGCTCTTTCCTGGGATATGAAACGTGTACCGGAGTCGAGGTTCTTGTCAAGACAGCAGCCCTCAACATTGGGGTCCCTGTGTCTGCTTCATTTTTTCATTTTCCCAAGGTCAACGCCCATGTGTGGAAGTGCCCTATGCTCTGTGGTTCTGTGTTTTACATGTTTTGGGAAAGAGGATACACTTGTGAAGATTGGCTGTTGGCCATTGACATCCCGCCCATCAGCTTAACAAGGCTCCCTTGACTCCGTGGCCTGCCCTGCCTTTCTGGTTTTTAGACTTTTTTCGCCTGGCCCTTTTGCCCCGGGGGGGGGGGGGGGAGCGAGAGATTTCTTTGTAGTGCTGATTTGCTCTCCCAGGTTGCTTGGTTGGCCAAAAAGGGCGTATGCGTTTTTTCCTGAATATATTCAGGAAAAAACGCATACGCCCTTTTTGGCCAACCGCATCATTGTCCACGTTCTGGCGCTTTTCATGTGCTATCGGGGCCATTCCGATGTACCCGTTGACATCCGTTTCCTGCAGTTCTGCCTTGCGTTCAACGCCTCTTCGTAGCCTGACCTCAATATATTTTGGGGCGATAGTTATCGTTTAGAACTCTGCAGGTTTGGGAAGTGCAGTGCCCCTGAGCTCCATTTCCCAAGTCGCTTTTTTGTGAGTGGGACGCAACACGGCTGGATGGCTTCACGCCCTATTGTCGATCCGGGGTGGCAGGCTGAGCCTTTGGTGAATTCTTCTTCGCGATGGGAAATGAGAGTGACATGTGCCCGACCAAACCCCTCCAGCGAGTCTCTCATTGGTTCCCCCTCTTGCAGTTCATCCTGCGGACAAATTGCAGACGGTACGAAAGAGGCATGGAAAGGCGCTGAGTCTCCAAGTGGGGAGATTGTTAGTAAGGGGGCCTGAATGGAGAACACGAGCACCAGGAGATGAAAAGTGAGGTGAGTTTCAGAAAGCTTTCCCGATCCCACGGTGTAGCGTCCGCTGGGTTTCCAATGAGTGCTTTCGCTGTCGGAAGATTGCGTTGAACCTGGAGAGTTGGGACCCATGGAATGGGGAGCACGCAGGATTCCTTTCAAGGGTCTGCATTTGCTTTCCCAACCTCACCAATCGTCTCAGCCCCAAGAGTGTCCAGCCTTATGTCTTCTGCCGCTGGGGTTGTAGATGTGGTCAATGCTGGTTGCATGCCAGTCCCTGAACGCATTTTGGAAGAATTTCTCTCTGTTTTGCCCTGCTTGTTTCTTCTTTGTGTTGGAAATGTATCCTCAGAATGGGTCTGAGCTGATTTTCCCTGCTGTTTTTAGGCCGCTTTACACACACTTGATGCACTTACACAGAGATATCAAGACTTAGCTTTTAAGATGCTTACTAGTGGGATAGATACTTGTGCGATGAACAGGGTCTGGTGAGTCCAGTTGATTGAGCAAGGAGTAGGTCGTGTCCATTCCATATTCGGTTTTCGGAAGGGTATCTGTGCTCATTTCAAACTCGAGTTTTATGCGTCACCCCACCTCACCTTTCCCCTGAAGCAGGCCTAAGTGTGTTTCCTAAAAGCGTGACTCTGTTCTGTTTGGGGATTCAGTTCATGGGGAGCGATTTTTACATTCCCTCGATAAGTGATATCATAAGTTTCTGTCTTTGTGGGACTTACTTCACTGAGGATGATCGTACCTAAATCCACTCAGGATGCTGCTACCAGCCTCATGACGTGGATTTCATGGCTGAGTGACACTCCATTGGACCTACGTAGCACCACTTGTCCACTTGTCCACTTGTCTTTGTCCACTTGTCCACTTGTCTTTGTCCACTTGGCTCTTTCCTAGGATATGAAACGTGTACCGGAGTCGAGGTTCTTGTCAAGACAGCAGCCCTCAACTTTGGGGTCCCTGTGTCTGGTTGATTTTTTCATTTTCCCAAGGTCAACGCCCATGTGTGGAAGTGCCCTATGCTCTGTGGTTCTGTGTTTTACATGTTTTGGGAAAGAGGATACACTTGTGAAGATTGGCTGTTGGCCATTGACATCCCGCCCATCAGCTTAACAAGGCTCCCTTGACTCCGTGGCCTGCCCTGCCTTTCAGGTTTTTAGACTTTTTTCGCCTGGCCCTTTTGCCCCGGGGGGGGGGGGAAGCGAGAGATTTCTTTGTAGTGCTGATTTGCTCTCCCAGGTTGCTTGGTTGGCCAAAAAGGGCGTATGCGTTTTTTCCTGAATATATTCAGGAAAAAACGCATACGCCCTTTTTGGCCAACCGCATCATTGTCCACGTTCTGGCGCTTTTCATGTGCTATCGGGGCCATTCCGATGTACCCGTTGACATCCGTTTCCTGCAGTTCTGCCTTGCGTTCAACGCCTCTTCGTAGCCTGACCTCAATATATTTTGGGGCGATAGTTATCGTTTAGAACTCTGCAGGTTTGGGAAGTGCAGTGCCCCTGAGCTCCATTTCCCAAGTCGCTTTTTTGTGAGTGGGACGCAACACGGCTGGATGGCTTCACGCCCTATTGTCGATCCGGGGTGGCAGCCTGAGCCTTTGGTGAATTCTTCTTCGCGATGGGAAATGAGAGTGACATGTGCCCGACCAAACCCCTCCAGCGAGTCTCTCATTGGTTCCCCCTCTTGCAGTTCATCCTGCGGACAAATTGCAGACGGTACGAAAGAGGCATGGAAAGGCGCTGAGTCTCCAAGTGGGGAGATTGTTAGTAAGGGGGCCTGAATGGAGAACACGAGCACCAGGAGATGAAAAGTGAGGTGAGTTTCAGAAAGCTTTCCCGATCCCACGGTGTAGCATCCGCTGGGTTTCCAATGAGTGCTTTCGCTGTCGGAAGATTGCGTTGAACCTGGAGAGTTGGGACCCATGGAATGGGGAGCACGCAGGATTCCTTTCAAGGGTCTGCATTTGCTTTCCCAACCTCACCAATCGTCTCAGCCCCAAGAGTGTCCAGCCTTATGTCTTCTGCCGCTGGGGTTGTAGATGTGGTCAATGCTGGTTGCATGCCAGTCCCTGAACGCATTTTGGAAGAATTTCTCTCTGTTTTGCCCTGCTTGTTTCTTCTTTGTGTTGGAAATGTATCCTCAGAATGGGTCTGAGCTGATTTTCCCTGCTGTTTTTAGGCCGCTTTACACACACTTGATGCACTTACACAGAGATATCAAGACTTAGCTTTTAAGATGCTTACTAGTCGGATAGATACTTGTGCGATGAACAGGGTCTGGTGAGTCCAGTTGATTGAGCAAGGAGTAGGTCGTGTCCATTCCATATTCGGTTTTCGGAAGGGTATCTGTGCTCATTTCAAACTCGAGTTTTATGCGTCACCCCACCTCACCTTTCCCCTGAAGCAGGCCTAAGTGTGTTTTCTAAAAGGGTGACTCTGTTCTGTTTGGGGATTCAGTTCATGGGGAGCGATTTTTACATTCCCTCGATAAGTGATATCATAAGTTTCTGTCTTTGTGGGACTTACTTCACTGAGGATGATCGTACCTAAATCCACTCAGGATGCTGCTACCAGCCTCATGACGTGGATTTCATGGCTGAGTGACACTCCATTGGACCTACGTAGCACCACTTGTCCACTTGTCCACTTGTCTTTGTCCACTTGTCCACTTGTCTTTGTCCACTTGGCTCTTTCCTGGGATATGAAACGTGTACCGGAGTCGAGGTTCTTGTCAAGACAGCAGCCCTCAACTTTGGGGTCCCTGTGTCTGGTTGATTTTTTCATTTTCCCAAGGTCAACGCCCATGTGTGGAAGTGCCCTATGCTCTGTGGTTCTGTGTTTTACATGTTTTGGGAAAGAGGATACACTTGTGAAGATTGGCTGTTGGCCATTGACATCCCGCCCATCAGCTTAACAAGGCTCCCTTGACTCCGTGGCCTGCCCTGCCTTTCTGGTTTTTAGACTTTTTTCGCCTGGCCCTTTTGCCCCGGGGGGGGGGGGGAGAGATTTCTTTGTAGTGCTGATTTGCTCTCCCAGGTTGCTTGGTTGGCCAAAAAGGGCGTATGCGTTTTTTCCTGAATATATTCAGGAAAAAACGCATACGCCCTTTTTGGCCAACCGCATCATTGTCCACGTTCTGGCGCTTTTCATGTGCTATCGGGGCCATTCCGATGTACCCGTTGACATCCGTTTCCTGCAGTTCTGCCTTGCGTTCAACGCCTCTTCGTAGCCTGACCTCAATATATTTTGGGGCGATAGTTATCGTTTAGAACTCTGCAGGTTTGGGAAGTGCAGTGCCCCTGAGCTCCATTTCCCAAGTCGCTTTTTTGTGAGTGGGACGCAACACGGCTGGATGGCTTCACGCCCTATTGTCGATCCGGGGTGGCAGGCTGAGCCTTTGGTGAATTCTTCTTCGCGATGGGAAATGAGAGTGACATGTGCCCGACCAAACCCCTCCAGCGAGTCTCTCATTGGTTCCCCCTCTTGCAGTTCATCCTGCGGACAAATTGCAGACGGTACGAAAGAGGCATGGAAAGGCGCTGAGTCTCCAAGTGGGGAGATTGTTAGTAAGGGGGCCTGAATGGAGAACACGAGCACCAGGAGATGAAAAGTGAGGTGAGTTTCAGAAAGCTTTCCCGATCCCACGGTGTAGCGTCCGCTGGGTTTCCAATGAGTGCTTTCGCTGTCGGAAGATTGCGTTGAACCTGGAGAGTTGGGACCCATGGAATGGGGAGCATGCAGGATTCCTTTCAAGGGTCTGCATTTGCTTTCCCAACCTCACCAATCGTCTCAGCCCCAAGAGTGTCCAGCCTTATGTCTTCTGCCGCTGGGGCTGTAGATGTGGTCAATCCTGGTTGCATGCCAGTCCCTGAACGCATTTTGGAAGAATTTCTCTCTGTTTTGCCCTGCTTGTTTCTTCTTTGTGTTGGAAATGTATCCTCAGAATGGGTCTGAGCTGATTTTCCCTGCTGTTTTTAGGCCGCTTTACACACACTTGATGCACTTACACAGAGATATCAAGACTTAGCTTTTAAGATGCTTACTAGTCGGATAGATACTTGTGCGATGAACAGGGTCTGGTGAGTCCAGTTGATTGAGCAAGGAGTAGGTCGTGTCCATTCCATATTCGGTTTTCGGAAGGGTATCTGTGCTCATTTCAAACTCGAGTTTTATGCGTCACCCCACCTCACGTTTCCCCTGAAGCAGGCCTAAGTGTGTTTTCTAAAAGCGTGACTCTGTTCTGTTTGGGGATTCAGTTCATGGGGAGCGATTTTTACATTCCCTCGATAAGTGATATCATAAGTTTCTGTCTTTGTGGGACTTATTTCACTGAGGATGATCGTACCTAAATCCACTCAGTATGCTGCTACCAGCCTCATGACGTGGATTTCATGGCTGAGTGACACTCCATTGGACCTACGTAGCACCACTTGTCCACTTGTCCACTTGTCTTTGTCCACTTGTCCACTTGTCTTTGTCCACTTGGCTCTTTCCTGGGATATGAAACGTGTACCGGAGTCGAGGTTCTTGTCAAGACAGCAGCCCTCAACTTTGGGGTCCCTGTGTCTGGTTGATTTTTTCATTTTCCCAAGGTCAACGCCCATGTGTGGAAGTGCCCTATGCTCTGTGGTTCTGTGTTTTACATGTTTTGGGAAAGAGGATACACTTGTGAAGATTGGCTGTTGGCCATTGACATCCCGCCCATCAGCTTAACAAGGCTCCCTTGACTCCGTGGCCTGCCCTGCCTTTCTGGTTTTTAGACTTTTTTCGCCTGGCCCTTTTGCCCCGGGGGGGGGGGAGCGAGAGATTTCTTTGTAGTGCTGATTTGCTCTCCCAGGTTGCTTGGTTGGCCAAAAAGGGCGTATGCGTTTTTTCCTGAATATATTCAGGAAAAAACGCATACGCCCTTTTTGGCCAACCGCATCATTGTCCACGTTCTGGCGCTTTTCATGTGCTATCGGGGCCATTCCGATGTACCCGTTGACATCCGTTTCCTGCAGTTCTGCCTTGCGTTCAACGCCTCTTCGTAGCCTGACCTCAATATATTTGGGGGCGATAGTTATCGTTTAGAACTCTGCAGGTTTGGGAAGTGCAGTGCCCCTGAGCTCCATTTCCCAAGTCGCTTTTTTGTGAGTGGGACGCAACACGGCTGGATGGCTTCACGCCCTATTGTCGATCCGGGGTGGCAGGCTGAGCCTTTGGTGAATTCTTCTTCGCGATGGGAAATGAGAGTGACATGTGCCCGACCAAACCCCTCCAGCGAGTCTCTCATTGGTTCCCCCTCTTGCAGTTCATCCTGCGGACAAATTGCAGACGGTACGAAAGAGGCATGGAAAGGCGCTGAGTCTCCAAGTGGGGAGATTGTTAGTAAGGGGGCCTGAATGGAGAACACGAGCACCAGGAGATGAAAAGTGAGGTGAGTTTCAGAAAGCTTTCCCGATCCCACGGTGTAGCGTCCGCTGGGTTTCCAATGAGTGCTTTCGCTGTCGGAAGATTGCGTTGAACCTGGAGAGTTGGGACCCATGGAATGGGGAGCACGCAGGATTCCTTTCAAGGGTCTGCATTTGCTTTCCCAACCTCACCAATCGTCTCAGCCCCAAGAGTGTCCAGCCTTATGTCTTCTGCCGCTGGGGTTGTAGATGTGGTCAATGCTGGTTGCATGCCAGTCCCTGAACGCATTTTGGAAGAATTTCTCTCTGTTTTGCCCTGCTTGTTTCTTCTTTGTGTTGGAAATGTATCCTCAGAATGGGTCTGAGCTGATTTTCCCTGCTGTTTTTAGGCCGCTTTACACACACTTGATGCACTTACACAGAGATATCAAGACTTAGCTTTTAAGATGCTTACTAGTCGGATAGATACTTGTGCGATGAACAGGGTCTGGTGAGTCCAGTTGATTGAGCAAGGAGTAGGTCGTGTCCATTCCATATTCGGTTTTCGGAAGGGTATCTGTGCTCATTTCAAACTCGAGTTTTATGCGTCACCCCACCTCACCTTTCCCCTGAAGCAGGCCTAAGTGTGTTTTCTAAAAGGGTGACTCTGTTCTGTTTGGGGATTCAGTTCATGGGGAGCGATTTTTACATTCCCTCGATAAGTGATATCATAAGTTTCTGTCTTTGTGGGACTTACTTCACTGAGGATGATCGTACCTAAATCCACTCAGGATGCTGCTACCAGCCTCATGACGTGGATTTCATGGCTGAGTGACACTCCATTGGACCTACGTAGCACCACTTGTCCACTTGTCCACTTGTCTTTGTCCACTTGTCCACTTGTCTTTGTCCACTTGGCTCTTTCCTGGGATATGAAACGTGTACCGGAGTCGAGGTTCTTGTCAAGACAGCAGCCCTCAACTTTGGGGTCCCTGTGTCTGGTTGATTTTTTCATTTTCCCAAGGTCTACGCCCATGTGTGGAAGTGCCCTATGCTCTGTGGTTCTGTGTTTTACATGTTTTGGGAAAGAGGATACACTTGTGAAGATTGGCTGTTGGCCATTGACATCCCGCCCATCAGCTTAACAAGGCTCCCTTGACTCCGTGGCCTGCCCTGCCTTTCTGGTTTTTTGACTTTTTTCGCCTGGCCCTTTTGCCCCGGGGGGGGGGGGGAGAGATTTCTTTGTAGTGCTGATTTGCTCTCCCAGGTTGCTTGGTTGGCCAAAAAGGGCGTATGCGTTTTTTCCTGAATATATTCAGGAAAAAACGCATACGCCCTTTTTGGCCAACCGCATCATTGTCCACGTTCTGGCGCTTTTCATGTGCTATCGGGGCCATTCCGATGTACCCGTTGACATCCGTTTCCTGCAGTTCTGCCTTGCGTTCAACGCCTCTTCGTAGCCTGACCTCAATATATTTGGGGGCGATAGTTATCGTTTAGAACTCTGCAGGTTTGGGAAGTGCAGTGCCCCTGAGCTCCATTTCCCAAGTCGCTTTTTTGTGAGTGGGACGCAACACGGCTGGATGGCTTCACGCCCTATTGTCGATCCGGGGTGGCAGGCTGAGCCTTTGGTGAATTCTTCTTCGCGATGGGAAATGAGAGTGACATGTGCCCGACCAAACCCCTCCAGCGAGTCTCTCATTGGTTCCCCCTCTTGCAGTTCATCCTGCGGACAAATTGCAGACGGTACGAAAGAGGCATGGAAAGGCGCTGAGTCTCCAAGTGGGGAGATTGTTAGTAAGGGGGCCTGAATGGAGAACACGAGCACCAGGAGATGAAAAGTGAGGTGAGTTTCAGAAAGCTTTCCCGATCCCACGGTGTAGCGTCCGCTGGGTTTCCAATGAGTGCTTTCGCTGTCGGAAGATTGCGTTGAACCTGGAGAGTTGGGACCCATGGAATGGGGAGCACGCAGGATTCCTTTCAAGGGTCTGCATTTGCTTTCCCAACCTCACCAATCGTCTCAGCCCCAAGAGTGTCCAGCCTTATGTCTTCTGCCGCTGGGGCTGTAGATGTGGTCAATCCTGGTTGCATGCCAGTCCCTGAACGCATTTTGGAAGAATTTCTCTCTGTTTTGCCCTGCTTGTTTCTTCTTTGTGTCGGAAATGTATCCTCAGAATGGGTCTGAGCTGATTTTCCCTGCTGTTTTTAGGCCGCTTTACACACACTTGATGCACTTACACAGAGATATCAAGACTTAGCTTTTAAGATGCTTACTAGT
Organism: Kogia breviceps; assembly: GCF_026419965.1. Lineage (NCBI taxonomy): Eukaryota > Metazoa > Chordata > Mammalia > Artiodactyla > Physeteridae > Kogia > Kogia breviceps. Next base: position 96,580,349 of record NC_081312.1, read on the forward strand.
CGGATAGATACTTGTGCGATGAACAGGGTCTGGTGAGTCCAGTTGATTGAGCAAGGAGTAGGTCGTGTCCATTCCATATTCGGTTTTCGGAAGGGTATCTGTGCTCATTTCAAACTCGAGTTTTATGCGTCACCCCACCTCACCTTTCCCCTGAAGCAGGCCTAAGTGTGTTTTCTAAAAGCGTGACTCTGTTCTGTTTGGGGATTCAGTTCATGGGGAGCGATTTTTACATTCCCTCGATAAGTGATATCATAAGTTTCTGTCTTTGTGGGACTTATTTCACTGAGGATGATCGTACCTAAATCCACTCAGGATGCTGCTACCAGCCTCATGACGTGGATTTCATGGCTGAGTGACACTCCATTGGACCTACGTAGCACCACTTGTCCACTTGTCCACTTGTCTTTGTCCACTTGTCCACTTGTCTTTGTCCACTTGGCTCTTTCCTGGGATATGAAACGTGTACCGGAGTCGAGGTTCTTGTCAAGACAGCAGCCCTCAACTTTGGGGTCCCTGTGTCTGGTTGATTTTTTCATTTTCCCAAGGTCAACGCCCATGTGTGGAAGTGCCCTATGCTCTGTGGTTCTGTGTTTTACATGTTTTGGGAAAGAGGATACACTTGTGAAGATTGGCTGTTGGCCATTGACATCCCGCCCATCAGCTTAACAAGGCTCCCTTGACTCCGTGGCCTGCCCTGCATTTCTGGTTTTTAGACTTTTTTCGCCTGGCCCTTTTGCCCCGGGGGGGGGGGGCGAGAGATTTCTTTGTAGTGCTGATTTGCTCTCCCAGGTTGCTTGGTTGGCCAAAAAGGGCGTATGCGTTTTTTCCTGAATATATTCAGGAAAAAACGCATACGCCCTTTTTGGCCAACCGCATCATTGTCCACGTTCTGGCGCTTTTCATGTGCTATCGGGGCCATTCCGATGTACCCGTTGACATCCGTTTCCTGCAGTTCTGCCTTGCGTTCAACGCCTCTTCGTAGCCTGACCTCAATATATTTGGGGGCGATAGTTATCGTTTAGAACTCTGCAGGTTTGGGAAGTGCAGTGCCCCTGAGCTCCATTTCCCAAGTCGCTTTTTTGTGAGTGGGACGCAACACGGCTGGATGGCTTCACGCCCTATTGTCGATCCGGGGTGGCAGGCTGAGCCTTTGGTGAATTCTTCTTCGCAATGGGAAATGAGAGTGACATGTGCCCGACCAAACACCTCCAGCGAGTGTCTGATTGGTTCCCCCTCTTGCAGTTCATCCTGCGGACAAATTGCAGACGGTACGAAAGAGGCATTGAAAGGCGCTGAGTCTCCAAGTGGGGAGATTGTTAGTAAGGGGGCCTGAATGGAGAACACGAGCACCAGGAGATGAAAAGTGAGATGAGTTTCAGAAAGCTTTCCAGATCCCACGGTGTAGCATCCGCTGGGTTAACAATGAGTGCTTTCGCTGTCGGAAGATTGCGTTGAACCTGGAGAGTTGGGACCCATGGAATGGGGAGCACGCAGGATTCCTTTCAAGGGTCTGCATTTGCTTTCCCAACCTCACCAATCGTCTCAGCCCCAAGAGTGTCCAGCCTTATGTCTTCTGCCGCTGGGGCTGTAGATGTGGTCAATCCTGGTTGCATGCCAGTCCCTGATCGCATTTTGGAAGAATTTCTCTCTGTTTTGCCCTGCTTGTTTCTTCTTTGTGTTGGAAATGTATCCTCAGAATGGGTCTGAGCTGATTTTCCCTGCTGTTTTTAGGCCGCTTTACACACACTTGATGCACTTACACAGAGATATCAAGACTTAGCTTTTAAGATGCTTACTAGTCGGATAGATACTTGTGCGATGAACAGGTTCTGGTGAGTCCAGTTGATTGAGCAAGGAGTAGGTCGTGTCCATTCCATATTCGGTTTTCGGAAGGGTATATGTGCTCATTTCAAACTCGAGTTTTATGCGTCACCCCACCTCACCTTTCCCCTGAAGCAGGCATAAGTGTGTTTTCTAAAAGCGTGACTCTGTTCTGTTTGGGGATTCAGTTCATGGGGAGCGATTTTTACATTCCCTCGATAAGTGATATCATAAGTTTCTGTCTTTGTGGGACTTATTTCACTGAGGATGATCGTACCTAAATCCACTCAGGATGCTGCTACCAGCCTCATGACGTGGATTTCATGGCTGAGTGACACTCCATTGGACCTACGTAGCACCACTTGTCCACTTGTCTTTGTCCACTTGTCCACTTGTCTTTGTCCACTTGGCTCTTTCCTGGGATATGAAACGTGTACCGGAGTCGAGGTTCTTGTCAAGACAGCAGCCCTCAACTTTGGGGTCCCTGTGTCTGCTTGATTTTTTCATTTTCCCACGGTCAACGCCCATGTGTGGAAGTACCCTATGCTCTGTGGTTCTGTGTTTTACATGTTTTGGGAAAGAGGATACACTTGTGAAGATTGGCTGTTGGCCATTGACATCCCGCCCATCAGCTTAACAAGGCTCCCTTGACTCCGTGGCCTGCCCTGCCTTTCTGGATTTTAGACTTTTTTTGCCTGGTCCTTTTGCCCTGGGGGGGGGGGCGAGAGATTTCTTTGTAGTGCTGATTTGCTCTCCCAGGTTGCTTGGTTGGCCAAAAAGGGCGTATGCGTTTTTTCCTGAATATATTCAGGAAAAAACGCATACGCCCTTTTTGGCCAACCGCATCATTGTCCACGTTCTGGCGCTTTTCATGTGCTATCGGGGCCATTCCGATGTACCCGTTGACATCCGTTTCCTGCAGTTCTGCCTTGCGTTCAACGCCTCTTCGTAGCCTGACCTCAATATATTTGGGGGCGATAGTTATCGTTTAGAACTCTGCAGGTTTGGGAAGTGCAGTGCCCCTGAGCTCCATTTCCCAAGTCGCTTTTTTGTGAGTGGGACGCAACACGGCTGGATGGCTTCACGCCCTATTGTCGATCCGGGGTGGCAGGCTGAGCCTTTGGTGAATTCTTCTTCGCGATGGGAAATGAGAGTGACATGTGCCCGACCAAACACCTCCAGCGAGTGTCTGATTTGTTCCCCCTCTTGCAGTTCATCCTGCGGACAAATTGCAGACGGTACGAAAGAGGCATGGAAAGGCGCTGAGTCTCCAAGTGGGGAGATTGTTAGTAAGGGGGCCTGAATGGAGTACACGAGCACCAGGAGATGAAAAGTGAGGTGAGTTTCAGAAAGCTTTCCCGATCCCACGGTGTAGCGTCCGCTGGGTTTCCAATGAGTGCTTTCGCTGTCGGAAGATTGCGTTGAACCTGGAGAGTTGGGACCCATGGAATGGGGAGCACGCAGGATTCCTTTCAAGGGTCTGCATTTGCTTTCCCAACCTCACCAATCGTCTCAGCCCCAAGAGTGTCCAGCCTTATGTCTTCTGCCGCTGGCTCTGTAGATGTGGTCAATCCTGGTTGCATGCCAGTCCCTGAACGCATTTTGGAAGAATTTCTCTCTGTTTTGCCCTGCTTGTTTCTTCTTTGTGTTGGAAATGTATCCTCAGAATGGGTCTGAGCTGATTTTCCCTGCTGTTTTTAGGCCGCTTTACACACACTTGATGCACTTACACAGAGATATCAAGACTTAGCTTTTAAGATGCTTACTAGTCGGATAGATACTTGTGCGATGAACAGGGTCTGGTGAGTCCAGTTGATTGAGCAAGGAGTAGGTCGTGTCCATTCCATATTCGGTTTTCGGAAGGGTATCTGTGCTCATTTCAAACTCGAGTTTTATGCGTCACCCCACCTCACCTTTCCCCTGAAGCAGGCATAAGTGTGTTTCCTAAAAGCGTGACTCTGTTCTGTTTGGGGATTCAGTTCATGGGGAGCGATTTTTACATTCCCTCGATAAGTGATATCATAAGTTTCTGTCTTTGTGGGACTTATTTCACTGAGGATGATCGTACCTAAATCCACTCAGGATGCTGCTACCAGCCTCATGACGTGGATTTCATGGCTGAGTGACACTCCATTAGACCTACGTAGCACCACTTGTCCACTTGTCCACTTGTCTTTGTCCACTTGTCCACTTGTCTTTGTCCACTTGGCTCTTTCCTGGGATATGAAACGTGTACCGGAGTCGAGGTTCTTGTCAAGACAGCAGCCCTCAACTTTGGGGTCCCTGTGTCTGGTTGATTTTTTCATTTTCCCAAGGTCAACGCCCATGTGTGGAAGTGCCCTATGCTCTGTGGTTCTGTGTTTTACATGTTTTGGGAAAGAGGATACACTTGTGAAGATTGGCTGTTGGCCATTGACATCCCGCCCATCAGCTTAACAAGGCTCCCTTGACTCCGTGGCCTGCCCTGCCTTTCTGGTTTTTAGACTTTTTTCGCCTGGCCCTTTTGCCCCGGGGGGGGGGGGAGAGATTTCTTTGTAGTGCTGATTTGCTCTCCCAGGTTGCTTGGTTGGCCAAAAAGGGCGTATGCGTTTTTTCCTGAATATATTCAGGAAAAAACGCATACGCCCTTTTTGGCCAACCGCATCATTGTCCACTTTCTGGCGCTTTTCATGTGCTATCGGGGCCATTCCGATGTACCCGTTGACATCCGTTTCCTGCAGTTCTGCCTTGCGTTCAACGCCTCTTCGTAGCCTGACCTCAATATATTTGGGGGCGATAGTTATCGTTTAGAACTCTGCAGGTTTGGGAAGTGCAGTGCCCCTGAGCTCCATTTCCCAAGTCGCTTTTTTGTGAGTGGGACGCAACACGGCTGGATGGCTTCACGCCCTATTGTCGATCCGGGGTGGCAGGCTGAGCCTTTGGTGAATTCTTCTTCGCGATGGGAAATGAGAGTGACATGTGCCCGACCAAACCCCTCCAGCGAGTCTCTCATTGGTTCCCCCTCTTGCAGTTCATCCTGCGGACAAATTGCAGACGGTACGAAAGAGGCATGGAAAGGCGCTGAGTCTCCAAGTGGGGAGATTGTTAGTAAGGGGGCCTGAATGGAGAACACGAGCACCAGGAGATGAAAAGTGAGGTGAGTTTCAGAAAGCTTTCCCGATCCCACGGTGTAGCGTCCGCTGGGTTTCCAATGAGTGCTTTCGCTGTCGGAAGATTGCGTTGAACCTGGAGAGTTGGGACCCATGGAATGGGGAGCATGCAGGATTCCTTTCAAGGGTCTGCATTTGCTTTCCCAACCTCACCAATCGTCTCAGCCCCAAGAGTGTCCAGCCTTATGTCTTCTGCCGCTGGGGCTGTAGATGTGGTCAATCCTGGTTGCATGCCAGTCCCTGAACGCATTTTGGAAGAATTTCTCTCTGTTTTGCCCTGCTTGTTTCTTCTTTGTGTTGGAAATGTATCCTCAGAATGGGTCTGAGCTGATTTTCCCTGCTGTTTTTAGGCCGCTTTACACACACTTGATGCACTTACACAGAGATATCAAGACTTAGCTTTTAAGATGCTTACTAGTCGGATAGATACTTGTGCGATGAACAGGGTCTGGTGAGTCCAGTTGATTGAGCAAGGAGTAGGTCGTGTCCATTCCATATTCGGTTTTCGGAAGGGTATCTGTGCTCATTTCAAACTCGAGTTTTATGCGTCACCCCACCTCACCTTTCCCCTGAAGCAGGCCTAAGTGTGTTTTCTAAAAGCGTGACTCTGTTCTGTTTGGGGATTCAGTTCATGGGGAGCGATTTTTACATTCCCTCGATAAGTGATATCATAAGTTTCTGTCTTTGTGGGACTTATTTCACTGAGGATGATCGTACCTAAATCCACTCAGTATGCTGCTACCAGCCTCATGACGTGGATTTCATGGCTGAGTGACACTCCATTGGACCTACGTAGCACCACTTGTCCACTTGTCCACTTGTCTTTGTCCACTTGTCCACTTGTCTTTGTCCACTTGGCTCTTTCCTGGGATATGAAACGTGTACCGGAGTCGAGGTTCTTGTCAAGACAGCAGCCCTCAACTTTGGGGTCCCTGTGTCTGGTTGATTTTTTCATTTTCCCAAGGTCAACGCCCATGTGTGGAAGTGCCCTATGCTCTGTGGTTCTGTGTTTTACATGTTTTGGGAAAGAGGATACACTTGTGAAGATTGGCTGTTGGCCATTGACATCCCGCCCATCAGCTTAACAAGGCTCCCTTGACTCCGTGGCCTGCCCTGCCTTTCTGGTTTTTAGACTTTTTTCGCCTGGCCCTTTTGCCCCCGGGGGGGGGGAGCGAGAGATTTCTTTGTAGTGCTGATTTGCTCTCCCAGGTTGCTTGGTTGGCCAAAAAGGGCGTATGCGTTTTTTCCTGAATATATTCAGGAAAAAACGCATACGCCCTTTTTGGCCAACCGCATCATTGTCCACGTTCTGGCGCTTTTCATGTGCTATCGGGGCCATTCCGATGTACCCGTTGACATCCGTTTCCTGCAGTTCTGCCTTGCGTTCAACGCCTCTTCGTAGCCTGACCTCAATATATTTTGGGGCGATAGTTATCGTTTAGAACTCTGCAGGTTTGGGAAGTGCAGTGCCCCTGAGCTCCATTTCCCAAGTCGCTTTTTTGTGAGTGGGACGCAACACGGCTGGATGGCTTCACGCCCTATTGTCGATCCGGGGTGGCAGGCTGAGCCTTTGGTGAATTCTTCTTCGCGATGGGAAATGAGAGTGACATGTGCCCGACCAAACCCCTCCAGCGAGTCTCTCATTGGTTCCCCCTCTTGCAGTTCATCCTGCGGACAAATTGCAGACGGTACGAAAGAGGCATGGAAAGGCGCTGAGTCTCCAAGTGGGGAGATTGTTAGTAAGGGGGCCTGAATGGAGAACACGAGCACCAGGAGATGAAAAGTGAGGTGAGTTTCAGAAAGCTTTCCCGATCCCACGGTGTAGCGTCCGCTGGGTTTCCAATGAGTGCTTTCGCTGTCGGAAGATTGCGTTGAACCTGGAGAGTTGGGACCCATGGAATGGGGAGCACGCAGGATTCCTTTCAAGGGTCTGCATTTGCTTTCCCAACCTCACCAATCGTCTCAGCCCCAAGAGTGTCCAGCCTTATGTCTTCTGCCGCTGGGGCTGTAGATGTGGTCAATCCTGGTTGCATGCCAGTCCCTGAACGCATTTTGGAAGAATTTCTCTCTGTTTTGCCCTGCTTGTTTCTTCTTTGTGTCGGAAATGTATCCTCAGAATGGGTCTGAGCTGATTTTCCCTGCTGTTTTTAGGCCGCTTTACACACACTTGATGCACTTACACAGAGATATCAAGACTTAGCTTTTAAGATGCTTACTAGTCGGATAGATACTTGTGCGATGAACAGGGTCTGGTGAGTCCAGTTGATTGAGCAAGGAGTAGGTCGTGTCCATTCCATATTCGGTTTTCGGAAGGGTATCTGTGCTCATTTCAAACTCGAGTTTTATGCGTCACCCCACCTCACCTTTCCCCTGAAGCAGGCCTAAGTGTGTTTTCTAAAAGCGTGACTCTGTTCTGTTTGGGGATTCAGTTCATGGGGAGCGATTTTTACATTCCCTCGATAAGTGATATCATAAGTTTCTGTCTTTGTGGGACTTATTTCACTGAGGATGATCGTACCTAAATCCACTCAGGATGCTGCTACCAGCCTCATGACGTGGATTTCATGGCTGAGTGACACTCCATTGGACCTACGTAGCACCACTTGTCCACTTGTCCACTTGTCTTTGTCCACTTGTCCACTTGTCTTTGTCCACTTGGCTCTTTCCTGGGATATGAAACGTGTACCGGAGTCGAGGTTCTTGTCAAGACAGCAGCCCTCAACTTTGGGGTCCCTGTGTCTGGTTGATTTTTTCATTTTCCCAAGGTCAACGCCCATGTGTGGAAGTGCCCTATGCTCTGTGGTTCTGTGTTTTACATGTTTTGGGAAAGAGGATACACTTGTGAAGATTGGCTGTTGGCCATTGACATCCCGCCCATCAGCTTAACAAGGCTCCCTTGACTCCGTGGCCTGCCCTGCATTTCTGGTTTTTAGACTTTTTTCGCCTGGCCCTTTTGCCCCGGGGGGGGGGGGCGAGAGATTTCTTTGTAGTGCTGATTTGCTCTCCCAGGTTGCTTGGTTGGCCAAAAAGGGCGTATGCGTTTTTTCCTGAATATATTCAGGAAAAAACGCATACGCCCTTTTTGGCCAACCGCATCATTGTCCACGTTCTGGCGCTTTTCATGTGCTATCGGGGCCATTCCGATGTACCCGTTGACATCCGTTTCCTGCAGTTCTGCCTTGCGTTCAACGCCTCTTCGTAGCCTGACCTCAATATATTTGGGGGCGATAGTTATCGTTTAGAACTCTGCAGGTTTGGGAAGTGCAGTGCCCCTGAGCTCCATTTCCCAAGTCGCTTTTTTGTGAGTGGGACGCAACACGGCTGGATGGCTTCACGCCCTATTGTCGATCCGGGGTGGCAGGCTGAGCCTTTGGTGAATTCTTCTTCGCGATGGGAAATGAGAGTGACATGTGCCCGACCAAACACCTCCAGCGAGTGTCTGATTGGTTCCCCCTCTTGCAGTTCATCCTGCGGACAAATTGCAGACGGTACGAAAGAGGCATGGAAAGGCGCTGAGTCTCCAAGTGGGGAGATTGTTAGTAAGGGGGCCTGAATGGAGAACACGAGCACCAGGAGATGAAAAGTGAGGTGAGTTTCAGAAAGCTTTCCCGATCCCACGGTGTAGCGTCCGCTGGGTTTCCAATGAGTGCTTTCGCTGTCGGAAGATTGCGTTGAACCTGGAGAGTTGGGACCCATGGAATGGGGAGCACGCAGGATTCCTTTCAAGGGTCTGCATTTGCTTTCCCAACCTCACCAATCGTCTCAGCCCCAAGAGTGTCCAGCCTTATGTCTTCTGCCGCTGGGGCTGTAGATGTGGACAATCCTGGTTGCATGCCAGTCCCTGAACGCATTTTGGAAGAATTTCTCTCTGTTTTGCCCTGCTTGTTTCTTCTTTGTGTCGGAAATGTATCCTCAGAATGGGTCTGAGCTGATTTTCCCTGCTGTTTTTAGGCCGCTTTACACACACTTGATGCACTTACACAGAGATATCAAGACTTAGCTTTTAAGATGCTTACTAGTCGGATAGATACTTGTGCGATGAACAGGGTCTGGTGAGTCCAGTTGATTGAGCAAGGAGTAGGTCGTGTCCATTCCATATTCGGTTTTCGGAAGGGTATCTGTGCTCATTTCAAACTCGAGTTTTATGCGTCACCCCACCTCACCTTTCCCCTGAAGCAGGCCTAAGTGTGTTTTCTAAAAGCGTGACTCTGTTCTGTTTGGGGATTCAGTTCATGGGGAGCGATTTTTACATTCCCTCGATAAGTGATATCATAAGTTTCTGTCTTTGTGGGACTTATTTCACTGAGGATGATCGTACCTAAATCCACTCAGGATGCTGCTACCAGCCTCATGACGTGGATTTCATGGCTGAGTGACACTCCATTGGACCTACGTAGCACCACTTGTCCACTTGTCCACTTGTCTTTGTCCACTTGTCCACTTGTCTTTGTCCACTTGGCTCTTTCCTGGGATATGAAACGTGTACCGGAGTCGAGGTTCTTGTCAAGACAGCAGCCCTCAACTTTGGGGTCCCTGTGTCTGGTTGATTTTTTCATTTTCCCAAGGTCAACGCCCATGTGTGGAAGTGCCCTATGCTCTGTGGTTCTGTGTTTTACATGTTTTGGGAAAGAGGATACACTTGTGAAGATTGGCTGTTGGCCATTGACATCCCGCCCATCAGCTTAACAAGGCTCCCTTGACTCCGTGGCCTGCCCTGCATTTCTGGTTTTTAGACTTTTTTCGCCTGGCCCTTTTGCCCCGGGGGGGGGGGGGCGAGAGATTTCTTTGTAGTGCTGATTTGCTCTCCCAGGTTGCTTGGTTGGCCAAAAAGGGCGTATGCGTTTTTTCCTGAATATATTCAGGAAAAAACGCATACGCCCTTTTTGGCCAACCGCATCATTGTCCACGTTCTGGCGCTTTTCATGTGCTATCGGGGCCATTCCGATGTACCCGTTGACATCCGTTTCCTGCAGTTCTGCCTTGCGTTCAACGCCTCTTCGTAGCCTGACCTCAATATATTTGGGGGCGATAGTTATCGTTTAGAACTCTGCAGGTTTGGGAAGTGCAGTGCCCCTGAGCTCCATTTCCCAAGTCGCTTTTTTGTGAGTGGGACGCAACACGGCTGGATGGCTTCACGCCCTATTGTCGATCCGGGGTGGCAGGCTGAGCCTTTGGTGAATTCTTCTTCGCGATGGGAAATGAGAGTGACATGTGCCCGACCAAACACCTCCAGCGAGTGTCTGATTGGTTCCCCCTCTTGCAGTTCATCCTGCGGACAAATTGCAGACGGTACGAAAGAGGCATGGAAAGGCGCTGAGTCTCCAAGTGGGGAGATTGTTAGTAAGGGGGCCTGAATGGAGAACACGAGCACCAGGAGATGAAAAGTGAGATGAGTTTCAGAAAGCTTTCCAGATCCCACGGTGTAGCATCCGCTGGGTTAACAATGAGTGCTTTCGCTGTCGGAAGATTGCGTTGAACCTGGAGAGTTGGGACCCATGGAATGGGGAGCACGCAGGATTCCTTTCAAGGGTCTGCATTTGCTTTCCCAACCTCACCAATCGTCTCAGCCCCAAGAGTGTCCAGCCTTATGTCTTCTGCCGCTGGGGCTGTAGATGTGGTCAATCCTGGTTGCATGCCAGTCCCTGATCGCATTTTGGAAGAATTTCTCTCTGTTTTGCCCTGCTTGTTTCTTCTTTGTGTTGGAAATGTATCCTCAGAATGGGTCTGAGCTGATTTTCCCTGCTGTTTTTAGGCCGCTTTACACACACTTGATGCACTTACACAGAGATATCAAGACTTAGCTTTTAAGATGCTTACTAGTCGGATAGATACTTGTGCGATGAACAGGGTCTGGTGAGTCCAGTTGATTGAGCAAGGAGTAGGTCGTGTCCATTCCATATTCGGTTTTCGGAAGGGTATCTGTGCTCATTTCAAACTCGAGTTTTATGCGTCACCCCACCTCACCTTTCCCCTGAAGCAGGCCTAAGTGTGTTTTCTAAAAGCGTGACTCTGTTCTGTTTGGGGATTCAGTTCATGGGGAGCGATTTTTACCTTCCCTCGATAAGTGATATCATAAGTTTCTGTCTTTGTGGGACTTATTTCACTGAGGATGATTGTACCTAAATCCACTCAGGATGCTGCTACCAGCCTCATGACGTGGATTTCATGGCTGAGTGACACTCCATTGGACCTACGTAGCACCACTTGTCCACTTGTCCACTTGTCTTTGTCCACTTGTCCACTTGTCTTTGTCCACTTGGCTCTTTCCTGGGATATGAAACGTGTACCGGAGTCGAGGTTCTTGTCAAGACAGCAGCCCTCAACTTTGGGGTCCCTGTGTCTGCTTGATTTTTTCATTTTCCCACGGTCAACGCCCATGTGTGGAAGTACCCTATGCTCTGTGGTTCTGTGTTTTACATGTTTTGGGAAAGAGGATACACTTGTGAAGATTGGCTGTTGGCCATTGACATCCCGCCCATCAGCTTAACAAGGCTCCCTTGACTCCGTGGCCTGCCCTGCCTTTCTGGATTTTAGACTTTTTTTGCCTGGTCCTTTTGCCCTGGGGGGGGGGGGCGAGAGATTTCTTTGTAGTGCTGATTTGCTCTCCCAGGTTGCTTGGTTGGCCAAAAAGGGCGTATGCGTTTTTTCCTGAATATATTCAGGAAAAAACGCATACGCCCTTTTTGGCCAACCGCATCATTGTCCACGTTCTGGCGCGCTTTTCATGTGCTATCGGGGCCATTCCGATGTACCCGTTGACATCCGTTTCCTGCAGTTCTGCCTTGCGTTCAACGCCTCTTCGTAGCCTGACCTCAATATATTTGGGGGCGATAGTTATCGTTTAGAACTCTGCAGGTTTGGGAAGTGCAGTGCCCCTGAGCTCCATTTCCCAAGTCGCTTTTTTGTGAGTGGGACGCAACACGGCTGGATGGCTTCACGCCCTATTGTCGATCCGGGGTGGCAGGCTGAGCCTTTGGTGAATTCTTCTTCGCGATGGGAAATGAGAGTGACATGTGCCCGACCAAACACCTCCAGCGAGTGTCTGATTTGTTCCCCCTCTTGCAGTTCATCCTGCGGACAAATTGCAGACGGTACGAAAGAGGCATGGAAAGGCGCTGAGTCTCCAAGTGGGGAGATTGTTAGTAAGGGGGCCTGAATGGAGAACACGAGCACCAGGAGATGAAAAGTGAGGTGAGTTTCAGAAAGCTTTCCCGATCCCACGGTGTAGCGTCCGCTGGGTTTCCAATGAGTGCTTTCGCTGTCGGAAGATTGCGTTGAACCTGGAGAGTTGGGACCCATGGAATGGGGAGCACGCAGGATTCCTTTCAAGGGTCTGCATTTGCTTTCCCAACCTCACCAATCGTCTCAGCCCCAAGAGTGTCCAGCCTTATGTCTTCTGCCGCTGGGGCTGTAGATGTGGTCAATCCTGGTTGCATGCCAGTCCCTGAACGCATTTTGGAAGAATTTCTCTCTGTTTTGCCCTGCTTGTTTCTTCTTTGTGTTGGAAATGTATCCTCAGAATGGGTCTGAGCTGATTTTCCCTGCTGTTTTTAGGCCGCTTTACACACACTTGATGCACTTACACAGAGATATCAAGACTTAGCTTTTAAGATGCTTACTAGTCGGATAGATACTTGTGCGATGAACAGGGTCTGGTGAGTCCAGTTGATTGAGCAAGGAGTAGGTCGTGTCCATTCCATATTCGGTTTTCGGAAGGGTATCTGTGCTCATTTCAAACTCGAGTTTTATGCGTCACCCCACCTCACCTTTCCCCTGAAGCAGGCATAAGTGTGTTTCCTAAAAGCGTGACTCTGTTCTGTTTGGGGATTCAGTTCATGGGGAGCGATTTTTACATTCCCTCGATAAGTGATATCATAAGTTTCTGTCTTTGTGGGACTTATTTCACTGAGGATGATCGTACCTAAATCCACTCAGGATGCTGCTACCAGCCTCATGACGTGGATTTCATGGCTGAGTGACACTCCATTAGACCTACGTAGCACCACTTGTCCACTTGTCTTTGTCCACTTGTCCACTTGTCTTTGTCCACTTGCCTCTTTCCTGGGATATGAAACGTGTACCGGAGTCGAGGTTCTTGTCAAGACAGCAGCCCTCAACTTTGGGGTCCCTGTGTCTGCTTCATTTTTTCATTTTCCCAAGGTCAACCCCCATGTGTGGAAGTTCCCTATGCTCTGTGGTTCTGTGTTTTACATGTTTTGGGAAAGAGGATACACTTGTGAAGATTGGCTGTTGGCCATTGACATCCCGCCCATCAGCTTAACAAGGCTCCCTTGACGCCGTGGCCTGCCCTGCCTTTCTGGTTTTTAGACTTTTTTCGCCTGGCCCTTTTGCCCCGGGGGGGGGGGGAGAGATTTCTTTGTAGTGCTGATTTGCTCTCCCAGGTTGCTTGGTTGGCCAAAAAGGGCGTATGCGTTTTTTCCTGAATATGTTCAGGAAAAAACGCATACGCCCTTTTTGGCCAACCGCATCATTGTCCACGTTCTGGCGCTTTTCATGTGCTATCGGGGCCATTCCGATGTACCCGTTGACATCCGTTTCCTGCAGTTCTGCCTTGCGTTCAACGCCTCTTCGTAGCCTGACCTCAATATATTTGGGGGCGATAGTTATCGTTTAGAACTCTGCAGGTTTGGGAAGTGCAGTGCCCCTGAGCTCCATTTCCCAAGTCGCTTTTTTGTGAGTGGGACGCAACACGGCTGGATGGCTTCACGCCATATTGTCGATCCGGGGTGGCAGGCTGAGCCTTTGGTGAATTCTTCTTCGCGATGGGAAATGAGAGTGACATGTGCCCGACCAAACCCCTCCAGCGAGGCTCTCATTGGTTCCCCCTCTTGCAGTTCATCCTGCGGACAAATTGCAGACGGTACGAAAGAGGCATGGAAAGGCGCTGAGTCTCCAAGTGGGGAGATTGTTCGTAAGGGGGCCTGAATGGAGAACACGAGCACCAGGAGATGAAAAGTGAGGTGAGTTTCAGAAAGCTTTCCCGATCCCACGGTGTAGCATCCGCTGGGTTTCCAATGAGTGCTTTCGCTGTCGGAAGATTGCGTTGAACCTGGAGAGTTGGGACCCATGGAATGGGGAGCACGCAGGATTCCTTTCAAGGGTCTGCATTTGCTTTCCCAACCTCACCAATCGTCTCAGCCCCAAGAGTGTCCAGCCTTATGTCTTCTGCCGCTGGGGTTGTAGATGTGGTCAATGCTGGTTGCATGCCAGTCCCTGAACGCATTTTGGAAGAATTTCTCTCTGTTTTGCCCTGCTTGTTTCTTCTTTGTGTTGGAAATGTATCCTCAGAATGGGTCTGAGCTGATTTTCCCTGCTGTTTTTAGGCCGCTTTACACACACTTGATGCACTTACACAGAGATATCAAGACTTAGCTTTTAAGATGCTTACTAGTCGGATAGATACTTGTGCGATGAACAGGGTCTGGTGAGTCCAGTTGATTGAGCAAGGAGTAGGTCGTGTCCATTCCATATTCGGTTTTCGGAAGGGTATCTGTGCTCATTTCAAACTCGAGTTTTATGCGTCACCCCACCTCACCTTTCCCCTGAAGCAGGCCTAAGTGTGTTTTCTAAAAGGGTGACTCTGTTCTGTTTGGGGATTCAGTTCATGGGGAGCGATTTTTACATTCCCTCGATAAGTGATATCATAAGTTTCTGTCTTTGTGGGACTTACTTCACTGAGGATGATCGTACCTAAATCCACTCAGGATGCTGCTACCAGCCTCATGACGTGGATTTCATGGCTGAGTGACACTCCATTGGACCTACGTAGCACCACTTGTCCACTTGTCCACTTGTCTTTGTCCACTTGTCCACTTGTCTTTGTCCACTTGGCTCTTTCCTGGGATATGAAACGTGTACCGGAGTCGAGGTTCTTGTCAAGACAGCAGCCCTCAACTTTGGGGTCCCTGTGTCTGGTTGATTTTTTCATTTTCCCAAGGTCAACGCCCATGTGTGGAAGTGCCCTATGCTCTGTGGTTCTGTGTTTTACATGTTTTGGGAAAGAGGATACACTTGTGAAGATTGGCTGTTGGCCATTGACATCCCGCCCATCAGCTTAACAAGGCTCCCTTGACTCCGTGGCCTGCCCTGCCTTTCTGGTTTTTAGACTTTTTTCGCCTGACCCTTTTGCCCCGGGGGGGGGCGGGGAGAGATTACTTTGTAGTGCTGATTTGCTCTCCCAGGTTGTTTGGTTGGCCAAAAAGGGCGTATGCCATTTTTCCTGAATATATTCAGGTAAAAAGGCATACGCCCATTTTGGCCAACCGCATCATTGTCCACGTTCTGGCGCTTTTCATGTGCTATCGGGGCCATTCCGATGTACCCGTTGACATCCGTTTCCTGCAGTTCTGCCTTGCGTTCAACGCCTCTTCGTAGCCTGACCTCAATATATTTTGGGGCGATAGTTATCGTTTAGAACTCTGCAGGTTTGGGAAGTGCAGTGCCCCTGAGCTCCATTTCCCAAGTCGCTTTTTTGTGAGTGGGACGCAACACGGCTGGATGGCTTCAC
Organism: Kogia breviceps; assembly: GCF_026419965.1. Lineage (NCBI taxonomy): Eukaryota > Metazoa > Chordata > Mammalia > Artiodactyla > Physeteridae > Kogia > Kogia breviceps. Next base: position 96,595,847 of record NC_081312.1, read on the forward strand.
GCCCTATTGTCGATCCGGGGTGGCAGGCTGAGCCTTTGGTGAATTCTTCTTCGCGATGGGAAATGAGAGTGACATGTGCCCGACCAAACCCCTCCAGCGAGTCTCTCATTGGTTCCCCCTCTTGCAGTTCATCCTGCGGACAAATTGCAGACGGTACGAAAGAGGCATGGAAAGGCGCTGAGTCTCCAAGTGGGGAGATTGTTAGTAAGGGGGCCTGAATGGAGAACACGAGCACCAGGAGATGAAAAGTGAGGTGAGTTTCAGAAAGCTTTCCCGATCCCACGGTGTAGCATCCGCTGGGTTTCCAATGAGTGCTTTCGCTGTCGGAAGATTGCGTTGAACCTGGAGAGTTGGGACCCATGGAATGGGGAGCACGCAGGATTCCTTTCAAGGGTCTGCATTTGCTTTCCCAACCTCACCAATCGTCTCAGCCCCAAGAGTGTCCAGCCTTATGTCTTCTGCCGCTGGGGTTGTAGATGTGGTCAATGCTGGTTGCATGCCAGTCCCTGAACGCATTTTGGAAGAATTTCTCTCTGTTTTGCCCTGCTTGTTTCTTCTTTGTGTTGGAAATGTATCCTCAGAATGGGTCTGAGCTGATTTTCCCTGCTGTTTTTAGGCCGCTTTACACACACTTGATGCACTTACACAGAGATATCAAGACTTAGCTTTTAAGATGCTTACTAGTCGGATAGATACTTGTGCGATGAACAGGGTCTGGTGAGTCCAGTTGATTGAGCAAGGAGTAGGTCGTGTCCATTCCATATTCGGTTTTCGGAAGGGTATCTGTGCTCATTTCAAACTCGAGTTTTATGCGTCACCCCACCTCACCTTTCCCCTGAAGCAGGCCTAAGTGTGTTTTCTAAAAGGGTGACTCTGTTCTGTTTGGGGATTCAGTTCATGGGGAGCGATTTTTACATTCCCTCGATAAGTGATATCATAAGTTTCTGTCTTTGTGGGACTTACTTCACTGAGGATGATCGTACCTAAATCCACTCAGGATGCTGCTACCAGCCTCATGACGTGGATTTCATGGCTGAGTGACACTCCATTGGACCTACGTAGCACCACTTGTCCACTTGTCCACTTGTCTTTGTCCACTTGTCCACTTGTCTGTGTCCACTTGGCTCTTTCCTGGGATATGAAACGTGTACCGGAGTCGAGGTTCTTGTCAAGACAGCAGCCCTCAACTTTGGGGTCCCTGTGTCTGGTTGATTTTTTCATTTTCCCAAGGTCAACGCCCATGTGTGGAAGTGCCCTATGCTCTGTGGTTCTGTGTTTTCCATGTTTTGGGAAAGAGGATACACTTGTGAAGATTGGCTGTTGGCCATTGACATCCCGCCCATCAGCTTAACAAGGCTCCCTTGACTCCGTGGCCTGCCCTGCCTTTCTGGTTTTTAGACTTTTTTCGCCTGGCCCTTTTGCCCCGGGGGGGGGGGGGAGAGATTTCTTTGTAGTGCTGATTTGCTCTCCCAGGTTGCTTGGTTGGCCAAAAAGGGCGTATGCGTTTTTTCCTGAATATATTCAGGAAAAAACGCATACGCCCTTTTTGGCCAACCGCATCATTGTCCACGTTCTGGCGATTTTCATGTGCTATCGGGGCCATTCCGATGTACCCGTTGACATCCGTTTCCTGCAGTTCTGCCTTGCGTTCAACGCCTCTTCGTAGCCTGACCTCAATATATTTTGGGGCGATAGTTATCGTTTAGAACTCTGCAGGTTTGGGAAGTGCAGTGCCCCTGAGCTCCATTTCCCAAGTCGCTTTTTTGTGAGTGGGACGCAACACGGCTGGATGGCTTCACGCCCTATTGTCGATCCAGGGTGGCAGGCTGAGCCTTTGGTGAATTCTTCTTCGCGATGGGAAATGAGAGTGACATGTGCCCGACCAAACCCCTCCAGCGAGTCTCTCATTGGTTCCCCCTCTTGCAGTTCATCCTGCGGACAAATTGCAGACGGTACGAAAGAGGCATGGAAAGGCGCTGAGTCTCCAAGTGGGGAGATTGTTAGTAAGGGGGCCTGAATGGAGAACACGAGCACCAGGAGATGAAAAGTGAGGTGAGTTTCAGAAAGCTTTCCCGATCCCACGGTGTAGCGTCCGCTGGGTTTCCAATGAGTGCTTTCGCTGTCGGAAGATTGCGTTGAACCTGGAGAGTTGGGACCCATGGAATGGGGAGCATGCAGGATTCCTTTCAAGGGTCTGCATTTGCTTTCCCAACCTCACCAATCGTCTCAGCCCCAAGAGTGTCCAGCCTTATGTCTTCTGCCGCTGGGGCTGTAGATGTGGTCAATGCTGGTTGCATGCCAGTCCCTGAACGCATTTTGGAAGAATTTCTCTCTGTTTTGCCCTGCTTGTTTCTTCTTTGTGTTGGAAATGTATCCTCAGAATGGGTCTGAGCTGATTTTCCCTGCTGTTTTTAGGCTGCTTTACACACACTTGATGCACTTACACAGAGATATCAAGACTTAGCTTTTAAGATGCTTACTAGTCGGATAGATACTTGTGCGATGAACAGGGTCTGGTGAGTCCAGTTGATTGAGCAAGGAGTAGGTCGTGTCCATTCCATATTCGGTTTTCGGAAGGGTATCTGTGCTCATTTCAAACTCGAGTTTTATGCGTCACCCCACCTCACCTTTCCCCTGAAGCAGGCCTAAGTGTGTTTTCTAAAAGCGTGACTCTGTTCTCTTTGGGGATTCAGTTCATGGGGAGCGATTTTTACATTCCCTCGATAAGTGATATCATAAGTTTCTGTCTTTGTGGGACTTATTTCACTGAGGATGATCGTACCTAAATCCACTCAGGATGCTGCTACCAGCCTCATGACGTGGATTTCATGGCTGAGTGACACTCCATTGGACCTACGTAGCACCACTTGTCCACTTGTCCACTTGTCTTTGTCCACTTGTCCACTTGTCTTTGTCCACTTGGCTCTTTCCTGGGATATGAAACGTGTACCGGAGTCGAGGTTCTTGTCAAGACAGCAGCCCTCAACTTTGGGGTCCCTGTGTCTGCTTCATTTTTTCATTTTCCCAAGGTCAACGCCCATGTGTGGAAGTGCCCTATGCTCTGTGGTTCTGTGTTTTACATGTTTTGGGAAAGAGGATACACTTGTGAAGATTGGCTGTTGGCCATTGACATCCCGCCCATCAGCTTAACAAGGCTCCCTTGACTCCGTGGCCTGCCCTGCCTTTCTGGTTTTTAGACTTTTTTCGCCTGGCCCTTTTGCCCCGGGGGGGGGGGGGGGAGCGAGAGATTTCTTTGTAGTGCTGATTTGCTCTCCCAGGTTGCTTGGTTGGCCAAAAAGGGCGTATGCGTTTTTTCCTGAATATATTCAGGAAAAAACGCATACGCCCTTTTTGGCCAACCGCATCATTGTCCACGTTCTGGCGCTTTTCATGTGCTATCGGGGCCATTCCGATGTACCCGTTGACATCCGTTTCCTGCAGTTCTGCCTTGCGTTCAACGCCTCTTCGTAGCCTGACCTCAATATATTTTGGGGCGATAGTTATCGTTTAGAACTCTGCAGGTTTGGGAAGTGCAGTGCCCCTGAGCTCCATTTCCCAAGTCGCTTTTTTGTGAGTGGGACGCAACACGGCTGGATGGCTTCACGCCCTATTGTCGATCCGGGGTGGCAGGCTGAGCCTTTGGTGAATTCTTCTTCGCGATGGGAAATGAGAGTGACATGTGCCCGACCAAACCCCTCCAGCGAGTCTCTCATTGGTTCCCCCTCTTGCAGTTCATCCTGCGGACAAATTGCAGACGGTACGAAAGAGGCATGGAAAGGCGCTGAGTCTCCAAGTGGGGAGATTGTTAGTAAGGGGGCCTGAATGGAGAACACGAGCACCAGGAGATGAAAAGTGAGGTGAGTTTCAGAAAGCTTTCCCGATCCCACGGTGTAGCGTCCGCTGGGTTTCCAATGAGTGCTTTCGCTGTCGGAAGATTGCGTTGAACCTGGAGAGTTGGGACCCATGGAATGGGGAGCACGCAGGATTCCTTTCAAGGGTCTGCATTTGCTTTCCCAACCTCACCAATCGTCTCAGCCCCAAGAGTGTCCAGCCTTATGTCTTCTGCCGCTGGGGTTGTAGATGTGGTCAATGCTGGTTGCATGCCAGTCCCTGAACGCATTTTGGAAGAATTTCTCTCTGTTTTGCCCTGCTTGTTTCTTCTTTGTGTTGGAAATGTATCCTCAGAATGGGTCTGAGCTGATTTTCCCTGCTGTTTTTAGGCCGCTTTACACACACTTGATGCACTTACACAGAGATATCAAGACTTAGCTTTTAAGATGCTTACTAGTCGGATAGATACTTGTGCGATGAACAGGGTCTGGTGAGTCCAGTTGATTGAGCAAGGAGTAGGTCGTGTCCATTCCATATTCGGTTTTCGGAAGGGTATCTGTGCTCATTTCAAACTCGAGTTTTATGCGTCACCCCACCTCACCTTTCCCCTGAAGCAGGCCTAAGTGTGTTTTCTAAAAGGGTGACTCTGTTCTGTTTGGGGATTCAGTTCATGGGGAGCGATTTTTACATTCCCTCGATAAGTGATATCATAAGTTTCTGTCTTTGTGGGACTTACTTCACTGAGGATGATCGTACCTAAATCCACTCAGGATGCTGCTACCAGCCTCATGACGTGGATTTCATGGCTGAGTGACACTCCATTGGACCTACGTAGCACCACTTGTCCACTTGTCCACTTGTCTTTGTCCACTTGTCCACTTGTCTTTGTCCACTTGGCTCTTTCCTGGGATATGAAACGTGTACCGGAGTCGAGGTTCTTGTCAAGACAGCAGCCCTCAACTTTGGGGTCCCTGTGTCTGGTTGATTTTTTCATTTTCCCAAGGTCAACGCCCATGTGTGGAAGTGCCCTATGCTCTGTGGTTCTGTGTTTTACATGTTTTGGGAAAGAGGATACACTTGTGAAGATTGGCTGTTGGCCATTGACATCCCGCCCATCAGCTTAACAAGGCTCCCTTGATTCCATGGCCTGCCCTGCCTTTCAGGTTTTTAGACTTTTTTCGCCTGGCCCTTTTGCCCCGGGGGGGGGGGAGCGAGAGATTTTTTTGTAGTGCTGATTTGCTCTCCCAGGTTGCTTGGTTGGCCAAAAAGGGCGTATGCGTTTTTTCCTGAATATATTCAGGAAAAAACGCATACGCCCTTTTTAGCCAACCGCATCATTGTCCACGTTCTGGCGCTTTTCATGTGCTATCGGGGCCATTCCGATGTACCCGTTGACATCCGTTTCCTGCAGTTCTGCCTTGCGTTCAACGCCTCTTCGTAGCCTGACCTCAATATATTTGGGGGCGATAGTTATCGTTTAGAACTCTGTAGGTTTGGGAAGTGCAGTGCCCCTGAGCTCCATTTCCCAAGTCGCTTTTTTGTGAGTGGGACGCAACACGGCTGGATGGCTTCACGCCCTATTGTCGATCCGGGGTGGCAGGCTGAGCCTTTGGTGAATTCTTCTTCGCGATGGGAAATGAGAGTGACATGTGCCCGACCAAACCCCTCCAGCGAGTCTCTCATTGGTTCCCCCTCTTGCAGTTCATCCTGCGGACAAATTGCAGACGGTACGAAAGAGGCATGGAAAGGCGCTGAGTCTCCAAGTGGGGAGATTGTTAGTAAGGGGGCCTGAATGGAGAACACGAGCACCAGGAGATGAAAAGTGAGGTGAGTTTCAGAAAGCTTTCCCGATCCCACGGTGTAGCGTCCGCTGGGTTTCCAATGAGTGCTTTCGCTGTCGGAAGATTGCGTTGAACCTGGAGAGTTGGGACCCATGGAATGGGGAGCACGCAGGATTCCTTTCAAGGGTCTGCATTTGCTTTCCCAACCTCACCAATCGTCTCAGCCCCAAGAGTGTCCAGCCTTATGTCTTCTGCCGCTGGGGCTGTAGATGTGGTCAATGCTGGTTGCATGCCAGTCCCTGAACGCATTTTGGAAGAATTTCTCTCTGTTTTGCCCTGCTTGTTTCTTCTTTGTGTTGGAAATGTATCCTCAGAATGGGTCTGAGCTGATTTTCCCTGCTGTTTTTAGGCCGCTTTACACACACTTGATGCACTTACACAGAGATATCAAGACTTAGCTTTTAAGATGCTTACTAGTCGGATAGATACTTGTGCGATGAACAGGGTCTGGTGAGTCCAGTTGATTGAGCAAGGAGTAGGTCGTGTCCATTCCATATTGGGTTTTCGGAAGGGTATCTGTGCTCATTTCAAACTCGAGTTTTATGCGTCACCCCACCTCACCTTTCCCCTGAAGCAGGCCTAAGTGTGTTTTCTAAAAGCGTGACTCTGTTCGGTTTGGGGATTCAGTTCATGGGGAGCGATTTTTACATTCCCTCGATAAATGATATCATAAGTTTCTGTCTTTGTGGGACTTATTTCACTGAGGATGATCGTACCTAAATCCACTCAGGATGCTGCTACCAGCCTCATGACGTGGATTTCATGGCTGAGTGACACTCCATTGGACCTACGTAGCACCACTTGTCCACTTGTCCACTTGTCTTTGTCCACTTGTCCACTTGTCTTTGTCCACTTGGCTCTTTCCTGGGATATGAAACGTGTACCGGAGTCGAGGTTCTTGTCAAGACAGCAGCCCTCAACTTTGGGGTCCCTGTGTCTGGTTGATTTTTTCATTTTCCCAAGGTCAACGCCCATGTGTGGAAGTGCCCTATGCTCTGTGGTTCTGTGTTTTACATGTTTTTGGAAAGAGGATACACTTGTGAAGATTGGCTGTTGGCCATTGACATCCCGCCCATCAGCTTAACAAGGCTCCCTTGACTCCGTGGCCTGCCCTGCCTTTCTGGTTTTTAGACTTTTTTCGCCTGGCCCTTTTGCCCCGGGGGGGGGGGGGGTGAGATTTCTTTGTAGTGCTGATTTGCTCTCCCAGGTTGCTTGGTTGGCCAAAAAGGGCGTATGCGTTTTTTCCTGAATATATTCAGGAAAAAACGCATACGCCCTTTTTGGCCAACCGCATCATTGTCCACGTTCTGGCGCTTTTCATGTGCTATCGGGGCCATTCCGATGTACCCGTTGACATCCGTTTCCTGCAGTTCTGCCTTGGTGTTCAACGCCTCTTCGTAGCCTGACCTCAATATATTTTGGGGCGATAGTTATCGTTTAGAACTCTGCAGGTTTGGGAAGTGCAGTGCCCCTGAGCTCCATTTCCCAAGTCGCTTTTTTGTGAGTGGGACGCAACACGGCTGGATGGCTTCACGCCCTATTGTCGATCCGGGGTGGCAGGCTGAGCCTTTGGTGAATTCTTCTTCGCGTTGGGAAATGAGAGTGACATGTGCCCGACCAAACCCCTCCAGCGAGTCTCTCATTGGTTTCCCCTCTTGCAGTTCATCCTGCGGACAAATTGCAGACGGTACGAAAGAGGCATGGAAAGGCGCTGAGTCTCCAAGTGGGGAGATTGTTAGTAAGGGGGCCTGAATGGAGAACACGAGCACCAGGAGATGAAAAGTGAGGTGAGTTTCAGAAAGCTTTCCCGATCCCACGGTGTAGCGTCCGCTGGGTTTCCAATGAGTGCTTTCGCTGTCGGAAGATTGCGTTGAACCTGGAGAGTTGGGACCCATGGAATGGGGAGCACGCAGGATTCCTTTCAAGGGTCTGCATTTGCTTTCCCAACCTCACCAATCGTCTCAGCCCCAAGAGTGTCCAGCCTTATGTCTTCTGCCGCTGGGGCTGTAGATGTGGTCAATCCTGGTTGCATGCCAGTCCCTGAACGCATTTTGGAAGAATTTCTCTCTGTTTTGCCCTGCTTTTTTCTTCTTTGTGTTGGAAATGTATCCTCAGAATGGGTCTGAGCTGATTTTCCCTGCTGTTTTTAGGCCGCTTTACACACACTTGATGCACTTACACAGAGATATCAAGACTTAGCTTTTAAGATGCTTACTAGTGGGATAGATACTTGTGCGATGAACAGGGTCTGGTGAGTCCAGTTGATTGAGCAAGGAGTAGGTCGTGTCCATTCCATATTCGGTTTTCGGAAGGGTATCTCTGCTCATTTCAAACTCGAGTTTTATGCGTCACCCCACCTCACCTTTCCCCTGAAGCAGGCCTAAGTGTGTTTTCTAAAAGGGTGACTCTGTTCTGTTTGGGGATTCAGTTCATGGGGAGCGATTTTTACATTCCCTCGATAAGTGATATCATAAGTTTCTGTCTTTGTGGGACTTATTTCACTGAGGATGATCGTACCTAAATCCACTCAGGATGCTGCTACCAGCCTCATGACGTGGATTTCATGGCTGAGTGACACTCCATTGGACCTACGTAGCACCACTTGTCCACTTGTCCACTTGTCTTTGTCCACTTGTCCACTTGTCTTTGTCCACTTGGCTCTTTCCTGGGATATGAAACGTGTACCGGAGTCGAGGTTCTTGTCAAGACAGCAGCCCTCAACTTTGGGGTCCCTGTGTCTGGTTGATTTTTTCATTTTCCCAAGGTCAACGCCCATGTGTGGAAGTGCCCTATGCTCTGTGGTTCTGTGTTTTCCATGTTTTGGGAAAGAGGATACACTTGTGAAGATTGGCTGTTGGCCATTGACATCCCGCCCATCAGCTTAACAAGGCTCCCTTGACTCCGTGGCCTGCCCTGCCTTTCTGGTTTTTAGACTTTTTTCGCCTGGCCCTTTTGCCCCGGGGGGGGGGTGAGATTTCTTTGTAGTGCTGATTTGCTCTCCCAGGTTGCTTGGTTGGCCAAAAAGGGCGTATGCGTTTTTTCCTGAATATATTCAGGAAAAAACGCATACGCCCTTTTTGGCCAACCGCATCATTGTCCACGTTCTGGCGCTTTTCATGTGCTATCGGGGCCATTCCGATGTACCCGTTGACATCCGTTTCCTGCAGTTCTGCCTTGGTGTTCAACGCCTCTTCGTAGCCTGACCTCAATATATTTTGGGGCGATAGTTATCGTTTAGAACTCTGCAGGTTTGGGAAGTGCAGTGCCCCTGAGCTCCATTTCCCAAGTCGCTTTTTTGTGAGTGGGACGCAACACGGCTGGATGGCTTCACGCCCTATTGTCGATCCGGGGTGGCAGGCTGAGCCTTTGGTGAATTCTTCTTCGCGTTGGGAAATGAGAGTGACATGTGCCCGACCAAACCCCTCCAGCGAGTCTCTCATTGGTTTCCCCTCTTGCAGTTCATCCTGCGGACAAATTGCAGACGGTACGAAAGAGGCATGGAAAGGCGCTGAGTCTCCAAGTGGGGAGATTGTTAGTAAGGGGGCCTGAATGGAGAACACGAGCACCAGGAGATGAAAAGTGAGGTGAGTTTCAGAAAGCTTTCCCGATCGCACGGTGTAGCGTCCGCTGGGTTTCCAATGAGTGCTTTCGCTGTCGGAAGATTGCGTTGAACCTGGAGAGTTGGGACCCATGGAATGGGGAGCACGCAGGATTCCTTTCAAGGGTCTGCATTTGCTTTCCCAACCTCACCAATCGTCTCAGCCCCAAGAGTGTCCAGCCTTATGTCTTCTGCCGCTGGGGCTGTAGATGTGGTCAATCCTGGTTGCATGCCAGTCCCTGAACGCATTTTGGAAGAATTTCTCTCTGTTTTGCCCTGCTTTTTTCTTCTTTGTGTTGGAAATGTATCCTCAGAATGGGTCTGAGCTGATTTTCCCTGCTGTTTTTAGGCCGCTTTACACACACTTGATGCACTTACACAGAGATATCAAGACTTAGCTTTTAAGATGCTTACTAGTGGGATAGATACTTGTGCGATGAACAGGGTCTGGTGAGTCCAGTTGATTGAGCAAGGAGTAGGTCGTGTCCATTCCATATTCGGTTTTCGGAAGGGTATCTGTGCTCATTTCAAACTCGAGTTTTATGCGTCACCCCACCTCACCTTTCCCCTGAAGCAGGCCTAAGTGTGTTTTCTAAAAGCGTGACTCTGTTCTGTTTGGGGATTCAGTTCATGGGGAGCGATTTTTACATTCCCTCGATAAGTGATATCATAAGTTTCTGTCTTTGTGGGACTTATTTCACTGAGGATGATCGTACCTAAATCCACTCAGGATGCTGCTACCAGCCTCATGACGTGGATTTCATGGCTGAGTGACACTCCATTGGACCTACGTAGCACCACTTGTCCACTTGTCCACTTGTCTTTGTCCACTTGTCCACTTGTCTTTGTCCACTTGGCTCTTTCCTGGGATATGAAACGTGTACCGGAGTCGAGGTTCTTGTCAAGACAGCAGCCCTCAACTTTGGGGTCCCTGTGTCTGGTTGATTTTTTCATTTTCCCAAGGTCAACGCCCATGTGTGGAAGTGCCCTATGCTCTGTGGTTCTGTGTTTTACATGTTTTGGGAAAGAGGATACACTTGTGAAGATTGGCTGTTGGCCATTGACATCCCGCCCATCAGCTTAACAAGGCTCCCTTGACTCCGTGGCCTGCCCTGCCTTTCTGGTTTTTAGACTTTTTTCGCCTGGCCCTTTTGCCCCGGGGGGGGGGGTGAGATTTCTTTGTAGTGCTGATTTGCTCTCCCAGGTTGCTTGGTTGGCCAAAAAGGGCGTATGCGTTTTTTCCTGAATATATTCAGGAAAAAACGCATACGCCCTTTTTGGCCAACCGCATCATTGTCCACGTTCTGGCGCTTTTCATGTGCTATCGGGGCCATTCCGATGTACCCGTTGACATCCGTTTCCTGCAGTTCTGCCTTGGTGTTCAACGCCTCTTCGTAGCCTGACCTCAATATATTTTGGGGCGATAGTTATCGTTTAGAACTCTGCAGGTTTGGGAAGTGCAGTGCCCCTGAGCTCCATTTCCCAAGTCGCTTTTTTGTGAGTGGGACGCAACACGGCTGGATGGCTTCACGCCCTATTGTCGATCCGGGGTGGCAGGCTGAGCCTTTGGTGAATTCTTCTTCGCGATGGGAAATGAGAGTGACATGTGCCCGACCAAACCCCTCCAGCGAGTCTCTCATTGGTTCCCCCTCTTGCAGTTCATCCTGCGGACAAATTGCAGACGGTACGAAAGAGGCATGGAAAGGCGCTGAGTCTCCAAGTGGGGAGATTGTTAGTAAGGGGGCCTGAATGGAGAACACGAGCACCAGGAGATGAAAAGTGAGGTGAGTTTCAGAAAGCTTTCCCGATCCCACGGTGTAGCGTCCGCTGGGTTTCCAATGAGTGCTTTCGCTGTCGGAAGATTGCGTTGAACCTGGAGAGTTGGGACCCATGGAATGGGGAGCACGCAGGATTCCTTTCAAGGGTCTGCATTTGCTTTCCCAACCTCACCAATCGTCTCAGCCCCAAGAGTGTCCAGCCTTATGTCTTCTGCCGCTGGGGCTGTAGATGTGGTCAATCCTGGTTGCATGCCAGTCCCTGAACGCATTTTGGAAGAATTTCTCTCTGTTTTGCCCTGCTTGTTTCTTCTTTGTGTTGGAAATGTATCCTCAGAATGGGTCTGAGCTGATTTTCCCTGCTGTTTTTAGGCCGCTTTACACACACTTGATGCACTTACACAGAGATATCAAGACTTAGCTTTTAAGATGCTTACTAGTCGGATAGATACTTGTGCGATGAACAGGGTCTGGTGAGTCCAGTTGATTGAGCAAGGAGTAGGTCGTGTCCATTCCATATTCGGTTTTCGGAAGGGTATCTGTGCTCATTTCAAACTCGAGTTTTATGCGTCACCCCACCTCACCTTTCCCCTGAAGCAGGCCTAAGTGTGTTTTCTAAAAGGGTGACTCTGTTCTGTTTGGGGATTCAGTTCATGGGGAGCGATTTTTACATTCCCTCGATAAGTGATATCATAAGTTTCTGTCTTTGTGGGACTTATTTCACTGAGGATGATCGTACCTAAATCCACTCAGGATGCTGCTACCAGCCTCATGACGTGGATTTCATGGCTGAGTGACACTCCATTGGACCTACGTAGCACCACTTGTCCACTTGTCCACTTGTCTTTGTCCACTTGTCCACTTGTCTTTGTCCACTTGGCTCTTTCCTGGGATATGAAACGTGTACCGGAGTCGAGGTTCTTGTCAAGACAGCAGCCCTCAACTTTGGGGTCCCTGTGTCTGGTTGATTTTTTCATTTTCCAAAGGTCAACGCCCATGTGTGGAAGTGCCCTATGCTCTGTGGTTCTGTGTTTTCCATGTTTTGGGAAAGAGGATACACTTGTGAAGATTGGCTGTTGGCCATTGACATCCCGCCCATCAGCTTAACAAGGCTCCGTTGACTCCGTGGCCTGCCCTGCCTTTCTGGTTTTTAGACTTTTTTCGCCTGGCCCTTTTGCCCCGGGGGGGGGGGGAGAGATTTCTTTGTAGTGCTGATTTGCTCTCCCAGGTTGTTTGGTTGGCCAAAAAGGGCGTATGCCTTTTTTCCTGAATATATTCAGGAAAAAAGGCATACGCCCTTTTTGGCCAACCGCATCATTGTCCACGTTCTGGCGCTTTTCATGTGCTATCGGGGCCATTCCGATGTACCCGTTGACATCCGTTTCCTGCAGTTCTGCCTTGCGTTCAACGCCTCTTCGTAGCCTGACCTCAATATATTTTGGGGCGATAGTTATCGTTTAGAACTCTGCAGGTTTGGGAAGTGCAGTGCCCCTGAGCTCCATTTCCCCAGTCGCTTTTTTGTGAGTGGGACGCAACACGGCTGGATGGCTTCACGCCCTATTGTCGATCCGGGGTGGCAGGCTGAGCCTTTGGTGAATTCTTCTTCGCGATGGGAAATGAGAGTGACATGTACCCGACCAAACACCTCCAGCGAGTCTCTCATTGGTTCCCCCTCTTGCAGTTCATCCTGCGGACAAATTGCAGACGGTACGAAAGAGGCATGGAAAGGCGCTGAGTCTCCAAGTGGGGAGATTGTTAGTAAGGGGGCCTGAATGGAGAACACGAGCACCAGGAGATGAAAAGTGAGATGAGTTTCAGAAAGCTTTCCAGATCCCACGGTGTAGCATCCGCTGGGTTTCCAATGAGTGCTTTCGCTGTCGGAAGATTGCGTTGAACCTGGAGAGTTGGGACCCATGGAATGGGGAGCACGCAGGATTCCTTTCAAGGGTCTGCATTTGCTTTCCCAACCTCACCAATCGTCTCAGCCCCAAGAGTGTCCAGCCTTATGTCTTCTGCCGCTGGGGCTGTAGATGTGGTCAATCCTGGTTGCATGCCAGTCCCTGAACGCATTTTGGAAGAATTTCTCTCTGTTTTGCCCTGCTTGTTTCTTCTTTGTGTTGGAAATGTATCCTCAGAATGGGTCTGAGCTGATTTTCCCTGCTGTTTTTAGGCCGCTTTACACACACTTGATGCACTTACACAGAGATATCAAGACTTAGCTTTTAAGATGCTTACTAGTGGGATAGATACTTGTGCGATGAACAGGGTCTGGTGAGTCCAGTTGATTGAGCAAGGAGTAGGTCGTGTCCATTCCATATTCGGTTTTCGGAAGGGTATCTGTGCTCATTTCAAACTCGAGTTTTATGCGTCACCCCACCTCACCTTTCCCCTGAAGCAGGCCTAAGTGTGTTTCCTAAAAGCGTGACTCTGTTCTGTTTGGGGATTCAGTTCATGGGGAGCGATTTTTACATTCCCTCGATAAGTGATATCATAAGTTTCTGTCTTTGTGGGACTTATTTCACTGAGGATGATCATACCTAAATCCACTCAGGATGCTGCTACCAGCCTCATGACGTGGATTTCATGGCTGAGTGACACTCCATTGGACCTACGTAGCACCACTTGTCCACTTGTCCACTTGTCTTTGTCCACTTGTCCACTTGTCTTTGTCCACTTGCCTCTTTCCTGGGATATGAAACGTGTACCAGAGTCGAGGTTGTTGTCAAGACAGCAGCCCTCAACTTTGGGGTCCCTGTGTCTGGTTGATTTTTTCATTTTCCGAAGGTCAACGCCCATGTGTGGAAGTGCCCTATGCTCTGTGGTTCTGTGTTTTCCATGTTTTGGGAAAGAGGATACACTTGTGAAGATTGGCTGTTGGCCATTGACATCCCGCCCATCAGCTTAACAAGGCTCCCTTGACTCCGTGGCCTGCCCTGCCTTTCAGGTTTTTAGACTTTTTTCGCCTGGCCCTTTTGCCCCGGGGGGGGGGAGCGAGAGATTTCTTTGTAGTGCTGATTTGCTCTCCCAGGTTGCTTGGTTGGCCAAAAAGGGCGTATGCGTTTTTTCCTGAATATATTCAGGAAAAAACGCATACGCCCTTTTTGGCCAACCGCATCATTGTCCACGTTCTGGCGCTTTTCATGTGCTATCGGGGCCATTCCGATGTACCCGTTGACATCCGTTTCCTGCAGTTCTGCCTTGCGTTCAACGCCTCTTCGTAGCCTGACCTCAATATATTTGGGGGCGATAGTTATCGTTTAGAACTCTGCAGGTTTGGGAAGTGCAGTGCCCCTGAGCTCCATTTCCCAAGTCGCTTTTTTGTGAGTGGGACGCAACACGGCTGGATGGCTTCACGCCCTATTGTCGATCCGGGGTGGCAGCCTGAGCCTTTGGTGAATTCTTCTTCGCGATGGGAAATGAGAGTGACATGTGCCCGACCAAACCCCTCCAGCGAGTCTCTCATTGGTTCCCCCTCTTGCAGTTCATCCTGCGGACAAATTGCAGACGGTACGAAAGAGGCATGGAAAGGCGCTGAGTCTCCAAGTGGGGAGATTGTTAGTAAGGGGGCCTGAATGGAGAACACGAGCACCAGGAGATGAAAAGTGAGGTGAGTTTCAGAAAGCTTTCCCGATCCCACGGTGTAGCGTCCGCTGGGTTTCCAATGAGTGCTTTCGCTGTCGGAAGATTGCGTTGAACCTGGAGAGTTGGGACCCATGGAATGGGGAGCACGCAGGATTCCTTTCAAGGGTCTGCATTTGCTTTCCCAACCTCACCAATCGTCTCAGCCCCAAGAGTGTCCAGCCTTATGTCTTCTGCCGCTGGGTTTGTAGATGTGGTCAATGCTGGTTGCATGCCAGTCCCTGAACGCATTTTGGAAGAATTTCTCTCTGTTTTGCCCTGCTTGTTTCTTCTTTGTGTTGGAAATGTATCCTCAGAATGGGTCTGAGCTGATTTTCCCTGCTGTTTTTAGGCCGCTTTACACACACTTGATGCACTTACACAGAGATATCAAGACTTAGCTTTTAAGATGCTTACTAGTCGGATAGATACTTGTGCGATGAACAGGGTCTGGTGAGTCCAGTTGATTGAGCAAGGAGTAGGTCGTGTCCATTCCATATTCGGTTTTCGGAAGGGTATCTGTGCTCATTTCAAACTCGAGTTTTATGCGTCACCCCACCTCACCTTTCCCCTGAAGCAGGCCTAAGTGTGTTTTCTAAAAGGGTGACTCTGTTCTGTTTGGGGATTCAGTTCATGGGGAGCGATTTTTACATTCCCTCGATAAGTGATATCATAAGTTTCTGTCTTTGTGGGACTTACTTCACTGAGGATGATCGTACCGAAATCCACTCAGGATGCTGCTACCAGCCTCATGACGTGGATTTCATGGCTGAGTGACACTCCATTGGACCTACGTAGCACCACTTGTCCACTTGTCCACTTGTCTTTGTCCACTTGTCCACTTGTCTTTGTCCACTTGGCTCTTTCCTGGGATATGAAACGTGTACCGGAGTCGAGGTTCTTGTCAAGACAGCAGCCCTCAACTTTGGGGTCCCTGTGTCTGGTTGATTTTTTCATTTTCCCAAGGTCAACGCCCATGTGTGGAAGTGCCCTATGCTCTGTGGTTCTGTGTTTTCCATGTTTTGGGAAAGAGGATACACTTGTGAAGATTGGCTGTTGGCCATTGACATCCCGCCCATCAGCTTAACAAGGCTCCGTTGACTCCGTGGCCTGCCCTGCCTTTCTGGTTTTTAGACTTTTTTCGCCTGGCCCTTTTGCCCCGGGGGGGGGGGGGCGAGAGATTTCTTTGTAGTGCTGATTTGCTCTCCCAGGTTGCTTGGTTGGCCAAAAAGGGCGTATGCGTTTTTTCCTGAATATGTTCAGGAAAAAACGCATACGCCCTTTTTGGCCAACCGCATCATTGTCCACGTTCTGGCGCTTTTCATGTGCTATCGGGGCCATTCCGATGTACCCGTTGACATCCGTTTCCTTCAGTTCTGCCTTGCGTTCAACGCCTCTTCGTAGCCTGACCTCAATATATTTGGGGGCGATAGTTATCGTTTAGAACTCTGCAGGTTTGGGAAGTGCAGTGCCCCTGAGCTCCATTTCCCAAGTCGCTTTTTTGTGAGTGGGACGCAACACGGCTGGATGGCTTCACGCCCTATTGTCGATCCGGGGTGGCAGCCTGAGCCTTTGGTGAATTCTTCTTCGCGATGGGAAATGAGAGTGACATGTGCCCGACCAAACCCCTCCAGCGAGTCTCTCATTGGTTCCCCCTCTTGCAGTTCATCCTGCGGACAAATTGCAGACGGTACGAAAGAGGCATGGAAAGGCGCTGAGTCTCCAAGTGGGGAGATTGTTAGTAAGGGGGCCTGAATGGAGAACACGAGCACCAGGAGATGAAAAGTGAGGTGAGTTTCAGAAAGCTTTCCCGATCCCACGGTGTAGCGTCCGCTGGGTTTCCAATGAGTGCTTTCGCTATCGGAAGATTGCGTTGAACCTGGAGAGTTGGGACCCATGGAATGGGGAGCACGCAGGATTCCTTTCAAGGGTCTGCATTTGCTTTCCCAACCTCACCAATCGTCTCAGCCCCAAGAGTGTCCAGCCTTATGTCTTCTGCCGCTGGGGCTGTAGATGTGGTCAATCCTGGTTGCATGCCAGTCCCTGAACGCATTTTGGAAGAATTTCTCTCTGTTTTGCCCTGCTTGTTTCTTCTTTGTGTTGGAAATGTATCCTCAGAATGGGTCTGAGCTGATTTTCCCTGCTGTTTTTAGGCCGCTTTACACACACTTGATGCACTTACACAGAGATATCAAGAGTTAGCTTTTAAGATGCTTACTAGTCGGATAGATACTTGTGCGATGAACAGGTTCTGGTGAGTCCAGTTGATTGAGCAAGGAGTAGGTCGTGTCCATTCCATATTCGGTTTTCGGAAGGGTATCTGTGCTCATTTCAAACTCGAGTTTTATGCGTCACCCCACCTCACCTTTCCCCTGAAGCAGGCCTAAGTGTGTTTTCTAAAAGCGTGACTCTGTTCTGTTTGGGGATTCAGTTCATGGGGAGCGATTTTTACATTCCCTCGATAAGTGATATCATAAGTTTCTGTCTTTGTGGGACTTATTTCACTGAGGATGATCGTACCTAAATCCACTCAGGATGCTGCTACCAGCCTCATGACGTGGATTTCATGGCTGAGTGACACTCCATTGGACCTACGTAGCACCACTTGTCCACTTGTCCACTTGTCTTTGTCCACTTGTCCACTTGTCTTTGTCCACTTGGCTCTTTCCTGGGATATGAAACGTGTACCGGAGTCGAGGTTCTTGTCAAGACAGCAGCCCTCAACTTTGGGGTCCCTGTGTCTGGTTGATTTTTTCATTTTCCCAAGGTCAACGCCCATGTGTGGAAGTGCCCTATGCTCTGTGGTTCTGTGTTTTACATGTTTTGGGAAAGAGGATACACTTGTGAAGATTGGCTGTTGGCCATTGACATCCCGCCCATCAGCTTAACAAGGCTCCCTTGACTCCGTGGCCTGCCCTGCCTTTCTGGTTTTTAGACTTTTTTCGCCTGGCCCTTTTGCCCCGGGGGGGGGGAGAGATTTCTTTGTAGTGCTGATTTGCTCTCCCAGGTTGTTTGGTTGGCCAAAAAGGGCGTATGCCTTTTTTCCTGAATATATTCAGGAAAAAAGGCATACGCCCTTTTTGGCCAACCGCATCATTGTCCACGTTCTGGCGCTTTTCATGTGCTATCGGGGCCATTCCGATGTACCCGTTGACATCCGTTTCCTGCAGTTCTGCCTTGCGTTCAACGCCTCTTCGTAGCCTGACCTCAATATATTTTGGGGCGATAGTTATCGTTTAGAACTCTGCAGGTTTGGGAAGTGCAGTGCCCCTGAGCTCCATTTCCCCAGTCGCTTTTTTGTGAGTGGGACGCAACACGGCTGGATGGCTTCACGCCCTATTGTCGATCCGGGGTGGCAGGCTGAGCCTTTGGTGAATTCTTCTTCGCGATGGGAAATGAGAGTGACATGTACCCGACCAAACCCCTCCAGCGAGTCTCTCATTGGTTCCCCCTCTTGCAGTTCATCCTGCGGACAAATTGCAGACGGTACGAAAGAGGCATGGAAAGGCGCTGAGTCTCCAAGTGGGGAGATTGTTAGTAAGGGGGCCTGAATGGAGAACACGAGCACCAGGAGATGAAAAGTGAGATGAGTTTCAGAAAGCTTTCCAGATCCCACGGTGTAGCATCCGCTGGGTTTCCAATGAGTGCTTTCGCTGTCGGAAGATTGCGTTGAACCTGGAGAGTTGGGACCCATGGAATGGGGAGCACGCAGGATTCCTTTCAAGGGTCTGCATTTGCTTTCCCAACCTCACCAATCGTCTCAGCCCCAAGAGTGTCCAGCCTTATGTCTTCTGCCGCTGGGGCTGTAGATGTGGTCAATGCTGGTTGCATGCCAGTCCCTGAACGCATTTTGGAAGAATTTCTCTCTGTTTTGCCCTGCTTGTTTCTTCTTTGTGTTGGAAATGTATCCTCAGAATGGGTCTGAGCTGATTTTCCCTGCTGTTTTTAGGCCGCTTTACACACACTTGATGCACTTACACAGAGATATCAAGACTTAGCTTTTAAGATGCTTACTAGTGGGATAGATACTTGTGCGATGAACAGGGTCTGGTGAGTCCAGTTGATTGAGCAAGGAGTAGGTCGTGTCCATTCCATATTCGGTTTTCGGAAGGGTATCTGTGCTCATTTCAAACTCGAGTTTTATGCGTCACCCCACCTCACCTTTCCCCTGAAGCAGGCCTAAGTGTGTTTCCTAAAAGCGTGACTCTGTTCTGTTTGGGGATTCAGTTCATGGGGAGCGATTTTTACATTCCCTCGATAAGTGATATCATAAGTTTCTGTCTTTGTGGGACTTATTTCACTGAGGATGATCATACCTAAATCCACTCAGGATGCTGCTACCAGCCTCATGACGTGGATTTCATGGCTGAGTGACACTCCATTGGACCTACGTAGCACCACTTGTCCACTTGTCCACTTGTCTTTGTCCACTTGTCCACTTGTCTTTGTCCACTTGCCTCTTTCCTGGGATATGAAACGTGTACCAGAGTCGAGGTTGTTGTCAAGACAGCAGCCCTCAACTTTGGGGTCCCTGTGTCTGGTTGATTTTTTCATTTTCCGAAGGTCAACGCCCATGTGTGGAAGTGCCCTATGCTCTGTGGTTCTGTGTTTTCCATGTTTTGGGAAAGAGGATACACTTGTGAAGATTGGCTGTTGGCCATTGACATCCCGCCCATCAGCTTAACAAGGCTCCCTTGACTCCGTGGCCTGCCCTGCCTTTCAGGTTTTTAGACTTTTTTCGCCTGGCCCTTTTGCCCCGGGGGGGGGGAGCGAGAGATTTCTTTGTAGTGCTGATTTGCTCTCCCAGGTTGCTTGGTTGGCCACGTTCTGGCGCTTTTCATGTGCTATCGGGGCCATTCCGATGTACCCGTTGACATCCGTTTCCTGCAGTTCTGCCTTGCGTTCAACGCCTCTTCGTAGCCTGACCTCAATATATTTGGGGGCGATAGTTATCGTTTAGAACTCTGCAGGTTTGGGAAGTGCAGTGCCCCTGAGCTCCATTTCCCAAGTCGCTTTTTTGTGAGTGGGACGCAACACGGCTGGATGGCTTCACGCCCTATTGTCGATCCGGGGTGGCAGGCTGAGCCTTTGGTGAATTCTTCTTCGCGATGGGAAATGAGAGTGACATGTGCCCGACCAAACCCCTCCAGCGAGTCTCTCATTGGTTCCCCCTCTTGCAGTTCATCCTGCGGACAAATTGCAGACGGTACGAAAGAGGCATGGAAAGGCGCTGAGTCTCCAAGTGGGGAGATTGTTAGTAAGGGGGCCTGAATGGAGAACACGAGCACCAGGAGATGAAAAGTGAGGTGAGTTTCAGAAAGCTTTCCCGATCCCACGGTGTAGCGTCCGCTGGGTTTCCAATGAGTGCTTTCGCTGTCGGAAGATTGCGTTGAACCTGGAGAGTTGGGACCCATGGAATGGGGAGCACGCAGGATTCCTTTCAAGGGTCTGCATTTGCTTTCCCAACCTCACCAATCGTCTCAGCCCCAAGAGTGTCCAGCCTTATGTCTTCTGCCGCTGGGGTTGTAGATGTGGTCAATGCTGGTTGCATGCCAGTCCCTGAACGCATTTTGGAAGAATTTCTCTCTGTTTTGCCCTGCTTGTTTCTTCTTTGTGTTGGAAATGTATCCTCAGAATGGGTCTGAGCTGATTTTCCCTGCTGTTTTTAGGCCGCTTTACACACACTTGATGCACTTACACAGAGATATCAAGACTTAGCTTTTAAGATGCTTACTAGTCGGATAGATACTTGTGCGATGAACAGGGTCTGGTGAGTCCAGTTGATTGAGCAAGGAGTAGGTCGTGTCCATTCCATATTCGGTTTTCGGAAGGGTATCTGTGCTCATTTCAAACTCGAGTTTTATGCGTCACCCCACCTCACCTTTCCCCTGAAGCAGGCCTAAGTGTGTTTTCTAAAAGGGTGACTCTGTTCTGTTTGGGATTCAGTTCATGGGGAGCGATTTTTACATTCCCTCGATAAGTGATATCATAAGTTTCTGTCTTTGTGGGACTTACTTCACTGAGGATGATCGTACCGAAATCCACTCAGGATGCTGCTACCAGCCTCATGACGTGGATTTCATGGCTGAGTGACACTCCATTGGACCTACGTAGCACCACTTGTCCACTTGTCCACTTGTCTTTGTCCACTTGTCCACTTGTCTTTGTCCACTTGGCTCTTTCCTGGGATATGAAACGTGTACCGGAGTCGAGGTTCTTGTCAAGACAGCAGCCCTCAACTTTGGGGTCCCTGTGTCTGGTTGATTTTTTCATTTTCCCAAGGTCAACGCCCATGTGTGGAAGTGCCCTATGCTCTGTGGTTCTGTGTTTTCCATGTTTTGGGAAAGAGGATACACTTGTGAAGATTGGCTGTTGGCCATTGACATCCCGCCCATCAGCTTAACAAGGCTCCGTTGACTCCGTGGCCTGCCCTGCCTTTCTGGTTTTTAGACTTTTTTCGCCTGGCCCTTTTGCCCCGGGGGGGGGGGGGCGAGAGATTTCTTTGTAGTGCTGATTTGCTCTCCCAGGTTGCTTGGTTGGCCAAAAAGGGCGTATGCGTTTTTTCCTGAATATGTTCAGGAAAAAACGCATACGCCCTTTTTGGCCAACCGCATCATTGTCCACGTTCTGGCGCTTTTCATGTGCTATCGGGGCCATTCCGATGTACCCGTTGACATCCGTTTCCTTCAGTTCTGCCTTGCGTTCAACGCCTCTTCGTAGCCTGACCTCAATATATTTGGGGGCGATAGTTATCGTTTAGAACTCTGCAGGTTTGGGAAGTGCAGTGCCCCTGAGCTCCATTTCCCAAGTCGCTTTTTTGTGAGTGGGACGCAACACGGCTGGATGGCTTCACGCCCTATTGTCGATCCGGGGTGGCAGCCTGAGCCTTTGGTGAATTCTTCTTCGCGATGGGAAATGAGAGTGACATGTGCCCGACCAAACCCCTCCAGCGAGTCTCTCATTGGTTCCCCCTCTTGCAGTTCATCCTGCGGACAAATTGCAGACGGTACGAAAGAGGCATGGAAAGGCGCTGAGTCTCCAAGTGGGGAGATTGTTAGTAAGGGGGCCTGAATGGAGAACACGAGCACCAGGAGATGAAAAGTGAGATGAGTTTCAGAAAGCTTTCCAGATCCCACGGTGTAGCATCCGCTGGGTTTCCAATGAGTGCTTTCGCTGTCGGAAGATTGCGTTGAACCTGGAGAGTTGGGACCCATGGAATGGGGAGCACGCAGGATTCCTTTCAAGGGTCTGCATTTGCTTTCCCAACCTCACCAATCGTCTCAGCCCCAAGAGTGTCCAGCCTTATGTCTTCTGCCGCTGGGGCTGTAGATGTGGTCAATCCTGGTTGCATGCCAGTCCCTGAACGCATTTTGGAAGAATTTCTCTCTGTTTTGCCCTGCTTGTTTCTTCTTTGTGTTGGAAATGTATCCTCAGAATGGGTCTGAGCTGATTTTCCCTGCTGTTTTTAGGCCGCTTTACACACACTTGATGCACTTACACAGAGATATCAAGACTTAGCTTTTAAGATGCTTACTAGTGGGATAGATACTTGTGCGATGAACAGGGTCTGGTGAGTCCAGTTGATTGAGCAAGGAGTAGGTCGTGTCCATTCCATATTCGGTTTTCGGAAGGGTATCTGTGCTCATTTCAAACTCGAGTTTTATGCGTCACCCCACCTCACCTTTCCCCTGAAGCAGGCCTAAGTGTGTTTCCTAAAAGCGTGACTCTGTTCTGTTTGGGGATTCAGTTCATGGGGAGCGATTTTTACATTCCCTCGATAAGTGATATCATAAGTTTCTGTCTTTGTGGGACTTATTTCACTGAGGATGATCATACCTAAATCCACTCAGGATGCTGCTACCAGCCTCATGACGTGGATTTCATGGCTGAGTGACACTCCATTGGACCTACGTAGCACCACTTGTCCACTTGTCCACTTGTCTTTGTCCACTTGTCCACTTGTCTTTGTCCACTTGCCTCTTTCCTGGGATATGAAACGTGTACCAGAGTCGAGGTTGTTGTCAAGACAGCAGCCCTCAACTTTGGGGTCCCTGTGTCTGGTTGATTTTTTCATTTTCCGAAGGTCAACGCCCATGTGTGGAAGTGCCCTATGCTCTGTGGTTCTGTGTTTTCCATGTTTTGGGAAAGAGGATACACTTGTGAAGATTGGCTGTTGGCCATTGACATCCCGCCCATCAGCTTAACAAGGCTCCCTTGACTCCGTGGCCTGCCCTGCCTTTCAGGTTTTTAGACTTTTTTCGCCTGGCCCTTTTGCCCCGGGGGGGGGGAGCGAGAGATTTCTTTGTAGTGCTGATTTGCTCTCCCAGGTTGCTTGGTTGGCCAAAAAGGGCGTATGCGTTTTTTCCTGAATATATTCAGGAAAAAACGCATACGCCCTTTTTGGCCAACCGCATCATTGTCCACGTTCTGGCGCTTTTCATGTGCTATCGGGGCCATTCCGATGTACCCGTTGACATCCGTTTCCTGCAGTTCTGCCTTGCGTTCAACGCCTCTTCGTAGCCTGACCTCAATATATTTGGGGGCGATAGTTATCGTTTAGAACTCTGCAGGTTTGGGAAGTGCAGTGCCCCTGAGCTCCATTTCCCAAGTCGCTTTTTTGTGAGTGGGACGCAACACGGCTGGATGGCTTCACGCCCTATTGTCGATCCGGGGTGGCAGGCTGAGCCTTTGGTGAATTCTTCTTCGCGATGGGAAATGAGAGTGACATGTGCCCGACCAAACCCCTCCAGCGAGTCTCTCATTGGTTCCCCCTCTTGCAGTTCATCCTGCGGACAAATTGCAGACGGTACGAAAGAGGCATGGAAAGGCGCTGAGTCTCCAAGTGGGGAGATTGTTAGTAAGGGGGCCTGAATGGAGAACACGAGCACCAGGAGATGAAAAGTGAGGTGAGTTTCAGAAAGCTTTCCCGATCCCACGGTGTAGCGTCCGCTGGGTTTCCAATGAGTGCTTTCGCTGTCGGAAGATTGCGTTGAACCTGGAGAGTTGGGACCCATGGAATGGGGAGCACGCAGGATTCCTTTCAAGGGTCTGCATTTGCTTTCCCAACCTCACCAATCGTCTCAGCCCCAAGAGTGTCCAGCCTTATGTCTTCTGCCGCTGGGGTTGTAGATGTGGTCAATGCTGGTTGCATGCCAGTCCCTGAACGCATTTTGGAAGAATTTCTCTCTGTTTTGCCCTGCTTGTTTCTTCTTTGTGTTGGAAATGTATCCTCAGAATGGGTCTGAGCTGATTTTCCCTGCTGTTTTTAGGCCGCTTTACACACACTTGATGCACTTACACAGAGATATCAAGACTTAGCTTTTAAGATGCTTACTAGTCGGATAGATACTTGTGCGATGAACAGGGTCTGGTGAGTCCAGTTGATTGAGCAAGGAGTAGGTCGTGTCCATTCCATATTCGGTTTTCGGAAGGGTATCTGTGCTCATTTCAAACTCGAGTTTTATGCGTCACCCCACCTCACCTTTCCCCTGAAGCAGGCCTAAGTGTGTTTTCTAAAAGCGTGACTCTGTTCTGTTTGGGGATTCAGTTCATGGGGAGCGATTTTTACATTCCCTCGATAAGTGATATCATAAGTTTCTGTCTTTGTGGGACTTACTTCACTGAGGATGATCGTACCGAAATCCACTCAGGATGCTGCTACCAGCCTCATGACGTGGATTTCATGGCTGAGTGACACTCCATTGGACCTACGTAGCACCACTTGTCCACTTGTCCACTTGTCTTTGTCCACTTGTCCACTTGTCTTTGTCCACTTGGCTCTTTCCTGGGATATGAAACGTGTACCGGAGTCGAGGTTCTTGTCAAGACAGCAGCCCTCAACTTTGGGGTCCCTGTGTCTGGTTGATTTTTTCATTTTCCCAAGGTCAACGCCCATGTGTGGAAGTGCCCTATGCTCTGTGGTTCTGTGTTTTCCATGTTTTGGGAAAGAGGATACACTTGTGAAGATTGGCTGTTGGCCATTGACATCCCGCCCATCAGCTTAACAAGGCTCCGTTGACTCCGTGGCCTGCCCTGCCTTTCTGGTTTTTAGACTTTTTTCGCCTGGCCCTTTTGCCCCGGAGGGGGGGGGCGAGAGATTTCTTTGTAGTGCTGATTTGCTCTCCCAGGTTGCTTGGTTGGCCAAAAAGGGCGTATGCGTTTTTTCCTGAATATGTTCAGGAAAAAACGCATACGCCCTTTTTGGCCAACCGCATCATTGTCCACGTTCTGGCGCTTTTCATGTGCTATCGGGGCCATTCCGATGTACCCGTTGACATCCGTTTCCTTCAGTTCTGCCTTGCGTTCAACGCCTCTTCGTAGCCTGACCTCAATATATTTGGGGGCGATAGTTATCGTTTAGAACTCTGCAGGTTTGGGAAGTGCAGTGCCCCTGAGCTCCATTTCCCAAGTCGCTTTTTTGTGAGTGGGACGCAACACGGCTGGATGGCTTCACGCCCTATTGTCGATCCGGGGTGGCAGCCTGAGCCTTTGGTGAATTCTTCTTCGCGATGGGAAATGAGAGTGACATGTGCCCGACCAAACCCCTCCAGCGAGTCTCTCATTGGTTCCCCCTCTTGCAGTTCATCCTGCGGACAAATTGCAGACGGTACGAAAGAGGCATGGAAAGGCGCTGAGTCTCCAAGTGGGGAGATTGTTAGTAAGGGGGCCTGAATGGAGAACACGAGCACCAGGAGATGAAAAGTGAGGTGAGTTTCAGAAAGCTTTCCCGATCCCACGGTGTAGCGTCCGCTGGGTTTCCAATGAGTGCTTTCGCTATCGGAAGATTGCGTTGAACCTGGAGAGTTGGGACCCATGGAATGGGGAGCACGCAGGATTCCTTTCAAGGGTCTGCATTTGCTTTCCCAACCTCACCAATCGTCTCAGCCCCAAGAGTGTCCAGCCTTATGTCTTCTGCCGCTGGGGCTGTAGATGTGGTCAATCCTGGTTGCATGCCAGTCCCTGAACGCATTTTGGAAGAATTTCTCTCTGTTTTGCCCTGCTTGTTTCTTCTTTGTGTTGGAAATGTATCCTCAGAATGGGTCTGAGCTGATTTTCCCTGCTGTTTTTAGGCCGCTTTACACACACTTGATGCACTTACACAGAGATATCAAGAGTTAGCTTTTAAGATGCTTACTAGTCGGATAGATACTTCTGCGATGAACAGGTTCTGGTGAGTCCAGTTGATTGAGCAAGGAGTAGGTCGTGTCCATTCCATATTCGGTTTTCGGAAGGGTATCTGTGCTCATTTCAAACTCGAGTTTTATGCGTCACCCCACCTCACCTTTCCCCTGAAGCAGGCCTAAGTGTGTTTTCTAAAAGCGTGACTCTGTTCTGTTTGCGGTTCAGTTCATGGGGAGCGATTTTTACATTCCCTCGATAAGTGATATCATAAGTTTCTGTCTTTGTGGGACTTATTTCACTGAGGATGATCGTACCTAAATCCACTCAGGATGCTGCTACCAGCCTCATGACGTGGATTTCATGGCTGAGTGACACTCCATTGGACCTACGTAGCACCACTTGTCCACTTGTCCACTTGTCTTTGTCCACTTGTCCACTTGTCTTTGTCCACTTGGCTCTTTCCTGGGATATGAAACGTGTACCGGAGTCGAGGTTCTTGTCAAGACAGCAGCCCTCAACTTTGGGGTCCCTGTGTCTGGTTGATTTTTTCATTTTCCCAAGGTCAACGCCCATGTGTGGAAGTGCCCTATGCTCTGTGGTTCTGTGTTTTACATGTTTTGGGAAAGAGGATACACTTGTGAAGATTGGCTGTTGGCCATTGACATCCCGCCCATCAGCTTAACAAGGCTCCCTTGATTCCATGGCCTGCCCTGCCTTTCAGGTTTTTAGACTTTTTTCGCCTGGCCCTTTTGCCCCGGTGGTGGGGGAGCGAGAGATTTCTTTGTAGTGCTGATTTGCTCTCCCAGGTTGCTTGGTTGGCCAAAAAGGGCGTATGCGTTTTTTCCTGAATATATTCAGGAAAAAACGCATACGCCCTTTTTAGCCAACCGCATCATTGTCCACGTTCTGGCGCTTTTCATGTGCTATCGGGGCCATTCCGATGTACCCGTTGACATCCGTTTCCTGCAGTTCTGCCTTGCGTTCAACGCCTCTTCGTAGCCTGACCTCAATATATTTGGGGGCGATAGTTATCGTTTAGAACTCTGCAGGTTTGGGAAGTGCAGTGCCCCTGAGCTCCATTTCCCAAGTCGCTTTTTTGTGAGTGGGACGCAACACGGCTGGATGGCTTCACGCCCTATTGTCGATCCGGGGTGGCAGGCTGAGCCTTTGGTGAATTCTTCTTCGCGATGGGAAATGAGAGTGACATGTGCCCGACCAAACCGCTCCAGCGAGTCTCTCATTGGTTCCCCCTCTTGCAGTTCATCCTGCGGACAAATTGCAGACGGTACGAAAGAGGCATGGAAAGGCGCTGAGTCTCCAAGTGGGGAGATTGTTAGTAAGGGGGCCTGAATGGAGAACACGAGCACCAGGAGATGAAAAGTGAGGTGAGTTTCAGAAAGCTTTCCCGATCCCACGGTGTAGCGTCCGCTGGGTTTCCAATGAGTGCTTTCGCTGTCGGAAGATTGCGTTGAACCTGGAGAGTTGGGACCCATGGAATGGGGAGCACGCAGGATTCCTTTCAAGGGTCTGCATTTGCTTTCCCAACCTCACCAATCGTCTCAGCCCCATGAGTGTCCAGCCTTATGTCTTCTGCCGCTGGGGCTGTAGATGTGGTTAATGCTGGTTGCATGCCAGTCCCTGAACGCATTTTGGAAGAATTTCTCTCTGTTTTGCCCTGCTTGTTTCTTCTTTGTGTTGGAAATGTATCCTCAGAATGGGTCTGAGCTGATTTTCCCTGCTGTTTTTAGGCCGCTTTACACACACTTGATGCACTTACACAGAGATATCAAGACTTAGCTTTTAAGATGCTTACTAGTCGGATAGATACTTGTGCGATGAACAGGGTCTGGTGAGTCCAGTTGATTGAGCAAGGAGTAGGTCGTGTCCATTCCATATTCGGTTTTCGGAAGGGTATCTGTGCTCATTTCAAACTCGAGTTTTATGCGTCACCCCACCTCACCTTTCCCCTGAAGCAGGCCTAAGTGTGTTTTCTAAAAGCGTGACTCTGTTCTGTTTGGGGATTCAGTTCATGGGGAGCGATTTTTACATTCCCTCGATAAGTGATATCATAAGTTTCTGTCTTTGTGGGACTTATTTCACTGAGGATGATCGTACCTAAATCCACTCAGGATGCTGCTACCAGCCTCATGACGTGGATTTCATGGCTGAGTGACACTCCATTGGACCTACGTAGCACCACTTGTCCACTTGTCCACTTGTCTTTGTCCACTTGTCCACTTGTCTTTGTCCACTTGGCTCTTTCCTGGGATATGAAACGTGTACCGGAGTCGAGGTTCTTGTCAAGACAGCAGCCCTCAACTTTGGGGTCCCTGTGTCTGGTTGATTTTTTCATTTTCCCAAGGTCAACGCCCATGTGTGGAAGTGCCCTATGCTCTGTGGTTCTGTGTTTTACATGTTTTGGGAAAGAGGATACACTTGTGAAGATTGGCTGTTGGCCATTGACATCCCGCCCATCAGCTTAACAAGGCTCCCTTGACTCCGTGGCCTGCCCTGCCTTTCTGGTTTTTAGACTTTTTTCGCCTGGACCTTTTGCCCCGGGGGGGTGGGAGAGATTTCTTTGTAGTGCTGATTTGCTCTCCCAGGTTGTTTGGTTGGCCAAAAAGGGCGTATGCCTTTTTTCCTGAATATATTCAGGAAAAAACGCATACGCCCTTTTTGGCCAACCGCATCATTGTCCACGTTCTGGCGCTTTTCATGTGCTATCGGGGCCATTCCGATGTACCCGTTGACATCCGTTTCCTGCAGTTCTGCCTTGGTGTTCAACGCCTCTTCGTAGCCTGACCTCAATATATTTTGGGGCGATAGTTATCGTTTAGAACTCTGCAGGTTTGGGAAGTGCAGTGCCCCTGAGCTCCATTTCCCAAGTCGCTTTTTTGTGAGTGGGACGCAACACGGCTGGATGGCTTCACGCCCTATTGTCGATCCGGGGTGGCAGGCTGAGCCTTTGGTGAATTCTTCTTCGCGATGGGAAATGAGAGTGACATGTGCCCGACCAAACCCCTCCAGCGAGTCTCTCATTGGTTCCCCCTCTTGCAGTTCATCCTGCGGACAAATTGCAGACGGTACGAAAGAGGCATGGAAAGGCGCTGAGTCTCCAAGTGGGGAGATTGTTAGTAAGGGGGCCTGAATGGAGAACACGAGCACCAGGAGATGAAAAGTGAGGTGAGTTTCAGAAAGCTTTCCCGATCGCACGGTGTAGCGTCCGCTGGGTTTCCAATGAGTGCTTTCGCTGTCGG
Organism: Kogia breviceps; assembly: GCF_026419965.1. Taxonomy (NCBI): domain Eukaryota; kingdom Metazoa; phylum Chordata; class Mammalia; order Artiodactyla; family Physeteridae; genus Kogia; species Kogia breviceps. Next base: position 96,624,888 of record NC_081312.1, read on the forward strand.
AAGATTGCGTTGAACCTGGAGAGTTGGGACCCATGGAATGGGGAGCACGCAGGATTCCTTTCAAGGGTCTGCATTTGCTTTCCCAACCTCACCAATCGTCTCAGCCCCAAGAGTGTCCAGCCTTATGTCTTCTGCCGCTGGGGCTGTAGATGTGGTCAATGCTGGTTGCATGCCAGTCCCTGAACGCATTTTGGAAGAATTTCTCTCTGTTTTGCCCTGCTTTTTTCTTCTTTGTGTTGGAAATGTATCCTCAGAATGGGTCTGAGCTGATTTTCCCTGCTGTTTTTAGGCCGCTTTACACACACTTGATGCACTTACACAGAGATATCAAGACTTAGCTTTTAAGATGCTTACTAGTCGGATAGATACTTGTGCGATGAACAGGGTCTGGTGAGTCCAGTTGATTGAGCAAGGAGTAGGTCGTGTCCATTCCATATTCGGTTTTCGGAAGGGTATCTGTGCTCATTTCAAACTCGAGTTTTATGCGTCACCCCACCTCACCTTTCCCCTGAAGCAGGCCTAAGTGTGTTTTCTAAAAGCGTGACTCTGTTCGGTTTGGGGATTCAGTTCATGGGGAGCGATTTTTACATTCCCTCGATAAATGATATCATAAGTTTCTGTCTTTGTGGGACTTACTTCACTGAGGATGATCGTACCGAAATCCACTCAGGATGCTGCTACCAGCCTCATGACGTGGATTTCATGGCTGAGTGACACTCCATTGGACCTACGTAGCACCACTTGTCCACTTGTCCACTTGTCTTTGTCCACTTGTCCACTTGTCTTTGTCCACTTGGCTCTTTCCTGGGATATGAAACGTGTACCGGAGTCGAGGTTCTTGTCAAGACAGCAGCCCTCAACTTTGGGGTCCCTGTGTCTGGTTGATTTTATCATTTTCCCAAGGTCAACGCCCATGTGTGGAAGTGCCCTATGCTCTGTGCTTCTGTGTTTTACATGTTTTGGGAAAGAGGATACACTTGTGAAGATTGGCTGTTGGCCATTGACATCCCGCCCATCAGCTTAACAAGGCTCCCTTGACTCCGTGGCCTGCCCTGCCTTTCTGGTTTTTAGACTTTTTTCGCCTGGCCCTTTTGCCCCGGGGGGGGGGGGGTGAGATTTCTTTGTAGTGCTGATTTGCTCTCCCAGGTTGCTTGGTTGGCCAAAAAGGGCGTATGCGTTTTTTCCTGAATATATTCAGGAAAAAACGCATACGCCCTTTTTGGCCAACCGCATCATTGTCCACGTTCTGGCGCTTTTCATGTGCTATCGGGGCCATTCCGATGTACCCGTTGACATCCGTTTCCTGCAGTTCTGCCTTGCGTTCAACGCCTCTTCGTAGCCTGACCTCAATATATTTGGGGGCGATAGTTATCGTTTAGAACTCTGCAGGTTTGGGAAGTGCAGTGCCCCTGAGCTCCATTTCCCAAGTCGCTTTTTTGTGAGTGGGACGCAACACGGCTGGATGGCTTCACGCCCTATTGTCGATCCGGGGTGGCAGGCTGAGCCTTTGGTGAATTCTTCTTCGCGATGGGAAATGAGAGTGACATGTGCCCGACCAAACCCCTCCAGCGAGTCTCTCATTGGTTCCCCCTCTTGCAGTTCATCCTGCGGACAAATTGCAGACGGTACGAAAGAGGCATGGAAAGGCGCTGAGTCTCCAAGTGGGGAGATTGTTAGTAAGGGGGCCTGAATGGAGAACACGAGCACCAGGAGATGAAAAGTGAGGTGAGTTTCAGAAAGCTTTCCCGATCCCACGGTGTAGCGTCCGCTGGGTTTCCAATGAGTGCTTTCACTGTCGGAAGATTGCGTTGAACCTGGAGAGTTGGGACCCATGGAATGGGGAGCACGCAGGATTCCTTTCAAGGGTCTGCATTTGCTTTCCCAACCTCACCAATCGTCTCAGCCCCATGAGTGTCCAGCCTTATGTCTTCTGCCGCTGGGGCTGTAGATGTGGTTAATGCTGGTTGCATGCCAGTCCCTGAACGCATTTTGGAAGAATTTCTCTCTGTTTTGCCCTGCTTGTTTCTTCTTTGTGTTGGAAATGTATCCTCAGAATGGGTCTGAGCTGATTTTCCCTGCTGTTTTTAGGCCGCTTTACACACACTTGATGCACTTACACAGAGATATCAAGACTTAGCTTTTAAGATGCTTACTAGTGGGATAGATACTTGTGCGATGAACAGGGTCTGGTGAGTCCAGTTGATTGAGCAAGGAGTAGGTCGTGTCCATTCCATATTCGGTTTTCGGAAGGGTATCTGTGCTCATTTCAAACTCGAGTTTTATGCGTCACCCCACCTCACCTTTCCCCTGAAGCAGGCCTAAGTGTGTTTTCTAAAAGCGTGACTCTGTTCGGTTTGGGGATTCAGTTCATGGGGAGCGATTTTTACATTCCCTCGATAAATGATATCATAAGTTTCTGTCTTTGTGGGACTTATTTCACTGAGGATGATCGTACCTAAATCCACTCAGGATGCTGCTACCAGCCTCATGACGTGGATTTCATGGCTGAGTGACACTCCATTGGACCTACGTAGCACCACTTGTCCACTTGTCCACTTGTCTTTGTCCACTTGTCCACTTGTCTTTGTCCACTTGGCTCTTTCCTGGGATATGAAACGTGTACCGGAGTCGAGGTTCTTGTCAAGACAGCAGCCCTCAACTTTGGGGTCCCTGTGTCTGGTTGATTTTATCATTTTCCCAAGGTCAACGCCCATGTGTGGAAGTGCCCTATGCTCTGTGCTTCTGTGTTTTACATGTTTTGGGAAAGAGGATACACTTGTGAAGATTGGCTGTTGGCCATTGACATCCCGCCCATCAGCTTAACAAGGCTCCCTTGACTCCGTGGCCTGCCCTGCCTTTCTGGTTTTTAGACTTTTTTCGCCTGGCCCTTTTGCCCCGGGGGGGGGGGTGAGATTTCTTTGTAGTGCTGATTTGCTCTCCCAGGTTGCTTGGTTGGCCAAAAAGGGCGTATGCGTTTTTTCCTGAATATATTCAGGAAAAAACGCATACGCCCTTTTTGGCCAACCGCATCATTGTCCACGTTCTGGCGCTTTTCATGTGCTATCGGGGCCATTCCGATGTACCCGTTGACATCCGTTTCCTGCAGTTCTGCCTTGCGTTCAACGCCTCTTCGTAGCCTGACCTCAATATATTTGGGGGCGATAGTTATCGTTTAGAACTCTGCAGGTTTGGGAAGTGCAGTGCCCCTGAGCTCCATTTCCCAAGTCGCTTTTTTGTGAGTGGGACGCAACACGGCTGGATGGCTTCACGCCCTATTGTCGATCCGGGGTGGCAGGCTGAGCCTTTGGTGAATTCTTCTTCGCGATGGGAAATGAGAGTGACATGTGCCCGACCAAACCCCTCCAGCGAGTCTCTCATTGGTTCCCCCTCTTGCAGTTCATCCTGCGGACAAATTGCAGACGGTACGAAAGAGGCATGGAAAGGCGCTGAGTCTCCAAGTGGGGAGATTGTTAGTAAGGGGGCCTGAATGGAGAACACGAGCACCAGGAGATGAAAAGTGAGGTGAGTTTCAGAAAGCTTTCCCGATCCCACGGTGTAGCGTCCGCTGGGTTTCCAATGAGTGCTTTCGCTGTCGGAAGATTGCGTTGAACCTGGAGAGTTGGGACCCATGGAATGGGGAGCACGCAGGATTCCTTTCAAGGGTCTGCATTTGCTTTCCCAACCTCACCAATCGTCTCAGCCCCAAGAGTGTCCAGCCTTATGTCTTCTGCCGCTGGGGCTGTAGATGTGGTCAATCCTGGTTGCATGCCAGTCCCTGAACGCATTTTGGAAGAATTTCTCTCTGTTTTGCCCTGCTTTTTTCTTCTTTGTGTTGGAAATGTATCCTCAGAATGGGTCTGAGCTGATTTTCCCTGCTGTTTTTAGGCCGCTTTACACACACTTGATGCACTTACACAGAGATATCAAGACTTAGCTTTTAAGATGCTTACTAGTGGGATAGATACTTGTGCGATGAACAGGGTCTGGTGAGTCCAGTTGATTGAGCAAGGAGTAGGTCGTGTCCATTCCATATTCGGTTTTCGGAAGGGTATCTGTGCTCATTTCAAACTCGAGTTTTATGCGTCACCCCACCTCACCTTTCCCCTGAAGCAGGCATAAGTGTGTTTTCTAAAAGCGTGACTCTGTTCTGTTTGGGGATTCAGTTCATGGGGAGCGATTTTTACATTCCCTCGATAAGTGATATCATAAGTTTCTGTCTTTGTGGGACTTATTTCACTGAGGATGATCGTACCTAAATCCACTCAGGATGCTGCTACCAGCCTCATGACGTGGATTTCATGGCTGAGTGACACTCCATTGGACCTACGTAGCACCACTTGTCCACTTGTCCACTTGTCTTTGTCCACTTGTCCACTTGTCTTTGTCCACTTGGCTCTTTCCTGGGATATGAAACGTGTACCGGAGTCGAGGTTCTTGTCAAGACAGCAGCCCTCAACTTTGGGGTCCCTGTGTCTGGTTGATTTTTTCATTTTCCGAAGGTCAACGCCCATGTGTGGAAGTGCCCTATGCTCTGTGGTTCTGTGTTTTCCATGTTTTGGGAAAGAGGATACACTTGTGAAGATTGGCTGTTGGCCATTGACATCCCGCCCATCAGCTTAACAAGGCTCCCTTGACTCCGTGGCCTGCCCTGCCTTTCTGGTTTTTAGACTTTTTTCGCCTGGCCCTTTTGCCCCGGGGGGGGGGGAGAGATTTCTTTGTAGTGCTGATTTGCTCTCCCAGGTTGCTTGGTTGGCCAAAAAGGGCGTATGCGTTTTTTCCTGAATATATTCAGGAAAAAACGCATACGCCCTTTTTGGCCAACCGCATCATTGTCCACGTTCTGGCGCTTTTCATGTGCTATCGGGGCTATTCCGATGTACCCGTTGACATCCGTTTCCTGCAGTTCTGCCTTGGTGTTCAACGCCTCTTCGTAGCCTGACCTCAATATATTTTGGGGCGATAGTTATCGTTTAGAACTCTGCAGGTTTGGGAAGTGCAGTGCCCCTGAGCTCCATTTCCCAAGTCGCTTTTTTGTGAGTGGGACGCAACACGGCTGGATGGCTTCACGCCCTATTGTCGATCCGGGGTGGCAGGCTGAGCCTTTGGTGAATTCTTCTTCGCGATGGGAAATGAGAGTGACATGTGCCCGACAAAACCCCTCCAGCGAGTCTCTCATTGGTTCCCCCTCTTGCAGTTCATCCTGCGGACAAATTGCAGACGGTACGAAAGAGGCATGGAAAGGCGCTGAGTCTCCAAGTGGGGAGATTGTTCGTAAGGGGGCCTGAATGGAGAACACGAGCACCAGGAGATGAAAAGTGAGGTGAGTTTCAGAAAGCTTTCCCGATCCCACGGTGTAGCGTCCGCTGGGTTTCCAATGAGTGCTTTCGCTGTCGGAAGATTGCGTTGAACCTGGAGAGTTGGGACCCATGGAATGGGGAGCACGCAGGATTCCTTTCAAGGGTCTGCATTTGCTTTCCCAACCTCACCAATCGTCTCAGCCCCAAGAGTGTCCAGCCTTATGTCTTCTGCCGCTGGGGCTGTAGATGTGGTCAATCCTGGTTGCATGCCAGTCCCTGAACGCATTTTGGAAGAATTTCTCTCTGTTTTGCCCTGCTTGTTTCTTCTTTGTGTTGGAAATGTATCCTCAGAATGGGTCTGAGCTGATTTTCCCTGCTGTTTTTAGGCCGCTTTACACACACTTGATGCACTTACACAGAGATATCAAGACTTAGCTTTTAAGATGCTTACTAGTCGGATAGATACTTGTGCGATGAACAGGGTCTGGTGAGTCCAGTTGATTGAGCAAGGAGTAGGTCGTGTCCATTCCATATTCGGTTTTCGGAAGGGTATCTGTGCTCATTTCAAACTCGAGTTTTATGCGTCACCCCACCTCACCTTTCCCCTGAAGCAGGCCTAAGTGTGTTTTCTAAAAGCGTGACTCTGTTCTGTTTGGGGATTCAGTTCATGGGGAGCGATTTTTACATTCCCTCGATAAGTGATATCATAAGTTTCTGTCTTTGTGGGACTTATTTCACTGAGGATGATCGTACCTAAATCCACTCAGGATGCTGCTACCAGCCTCATGACGTGGATTTCATGGCTGAGTGACACTCCATTGGACCTACGTAGCACCACTTGTCCACTTGTCCACTTGTCTTTGTCCACTTGTCCACTTGTCTTTGTCCACTTGGCTCTTTCCTGGGATATGAAACGTGTACCGGAGTCGAGGTTCTTGTCAAGACAGCAGCCCTCAACTTTGGGGTCCCTGTGTCTGGTTGATTTTTTCATTTTCCCAAGGTCAACGCCCATGTGTGGAAGTGCCCTATGCTCTGTGGTTCTGTGTTTTACATGTTTTGGGAAAGAGGATACACTTGTGAAGATTGGCTGTTGGCCATTGACATCCCGCCCATCAGCTTAACAAGGCTCCGTTGACTCCGTGGCCTGCCCTGCCTTTCTGGTTTTTAGACTTTTTTCGCCTGGCCCTTTTGCCCCGGGGGGGGGGGGGGGGGAGAGATTTCTTTGTAGTGCTGATTTGCTCTCCCAGGTTGTTTGGTTGGCCAAAAAGGGCGTATGCGTTTTTTCCTGAATATATTCAGGAAAAAAGGCATACGCCCTTTTTGGCCAACCGCATCATTGTCCACGTTCTGGCGCTTTTCATGTGCTATCGGGGCCATTCCGATGTACCCGTTGACATCCGTTTCCTGCAGTTCTGCCTTGCGTTCAACGCCTCTTCGTAGCCTGACCTCAATATATTTGGGGGCGATAGTTATCGTTTAGAACTCTGCAGGTTTGGGAAGTGCAGTGCCCCTGAGCTCCATTTCCCCAGTCGCTTTTTTGTGAGTGGGACGCAACACGGCTGGATGGCTTCACGCCCTATTGTCGATCCGGGGTGGCAGGCTGAGCCTTTGGTGAATTCTTCTTCGCGATGGGAAATGAGAGTGACATGTACCCGACCAAACACCTCCAGCGAGTCTCTCATTGGTTCCCCCTCTTGCAGTTCATCCTGCGGACAAATTGCAGACGGTACGAAAGAGGCATGGAAAGGCGCTGAGTCTCCAAGTGGGGAGAGTGTTAGTAAGGGGGCCTGAATGGAGAACACGAGCACCAGGAGATGAAAAGTGAGATGAGTTTCAGAAAGCTTTCCAGATCCCACGGTGTAGCATCCGCTGGGTTAACAATGAGTGCTTTCGCTGTCGGAAGATTGCGTTGAACCTGGAGAGTTGGGACCCATGGAATGGGGAGCACGCAGGATTCCTTTCAAGGGTCTGCATTTGCTTTCCCAACCTCACCAATCGTCTCAGCCCCAAGAGTGTCCAGCCTTATGTCTTCTGCCGCTGGGGCTGTAGATGTGGTCAATCCTGGTTGCATGCCAGTCCCTGAACGCATTTTGGAAGAATTTCTCTCTGTTTTGCCCTGCTTGTTTCTTCTTTGTGTTGGAAATGTATCCTCAGAATGGGTCTGAGCTGATTTTCCCTGCTGTTTTTAGGCCGCTTTACACACACTTGATGCACTTACACAGAGATATCAAGACTTAGCTTTTAAGATGCTTACTAGTGGGATAGATACTTGTGCGATGAACAGGGTCTGGTGAGTCCAGTTGATTGAGCAAGGAGTAGGTCGTGTCCATTCCATATTCGGTTTTCGGAAGGGTATCTGTGCTCATTTCAAACTCGAGTTTTATGCGTCACCCCACCTCACCTTTCCCCTGAAGCAGGCCTAAGTGTGTTTCCTAAAAGCGTGACTCTGTTCTGTTTGGGGATTCAGTTCATGGGGAGCGATTTTTACATTCCCTCGATAAGTGATATCATAAGTTTCTGTCTTTGTGGGACTTATTTCACTGAGGATGATCGTACCTAAATCCACTCAGGATGCTGCTACCAGCCTCATGACGTGGATTTCATGACTGAGTGACACTCCATTGGACCTACGTAGCACCACTTGTCCACTTGTCCACTTGTCTTTGTCCAATTGTCCACTTGTCTTTGTCCACTTGCCTCTTTCCTGGGATATGAAACGTGTACCAGAGTCGAGGTTGTTGTCAAGACAGCAGCCCTCAACTTTGGGGTCCCTGTGTCTGGTTGATTTTTTCATTTTCTGAAGGTCAACGCCCATGTGTGGAAGTGCCCTATGCTCTGTGGTTCTGTGTTTTCCATGTTTTGGGAAAGAGGATACACTTGTGAAGATTGGCTGTTGGCCATTGACATCCCGCCCATCAGCTTAACAAGGCTCCCTTGACTCCGTGGCCTGCCCTGCCTTTCAGGTTTTTAGACTTTTTTCGCCTGGCCCTTTTGCCCCGGGGGGGGGGAGCGAGAGATTTCTTTGTAGTGCTGATTTGCTCTCCCAGGTTGCTTGGTTGGCCAAAAAGGGCGTATGCGTTTTTTCCTGAATATATTCAGGAAAAAACGCATACGCCCTTTTTGGCCAACCGCATCATTGTCCACGTTCTGGCGCTTTTCATGTGCTATCGGGGCCATTCCGATGTACCCGTTGACATCCGTTTCCTGCAGTTCTGCCTTGCGTTCAACGCCTCTTCGTAGCCTGACCTCAATATATTTGGGGGCGATAGTTATCGTTTAGAACTCTGCAGGTTTGGGAAGTGCAGTGCCCCTGAGCTCCATTTCCCAAGTCGCTTTTTTGTGAGTGGGACGCAACACGGCTGGATGGCTTCACGCCCTATTGTCGATCCGGGGTGGCAGGCTGAGCCTTTGGTGAATTCTTCTTCGCGATGGGAAATGAGAGTGACATGTGCCCGACCAAACCCCTCCAGCGAGTCTCTCATTGGTTCCCCCTCTTGCAGTTCATCCTGCGGACAAATTGCAGACGGTACGAAAGAGGCATGGAAAGGCGCTGAGTCTCCAAGTGGGGAGATTGTTAGTAAGGGGGCCTGAATGGAGAACACGAGCACCAGGAGATGAAAAGTGAGGTGAGTTTCAGAAAGCTTTCCCGATCCCACGGTGTAGCGTCCGCTGGGTTTCCAATGAGTGCTTTCGCTGTCGGAAGATTGCGTTGAACCTGGAGAGTTGGGACCCATGGAATGGGGAGCACGCAGGATTCCTTTCAAGGGTCTGCATTTGCTTTCCCAACCTCACCAATCGTCTCAGCCCCAAGAGTGTCCAGCCTTATGTCTTCTGCCGCTGGGGCTGTAGATGTGGTCAATCCTGGTTGCATGCCAGTCCCTGAACGCATTTTGGAAGAATTTCTCTCTGTTTTGCCCTGCTTGTTTCTTCTTTGTGTTGGAAATGTATCCTCAGAATGGGTCTGAGCTGATTTTCCCTGCTGTTTTTAGGCCGCTTTACACACACTTGATGCACTTACACAGAGATATCAAGACTTAGCTTTTAAGATGCTTACTAGTCGGATAGATACTTGTGCGATGAACAGGTTCTGGTGAGTCCAGTTGATTGAGCAAGGAGTAGGTCGTGTCCATTCCATATTCGGTTTTCGGAAGGGTATCTGTGCTCATTTCAAACTCGAGTTTTATGCGTCACCCCACCTCACCTTTCCCCTGAAGCAGGCCTAAGTGTGTTTTCTAAAAGCGTGACTCTGTTCTGTTTGGGGATTCAGTTCATGGGGAGCGATTTTTACATTCCCTCGATAAGTGATATCATAAGTTTCTGTCTTTGTGGGACTTATTTCACTGAGGATGATCGTACCTAAATCCACTCAGGATGCTGCTACCAGCCTCATGACGTGGATTTCATGGCTGAGTGACACTCCATTGGACCTACGTAGCACCACTTGTCCACTTGTCCACTTGTCTTTGTCCACTTGTCCACTTGTCTTTGTCCACTTGGCTCTTTCCTGGGATATGAAACGTGTACCGGAGTCGAGGTTCTTGTCAAGACAGCAGCCCTCAACTTTGGGGTCCCTGTGTCTGGTTGATTTTTTCATTTTCCGAAGGTCAACGCCCATGTGTGGAAGTGCCCTATGCTCTGTGGTTCTGTGTTTTCCATGTTTTGGGAAAGAGGATACACTTGTGAAGATTGGCTGTTGGCCATTGACATCCCGCCCATCAGCTTAACAAGGCTCCCTTGACTCCGTGGCCTGCCCTGCCTTTCAGGTTTTTAGACTTTTTTCGCCTGGCCCTTTTGCCCCGGGGGGGGGGAGCGAGAGATTTCTTTGTAGTGCTGATTTGCTCTCCCAGGTTGCTTGGTTGGCCAAAAAGGGCGTATGCGTTTTTTCCTGAATATATTCAGGAAAAAACGCATACGCCCTTTTTGGCCAACCGCATCATTGTCCACGTTCTGGCGCTTTTCATGTGCTATCGGGGCCATTCCGATGTACCCGTTGACATCCGTTTCCTGCAGTTCTGCCTTGCGTTCAACGCCTCTTCGTAGCCTGACCTCAATATATTTGGGGGCGATAGTTATCGTTTAGAACTCTGCAGGTTTGGGAAGTGCAGTGCCCCTGAGCTCCATTTCCCAAGTCGCTTTTTTGTGAGTGGGACGCAACACGGCTGGATGGCTTCACGCCCTATTGTCGATCCGGGGTGGCAGGCTGAGCCTTTGGTGAATTCTTCTTCGCGATGGGAAATGAGAGTGACATGTGCCCGACCAAACCGCTCCAGCGAGTCTCTCATTGGTTCCCCCTCTTGCAGTTCATCCTGCGGACAAATTGCAGACGGTACGAAAGAGGCATGGAAAGGCGCTGAGTCTCCAAGTGGGGAGATTGTTAGTAAGGGGGCCTGAATGGAGAACACGAGCACCAGGAGATGAAAAGTGAGGTGAGTTTCAGAAAGCTTTCCCGATCCCACGGTGTAGCGTCCGCTGGGTTTCCAATGAGTGCTTTCGCTGTCGGAAGATTGCGTTGAACCTGGAGAGTTGGGACCCATGGAATGGGGAGCACGCAGGATTCCTTTCAAGGGTCTGCATTTGCTTTCCCAACCTCACCAATCGTCTCAGCCCCAAGAGTGTCCAGCCTTATGTCTTCTGCCGCTGGGGTTGTAGATGTGGTCAATGCTGGTTGCATGCCAGTCCCTGAACGCATTTTGGAAGAATTTCTCTCTGTTTTGCCCTGCTTGTTTCTTCTTTGTGTTGGAAATGTATCCTCAGAATGGGTCTGAGCTGATTTTCCCTGCTGTTTTTAGGCCGCTTTACACACACTTGATGCACTTACACAGAGATATCAAGACTTAGCTTTTAAGATGCTTACTAGTCGGATAGATACTTGTGCGATGAACAGGGTCTGGTGAGTCCAGTTGATTGAGCAAGGAGTAGGTCGTGTCCATTCCATATTCGGTTTTCGGAAGGGTATCTGTGCTCATTTCAAACTCGAGTTTTATGCGTCACCCCACCTCACCTTTCCCCTGAAGCAGGCCTAAGTGTGTTTTCTAAAAGGGTGACTCTGTTCTGTTTGGGGATTCAGTTCATGGGGAGCGATTTTTACATTCCCTCGATAAGTGATATCATAAGTTTCTGTCTTTGTGGGACTTACTTCACTGAGGATGATCGTACCGAAATCCACTCAGGATGCTGCTACCAGCCTCATGACGTGGATTTCATGGCTGAGTGACACTCCATTGGACCTACGTAGCACCACTTGTCCTCTTGTCCACTTGTCTTTGTCCACTTGTCCACTTGTCTTTGTCCACTTGGCTCTTTCCTGGGATATGAAACGTGTACCGGAGTCGAGGTTCTTGTCAAGACAGCAGCCCTCAACTTTGGGGTCCCTGTGTCTGGTTGATTTTTTCATTTTCCCAAGGTCAACGCCCATGTGTGGAAGTGCCCTATGCTCTGTGGTTCTGTGTTTTCCATGTTTTGGGAAAGAGGATACACTTGTGAAGATTGGCTGTTGGCCATTGACATCCCGCCCATCAGCTTAACAAGGCTCCGTTGACTCCGTGGCCTGCCCTGCCTTTCTGGTTTTTAGACTTTTTTCGCCTGGCCCTTTTGCCCCGGGGGGGGGGGGGCGAGAGATTTCTTTGTAGTGCTGATTTGCTCTCCCAGGTTGCTTGGTTGGCCAAAAAGGGCGTATGCGTTTTTTCCTGAATATGTTCAGGAAAAAACGCATACGCCCTTTTTGGCCAACCGCATCATTGTCCACGTTCTGGCGCTTTTCATGTGCTATCGGGGCCATTCCGATGTACCCGTTGACATCCGTTTCCTTCAGTTCTGCCTTGCGTTCAACGCCTCTTCGTAGCCTGACCTCAATATATTTGGGGGCGATAGTTATCGTTTAGAACTCTGCAGGTTTGGGAAGTGCAGTGCCCCTGAGCTCCATTTCCCAAGTCGCTTTTTTGTGAGTGGGACGCAACACGGCTGGATGGCTTCACGCCCTATTGTCGATCCGGGGTGGCAGCCTGAGCCTTTGGTGAATTCTTCTTCGCGATGGGAAATGAGAGTGACATGTGCCCGACCAAACCCCTCCAGCGAGTCTCTCATTGGTTCCCCCTCTTGCAGTTCATCCTGCGGACAAATTGCAGACGGTACGAAAGAGGCATGGAAAGGCGCTGAGTCTCCAAGTGGGGAGATTGTTAGTAAGGGGGCCTGAATGGAGAACACGAGCACCAGGAGATGAAAAGTGAGGTGAGTTTCAGAAAGCTTTCCCGATCCCACGGTGTAGCGTCCGCTGGGTTTCCAATGAGTGCTTTCGCTATCGGAAGATTGCGTTGAACCTGGAGAGTTGGGACCCATGGAATGGGGAGCACGCAGGATTCCTTTCAAGGGTCTGCATTTGCTTTCCCAACCTCACCAATCGTCTCAGCCCCAAGAGTGTCCAGCCTTATGTCTTCTGCCGCTGGGGCTGTAGATGTGGTCAATCCTGGTTGCATGCCAGTCCCTGAACGCATTTTGGAAGAATTTCTCTCTGTTTTGCCCTGCTTGTTTCTTCTTTGTGTTGGAAATGTATCCTCAGAATGGGTCTGAGCTGATTTTCCCTGCTGTTTTTAGGCCGCTTTACACACACTTGATGCACTTACACAGAGATATCAAGAGTTAGCTTTTAAGATGCTTACTAGTCGGATAGATACTTCTGCGATGAACAGGTTCTGGTGAGTCCAGTTGATTGAGCAAGGAGTAGGTCGTGTCCATTCCATATTCGGTTTTCGGAAGGGTATCTGTGCTCATTTCAAACTCGAGTTTTATGCGTCACCCCACCTCACCTTTCCCCTGAAGCAGGCCTAAGTGTGTTTTCTAAAAGCGTGACTCTGTTCTGTTTGGGGTTCAGTTCATGGGGAGCGATTTTTACATTCCCTCGATAAGTGATATCATAAGTTTCTGTCTTTGTGGGACTTATTTCACTGAGGATGATCGTACCTAAATCCACTCAGGATGCTGCTACCAGCCTCATGACGTGGATTTCATGGCTGAGTGACACTCCATTGGACCTACGTAGCACCACTTGTCCACTTGTCCACTTGTCTTTGTCCACTTGTCCACTTGTCTTTGTCCACTTGGCTCTTTCCTGGGATATGAAACGTGTACCGGAGTCGAGGTTCTTGTCAAGACAGCAGCCCTCAACTTTGGGGTCCCTGTGTCTGGTTGATTTTTTCATTTTCCCAAGGTCAACGCCCATGTGTGGAAGTGCCCTATGCTCTGTGGTTCTGTGTTTTACATGTTTTGGGAAAGAGGATACACTTGTGAAGATTGGCTGTTGGCCATTGACATCCCGCCCATCAGCTTAACAAGGCTCCCTTGATTCCATGGCCTGCCCTGCCTTTCAGGTTTTTAGACTTTTTTCGCCTGGCCCTTTTGCCCCGGTGGTGGGGGAGCGAGAGATTTCTTTGTAGTGCTGATTTGCTCTCCCAGGTTGCTTGGTTGGCCAAAAAGGGCGTATGCGTTTTTTCCTGAATATATTCAGGAAAAAACGCATACGCCCTTTTTAGCCAACCGCATCATTGTCCACGTTCTGGCGCTTTTCATGTGCTATCGGGGCCATTCCGATGTACCCGTTGACATCCGTTTCCTGCAGTTCTGCCTTGCGTTCAACGCCTCTTCGTAGCCTGACCTCAATATATTTGGGGGCGATAGTTATCGTTTAGAACTCTGCAGGTTTGGGAAGTGCAGTGCCCCTGAGCTCCATTTCCCAAGTCGCTTTTTTGTGAGTGGGACGCAACACGGCTGGATGGCTTCACGCCCTATTGTCGATCCGGGGTGGCAGGCTGAGCCTTTGGTGAATTCTTCTTCGCGATGGGAAATGAGAGTGACATGTGCCCGACCAAACCCCTCCAGCGAGTCTCTCATTGGTTCCCCCTCTTGCAGTTCATCCTGCGGACAAATTGCAGACGGTACGAAAGAGGCATGGAAAGGCGCTGAGTCTCCAAGTGGGGAGATTGTTAGTAAGGGGGCCTGAATGGAGAACACGAGCACCAGGAGATGAAAAGTGAGGTGAGTTTCAGAAAGCTTTCCCGATCCCACGGTGTAGCGTCCGCTGGGTTTCCAATGAGTGCTTTCGCTGTCGGAAGATTGCGTTGAACCTGGAGAGTTGGGACCCATGGAATGGGGAGCACGCAGGATTCCTTTCAAGGGTCTGCATTTGCTTTCCCAACCTCACCAATCGTCTCAGCCCCATGAGTGTCCAGCCTTATGTCTTCTGCCGCTGGGGCTGTAGATGTGGTTAATGCTGGTTGCATGCCAGTCCCTGAACGCATTTTGGAAGAATTTCTCTCTGTTTTGCCCTGCTTGTTTCTTCTTTGTGTTGGAAATGTATCCTCAGAATGGGTCTGAGCTGATTTTCCCTGCTGTTTTTAGGCCGCTTTACACACACTTGATGCACTTACACAGAGATATCAAGACTTAGCTTTTAAGATGCTTACTAGTCGGATAGATACTTGTGCGATGAACAGGGTCTGGTGAGTCCAGTTGATTGAGCAAGGAGTAGGTCGTGTCCATTCCATATTCGGTTTTCGGAAGGGTATCTGTGCTCATTTCAAACTCGAGTTTTATGCGTCACCCCACCTCACCTTTCCCCTGAAGCAGGCCTAAGTGTGTTTTCTAAAAGCGTGACTCTGTTCTGTTTGGGGATTCAGTTCATGGGGAGCGATTTTTACATTCCCTCGATAAGTGATATCATAAGTTTCTGTCTTTGTGGGACTTATTTCACTGAGGATGATCGTACCTAAATCCACTCAGGATGCTGCTACCAGCCTCATGACGTGGATTTCATGGCTGAGTGACACTCCATTGGACCTACGTAGCACCACTTGTCCACTTGTCCACTTGTCTTTGTCCACTTGTCCACTTGTCTTTGTCCACTTGGCTCTTTCCTGGGATATGAAACGTGTACCGGAGTCGAGGTTCTTGTCAAGACAGCAGCCCTCAACTTTGGGGTCCCTGTGTCTGGTTGATTTTTTCATTTTCCCAAGGTCAACGCCCATGTGTGGAAGTGCCCTATGCTCTGTGGTTCTGTGTTTTACATGTTTTGGGAAAGAGGATACACTTGTGAAGATTGGCTGTTGGCCATTGACATCCCGCCCATCAGCTTAACAAGGCTCCCTTGACTCCGTGGCCTGCCCTGCCTTTCTGGTTTTTAGACTTTTTTCGCCTGGACCTTTTGCCCCGGGGGGGTGGGAGAGATTTCTTTGTAGTGCTGATTTGCTCTCCCAGGTTGTTTGGTTGGCCAAAAAGGGCGTATGCCTTTTTTCCTGAATATATTCAGGAAAAAACGCATACGCCCTTTTTGGCCAACCGCATCATTGTCCACGTTCTGGCGCTTTTCATGTGCTATCGGGGCCATTCCGATGTACCCGTTGACATCCGTTTCCTGCAGTTCTGCCTTGGTGTTCAACGCCTCTTCGTAGCCTGACCTCAATATATTTTGGGGCGATAGTTATCGTTTAGAACTCTGCAGGTTTGGGAAGTGCAGTGCCCCTGAGCTCCATTTCCCAAGTCGCTTTTTTGTGAGTGGG
This sequence comes from Kogia breviceps, assembly GCF_026419965.1. NCBI lineage: Eukaryota > Metazoa > Chordata > Mammalia > Artiodactyla > Physeteridae > Kogia > Kogia breviceps. Next base: position 96,640,732 of record NC_081312.1, read on the forward strand.
ACGCAACACGGCTGGATGGCTTCACGCCCTATTGTCGATCCGGGGTGGCAGGCTGAGCCTTTGGTGAATTCTTCTTCGCGATGGGAAATGAGAGTGACATGTGCCCGACCAAACCCCTCCAGCGAGTCTCTCATTGGTTCCCCCTCTTGCAGTTCATCCTGCGGACAAATTGCAGACGGTACGAAAGAGGCATGGAAAGGCGCTGAGTCTCCAAGTGGGGAGATTGTTAGTAAGGGGGCCTGAATGGAGAACACGAGCACCAGGAGATGAAAAGTGAGGTGAGTTTCAGAAAGCTTTCCCGATCGCACGGTGTAGCGTCCGCTGGGTTTCCAATGAGTGCTTTCGCTGTCGGAAGATTGCGTTGAACCTGGAGAGTTGGGACCCATGGAATGGGGAGCACGCAGGATTCCTTTCAAGGGTCTGCATTTGCTTTCCCAACCTCACCAATCGTCTCAGCCCCAAGAGTGTCCAGCCTTATGTCTTCTGCCGCTGGGGCTGTAGATGTGGTCAATGCTGGTTGCATGCCAGTCCCTGAACGCATTTTGGAAGAATTTCTCTCTGTTTTGCCCTGCTTTTTTCTTCTTTGTGTTGGAAATGTATCCTCAGAATGGGTCTGAGCTGATTTTCCCTGCTGTTTTTAGGCCGCTTTACACACACTTGATGCACTTACACAGAGATATCAAGACTTAGCTTTTAAGATGCTTACTAGTCGGATAGATACTTGTGCGATGAACAGGGTCTGGTGAGTCCAGTTGATTGAGCAAGGAGTAGGTCGTGTCCATTCCATATTCGGTTTTCGGAAGGGTATCTGTGCTCATTTCAAACTCGAGTTTTATGCATCACCCCACCTCACCTTTCCCCTGAAGCAGGCCTAAGTGTGTTTTCTAAAAGCGTGACTCTGTTCGGTTTGGGGATTCAGTTCATGGGGAGCGATTTTTACATTCCCTCGATAAATGATATCATAAGTTTCTGTCTTTGTGGGACTTACTTCACTGAGGATGATCGTACCTAAATCCACTCAGGATGCTGCTACCAGCCTCATGACGTGGATTTCATGGCTGAGTGACACTCCATTGGACCTACGTAGCACCACTTGTCCACTTGTCCACTTGTCTTTGTCCACTTGTCCACTTGTCTTTGTCCACTTGGCTCTTTCCTGGGATATGAAACGTGTACCGGAGTCGAGGTTCTTGTCAAGACAGCAGCCCTCAACTTTGGGGTCCCTGTGTCTGGTTGATTTTTTCATTTTCCCAAGGTCAACGCCCATGTGTGGAAGTGCCCTATGCTCTGTGGTTCTGTGTTTTACATGTTTTGGGAAAGAGGATACACTTGTGAAGATTGGCTGTTGGCCATTGACATCCCGCCCATCAGCTTAACAAGGCTCCCTTGACTCCGTGGCCTGCCCTGCCTTTCAGGTTTTTAGAATTTTTTCGCCTGGCCCTTTTGCCCCGGGGGGGGGGGGGAGCGAGAGATTTCTTTGTAGTGCTGATTTGCTCTCCCAGGTTGCTTGGTTGGCCAAAAAGGGCGTATGCGTTTTTTCCTGAATATATTCAGGAAAAAACGCATACGCCCTTTTTGGCCAACCGCATCATTGTCCACGTTCTGGCGCTTTTCATGTGCTATCGGGGCCATTCCGATGTACCCGTTGACATCCGTTTCCTGCAGTTCTGCCTTGCGTTCAACGCCTCTTCGTAGCCTGACCTCAATATATTTGGGGGCGATAGTTATCGTTTAGAACTCTGCAGGTTTGGGAAGTGCAGTGCCCCTGAGCTCCATTTCCCAAGTCGCTTTTTTGTGAGTGGGACGCAACACGGCTGGATGGCTTCACGCCCTATTGTCGATCCGGGGTGGCAGGCTGAGCCTTTGGTGAATTCTTCTTCGCGATGGGAAATGAGAGTGACATGTGCCCGACCAAACCCCTCCAGCGAGTCTCTCATTGGTTCCCCCTCTTGCAGTTCATCCTGCGGACAAATTGCAGACGGTACGAAAGAGGCATGGAAAGGCGCTGAGTCTCCAAGTGGGGAGATTGTTAGTAAGGGGGCCTGAATGGAGAACACGAGCACCAGGAGATGAAAAGTGAGGTGAGTTTCAGAAAGCTTTCCCGATCCCACGGTGTAGCGTCCGCTGGGTTTCCAATGAGTGCTTTCGCTGTCGGAAGATTGCGTTGAACCTGGAGAGTTGGGACCCATGGAATGGGGAGCACGCAGGATTCCTTTCAAGGGTCTGCATTTGCTTTCCCAACCTCACCAATCGTCTCAGCCCCAAGAGTGTCCAGCCTTATGTCTTCTGCCGCTGGGGCTGTAGATGTGGTCAATCCTGGTTGCATGCCAGTCCCTGAACGCATTTTGGAAGAATTTCTCTCTGTTTTGCCCTGCTTTTTTCTTCTTTGTGTTGGAAATGTATCCTCAGAATGGGTCTGAGCTGATTTTCCCTGCTGTTTTTAGGCCGCTTTACACACACTTGATGCACTTACACAGAGATATCAAGACTTAGCTTTTAAGATGCTTACTAGTGGGATAGATACTTGTGCGATGAACAGGGTCTGGTGAGTCCAGTTGATTGAGCAAGGAGTAGGTCGTGTCCATTCCATATTCGGTTTTCGGAAGGGTATCTGTGCTCATTTCAAACTCGAGTTTTATGCGTCACCCCACCTCACCTTTCCCCTGAAGCAGGCATAAGTGTGTTTTCTAAAAGCGTGACTCTGTTCTGTTTGGGGATTCAGTTCATGGGGAGCGATTTTTACATTCCCTCGATAAGTGATATCATAAGTTTCTGTCTTTGTGGGACTTATTTCACTGAGGATGATCGTACCTAAATCCACTCAGGATGCTGCTACCAGCCTCATGACGTGGATTTCATGGCTGAGTGACACTCCATTGGACCTACGTAGCACCACTTGTCCACTTGTCCACTTGTCTTTGTCCACTTGTCCACTTGTCTTTGTCCACTTGGCTCTTTCCTGGGATATGAAACGTGTACCGGAGTCGAGGTTCTTGTCAAGACAGCAGCCCTCAACTTTGGGGTCCCTGTGTCTGGTTGATTTTTTCATTTTCCGAAGGTCAACGCCCATGTGTGGAAGTGCCCTATGCTCTGTGGTTCTGTGTTTTCCATGTTTTGGGAAAGAGGATACACTTGTGAAGATTGGCTGTTGGCCATTGACATCCCGCCCATCAGCTTAACAAGGCTCCCTTGACTCCGTGGCCTGCCCTGCCTTTCTGGTTTTTAGACTTTTTTCGCCTGGCCCTTTTGCCCCGGGGGGGGGGGGAGAGATTTCTTTGTAGTGCTGATTTGCTCTCCCAGGTTGCTTGGTTGGCCAAAAAGGGCGTATGCGTTTTTTCCTGAATATATTCAGGAAAAAACGCATACGCCCTTTTTGGCCAACCGCATCATTGTCCACGTTCTGGCGCTTTTCATGTGCTATCGGGGCTATTCCGATGTACCCGTTGACATCCGTTTCCTGCAGTTCTGCCTTGGTGTTCAACGCCTCTTCGTAGCCTGACCTCAATATATTTTGGGGCGATAGTTATCGTTTAGAACTCTGCAGGTTTGGGAAGTGCAGTGCCCCTGAGCTCCATTTCCCAAGTCGCTTTTTTGTGAGTGGGACGCAACACGGCTGGATGGCTTCACGCCCTATTGTCGATCCGGGGTGGCAGGCTGAGCCTTTGGTGAATTCTTCTTCGCGATGGGAAATGAGAGTGACATGTGCCCGACCAAACCCCTCCAGCGAGTCTCTCATTGGTTCCCCCTCTTGCAGTTCATCCTGCGGACAAATTGCAGACGGTACGAAAGAGGCATGGAAAGGCGCTGAGTCTCCAAGTGGGGAGATTGTTCGTAAGGGGGCCTGAATGGAGAACACGAGCACCAGGAGATGAAAAGTGAGGTGAGTTTCAGAAAGCTTTCCCGATCCCACGGTGTAGCGTCCGCTGGGTTTCCAATGAGTGCTTTCGCTGTCGGAAGATTGCGTTGAACCTGGAGAGTTGGGACCCATGGAATGGGGAGCACGCAGGATTCCTTTCAAGGGTCTGCATTTGCTTTCCCAACCTCACCAATCGTCTCAGCCCCAAGAGTGTCCAGCCTTATGTCTTCTGCCGCTGGGGCTGTAGATGTGGTCAATCCTGGTTGCATGCCAGTCCCTGAACGCATTTTGGAAGAATTTCTCTCTGTTTTGCCCTGCTTGTTTCTTCTTTGTGTTGGAAATGTATCCTCAGAATGGGTCTGAGCTGATTTTCCCTGCTGTTTTTAGGCCGCTTTACACACACTTGATGCACTTACACAGAGATATCAAGACTTAGCTTTTAAGATGCTTACTAGTCGGATAGATACTTGTGCGATGAACAGGGTCTGGTGAGTCCAGTTGATTGAGCAAGGAGTAGGTCGTGTCCATTCCATATTCGGTTTTCGGAAGGGTATCTGTGCTCATTTCAAACTCGAGTTTTATGCGTCACCCCACCTCACCTTTCCCCTGAAGCAGGCCTAAGTGTGTTTTCTAAAAGGGTGACTCTGTTCTGTTTGGGGATTCAGTTCATGGGGAGCGATTTTTACATTCCCTCGATAAGTGATATCATAAGTTTCTGTCTTTGTGGGACTTATTTCACTGAGGATGATCGTACCTAAATCCACTCAGGATGCTGCTACCAGCCTCATGACGTGGATTTCATGGCTGAGTGACACTCCATTGGACCTACGTAGCACCACTTGTCCACTTGTCCACTTGTCTTTGTCCACTTGTCCACTTGTCTTTGTCCACTTGGCTCTTTCCTGGGATATGAAACGTGTACCGGAGTCGAGGTTCTTGTCAAGACAGCAGCCCTCAACTTTGGGGTCCCTGTGTCTGGTTGATTTTTTCATTTTCCCAAGGTCAACGCCCATGTGTGGAAGTGCCCTATGCTCTGTGGTTCTGTGTTTTACATGTTTTGGGAAAGAGGATACACTTGTGAAGATTGGCTGTTGGCCATTGACATCCCGCCCATCAGCTTAACAAGGCTCCGTTGACTCCGTGGCCTGCCCTGCCTTTCTGGTTTTTAGACTTTTTTCGCCTGGCCCTTTTGCCCCGGGGGGGGGGGGGGAGAGATTTCTTTGTAGTGCTGATTTGCTCTCCCAGGTTGTTTGGTTGGCCAAAAAGGGCGTATGCCTTTTTTCCTGAATATATTCAGGAAAAAAGGCATACGCCCTTTTTGGCCAACCGCATCATTGTCCACGTTCTGGCGCTTTTCATGTGCTATCGGGGCCATTCCGATGTACCCGTTGACATCCGTTTCCTGCAGTTCTGCCTTGCGTTCAACGCCTCTTCGTAGCCTGACCTCAATATATTTGGGGGCGATAGTTATCGTTTAGAACTCTGCAGGTTTGGGAAGTGCAGTGCCCCTGAGCTCCATTTCCCAAGTCGCTTTTTTGTGAGTGGGACGCAACACGGCTGGATGGCTTCACGCCCTATTGTCGATCCGGGGTGGCAGGCTGAGCCTTTGGTGAATTCTTCTTCGCGATGGGAAATGAGAGTGACATGTACCCGACCAAACACCTCCAGCGAGTCTCTCATTGGTTCCCCCTCTTGCAGTTCATCCTGCGGACAAATTGCAGACGGTACGAAAGAGGCATGGAAAGGCGCTGAGTCTCCAAGTGGGGAGAGTGTTAGTAAGGGGGCCTGAATGGAGAACACGAGCACCAGGAGATGAAAAGTGAGATGAGTTTCAGAAAGCTTTCCAGATCCCACGGTGTAGCATCCGCTGGGTTAACAATGAGTGCTTTCGCTGTCGGAAGATTGCGTTGAACCTGGAGAGTTGGGACCCATGGAATGGGGAGCACGCAGGATTCCTTTCAAGGGTCTGCATTTGCTTTCCCAACCTCACCAATCGTCTCAGCCCCAAGAGTGTCCAGCCTTATGTCTTCTGCCGCTGGGGCTGTAGATGTGGTCAATCCTGGTTGCATGCCAGTCCCTGAACGCATTTTGGAAGAATTTCTCTCTGTTTTGCCCTGCTTGTTTCTTCTTTGTGTTGGAAATGTATCCTCAGAATGGGTCTGAGCTGATTTTCCCTGCTGTTTTTAGGCCGCTTTACACACACTTGATGCACTTACACAGAGATATCAAGACTTAGCTTTTAAGATGCTTACTAGTGGGATAGATACTTGTGCGATGAACAGGGTCTGGTGAGTCCAGTTGATTGAGCAAGGAGTAGGTCGTGTCCATTCCATATTCGGTTTTCGGAAGGGTATCTGTGCTCATTTCAAACTCGAGTTTTATGCGTCACCCCACCTCACCTTTCCCCTGAAGCAGGCCTAAGTGTGTTTCCTAAAAGCGTGACTCTGTTCTGTTTGGGGATTCAGTTCATGGGGAGCGATTTTTACATTCCCTCGATAAGTGATATCATAAGTTTCTGTCTTTGTGGGACTTATTTCACTGAGGATGATCGTACCTAAATCCACTCAGGATGCTGCTACCAGCCTCATGACGTGGATTTCATGGCTGAGTGACACTCCATTGGACCTACGTAGCACCACTTGTCCACTTGTCCACTTGTCTTTGTCCACTTGTCCACTTGTCTTTGTCCACTTGGCTCTTTCCTGGGATATGAAACGTGTACCGGAGTCGAGGTTGTTGTCAAGACAGCAGCCCTCAACTTTGGGGTCCCTGTGTCTGGTTGATTTTTTCATTTTCTGAAGGTCAACGCCCATGTGTGGAAGTGCCCTATGCTCTGTGGTTCTGTGTTTTCCATGTTTTGGGAAAGAGGATACACTTGTGAAGATTGGCTGTTGGCCATTGACATCCCGCCCATCAGCTTAACAAGGCTCCCTTGACTCCGTGGCCTGCCCTGCCTTTCAGGTTTTTAGACTTTTTTCGCCTGGCCCTTTTGCCCCGGCGGGGGGGAGCGAGAGATTTCTTTGTAGTGCTGATTTGCTCTCCCAGGTTGCTTGGTTGGCCAAAAAGGGCGTATGCGTTTTTTCCTGAATATATTCAGGAAAAAACGCATACGCCCTTTTTGGCCAACCGCATCATTGTCCACGTTCTGGCGCTTTTCATGTGCTATCGGGGCCATTCCGATGTACCCGTTGACATCCGTTTCCTGCAGTTCTGCCTTGCGTTCAACGCCTCTTCGTAGCCTGACCTCAATATATTTGGGGGCGATAGTTATCGTTTAGAACTCTGCAGGTTTGGGAAGTGCAGTGCCCCTGAGCTCCATTTCCCAAGTCGCTTTTTTGTGAGTGGGACGCAACACGGCTGGATGGCTTCACGCCCTATTGTCGATCCGGGGTGGCAGGCTGAGCCTTTGGTGAATTCTTCTTCGCGATGGGAAATGAGAGTGACATGTGCCCGACCAAACCCCTCCAGCGAGTCTCTCATTGGTTCCCCCTCTTGCAGTTCATCCTGCGGACAAATTGCAGACGGTACGAAAGAGGCATGGAAAGGCGCTGAGTCTCCAAGTGGGGAGATTGTTAGTAAGGGGGCCTGAATGGAGAACACGAGCACCAGGAGATGAAAAGTGAGGTGAGTTTCAGAAAGCTTTCCCGATCCCACGGTGTAGCGTCCGCTGGGTTTCCAATGAGTGCTTTCGCTGTCGGAAGATTGCGTTGAACCTGGAGAGTTGGGACCCATGGAATGGGGAGCACGCAGGATTCCTTTCAAGGGTCTGCATTTGCTTTCCCAACCTCACCAATCGTCTCAGCCCCAAGAGTGTCCAGCCTTATGTCTTCTGCCGCTGGGGTTGTAGATGTGGTCAATGCTGGTTGCATGCCAGTCCCTGAACGCATTTTGGAAGAATTTCTCTCTGTTTTGCCCTGCTTTTTTCTTCTTTGTGTTGGAAATGTATCCTCAGAATGGGTCTGAGCTGATTTTCCCTGCTGTTTTTAGGCCGCTTTACACACACTTGATGCACTTACACAGAGATATCAAGACTTAGCTTTTAAGATGCTTACTAGTCGGATAGATACTTGTGCGATGAACAGGGTCTGGTGAGTCCAGTTGATTGAGCAAGGAGTAGGTCGTGTCCATTCCATATTCGGTTTTCGGAAGGGTATCTGTGCTCATTTCAAACTCGAGTTTTATGCGTCACCCCACCTCACCTTTCCCCTGAAGCAGGCCTAAGTGTGTTTTCTAAAAAGGTGATTCTGTTCTGTTTGGGGATTCAGTTCATGGGGAGCGATTTTTACATTCCCTCGATAAGTCATATCATAAGTTTCTGTCTTTGTGGGACTTATTTCACTGAGGATGATCGTACCTAAATCCACTCAGGATGCTGCTACCAGCCTCATGACGTGGATTTCATGGCTGAGTGACACTCCATTGGACCTACGTAGCACCACTTGTCCACTTGTCCACTTGTCTTTGTCCACTTGTCCACTTGTCTTTGTCCACTTGGCTCTTTCCTGGGATATGAAACGTGTACCGGAGTCGAGGTTCTTGTCAAGACAGCAGCCCTCAACTTTGGGGTCCCTGTGTCTGGTTGATTTTTTCATTTTCCCAAGGTCAACGCCCATGTGTGGAAGTGCCCTATGCTCTGTGGTTCTGTGTTTTACATGTTTTGGGAAAGAGGATACACTTGTGAAGATTGGCTGTTGGCCATTGACATCCCGCCCATCAGCTTAACAAGGCTCCCTTGACTCCGTGGCCTGCCCTGCCTTTCTGGTTTTTAGACTTTTTTCGCCTGGCCCTTTTGCCCCGGGGGGGTGGGAGAGATTTCTTTGTAGTGCTGATTTGCTCTCCCAGGTTGTTTGGTTGGCCAAAAAGGGCGTATGCCTTTTTTCCTGAATATATTCAGGAAAAAACGCATACGCCCTTTTTGGCCAACCGCATCATTGTCCACGTTCTGGCGCTTTTCATGTGCTATCGGGGCCATTCCGATGTACCCGTTGACATCCGTTTCCTGCAGTTCTGCCTTGGTGTTCAACGCCTCTTCGTAGCCTGACCTCAATATATTTTGGGGCGATAGTTACCGTTTAGAACTCTGCAGGTTTGGGAAGTGCAGTGCCCCTGAGCTCCATTTCCCAAGTCGCTTTTTTGTGAGTGGGACGCAACACGGCTGGATGGCTTCACGCCCTATTGTCGATCCGGGGTGGCAGGCTGAGCCTTTGGTGAATTCTTCTTCGCGATGGGAAATGAGAGTGACATGTGCCCGACCAAACCCCTCCAGCGAGTCTCTCATTGGTTCCCCCTCTTGCAGTTCATCCTGCGGACAAATTGCAGACGGTACGAAAGAGGCATGGAAAGGCGCTGAGTCTCCAAGTGGGGAGATTGTTAGTAAGGGGGCCTGAATGGAGAACACGAGCACCAGGAGATGAAAAGTGAGGTGAGTTTCAGAAAGCTTTCCCGATCGCACGGTGTAGCGTCCGCTGGGTTTCCAATGAGTGCTTTCGCTGTCGGAAGATTGCGTTGAACCTGGAGAGTTGGGACCCATGGAATGGGGAGCACGCAGGATTCCTTTCAAGGGTCTGCATTTGCTTTCCCAACCTCACCAATCGTCTCAGCCCCAAGAGTGTCCAGCCTTATGTCTTCTGCCGCTGGGGCTGTAGATGTGGTCAATGCTGGTTGCATGCCAGTCCCTGAACGCATTTTGGAAGAATTTCTCTCTGTTTTGCCCTGCTTTTTTCTTCTTTGTGTTGGAAATGTATCCTCAGAATGGGTCTGAGCTGATTTTCCCTGCTGTTTTTAGGCCGCTTTACACACACTTGATGCACTTACACAGAGATATCAAGACTTAGCTTTTAAGATGCTTACTAGTGGGATAGATACTTGTGCGATGAACAGGGTCTGGTGAGTCCAGTTGATTGAGCAAGGAGTAGGTCGTGTCCATTCCATATTCGGTTTTCGGAAGGGTATCTGTGCTCATTTCAAACTCGAGTTTTATGCGTCACCCCACCTCACCTTTCCCCTGAAGCAGGCCTAAGTGTGTTTTCTAAAAGGGTGACTCTGTTCTCTTTGGGGATTCAGTTCATGGGGAGCGATTTTTACATTCCCTCGATAAGTGATATCATAAGTTTCTGTCTTTGTGGGACTTACTTCACTGAGGATGATCGTACCGAAATCCACTCAGGATGCTGCTACCAGCCTCATGACGTGGATTTCATGGCTGAGTGACACTCCATTGGACCTACGTAGCACCACTTGTCCACTTGTCCACTTGTCTTTGTCCACTTGTCCACTTGTCTTTGTCCACTTGGCTCTTTCCTGGGATATGAAACGTGTACCGGAGTCGAGGTTCTTGTCAAGACAGCAGCCCTCAACTTTGGGGTCCCTGTGTCTGGTTGATTTTTTCATTTTCCCAAGGTCAACGCCCATGTGTGGAAGTGCCCTATGCTCTGTGGTTCTGTGTTTTACATGTTTTGGGAAAGAGGATACACTTGTGAAGATTGGCTGTTGGCCATTGACATCCCGCCCATCAGCTTAACAAGGCTCCCTTGACTCCGTGGCCTGCCCTGCCTTTCAGGTTTTTAGACTTTTTTCGCCTGGCCCTTTTGCCCCCCGGGGGGGGGGGAATGAGAGCTTTCTTTGTAGTGCTGATTTGCTCTCCCAGGTTGCTTGGTTGGCCAAAAAGGGCGTATGCATTTTTTCCTGAATATATTCAGGAAAAAACGCATACGCCCTTTTTGGCCAACCGCATCATTGTCCACGTTCTGGCGCTTTTCATGTGCTATCGGGGCCATTCCGATGTACCCGTTGACATCCGTTTCCTGCAGTTCTGCCTTGCGTTCAACGCCTCTTCGTAGCCTGACCTCAATATATTTTGGGGCGATAGTTATCGTTTAGAACTCTGCAGGTTTGGGAAGTGCAGTGCCCCTGAGCTCCATTTCCCAAGTCGCTTTTTTGTGAGTGGGACGCAACACGGCTGGATGGCTTCACGCCCTATTGTCGATCCGGGGTGGCAGGCTGAGCCTTTGGTGAATTCTTCTTCGCGATGGGAAATGAGAGTGACATGTGCCCGACCAAACCCCTCCAGCGAGTCTCTCATTGGTTCCCCCTCTTGCAGTTCATCCTGCGGACAAATTGCAGACGGTACGAAAGAGGCATGGAAAGGCGCTGAGTCTCCAAGTGGGGAGATTGTTAGTAAGGGGGCCTGAATGGAGAACACGAGCACCAGGAGATGAAAAGTGAGGTGAGTTTCAGAAAGCTTTCCCGATCCCACGGTGTAGCGTCCGCTGGGTTTCCAATGAGTGCTTTCGCTATCGGAAGATTGCGTTGAACCTGGAGAGTTGGGACCCATGGAATGGGGAGCACGCAGGATTCCTTTCAAGGGTCTGCATTTGCTTTCCCAACCTCACCAATCGTCTCAGCCCCAAGAGTGTCCAGCCTTATGTCTTCTGCCGCTGGGGCTGTAGATGTGGTCAATCCTGGTTGCATGCCAGTCCCTGAACGCATTTTGGAAGAATTTCTCTCTGTTTTGCCCTGCTTGTTTCTTCTTTGTGTTGGAAATGTATCCTCAGAATGGGTCTGAGCTGATTTTCCCTGCTGTTTTTAGGCCGCTTTACACACACTTGATGCACTTACACAGAGATATCAAGACTTAGCTTTTAAGATGCTTACTAGTCGGATAGATACTTGTGCGATGAACAGGTTCTGGTGAGTCCAGTTGATTGAGCAAGGAGTAGGTCGTGTCCATTCCATATTCGGTTTTCGGAAGGGTATCTGTGCTCATTTCAAACTCGAGTTTTATGCGTCACCCCACCTCACCTTTCCCCCGAAGCAGGCCTAAGTGTGTTTTCTAAAAGCGTGACTCTGTTCTGTTTGGGGATTCAGTTCATGGGGAGCGATTTTTACATTCCCTCGATAAGTGATATCATAAGTTTCTGTCTTTGTGGGACTTATTTCACTGAGGATGATCGTACCTAAATCCACTCAGGATGCTGCTACCAGCCTCATGACGTGGATTTCATGGCTGAGTGACACTCCATTGGACCTACGTAGCACCACTTGTCCACTTGTCCACTTGTCTTTGTCCACTTGTCCACTTGTCTTTGTCCACTTGGCTCTTTCCTGGGATATGAAACGTGTACCGGAGTCGAGGTTCTTGTCAAGACAGCAGCCCTCAACTTTGGGGTCCCTGTGTCTGGTTGATTTTTTCATTTTCCCAAGGTCAACGCCCATGTGTGGAAGTGCCCTATGCTCTGTGGTTCTGTGTTTTACATGTTTTGGGAAAGAGGATACACTTGTGAAGATTGGCTGTTGGCCATTGACATCCCGCCCATCAGCTTAACAATGCTCCCTTGATTCCATGGCCTGCCCTGCCTTTCAGGTTTTTAGACTTTTTTCGCCTGGCCCTTTTGCCCCGGGGGGGGGGGGGGGGGGGGAGCGAGAGATTTCTTTGTAGTGCTGATTTGCTCTCCCAGGTTGCTTGGTTGGCCAAAAAGGGCGTATGCGTTTTTTCCTGAATATATTCAGGAAAAAACGCATACGCCCTTTTTGGCCAACCGCATCATTGTCCACGTTCTGGCGCTTTTCATGTGCTATCGGGGCCATTCCGATGTACCCGTTGACATCCGTTTCCTGCAGTTCTGCCTTGCGTTCAACGCCTCTTCGTAGCCTGACCTCAATATATTTTGGGGCGATAGTTATCGTTTAGAACTCTGCAGGTTTGGGAAGTGCAGTGCCCCTGAGCTCCATTTCCCAAGTCGCTTTTTTGTGAGTGGGACGCAACACGGCTGGATGGCTTCACGCCCTATTGTCGATCCGGGGTGGCAGGCTGAGCCTTTGGTGAATTCTTCTTCGCGATGGGAAATGAGAGTGACATGTGCCCGACCAAACCCCTCCAGCGAGTCTCTCATTGGTTCCCCCTCTTGCAGTTCATCCTGCGGACAAATTGCAGACGGTACGAAAGAGGCATGGAAAGGCGCTGAGTCTCCAAGTGGGGAGATTGTTAGTAAGGGGGCCTGAATGGAGAACACGAGCACCAGGAGATGAAAAGTGAGGTGAGTTTCAGAAAGCTTTCCCGATCCCACGGTGTAGCGTCCGCTGGGTTTCCAATGAGTGCTTTCGCTATCGGAAGATTGCGTTGAACCTGGAGAGTTGGGACCCATGGAATGGGGAGCACGCAGGATTCCTTTCAAGGGTCTGCATTTGCTTTCCCAACCTCACCAATCGTCTCAGCCCCAAGAGTGTCCAGCCTTATGTCTTCTGCCGCTGGGGCTGTAGATGTGGTCAATCCTGGTTGCATGCCAGTCCCTGAACGCATTTTGGAAGAATTTCTCTCTGTTTTGCCCTGCTTGTTTCTTCTTTGTGTTGGAAATGTATCCTCAGAATGGGTCTGAGCTGATTTTCCCTGCTGTTTTTAGGCCGCTTTACACACACTTGATGCACTTACACAGAGATATCAAGACTTAGCTTTTAAGATGCTTACTAGTCGGATAGATACTTGTGCGATGAACAGGTTCTGGTGAGTCCAGTTGATTGAGCAAGGAGTAGGTCGTGTCCATTCCATATTCGGTTTTCGGAAGGGTATCTGTGCTCATTTCAAACTCGAGTTTTATGCGTCACCCCACCTCACCTTTCCCCCGAAGCAGGCCTAAGTGTGTTTTCTAAAAGCGTGACTCTGTTCTGTTTGGGGATTCAGTTCATGGGGAGCGATTTTTACATTCCCTCGATAAGTGATATCATAAGTTTCTGTCTTTGTGGGACTTATTTCACTGAGGATGATCGTACCTAAATCCACTCAGGATGCTGCTACCAGCCTCATGACGTGGATTTCATGGCTGAGTGACACTCCATTGGACCTACGTAGCACCACTTGTCCACTTGTCCACTTGTCTTTGTCCACTTGTCCACTTGTCTTTGTCCACTTGGCTCTTTCCTGGGATATGAAACGTGTACCGGAGTCGAGGTTCTTGTCAAGACAGCAGCCCTCAACTTTGGGGTCCCTGTGTCTGGTTGATTTTTTCATTTTCCCAAGGTCAACGCCCATGTGTGGAAGTGCCCTATGCTCTGTGGTTCTGTGTTTTACATGTTTTGGGAAAGAGGATACACTTGTGAAGATTGGCTGTTGGCCATTGACATCCCGCCCATCAGCTTAACAATGCTCCCTTGATTCCATGGCCTGCCCTGCCTTTCAGGTTTTTAGACTTTTTTCGCCTGGCCCTTTTGCCCCGGGGGGGGGGGGGGGGGGAGCGAGAGATTTCTTTGTAGTGCTGATTTGCTCTCCCAGGTTGCTTGGTTGGCCAAAAAGGGCGTATGCGTTTTTTCCTGAATATATTCAGGAAAAAACGCATACGCCCTTTTTGGCCAACCGCATCATTGTCCACGTTCTGGCGCTTTTCATGTGCTATCGGGGCCATTCCGATGTACCCGTTGACATCCGTTTCCTGCAGTTCTGCCTTGCGTTCAACGCCTCTTCGTAGCCTGACCTCAATATATTTGGGGGCGATAGTTATCGTTTAGAACTCTGCAGGTTTGGGAAGTGCAGTGCCCCTGAGCTCCATTTCCCAAGTCGCTTTTTTGTGAGTGGGACGCAACACGGCTGGATGGCTTCACGCCCTATTGTCGATCCGGGGTGGCAGGCTGAGCCTTTGGTGAATTCTTCTTCGCGATGGGAAATGAGAGTGACATGTGCCCGACCAAACCCCTCCAGCGAGTCTCTCATTGGTTCCCCCTCTTGCAGTTCATCCTGCGGACAAATTGCAGACGGTACGAAAGAGGCATGGAAAGGCGCTGAGTCTCCAAGTGGGGAGATTGTTAGTAAGGGGGCCTGAATGGAGAACACGAGCACCAGGAGATGAAAAGTGAGGTGAGTTTCAGAAAGCTTTCCCGATCCCACGGTGTAGCGTCCGCTGGGTTTCCAATGAGTGCTTTCGCTGTCGGAAGATTGCGTTGAACCTGGAGAGTTGGGACCCATGGAATGGGGAGCACGCAGGATTCCTTTCAAGGGTCTGCATTTGCTTTCCCAACCTCACCAATCGTCTCAGCCCCATGAGTGTCCAGCCTTATGTCTTCTGCCGCTGGGGCTGTAGATGTGGTTAATGCTGGTTGCATGCCAGTCCCTGAACGCATTTTGGAAGAATTTCTCTCTGTTTTGCCCTGCTTGTTTCTTCTTTGTGTTGGAAATGTATCCTCAGAATGGGTCTGAGCTGATTTTCCCTGCTGTTTTTAGGCCGCTTTACACACACTTGATGCACTTACACAGAGATATCAAGACTTAGCTTTTAAGATGCTTACTAGTCGGATAGATACTTGTGCGATGAACAGGGTCTGGTGAGTCCAGTTGATTGAGCAAGGAGTAGGTCGTGTCCATTCCATATTCGGTTTTCGGAAGGGTATCTGTGCTCATTTCAAACTCGAGTTTTATGCGTCACCCCACCTCACCTTTCCCCTGAAGCAGGCCTAAGTGTGTTTTCTAAAAGCGTGACTCTGTTCGGTTTGGGGATTCAGTTCATGGGGAGCGATTTTTACATTCCCTCGATAAATGATATCATAAGTTTCTGTCTTTGTGGGACTTATTTCACTGAGGATGATCGTACCTAAATCCACTCAGGATGCTGCTACCAGCCTCATGACGTGGATTTCATGGCTGAGTGACACTCCATTGGACCTACGTAGCACCACTTGTCCACTTGTCCACTTGTCTTTGTCCACTTGTCCACTTGTCTTTGTCCACTTGGCTCTTTCCTGGGATATGAAACGTGTACCGGAGTCGAGGTTCTTGTCAAGACAGCAGCCCTCAACTTTGGGGTCCCTGTGTCTGGTTGATTTTATCATTTTCCCAAGGTCAACGCCCATGTGTGGAAGTGCCCTATGCTCTGTGCTTCTGTGTTTTCCATGTTTTGGGAAAGAGGATACACTTGTGAAGATTGGCTGTTGGCCATTGACATCCCGCCCATCAGCTTAACAAGGCTCCCTTGACTCCGTGGCCTGCCCTGCCTTTCTGGTTTTTAGACTTTTTTCGCCTGGCCCTTTTGCCCCGGGGGGGGGGGGAGAGATTTCTTTGTAGTGCTGATTTGCTCTCCCAGGTTGCTTGGTTGGCCAAAAAGGGCGTATGCGTTTTTTTCCTGAATATATTCAGGAAAAAACGCATACGCCCTTTTTGGCCAACCGCATCATTGTCCACGTTCTGGCGCTTTTCATGTGCTATCGGGGCTATTCCGATGTACCCGTTGACATCCGTTTCCTGCAGTTCTGCCTTGGTGTTCAACGCCTCTTCGTAGCCTGACCTCAATATATTTGGGGGCGATAGTTATCGTTTAGAACTCTGCAGGTTTGGGAAGTGCAGTGCCCCTGAGCTCCATTTCCCAAGTCGCTTTTTTGTGAGTGGGACGCAACACGGCTGGATGGCTTCACGCCCTATTGTCGATCCGGGGTGGCAGGCTGAGCCTTTGGTGAATTCTTCTTCGCGATGGGAAATGAGAGTGACATGTGCCCGACCAAACCCCTCCAGCGAGTCTCTCATTGGTTTCCCCTCTTGCAGTTCATCCTGCGGACAAATTGCAGACGGTACGAAAGAGGCATGGAAAGGCGCTGAGTCTCCAAGTGGGGAGATTGTTAGTAAGGGGGCCTGAATGGAGAACACGAGCACCAGGAGATGAAAAGTGAGGTGAGTTTCAGAAAGCTTTCCCGATCCCACGGTGTAGCGTCCGCTGGGTTTCCAATGAGTGCTTTCGCTGTCGGAAGATTGCGTTGAACCTGGAGAGTTGGGACCCATGGAATGGGGAGCACGCAGGATTCCTTTCAAGGGTCTGCATTTGCTTTCCCAACCTCACCAATCGTCTCAGCCCCAAGAGTGTCCAGCCTTATGTCTTCTGCCGCTGGGGCTGTAGATGTGGTCAATCCTGGTTGCATGCCAGTCCCTGAACGCATTTTGGAAGAATTTCTCTCTGTTTTGCCCTGCTTGTTTCTTCTTTGTGTTGGAAATGTATCCTCAGAATGGGTCTGAGCTGATTTTCCCTGCTGTTTTTAGGCCGCTTTACACACACTTGATGCACTTACACAGAGATATCAAGACTTAGCTTTTAAGATGCTTACTAGTCGGATAGATACTTGTGCGATGAACAGGGTCTGGTGAGTCCAGTTGATTGAGCAAGGAGTAGGTCGTGTCCATTCCATATTCGGTTTTCGGAAGGGTATCTGTGCTCATTTCAAACTCGAGTTTTATGCGTCACCCCACCTCACCTTTCCCCTGAAGCAGGCCTAAGTGTGTTTTCTAAAAGGGTGACTCTGTTCTGTTTGGGGATTCAGTTCATGGGGAGCGATTTTTACATTCCCTCGATAAGTGATATCATAAGTTTCTGTCTTTGTGGGACTTATTTCACTGAGGATGATCGTACCTAAATCCACTCAGGATGCTGCTACCAGCCTCATGACGTGGATTTCATGGCTGAGTGACACTCCATTGGACCTACGTAGCACCACTTGTCCACTTGTCCACTTGTCTTTGTCCACTTGTCCACTTGTCTTTGTCCACTTGGCTCTTTCCTGGGATATGAAACGTGTACCGGAGTCGAGGTTCTTGTCAAGACAGCAGCCCTCAACTTTGGGGTCCCTGTGTCTGGTTGATTTTTTCATTTTCCCAAGGTCAACGCCCATGTGTGGAAGTGCCCTATGCTCTGTGGTTCTGTGTTTTACATGTTTTGGGAAAGAGGATACACTTGTGAAGATTGGCTGTTGGCCATTGACATCCCGCCCATCAGCTTAACAAGGCTCCGTTGACTCCGTGGCCTGCCCTGCCTTTCTGGTTTTTAGACTTTTTTGCCTGGCCCTTTTGCCCCGGGGGGGGGGGGAGAGATTTCTTTGTAGTGCTGATTTGCTCTCCCAGGTTGTTTGGTTCGCCAAAAAGGGCGTATGCGTTTTTTCCTGAATATATTCAGGAAAAAAGGCATACGCCCTTTTTGGCCAACCGCATCATTGTCCACGTTCTGGCGCTTTTCATGTGCTATCGGGGCCATTCCGATGTACCCGTTGACATCCGTTTCCTGCAGTTCTGCCTTGCGTTCAACGCCTCTTCGTAGCCTGACCTCAATATATTTGGGGGCGATAGTTATCGTTTAGAACTCTGCAGGTTTGGGAAGTGCAGTGCCCCTGAGCTCCATTTCCCCAGTCGCTTTTTTGTGAGTGGGACGCAACACGGCTGGATGGCTTCACGCCCTATTGTCGATCCGGGGTGGCAGGCTGAGCCTTTGGTGAATTCTTCTTCGCGATGGGAAATGAGAGTGACATGTACCCGACCAAACACCTCCAGCGAGTCTCTCATTGGTTCCCCCTCTTGCAGTTCATCCTGCGGACAAATTGCAGACGGTACGAAAGAGGCATGGAAAGGCGCTGAGTCTCCAAGTGGGGAGATTGTTAGTAAGGGGGCCTGAATGGAGAACACGAGCACCAGGAGATGAAAAGTGAGATGAGTTTCAGAAAGCTTTCCAGATCCCACGGTGTAGCATCCGCTGGGTTAACAATGAGTGCTTTCGCTGTCGGAAGATTGCGTTGAACCTGGAGAGTTGGGACCCATGGAATGGGGAGCACGCAGGATTCCTTTCAAGGGTCTGCATTTGCTTTCCCAACCTCACCAATCGTCTCAGCCCCAAGAGTGTCCAGCCTTATGTCTTCTGCCGCTGGGGCTGTAGATGTGGTCAATCCTGGTTGCATGCCAGTCCCTGAACGCATTTTGGAAGAATTTCTCTCTGTTTTGCCCTGCTTGTTTCTTCTTTGTGTTGGAAATGTATCCTCAGAATGGGTCTGAGCTGATTTTCCCTGCTGTTTTTAGGCCGCTTTACACACACTTGATGCACTTACACAGAGATATCAAGACTTAGCTTTTAAGATGCTTACTAGTGGGATAGATACTTGTGCGATGAACAGGGTCTGGTGAGTCCAGTTGATTGAGCAAGGAGTAGGTCGTGTCCATTCCATATTCGGTTTTCGGAAGGGTATCTGTGCTCATTTCAAACTCGAGTTTTATGCGTCACCCCACCTCACCTTTCCCCTGAAGCAGGCCTAAGTGTGTTTCCTAAAAGCGTGACTCTGTTCTGTTTGGGGATTCAGTTCATGGGGAGCGATTTTTACATTCCCTCGATAAGTGATATCATAAGTTTCTGTCTTTGTGGGACTTATTTCACTGAGGATGATCGTACCTAAATCCACTCAGGATGCTGCTACCAGCCTCATGACGTGGATTTCATGGCTGAGTGACACTCCATTGGACCTACGTAGCACCACTTGTCCACTTGTCCACTTGTCTTTGTCCACTTGTCCACTTGTCTTTGTCCACTTGGCTCTTTCCTGGGATATGAAACGTGTACCGGAGTCGAGGTTCTTGTCAAGACAGCAGCCCTCAACTTTGGGGTCCCTGTGTCTGGTTGATTTTTTCATTTTCCCAAGGTCAACGCCCATGTGTGGAAGTGCCCTATGCTCTGTGGTTCTGTGTTTTCCATGTTTTGGGAAAGAGGATACACTTGTGAAGATTGGCTGTTGGCCATTGACATCCCGCCCATCAGCTTAACAAGGCTCCCTTGACTCCGTGGCCTGCCCTGCCTTTCAGGTTTTTAGACTTTTTTCGCCTGGCCCTTTTGCCCCGGGGGGGGGGAGCGAGAGATTTCTTTGTAGTGCTGATTTGCTCTCCCAGGTTGCTTGGTTGGCCAAAAAGGGCGTATGCGTTTTTTCCTGAATATATTCAGGAAAAAACGCATACGCCCTTTTTGGCCAACCGCATCATTGTCCACGTTCTGGCGCTTTTCATGTGCTATCGGGGCCATTCCGATGTACCCGTTGACATCCGTTTCCTGCAGTTCTGCCTTGCGTTCAACGCCTCTTCGTAGCCTGACCTCAATATATTTGGGGGCGATAGTTATCGTTTAGAACTCTGCAGGTTTGGGAAGTGCAGTGCCCCTGAGCTCCATTTCCCCAGTCGCTTTTTTGTGAGTAGGACGCAACACGGCTGGATGGCTTCACGCCCTATTGTCGATCCGGGGTGGCAGGCTGAGCCTTTGGTGAATTCTTCTTCGCGATGGGAAATGAGAGTGACATGTACCCGACCAAACACCTCCAGCGAGTCTCTCATTGGTTCCCCCTCTTGCAGTTCATCCTGCGGACAAATTGCAGACGGTACGAAAGAGGCATGGAAAGGCGCTGAGTCTCCAAGTGGGGAGATTGTTAGTAAGGGGGCCTGAATGGAGAACACGAGCACCAGGAGATGAAAAGTGAGATGAGTTTCAGAAAGCTTTCCAGATCCCACGGTGTAGCATCCGCTGGGTTAACAATGAGTGCTTTCGCTGTCGGAAGATTGCGTTGAACCTGGAGAGTTGGGACCCATGGAATGGGGAGCACGCAGGATTCCTTTCAAGGGTCTGCATTTGCTTTCCCAACCTCACCAATCGTCTCAGCCCCAAGAGTGTCCAGCCTTATGTCTTCTGCCGCTGGGGCTGTAGATGTGGTCAATCCTGGTTGCATGCCAGTCCCTGAACGCATTTTGGAAGAATTTCTCTCTGTTTTGCCCTGCTTGTTTCTTCTTTGTGTTGGAAATGTATCCTCAGAATGGGTCTGAGCTGATTTTCCCTGCTGTTTTTAGGCCGCTTTACACACACTTGATGCACTTACACAGAGATATCAAGACTTAGCTTTTAAGATGCTTACTAGTGGGATAGATACTTGTGCGATGAACAGGGTCTGGTGAGTCCAGTTGATTGAGCAAGGAGTAGGTCGTGTCCATTCCATATTCGGTTTTCGGAAGGGTATCTGTGCTCATTTCAAACTCGAGTTTTATGCGTCACCCCACCTCACCTTTCCCCTGAAGCAGGCCTAAGTGTGTTTCCTAAAAGCGTGACTCTGTTCTGTTTGGGGATTCAGTTCATGGGGAGCGATTTTTACATTCCCTCGATAAGTGATATCATAAGTTTCTGTCTTTGTGGGACTTATTTCACTGAGGATGATCGTACCTAAATCCACTCAGGATGCTGCTACCAGCCTCATGACGTGGATTTCATGGCTGAGTGACACTCCATTGGACCTACGTAGCACCACTTGTCCACTTGTCCACTTGTCTTTGTCCAATTGTCCACTTGTCTTTGTCCACTTGCCTCTTTCCTGGGATATGAAACGTGTACCAGAGTCGAGGTTGTTGTCAAGACAGCAGCCCTCAACTTTGGGGTCCCTGTGTCTGGTTGATTTTTTCATTTTCTGAAGGTCAACGCCCATGTGTGGAAGTGCCCTATGCTCTGTGGTTCTGTGTTTTCCATGTTTTGGGAAAGAGGATACACTTGTGAAGATTGGCTGTTGGCCATTGACATCCCGCCCATCAGCTTAACAAGGCTCCCTTGACTCCGTGGCCTGCCCTGCCTTTCAGGTTTTTAGACTTTTTTCGCCTGGCCCTTTTGCCCCGGGGGGGGGGAGCGAGAGATTTCTTTGTAGTGCTGATTTGCTCTCCCAGGTTGCTTGGTTGGCCAAAAAGGGCGTATGCGTTTTTTCCTGAATATATTCAGGAAAAAACGCATACGCCCTTTTTGGCCAACCGCATCATTGTCCACGTTCTGGCGCTTTTCATGTGCTATCGGGGCCATTCCGATGTACCCGTTGACATCCGTTTCCTGCAGTTCTGCCTTGCGTTCAACGCCTCTTCGTAGCCTGACCTCAATATATTTGGGGGCGATAGTTATCGTTTAGAACTCTGCAGGTTTGGGAAGTGCAGTGCCCCTGAGCTCCATTTCCCAAGTCGCTTTTTTGTGAGTGGGACGCAACACGGCTGGATGGCTTCACGCCCTATTGTCGATCCGGGGTGGCAGGCTGAGCCTTTGGTGAATTCTTCTTCGCGATGGGAAATGAGAGTGACATGTGCCCGACCAAACCCCTCCAGCGAGTCTCTCATTGGTTCCCCCTCTTGCAGTTCATCCTGCGGACAAATTGCAGACGGTACGAAAGAGGCATGGAAAGGCGCTGAGTCTCCAAGTGGGGAGATTGTTAGTAAGGGGGCCTGAATGGAGAACACGAGCACCAGGAGATGAAAAGTGAGGTGAGTTTCAGAAAGCTTTCCCGATCCCACGGTGTAGCGTCCGCTGGGTTTCCAATGAGTGCTTTCGCTGTCGGAAGATTGCGTTGAACCTGGAGAGTTGGGACCCATGGAATGGGGAGCACGCAGGATTCCTTTCAAGGGTCTGCATTTGCTTTCCCAACCTCACCAATCGTCTCAGCCCCAAGAGTGTCCAGCCTTATGTCTTCTGCCGCTGGGGTTGTAGATGTGGTCAATGCTGGTTGCATGCCAGTCCCTGAACGCATTTTGGAAGAATTTCTCTCTGTTTTGCCCTGCTTGTTTCTTCTTTGTGTTGGAAATGTATCCTCAGAATGGGTCTGAGCTGATTTTCCCTGCTGTTTTTAGGCCGCTTTACACACACTTGATGCACTTACACAGAGATATCAAGACTTAGCTTTTAAGATGCTTACTAGTCGGATAGATACTTGTGCGATGAACAGGGTCTGGTGAGTCCAGTTGATTGAGCAAGGAGTAGGTCGTGTCCATTCCATATTCGGTTTTCGGAAGGGTATCTGTGCTCATTTCAAACTCGAGTTTTATGCGTCACCCCACCTCACCTTTCCCCTGAAGCAGGCCTAAGTGTGTTTTCTAAAAAGGTGATTCTGTTCTGTTTGGGGATTCAGTTCATGGGGAGCGATTTTTACATTCCCTCGATAAGTGATATCATAAGTTTCTGTCTTTGTGGGACTTATTTCACTGAGGATGATCGTACCTAAATCCACTCAGGATGCTGCTACCAGCCTCATGACGTGGATTTCATGGCTGAGTGACACTCCATTGGACCTACGTAGCACCACTTGTCCACTTGTCCACTTGTCTTTGTCCACTTGTCCACTTGTCTTTGTCCACTTGGCTCTTTCCTGGGATATGAAACGTGTACCGGAGTCGAGGTTCTTGTCAAGACAGCAGCCCTCAACTTTGGGGTCCCTGTGTCTGGTTGATTTTTTCATTTTCCCAAGGTCAACGCCCATGTGTGGAAGTGCCCTATGCTCTGTGGTTCTGTGTTTTACATGTTTTGGGAAAGAGGATACACTTGTGAAGATTGGCTGTTGGCCATTGACATCCCGCCCATCAGCTTAACAAGGCTCCCTTGACTCCGTGGCCTGCCCTGCCTTTCTGGTTTTTAGACTTTTTTCGCCTGGCCCTTTTGCCCCGGGGGGGTGGGAGAGATTTCTTTGTAGTGCTGATTTGCTCTCCCAGGTTGTTTGGTTGGCCAAAAAGGGCGTATGCCTTTTTTCCTGAATATATTCAGGAAAAAACGCATACGCCCTTTTTGGCCAACCGCATCATTGTCCACGTTCTGGCGCTTTTCATGTGCTATCGGGGCCATTCCGATGTACCCGTTGACATCCGTTTCCTGCAGTTCTGCCTTGGTGTTCAACGCCTCTTCGTAGCCTGACCTCAATATATTTTGGGGCGATAGTTACCGTTTAGAACTCTGCAGGTTTGGGAAGTGCAGTGCCCCTGAGCTCCATTTCCCAAGTCGCTTTTTTGTGAGTGGGACGCAACACGGCTGGATGGCTTCACGCCCTATTGTCGATCCGGGGTGGCAGGCTGAGCCTTTGGTGAATTCTTCTTCGCGATGGGAAATGAGAGTGACATGTGCCCGACCAAACCCCTCCAGCGAGTCTCTCATTGGTTCCCCCTCTTGCAGTTCATCCTGCGGACAAATTGCAGACGGTACGAAAGAGGCATGGAAAGGCGCTGAGTCTCCAAGTGGGGAGATTGTTAGTAAGGGGGCCTGAATGGAGAACACGAGCACCAGGAGATGAAAAGTGAGGTGAGTTTCAGAAAGCTTTCCCGATCGCACGGTGTAGCGTCCGCTGGGTTTCCAATGAGTGCTTTCGCTGTCGGAAGATTGCGTTGAACCTGGAGAGTTGGGACCCATGGAATGGGGAGCACGCAGGATTCCTTTCAAGGGTCTGCATTTGCTTTCCCAACCTCACCAATCGTCTCAGCCCCAAGAGTGTCCAGCCTTATGTCTTCTGCCGCTGGGGCTGTAGATGTGGTCAATGCTGGTTGCATGCCAGTCCCTGAACGCATTTTGGAAGAATTTCTCTCTGTTTTGCCCTGCTTTTTTCTTCTTTGTGTTGGAAATGTATCCTCAGAATGGGTCTGAGCTGATTTTCCCTGCTGTTTTTAGGCCGCTTTACACACACTTGATGCACTTACACAGAGATATCAAGACTTAGCTTTTAAGATGCTTACTAGTGGGATAGATACTTGTGCGATGAACAGGGTCTGGTGAGTCCAGTTGATTGAGCAAGGAGTAGGTCGTGTCCATTCCATATTCGGTTTTCGGAAGGGTATCTGTGCTCATTTCAAACTCGAGTTTTATGCGTCACCCCACCTCACCTTTCCCCTGAAGCAGGCCTAAGTGTGTTTTCTAAAAGGGTGACTCTGTTCTCTTTGGGGATTCAGTTCATGGGGAGCGATTTTTACATTCCCTCGATAAGTGATATCATAAGTTTCTGTCTTTGTGGGACTTACTTCACTGAGGATGATCGTACCTAAATCCACTCAGGATGCTGCTACCAGCCTCATGACGTGGATTTCATGGCTGAGTGACACTCCATTGGACCTACGTAGCACCACTTGTCCACTTGTCCACTTGTCTTTGTCCACTTGTCCACTTGTCTTTGTCCACTTGGCTCTTTCCTGGGATATGAAACGTGTACCGGAGTCGAGGTTCTTGTCAAGACAGCAGCCCTCAACTTTGGGGTCCCTGTGTCTGGTTGATTTTTTCATTTTCCCAAGGTCAACGCCCATGTGTGGAAGTGCCCTATGCTCTGTGGTTCTGTGTTTTACATGTTTTGGGAAAGAGGATACACTTGTGAAGATTGGCTGTTGGCCATTGACATCCCGCCCATCAGCTTAACAAGGCTCCCTTGATTCCATGGCCTGCCCTGCCTTTCAGGTTTTTAGACTTTTTTCGCCTGGCCCTTTTGCCCCGGTGGTGGGGGAGCGAGAGATTTCTTTGTAGTGCTGATTTGCTCTCCCAGGTTGCTTGGTTGGCCAAAAAGGGCGTATGCGTTTTTTCCTGAATATATTCAGGAAAAAACGCATACGCCCTTTTTAGCCAACCGCATCATTGTCCACGTTCTGGCGCTTTTCATGTGCTATCGGGGCCATTCCGATGTACCCGTTGACATCCGTTTCCTGCAGTTCTGCCTTGCGTTCAACGCCTCTTCGTAGCCTGACCTCAATATATTTGGGGGCGATAGTTATCGTTTAGAACTCTGCAGGTTTGGGAAGTGCAGTGCCCCTGAGCTCCATTTCCCAAGTCGCTTTTTTGTGAGTGGGACGCAACACGGCTGGATGGCTTCACGCCCTATTGTCGATCCGGGGTGGCAGGCTGAGCCTTTGGTGAATTCTTCTTCGCGATGGGAAATGAGAGTGACATGTGCCCGACCAAACCCCTCCAGCGAGTCTCTCATTGGTTCCCCCTCTTGCAGTTCATCCTGCGGACAAATTGCAGACGGTACGAAAGAGGCATGGAAAGGCGCTGAGTCTCCAAGTGGGGAGATTGTTAGTAAGGGGGCCTGAATGGAGAACACGAGCACCAGGAGATGAAAAGTGAGGTGAGTTTCAGAAAGCTTTCCCGATCCCACGGTGTAGCGTCCGCTGGGTTTCCAATGAGTGCTTTCGCTGTCGGAAGATTGCGTTGAACCTGGAGAGTTGGGACCCATGGAATGGGGAGCACGCAGGATTCCTTTCAAGGGTCTGCATTTGCTTTCCCAACCTCACCAATCGTCTCAGCCCCAAGAGTGTCCAGCCTTATGTCTTCTGCCGCTGGGGCTGTAGATGTGGTTAATGCTGGTTGCATGCCAGTCCCTGAACGCATTTTGGAAGAATTTCTCTCTGTTTTGCCCTGCTTGTTTCTTCTTTGTGTTGGAAATGTATCCTCAGAATGGGTCTGAGCTGATTTTCCCTGCTGTTTTTAGGCCGCTTTACACACACTTGATGCACTTACACAGAGATATCAAGACTTAGCTTTTAAGATGCTTACTAGTCGGATAGATACTTGTGCGATGAACAGGGTCTGGTGAGTCCAGTTGATTGAGCAAGGAGTAGGTCGTGTCCATTCCATATTCGGTTTTCGGAAGGGTATCTGTGCTCATTTCAAACTCGAGTTTTATGCGTCACCCCACCTCACCTTTCCCCTGAAGCAGGCCTAAGTGTGTTTTCTAAAAGCGTGACTCTGTTCGGTTTGGGGATTCAGTTCATGGGGAGCGATTTTTACATTCCCTCGATAAATGATATCATAAGTTTCTGTCTTTGTGGGACTTACTTCACTGAGGATGATCGTACCGAAATCCACTCAGGATGCTGCTACCAGCCTCATGACGTGGATTTCATGGCTGAGTGACACTCCATTGGACCTACGTAGCACCACTTGTCCACTTGTCCACTTGTCTTTGTCCACTTGTCCACTTGTCTTTGTCCACTTGGCTCTTTCCTGGGATATGAAACGTGTACCGGAGTCGAGGTTCTTGTCAAGACAGCAGCCCTCAACTTTGGGGTCCCTGTGTCTGGTTGATTTTATCATTTTCCCAAGGTCAACGCCCATGTGTGGAAGTGCCCTATGCTCTGTGCTTCTGTGTTTTACATGTTTTGGGAAAGAGGATACACTTGTGAAGATTGGCTGTTGGCCATTGACATCCCGCCCATCAGCTTAACAAGGCTCCCTTGACTCCGTGGCCTGCCCTGCCTTTCTGGTTTTTAGACATTTTTCGCCTGGCCCTTTTGCCCCGGGGGGGGGGGGGGAGATTTCTTTGTAGTGCTGATTTGCTCTCCCAGGTTGCTTGGTTGGCCAAAAAGGGCGTATGCGTTTTTTCCTGAATATATTCAGGAAAAAACGCATACGCCCTTTTTGGCCAACCGCATCATTGTCCACGTTCTGGCGCTTTTCATGTGCTATCGGGGCCATTCCGATGTACCCGTTGACATCCGTTTCCTGCAGTTCTGCCTTGCGTTCAACGCCTCTTCGTAGCCTGACCTCAATATATTTGGGGGCGATAGTTATCGTTTAGAACTCTGCAGGTTTGGGAAGTGCAGTGCCCCTGAGCTCCATTTCCCAAGTCGCTTTTTTGTGAGTGGGACGCAACACGGCTGGATGGCTTCACGCCCTATTGTCGATCCGGGGTGGCAGGCTGAGCCTTTGGTGAATTCTTCTTCGCGATGGGAAATGAGAGTGACATGTGCCCGACCAAACCCCTCCAGCGAGTCTCTCATTGGTTCCCCCTCTTGCAGTTCATCCTGCGGACAAATTGCAGACGGTACGAAAGAGGCATGGAAAGGCGCTGAGTCTCCAAGTGGGGAGATTGTTAGTAAGGGGGCCTGAATGGAGAACACGAGCACCAGGAGATGAAAAGTGAGGTGAGTTTCAGAAAGCTTTCCCGATCCCACGGTGTAGCGTCCGCTGGGTTTCCAATGAGTGCTTTCGCTGTCGGAAGATTGCGTTGAACCTGGAGAGTTGGGACCCATGGAATGGGGAGCATGCAGGATTCCTTTCAAGGGTCTGCATTTGCTTTCCCAACCTCACCAATCGTCTCAGCCCCAAGAGTGTCCAGCCTTATGTCTTCTGCCGCTGGGGCTGTAGATGTGGTCAATCCTGGTTGCATGCCAGTCCCTGAACGCATTTTGGAAGAATTTCTCTCTGTTTTGCCCTGCTTGTTTCTTCTTTGTGTTGGAAATGTATCCTCAGAATGGGTCTGAGCTGATTTTCCCTGCTGTTTTTAGGCCGCTTTACACACACTTGATGCACTTACACAGAGATATCAAGACTTAGCTTTTAAGATGCTTACTAGTGGGATAGATACTTGTGCGATGAACAGGGTCTGGTGAGTCCAGTTGATTGAGCAAGGAGTAGGTCGTGTCCATTCCATATTCGGTTTTCGGAAGGGTATCTGTGCTCATTTCAAACTCGAGTTTTATGCGTCACCCCACCTCACCTTTCCCCTGAAGCAGGCCTAAGTGTGTTTTCTAAAAGCGTGACTCTGTTCTCTTTGGGGATTCAGTTCATGGGGAGCGATTTTTACATTCCCTCGATAAGTGATATCATAAGTTTCTGTCTTTGTGGGACTTATTTCACTGAGGATGATCGTACCTAAATCCACTCAGGATGCTGCTACCAGCCTCATGACGTGGATTTCATGGCTGAGTGACACTCCATTGGACCTACGTAGCACCACTTGTCCACTTGTCCACTTGTCTTTGTCCACTTGTCCACTTGTCTTTGTCCACTTGGCTCTTTCCTGGGATATGAAACGTGTACCGGAGTCGAGGTTCTTGTCAAGACAGCAGCCCTCAACTTTGGGGTCCTTGTGTCTGCTTCATTTTTTCATTTTCCGAAGGTCAACGCCCATGTGTGGAAGTGCCCTATGCTCTGTGGTTCTGTGTTTTACATGTTTTGGGAAAGAGGATACACTTGTGAAGATTGGCTGTTGGCCATTGACATCCCGCCCATCAGCTTAACAAGGCTCCCTTGACTCCGTGGCCTGCCCTGCCTTTCTGGTTTTTAGACTTTTTTCGCCTGGCCCTTTTGCCCCGGGGGGGTGGGAGAGATTTCTTTGTAGTGCTGATTTGCTCTCCCAGGTTGTTTGGTTGGCCAAAAAGGGCGTATGCCTTTTTTCCTGAATATATTCAGGAAAAAACGCATACGCCCTTTTTGGCCAACCGCATCATTGTCCACGTTCTGGCGCTTTTCATGTGCTATCGGGGCCATTCCGATGTACCCGTTGACATCCGTTTCCTGCAGTTCTGCCTTGGTGTTCAACGCCTCTTCGTAGCCTGACCTCAATATATTTTGGGGCGATAGTTACCGTTTAGAACTCTGCAGGTTTGGGAAGTGCAGTGCCCCTGAGCTCCATTTCCCAAGTCGCTTTTTTGTGAGTGGGACGCAACACGGCTGGATGGCTTCACGCCCTATTGTCGATCCGGGGTGGCAGGCTGAGCCTTTGGTGAATTCTTCTTCGCGATGGGAAATGAGAGTGACATGTGCCCGACCAAACCCCTCCAGCGAGTCTCTCATTGGTTCCCCCTCTTGCAGTTCATCCTGCGGACAAATTGCAGACGGTACGAAAGAGGCATGGAAAGGCGCTGAGTCTCCAAGTGGGGAGATTGTTAGTAAGGGGGCCTGAATGGAGAACACGAGCACCAGGAGATGAAAAGTGAGGTGAGTTTCAGAAAGCTTTCCCGATCCCACGGTGTAGCGTCCGCTGGGTTTCCAATGAGTGCATTCGCTGTCGGAAGATTGCGTTGAACCTGGAGAGTTGGGACCCATGGAATGGGGAGCACGCAGGATTCCTTTCAAGGGTCTGCATTTGCTTTCCCAACCTCACCAATCGTCTCAGCCCCAAGAGTGTCCAGCCTTATGTCTTCTGCCGCTGGGGCTGTAGATGTGGTCAATCCTGGTTGCATGCCAGTCCCTGAACGCATTTTGGAAGAATTTCTCTCTGTTTTGCCCTGCTTTTTTCTTCTTTGTGTTGGAAATGTATCCTCAGAATGGGTCTGAGCTGATTTTCCCTGCTGTTTTTAGGCCGCTTTACACACACTTGATGCACTTACACAGAGATATCAAGACTTAGCTTTTAAGATGCTTACTAGTGGGATAGATACTTGTGCGATGAACAGGGTCTGGTGAGTCCAGTTGATTGAGCAAGGAGTAGGTCGTGTCCATTCCATATTCGGTTTTCGGAAGGGTATCTGTGCTCATTTCAAACTCGAGTTTTATGCGTCACCCCACCTCACCTTTCCCCTGAAGCAGGCCTAAGTGTGTTTTCTAAAAGGGTGACTCTGTTCTCTTTGGGGATTCAGTTCATGGGGAGCGATTTTTACATTCCCTCGATAAGTGATATCATAAGTTTCTGTCTTTGTGGGACTTACTTCACTGAGGATGATCGTACCTAAATCCACTCAGGATGCTGCTACCAGCCTCATGACGTGGATTTCATGGCTGAGTGACACTCCATTGGACCTACGTAGCACCACTTGTCCACTTGTCCACTTGTCTTTGTCCACTTGTCCACTTGTCTTTGTCCACTTGGCTCTTTCCTGGGATATGAAACGTGTACCGGAGTCGAGGTTCTTGTCAAGACAGCAGCCCTCAACTTTGGGGTCCCTGTGTCTGGTTGATTTTTTCATTTTCCCAAGGTCAACGCCCATGTGTGGAAGTGCCCTATGCTCTGTGGTTCTGTGTTTTCCATGTTTTGGGAAAGAGGATACACTTGTGAAGATTGGCTGTTGGCCATTGACATCCCGCCCATCAGCTTAACAAGGCTCCGTTGACTCCGTGGCCTGCCCTGCCTTTCTGGTTTTTAGACTTTTTTCGCCTGGCCCTTTTGCCCCGGGGGGGGGGGGAGAGATTTCTTTGTAGTGCTGATTTGCTCTCCCAGGTTGCTTGGTTGGCCAAAAAGGGCGTATGCGTTTTTTCCTGAATATATTCAGGAAAAAACGCATACGCCCTTTTTGGCCAACCGCATCATTGTCCACGTTCTGGCGCTTTTCATGTGCTATCGGGGCCATTCCGATGTACCCGTTGACATCCGTTTCCTGCAGTTCTGCCTTGCGTTCAACGCCTCTTCGTAGCCTGACCTCAATATATTTGGGGGCGATAGTTATCGTTTAGAACTCTGCAGGTTTGGGAAGTGCAGTGCCCCTGAGCTCCATTTCCCAAGTCGCTTTTTTGTGAGTGGGACGCAACACGGCTGGATGGCTTCACGCCCTATTGTCGATCCGGGGTGGCAGGCTGAGCCTTTGGTGAATTCTTCTTCGCGATGGGAAATGAGAGTGACATGTGCCCGACCAAACCCCTCCAGCGAGTCTCTCATTGGTTCCCCCTCTTGCAGTTCATCCTGCGGACAAATTGCAGACGGTACGAAAGAGGCATGGAAAGGCGCTGAGTCTCCAAGTGGGGAGATTGTTAGTAAGGGGGCCTGAATGGAGAACACGAGCACCAGGAGATGAAAAGTGAGGTGAGTTTCAGAAAGCTTTCCCGATCCCACGGTGTAGCGTCCGCTGGGTTTCCAATGAGTGCTTTCGCTGTCGGAAGATTGCGTTGAACCTGGAGAGTTGGGACCCATGGAATGGGGAGCATGCAGGATTCCTTTCAAGGGTCTGCATTTGCTTTCCCAACCTCACCAATCGTCTCAGCCCCAAGAGTGTCCAGCCTTATGTCTTCTGCCGCTGGGGCTGTAGATGTGGTCAATCCTGGTTGCATGCCAGTCCCTGAACGCATTTTGGAAGAATTTCTCTCTGTTTTGCCCTGCTTGTTTCTTCTTTGTGTTGGAAATGTATCCTCAGAATGGGTCTGAGCTGATTTTCCCTGCTGTTTTTAGGCCGCTTTACACACACTTGATGCACTTACACAGAGATATCAAGACTTAGCTTTTAAGATGCTTACTAGTCGGATAGATACTTGTGCGATGAACAGGGTCTGGTGAGTCCAGTTGATTGATCAAGGAGTAGGTCGTGTCCATTCCATATTCGGTTTTCGGAAGGGTATCTGTGCTCATTTCAAACTCGAGTTTTATGCGTCACCCCACCTCACCTTTCCCCTGAAGCAGGCCTAAGTGTGTTTTCTAAAAGCGTGACTCTGTTCTGTTTGGGGATTCAGTTCATGGGGAGCGATTTTTACATTCCCTCGATAAGTGATATCATAAGTTTCTGTCTTTGTGGGACTTATTTCACTGAGGATGATCGTACCTAAATCCACTCAGGATGCTGCTACCAGCCTCATGACGTGGATTTCATGGCTGAGTGACACTCCATTGGACCTACGTAGCACCACTTGTCCACTTGTCCACTTGTCTTTGTCCACTTGTCCACTTGTCTTTGTCCACTTGGCTCTTTCCTGGGATATGAAACGTGTACCGGAGTCGAGGTTCTTGTCAAGACAGCAGCCCTCAACTTTGGGGTCCCTGTGTCTGGTTGATTTTTTCATTTTCCCAAGGTCAACGCCCATGTGTGGAAGTGCCCTATGCTCTGTGGTTCTGTGTTTTACATGTTTTGGGAAAGAGGATACACTTGTGAAGATTGGCTGTTGGCCATTGACATCCCGCCCATCAGCTTAACAAGGCTCCCTTGACTCCGTGGCCTGCCCTGCATTTCTGGTTTTTAGACTTTTTTCGCCTGGCCCTTTTGCCCCGGGCAGGGGGGAGCGAGAGATTTCTTTGTAGTGCTGATTTGCTCTCCCAGGTTGCTTGGTTGGCCAAAAAGGGCGTATGCGTTTTTTCCTGAATATATTCAGGAAAAAACGCATACGCCCTTTTTGGCCAACCGCATCATTGTCCACGTTCTGGCGCTTTTCATGTGCTATCGGGGCCATTCCGATGTACCCGTTGACATCCGTTTCCTGCAGTTCTGCCTTGCGTTCAACGCCTCTTCGTAGCCTGACCTCAATATATTTGGGGGCGATAGTTATCGTTTAGAACTCTGCAGGTTTGGGAAGTGCAGTGCCCCTGAGCTCCATTTCCCAAGTCGCTTTTTTCTGAGTGGGACGCAACACGGCTGGATGGCTTCACGCCCTATTGTCGATCCGGGGTGGCAGGCTGAGCCTTTGGTGAATTCTTCTTCGCGATGGGAAATGAGAGTGACATGTGCCCGACCAAACCCCTCCAGCGAGTCTCTCATTGGTTCCCCCTCTTGCAGTTCATCCTGCGGACAAATTGCAGACGGTACGAAAGAGGCATGGAAAGGCGCTGAGTCTCCAAGTGGGGAGATTGTTAGTAAGGGGGCCTGAATGGAGAACACGAGCACCAGGAGATGAAAAGTGAGGTGAGTTTCAGAAAGCTTTCCCGATCCCACGGTGTAGCGTCCGCTGGGTTTCCAATGAGTGCTTTCGCTGTCGGAAGATTGCGTTGAACCTGGAGAGTTGGAACCCATGGAATGGGGAGCATGCAGGATTCCTTTCAAGGGTCTGCATTTGCTTTCCCAACCTCACCAATCGTCTCAGCCCCAAGAGTGTCCAGCCTTATGTCTTCTGCCGCTGGGGCTGTAGATGTGGTCAATCCTGGTTGCATGCCAGTCCCTGAACGCATTTTGGAAGAAGTTCTCTCTGTTTTGCCCTGCTTGTTTCTTCTTTGTGTTGGAAATGTATCCTCAGAACGGGTCTGAGCTGATTTTCTCTGCTGTTTTTAGGCTGCTTTACACACACTTGATGCACTTACACAGAGATATCAAGACTTAGCTTTTAAGATGCTTACTAGTCGGATAGATACTTGTGCGATGAACAGGGTCTGGTGAGTCCAGTTGATTGAGCAAGGAGTAGGTCGTGTCCATTCCACATTCGGTTTTCGGAAGGGTATCTGTGCTCATTTCAAACTCGAGTTTTATGCGTCACCCCACCTCACCTTTCCCCTGAAGCAGGCCTAAGTGTGTTTTCTAAAAGCGTGACTCTGTTCTCTTTGGGGATTCAGTTCATGGGGAGCGATTTTTACATTCCCTCGATAAGTGATATCATAAGTTTCTGTCTTTGTGGGACTTATTTCACTGAGGATGATCGTACCTAAATCCACTCAGGATGCTGCTACCAGCCTCATGACGTGGATTTCATGGCTGAGTGACACTCCATTGGACCTACGTAGCACCACTTGTCCAATTGTCCACTTGTCTTTGTCCACTTGTCCACTTGTCTTTGTCCACTTGGCTCTTTCCTGGGATATGAAACGTGTACCGGAGTCGAGGTTCTTGTCAAGACAGCAGCCCTCAACTTTGGGGTCCCTGTGTCTGCTTCATTTTTTCATTTTCCCAAGGTCAACGCCCATGTGTGGAAGTGCCCTATGCTCTGTGGTTCTGTGTTTTACATGTTTTGGGAAAGAGGATACACTTGTGAAGATTGGCTGTTGGCCATTGACATCCCGCCCATCAGCTTAACAAGGCTCCCTTGACTCCGTGGCCTGCCCTGCCTTTCTGGTTTTTAGACTTTTTTCGCCTGGCCCTTTTGCCCCGGGGGGGGGGGGGAGAGATTTCTTTGTAGTGCTGATTTGCTCTCCCAGGTTGTTTGGTTGGCCAAAAAGGGCGTATGCCTTTTTTCCTGAATATATTCAGGAAAAAACGCATACGCCCTTTTTGGCCAACCGCATCATTGTCCACGTTCTGGCGCTTTTCATGTGCTATCGGGGCCATTCCGATGTACCCGTTGACATCCGTTTCCTGCAGTTCTGCCTTGGTGTTCAACGCCTCTTCGTAGCCTGACCTCAATATATTTTGGGGCGATAGTTATCGTTTAGAACTCTGCAGGTTTGGGAAGTGCAGTGCCCCTGAGCTCCATTTCCCAAGTCGCTTTTTTGTGAGTGGGACGCAACACGGCTGGATGGCTTCACGCCCTATTGTCGATCCGGGGTGGCAGGCTGAGCCTTTGGTGAATTCTTCTTCGCGATGGGAAATGAGAGTGACATGTGCCCGACCAAACCCCTCCAGCGAGTCTCTCATTGGTTCCCCCTCTTGCAGTTCATCCTGCGGACAAATTGCAGACGGTACGAAAGAGGCATGGAAAGGCGCTGAGTCTCCAAGTGGGGAGATTGTTCGTAAGGGGGCCTGAATGGAGAACACGAGCACCAGGAGATGAAAAGTGAGGTGAGTTTCAGAAAGCTTTCCCGATCCCACGGTGTAGCGTCCGCTGGGTTTCCAATGAGTGCTTTCGCTGTCGGAAGATTGCGTTGAACCTGGAGAGTTGGGACCCATGGAATGGGGAGCACGCAGGATTCCTTTCAAGGGTCTGCATTTGCTTTCCCAACCTCACCAATCGTCTCAGCCCCAAGAGTGTCCAGCCTTATGTCTTCTGCCGCTGGGGCTGTAGATGTGGTCAATCCTGGTTGCATGCCAGTCCCTGAACGCATTTTGGAAGAAGTTCTCTCTGTTTTGCCCTGCTTGTTTCTTCTTTGTGTTGGAAATGTATCCTCAGAACGGGTCTGAGCTGATTTTCTCTGCTGTTTTTAGGCTGCTTTACACACACTTGATGCACTTACACAGAGATATCAAGACTTAGCTTTTAAGATGCTTACTAGTCGGATAGATACTTGTGCGATGAACAGGGTCTGGTGAGTCCAGTTGATTGAGCAAGGAGTAGGTCGTGTCCATTCCACATTCGGTTTTCGGAAGGGTATCTGTGCTCATTTCAAACTCGAGTTTTATGCGTCACCCCACCTCACCTTTCCCCTGAAGCAGGCCTAAGTGTGTTTTCTAAAAGCGTGACTCTGTTCTCTTTGGGGATTCAGTTCATGGGGAGAGATTTTTACATTCCCTCGATAAGTGATATCATAAGTTTCTGTCTTTGTGGGACTTATTTCACTGAGGATGATCGTACCTAAATCCACTCAGGATGCTGCTACCAGCCTCATGACGTGGATTTCATGGCTGAGTGACACTCCATTGGACCTACGTAGCACCACTTGTCCACTTGTCCACTTGTCTTTGTCCACTTGTCCACTTGTCTTTGTCCACTTGGCTCTTTCCTGGGATATGAAACGTGTACCGGAGTCGAGGTTCTTGTCAAGACAGCAGCCCTCAACTTTGGGGTCCCTGTGTCTGGTTGATTTTTTCATTTTCCCAAGGTCAACGCCCATGTGTGGAAGTGCCCTATGCTCTGTGGTTCTGTGTTTTACATGTTTTGGGAAAGAGGATACACTTGTGAAGATTGGCTGTTGGCCATTGACATCCCGCCCATCAGCTTAACAAGGCTCCGTAGACTCCGTGGCCTGCCCTGCCTTTCTGGTTTTTAGACTTTTTTCGCCTGGCCCTTTTGCCCCGGGGGGGGGGGGCAGAGATTTCTTTGTAGTGCTGATTTGCTCTCCCAGGTTGTTTGGTTGGCCAAAAAGGGCGTATGCCTTTTTTCCTGAATATATTCAGGAAAAAAGGCATACGCCCTTTTTGGCCAACCGCATCATTGTCCACGTTCTGGCGCTTTTCATGTGCTATCGGGGCCATTCCGATGTACCCGTTGACATCCGTTTCCTGCAGTTCTGCCTTGGTGTTCAACGCCTCTTCGTAGCCTGACCTCAATATATTTTGGGGCGATAGTTACCGTTTAGAACTCTGCAGGTTTGGGAAGTGCAGTGCCCCTGAGCTCCATTTCCCAAGTCGCTTTTTTGTGAGTGGGACGCAACACGGCTGGATGGCTTCACGCCCTATTGTCGATCCGGGGTGGCAGGCTGAGCCTTTGGTGAATTCTTCTTCGCGATGGGAAATGAGAGTGACATGTGCCCGACCAAACCCCTCCAGCGAGTCTCTCATTGGTTCCCCCTCTTGCAGTTCATCCTGCGGACAAATTGCAGACGGTACGAAAGAGGCATGGAAAGGCGCTGAGTCTCCAAGTGGGGAGATTGTTAGTAAGGGGGCCTGAATGGAGAACACGAGCACCAGGAGATGAAAAGTGAGGTGAGTTTCAGAAAGCTTTCCCGATCCCACGGTGTAGCGTCCGCTGGGTTTCCAATGAGTGCTTTCGCTGTCGGAAGATTGCGTTGAACCTGGAGAGTTGGGACCCATGGAATGGGGAGCACGCAGGATTCCTTTCAAGGGTCTGCATTTGCTTTCCCAACCTCACCAATCGTCTCAGCCCCAAGAGTGTCCAGCCTTATGTCTTCTGCCGCTGGGGCTGTAGATGTGGTCAATGCTGGTTGCATGCCAGTCCCTGAACGCATTTTGGAAGAATTTCTCTCTGTTTTGCCCTGCTTTTTTCTTCTTTGTGTTGGAAATGTATCCTCAGAATGGGTCTGAGCTGATTTTCCCTGCTGTTTTTAGGCCGCTTTACACACACTTGATGCACTTACACAGAGATATCAAGACTTAGCTTTTAAGATGCTTACTAGTGGGATAGATACTTGTGCGATGAACAGGGTCTGGTGAGTCCAGTTGATTGAGCAAGGAGTAGGACGTGTCCATTCCATATTCGGTTTTCGGAAGGGTATCTGTGCTCATTTCAAACTCGAGTTTTATGCGTCACCCCACCTCACCTTTCCCCTGAAGCAGGCCTAAGTGTGTTTTCTAAAAGGGTGACTCTGTTCTGTTTGGGGATTCAGTTCATGGGGAGCGATTTTTACATTCCCTCGATAAGTGATATCATAAGTTTCTGTCTTTGTGGGACTTACTTCACTGAGGATGATCGTACCGAAATCCACTCAGGATGCTGCTACCAGCCTCATGACGTGGATTTCATGGCTGAGTGACACTCCATTGGACCTACGTAGCACCACTTGTCCACTTGTCCACTTGTCTTTGTCCACTTGTCCACTTGTCTTTGTCCACTTGGCTCTTTCCTGGGATATGAAACGTGTACCGGAGTCGAGGTTCTTGTCAAGACAGCAGCCCTCAACTTTGGGGTCCCTGTGTCTGGTTGATTTTTTCATTTTCCCAAGGTCAACGCCCATGTGTGGAAGTGCCCTATGCTCTGTGGTTCTGTGTTTTACATGTTTTGGGAAAGAGGATACACTTGTGAAGATTGGCTGTTGGCCATTGACATCCCGCCCATCAGCTTAACAAGGCTCCCTTGACTCCGTGGCCTGCCCTGCCTTTCTGGTTTTTAGACTTTTTTCGCCTGGCCCTTTTGCCCCGGGGGTGGGGGGAGAGATTTCTTTGTAGTGCTGATTTGCTCTCCCAGGTTGCTTGGTTGGCCAAAAAGGGCGTATGCGTTTTTTCCTGAATATATTCAGGAAAAAACGCATACGCCCTTTTTGGCCAACCGCATCATTGTCCACGTTCTGGCGCTTTTCATGTGCTATCGGGGCCATTCCGATGTACCCGTTGACATCCGTTTCCTGCAGTTCTGCCTTGCGTTCAACGCCTCTTCGTAGCCTGACCTCAATATATTTGGGGGCGATAGTTATCGTTTAGAACTCTGCAGGTTTGGGAAGTGCAGTGCCCCTGAGCTCCATTTCCCAAGTCGCTTTTTTGTGAGTGGGACGCAACACGGCTGGATGGCTTCACGCCCTATTGTCGATCCGGGGTGGCAGGCTGAGCCTTTGGTGAATTCTTCTTCGCGATGGGAAATGAGAGTGACATGTGCCCGACCAAACCCCTCCAGCGAGTCTCTCATTGGTTCCCCCTCTTGCAGTTCATCCTGCGGACAAATTGCAGACGGTACGAAAGAGGCATGGAAAGGCGCTGAGTCTCCAAGTGGGGAGATTGTTAGTAAGGGGGCCTGAATGGAGAACACGAGCACCAGGAGATGAAAAGTGAGGTGAGTTTCAGAAAGCTTTCCCGATCGCACGGTGTAGCGTCCGCTGGGTTTCCAATGAGTGCTTTCGCTGTCGGAAGATTGCGTTGAACCTGGAGAGTTGGGACCCATGGAATGGGGAGCATGCAGGATTCCTTTCAAGGGTCTGCATTTGCTTTCCCAACCTCACCAATCGTCTCAGCCCCAAGAGTGTCCAGCCTTATGTCTTATGCCGCTGGGGCTGTAGATGTGGTCAATGCTGGTTGCATGCCAGTCCCTGAACGCATTTTGGAAGAATTTCTCTCTGTTTTGCCCTGCTTGTTTCTTCTTTGTGTTGGAAATGTATCCTCAGAATGGGTCTGAGCTGATTTTCCCTGCTGTTTTTAGGCCGCTTTACACACACTTGATGCACTTACACAGAGATATCAAGACTTAGCTTTTAAGATGCTTAGTAGTCGGATAGATACTTGTGCGATGAACAGGGTCTGGTGAGTCCAGTTGATTGAGCAAGGAGTAGGTCGTGTCCATTCCATATTCGGTTTTCGGAAGGGTATCTGTGCTCATTTCAAACTCGAGTTTTATGCGTCACCCCACCTCACCTTTCCCCTGAAGCAGGCCTAAGTGTGTTTTCTAAAAGCGTGACTCTGTTCTCTTTGGGGATTCAGTTCATGGGGAGCGATTTTTACATTCCCTCGATAAGTGATATCATAAGTTTCTGTCTTTGTGGGACTTATTTCACTGAGGATGATCGTACCTAAATCCACTCAGTATGCTGCTACCAGCCTCATGACGTGGATTTCATGGCTGAGTGACACTCCATTGGACCTACGTAGCAGCACTTGTCCACTTGTCCACTTGTCTTTGTCCACTTGTCCACTTGTCTTTGTCCACTTGGCTCTTTCCTGGGATATGAAACGTGTACCGGAGTCGAGGTTCTTGTCAAGACAGCAGCCCTCAACTTTGGGGTCCCTGTGTCTGGTTGATTTTTTCATTTTCCCAAGGTCAACGCCCATGTGTGGAAGTGCCCTATGCTCTGTGGTTCTGTGTTTTACATGTTTTGGGAAAGAGGATACACTTGTGAAGATTGGCTGTTGGCCATTGACATCCCGCCCATCAGCTTAACAAGGCTCCCTTGACTCCGTGGCCTGCCCTGCCTTTCAGGTTTTTAGACTTTTTTCGCCTGGCCCTTTTGCCCCGGGGGGGGGGGAGCGAGAGATTTCTTTGTAGTGCTGATTTGCTCTCCCAGGTTGCTTGGTTGGCCAAAAAGGGCGTATGCGTTTTTTCCTGAATATATTCAGGAAAAAACGCATACGCCCTTTTTGGCCAACCGCATCATTGTCCACGTTCTGGCGCTTTTCATGTGCTATCGGGGCCATTCCGATGTACCCGTTGACATCCGTTTCCTGCAGTTCTGCCTTGCGTTCAACGCCTCTTCGTAGCCTGACCTCAATATATTTGGGGGCGATAGTTATCGTTTAGAACTCTGCAGGTTTGGGAAGTGCAGTGCCCCTGAGCTCCATTTCCCAAGTCGCTTTTTTGTGAGTGGGACGCAACACGGCTTGATGGCTTCACGCCCTATTGTCGATCCGGGGTGGCAGGCTGAGCCTTTGGTGAATTCTTCTTCGCGATGGGAAATGAGAGTGACATGTGCCCGACCAAACCCCTCCAGCGAGTCTCTCATTGGTTCCCCCTCTTGCAGTTCATCCTGCGGACAAATTGCAGACGGTACGAAAGAGGCATGGAAAGGCGCTGAGTCTCCAAGTGGGGAGATTGTTAGTAAGGGGGCCTGAATGGAGAACACGAGCACCAGGAGATGAAAAGTGAGGTGAGTTTCAGAAAGCTTTCCCGATCCCACGGTGTAGCGTCCGCTGGGTTTCCAATGAGTGCTTTCGCTGTCGGAAGATTGCGTTGAACCTGGAGAGTTGGGACCCATGGAATGGGGAGCATGCAGGATTCCTTTCAAGGGTCTGCATTTGCTTTCCCAACCTCACCAATCGTCTCAGCCCCAAGAGTGTCCAGCCTTATGTCTTCTGCCGCTGGGGCTGTAGATGTGGTCAATCCTGGTTGCATGCCAGTCCCTGAACGCATTTTGGAAGAAGTTCTCTCTGTTTTGCCCTGCTTGTTTCTTCTTTGTGTTGGAAATGTATCCTCAGAACGGGTCTGAGCTGATTTTCCCTGCTGTTTTTAGGCCGCTTTACACACACTTGATGCACTTACACAGAGATATCAAGACTTAGCTTTTAAGATGCTTACTAGTCGGATAGATACTTGTGCGATGAACAGGGTCTGGTGAGTCCAGTTGATTGAGCAAGGAGTAGGTCGTGTCCATTCCACATTCGGTTTTCGGAAGGGTATCTGTGCTCATTTCAAACTCGAGTTTTATGCGTCACCCCACCTCACCTTTCCCCTGAAGCAGGCCTAAGTGTGTTTTCTAAAAGCGTGACTCTGTTCTCTTTGGGGATTCAGTTCATGGGGAGCGATTTTTACATTCCCTCGATAAGTGATATCATAAGTTTCTGTCTTTGTGGGACTTACTTCACTGAGGATGATCGTACCTAAATCCACTCAGGATGCTGCTACCAGCCTCATGACGTGGATTTCATGGCTGAGTGACACTCCATTGGACCTACGTAGCACCACTTGTCCACTTGTCTTTGTCCACTTGTCCACTTGTCTTTGTCCACTTGGCTCTTTCCTGGGATATGAAACGTGTACCGGAGTCGAGGTTCTTGTCAAGACAGCAGCCCTCAACTTTGGGGTCCTTGTGTCTGCTTCATTTTTTCATTTTCCGAAGGTCAACGCCCATGTGTGGAAGTGCCCTATGCTCTGTGGTTCTGTGTTTTACATGTTTTGGGAAAGAGGATACACTTGTGAAGATTGGCTGTTGGCCATTGACATCCCGCCCATCAGCTTAACAAGGCTCCCTTGACTCCGTGGCCTGCCCTGCCTTTCAGGTTTTTAGACTTTTTTCGCCTGGCCCTTTTGCCCCGGGGGGGGGGGAGCGAGAGATTTCTTTGTAGTGCTGATTTGCTCTCCCAGGTTGCTTGGTTGGCCAAAAAGGGCGTATGCGTTTTTTCCTGAATATATTCAGGAAAAAACGCATACGCCCTTTTTGGCCAACCGCATCATTGTCCACGTTCTGGCGCTTTTCATGTGCTATCGGGGCCATTCCGATGTACCCGTTGACATCCGTTTCCTGCAGTTCTGCCTTGCGTTCAACGCCTCTTCGTAGCCTGACCTCAATATATTTTGGGGCGATAGTTATCGTTTAGAACTCTGCAGGTTTGGGAAGTGCAGTGCCCCTGAGCTCCATTTCCCCAGTCGCTTTTTTGTGAGTGGGACGCAACACGGCTGGATGGCTTCACGCCCTATTGTCGATCCGGGGTGGCAGGCTGAGCCTTTGGTGAATTCTTCTTCGCGATGGGAAATGAGAGTGACATGTGCCCGACCAAACCCCTCCAGCGAGTCTCTCATTGGTTCCCCCTCTTGCAGTTCATCCTGCGGACAAATTGCAGACGGTACGAAAGAGGCATGGAAAGGCGCTGAGTCTCCAAGTGGGGAGATTGTTAGTAAGGGGGCCTGAATGGAGAACACGAGCACCAGGAGATGAAAAGTGAGGTGAGTTTCAGAAAGCTTTCCCGATCGCACGGTGTAGCGTCCGCTGGGTTTCCAATGAGTGCTTTCGCTGTCGGAAGATTGCGTTGAACCTGGAGAGTTGGGACCCATGGAATGGGGAGCATGCAGGATTCCTTTCAAGGGTCTGCATTTGCTTTCCCAACCTCACCAATCGTCTCAGCCCCAAGAGTGTCCAGCCTTATGTCTTCTGCCGCTGGGGCTGTAGATGTGGTCAATCCTGGTTGCATGCCAGTCCCTGAACGCATTTTGGAAGAATTTCTCTCTGTTTTGCCCTGCTTGTTTCTTCTTTGTGTTGGAAATGTATCCTCAGAATGGGTCTGAGCTGATTTTCCCTGCTGTTTTTAGGCCGCTTTACACACACTTGATGCACTTACACAGAGATATCAAGACTTAGCTTTTAAGATGCTTACTAGTCGGATAGATACTTGTGCGATGAACAGGGTCTGGTGAGTCCAGTTGATTGAGCAAGGAGTAGGTCGTGTCCATTCCACATTCGGTTTTCGGAAGGGTATCTGTGCTCATTTCAAACTCGAGTTTTATGCGTCACCCCACCTCACCTTTCCCCTGAAGCAGGCCTAAGTGTGTTTTCTAAAAGCGTGACTCTGTTCTCTTTGGGGATTCAGTTCATGGGGAGCGATTTTTACATTCCCTCGATAAGTGATATCATAAGTTTCTGTCTTTGTGGGACTTACTTCACTGAGGATGATCGTACCTAAATCCACTCAGGATGCTGCTACCAGCCTCATGACGTGGATTTCATGGCTGAGTGACACTCCATTGGACCTACGTAGCACCACTTGTCCACTTGTCCACTTGTCTTTGTCCACTTGTCCACTTGTCTTTGTCCACTTGGCTCTTTC
The DNA here is from genome assembly GCF_026419965.1 of Kogia breviceps. Taxonomy (NCBI): domain Eukaryota; kingdom Metazoa; phylum Chordata; class Mammalia; order Artiodactyla; family Physeteridae; genus Kogia; species Kogia breviceps. The sequence goes on from NC_081312.1 coordinate 96,683,292, forward strand.
CTGGGATATGAAACGTGTACCGGAGTCGAGGTTCTTGTCAAGACAGCAGCCCTCAACTTTGGGGTCCTTGTGTCTGCTTCATTTTTTCATTTTCCGAAGGTCAACGCCCATGTGTGGAAGTGCCCTATGCTCTGTGGTTCTGTGTTTTACATGTTTTGGGAAAGAGGATACACTTGTGAAGATTGGCTGTTGGCCATTGACATCCCGCCCATCAGCTTAACAAGGCTCCCTTGACTCCGTGGCCTGCCCTGCCTTTCAGGTTTTTAGACTTTTTTCGCCTGGCCCTTTTGCCCCGGGGGGGGGGAGCGAGAGATTTCTTTGTAGTGCTGATTTGCTCTCCCAGGTTGCTTGGTTGGCCAAAAAGGGCGTATGCGTTTTTTCCTGAATATATTCAGGAAAAAACGCATACGCCCTTTTTGGCCAACCGCATCATTGTCCACGTTCTGGCGCTTTTCATGTGCTATCGGGGCCATTCCGATGTACCCGTTGACATCCGTTTCCTGCAGTTCTGCCTTGCGTTCAACGCCTCTTCGTAGCCTGACCTCAATATATTTGGGGGCGATAGTTATCGTTTAGAACTCTGCAGGTTTGGGAAGTGCAGTGCCCCTGAGCTCCATTTCCCAAGTCGCTTTTTTGTGAGTGGGACGCAACACGGCTGGATGGCTTCACGCCCTATTGTCGATCCGGGGTGGCAGGCTGAGCCTTTGGTGAATTCTTCTTCGCGATGGGAAATGAGAGTGACATGTGCCCGACCAAACCCCTCCAGCGAGTCTCTCATTGGTTCCCCCTCTTGCAGTTCATCCTGCGGACAAATTGCAGACGGTACGAAAGAGGCATGGAAAGGCGCTGAGTCTCCAAGTGGGGAGATTGTTAGTAAGGGGGCCTGAATGGAGAACACGAGCACCAGGAGATGAAAAGTGAGGTGAGTTTCAGAAAGCTTTCCCGATCGCACGGTGTAGCGTCCGCTGGGTTTCCAATGAGTGCTTTCGCTGTCGGAAGATTGCGTTGAACCTGGAGAGTTGGGACCCATGGAATGGGGAGCATGCAGGATTCCTTTCAAGGGTCTGCATTTGCTTTCCCAACCTCACCAATCGTCTCAGCCCCAAGAGTGTCCAGCCTTATGTCTTCTGCCGCTGGGGCTGTAGATGTGGTCAATCCTGGTTGCATGCCAGTCCCTGAACGCATTTTGGAAGAATTTCTCTCTGTTTTGCCCTGCTTGTTTCTTCTTTGTGTTGGAAATGTATCCTCAGAATGGGTCTGAGCTGATTTTCCCTGCTGTTTTTAGGCCGCTTTACACACACTTGATGCACTTACACAGAGATATCAAGACTTAGCTTTTAAGATGCTTAGTAGTCGGATAGATACTTGTGCGATGAACAGGGTCTGGTGAGTCCAGTTGATTGAGCAAGGAGTAGGTCGTGTCCATTCCATATTCGGTTTTCGGAAGGGTATCTGTGCTCATTTCAAACTCGAGTTTTATGCGTCACCCCACCTCACCTTTCCCCTGAAGCAGGCCTAAGTGTGTTTTCTAAAAGCGTGACTCTGTTCTCTTTGGGGATTCAGTTCATGGGGAGCGATTTTTACATTCCCTCGATAAGTGATATCATAAGTTTCTGTCTTTGTGGGACTTATTTCACTGAGGATGATCGTACCTAAATCCACTCAGGATGCTGCTACCAGCCTCATGACGTGGATTTCATGGCTGAGTGACACTCCATTGGACCTACGTAGCACCACTTGTCCACTTGTCCACTTGTCTTTGTCCACTTGTCCACTTGTCTTTGTCCACTTGGCTCTTTCCTGGGATATGAAACGTGTACCGGAGTCGAGGTTCTTGTCAAGACAGCAGCCCTCAACTTTGGGGTCCCTGTGTCTGCTTCATTTTTTCATTTTCCCAAGGTCAACGCCCATGTGTGGAAGTGCCCTATGCTCTGTGGTTCTGTGTTTTACATGTTTTGGGAAAGAGGATACACTTGTGAAGATTGGCTGTTGGCCATTGACATCCCGCCCATCAGCTTAACAAGGCTCCGTTGACTCCGTGGCCTGCCCTGCCTTTCTGGTTTTTAGACTTTTTTCGCCTGGCCCTTTTGCCCCGGGGGGGGGGGGGAGAGATTTCTTTGTAGTGCTGATTTGCTCTCCCAGGTTTTTTGGTTGGCCAAAAAGGGCGTATGCCTTTTTTCCTGAATATATTCAGGAAAAAACGCATACGCCCTTTTTGGCCAACCGCATCATTGTCCACGTTCTGGCGCTTTTCATGTGCTATCGGGGCCATTCCGATGTACCCGTTGACATCCGTTTCCTGCAGTTCTGCCTTGGTGTTCAACGCCTCTTCGTAGCCTGACCTCAATATATTTTGGGGCGATAGTTATCGTTTAGAACTCTGCAGGTTTGGGAAGTGCAGTGCCCCTGAGCTCCATTTCCCAAGTCGCTTTTTTGTGAGTGGGACGCAACACGGCTGGATGGCTTCACGCCCTATTGTCGATCCGGGGTGGCAGGCTGAGCCTTTGGTGAATTCTTCTTCGCGATGGGAAATGAGAGTGACATGTGCCCGACCAAACCCCTCCAGCGAGTCTCTCATTGGTTCCCCCTCTTGCAGTTCATCCTGCGGACAAATTGCAGACGGTACGAAAGAGGCATGGAAAGGCGCTGAGTCTCCAAGTGGGGAGATTGTTAGTAAGGGGGCCTGAATGGAGAACACGAGCACCAGGAGATGAAAAGTGAGGTGAGTTTCAGAAAGCTTTCCCGATCCCACGGTGTAGAGTCCGCTGGGTTTCCAATGAGTGCTTTCGCTGTCGGAAGATTGCGTTGAACCTGGAGAGTTGGGACCCATGGAATGGGGAGCACGCAGGATTCCTTTCAAGGGTCTGCATTTGCTTTCCCAACCTCACCAATCGTCTCAGCCCCAAGAGTGTCCAGCCTTATGTCTTCTGCCGCTGGGGCTGTAGATGTGGTCAATCCTGGTTGCATGCCAGTCCCTGAACGCATTTTGGAAGAATTTCTCTCTGTTTTGCCCTGCTTGTTTCTTCTTTGTGTTGGAAATGTATCCTCAGAATGGGTCTGAGCTGATTTTCCCTGCTGTTTTTAGGCCGCTTTACACACACTTGATGCACTTACACAGAGATATCAAGACTTAGCTTTTAAGATGCTTACTAGTCGGATAGATACTTGTGCGATGAACAGGGTCTGGTGAGTCCAGTTGATTGAGCAAGGAGTAGGTCGTGTCCATTCCATATTCGGTTTTCGGAAGGGTATCTGTGCTCATTTCAAACTCGAGTTTTATGCGTCACCCCACCTCACCTTTCCCCTGAAGCAGGCCTAAGTGTGTTTCCTAAAAGCGTGACTCTGTTCTGTTTGGGGATTCAGTTCATGGGGAGCGATTTTTACATTCCCTCAATAAGTGATATCATAAGTTTCTGTCTTTGTGGGACTTACTTCACTGAGGATGATCGTACCTAAATCCACTCAGGATGCTGCTACCAGCCTCATGACGTGGATTTCATGGCTGAGTGACACTCCATTGGACCTACGTAGCACCACTTGTCCACTTGTCCACTTGTCTTTGTCCACTTGTCCACTTGTCTTTGTCCACTTGGCTCTTTCCTGGGATATGAAACGTGTACCGGAGTCGAGGTTCTTGTCAAGACAGCAGCCCTCAACTTTGGGGTCCCTGTGTCTGGTTGATTTTTTCATTTTCCCAAGGTCAACGCCCATGTGTGGAAGTGCCCTATGCTCTGTGGTTCTGTGTTTTACATGTTTTGGGAAAGAGGATACACTTGTGAAGATTGGCTGTTGGCCATTGACATCCCGCCCATCAGCTTAACAAGGCTCCCTTGACTCCGTGGCCTGCCCTGCCTTTCTGGTTTTTAGACTTTTTTCGCCTGGCCCTTTTGCCCCGGGGGGGGGGGAGAGATTTCTTTGTAGTGCTGATTTGCTCTCCCAGGTTGCTTGGTTGGCCAAAAAGGGCGTATGCGTTTTTTCCTGAATATATTCAGGAAAAAACGCATACGCCCTTTTTGGCCAACCGCATCATTGTCCACGTTCTGGCGCTTTTCATGTGCTATCGGGGCCATTCCGATGTACCCGTTGACATCCGTTTCCTGCAGTTCTGCCTTGCGTTCAACGCCTCTTCGTAGCCTGACCTCAATATATTTGGGGGCGATAGTTATCGTTTAGAACTCTGCAGGTTTGGGAAGTGCAGTGCCCCTGAGCTCCATTTCCCAAGTCGCTTTTTTGTGAGTGGGACGCAACACGGCTGGATGGCTTCACGCCCTATTGTCGATCCGGGGTGGCAGGCTGAGCCTTTGGTGAATTCTTCTTCGCGATGGGAAATGAGAGTGACATGTGCCCGACCAAACCCCTCCAGCGAGTCTCTCATTGGTTCCCCCTCTTGCAGTTCATCCTGCGGACAAATTGCAGACGGTACGAAAGAGGCATGGAAAGGCGCTGAGTCTCCAAGTGGGGAGATTGTTAGTAAGGGGGCCTGAATGGAGAACACGAGCACCAGGAGATGAAAAGTGAGGTGAGTTTCAGAAAGCTTTCCCGATCCCACGGTGTAGCGTCCGCTGGGTTTCCAATGAGTGCTTTCGCTGTCGGAAGATTGCGTTGAACCTGGAGAGTTGGGACCCATGGAATGGGGAGCACGCAGGATTCCTTTCAAGGGTCTGCATTTGCTTTCCCAACCTCACCAATCGTCTCAGCCCCAAGAGTGTCCAGCCTTATGTCTTCTGCCGCTGGGGCTGTAGATGTGGTCAATCCTGGTTGCATGCCAGTCCCTGAACGCATTTTGGAAGAATTTCTCTCTGTTTTGCCCTGCTTGTTTCTTCTTTGTGTTGGAAATGTATCCTCAGAATGGGTCTGAGCTGATTTTCCCTGCTGTTTTTAGGCCGCTTTACACACACTTGATGCACTTACACAGAGATATCAAGACTTAGCTTTTAAGATGCTTACTAGTCGGATAGATACTTGTGCGATGAACAGGGTCTGGTGAGTCCAGTTGATTGAGCAAGGAGTAGGTCGTGTCCATTCCATATTCGGTTTTCGGAAGGGTATCTGTGCTCATTTCAAACTCGAGTTTTATGCGTCACCCCACCTCACCTTTCCCCTGAAGCAGGCCTAAGTGTGTTTTCTAAAAGCGTGACTCTGTTCTCTTTGGGGATTCAGTTCATGGGGAGCGATTTTTACATTCCCTCGATAAGTGATATCATAAGTTTCTGTCTTTGTGGGACTTATTTCACTGAGGATGATCGTACCTAAATCCACTCAGTATGCTGCTACCAGCCTCATGACGTGGATTTCATGGCTGAGTGACACTCCATTGGACCTACGTAGCACCACTTGTCCACTTGTCTTTGTCCACTTGTCCACTTGTCTTTGTCCACTTGGCTCTTTCCTGGGATATGAAACGTGTACCGGAGTCGAGGTTCTTGTCAAGACAGCAGCCCTCAACTTTGGGGTCCCTGTGTCTGGTTGATTTTTTCATTTTCCCAAGGTCAACGCCCATGTGTGGAAGTGCCCTATGCTCTGTGGTTCTGTGTTTTACATGTTTTGGGAAAGAGGATACACTTGTGAAGATTGGCTGTTGGCCATTGACATCCCGCCCATCAGCTTAACAAGGCTCCCTTGACTCCGTGGCCTGCCCTGCCTTTCAGGTTTTTAGACTTTTTTCGCCTGGCCCTTTTGCCCCGGGGGGGGGGGAGCGAGAGATTTCTTTGTAGTGCTGATTTGCTCTCCCAGGTTGCTTGGTTGGCCAAAAAGGGCGTATGCGTTTTTTCCTGAATATATTCAGGAAAAAACGCATACGCCCTTTTTGGCCAACCGCATCATTGTCCACGTTCTGGCGCTTTTCATGTGCTATCGGGGCCATTCCGATGTACCCGTTGACATCCGTTTCCTGCAGTTCTGCCTTGCGTTCAACGCCTCTTCGTAGCCTGACCTCAATATATTTGGGGGCGATAGTTATCGTTTAGAACTCTGCAGGTTTGGGAAGTGCAGTGCCCCTGAGCTCCATTTCCCAAGTCGCTTTTTTGTGAGTGGGACGCAACACGGCTGGATGGCTTCACGCCCTATTGTCGATCCGGGGTGGCAGGCTGAGCCTTTGGTGAATTCTTCTTCGCGATGGGAAATGAGAGTGACATGTGCCCGACCAAACCCCTCCAGCGAGTCTCTCATTGGTTCCCCCTCTTGCAGTTCATCCTGCGGACAAATTGCAGACGGTACGAAAGAGGCATGGAAAGGCGCTGAGTCTCCAAGTGGGGAGATTGTTAGTAAGGGGGCCTGAATGGAGAACACGAGCACCAGGAGATGAAAAGTGAGGTGAGTTTCAGAAAGCTTTCCCGATCCCACGGTGTAGCGTCCGCTGGGTTTCCAATGAGTGCTTTCGCTGTCGGAAGATTGCGTTGAACCTGGAGAGTTGGGACCCATGGAATGGGGAGCATGCAGGATTCCTTTCAAGGGTCTGCATTTGCTTTCCCAACCTCACCAATCGTCTCAGCCCCAAGAGTGTCCAGCCTTATGTCTTCTGCCGCTGGGGCTGTAGATGTGGTCAATCCTGGTTGCATGCCAGTCCCTGAACGCATTTTGGAAGAATTTCTCTCTGTTTTGCCCTGCTTGTTTCTTCTTTGTGTTGGAAATGTATCCTCAGAATGGGTCTGAGCTGATTTTCCCTGCTGTTTTTAGGCCGCTTTACACACACTTGATGCACTTACACAGAGATATCAAGACTTAGCTTTTAAGATGCTTACTAGTCGGATAGATACTTGTGCGATGAACAGGGTCTGGTGAGTCCAGTTGATTGAGCAAGGAGTAGGTCGTGTCCATTCCATATTCGGTTTTCGGAAGGGTATCTGTGCTCATTTCAAACTCGAGTTTTATGCGTCACCCCACCTCACCTTTCCCCTGAAGCAGGCCTAAGTGTGTTTTCTAAAAGCGTGACTCTGTTCTCTTTGGGGATTCAGTTCATGGGGAGCGATTTTTACATTCCCTCGATAAGTGATATCATAAGTTTCTGTCTTTGTGGGACTTATTTCACTGAGGATGATCGTACCTAAATCCACTCAGTATGCTGCTACCAGCCTCATGACGTGGATTTCATGGCTGAGTGACACTCCATTGGACCTACGTAGCAGCACTTGTCCACTTGTCCACTTGTCTTTGTCCACTTGTCCACTTGTCTTTGTCCACTTGGCTCTTTCCTGGGATATGAAACGTGTACCGGAGTCGAGGTTCTTGTCAAGACAGCAGCCCTCAACTTTGGGGTCCCTGTGTCTGGTTGATTTTTTCATTTTCCCAAGGTCAACGCCCATGTGTGGAAGTGCCCTATGCTCTGTGGTTCTGTGTTTTACATGTTTTGGGAAAGAGGATACACTTGTGAAGATTGGCTGTTGGCCATTGACATCCCGCCCATCAGCTTAACAAGGCTCCCTTGACTCCGTGGCCTGCCCTGCCTTTCAGGTTTTTAGAATTTTTTCGCCTGGCCCTTTTGCCCCGGGGGGGGGGGGGAGCGAGAGATTTCTTTGTAGTGCTGATTTGCTCTCCCAGGTTGCTTGGTTGGCCAAAAAGGGCGTATGCGTTTTTTCCTGAATATATTCAGGAAAAAACGCATACGCCCTTTTTGGCCAACCGCATCATTGTCCACGTTCTGGCGCTTTTCATGTGCTATCGGGGCCATTCCGATGTACCCGTTGACATCCGTTTCCTGCAGTTCTGCCTTGCGTTCAACGCCTCTTCGTAGCCTGACCTCAATATATTTGGGGGCGATAGTTATCGTTTAGAACTCTGCAGGTTTGGGAAGTGCAGTGCCCCTGAGCTCCATTTCCCAAGTCGCTTTTTTGTGAGTGGGACGCAACACGGCTTGATGGCTTCACGCCCTATTGTCGATCCGGGGTGGCAGGCTGAGCCTTTGGTGAATTCTTCTTCGCGATGGGAAATGAGAGTGACATGTGCCCGACCAAACCCCTCCAGCGAGTCTCTCATTGGTTCCCCCTCTTGCAGTTCATCCTGCGGACAAATTGCAGACGGTACGAAAGAGGCATGGAAAGGCGCTGAGTCTCCAAGTGGGGAGATTGTTAGTAAGGGGGCCTGAATGGAGAACACGAGCACCAGGAGATGAAAAGTGAGGTGAGTTTCAGAAAGCTTTCCCGATCGCACGGTGTAGCGTCCGCTGGGTTTCCAATGAGTGCTTTCGCTGTCGGAAGATTGCGTTGAACCTGGAGAGTTGGGACCCATGGAATGGGGAGCATGCAGGATTCCTTTCAAGGGTCTGCATTTGCTTTCCCAACCTCACCAATCGTCTCAGCCCCAAGAGTGTCCAGCCTTATGTCTTCTGCCGCTGGGGCTGTAGATGTGGTCAATCCTGGTTGCATGCCAGTCCCTGAACGCATTTTGGAAGAATTTCTCTCTGTTTTGCCCTGCTTGTTTCTTCTTTGTGTTGGAAATGTATCCTCAGAATGGGTCTGAGCTGATTTTCCCTGCTGTTTTTAGGCCGCTTTACACACACTTGATGCACTTACACAGAGATATCAAGACTTAGCTTTTAAGATGCTTACTAGTCGGATAGATACTTGTGCGATGAACAGGGTCTGGTGAGTCCAGTTGATTGAGCAAGGAGTAGGTCGTGTCCATTCCACATTCGGTTTTCGGAAGGGTATCTGTGCTCATTTCAAACTCGAGTTTTATGCGTCACCCCACCTCACCTTTCCCCTGAAGCAGGCCTAAGTGTGTTTTCTAAAAGCGTGACTCTGTTCTCTTTGGGGATTCAGTTCATGGGGAGCGATTTTTACATTCCCTCGATAAGTGATATCATAAGTTTCTGTCTTTGTGGGACTTACTTCACTGAGGATGATCGTACCTAAATCCACTCAGGATGCTGCTACCAGCCTCATGACGTGGATTTCATGGCTGAGTGACACTCCATTGGACCTACGTAGCACCACTTGTCCACTTGTCCACTTGTCTTTGTCCACTTGTCCACTTGTCTTTGTCCACTTGGCTCTTTCCTGGGATATGAAACGTGTACCGGAGTCGAGGTTCTTGTCAAGACAGCAGCCCTCAACTTTGGGGTCCTTGTGTCTGCTTCATTTTTTCATTTTCCGAAGGTCAACGCCCATGTGTGGAAGTGCCCTATGCTCTGTGGTTCTGTGTTTTACATGTTTTGGGAAAGAGGATACACTTGTGAAGATTGGCTGTTGGCCATTGACATCCCGCCCATCAGCTTAACAAGGCTCCCTTGACTCCGTGGCCTGCCCTGCCTTTCAGGTTTTTAGACTTTTTTCGCCTGGCCCTTTTGCCCCGGGGGGGGGGAGCGAGAGATTTCTTTGTAGTGCTGATTTGCTCTCCCAGGTTGCTTGGTTGGCCAAAAAGGGCGTATGCGTTTTTTCCTGAATATATTCAGGAAAAAACGCATACGCCCTTTTTGGCCAACCGCATCATTGTCCACGTTCTGGCGCTTTTCATGTGCTATCGGGGCCATTCCGATGTACCCGTTGACATCCGTTTCCTGCAGTTCTGCCTTGCGTTCAACGCCTCTTCGTAGCCTGACCTCAATATATTTGGGGGCGATAGTTATCGTTTAGAACTCTGCAGGTTTGGGAAGTGCAGTGCCCCTGAGCTCCATTTCCCAAGTCGCTTTTTTGTGAGTGGGACGCAACACGGCTGGATGGCTTCACGCCCTATTGTCGATCCGGGGTGGCAGGCTGAGCCTTTGGTGAATTCTTCTTCGCGATGGGAAATGAGAGTGACATGTGCCCGACCAAACCCCTCCAGCGAGTCTCTCATTGGTTCCCCCTCTTGCAGTTCATCCTGCGGACAAATTGCAGACGGTACGAAAGAGGCATGGAAAGGCGCTGAGTCTCCAAGTGGGGAGATTGTTAGTAAGGGGGCCTGAATGGAGAACACGAGCACCAGGAGATGAAAAGTGAGGTGAGTTTCAGAAAGCTTTCCCGATCGCACGGTGTAGCGTCCGCTGGGTTTCCAATGAGTGCTTTCGCTGTCGGAAGATTGCGTTGAACCTGGAGAGTTGGGACCCATGGAATGGGGAGCATGCAGGATTCCTTTCAAGGGTCTGCATTTGCTTTCCCAACCTCACCAATCGTCTCAGCCCCAAGAGTGTCCAGCCTTATGTCTTCTGCCGCTGGGGCTGTAGATGTGGTCAATCCTGGTTGCATGCCAGTCCCTGAACGCATTTTGGAAGAATTTCTCTCTGTTTTGCCCTGCTTGTTTCTTCTTTGTGTTGGAAATGTATCCTCAGAATGGGTCTGAGCTGATTTTCCCTGCTGTTTTTAGGCCGCTTTACACACACTTGATGCACTTACACAGAGATATCAAGACTTAGCTTTTAAGATGCTTAGTAGTCGGATAGATACTTGTGCGATGAACAGGGTCTGGTGAGTCCAGTTGATTGAGCAAGGAGTAGGTCGTGTCCATTCCATATTCGGTTTTCGGAAGGGTATCTGTGCTCATTTCAAACTCGAGTTTTATGCGTCACCCCACCTCACCTTTCCCCTGAAGCAGGCCTAAGTGTGTTTTCTAAAAGCGTGACTCTGTTCTCTTTGGGGATTCAGTTCATGGGGAGCGATTTTTACATTCCCTCGATAAGTGATATCATAAGTTTCTGTCTTTGTGGGACTTATTTCACTGAGGATGATCGTACCTAAATCCACTCAGGATGCTGCTACCAGCCTCATGACGTGGATTTCATGGCTGAGTGACACTCCATTGGACCTACGTAGCACCACTTGTCCACTTGTCCACTTGTCTTTGTCCACTTGTCCACTTGTCTTTGTCCACTTGTCCACTTGTCTTTGTCCACTTGGCTCTTTCCTGGGATATGAAACGTGTACCGGAGTCGAGGTTCTTGTCAAGACAGCAGCCCTCAACTTTGGGGTCCCTGTGTCTGGTTGATTTTTTCATTTTCCCAAGGTCAACGCCCATGTGTGGAAGTGCCCTATGCTCTGTGGTTCTGTGTTTTACATGTTTTGGGAAAGAGGATACACTTGTGAAGATTGGCTGTTGGCCATTGACATCCCGCCCATCAGCTTAACAAGGCTCCGTTGACTCCGTGGCCTGCCCTGCCTTTCTGGTTTTTAGACTTTTTTCGCCTGGCCCTTTTGCCCCGGGGGGGGGGGGGGAGAGATTTCTTTGTAGTGCTGATTTGCTCTCCCAGGTTTTTTGGTTGGCCAAAAAGGGCGTATGCCTTTTTTCCTGAATATATTCAGGAAAAAACGCATACGCCCTTTTTGGCCAACCGCATCATTGTCCACGTTCTGGCGCTTTTCATGTGCTATCGGGGCCATTCCGATGTACCCGTTGACATCCGTTTCCTGCAGTTCTGCCTTGGTGTTCAACGCCTCTTCGTAGCCTGACCTCAATATATTTTGGGGCGATAGTTATCGTTTAGAACTCTGCAGGTTTGGGAAGTGCAGTGCCCCTGAGCTCCATTTCCCAAGTCGCTTTTTTGTGAGTGGGACGCAACACGGCTGGATGGCTTCACGCCCTATTGTCGATCCGGGGTGGCAGGCTGAGCCTTTGGTGAATTCTTCTTCGCGATGGGAAATGAGAGTGACATGTGCCCGACCAAACCCCTCCAGCGAGTCTCTCATTGGTTCCCCCTCTTGCAGTTCATCCTGCGGACAAATTGCAGACGGTACGAAAGAGGCATGGAAAGGCGCTGAGTCTCCAAGTGGGGAGATTGTTAGTAAGGGGGCCTGAATGGAGAACACGAGCACCAGGAGATGAAAAGTGAGGTGAGTTTCAGAAAGCTTTCCCGATCCCACGGTGTAGAGTCCGCTGGGTTTCCAATGAGTGCTTTCGCTGTCGGAAGATTGCGTTGAACCTGGAGAGTTGGGACCCATGGAATGGGGAGCACGCAGGATTCCTTTCAAGGGTCTGCATTTGCTTTCCCAACCTCACCAATCGTCTCAGCCCCAAGAGTGTCCAGCCTTATGTCTTCTGCCGCTGGGGCTGTAGATGTGGTCAATCCTGGTTGCATGCCAGTCCCTGAACGCATTTTGGAAGAATTTCTCTCTGTTTTGCCCTGCTTGTTTCTTCTTTGTGTTGGAAATGTATCCTCAGAATGGGTCTGAGCTGATTTTCCCTGCTGTTTTTAGGCCGCTTTACACACACTTGATGCACTTACACAGAGATATCAAGACTTAGCTTTTAAGATGCTTACTAGTCGGATAGATACTTGTGCGATGAACAGGGTCTGGTGAGTCCAGTTGATTGAGCAAGGAGTAGGTCGTGTCCATTCCATATTCGGTTTTCGGAAGGGTATCTGTGCTCATTTCAAACTCGAGTTTTATGCGTCACCCCACCTCACCTTTCCCCTGAAGCAGGCCTAAGTGTGTTTCCTAAAAGCGTGACTCTGTTCTGTTTGGGGATTCAGTTCATGGGGAGCGATTTTTACATTCCCTCAATAAGTGATATCATAAGTTTCTGTCTTTGTGGGACTTACTTCACTGAGGATGATCGTACCTAAATCCACTCAGGATGCTGCTACCAGCCTCATGACGTGGATTTCATGGCTGAGTGACACTCCATTGGACCTACGTAGCACCACTTGTCCACTTGTCCACTTGTCTTTGTCCACTTGTCCACTTGTCTTTGTCCACTTGGCTCTTTCCTGGGATATGAAACGTGTACCGGAGTCGAGGTTCTTGTCAAGACAGCAGCCCTCAACTTTGGGGTCCCTGTGTCTGGTTGATTTTTTCATTTTCCCAACGTCAACGCCCATGTGTGGAAGTGCCCTATGCTCTGTGGTTCTGTGTTTTCCATGTTTTGGGAAAGAGGATACACTTGTGAAGATTGGCTGTTGGCCATTGACATCCCGCCCATCAGCTTAACAAGGCTCCCTTGACTCCGTGGCCTGCCCTGCCTTTCTGGTTTTTAGACTTTTTTCGCCTGGCCCTTTTGCCCCGGGGGGGGGGGAGAGATTTCTTTGTAGTGCTGATTTGCTCTCCCAGGTTGCTTGGTTGGCCAAAAAGGGCGTATGCGTTTTTTCCTGAATATATTCAGGAAAAAACGCATACGCCCTTTTTGGCCAACCGCATCATTGTCCACGTTCTGGCGCTTTTCATGTGCTATCGGGGCCATTCCGATGTACCCGTTGACATCCGTTTCCTGCAGTTCTGCCTTGCGTTCAACGCCTCTTCGTAGCCTGACCTCAATATATTTGGGGGCGATAGTTATCGTTTAGAACTCTGCAGGTTTGGGAAGTGCAGTGCCCCTGAGCTCCATTTCCCAAGTCGCTTTTTTGTGAGTGGGACGCAACACGGCTGGATGGCTTCACGCCCTATTGTCGATCCGGGGTGGCAGGCTGAGCCTTTGGTGAATTCTTCTTCGCGATGGGAAATGAGAGTGACATGTGCCCGACCAAACCCCTCCAGCGAGTCTCTCATTGGTTCCCCCTCTTGCAGTTCATCCTGCGGACAAATTGCAGACGGTACGAAAGAGGCATGGAAAGGCGCTGAGTCTCCAAGTGGGGAGATTGTTAGTAAGGGGGCCTGAATGGAGAACACGAGCACCAGGAGATGAAAAGTGAGGTGAGTTTCAGAAAGCTTTCCCGATCCCACGGTGTAGCGTCCGCTGGGTTTCCAATGAGTGCTTTCGCTGTCGGAAGATTGCGTTGAACCTGGAGAGTTGGGACCCATGGAATGGGGAGCACGCAGGATTCCTTTCAAGGGTCTGCATTTGCTTTCCCAACCTCACCAATCGTCTCAGCCCCAAGAGTGTCCAGCCTTATGTCTTCTGCCGCTGGGGCTGTAGATGTGGTCAATCCTGGTTGCATGCCAGTCCCTGAACGCATTTTGGAAGAATTTCTCTCTGTTTTGCCCTGCTTGTTTCTTCTTTGTGTTGGAAATGTATCCTCAGAATGGGTCTGAGCTGATTTTCCCTGCTGTTTTTAGGCCGCTTTACACACACTTGATGCACTTACACAGAGATATCAAGACTTAGCTTTTAAGATGCTTACTAGTCGGATAGATACTTGTGCGATGAACAGGGTCTGGTGAGTCCAGTTGATTGAGCAAGGAGTAGGTCGTGTCCATTCCATATTCGGTTTTCGGAAGGGTATCTGTGCTCATTTCAAACTCGAGTTTTATGCGTCACCCCACCTCACCTTTCCCCTGAAGCAGGCCTAAGTGTGTTTTCTAAAAGCGTGACTCTGTTCTCTTTGGGGATTCAGTTCATGGGGAGCGATTTTTACATTCCCTCGATAAGTGATATCATAAGTTTCTGTCTTTGTGGGACTTATTTCACTGAGGATGATCGTACCTAAATCCACTCAGTATGCTGCTACCAGCCTCATGACGTGGATTTCATGGCTGAGTGACACTCCATTGGACCTACGTAGCACCACTTGTCCACTTGTCTTTGTCCACTTGTCCACTTGTCTTTGTCCACTTGGCTCTTTCCTGGGATATGAAACGTGTACCGGAGTCGAGGTTCTTGTCAAGACAGCAGCCCTCAACTTTGGGGTCCCTGTGTCTGGTTGATTTTTTCATTTTCCCAAGGTCAACGCCCATGTGTGGAAGTGCCCTATGCTCTGTGGTTCTGTGTTTTACATGTTTTGGGAAAGAGGATACACTTGTGAAGATTGGCTGTTGGCCATTGACATCCCGCCCATCAGCTTAACAAGGCTCCCTTGACTCCGTGGCCTGCCCTGCCTTTCAGGTTTTTAGACTTTTTTCGCCTGGCCCTTTTGCCCCGGGGGGGGGGGAGCGAGAGATTTCTTTGTAGTGCTGATTTGCTCTCCCAGGTTGCTTGGTTGGCCAAAAAGGGCGTATGCGTTTTTTCCTGAATATATTCAGGAAAAAACGCATACGCCCTTTTTGGCCAACCGCATCATTGTCCACGTTCTGGCGCTTTTCATGTGCTATCGGGGCCATTCCGATGTACCCGTTGACATCCGTTTCCTGCAGTTCTGCCTTGCGTTCAACGCCTCTTCGTAGCCTGACCTCAATATATTTGGGGGCGATAGTTATCGTTTAGAACTCTGCAGGTTTGGGAAGTGCAGTGCCCCTGAGCTCCATTTCCCAAGTCGCTTTTTTGTGAGTGGGACGCAACACGGCTGGATGGCTTCACGCCCTATTGTCGATCCGGGGTGGCAGGCTGAGCCTTTGGTGAATTCTTCTTCGCGATGGGAAATGAGAGTGACATGTGCCCGACCAAACCCCTCCAGCGAGTCTCTCATTGGTTCCCCCTCTTGCAGTTCATCCTGCGGACAAATTGCAGACGGTACGAAAGAGGCATGGAAAGGCGCTGAGTCTCCAAGTGGGGAGATTGTTAGTAAGGGGGCCTGAATGGAGAACACGAGCACCAGGAGATGAAAAGTGAGGTGAGTTTCAGAAAGCTTTCCCGATCCCACGGTGTAGCGTCCGCTGGGTTTCCAATGAGTGCTTTCGCTGTCGGAAGATTGCGTTGAACCTGGAGAGTTGGGACCCATGGAATGGGGAGCATGCAGGATTCCTTTCAAGGGTCTGCATTTGCTTTCCCAACCTCACCAATCGTCTCAGCCCCAAGAGTGTCCAGCCTTATGTCTTCTGCCGCTGGGGCTGTAGATGTGGTCAATCCTGGTTGCATGCCAGTCCCTGAACGCATTTTGGAAGAATTTCTCTCTGTTTTGCCCTGCTTGTTTCTTCTTTGTGTTGGAAATGTATCCTCAGAATGGGTCTGAGCTGATTTTCCCTGCTGTTTTTAGGCCGCTTTACACACACTTGATGCACTTACACAGAGATATCAAGACTTAGCTTTTAAGATGCTTACTAGTCGGATAGATACTTGTGCGATGAACAGGGTCTGGTGAGTCCAGTTGATTGAGCAAGGAGTAGGTCGTGTCCATTCCATATTCGGTTTTCGGAAGGGTATCTGTGCTCATTTCAAACTCGAGTTTTATGCGTCACCCCACCTCACCTTTCCCCTGAAGCAGGCCTAAGTGTGTTTTCTAAAAGGGTGACTCTGTTCTCTTTGGGGATTCAGTTCATGGGGAGCGATTTTTACATTCCCTCGATAAGTGATATCATAAGTTTCTGTCTTTGTGGGACTTATTTCACTGAGGATGATCGTACCTAAATCCACTCAGTATGCTGCTACCAGCCTCATGACGTGGATTTCATGGCTGAGTGACACTCCATTGGACCTACGTAGCACCACTTGTCCACTTGTCCACTTGTCTTTGTCCACTTGTCCACTTGTCTTTGTCCACTTGGCTCTTTCCTGGGATATGAAACGTGTACCGGAGTCGAGGTTCTTGTCAAGACAGCAGCCCTCAACTTTGGGGTCCCTGTGTCTGGTTGATTTTTTCATTTTCCCAAGGTCAACGCCCATGTGTGGAAGTGCCCTATGCTCTGTGGTTCTGTGTTTTACATGTTTTGGGAAAGAGGATACACTTGTGAAGATTGGCTGTTGGCCATTGACATCCCGCCCATCAGCTTAACAAGGCTCCCTTGACTCCGTGGCCTGCCCTGCCTTTCAGGTTTTTAGAATTTTTTCGCCTGGCCCTTTTGCCCCGGGGGGGGGGGAGCGAGAGATTTCTTTGTAGTGCTGATTTGCTCTCCCAGGTTGCTTGGTTGGCCAAAAAGGGCGTATGCGTTTTTTCCTGAATATATTCAGGAAAAAACGCATACGCCCTTTTTGGCCAACCGCATCATTGTCCACGTTCTGGCGCTTTTCATGTGCTATCGGGGCCATTCCGATGTACCCGTTGACATCCGTTTCCTGCAGTTCTGCCTTGCGTTCAACGCCTCTTCGTAGCCTGACCTCAATATATTTGGGGGCGATAGTTATCGTTTAGAACTCTGCAGGTTTGGGAAGTGCAGTGCCCCTGAGCTCCATTTCCCAAGTCGCTTTTTTGTGAGTGGGACGCAACACGGCTGGATGGCTTCACGCCCTATTGTCGATCCGGGGTGGCAGGCTGAGCCTTTGGTGA
The DNA here is from genome assembly GCF_026419965.1 of Kogia breviceps. Taxonomy (NCBI): domain Eukaryota; kingdom Metazoa; phylum Chordata; class Mammalia; order Artiodactyla; family Physeteridae; genus Kogia; species Kogia breviceps. Next base: position 96,700,210 of record NC_081312.1, read on the forward strand.
ATTCTTCTTCGCGATGGGAAATGAGAGTGACATGTGCCCGACCAAACCCCTCCAGCGAGTCTCTCATTGGTTCCCCCTCTTGCAGTTCATCCTGCGGACAAATTGCAGACGGTACGAAAGAGGCATGGAAAGGCGCTGAGTCTCCAAGTGGGGAGATTGTTAGTAAGGGGGCCTGAATGGAGAACACGAGCACCAGGAGATGAAAAGTGAGGTGAGTTTCAGAAAGCTTTCCCGATCCCACGGTGTAGCGTCCGCTGGGTTTCCAATGAGTGCTTTCGCTGTCGGAAGATTGCGTTGAACCTGGAGAGTTGGGACCCATGGAATGGGGAGCACGCAGGATTCCTTTCAAGGGTCTGCATTTGCTTTCCCAACCTCACCAATCGTCTCAGCCCCAAGAGTGTCCAGCCTTATGTCTTCTGCCCCTGGGGTTGTAGATGTGGTCAATGCTGGTTGCATGCCAGTCCCTGAACGCATTTTGGAAGAATTTCTCTCTGTTTTGCCCTGCTTGTTTCTTCTTTGTGTTGGAAATGTATCCTCAGAATGGGTCTGAGCTGATTTTCCCTGCTGTTTTTAGGCCGCTTTACACACACTTGATGCACTTACACAGAGATATCAAGACTTAGCTTTTAAGATGCTTACTAGTGGGATAGATACTTGTGCGATGAACAGGGTCTGGTGAGTCCAGTTGATTGAGCAAGGAGTAGGTTGTGTCCATTCCATATTCGGTTTTCGGAAGGGTATCGGTGCTCATTTCAAACTCGAGTTTTATGCGTCACCCCACCTCACCTTTCCCCTGAAGCAGGCCTAAGTGTGTTTTCTAAAAGGGTGACTCTGTTCTCTTTGGGGATTCAGTTCATGGGGAGCGATTTTTACATTCCCTCGATAAGTGATATCATAAGTTTCTGTCTTTGTGGGACTTACTTCACTGAGGATGATCGTACCTAAATCCACTCAGGATGCTGCTACCAGCCTCATGACGTGGATTTCATGGCTGAGTGACACTCCATTGGACCTACGTAGCACCACTTGTCCACTTGTCCACTTGTCTTTGTCCACTTGTCCACTTGTCTTTGTCCACTTGGCTCTTTCCTGGGATATGAAACGTGTACCGGAGTCGAGGTTCTTGTCAAGACAGCAGCCCTCAACTTTGGGGTCCCTGTGTCTGGTTGATTTTTTCATTTTCCCAAGGTCAACGCCCATGTGTGGAAGTGCCCTATGCTCTGTGGTTCTGTGTTTTACATGTTTTGGGAAAGAGGATACACTTGTGAAGATTGGCTGTTGGCCATTGACATCCCGCCCATCAGCTTAACAAGGCTCCCTTGACTCCGTGGCCTGCCCTGCCTTTCTGGTTTTTAGACTTTTTTCGCCTGGCCCTTTTGCCCCGGGGGGGGGGGGAGAGATTTCTTTGTAGTGCTGATTTGCTCTCCCAGGTTGCTTGGTTGGCCAAAAAGGGCGTATGCGTTTTTTCCTGAATATATTCAGGAAAAAACGCATACGCCCTTTTTGGCCAACCGCATCATTGTCCACGTTCTGGCGCTTTTCATGTGCTATCGGGGCCATTCCGATGTACCCGTTGACATCCGTTTCCTGCAGTTCTGCCTTGCGTTCAACGCCTCTTCGTAGCCTGACCTCAATATATTTGGGGGCGATAGTTATCGTTTAGAACTCTGCAGGTTTGGGAAGTGCAGTGCCCCTGAGCTCCATTTCCCAAGTCGCTTTTTTGTGAGTGGGACGCAACACGGCTGGATGGCTTCACGCCCTATTGTCGATCCGGGGTGGCAGGCTGAGCCTTTGGTGAATTCTTCTTCGCGATGGGAAATGAGAGTGACATGTGCCCGACCAAACCCCTCCAGCGAGTCTCTCATTGGTTCCCCCTCTTGCAGTTCATCCTGCGGACAAATTGCAGACGGTACGAAAGAGGCATGGAAAGGCGCTGAGTCTCCAAGTGGGGAGATTGTTAGTAAGGGGGCCTGAATGGAGAACACGAGCACCAGGAGATGAAAAGTGAGGTGAGTTTCAGAAAGCTTTCCTGATCCCACGGTGTAGCGTCCGCTGGGTTTCCAATGAGTGCTTTCGCTGTCGGAAGATTGCGTTGAACCTGGAGAGTTGGGACCCATGGAATGGGGAGCACGCAGGATTCCTTTCAAGGGTCTGCATTTGCTTTCCCAACCTCACCAATCGTCTCAGCCCCAAGAGTGTCCAGCCTTATGTCTTCTGCCGCTGGGGTTGTAGATGTGGTCAATGCTGGTTGCATGCCAGTCCCTGAACGCATTTTGGAAGAATTTCTCTCTGTTTTGCCCTGCTTGTTCCTTCTTTGTGTTGGAAATGTATCCTCAGAATGGGTCTGAGCTGATTTTCCCTGCTGTTTTTAGGCCGCTTTACACACACTTGATGCACTTACACAGAGATATCAAGACTTAGCTTTTAAGATGCTTACTAGTCGGATAGATACTTGTGCGATGAACAGGGTCTGGTGAGTCCAGTTGATTGAGCAAGGAGTAGGTCGTGTCCATTCCATATTCGGTTTTCGGAAGGGTATCTGTGCTCATTTCAAACTCGAGTTTTATGCGTCACCCCACCTCACCTTTCCCCTGAAGCAGGCCTAAGTGTGTTTTCTAAAAGGGTGACTCTGTTCTCTTTGGGGATTCAGTTCATGGGGAGCGATTTTTACATTCCCTCGATAAGTGATATCATAAGTTTCTGTCTTTGTGGGACTTACTTCACTGAGGATGATCGTACCTAAATCCAATCAGGATGCTGCTACCAGCCTCATGACGTGGATTTCATGGCTGAGTGACACTCCATTGGACCTACGTAGCACCACTTGTCCACTTGTCCACTTGTCTTTGTCCACTTGTCCACTTGTCTTTGTCCACTTGGCTCTTTCCTGGGATATGAAACGTGTACCGGAGTCGAGGTTCTTGTCAAGACAGCAGCCCTCAACTTTGGGGTCCCTGTGTCTGGTTGATTTTTTCATTTTCCCAAGGTCAACGCCCATGTGTGGAAGTGCCCTATGCTCTGTGGTTCTGTGTTTTACATGTTTTGGGAAAGAGGATACACTTGTGAAGATTGGCTGTTGGCCATTGACATCCCGCCCATCAGCTTAACAAGGCTCCCTTGACTCCGTGGCCTGCCCTGCCTTTCAGGTTTTTAGACTTTTTTCGCCTGGCCCTTTTGCCCCGGGGGGGGGGGAGCGAGAGATTTCTTTGTAGTGCTGATTTGCTCTCCCAGGTTGCTTGGTTGGCCAAAAAGGGCGTATGCGTTTTTTCCTGAATATATTCAGGAAAAAACGCATACGCCCTTTTTGGCCAACCGCATCATTGTCCACGTTCTGGCGCTTTTCATGTGCTATCGGGGCCATTCCGATGTACCCGTTGACATCCGTTTCCTGCAGTTCTGCCTTGCGTTCAACGCCTCTTCGTAGCCTGACCTCAATATATTTGGGGGCGATAGTTATCGTTTAGAACTCTGCAGGTTTGGGAAGTGCAGTGCCCCTGAGCTCCATTTCCCAAGTCGCTTTTTTGTGAGTGGGACGCAACACGGCTGGATGGCTTCACGCCCTATTGTCGATCCGGGGTGGCAGGCTGAGCCTTTGGTGAATTCTTCTTCGCGATGGGAAATGAGAGTGACATGTGCCCGACCAAACCCCTCCAGCGAGTCTCTCATTGGTTCCCCCTCTTGCAGTTCATCCTGCGGACAAATTGCAGACGGTACGAAAGAGGCATGGAAAGGCGCTGAGTCTCCAAGTGGGGAGATTGTTAGTAAGGGGGCCTGAATGGAGAACACGAGCACCAGGAGATGAAAAGTGAGGTGAGTTTCAGAAAGCTTTCCCGATCCCACGGTGTAGCGTCCGCTGGGTTTCCAATGAGTGCTTTCGCTGTCGGAAGATTGCGTTGAACCTGGAGAGTTGGGACCCATGGAATGGGGAGCATGCAGGATTCCTTTCAAGGGTCTGCATTTGCTTTCCCAACCTCACCAATCGTCTCAGCCCCAAGAGTGTCCAGCCTTATGTCTTCTGCCGCTGGGGCTGTAGATGTGGTCAATCCTGGTTGCATGCCAGTCCCTGAACGCATTTTGGAAGAAGTTCTCTCTGTTTTGCCCTGCTTGTTTCTTCTTTGTGTTGGAAATGTATCCTCAGAACGGGTCTGAGCTGATTTTCCCTGCTGTTTTTAGGCTGCTTTACACACACTTGATGCACTTACACAGAGATATCAAGACTTAGCTTTTAAGATGCTTACTAGTCGGATAGATACTTGTGCGATGAACAGGGTCTGGTGAGTCCAGTTGATTGAGCAAGGAGTAGGTCGTGTCCATTCCACATTCGGTTTTCGGAAGGGTATCTGTGCTCATTTCAAACTCGAGTTTTATGCGTCACCCCACCTCACCTTTCCCCTGAAGCAGGCCTAAGTGTGTTTTCTAAAAGCGTGACTCTGTTCTCTTTGGGGATTCAGTTCATGGGGAGCGATTTTTACATTCCCTCGATAAGTGATATCATAAGTTTCTGTCTTTGTGGGACTTATTTCACTGAGGATGATCGTACCTAAATCCACTCAGGATGCTGCTACCAGCCTCATGACGTGGATTTCATGGCTGAGTGACACTCCATTGGACCTACGTAGCACCACTTGTCCACTTGTCCACTTGTCTTTGTCCACTTGTCCACTTGTCTTTGTCCACTTGGCTCTTTCCTGGGATATGAAACGTGTACCGGAGTCGAGGTTCTTGTCAAGACAGCAGCCCTCAACTTTGGGGTCCCTGTGTCTGGTTGATTTTTTCATTTTCCCAAGGTCAACGCCCATGTGTGGAAGTGCCCTATGCTCTGTGGTTCTGTGTTTTACATGTTTTGGGAAAGAGGATACACTTGTGAAGATTGGCTGTTGGCCATTGACATCCCGCCCATCAGCTTAACAAGGCTCCCTTGACTCCGTGGCCTGCCCTGCCTTTCTGGTTTTTAGACTTTTTTCGCCTGGCCCTTTTGCCCCGGGGGGGTGGGAGAGATTTCTTTGTAGTGCTGATTTGCTCTCCCATGTTGTTTGGTTGGCCAAAAAGGGCGTATGCCTTTTTTCCTGAATATATTCAGGAAAAAACGCATACGCCCTTTTTGGCCAACCGCATCATTGTCCACGTTCTGGCGCTTTTCATGTGCTATCGGGGCCATTCCGATGTACCCGTTGACATCCGTTTCCTGCAGTTCTGCCTTGGTGTTCAACGCCTCTTCGTAGCCTGACCTCAATATATTTTGGGGCGATAGTTACCGTTTAGAACTCTGCAGGTTTGGGAAGTGCAGTGCCCCTGAGCTCCATTTCCCAAGTCGCTTTTTTGTGAGTGGGACGCAACACGGCTGGATGGCTTCACGCCCTATTGTCGATCCGGGGTGGCAGGCTGAGCCTTTGGTGAATTCTTCTTCGCGATGGGAAATGAGAGTGACATGTGCCCGACCAAACCCCTCCAGCGAGTCTCTCATTGGTTCCCCCTCTTGCAGTTCATCCTGCGGACAAATTGCAGACGGTACGAAAGAGGCATGGAAAGGCGCTGAGTCTCCAAGTGGGGAGATTGTTAGTAAGGGGGCCTGAATGGAGAACACGAGCACCAGGAGATGAAAAGTGAGGTGAGTTTCAGAAAGCTTTCCCGATCGCACGGTGTAGCGTCCGCTGGGTTTCCAATGAGTGCTTTCGCTGTCGGAAGATTGCGTTGAACCTGGAGAGTTGGGACCCATGGAATGGGGAGCACGCAGGATTCCTTTCAAGGGTCTGCATTTGCTTTCCCAACCTCACCAATCGTCTCAGCCCCAAGAGTGTCCAGCCTTATGTCTTCTGCCGCTGGGGCTGTAGATGTGGTCAATCCTGGTTGCATGCCAGTCCCTGAACGCATTTTGGAAGAATTTCTCTCTGTTTTGCCCTGCTTTTTTCTTCTTTGTGTTGGAAATGTATCCTCAGAATGGGTCTGAGCTGATTTTCCCTGCTGTTTTTAGGCCGCTTTACACACACTTGATGCACTTACACAGAGATATCAAGACTTAGCTTTTAAGATGCTTACTAGTGGGATAGATACTTGTGCGATGAACAGGGTCTGGTGAGTCCTGTTGATTGAGCAAGGAGTAGGTCGTGTCCATTCCATATTCGGTTTTCGGAAGGGTATCTGTGCTCATTTCAAACTCGAGTTTTATGCGTCACCCCACCTCACCTTTCCCCTGAAGCAGGCCTAAGTGTGTTTTCTAAAAGGGTGACTCTGTTCTCTTTGGGGATTCAGTTCATGGGGAGCGATTTTTACATTCCCTCGATAAGTGATATCATAAGTTTCTGTCTTTGTGGGACTTACTTCACTGAGGATGATCGTACCTAAATCCACTCAGGATGCTGCTACCAGCCTCATGACGTGGATTTCATGGCTGAGTGACACTCCATTGGACCTACGTAGCACCACTTGTCCACTTGTCCACTTGTCTTTGTCCACTTGTCCACTTGTCTTTGTCCACTTGGCTCTTTCCTGGGATATGAAACGTGTACCGGAGTCGAGGTTCTTGTCAAGACAGCAGCCCTCAACTTTGGGGTCCCTGTGTCTGGTTGATTTTTTCATTTTCCCAAGGTCAACGCCCATGTGTGGAAGTGCCCTATGCTCTGTGGTTCTGTGTTTTACATGTTTTGGGAAAGAGGATACACTTGTGAAGATTGGCTGTTGGCCATTGACATCCCGCCCATCAGCTTAACAAGGCTCCCTTGACTCCGTGGCCTGCCCTGCCTTTCAGGTTTTTAGACTTTTTTCGCCTGGCCCTTTTGCCCCGGGGGGGGGGGGAGCGAGAGATTTCTTTGTAGTGCTGATTTGCTCTCCCAGGTTGCTTGGTTGGCCAAAAAGGGCTTATGCCTTTTTTCCTGAATATATTCAGGAAAAAACGCATACGCCCTTTTTGGCCAACCGCATCATTGTCCACGTTCTGGCGCTTTTCATGTGCTATCGGGGCCATTCCGATGTACCCGTTGACATCCGTTTCCTGCAGTTCTGCTTTGCGTTCAACGCCTCTTCGTAGCCTGACCTCAATATATTTTGGGGCGATAGTTATCGTTTAGAACTCTGCAGGTTTGGGAAGTGCAGTGCCCCTGAGCTCCATTTCCCCAGTCGCTTTTTTGTGAGTGGGACGCAACACGGCTGGATGGCTTCACGCCCTATTGTCGATCCGGGGTGGCAGGCTGAGCCTTTGGTGAATTCTTCTTCGCGATGGGAAATGAGAGTGACATGTGCCCGACCAAACCCCTCCAGCGAGTCTCTCATTGGTTCCCCCTCTTGCAGTTCATCCTGCGGACAAATTGCAGACGGTACGAAAGAGGCATGGAAAGGCGCTGAGTCTCCAAGTGGGGAGATTGTTAGTAAGGGGGCCTGAATGGAGAACACGAGCACCAGGAGATGAAAAGTGAGGTGAGTTTCAGAAAGCTTTCCCGATCCCACGGTGTAGCGTCCGCTGGGTTTCCAATGAGTGCTTTTGCTATCGGAAGATTGCGTTGAACCTGGAGAGTTGGGACCCATGGAATGGGGAGCACGCAGGATTCCTTTCAAGGGTCTGCATTTGCTTTCCCAACCTCACCAATCGTCTCAGCCCCAAGAGTGTCCAGCCTTATGTCTTCTGCCGCTGGGGCTGTAGATGTGGTCAATCCTGGTTGCATGCCAGTCCCTGAACGCATTTTGGAAGAATTTCTCTCTGTTTTGCCCTGCTTGTTTCTTCTTTGTGTTGGAAATGTATCCTCAGAATGGGTCTGAGCTGATTTTCCCTGCTGTTTTTAGGCCGCTTTACACACACTTGATGCACTTACACAGAGATATCAAGACTTAGCTTTTAAGATGCTTACTAGTCGGATAGATACTTGTGCGATGAACAGGTTCTGGTGAGTCCAGTTGATTGAGCAAGGAGTAGGTCGTGTCCATTCCATATTCGGTTTTCGGAAGGGTATCTGTGCTCATTTCAAACTCGAGTTTTATGCGTCACCCCACCTCACCTTTCCCCTGAAGCAGGCCTAAGTGTGTTTTCTAAAAGCGTGACTCTGTTCTGTTTGGGGATTCAGTTCATGGGGAGCGATTTTTACATTCCCTCGATAAGTGATATCATAAGTTTCTGTCTTTGTGGGACTTATTTCACTGAGGATGATCGTACCTAAATCCACTCAGGATGCTGCTACCAGCCTCATGACGTGGATTTCATGGCTGAGTGACACTCCATTGGACCTACGTAGCACCACTTGTCCACTTGTCCACTTGTCTTTGTCCACTTGTCCACTTGTCTTTGTCCACTTGGCTCTTTCCTGGGATATGAAACGTGTACCGGAGTCGAGGTTCTTGTCAAGACAGCAGCCCTCAACTTTGGGGTCCCTGTGTCTGGTTGATTTTTTCATTTTCCCAAGGTCAACGCCCATGTGTGGAAGTGCCCTATGCTCTGTGGTTCTGTGTTTTACATGTTTTGGGAAAGAGGATACACTTGTGAAGATTGGCTGTTGGCCATTGACATCCCGCCCATCAGCTTAACAAGGCTCCCTTGATTCCATGGCCTGCCCGGCCTTTCAGGTTTTTAGACTTTTTTCGCCTGGCCCTTTTGCCCCGGGGGGTGGGGGGGAGCGAGAGATTTCTTTGTAGTGCTGATTTGCTCTCCCAGGTTGCTTGGTTGGCCAAAAAGGGCGTATGCGTTTTTTCCTGAATATATTCAGGAAAAAACGCATACGCCCTTTTTAGCCAACCGCATCATTGTCCACGTTCTGGCGCTTTTCATGTGCTATCGGGGCCATTCCGATGTACCCGTTGACATCCGTTTCCTGCAGTTCTGCCTTGCGTTCAACGCCTCTTCGTAGCCTGACCTCAATATATTTGGGGGCGATAGTTATCGTTTAGAACTCTGCAGGTTTGGGAAGTGCAGTGCCCCTGAGCTCCATTTCCCAAGTCGCTTTTTTGTGAGTGGGACGCAACACGGCTGGATGGCTTCACGCCCTATTGTCGATCCGGGGTGGCAGGCTGAGCCTTTGGTGAATTCTTCTTCACGATGGGAAATGAGAGTGACATGGGCCCGACCAAACCCCTCCAGCGAGTCTCTCATTGGTTCCCCCTCTTGCAGTTCATCCTGCGGACAAATTGCAGACGGTACGAAAGAGGCATGGAAAGGCGCTGAGTCTCCAAGTGGGGAGATTGTTAGTAAGGGGGCCTGAATGGAGAACACGAGCACCAGGAGATGAAAAGTGAGGTGAGTTTCAGAAAGCTTTCCCGATCCCACGGTGTAGCGTCCGCTGGGTTTCCAATGAGTGCTTTCGCTGTCGGAAGATTGCGTTGAACCTGGAGAGTTGGGACCCATGGAATGGGGAGCACGCAGGATTCCTTTCAAGGGTCTGCATTTGCTTTCCCAACCTCACCAATCGTCTCAGCCCCAAGAGTGTCCAGCCTTATGTCTTCTGCCGCTGGGGCTGTAGATGTGGTTAATGCTGGTTGCATGCCAGTCCCTGAACGCATTTTGGAAGAATTTCTCTCTGTTTTGCCCTGCTTGTTTCTTCTTTGTGTTGGAAATGTATCCTCAGAATGGGTCTGAGCTGATTTTCCCTGCTGTTTTTAGGCCGCTTTACACACACTTGATGCACTTACACAGAGATATCAAGACTTAGCTTTTAAGATGCTTACTAGTCGGATAGATACTTGTGCGATGAACAGGGTCTGGTGAGTCCAGTTGATTGAGCAAGGAGTAGGGCGTGTCCATTCCATATTCGGTTTTCGGAAGGGTATCTGTGCTCATTTCAAACTCGAGTTTTATGCGTCACCCCACCTCACCTTTCCCCTGAAGCAGGCCTAAGTGTGTTTTCTAAAAGCGTGACTCTGTTCGGTTTGGGGATTCAGTTCATGGGGAGCGATTTTTACATTCCCTCGATAAATGATATTATAAGTTTCTGTCTTTGTGGGACTTATTTCACTGAGGATGATCGTACCTAAATCCACTCAGGATGCTGCTACCAGCCTCATGACGTGGATTTCATGGCTGAGTGACACTCCATTGGACCTACGTAGCACCACTTGTCCACTTGTCCACTTGTCTTTGTCCACTTGTCCACTTGTCTTTGTCCACTTGGCTCTTTCCTGGGATATGAAACGTGTACCGGAGTCGAGGTTCTTGTCAAGACAGCAGCCCTCAACTTTGGGGTCCCTGTGTCTGGTTGATTTTTTCATTTTCCCAAGGTCAACGCCCATGTGTGAAAGTGCCCTATGCTCTGTGGTTCTTTGTTTTACATGTTTTGGGAAAGAGGATACACTTGTGAAGATTGGCTGTTGGCCATTGACATCCCGCCCATCAGCTTAACAAGGCTCCCTTGACTCGGTGGCCTGCCCTGCCTTTCTGGTTTTTAGACTTTTTTCGCCTGGCCCTTTTGCCCCGGGGGGGGGGGGGGGAGAGATTTCTTTGTAGTGCTGATTTGCTCTCCCAGGTTGCTTGGTTGGCCAAAAAGGGCGTATGCGTTTTTTCCTGAATATATTCAGGAAAAAACGCATACGCCCTTTTTGGCCAACCGCATCATTGTCCACGTTCTGGCGCTTTTCATGTGCTATCGGGGCCATTCCGATGTACCCGTTGACATCCGTTTCCTGCAGTTCTGCCTTGCGTTCAACGCCTCTTCGTAGCCTGACCTCAATATATTTGGGGGCGATAGTTATCGTTTAGAACTCTGCAGGTTTGGGAAGTGCAGTGCCCCTGAGCTCCATTTCCCAAGTCGCTTTTTTGTGAGTGGGACGCAACACGGCTGGATGGCTTCACGCCCTATTGTCGATCCGGGGTGGGAGGCTGAGCCTTTGGTGAATTCTTCTTCGCGATGGGAAATGAGAGTGACATGTGCCCGACCAAACCCCTCCAGCGAGTCTCTCATTGGTTCCCCCTCTTGCAGTTCATCCTGCGGACAAATTGCAGACGGTACGAAAGAGGCATGGAAAGGCGCTGAGTCTCCAAGTGGGGAGATTGTTAGTAAGGGGGCCTGAATGGAGAACACGAGCACCAGGAGATGAAAAGTGAGGTGAGTTTCAGAAAGCTTTCCCGATCCCACGGTGTAGCGTCCGCTGGGTTTCCAATGAGTGCTTTCGCTGTCGGAAGATTGCGTTGAACCTGGAGAGTTGGGACCCATGGAATGGGGAGCATGCAGGATTCCTTTCAAGGGTCTGCATTTGCTTTCCCAACCTCACCAATCGTCTCAGCCCCAAGAGTGTCCAGCCTTATGTCTTCTGCCGCTGGGGCTGTAGATGTGGTCAATCCTGGTTGCATGCCAGTCCCTGAACGCATTTTGGAAGAAGTTCTCTCTGTTTTGCCCTGCTTGTTTCTTCTTTGTGTTGGAAATGTATCCTCAGAATGGGTCTGAGCTGATTTTCCCTGCTGTTTTTAGGCCGCTTTACACACACTTGATGCACTTACACAGAGATATCAAGACTTAGCTTTTAAGATGCTTACTAGTCGGATAGATACTTGTGCGATGAACAGGGTCTGGTGAGTCCAGTTGATTGAGCAAGGAGTAGGTCGTGTCCATTCCATATTCGGTTTTCGGAAGGGTATCTGTGCTCATTTCAAACTCGAGTTTTATGCGTCACCCCACCTCACCTTTCCCCTGAAGCAGGCCTAAGTGTGTTTTCTAAAAGCGTGACTCTGTTCTCTTTGGGGATTCAGTTCATGGGGAGCGATTTTTACATTCCCTCGATAAGTGATATCATAAGTTTCTGTCTTTGTGGGACTTACTTCACTGAGGATGATCGTACCGAAATCCACTCAGGATGCTGCTACCAGCCTCATGACGTGGATTTCATGGCTGAGTGACACTCCATTGGACCTACGTAGCACCACTTGTCCACTTGTCCACTTGTCTTTGTCCACTTGTCCACTTGTCTTTGTCCACTTGGCTCTTTCCTGGGATATGAAACGTGTACCGGAGTCGAGGTTCTTGTCAAGACAGCAGCCCTCAACTTTGGGGTCCCTGTGTCTGGTTGATTTTTTCATTTTCCCAAGGTCAACGCCCATGTGTGGAAGTGCCCTATGCTCTGTGGTTCTGTGTTTTACATGTTTTGGGAAAGAGGATACACTTGTGAAGATTGGCTGTTGGCCATTGACATCCCGCCCATCAGCTTAACAAGGCTCCCTTGACTCCGTGGCCTGCCCTGCCTTTCTGGTTTTTAGACTTTTTTCGCCTGGCCCTTTTGCCCCGGGGGGGGGGAGAGATTTCTTTGTAGTGCTGATTTGCTCTCCCAGGTTGCTTGGTTGGCCAAAAAGGGCGTATGCGTTTTTTCCTGAATATATTCAGGAAAAAACGCATACGCCCTTTTTGGCCAACCGCATCATTGTCCACGTTCTGGCGCTTTTCATGTGCTATCGGGGCCATTCCGATGCACCCGTTGACATCCGTTTCCTGCAGTTCTGCCTTGCGTTCAACGCCTCTTCGTAGCCTGACCTCAATATATTTGGGGGCGATAGTTATCGTTTAGAACTCTGCAGGTTTGGGAAGTGCAGTGCCCCTGAGCTCCATTTCCCAAGTCGCTTTTTTGTGAGTGGGACGCAACACGGCTGGATGGCTTCACGCCCTATTGTCGATCCGGGGTGGCAGGCTGAGCCTTTGGTGAATTCTTCTTCGCGATGGGAAATGAGAGTGACATGTGCCCGACCAAACCCCTCCAGCGAGTCTCTCATTGGTTCCCCCTCTTGCAGTTCATCCTGCGGACAAATTGCAGACGGTACGAAAGAGGCATGGAAAGGCGCTGAGTCTCCAAGTGGGGAGATTGTTAGTAAGGGGGCCTGAATGGAGAACACGAGCACCAGGAGATGAAAAGTGAGGTGAGTTTCAGAAAGCTTTCCCGATCCCACGGTGTAGCGTCCGCTGGGTTTCCAATGAGTGCTTTCGCTGTCGGAAGATTGCGTTGAACCTGGAGAGTTGGGACCCATGGAATGGGGAGCACGCAGGATTCCTTTCAAGGGTCTGCATTTGCTTTCCCAACCTCACCAATCGTCTCAGCCCCAAGAGTGTCCAGCCTTATGTCATCTGCCGCTGGGGCTGTAGATGTGGTCAATGCTGGTTGCATGCCAGTCCCTGAACGCATTTTGGAAGAATTTCTCTCTGTTTTGTCCTGCTTGTTTCTTCTTTGTGTTGGAAATGTATCCTCAGAATGGGTCTGAGCTGATTTTCCCTGCTGTTTTTAGGCCGCTTTACACACACTTGATGCACTTACACAGAGATATCAAGACTTAGCTTTTAAGATGCTTACTAGTCGGATAGATACTTGTGCGATGAACAGGGTCTGGTGAGTCCAGTTGATTGAGCAAGGAGTAGGTCGTGTCCATTCCATATTCGGTTTTCGGAAGGGTATCTGTGCTCATTTCAAACTCGAGTTTTATGCGTCACCCCACCTCACCTTTCCCCTGAAGCAGGCCTAAGTGTGTTTTCTAAAAGCGTGACTCTGTTCTGTTTGGGGATTCAGTTCATGGGGAGCGATTTTTACATTCCCTCGATAAGTGATATCATAAGTTTCTGTCTTTGTGGGACTTATTTCACTGAGGATGATCGTACCTAAATCCACTCAGGATGCTGCTACCAGCCTCATGACGTGGATTTCATGGCTGAGTGACACTCCATTGGACCTACGTAGCACCACTTGTCCACTTGTCCACTTGTCTTTGTCCACTTGTCCACTTGTCTTTGTCCACTTGGCTCTTTCCTGGGATATGAAACGTGTACCGGAGTCGAGGTTCTTGTCAAGACAGCAGCCCTCAACTTTGGGGTCCCTGTGTCTGGTTGATTTTTTCATTTTCCCAAGGTCAACGCCCATGTGTGGAAGTGCCCTATGCTCTGTGGTTCTGTGTTTTACATGTTTTGGGAAAGAGGATACACTTGTGAAGATTGGCTGTTGGCCATTGACATCCCGCCCATCAGCTTAACAAGGCTCCCTTGACTCCGTGGCCTGCCCTGCCTTTCAGGTTTTTAGACTTTTTTCGCCTGGCCCTTTTGCCCCGGGGGGGGGGGGAGCGAGAGATTTCTTTGTAGTGCTGATTTGCTCTCCCAGGTTGCTTGGTTGGCCAAAAAGGGCGTATGCGTTTTTTCCTGAATATATTCAGGAAAAAACGCATACGCCCTTTTTGGCCAACCGCATCATTGTCCACGTTCTGGCGCTTTTCATGTGCTATCGGGGCCATTCCGATGTACCCGTTGACATCCGTTTCCTGCAGTTCTGCCTTGCGTTCAACGCCTCTTCGTAGCCTGACCTCAATATATTTGGGGGCGATAGTTATCGTTTAGAACTCTGCAGGTTTGGGAAGTGCAGTGCCCCTGAGCTCCATTTCCCAAGTCGCTTTTTTGTGAGTGGGACGCAACACGGCTGGATGGCTTCACGCCCTATTGTCGATCCGGGGTGGCAGGCTGAGCCTTTGGTGAATTCTTCTTCGCGATGGGAAATGAGAGTGACATGTGCCCGACCAAACCCCTCCAGCGAGTCTCTCATTGGTTCCCCCTCTTGCAGTTCATCCTGCGGACAAATTGCAGACGGTACGAAAGAGGCATGGAAAGGCGCTGAGTCTCCAAGTGGGGAGATTGTTAGTAAGGGGGCCTGAATGGAGAACACGAGCACCAGGAGATGAAAAGTGAGGTGAGTTTCAGAAAGCTTTCCCGATCGCACGGTGTAGCGTCCGCTGGGTTTCCAATGAGTGCTTTCGCTGTCGGAAGATTGCGTTGAACCTGGAGAGTTGGGACCCATGGAATGGGGAGCATGCAGGATTCCCTTCAAGGGTCTGCATTTGCTTTCCCAACCTCACCAATCGTCTCAGCCCCAAGAGTGTCCAGCCTTATGTCTTCTGCCGCTGGGGCTGTAGATGTGGTCAATCCTGGTTGCATGCCAGTCCCTGAACGCATTTTGGAAGAAGTTCTCTCTGTTTTGCCCTGCTTGTTTCTTCTTTGTGTTGGAAATGTATCCTCAGAACGGGTCTGAGCTGATTTTCCCTGCTGTTTTTAGGCCGCTTTACACACACTTGATGCACTTACACAGAGATATCAAGACTTAGCTTTTAAGATGCTTACTAGTCGGATAGATACTTGTGCGATGAACAGGGTCTGGTGAGTCCAGTTGATTGAGCAAGGAG
The DNA here is from genome assembly GCF_026419965.1 of Kogia breviceps. NCBI lineage: Eukaryota > Metazoa > Chordata > Mammalia > Artiodactyla > Physeteridae > Kogia > Kogia breviceps. Next base: position 96,715,313 of record NC_081312.1, read on the forward strand.
TAGGTCGTGTCCATTCCACATTCGGTTTTCGGAAGGGTATCTGTGCTCATTTCAAACTCGAGTTTTATGCGTCACCCCACCTCACCTTTCCCCTGAAGCAGGCCTAAGTGTGTTTTCTAAAAGCGTGACTCTGTTCTCTTTGGGGATTCAGTTCATGGGGAGCGATTTTTACATTCCCTCGATAAGTGATATCATAAGTTTCTGTCTTTGTGGGACTTATTTCACTGAGGATGATCGTACCTAAATCCACTCAGTATGCTGCTACCAGCCTCATGACGTGGATTTCATGGCTGAGTGACACTCCATTGGACCTACGTAGCACCACTTGTCCACTTGTCCACTTGTCTTTGTCCACTTGTCCACTTGTCTTTGTCCACTTGGCTCTTTCCTGGGATATGAAACGTGTACCGGAGTCGAGGTTCTTGTCAAGACAGCAGCCCTCAACTTTGGGGTCCTTGTGTCTGCTTCATTTTTTCATTTTCCGAAGGTCAACGCCCATGTGTGGAAGTGCCCTATGCTCTGTGGTTCTGTGTTTTACATGTTTTGGGAAAGAGGATACACTTGTGAAGATTGGCTGTTGGCCATTGACATCCCGCCCATCAGCTTAACAAGGCTCCCTTGACTCCGTGGCCTGCCCTGCCTTTCAGGTTTTTAGACTTTTTTCGCCTGGCCCTTTTGCCCCGGGGGGGGGGGGGAGCGAGAGATTTCTTTGTAGTGCTGATTTGCTCTCCCAGGTTGCTTGGTTGGCCAAAAAGGGCGTATGCGTTTTTTCCTGAATATATTCAGGAAAAAACGCATACGCCCTTTTTGGCCAACCGCATCATTGTCCACGTTCTGGCGCTTTTCATGTGCTATCGGGGCCATTCCGATGTACCCGTTGACATCCGTTTCCTGCAGTTCTGCCTTGCGTTCAACGCCTCTTCGTAGCCTGACCTCAATATATTTGGGGGCGATAGTTATCGTTTAGAACTCTGCAGGTTTGGGAAGTGCAGTGCCCCTGAGCTCCATTTCCCAAGTCGCTTTTTTGTGAGTGGGACGCAACACGGCTGGATGGCTTCACGCCCTATTGTCGATCCGGGGTGGCAGGCTGAGCCTTTGGTGAATTCTTCTTCGCGATGGGAAATGAGAGTGACATGTGCCCGACCAAACCCCTCCAGCGAGTCTCTCATTGGTTCCCCCTCTTGCAGTTCATCCTGCGGACAAATTGCAGACGGTACGAAAGAGGCATGGAAAGGCGCTGAGTCTCCAAGTGGGGAGATTGTTAGTAAGGGGGCCTGAATGGAGAACACGAGCACCAGGAGATGAAAAGTGAGGTGAGTTTCAGAAAGCTTTCCCGATCCCACGGTGTAGCGTCCGCTGGGTTTCCAATGAGTGCTTTCGCTGTCGGAAGATTGCGTTGAACCTGGAGAGTTGGGACCCATGGAATGGGGAGCATGCAGGATTCCTTTCAAGGGTCTGCATTTGCTTTCCCAACCTCACCAATCGTCTCAGCCCCAAGAGTGTCCAGCCTTATGTCTTCTGCCGCTGGGGCTGTAGATGTGGTCAATCCTGGTTGCATGCCAGTCCCTGAACGCATTTTGGAAGAAGTTCTCTCTGTTTTGCCCTGCTTGTTTCTTCTTTGTGTTGGAAATGTATCCTCAGAACGGGTCTGAGCTGATTTTCCCTGCTGTTTTTAGGCTGCTTTACACACACTTGATGCACTTACACAGAGATATCAAGACTTAGCTTTTAAGATGCTTACTAGTCGGATAGATACTTGTGCGATGAACAGGGTCTGGTGAGTCCAGTTGATTGAGCAAGGAGTAGGTCGTGTCCATTCCACATTCGGTTTTCGGAAGGGTATCTGTGCTCATTTCAAACTCGAGTTTTATGCGTCACCCCACCTCACCTTTCCCCTGAAGCAGGCCTAAGTGTGTTTTCTAAAAGCGTGACTCTGTTCTGTTTGGGGATTCAGTTCATGGGGAGCGATTTTTACATTCCCTCGATAAGTGATATCATAAGTTTCTGTCTTTGTGGGACTTATTTCACTGAGGATGATCGTACCTAAATCCACTCAGGATGCTGCTACCAGCCTCATGACGTGGATTTCATGGCTGAGTGACACTCCATTGGACCTACGTAGCACCACTTGTCCACTTGTCCACTTGTCTTTGTCCACTTGGCCACTTGTCTTTGTCCACCTGGCTCTTTCCTGGGATATGAAACGTGTACCGGAGTCGAGGTTCTTGTCAAGACAGCAGCCCTCAACTTTGGGGTCCCTGTGTCTGGTTGATTTTTTCATTTTCCCAAGGTCAACGCCCATGTGTGGAAGTGCCCTATGCTCTGTGGTTCTGTGTTTTACATGTTTTGGGAAAGAGGATACACTTGTGAAGATTGGCTGTTGGCCATTGACATCCCGCCCATCAGCTTAACAAGGCTCCCTTGATTCCATGGCCTGCCCGGCCTTTCAGGTTTTTAGACTTTTTTCGCCTGGCCCTTTTGCCCCGGGGGGTGGGGGGGAGCGAGAGATTTCTTTGTAGTGCTGATTTGCTCTCCCAGGTTGCTTGGTTGGCCAAAAAGGGCGTATGCGTTTTTTCCTGAATATATTCAGGAAAAAACGCATACGCCCTTTTTGGCCAACCGCATCATTGTCCACGTTCTGGCGCTTTTCATGTGCTATCGGGGCCATTCCGATGTACCCGTTGACATCCGTTTCCTGCAGTTCTGCCTTGCGTTCAACGCCTCTTCGTAGCCTGACCTCAATATATTTGGGGGCGATAGTTATCGTTTAGAACTCTGCAGGTTTGGGAAGTGCAGTGCCCCTGAGCTCCATTTCCCAAGTCGCTTTTTTGTGAGTGGGACGCAACACGGCTGGATGGCTTCACGCCCTATTGTCGATCCGGGGTGGCAGGCTGAGCCTTTGGTGAATTCTTCTTCACGATGGGAAATGAGAGTGACATGGGCCCGACCAAACCCCTCCAGCGAGTCTCTCATTGGTTCCCCCTCTTGCAGTTCATCCTGCGGACAAATTGCAGACGGTACGAAAGAGGCATGGAAAGGCGCTGAGTCTCCAAGTGGGGAGATTGTTAGTAAGGGGGCCTGAATGGAGAACACGAGCACCAGGAGATGAAAAGTGAGGTGAGTTTCAGAAAGCTTTCCCGATCCCACGGTGTAGCGTCCGCTGGGTTTCCAATGAGTGCTTTCGCTGTCGGAAGATTGCGTTGAACCTGGAGAGTTGGGACCCATGGAATGGGGAGCACGCAGGATTCCTTTCAAGGGTCTGCATTTGCTTTCCCAACCTCACCAATCGTCTCAGCCCCAAGAGTGTCCAGCCTTATGTCTTCTGCCGCTGGGGCTGTAGATGTGGTTAATGCTGGTTGCATGCCAGTCCCTGAACGCATTTTGGAAGAATTTCTCTCTGTTTTGCCCTGCTTGTTTCTTCTTTGTGTTGGAAATGTATCCTCAGAATGGGTCTGAGCTGATTTTCCCTGCTGTTTTTAGGCCGCTTTACACACACTTGATGCACTTACACAGAGATATCAAGACTTAGCTTTTAAGATGCTTACTAGTCGGATAGATACTTGTGCGATGAACAGGGTCTGGTGAGTCCAGTTGATTGAGCAAGGAGTAGGTCGTGTCCATTCCATATTCGGTTTTCGGAAGGGTATCTGTGCTCATTTCAAACTCGAGTTTTATGCGTCACCCCACCTCACCTTTCCCCTGAAGCAGGCCTAAGTGTGTTTTCTAAAAGCGTGACTCTGTTCGGTTTGGGGATTCAGTTCATGGGGAGCGATTTTTACATTCCCTCGATAAATGATATTATAAGTTTCTGTCTTTGTGGGACTTATTTCACTGAGGATGATCGTACCTAAATCCACTCAGGATGCTGCTACCAGCCTCATGACGTGGATTTCATGGCTGAGTGACACTCCATTGGACCTACGTAGCACCACTTGTCCACTTGTCCACTTGTCTTTGTCCACTTGTCCACTTGTCTTTGTCCACTTGGCTCTTTCCTGGGATATGAAACGTGTACCGGAGTCGAGGTTCTTGTCAAGACAGCAGCCCTCAACTTTGGGGTCCCTGTGTCTGGTTGATTTTATCATTTTCCCAAGGTCAACGCCCATGTGTGAAAGTGCCCTATGCTCTGTGGTTCTTTGTTTTACATGTTTTGGGAAAGAGGATACACTTGTGAAGATTGGCTGTTGGCCATTGACATCCCGCCCATCAGCTTAACAAGGCTCCCTTGACTCGGTGGCCTGCCCTGCCTTTCTGGTTTTTAGACTTTTTTCGCCTGGCCCTTTTGCCCCGGGGGGGGGGGGGGGAGAGATTTCTTTGTAGTGGTGATTTGCTCTCCCAGGTTGCTTGGTTGGCCAAAAAGGGCGTATGCGTTTTTTCCTGAATATATTCAGGAAAAAACGCATACGCCCTTTTTGGCCAACCGCATCATTGTCCACGTTCTGGCGCTTTTCATGTGCTATCGGGGCCATTCCGATGTACCCGTTGACATCCGTTTCCTGCAGTTCTGCCTTGCGTTCAACGCCTCTTCGTAGCCTGACCTCAATATATTTGGGGGCGATAGTTATCGTTTAGAACTCTGCAGGTTTGGGAAGTGCAGTGCCCCTGAGCTCCATTTCCCAAGTCGCTTTTTTGTGAGTGGGACGCAACACGGCTGGATGGCTTCACGCCCTATTGTCGATCCGGGGTGGGAGGCTGAGCCTTTGGTGAATTCTTCTTCGCGATGGGAAATGAGAGTGACATGTGCCCGACCAAACCCCTCCAGCGAGTCTCTCATTGGTTCCCCCTCTTGCAGTTCATCCTGCGGACAAATTGCAGACGGTACGAAAGAGGCATGGAAAGGCGCTGAGTCTCCAAGTGGGGAGATTGTTAGTAAGGGGGCCTGAATGGAGAACACGAGCACCAGGAGATGAAAAGTGAGGTGAGTTTCAGAAAGCTTTCCCGATCCCACGGTGTAGCGTCCGCTGGGTTTCCAATGAGTGCTTTCGCTGTCGGAAGATTGCGTTGAACCTGGAGAGTTGGGACCCATGGAATGGGGAGCATGCAGGATTCCTTTCAAGGGTCTGCATTTGCTTTCCCAACCTCACCAATCGTCTCAGCCCCAAGAGTGTCCAGCCTTATGTCTTCTGCCGCTGGGGCTGTAGATGTGGTCAATCCTGGTTGCATGCCAGTCCCTGAACGCATTTTGGAAGAAGTTCTCTCTGTTTTGCCCTGCTTGTTTCTTCTTTGTGTTGGAAATGTATCCTCAGAATGGGTCTGAGCTGATTTTCCCTGCTGTTTTTAGGCCGCTTTACACACACTTGATGCACTTACACAGAGATATCAAGACTTAGCTTTTAAGATGCTTACTAGTCGGATAGATACTTGTGCGATGAACAGGGTCTGGTGAGTCCAGTTGATTGAGCAAGGAGTAGGTCGTGTCCATTCCATATTCGGTTTTCGGAAGGGTATCTGTGCTCATTTCAAACTCGAGTTTTATGCGTCACCCCACCTCACCTTTCCCCTGAAGCAGGCCTAAGTGTGTTTTCTAAAAGCGTGACTCTGTTCTCTTTGGGGATTCAGTTCATGGGGAGCGATTTTTACATTCCCTCGATAAGTGATATCATAAGTTTCTGTCTTTGTGGGACTTACTTCACTGAGGATGATCGTACCGAAATCCACTCAGGATGCTGCTACCAGCCTCATGACGTGGATTTCATGGCTGAGTGACACTCCATTGGACCTACGTAGCACCACTTGTCCACTTGTCCACTTGTCTTTGTCCACTTGTCCACTTGTCTTTGTCCACTTGGCTCTTTCCTGGGATATGAAACGTGTACCGGAGTCGAGGTTCTTGTCAAGACAGCAGCCCTCAACTTTGGGGTCCCTGTGTCTGGTTGATTTTTTCATTTTCCCAAGGTCAACGCCCATGTGTGGAAGTGCCCTATGCTCTGTGGTTCTGTGTTTTACATGTTTTGGGAAAGAGGATACACTTGTGAAGATTGGCTGTTGGCCATTGACATCCCGCCCATCAGCTTAACAAGGCTCCCTTGACTCCGTGGCCTGCCCTGCCTTTCTGGTTTTTAGACTTTTTTCGCCTGGCCCTTTTGCCCCGGGGGGGGGGAGAGATTTCTTTGTAGTGCTGATTTGCTCTCCCAGGTTGCTTGGTTGGCCAAAAAGGGCGTATGCGTTTTTTCCTGAATATATTCAGGAAAAAACGCATACGCCCTTTTTGGCCAACCGCATCATTGTCCACGTTCTGGCGCTTTTCATGTGCTATCGGGGCCATTCCGATGCACCCGTTGACATCCGTTTCCTGCAGTTCTGCCTTGCGTTCAACGCCTCTTCGTAGCCTGACCTCAATATATTTGGGGGCGATAGTTATCGTTTAGAACTCTGCAGGTTTGGGAAGTGCAGTGCCCCTGAGCTCCATTTCCCAAGTCGCTTTTTTGTGAGTGGGACGCAACACGGCTGGATGGCTTCACGCCCTATTGTCGATCCGGGGTGGCAGGCTGAGCCTTTGGTGAATTCTTCTTCGCGATGGGAAATGAGAGTGACATGTGCCCGACCAAACCCCTCCAGCGAGTCTCTCATTGGTTCCCCCTCTTGCAGTTCATCCTGCGGACAAATTGCAGACGGTACGAAAGAGGCATGGAAAGGCGCTGAGTCTCCAAGTGGGGAGATTGTTAGTAAGGGGGCCTGAATGGAGAACACGAGCACCAGGAGATGAAAAGTGAGGTGAGTTTCAGAAAGCTTTCCCGATCCCACGGTGTAGCGTCCGCTGGGTTTCCAATGAGTGCTTTCGCTGTCGGAAGATTGCGTTGAACCTGGAGAGTTGGGACCCATGGAATGGGGAGCACGCAGGATTCCTTTCAAGGGTCTGCATTTGCTTTCCCAACCTCACCAATCGTCTCAGCCCCAAGAGTGTCCAGCCTTATGTCATCTGCCGCTGGGGCTGTAGATGTGGTCAATGCTGGTTGCATGCCAGTCCCTGAACGCATTTTGGAAGAATTTCTCTCTGTTTTGTCCTGCTTGTTTCTTCTTTGTGTTGGAAATGTATCCTCAGAATGGGTCTGAGCTGATTTTCCCTGCTGTTTTTAGGCCGCTTTACACACACTTGATGCACTTACACAGAGATATCAAGACTTAGCTTTTAAGATGCTTACTAGTCGGATAGATACTTGTGCGATGAACAGGGTCTGGTGAGTCCAGTTGATTGAGCAAGGAGTAGGTCGTGTCCATTCCATATTCGGTTTTCGGAAGGGTATCTGTGCTCATTTCAAACTCGAGTTTTATGCGTCACCCCACCTCACCTTTCCCCTGAAGCAGGCCTAAGTGTGTTTTCTAAAAGCGTGACTCTGTTCTGTTTGGGGATTCAGTTCATGGGGAGCGATTTTTACATTCCCTCGATAAGTGATATCATAAGTTTCTGTCTTTGTGGGACTTATTTCACTGAGGATGATCGTACCTAAATCCACTCAGGATGCTGCTACCAGCCTCATGACGTGGATTTCATGGCTGAGTGACACTCCATTGGACCTACGTAGCACCACTTGTCCACTTGTCCACTTGTCTTTGTCCACTTGTCCACTTGTCTTTGTCCACTTGGCTCTTTCCTGGGATATGAAACGTGTACCGGAGTCGAGGTTCTTGTCAAGACAGCAGCCCTCAACTTTGGGGTCCCTGTGTCTGGTTGATTTTTTCATTTTCCCAAGGTCAACGCCCATGTGTGGAAGTGCCCTATGCTCTGTGGTTCTGTGTTTTACATGTTTTGGGAAAGAGGATACACTTGTGAAGATTGGCTGTTGGCCATTGACATCCCGCCCATCAGCTTAACAAGGCTCCCTTGACTCCGTGGCCTGCCCTGCCTTTCAGGTTTTTAGACTTTTTTCGCCTGGCCCTTTTGCCCCGGGGGGGGGGGGAGCGAGAGATTTCTTTGTAGTGCTGATTTGCTCTCCCAGGTTGCTTGGTTGGCCAAAAAGGGCGTATGCGTTTTTTCCTGAATATATTCAGGAAAAAACGCATACGCCCTTTTTGGCCAACCGCATCATTGTCCACGTTCTGGCGCTTTTCATGTGCTATCGGGGCCATTCCGATGTACCCGTTGACATCCGTTTCCTGCAGTTCTGCCTTGCGTTCAACGCCTCTTCGTAGCCTGACCTCAATATATTTGGGGGCGATAGTTATCGTTTAGAACTCTGCAGGTTTGGGAAGTGCAGTGCCCCTGAGCTCCATTTCCCAAGTCGCTTTTTTGTGAGTGGGACGCAACACGGCTGGATGGCTTCACGCCCTATTGTCGATCCGGGGTGGCAGGCTGAGCCTTTGGTGAATTCTTCTTCGCGATGGGAAATGAGAGTGACATGTGCCCGACCAAACCCCTCCAGCGAGTCTCTCATTGGTTCCCCCTCTTGCAGTTCATCCTGCGGACAAATTGCAGACGGTACGAAAGAGGCATGGAAAGGCGCTGAGTCTCCAAGTGGGGAGATTGTTAGTAAGGGGGCCTGAATGGAGAACACGAGCACCAGGAGATGAAAAGTGAGGTGAGTTTCAGAAAGCTTTCCCGATCGCACGGTGTAGCGTCCGCTGGGTTTCCAATGAGTGCTTTCGCTGTCGGAAGATTGCGTTGAACCTGGAGAGTTGGGACCCATGGAATGGGGAGCATGCAGGATTCCCTTCAAGGGTCTGCATTTGCTTTCCCAACCTCACCAATCGTCTCAGCCCCAAGAGTGTCCAGCCTTATGTCTTCTGCCGCTGGGGCTGTAGATGTGGTCAATCCTGGTTGCATGCCAGTCCCTGAACGCATTTTGGAAGAAGTTCTCTCTGTTTTGCCCTGCTTGTTTCTTCTTTGTGTTGGAAATGTATCCTCAGAACGGGTCTGAGCTGATTTTCCCTGCTGTTTTTAGGCCGCTTTACACACACTTGATGCACTTACACAGAGATATCAAGACTTAGCTTTTAAGATGCTTACTAGTCGGATAGATACTTGTGCGATGAACAGGGTCTGGTGAGTCCAGTTGATTGAGCAAGGAGTAGGTCGTGTCCATTCCACATTCGGTTTTCGGAAGGGTATCTGTGCTCATTTCAAACTCGAGTTTTATGCGTCACCCCACCTCACCTTTCCCCTGAAGCAGGCCTAAGTGTGTTTTCTAAAAGCGTGACTCTGTTCTCTTTGGGGATTCAGTTCATGGGGAGCGATTTTTACATTCCCTCGATAAGTGATATCATAAGTTTCTGTCTTTGTGGGACTTATTTCACTGAGGATGATCGTACCTAAATCCACTCAGGATGCTGCTACCAGCCTCATGACGTGGATTTCATGGCTGAGTGACACTCCATTGGACCTACGTAGCACCACTTGTCCACTTGTCCACTTGTCTTTGTCCACTTGTCCACTTGTCTTTGTCCACTTGGCTCTTTCCTGGGATATGAAACGTGTACCGGAGTCGAGGTTCTTGTCAAGACAGCAGCCCTCAACTTTGGGGTCCTTGTGTCTGCTTCATTTTTTCATTTTCCGAAGGTCAACGCCCATGTGTGGAAGTGCCCTATGCTCTGTGGTTCTGTGTTTTACATGTTTTGGGAAAGAGGATACACTTGTGAAGATTGGCTGTTGGCCATTGACATCCCGCCCATCAGCTTAACAAGGCTCCCTTGACTCCGTGGCCTGCCCTGCCTTTCAGGTTTTTAGACTTTTTTCGCCTGGCCCTTTTGCCCCGGGGGGGGGGGGGAGCGAGAGATTTCTTTGTAGTGCTGATTTGCTCTCCCAGGTTGCTTGGTTGGCCAAAAAGGGCGTATGCGTTTTTTCCTGAATATATTCAGGAAAAAACGCATACGCCCTTTTTGGCCAACCGCATCATTGTCCACGTTCTGGCGCTTTTCATGTGCTATCGGGGCCATTCCGATGTACCCGTTGACATCCGTTTCCTGCAGTTCTGCCTTGCGTTCAACGCCTCTTCGTAGCCTGACCTCAATATATTTGGGGGCGATAGTTATCGTTTAGAACTCTGCAGGTTTGGGAAGTGCAGTGCCCCTGAGCTCCATTTCCCAAGTCGCTTTTTTGTGAGTGGGACGCAACACGGCTGGATGGCTTCACGCCCTATTGTCGATCCGGGGTGGCAGGCTGAGCCTTTGGTGAATTCTTCTTCGCGATGGGAAATGAGAGTGACATGTGCCCGACCAAACCCCTCCAGCGAGTCTCTCATTGGTTCCCCCTCTTGCAGTTCATCCTGCGGACAAATTGCAGACGGTACGAAAGAGGCATGGAAAGGCGCTGAGTCTCCAAGTGGGGAGATTGTTAGTAAGGGGGCCTGAATGGAGAACACGAGCACCAGGAGATGAAAAGTGAGGTGAGTTTCAGAAAGCTTTCCCGATCCCACGGTGTAGCGTCCGCTGGGTTTCCAATGAGTGCTTTCGCTGTCGGAAGATTGCGTTGAACCTGGAGAGTTGGGACCCATGGAATGGGGAGCATGCAGGATTCCTTTCAAGGGTCTGCATTTGCTTTCCCAACCTCACCAATCGTCTCAGCCCCAAGAGTGTCCAGCCTTATGTCTTCTGCCGCTGGGGCTGTAGATGTGGTCAATCCTGGTTGCATGCCAGTCCCTGAACGCATTTTGGAAGAAGTTCTCTCTGTTTTGCCCTGCTTGTTTCTTCTTTGTGTTGGAAATGTATCCTCAGAACGGGTCTGAGCTGATTTTCCCTGCTGTTTTTAGGCTGCTTTACACACACTTGATGCACTTACACAGAGATATCAAGACTTAGCTTTTAAGATGCTTACTAGTCGGATAGATACTTGTGCGATGAACAGGGTCTGGTGAGTCCAGTTGATTGAGCAAGGAGTAGGTCGTGTCCATTCCACATTCGGTTTTCGGAAGGGTATCTGTGCTCATTTCAAACTCGAGTTTTATGCGTCACCCCACCTCACCTTTCCCCTGAAGCAGGCCTAAGTGTGTTTTCTAAAAGCGTGACTCTGTTCTGTTTGGGGATTCAGTTCATGGGGAGCGATTTTTACATTCCCTCGATAAGTGATATCATAAGTTTCTGTCTTTGTGGGACTTATTTCACTGAGGATGATCGTACCTAAATCCACTCAGGATGCTGCTACCAGCCTCATGACGTGGATTTCATGGCTGAGTGACACTCCATTGGACCTACGTAGCACCACTTGTCCACTTGTCCACTTGTCTTTGTCCACTTGTCCACTTGTCTTTGTCCACCTGGCTCTTTCCTGGGATATGAAACGTGTACCGGAGTCGAGGTTCTTGTCAAGACAGCAGCCCTCAACTTTGGGGTCCTTGTGTCTGCTTCATTTTTTCATTTTCCGAAGGTCAACGCCCATGTGTGGAAGTGCCCTATGCTCTGTGGTTCTGTGTTTTACATGTTTTGGGAAAGAGGATACACTTGTGAAGATTGGCTGTTGGCCATTGACATCCCGCCCATCAGCTTAACAAGGCTCCCTTGACTCCGTGGCCTGCCCTGCCTTTCTGGTTTTTAGACTTTTTTCGCCTGGCCCTTTTGCCCCGGGGGGGTGGGAGAGATTTCTTTGTAGTGCTGATTTGCTCTCCCAGGTTGTTTGGTTGGCCAAAAAGGGCGTATGCCTTTTTTCCTGAATATATTCAGGAAAAAAGGCATACGCCCTTTTTGGCCAACCGCATCATTGTCCACGTTCTGGCGCTTTTCATGTGCTATCGGGGCCATTCCGATGTACCCGTTGACATCCGTTTCCTGCAGTTCTGCCTTGGTGTTCAACGCCTCTTCGTAGCCTGACCTCAATATATTTTGGGGCGATAGTTACCGTTTAGAACTCTGCAGGTTTGGGAAGTGCAGTGCCCCTGAGCTCCATTTCCCAAGTCGCTTTTTTGTGAGTGGGACGCAACACGGCTGGATGGCTTCACGCCCTATTGTCGATCCGGGGTGGCAGGCTGAGCCTTTGGTGAATTCTTCTTCGCGATGGGAAATGAGAGTGACATGTGCCCGACCAAACCCCTCCAGCGAGTCTCTCATTGGTTCCCCCTCTTGCAGTTCATCCTGCGGACAAATTGCAGACGGTACGAAAGAGGCATGGAAAGGCGCTGAGTCTCCAAGTGGGGAGATTGTTAGTAAGGGGGCCTGAATGGAGAACACGAGCACCAGGAGATGAAAAGTGAGGTGAGTTTCAGAAAGCTTTCCCGATCGCACGGTGTAGCGTCCGCTGGGTTTCCAATGAGTGCTTTCGCTGTCGGAAGATTGCGTTGAACCTGGAGAGTTGGGACCCATGGAATGGGGAGCACGCAGGATTCCTTTCAAGGGTCTGCATTTGCTTTCCCAACCTCACCAATCGTCTCAGCCCCAAGAGTGTCCAGCCTTATGTCTTCTGCCGCTGGGGCTGTAGATGTGGTCAATCCTGGTTGCATGCCAGTCCCTGAACGCATTTTGGAAGAATTTCTCTCTGTTTTGCCCTGCTTTTTTCTTCTTTGTGTTGGAAATGTATCCTCAGAATGGGTCTGAGCTGATTTTCCCTGCTGTTTTTAGGCCGCTTTACACACACTTGATGCACTTACACAGAGATATCAAGACTTAGCTTTTAAGATGCTTACTAGTGGGATAGATACTTGTGCGATGAACAGGGTCTGGTGAGTCCAGTTGATTGAGCAAGGAGTAGGTCGTGTCCATTCCATATTCGGTTTTCGGAAGGGTATCTGTGCTCATTTCAAACTCGAGTTTTATGCGTCACCCCACCTCACCTTTCCCCTGAAGCAGGCCTAAGTGTGTTTTCTAAAAGCGTGACTCTGTTCTCTTTGGGGATTCAGTTCATGGGGAGAGATTTTTACATTCCCTCGATAAGTGATATCATAAGTTTCTGTCTTTGTGGGACTTATTTCACTGAGGATGATCGTACCGAAATCCACTCAGGATGCTGCTACCAGCCTCATGACGTGGATTTCATGGCTGAGTGACACTCCATTGGACCTACGTAGCACCACTTGTCCACTTGTCCACTTGTCTTTGTCCACTTGTCCACTTGTCTTTGTCCACTTGGCTCTTTCCTGGGATATGAAACGTGTACCGGAGTCGAGGTTCTTGTCAAGACAGCAGCCCTCAACTTTGGGGTCCCTGTGTCTGGTTGATTTTTTCATTTTCCCAAGGTCAACGCCCATGTGTGGAAGTGCCCTATGCTCTGTGGTTCTGTGTTTTACATGTTTTGGGAAAGAGGATACACTTGTGAAGATTGGCTGTTGGCCATTGACATCCCGCCCATCAGCTTAACAAGGCTCACTTGACTCCGTGGCCTGCCCTGCCTTTCTGGTTTTTAGACTTTTTTCGCCTGGCCCTTTTGCCCCGGGGGGGTGGGAGAGATTTCTTTGTAGTGCTGATTTGCTCTCCCAGTTTGTTTGGTTGGCCAAAAAGGGCGTATGCCTTTTTTCCTGAATATATTCAGGAAAAAACGCATACGCCCTTTTTGGCCAACCGCATCATTGTCCACGTTCTGGCGCTTTTCATGTGCTATCGGGGCCATTCCGATGTACCCGTTGACATCCGTTTCCTGCAGTTCTGCCTTGGTGTTCAACGCCTCTTCGTAGCCTGACCTCAATATATTTTGGGGCGATAGTTATCGTTTAGAACTCTGCAGGTTTGGGAAGTGCAGTGCCCCTGAGCTCCATTTCCCAAGTCGCTTTTTTGTGAGTGGGACGCAACACGGCTGGATGGCTTCACGCCCTATTGTCGATCCGGGGTGGCAGGCTGAGCCTTTGGTGAATTCTTCTTCGCGATGGGAAATGAGAGTGACATGTGCCCGACCAAACCCCTCCAGCGAGTCTCTCATTGGTTCCCCCTCTTGCAGTTCATCCTGCGGACAAATTGCAGACGGTACGAAAGAGGCATGGAAAGGCGCTGAGTCTCCAAGTGGGGAGATTGTTAGTAAGGGGGCCTGAATGGAGAACACGAGCACCAGGAGATGAAAAGTGAGGTGAGTTTCAGAAAGCTTTCCCGATCGCACGGTGTAGCGTCCGCTGGGTTTCCAATGAGTGCTTTCGCTGTCGGAAGATTGCGTTGAACCTGGAGAGTTGGGACCCATGGAATGGGGAGCATGCAGGATTCCCTTCAAGGGTCTGCATTTGCTTTCCCAACCTCACCAATCGTCTCAGCCCCAAGAGTGTCCAGCCTTATGTCTTCTGCCGCTGGGGCTGTAGATGTGGTCAATCCTGGTTGCATGCCAGTCCCTGAACGCATTTTGGAAGAAGTTCTCTCTGTTTTGCCCTGCTTGTTTCTTCTTTGTGTTGGAAATGTATCCTCAGAACGGGTCTGAGCTGATTTTCCCTGCTGTTTTTAGGCCGCTTTACACACACTTGATGCACTTACACAGAGATATCAAGACTTAGCTTTTAAGATGCTTACTAGTCGGATAGATACTTGTGCGATGAACAGGGTCTGGTGAGTCCAGTTGATTGAGCAAGGAGTAGGTCGTGTCCATTCCACATTCGGTTTTCGGAAGGGTATCTGTGCTCATTTCAAACTCGAGTTTTATGCGTCACCCCACCTCACCTTTCCCCTGAAGCAGGCCTAAGTGTGTTTTCTAAAAGCGTGACTCTGTTCTCTTTGGGGATTCAGTTCATGGGGAGCGATTTTTACATTCCCTCGATAAGTGATATCATAAGTTTCTGTCTTTGTGGGACTTATTTCACTGAGGATGATCGTACCTAAATCCACTCAGGATGCTGCTACCAGCCTCATGACGTGGATTTCATGGCTGAGTGACACTCCATTGGACCTACGTAGCACCACTTGTCCACTTGTCCACTTGTCTTTGTCCACTTGTCCACTTGTCTTTGTCCACTTGGCTCTTTCCTGGGATATGAAACGTGTACCGGAGTCGAGGTTCTTGTCAAGACAGCAGCCCTCAACTTTGGGGTCCTTGTGTCTGCTTCATTTTTTCATTTTCCGAAGGTCAACGCCCATGTGTGGAAGTGCCCTATGCTCTGTGGTTCTGTGTTTTACATGTTTTGGGAAAGAGGATACACTTGTGAAGATTGGCTGTTGGCCATTGACATCCCGCCCATCAGCTTAACAAGGCTCCCTTGACTCCGTGGCCTGCCCTGCCTTTCAGGTTTTTAGACTTTTTTCGCCTGGCCCTTTTGCCCCGGGGGGGGGGGGGAGCGAGAGATTTCTTTGTAGTGCTGATTTGCTCTCCCAGGTTGCTTGGTTGGCCAAAAAGGGCGTATGCGTTTTTTCCTGAATATATTCAGGAAAAAACGCATACGCCCTTTTTGGCCAACCGCATCATTGTCCACGTTCTGGCGCTTTTCATGTGCTATCGGGGCCATTCCGATGTACCCGTTGACATCCGTTTCCTGCAGTTCTGCCTTGCGTTCAACGCCTCTTCGTAGCCTGACCTCAATATATTTGGGGGCGATAGTTATCGTTTAGAACTCTGCAGGTTTGGGAAGTGCAGTGCCCCTGAGCTCCATTTCCCAAGTCGCTTTTTTGTGAGTGGGACGCAACACGGCTGGATGGCTTCACGCCCTATTGTCGATCCGGGGTGGCAGGCTGAGCCTTTGGTGAATTCTTCTTCGCGATGGGAAATGAGAGTGACATGTGCCCGACCAAACCCCTCCAGCGAGTCTCTCATTGGTTCCCCCTCTTGCAGTTCATCCTGCGGACAAATTGCAGACGGTACGAAAGAGGCATGGAAAGGCGCTGAGTCTCCAAGTGGGGAGATTGTTAGTAAGGGGGCCTGAATGGAGAACACGAGCACCAGGAGATGAAAAGTGAGGTGAGTTTCAGAAAGCTTTCCCGATCCCACGGTGTAGCGTCCGCTGGGTTTCCAATGAGTGCTTTCGCTGTCGGAAGATTGCGTTGAACCTGGAGAGTTGGGACCCATGGAATGGGGAGCATGCAGGATTCCTTTCAAGGGTCTGCATTTGCTTTCCCAACCTCACCAATCGTCTCAGCCCCAAGAGTGTCCAGCCTTATGTCTTCTGCCGCTGGGGCTGTAGATGTGGTCAATCCTGGTTGCATGCCAGTCCCTGAACGCATTTTGGAAGAAGTTCTCTCTGTTTTGCCCTGCTTGTTTCTTCTTTGTGTTGGAAATGTATCCTCAGAACGGGTCTGAGCTGATTTTCCCTGCTGTTTTTAGGCTGCTTTACACACACTTGATGCACTTACACAGAGATATCAAGACTTAGCTTTTAAGATGCTTACTAGTCGGATAGATACTTGTGCGATGAACAGGGTCTGGTGAGTCCAGTTGATTGAGCAAGGAGTAGGTCGTGTCCATTCCACATTCGGTTTTCGGAAGGGTATCTGTGCTCATTTCAAACTCGAGTTTTATGCGTCACCCCACCTCACCTTTCCCCTGAAGCAGGCCTAAGTGTGTTTTCTAAAAGCGTGACTCTGTTCTGTTTGGGGATTCAGTTCATGGGGAGCGATTTTTACATTCCCTCGATAAGTGATATCATAAGTTTCTGTCTTTGTGGGACTTATTTCACTGAGGATGATCGTACCTAAATCCACTCAGGATGCTGCTACCAGCCTCATGACGTGGATTTCATGGCTGAGTGACACTCCATTGGACCTACGTAGCACCACTTGTCCACTTGTCCACTTGTCTTTGTCCACTTGTCCACTTGTCTTTGTCCACCTGGCTCTTTCCTGGGATATGAAACGTGTACCGGAGTCGAGGTTCTTGTCAAGACAGCAGCCCTCAACTTTGGGGTCCTTGTGTCTGCTTCATTTTTTCATTTTCCGAAGGTCAACGCCCATGTGTGGAAGTGCCCTATGCTCTGTGGTTCTGTGTTTTACATGTTTTGGGAAAGAGGATACACTTGTGAAGATTGGCTGTTGGCCATTGACATCCCGCCCATCAGCTTAACAAGGCTCCCTTGACTCCGTGGCCTGCCCTGCCTTTCTGGTTTTTAGACTTTTTTCGCCTGGCCCTTTTGCCCCGGGGGGGTGGGAGAGATTTCTTTGTAGTGCTGATTTGCTCTCCCAGGTTGTTTGGTTGGCCAAAAAGGGCGTATGCCTTTTTTCCTGAATATATTCAGGAAAAAAGGCATACGCCCTTTTTGGCCAACCGCATCATTGTCCACGTTCTGGCGCTTTTCATGTGCTATCGGGGCCATTCCGATGTACCCGTTGACATCCGTTTCCTGCAGTTCTGCCTTGGTGTTCAACGCCTCTTCGTAGCCTGACCTCAATATATTTTGGGGCGATAGTTACCGTTTAGAACTCTGCAGGTTTGGGAAGTGCAGTGCCCCTGAGCTCCATTTCCCAAGTCGCTTTTTTGTGAGTGGGACGCAACACGGCTGGATGGCTTCACGCCCTATTGTCGATCCGGGGTGGCAGGCTGAGCCTTTGGTGAATTCTTCTTCGCGATGGGAAATGAGAGTGACATGTGCCCGACCAAACCCCTCCAGCGAGTCTCTCATTGGTTCCCCCTCTTGCAGTTCATCCTGCGGACAAATTGCAGACGGTACGAAAGAGGCATGGAAAGGCGCTGAGTCTCCAAGTGGGGAGATTGTTAGTAAGGGGGCCTGAATGGAGAACACGAGCACCAGGAGATGAAAAGTGAGGTGAGTTTCAGAAAGCTTTCCCGATCGCACGGTGTAGCGTCCGCTGGGTTTCCAATGAGTGCTTTCGCTGTCGGAAGATTGCGTTGAACCTGGAGAGTTGGGACCCATGGAATGGGGAGCACGCAGGATTCCTTTCAAGGGTCTGCATTTGCTTTCCCAACCTCACCAATCGTCTCAGCCCCAAGAGTGTCCAGCCTTATGTCTTCTGCCGCTGGGGCTGTAGATGTGGTCAATCCTGGTTGCATGCCAGTCCCTGAACGCATTTTGGAAGAATTTCTCTCTGTTTTGCCCTGCTTTTTTCTTCTTTGTGTTGGAAATGTATCCTCAGAATGGGTCTGAGCTGATTTTCCCTGCTGTTTTTAGGCCGCTTTACACACACTTGATGCACTTACACAGAGATATCAAGACTTAGCTTTTAAGATGCTTACTAGTGGGATAGATACTTGTGCGATGAACAGGGTCTGGTGAGTCCAGTTGATTGAGCAAGGAGTAGGTCGTGTCCATTCCATATTCGGTTTTCGGAAGGGTATCTGTGCTCATTTCAAACTCGAGTTTTATGCGTCACCCCACCTCACCTTTCCCCTGAAGCAGGCCTAAGTGTGTTTTCTAAAAGCGTGACTCTGTTCTCTTTGGGGATTCAGTTCATGGGGAGAGATTTTTACATTCCCTCGATAAGTGATATCATAAGTTTCTGTCTTTGTGGGACTTATTTCACTGAGGATGATCGTACCGAAATCCACTCAGGATGCTGCTACCAGCCTCATGACGTGGATTTCATGGCTGAGTGACACTCCATTGGACCTACGTAGCACCACTTGTCCACTTGTCCACTTGTCTTTGTCCACTTGTCCACTTGTCTTTGTCCACTTGGCTCTTTCCTGGGATATGAAACGTGTACCGGAGTCGAGGTTCTTGTCAAGACAGCAGCCCTCAACTTTGGGGTCCCTGTGTCTGGTTGATTTTTTCATTTTCCCAAGGTCAACGCCCATGTGTGGAAGTGCCCTATGCTCTGTGGTTCTGTGTTTTACATGTTTTGGGAAAGAGGATACACTTGTGAAGATTGGCTGTTGGCCATTGACATCCCGCCCATCAGCTTAACAAGGCTCACTTGACTCCGTGGCCTGCCCTGCCTTTCTGGTTTTTAGACTTTTTTCGCCTGGCCCTTTTGCCCCGGGGGGGTGGGAGAGATTTCTTTGTAGTGCTGATTTGCTCTCCCAGTTTGTTTGGTTGGCCAAAAAGGGCGTATGCCTTTTTTCCTGAATATATTCAGGAAAAAACGCATACGCCCTTTTTGGCCAACCGCATCATTGTCCACGTTCTGGCGCTTTTCATGTGCTATCGGGGCCATTCCGATGTACCCGTTGACATCCGTTTCCTGCAGTTCTGCCTTGGTGTTCAACGCCTCTTCGTAGCCTGACCTCAATATATTTTGGGGCGATAGTTATCGTTTAGAACTCTGCAGGTTTGGGAAGTGCAGTGCCCCTGAGCTCCATTTCCCAAGTCGCTTTTTTGTGAGTGGGACGCAACACGGCTGGATGGCTTCACGCCCTATTGTCGATCCGGGGTGGCAGGCTGAGCCTTTGGTGAATTCTTCTTCGCGATGGGAAATGAGAGTGACATGTGCCCGACCAAACCCCTCCAGCGAGTCTCTCATTGGTTCCCCCTCTTGCAGTTCATCCTGCGGACAAATTGCAGACGGTACGAAAGAGGCATGGAAAGGCGCTGAGTCTCCAAGTGGGGAGATTGTTAGTAAGGGGGCCTGAATGGAGAACACGAGCACCAGGAGATGAAAAGTGAGGTGAGTTTCAGAAAGCTTTCCCGATCGCACGGTGTAGCGTCCGCTGGGTTTCCAATGAGTGCTTTCGCTGTCGGAAGATTGCGTTGAACCTGGAGAGTTGGGACCCATGGAATGGGGAGCACGCAGGATTCCTTTCAAGGGTCTGCATTTGCTTTCCCAACCTCACCAATCGTCTCAGCCCCAAGAGTGTCCAGCCTTATGTCTTCTGCCGCTGGGGCTGTAGATGTGGTCAATCCTGGTTGCATGCCAGTCCCTGAACGCATTTTGGAAGAATTTCTCTCTGTTTTGCCCTGCTTGTTTCTTCTTTGTGTTGGAAATGTATCCTCAGAATGGGTCTGAGCTGATTTTCCCTGCTGTTTTTAGGCCGCTTTACACACACTTGATGCACTTACACAGAGATATCAAGACTTAGCTTTTAAGATGCTTACTAGTCGGATAGATACTTGTGCGATGAACAGGGTCTGGTGAGTCCAGTTGATTGAGCAAGGAGTAGGTCGTGTCCATTCCACATTCGGTTTTCGGAAGGGTATCTGTGCTCATTTCAAACTCGAGTTTTATGCGTCACCCCACCTCACCTTTCCCCTGAAGCAGGCCTAAGTGTGTTTTCTAAAAGCGTGACTCTGTTCTCTTTGGGGATTCAGTTCATGGGGAGCGATTTTTACATTCCCTCGATAAGTGATATCATAAGTTTCTGTCTTTGTGGGACTTATTTCACTGAGGATGATCGTACCTAAATCCACTCAGGATGCTGCTACCAGCCTCATGACGTGGATTTCATGGCTGAGTGACACTCCATTGGACCTACGTAGCACCACTTGTCCACTTGTCCACTTGTCTTTGTCCACTTGTCCACTTGTCTTTGTCCACTTGGCTCTTTCCTGGGATATGAAACGTGTACCGGAGTCGAGGTTCTTGTCAAGACAGCAGCCCTCAACTTTGGGGTCCCTGTGTCTGGTTGATTTTTTCATTTTCCCAAGGTCAACGCCCATGTGTGGAAGTGCCCTATGCTCTGTGGTTCTGTGTTTTCCATGTTTTGGGAAAGAGGATACACTTGTGAAGATTGGCTGTTGGCCATTGACATCCCGCCCATCAGCTTAACAAGGCTCCCTTGACTCCGTGGCCTGCCCTGCCTTTCAGGTTTTTAGACTTTTTTCGCCTGGCCCTTTTGCCCCGGGGGGGGGGGGGAGCGAGAGATTTCTTTGTAGTGCTGATTTGCTCTCCCAGGTTGCTTGGTTGGCCAAAAAGGGCGTATGCGTTTTTTCCTGAATATATTCAGGAAAAAACGCATACGCCCTTTTTGGCCAACCGCATCATTGTCCACGTTCTGGCGCTTTTCATGTGCTATCGGGGCCATTCCGATGTACCCGTTGACATCCGTTTCCTGCAGTTCTGCCTTGCGTTCAACGCCTCTTCGTAGCCTGACCTCAATATATTTGGGGGCGATAGTTATCGTTTAGAACTCTGCAGGTTTGGGAAGTGCAGTGCCCCTGAGCTCCATTTCCCAAGTCGCTTTTTTGTGAGTGGGACGCAACACGGCTGGATGGCTTCACGCCCTATTGTCGATCCGGGGTGGCAGGCTGAGCCTTTGGTGAATTCTTCTTCGCGATGGGAAATGAGAGTGACATGTGCCCGACCAAACCCCTCCAGCGAGTCTCTCATTGGTTCCCCCTCTTGCAGTTCATCCTGCGGACAAATTGCAGACGGTACGAAAGAGGCATGGAAAGGCGCTGAGTCTCCAAGTGGGGAGATTGTTAGTAAGGGGGCCTGAATGGAGAACACGAGCACCAGGAGATGAAAAGTGAGGTGAGTTTCAGAAAGCTTTCCCGATCCCACGGTGTAGCGTCCGCTGGGTTTCCAATGAGTGCTTTCGCTGTCGGAAGATTGCGTTGAACCTGGAGAGTTGGGACCCATGGAATGGGGAGCATGCAGGATTCCTTTCAAGGGTCTGCATTTGCTTTCCCAACCTCACCAATCGTCTCAGCCCCAAGAGTGTCCAGCCTTATGTCTTCTGCCGCTGGGGCTGTAGATGTGGTCAATCCTGGTTGCATGCCAGTCCCTGAACGCATTTTGGAAGAATTTCTCTCTGTTTTGCCCTGCTTGTTTCTTCTTTGTGTTGGAAATGTATCCTCAGAATGGGTCTGAGCTGATTTTCCCTGCTGTTTTTAGGCCGCTTTACACACACTTGATGCACTTACACAGAGATATCAAGACTTAGCTTTTAAGATGCTTACTAGTCGGATAGATACTTGTGCGATGAACAGGGTCTGGTGAGTCCAGTTGATTGAGCAAGGAGTAGGTCGTGTCCATTCCATATTCGGTTTTCGGAAGGGTATCTGTGCTCATTTCAAACTCGAGTTTTATGCGTCACCCCACCTCACCTTTCCCCTGAAGCAGGCCTAAGTGTGTTTTCTAAAAGCGTGACTCTGTTCTGTTTGGGGATTCAGTTCATGGGGAGCGATTTTTACATTCCCTCGATAAGTGATATCATAAGTTTCTGTCTTTGTGGGACTTATTTCACTGAGGATGATCGTACCTAAATCCACTCAGGATGCTGCTACCAGCCTCATGACGTGGATTTCATGGCTGAGTGACACTCCATTGGACCTACGTAGCACCACTTGTCCACTTGTCTTTGTCCACTTGTCCACTTGTCTTTGTCCACTTGGCTCTTTCCTGGGATATGAAACGTGTACCGGAGTCGAGGTTCTTGTCAAGACAGCAGCCCTCAACTTTGGGGTCCCTGTGTCTGCTTCATTTTTTCATTTTCCCAAGGTCAAGGCCCATGTGTGGAAGTGCCCTATGCTCTGTGGTTCTGTGTTTTCCATGTTTTGGGAAAGAGGATACACTTGTGAAGATTGGCTGTTGGCCATTGACATCCCGCCCATCAGCTTAACAAGGCTCCCTTGACTCCGTGGCCTGCCCTGCCTTTCAGGTTTTTAGACTTTTTTCGCCTGGCCCTTTTGCCCCGGGGGGGGGGGGGAGCGAGAGATTTCTTTGTAGTGCTGATTTGCTCTCCCAGGTTGCTTGGTTGGCCAAAAAGGGCGTATGCGTTTTTTCCTGAATATATTCAGGAAAAAACGCATACGCCCTTTTTGGCCAACCGCATCATTGTCCACGTTCTGGCGCTTTTCATGTGCTATCGGGGCCATTCCGATGTACCCGTTGACATCCGTTTCCTGCAGTCCTGCCTTGCGTTCAACGCCTCTTCGTAGCCTGACCTCAATATATTTGGGGGCGATAGTTATCGTTTAGAACTCTGCAGGTTTGGGAAGTGCAGTGCCCCTGAGCTCCATTTCCCAAGTCGCTTTTTTGTGAGTGGGACGCAACACGGCTGGATGGCTTCACGCCCTATTGTCGATCCGGGGTGGCAGGCTGAGCCTTTGGTGAATTCTTCTTCGCGATGGGAAATGAGAGTGACATGTGCCCGACCAAACCCCTCCAGCGAGTCTCTCATTGGTTCCCCCTCTTGCAGTTCATCCTGCGGACAAATTGCAGACGGTACGAAAGAGGCATGGAAAGGCGCTGAGTCTCCAAGTGGGGAGATTGTTAGTAAGGGGGCCTGAATGGAGAACACGAGCACCAGGAGATGAAAAGTGAGGTGAGTTTCAGAAAGCTTTCCCGATCCCACGGTATAGCGTCCGCTGGGTTTCCAATGAGTGCTTTCGCTGTCGGAAGATTGCGTTGAACCTGGAGAGTTGGGACCCATGGAATGGGGAGCATGCAGGATTCCTTTCAAGGGTCTGCATTTGCTTTCCCAACCTCACCAATCGTCTCAGCCCCAAGAGTGTCCAGCCTTATGTCTTCTGCCGCTGGGGCTGTAGATGTGGTCAATCCTGGTTGCATGCCAGTCCCTGAACGCATTTTGGAAGAAGTTCTCTCTGTTTTGCCCTGCTTGTTTCTTCTTTGTGTTGGAAATGTATCCTCAGAACGGGTCTGAGCTGATTTTCTCTGCTGTTTTTAGGCTGCTTTACACACACTTGATGCACTTACACAGAGATATCAAGACTTAGCTTTTAAGATGCTTACTAGTCGGATAGATACTTGTGCGATGAACAGGGTCTGGTGAGTCCAGTTGATTGAGCAAGGAGTAGGTCGTGTCCATTCCACATTCGGTTTTCGGAAGGGTATCTGTGCTCATTTCAAACTCGAGTTTTATGCGTCACCCCACCTCACCTTTCCCCTGAAGCAGGCCTAAGTGTGTTTTCTAAAAGCGTGACTCTGTTCTCTTTGGGGATTCAGTTCATGGGGAGCGATTTTTACATTCCCTCGATAAGTGATATCATAAGTTTCTGTCTTTGTGGGACTTATTTCACTGAGGATGATCGTACCTAAATCCACTCAGGATGCTGCTACCAGCCTCATGACGTGGATTTCATGGCTGAGTGACACTCCATTGGACCTACGTAGCACCACTTGTCCACTTGTCCACTTGTCTTTGTCCACTTGTCCACTTGTCTTTGTCCACTTGGCTCTTTCCTGGGATATGAAACGTGTACCGGAGTCGAGGTTGTTGTCAAGACAGCAGCCCTCAACTTTGGGGTCCCTGTGTCTGGTTGATTTTTTCATTTTCTGAAGGTCAACGCCCATGTGTGGAAGTGCCCTATGCTCTGTGGTTCTGTGTTTTCCATGTTTTGGGAAAGAGGATACACTTGTGAAGATTGGCTGTTGGCCATTGACATCCCGCCCATCAGCTTAACAAGGCTCCCTTGACTCCGTGGCCTGCCCTGCCTTTCAGGTTTTTAGACTTTTTTCGCCTGGCCCTTTTGCCCCGGGGTGGGGGGGGAGCGAGAGATTTCTTTGTAGTGCTGATTTGCTCTCCCAGGTTGCTTGGTTGGCCAAAAAGGGCGTATGCGTTTTTTCCTGAATATATTCAGGAAAAAACGCATACGCCCTTTTTGGCCAACCGCATCATTGTCCACGTTCTGGCGCTTTTCATGTGCTATCGGGGCCATTCCGATGTACCCGTTGACATCCGTTTCCTGCAGTTCTGCCTTGCGTTCAACGCCTCTTCGTAGCCTGACCTCAATATATTTGGGGGCGATAGTTATCGTTTAGAACTCTGCAGGTTTGGGAAGTGCAGTGCCCCTGAGCTCCATTTCCCAAGTCGCTTTTTTGTGAGTGGGACGCAACACGGCTGGATGGCTTCACGCCCTATTGTCGATCCGGGGTGGCAGGCTGAGCCTTTGGTGAATTCTTCTTCGCGATGGGAAATGAGAGTGACATGTGCCCGACCAAACCCCTCCAGCGAGTCTCTCATTGGTTCCCCCTCTTGCAGTTCATCCTGCGGACAAATTGCAGACGGTACGAAAGAGGCATGGAAAGGCGCTGAGTCTCCAAGTGGGGAGATTGTTAGTAAGGGGGCCTGAATGGAGAACACGAGCACCAGGAGATGAAAAGTGAGGTGAGTTTCAGAAAGCTTTCCCGATCCCACGGTGTAGCGTCCGCTGGGTTTCCAATGAGTGCTTTCGCTGTCGGAAGATTGCGTTGAACCTGGAGAGTTGGGACCCATGGAATGGGGAGCATGCAGGATTCCTTTCAAGGGTCTGCATTTGCTTTCCCAACCTCACCAATCGTCTCAGCCCCAAGAGTGTCCAGCCTTATGTCTTCTGCCGCTGGGGCTGTAGATGTGGTCAATCCTGGTTGCATGACAGTCCCTGAACGCATTTTGGAAGAATTTCTCTCTGTTTTGCCCTGCTTGTTTCTTCTTTGTGTTGGAAATGTATCCTCAGAATGGGTCTGAGCTGATTTTCCCTGCTGTTTTTAGGCCGCTTTACACACACTTGATGCACTTACACAGAGATATCAAGACTTAGCTTTTAAGATGCTTACTAGTCGGATAGATACTTGTGCGATGAACAGGGTCTGGTGAGTCCAGTTGATTGAGCAAGGAGTAGGTCGTGTCCATTCCATATTCGGTTTTCGGAAGGGTATCTGTGCTCATTTCAAACTCGAGTTTTATGCGTCACCCCACCTCACCTTTCCCCTGAAGCAGGCCTAAGTGTGTTTTCTAAAAGCGTGACTCTGTTCTCTTTGGGGATTCAGTTCATGGGGAGCGATTTTTACATTCCCTCGATAAGTGATATCATAAGTTTCTGTCTTTGTGGGACTTACTTCACTGAGGATGATCGTACCTAAATCCACTCAGGATGCTGCTACCAGCCTCATGACGTGGATTTCATGGCTGAGTGACACTCCATTGGACCTACGTAGCACCACTTGTCCACTTGTCCACTTGTCTTTGTCCACTTGTCCACTTGTCTTTGTCCACTTGGCTCTTTCCTGGGATATGAAACGTGTACCGGAGTCGAGGTTCTTGTCAAGACAGCAGCCCTCAACTTTGGGGTCCCTGTGTCTGCTTCATTTTTTCATTTTCCCAAGGTCAACGCCCATGTGTGGAAGTGCCCTATGCTCTGTGGTTCTGTGTTTTACATGTTTTGGGAAAGAGGATACACTTGTGAAGATTGGCTGTTGGCCATTGACATCCCGCCCATCAGCTTAACAAGGCTCCCTTGACTCCGTGGCCTGCCCTGCCTTTCTGGTTTTTAGACTTTTTTCGCCTGGCCCTTTTGCCCCGGGGGGTGGGGAGAGATTTCTTTGTAGTGCTGATTTGCTCTCCCAGGTTGCTTGGTTGGCCAAAAAGGGCGTATGCGTTTTTTCCTGAATATATTCAGGAAAAAACGCATACGCCCTTTTTGGCCAACCGCATCATTGTCCACGTTCTGGCGCTTTTCATGTGCTATCGGGGCCATTCCGATGTACCCGTTGACATCCGTTTCCTGCAGTTCTGCCTTGCGTTCAACGCCTCTTCGTAGCCTGACCTCAATATATTTGGGGGCGATAGTTATCGTTTAGAACTCTGCAGGTTTGGGAAGTGCAGTGCCCCTGAGCTCCATTTCCCAAGTCGCTTTTTTGTGAGTGGGACGCAACACGGCTGGATGGCTTCACGCCCTATTGTCGATCCGGGGTGGCAGGCTGAGCCTTTGGTGAATTCTTCTTCGCGATGGGAAATGAGAGTGACATGTGCCCGACCAAACCCCTCCAGCGAGTCTCTCATTGGTTCCCCCTCTTGCAGTTCATCCTGCGGACAAATTGCAGACGGTACGAAAGAGGCATGGAAAGGCGCTGAGTCTCCAAGTGGGGAGATTGTTAGTAAGGGGGCCTGAATGGAGAACACGAGCACCAGGAGATGAAAAGTGAGGTGAGTTTCAGAAAGCTTTCCCGATCCCACGGTGTAGCGTCCGCTGGGTTTCCAATGAGTGCTTTCGCTGTCGGAAGATTGCGTTGAACCTGGAGAGTTGGGACCCATGGAATGGGGAGCATGCAGGATTCCTTTCAAGGGTCTGCATTTGCTTTCCCAACCTCACCAATCGTCTCAGCCCCAAGAGTGTCCAGCCTTATGTCTTCTGCCGCTGGGGCTGTAGATGTGGTCAATCCTGGTTGCATGCCAGTCCCTGAACGCATTTTGGAAGAAGTTCTCTCTGTTTTGCCCTGCTTGTTTCTTCTTTGTGTTGGAAATGTATCCTCAGAATGGGTCTGAGCTGATTTTCCCTGCTGTTTTTAGGCTGCTTTACACACACTTGATGCACTTACACAGAGATATCAAGACTTAGCTTTTAAGATGCTTACTAGTCGGATAGATACTTGTGCGATGAACAGGGTCTGGTGAGTCCAGTTGATTGAGCAAGGAGTAGGTCGTGTCCATTCCATATTCGGTTTTCGGAAGGGTATCTGTGCTCATTTCAAACTCGAGTTTTATGCGTCACCCCACCTCACCTTTCCCCTGAAGCAGGCCTAAGTGTGTTTTCTAAAAGCGTGACTCTGTTCTCTTTGGGGATTCAGTTCATGGGGAGCGATTTTTACATTCCCTCGATAAGTGATATCATAAGTTTCTGTCTTTGTGGGACTTATTTCACTGAGGATGATCGTACCTAAATCCACTCAGGATGCTGCTACCAGCCTCATGACGTGGATTTCATGGCTGAGTGACACTCCATTGGACCTACGTAGCACCACTTGTCCACTTGTCCACTTGTCTTTGTCCACTTGTCCACTTGTCTTTGTCCACTTGGCTCTTTCCTGGGATATGAAACGTGTACCGGAGTCGAGGTTCTTGTCAAGACAGCAGCCCTCAACTTTGGGGTCCCTGTGTCTGCTTCATTTTTTCATTTTCCCAAGGTCAACGCCCATGTGTGGAAGTGCCCTATGCTCTGTGGTTCTGTGTTTTACATGTTTTGGGAAAGAGGATACACTTGTGAAGATTGGCTGTTGGCCATTGACATCCCGCCCATCAGCTTAACAAGGCTCCCTTGACTCCCTGGCCTGCCCTGCCTTTCAGGTTTTTAGACTTTTTTCGCCTGGCCCTTTTGCCCCGGGGGGGGGGGGGAGCGAGAGATTTCTTTGTAGTGCTGATTTGCTCTCCCAGGTTGCTTGGTTGGCCAAAAAGGGCGTATGCGTTTTTTCCTGAATATATTCAGGAAAAAACGCATACGCCCTTTTTGGCCAACCGCATCATTGTCCACGTTCTGGCGCTTTTCATGTGCTATCGGGGCCATTCCGATGTACCCGTTGACATCCGTTTCCTGCAGTCCTGCCTTGCGTTCAACGCCTCTTCGTAGCCTGACCTCAATATATTTGGGGGCGATAGTTATCGTTTAGAACTCTGCAGGTTTGGGAAGTGCAGTGCCCCTGAGCTCCATTTCCCAAGTCGCTTTTTTGTGAGTGGGACGCAACACGGCTGGATGGCTTCACGCCCTATTGTCGATCCGGGGTGGCAGGCTGAGCCTTTGGTGAATTCTTCTTCGCGATGGGAAATGAGAGTGACATGTGCCCGACCAAACCCCTCCAGCGAGTCTCTCATTGGTTCCCCCTCTTGCAGTTCATCCTGCGGACAAATTGCAGACGGTACGAAAGAGGCATGGAAAGGCGCTGAGTCTCCAAGTGGGGAGATTGTTAGTAAGGGGGCCTGAATGGAGAACACGAGCACCAGGAGATGAAAAGTGAGGTGAGTTTCAGAAAGCTTTCCCGATCCCACGGTATAGCGTCCGCTGGGTTTCCAATGAGTGCTTTCGCTGTCGGAAGATTGCGTTGAACCTGGAGAGTTGGGACCCATGGAATGGGGAGCATGCAGGATTCCTTTCAAGGGTCTGCATTTGCTTTCCCAACCTCACCAATCGTCTCAGCCCCAAGAGTGTCCAGCCTTATGTCTTCTGCCGCTGGGGCTGTAGATGTGGTCAATCCTGGTTGCATGCCAGTCCCTGAACGCATTTTGGAAGAAGTTCTCTCTGTTTTGCCCTGCTTGTTTCTTCTTTGTGTTGGAAATGTATCCTCAGAACGGGTCTGAGCTGATTTTCTCTGCTGTTTTTAGGCTGCTTTACACACACTTGATGCACTTACACAGAGATATCAAGACTTAGCTTTTAAGATGCTTACTAGTCGGATAGATACTTGTGCGATGAACAGGGTCTGGTGAGTCCAGTTGATTGAGCAAGGAGTAGGTCGTGTCCATTCCACATTCGGTTTTCGGAAGGGTATCTGTGCTCATTTCAAACTCGAGTTTTATGCGTCACCCCACCTCACCTTTCCCCTGAAGCAGGCCTAAGTGTGTTTTCTAAAAGCGTGACTCTGTTCTCTTTGGGGATTCAGTTCATGGGGAGCGATTTTTACATTCCCTCGATAAGTGATATCATAAGTTTCTGTCTTTGTGGGACTTATTTCACTGAGGATGATCGTACCTAAATCCACTCAGGATGCTGCTACCAGCCTCATGACGTGGATTTCATGGCTGAGTGACACTCCATTGGACCTACGTAGCACCACTTGTCCACTTGTCCACTTGTCTTTGTCCACTTGTCCACTTGTCTTTGTCCACTTGGCTCTTTCCTGGGATATGAAACGTGTACCGGAGTCGAGGTTGTTGTCAAGACAGCAGCCCTCAACTTTGGGGTCCCTGTGTCTGGTTGATTTTTTCATTTTCTGAAGGTCAACGCCCATGTGTGGAAGTGCCCTATGCTCTGTGGTTCTGTGTTTTCCATGTTTTGGGAAAGAGGATACACTTGTGAAGATTGGCTGTTGGCCATTGACATCCCGCCCATCAGCTTAACAAGGCTCCCTTGACTCCGTGGCCTGCCCTGCCTTTCAGGTTTTTAGACTTTTTTCGCCTGGCCCTTTTGCCCCGGGGTGGGGGGGGAGCGAGAGATTTCTTTGTAGTGCTGATTTGCTCTCCCAGGTTGCTTGGTTGGCCAAAAAGGGCGTATGCGTTTTTTCCTGAATATATTCAGGAAAAAACGCATACGCCCTTTTTGGCCAACCGCATCATTGTCCACGTTCTGGCGCTTTTCATGTGCTATCGGGGCCATTCCGATGTACCCGTTGACATCCGTTTCCTGCAGTTCTGCCTTGCGTTCAACGCCTCTTCGTAGCCTGACCTCAATATATTTGGGGGCGATAGTTATCGTTTAGAACTCTGCAGGTTTGGGAAGTGCAGTGCCCCTGAGCTCCATTTCCCAAGTCGCTTTTTTGTGAGTGGGACGCAACACGGCTGGATGGCTTCACGCCCTATTGTCGATCCGGGGTGGCAGGCTGAGCCTTTGGTGAATTCTTCTTCGCGATGGGAAATGAGAGTGACATGTGCCCGACCAAACCCCTCCAGCGAGTCTCTCATTGGTTCCCCCTCTTGCAGTTCATCCTGCGGACAAATTGCAGACGGTACGAAAGAGGCATGGAAAGGCGCTGAGTCTCCAAGTGGGGAGATTGTTAGTAAGGGGGCCTGAATGGAGAACACGAGCACCAGGAGATGAAAAGTGAGGTGAGTTTCAGAAAGCTTTCCCGATCCCACGGTGTAGCGTCCGCTGGGTTTCCAATGAGTGCTTTCGCTGTCGGAAGATTGCGTTGAACCTGGAGAGTTGGGACCCATGGAATGGGGAGCATGCAGGATTCCTTTCAAGGGTCTGCATTTGCTTTCCCAACCTCACCAATCGTCTCAGCCCCAAGAGTGTCCAGCCTTATGTCTTCTGCCGCTGGGGCTGTAGATGTGGTCAATCCTGGTTGCATGACAGTCCCTGAACGCATTTTGGAAGAATTTCTCTCTGTTTTGCCCTGCTTGTTTCTTCTTTGTGTTGGAAATGTATCCTCAGAATGGGTCTGAGCTGATTTTCCCTGCTGTTTTTAGGCCGCTTTACACACACTTGATGCACTTACACAGAGATATCAAGACTTAGCTTTTAAGATGCTTACTAGTCGGATAGATACTTGTGCGATGAACAGGGTCTGGTGAGTCCAGTTGATTGAGCAAGGAGTAGGTCGTGTCCATTCCATATTCGGTTTTCGGAAGGGTATCTGTGCTCATTTCAAACTCGAGTTTTATGCGTCACCCCACCTCACCTTTCCCCTGAAGCAGGCCTAAGTGTGTTTTCTAAAAGCGTGACTCTGTTCTCTTTGGGGATTCAGTTCATGGGGAGCGATTTTTACATTCCCTCGATAAGTGATATCATAAGTTTCTGTCTTTGTGGGACTTACTTCACTGAGGATGATCGTACCTAAATCCACTCAGGATGCTGCTACCAGCCTCATGACGTGGATTTCATGGCTGAGTGACACTCCATTGGACCTACGTAGCACCACTTGTCCACTTGTCCACTTGTCTTTGTCCACTTGTCCACTTGTCTTTGTCCACTTGGCTCTTTCCTGGGATATGAAACGTGTACCGGAGTCGAGGTTCTTGTCAAGACAGCAGCCCTCAACTTTGGGGTCCCTGTGTCTGCTTCATTTTTTCATTTTCCCAAGGTCAACGCCCATGTGTGGAAGTGCCCTATGCTCTGTGGTTCTGTGTTTTACATGTTTTGGGAAAGAGGATACACTTGTGAAGATTGGCTGTTGGCCATTGACATCCCGCCCATCAGCTTAACAAGGCTCCCTTGACTCCGTGGCCTGCCCTGCCTTTCTGGTTTTTAGACTTTTTTCGCCTGGCCCTTTTGCCCCGGGGGGTGGGGAGAGATTTCTTTGTAGTGCTGATTTGCTCTCCCAGGTTGCTTGGTTGGCCAAAAAGGGCGTATGCGTTTTTTCCTGAATATATTCAGGAAAAAACGCATACGCCCTTTTTGGCCAACCGCATCATTGTCCACGTTCTGGCGCTTTTCATGTGCTATCGGGGCCATTCCGATGTACCCGTTGACATCCGTTTCCTGCAGTTCTGCCTTGCGTTCAACGCCTCTTCGTAGCCTGACCTCAATATATTTGGGGGCGATAGTTATCGTTTAGAACTCTGCAGGTTTGGGAAGTGCAGTGCCCCTGAGCTCCATTTCCCAAGTCGCTTTTTTGTGAGTGGGACGCAACACGGCTGGATGGCTTCACGCCCTATTGTCGATCCGGGGTGGCAGGCTGAGCCTTTGGTGAATTCTTCTTCGCGATGGGAAATGAGAGTGACATGTGCCCGACCAAACCCCTCCAGCGAGTCTCTCATTGGTTCCCCCTCTTGCAGTTCATCCTGCGGACAAATTGCAGACGGTACGAAAGAGGCATGGAAAGGCGCTGAGTCTCCAAGTGGGGAGATTGTTAGTAAGGGGGCCTGAATGGAGAACACGAGCACCAGGAGATGAAAAGTGAGGTGAGTTTCAGAAAGCTTTCCCGATCCCACGGTGTAGCGTCCGCTGGGTTTCCAATGAGTGCTTTCGCTGTCGGAAGATTGCGTTGAACCTGGAGAGTTGGGACCCATGGAATGGGGAGCATGCAGGATTCCTTTCAAGGGTCTGCATTTGCTTTCCCAACCTCACCAATCGTCTCAGCCCCAAGAGTGTCCAGCCTTATGTCTTCTGCCGCTGGGGCTGTAGATGTGGTCAATCCTGGTTGCATGCCAGTCCCTGAACGCATTTTGGAAGAAGTTCTCTCTGTTTTGCCCTGCTTGTTTCTTCTTTGTGTTGGAAATGTATCCTCAGAATGGGTCTGAGCTGATTTTCCCTGCTGTTTTTAGGCTGCTTTACACACACTTGATGCACTTACACAGAGATATCAAGACTTAGCTTTTAAGATGCTTACTAGTCGGATAGATACTTGTGCGATGAACAGGGTCTGGTGAGTCCAGTTGATTGAGCAAGGAGTAGGTCGTGTCCATTCCATATTCGGTTTTCGGAAGGGTATCTGTGCTCATTTCAAACTCGAGTTTTATGCGTCACCCCACCTCACCTTTCCCCTGAAGCAGGCCTAAGTGTGTTTTCTAAAAGCGTGACTCTGTTCTCTTTGGGGATTCAGTTCATGGGGAGCGATTTTTACATTCCCTCGATAAGTGATATCATAAGTTTCTGTCTTTGTGGGACTTATTTCACTGAGGATGATCGTACCTAAATCCACTCAGGATGCTGCTACCAGCCTCATGACGTGGATTTCATGGCTGAGTGACACTCCATTGGACCTACGTAGCACCACTTGTCCACTTGTCCACTTGTCTTTGTCCACTTGTCCACTTGTCTTTGTCCACTTGGCTCTTTCCTGGGATATGAAACGTGTACCGGAGTCGAGGTTCTTGTCAAGACAGCAGCCCTCAACTTTGGGGTCCCTGTGTCTGCTTCATTTTTTCATTTTCCCAAGGTCAACGCCCATGTGTGGAAGTGCCCTATGCTCTGTGGTTCTGTGTTTTACATGTTTTGGGAAAGAGGATACACTTGTGAAGATTGGCTGTTGGCCATTGACATCCCGCCCATCAGCTTAACAAGGCTCCCTTGACTCCCTGGCCTGCCCTGCCTTTCAGGTTTTTAGACTTTTTTCGCCTGGCCCTTTTGCCCCGGGGGGGGGGGGGAGCGAGAGATTTCTTTGTAGTGCTGATTTGCTCTCCCAGGTTGCTTGGTTGGCCAAAAAGGGCGTATGCGTTTTTTCCTGAATATATTCAGGAAAAAACGCATACGCCCTTTTTGGCCAACCGCATCATTGTCCACGTTCTGGCGCTTTTCATGTGCTATCGGGGCCATTCCGATGTACCCGTTGACATCCGTTTCCTGCAGTTCTGCCTTGCGTTCAACGCCTCTTCGTAGCCTGACCTCAATATATTTGGGGGCGATAGTTATCGTTTAGAACTCTGCAGGTTTGGGAAGTGCAGTGCCCCTGAGCTCCATTTCCCAAGTCGCTTTTTTGTGAGTGGGACGCAACACGGCTGGATGGCTTCACGCCCTATTGTCGATCCGGGGTGGCAGGCTGAGCCTTTGGTGAATTCTTCTTCGCGATGGGAAATGAGAGTGACATGTGCCCGACCAAACCCCTCCAGCGAGTCTCTCATTGGTTCCCCCTCTTGCAGTTCATCCTGCGGACAAATTGCAGACGGTACGAAAGAGGCATGGAAAGGCGCTGAGTCTCCAAGTGGGGAGATTGTTAGTAAGGGGGCCTGAATGGAGAACACGAGCACCAGGAGATGAAAAGTGAGGTGAGTTTCAGAAAGCTTTCCCGATCCCACGGTGTAGCGTCCGCTGGGTTTCCAATGAGTGCTTTCGCTGTCGGAAGATTGCGTTGAACCTGGAGAGTTGGGACCCATGGAATGGGGAGCATGCAGGATTCCTTTCAAGGGTCTGCATTTGCTTTCCCAACCTCACCAATCGTCTCAGCCCCAAGAGTGTCCAGCCTTATGTCTTCTGCCGCTGGGGCTGTAGATGTGGTCAATCCTGGTTGCATGCCAGTCCCTGAACGCATTTTGGAAGAATTTCTCTCTGTTTTGCCCTGCTTGTTTCTTCTTTGTGTTGGAAATGTATCCTCAGAATGGGTCTGAGCTGATTTTCCCTGCTGTTTTTAGGCCGCTTTACACACACTTGATGCACTTACACAGAGATATCAAGACTTAGCTTTTAAGATGCTTACTAGTCGGATAGATACTTGTGCGATGAACAGGGTCTGGTGAGTCCAGTTGATTGAGCAAGGAGTAGGTCGTGTCCATTCCATATTCGGTTTTCGGAAGGGTATCTGTGCTCATTTCAAACTCGAGTTTTATGCGTCACCCCACCTCACCTTTCCCCTGAAGCAGGCCTAAGTGTGTTTTCTAAAAGCGTGACTCTGTTCTCTTTGGGGATTCAGTTCATGGGGAGCGATTTTTACATTCCCTCGATAAGTGATATCATAAGTTTCTGTCTTTGTGGGACTTACTTCACTGAGGATGATCGTACCTAAATCCACTCAGGATGCTGCTACCAGCCTCATGACGTGGATTTCATGGCTGAGTGACACTCCATTGGACCTACGTAGCACCACTTGTCCACTTGTCCACTTGTCTTTGTCCACTTGTCCACTTGTCTTTGTCCACTTGGCTCTTTCCTGGGATATGAAACGTGTACCGGAGTCGAGGTTCTTGTCAAGACAGCAGCCCTCAACTTTGGGGTCCCTGTGTCTGGTTGATTTTTTCATTTTCCCAAGGTCAACGCCCATGTGTGGAAGTGCCCTATGCTCTGTGGTTCTGTGTTTTACATGTTTTGGGAAAGAGGATACACTTGTGAAGATTGGCTGTTGGCCATTGACATCCCGCCCATCAGCTTAACAAGGCTCCCTTGACTCCGTGGCCTGCCCTGCCTTTCTGGTTTTTAGACTTTTTTCGCCTGGCCCTTTTGCCCCGGGGGGGGGGGGGGGGGAGAGATTTCTTTGTAGTGCTGATTTGCTCTCCCAGGTTGCTTGGTTGGCCAAAAAGGGCGTATGCGTTTTTTCCTGAATATATTCAGGAAAAAACGCATACGCCCTTTTTGGCCAACCGCATCATTGTCCACGTTCTGGCGCTTTTCATGTGCTATCGGGGCCATTCCGATGTACCCGTTGACATCCGTTTCCTGCAGTTCTGCCTTGCGTTCAACGCCTCTTCGTAGCCTGACCTCAATATATTTGGGGGCGATAGTTATCGTTTAGAACTCTGCAGGTTTGGGAAGTGCAGTGCCCCTGAGCTCCATTTCCCAAGTCGCTTTTTTGTGAGTGGGACGCAACACGGCTGGATGGCTTCACGCCCTATTGTCGATCCGGGGTGGCAGGCTGAGCCTTTGGTGAATTCTTCTTCGCGATGGGAAATGAGAGTGACATGTGCCCGACCAAACCCCTCCAGCGAGTCTCTCATTGGTTCCCCCTCTTGCAGTTCATCCTGCGGACAAATTGCAGACGGTACGAAAGAGGCATGGAAAGGCGCTGAGTCTCCAAGTGGGGAGATTGTTAGTAAGGGGGCCTGAATGGAGAACACGAGCACCAGGAGATGAAAAGTGAGGTGAGTTTCAGAAAGCTTTCCCGATCCCACGGTGTAGCGTCCGCTGGGTTTCCAATGAGTGCTTTCGCTGTCGGAAGATTGCGTTGAACCTGGAGAGTTGGGACCCATGGAATGGGGAGCATGCAGGATTCCTTTCAAGGGTCTGCATTTGCTTTCCCAACCTCACCAATCGTCTCAGCCCCAAGAGTGTCCAGCCTTATGTCTTCTGCCGCTGGGGCTGTAGATGTGGTCAATCCTGGTTGCATGCCAGTCCCTGAACGCATTTTGGAAGAAGTTCTCTCTGTTTTGCCCTGCTTGTTTCTTCTTTGTGTTGGAAATGTATCCTCAGAATGGGTCTGAGCTGATTTTCCCTGCTGTTTTTAGGCTGCTTTACACACACTTGATGCACTTACACAGAGATATCAAGACTTAGCTTTTAAGATGCTTACTAGTCGGATAGATACTTGTGCGATGAACAGGGTCTGGTGAGTCCAGTTGATTGAGCAAGGAGTAGGTCGTGTCCATTCCACATTCGGTTTTCGGAAGGGTATCTGTGCTCATTTCAAACTCGAGTTTTATGCGTCACCCCACCTCACCTTTCCCCTGAAGCAGGCCTAAGTGTGTTTTCTAAAAGCGTGACTCTGTTCTCTTTGGGGATTCAGTTCATGGGGAGCGATTTTTACATTCCCTCGATAAGTGATATCATAAGTTTCTGTCTTTGTGGGACTTATTTCACTGAGGATGATCGTACCTAAATCCACTCAGTATGCTGCTACCAGCCTCATGACGTGGATTTCATGGCTGAGTGACACTCCATTGGACCTACGTAGCACCACTTGTCCACTTGTCCACTTGTCTTTGTCCACTTGTCCACTTGTCTTTGTCCACTTGGCTCTTTCCTGGGATATGAAACGTGTACCGGAGTCGAGGTTCTTGTCAAGACAGCAGCCCTCAACTTTGGGGTCCCTGTGTCTGCTTCATTTTTTCATTTTCCCAAGGTCAACGCCCATGTGTGGAAGTGCCCTATGCTCTGTGGTTCTGTGTTTTACATGTTTTGGGAAAGAGGATACACTTGTGAAGATTGGCTGTTGGCCATTGACATCCCGCCCATCAGCTGAACAAGGCTCCGTTGACTCCGTGGCCTGCCCTGCCTTTCAGGTTTTTAGACTTTTTTCGCCTGGCCCTTTTGCCCCGGGGCGGGGGGAGAGATTTCTTTGTAGTGCTGATTTGCTCTCCCAGGTTGTTTGGTTGGCCAAAAAGGGCGTATGCCTTTTTTCCTGAATATATTCAGGAAAAAACGCATACGCCCTTTTTGGCCAACCGCATCATTGTCCACGTTCTGGCGCTTTTCATGTGCTATCGGGGCCATTCCGATGTACCCGTTGACATCCGTTTCCTGCAGTTCTGCCTTGCGTTCAACGCCTCTTCGTAGCCTGACCTCAATATATTTGGGGGCGATAGTTATCGTTTAGAACTCTGCAGGTTTGGGAAGTGCAGTGCCCCTGAGCTCCATTTCCCAAGTCGCTTTTTTGTGAGTGGGACGCAACACGACTGGATGGCTTCACGCCCTATTGTCGATCCGGGGTGGCAGCCTGAGCCTTTGGTGAATTCTTCTTCGCGATGGGAAATGAGAGTGACATTTGCCCGACCAAACCCCTCCAGCGAGTCTCTCATTGGTTCCCCCTCTTGCAGTTCATCCTGCGGACAAATTGCAGACGGTACGAAAGAGGCATGGAAAGGCGCTGAGTCTCCAAGTGGGGAGATTGTTAGTAAGGGGGCCTGAATGGAGAACACGAGCACCAGGAGATGAAAAGTGAGGTGAGTTTCAGAAAGCTTTCCCGATCCCACGGTGTAGCGTCCGCTGGGTTTCCAATGAGTGCTTTCGCTGTCGGAAGATTGCGTTGAACCTGGAGAGTTGGGACCCATGGAATGGGGAGCACGCAGGATTCCTTTCAAGGGTCTGCATTTGCTTTCCCAACCTCACCAATCGTCTCAGCCCCAAGAGTGTCCAGCCTTATGTCTTCTGCCGCTGGGGCTGTAGATGTGGTCAATCCTGGTTGCATGCCAGTCCCTGAACGCATTTTGGAAGAATTTCTCTCTGTTTTGCCCTGCTTGTTTCTTCTTTGTGTTGGAAATGTATCCTCAGAATGGGTCTGAGCTGATTTTCCCTGCTGTTTTTAGGCCGCTTTACACACACTTGATGCACTTACACAGAGATATCAAGACTTAGCTTTTAAGATGCTTACTAGTCGGATAGATACTTGTGCGATGAACAGGGTCTGGTGAGTCCAGTTGATTGAGCAAGGAGTAGCTCGTGTCCATTCCATATTCGGTTTTCGGAAGGGTATCTGTGCTCATTTCAAACTCGAGTTTTATGCGTCACCCCACCTCACCTTTCCCCTGAAGCAGGCCTAAGTGTGTTTTTTAAAAGCGTGACTCTGTTCTATTTGGGGATTCAGTTCATGGGGAGCGATTTTTACATTCCCTCGATAAGTGATATCATAAGTTTCTGTCTTTGTGGGACTTATTTCACTGAGGATGATCGTACCTAAATCCACTCAGGATGCTGCTACCAGCCTCATGACGTGGATTTCATGGCTGAGTGACACTCCATTGGACCTACGTAGCACCACTTGTCCACTTGTCTTTGTCCACTTGTCCACTTGTCTTTGTCCACTTGGCTCTTTCCTGGGATATGAAACGTGTACCGGAGTCGAGGTTCTTGTCAAGACAGCAGCCCTCAACTTTGGGGTCCCTGTGTCTGGTTGATTTTTTCATTTTCCCAAGGTCAACGCCCATGTGTGGAAGTGCCCTATGCTCTGTGGTTCTGTGTTTTACATGTTTTGGGAAAGAGGATACACTTGTGAAGATTGGCTGTTGGCCATTGACATCCCGCCCATCAGCTTAACAAGGCTCCCTTGATTCCATGGCCTGCCCTGCCTTTCAGGTTTTTAGACTTTTTTCGCCTGGCCCTTTTGCCCCGGGGGGGGGGGGGTGCGAGAGATTTCTTTGTAGTGCTGATTTGCTCTCCCAGGTTGCTTGGTTGGCCAAAAAGGGCGTATGCGTTTTTTCCTGAATATATTCAGGAAAAAACGCATACGCCCTTTTTGGCCAACCGCATCATTGTCCACGTTCTGGCGCTTTTCATGTGCTATCGGGGCCATTCCGATGTACCCGTTGACATCCGTTTCCTGCAGTTCTGCCTTGCGTTCAACGCCTCTTCGTAGCCTGACCTCAATATATTTGGGGGCGATAGTTATCGTTTAGAACTCTGCAGGTTTGGGAAGTGCAGTGCCCCTGAGCTCCATTTCCCAAGTCGCTTTTTTGTGAGTGGGACGCAACACGGCTGGATGGCTTCACGCCCTATTGTCGATCCGGGGTGGCAGGCTGAGCCTTTGGTGAATTCTTCTTCGCGATGGGAAATGAGAGTGACATGTGCCCGACCAAACCCCTCCAGCGAGTCTCTCATTGGTTCCCCCTCTTGCAGTTCATCCTGCGGACAAATTGCAGACGGTACGAAAGAGGCATGGAAAGGCGCTGAGTCTCCAAGTGGGGAGATTGTTAGTAAGGGGGCCTGAATGGAGAACACGAGCACCAGGAGATGAAAAGTGAGGTGAGTTTCAGAAAGCTTTCCCGATCCCACGGTGTAGCGTCCGCTGGGTTTCCAATGAGTGCTTTCGCTGTCGGAAGATTGCGTTGAACCTGGAGAGTTGGGACCCATGGAATGGGGAGCATGCAGGATTCCTTTCAAGGGTCTGCATTTGCTTTCCCAACCTCACCAATCGTCTCAGCCCCAAGAGTGTCCAGCCTTATGTCTTCTGCCGCTGGGGCTGTAGATGTGGTCAATCCTGGTTGCATGCCAGTCCCTGAACGCATTTTGGAAGAATTTCTCTCTGTTTTGCCCTGCTTGTTTCTTCTTTGTGTTGGAATTGTATCCTCAGAATGGGTCTGAGCTGATTTTCCCTGCTGTTTTTAGGCCGCTTTACACACACTTGATGCACTTACACAGAGATATCAAGACTTAGCTTTTAAGATGCTTACTAGTCGGATAGATACTTGTGCGATGAACAGGGTCTGGTGAGTCCAGTTGATTGAGCAAGGAGTAGGTCGTGTCCATTCCATATTCGGTTTTCGGAAGGGTATCTGTGCTCATTTCAAACTCGAGTTTTATGCGTCACCCCACCTCACCTTTCCCCTGAAGCAGGCCTAAGTGTGTTTTCTAAAAGCGTGACTCTGTTCTGTTTGGGGATTCAGTTCATGGGGAGCGATTTTTACATTCCCTCGATAAGTGATATCATAAGTTTCTGTCTTTGTGGGACTTATTTCACTGAGGATGATCGTACCTAAATCCACTCAGGATGCTGCTACCAGCCTCATGACGTGGATTTCATGGCTGAGTGACACTCCATTGGACCTACGTAGCACCACTTGTCCACTTGTCTTTGTCCACTTGTCCACTTGTCTTTGTCCACTTGGCTCTTTCCTGGGATATGAAACGTGTACCGGAGTCGAGGTTCTTGTCAAGACAGCAGCCCTCAACTTTGGGGTCCCTGTGTCTGCTTCATTTTTTCATTTTCCCAAGGTCAAGGCCCATGTGTGGAAGTGCCCTATGCTCTGTGGTTCTGTGTTTTCCATGTTTTGGGAAAGAGGATACACTTGTGAAGATTGGCTGTTGGCCATTGACATCCCGCCCATCAGCTTAACAAGGCTCCCTTGACTCCGTGGCCTGCCCTGCCTTTCAGGTTTTTAGACTTTTTTCGCCTGGCCCTTTTGCCCCGGGGGGGGGGGAGCGAGAGATTTCTTTGTAGTGCTGATTTGCTCTCCCAGGTTGCTTGGTTGGCCAAAAAGGGCGTATGCGTTTTTTCCTGAATATATTCAGGAAAAAACGCATACGCCCTTTTTGGCCAACCGCATCATTGTCCACGTTCTGGCGCTTTTCATGTGCTATCGGGGCCATTCCGATGTACCCGTTGACATCCGTTTCCTGCAGTCCTGCCTTGCGTTCAACGCCTCTTCGTAGCCTGACCTCAATATATTTGGGGGCGATAGTTATCGTTTAGAACTCTGCAGGTTTGGGAAGTGCAGTGCCCCTGAGCTCCATTTCCCAAGTCGCTTTTTTGTGAGTGGGACGCAACACGGCTGGATGGCTTCACGCCCTATTGTCGATCCGGGGTGGCAGGCTGAGCCTTTGGTGAATTCTTCTTCGCGATGGGAAATGAGAGTGACATGTGCCCGACCAAACCCCTCCAGCGAGTCTCTCATTGGTTCCCCCTCTTGCAGTTCATCCTGCGGACAAATTGCAGACGGTACGAAAGAGGCATGGAAAGGCGCTGAGTCTCCAAGTGGGGAGATTGTTAGTAAGGGGGCCTGAATGGAGAACACGAGCACCAGGAGATGAAAAGTGAGGTGAGTTTCAGAAAGCTTTCCCGATCCCACGGTATAGCGTCCGCTGGGTTTCCAATGAGTGCTTTCGCTGTCGGAAGATTGCGTTGAACCTGGAGAGTTGGGACCCATGGAATGGGGAGCATGCAGGATTCCTTTCAAGGGTCTGCATTTGCTTTCCCAACCTCACCAATCGTCTCAGCCCCAAGAGTGTCCAGCCTTATGTCTTCTGCCGCTGGGGCTGTAGATGTGGTCAATCCTGGTTGCATGACAGTCCCTGAACGCATTTTGGAAGAATTTCTCTCTGTTTTGCCCTGCTTGTTTCTTCTTTGTGTTGGAAATGTATCCTCAGAACGGGTCTGAGCTGATTTTCTCTGCTGTTTTTAGGCTGCTTTACACACACTTGATGCACTTACACAGAGATATCAAGACTTAGCTTTTAAGATGCTTACTAGTCGGATAGATACTTGTGCGATGAACAGGGTCTGGTGAGTCCAGTTGATTGAGCAAGGAGTAGGTCGTGTCCATTCCACATTCGGTTTTCGGAAGGGTATCTGTGCTCATTTCAAACTCGAGTTTTATGCGTCACCCCACCTCACCTTTCCCCTGAAGCAGGCCTAAGTGTGTTTTCTAAAAGCGTGACTCTGTTCTCTTTGGGGATTCAGTTCATGGGGAGCGATTTTTACATTCCCTCGATAAGTGATATCATAAGTTTCTGTCTTTGTGGGACTTATTTCACTGAGGATGATCGTACCTAAATCCACTCAGGATGCTGCTACCAGCCTCATGACGTGGATTTCATGGCTGAGTGACACTCCATTGGACCTACGTAGCACCACTTGTCCACTTGTCCACTTGTCTTTGTCCACTTGTCCACTTGTCTTTGTCCACTTGGCTCTTTCCTGGGATATGAAACGTGTACCGGAGTCGAGGTTCTTGTCAAGACAGCAGCCCTCAACTTTGGGGTCCCTGTGTCTGGTTGATTTTTTCATTTTCCCAAGGTCAACGCCCATGTGTGGAAGTGCCCTATGCTCTGTGGTTCTGTGTTTTCCATGTTTTGGGAAAGAGGATACACTTGTGAAGATTGGCTGTTGGCCATTGACATCCCGCCCATCAGCTTAACAAGGCTCCCTTGACTCCGTGGCCTGCCCTGCCTTTCAGGTTTTTAGACTTTTTTCGCCTGGCCCTTTTGCCCCGGGGTGGGGGGGGAGCGAGAGATTTCTTTGTAGTGCTGATTTGCTCTCCCAGGTTGCTTGGTTGGCCAAAAAGGGCGTATGCGTTTTTTCCTGAATATATTCAGGAAAAAACGCATACGCCCTTTTTGGCCAACCGCATCATTGTCCACGTTCTGGCGCTTTTCATGTGCTATCGGGGCCATTCCGATGTACCCGTTGACATCCGTTTCCTGCAGTTCTGCCTTGCGTTCAACGCCTCTTCGTAGCCTGACCTCAATATATTTGGGGGCGATAGTTATCGTTTAGAACTCTGCAGGTTTGGGAAGTGCAGTGCCCCTGAGCTCCATTTCCCAAGTCGCTTTTTTGTGAGTGGGACGCAACACGGCTGGATGGCTTCACGCCCTATTGTCGATCCGGGGTGGCAGGCTGAGCCTTTGGTGAATTCTTCTTCGCGATGGGAAATGAGAGTGACATGTGCCCGACCAAACCCCTCCAGCGAGTCTCTCATTGGTTCCCCCTCTTGCAGTTCATCCTGCGGACAAATTGCAGACGGTACGAAAGAGGCATGGAAAGGCGCTGAGTCTCCAAGTGGGGAGATTGTTAGTAAGGGGGCCTGAATGGAGAACAC
This sequence comes from Kogia breviceps, assembly GCF_026419965.1. NCBI lineage: Eukaryota > Metazoa > Chordata > Mammalia > Artiodactyla > Physeteridae > Kogia > Kogia breviceps. The sequence goes on from NC_081312.1 coordinate 96,757,998, forward strand.
GAGCACCAGGAGATGAAAAGTGAGGTGAGTTTCAGAAAGCTTTCCCGATCCCACGGTGTAGCGTCCGCTGGGTTTCCAATGAGTGCTTTCGCTGTCGGAAGATTGCGTTGAACCTGGAGAGTTGGGACCCATGGAATGGGGAGCATGCAGGATTCCTTTCAAGGGTCTGCATTTGCTTTCCCAACCTCACCAATCGTCTCAGCCCCAAGAGTGTCCAGCCTTATGTCTTCTGCCGCTGGGGCTGTAGATGTGGTCAATCCTGGTTGCATGACAGTCCCTGAACGCATTTTGGAAGAATTTCTCTCTGTTTTGCCCTGCTTGTTTCTTCTTTGTGTTGGAAATGTATCCTCAGAATGGGTCTGAGCTGATTTTCCCTGCTGTTTTTAGGCCGCTTTACACACACTTGATGCACTTACACAGAGATATCAAGACTTAGCTTTTAAGATGCTTACTAGTGGGATAGATACTTGTGCGATGAACAGGGTCTGGTGAGTCCAGTTGATTGAGCAAGGAGTAGGTCGTGTCCATTCCATATTCGGTTTTCGGAAGGGTATCTGTGCTCATTTCAAACTCGAGTTTTATGCGTCACCCCACCTCACCTTTCCCCTGAAGCAGGCCTAAGTGTGTTTTCTAAAAGCGTGACTCTGTTCTCTTTGGGGATTCAGTTCATGGGGAGCGATTTTTACATTCCCTCGATAAGTGATATCATAAGTTTCTGTCTTTGTGGGACTTACTTCACTGAGGATGATCGTACCTAAATCCACTCAGGATGCTGCTACCAGCCTCATGACGTGGATTTCATGGCTGAGTGACACTCCATTGGACCTACGTAGCACCACTTGTCCACTTGTCCACTTGTCTTTGTCCACTTGTCCACTTGTCTTTGTCCACTTGGCTCTTTCCTGGGATATGAAACGTGTACCGGAGTCGAGGTTCTTGTCAAGACAGCAGCCCTCAACTTTGGGGTCCCTGTGTCTGCTTCATTTTTTCATTTTCCCAAGGTCAACGCCCATGTGTGGAAGTGCCCTATGCTCTGTGGTTCTGTGTTTTACATGTTTTGGGAAAGAGGATACACTTGTGAAGATTGGCTGTTGGCCATTGACATCCCGCCCATCAGCTTAACAAGGCTCCCTTGACTCCGTGGCCTGCCCTGCCTTTCTGGTTTTTAGACTTTTTTCGCCTGGCCCTTTTGCCCCGGGGGGTGGGGAGAGATTTCTTTGTAGTGCTGATTTGCTCTCCCAGGTTGCTTGGTTGGCCAAAAAGGGCGTATGCGTTTTTTCCTGAATATATTCAGGAAAAAACGCATACGCCCTTTTTGGCCAACCGCATCATTGTCCACGTTCTGGCGCTTTTCATGTGCTATCGGGGCCATTCCGATGTACCCGTTGACATCCGTTTCCTGCAGTTCTGCCTTGCGTTCAACGCCTCTTCGTAGCCTGACCTCAATATATTTGGGGGCGATAGTTATCGTTTAGAACTCTGCAGGTTTGGGAAGTGCAGTGCCCCTGAGCTCCATTTCCCAAGTCGCTTTTTTGTGAGTGGGACGCAACACGGCTGGATGGCTTCACGCCCTATTGTCGATCCGGGGTGGCAGGCTGAGCCTTTGGTGAATTCTTCTTCGCGATGGGAAATGAGAGTGACATGTGCCCGACCAAACCCCTCCAGCGAGTCTCTCATTGGTTCCCCCTCTTGCAGTTCATCCTGCGGACAAATTGCAGACGGTACGAAAGAGGCATGGAAAGGCGCTGAGTCTCCAAGTGGGGAGATTGTTAGTAAGGGGGCCTGAATGGAGAACACGAGCACCAGGAGATGAAAAGTGAGGTGAGTTTCAGAAAGCTTTCCCGATCCCACGGTGTAGCGTCCGCTGGGTTTCCAATGAGTGCTTTCGCTGTCGGAAGATTGCGTTGAACCTGGAGAGTTGGGACCCATGGAATGGGGAGCATGCAGGATTCCTTTCAAGGGTCTGCATTTGCTTTCCCAACCTCACCAATCGTCTCAGCCCCAAGAGTGTCCAGCCTTATGTCTTCTGCCGCTGGGGCTGTAGATGTGGTCAATCCTGGTTGCATGCCAGTCCCTGAACGCATTTTGGAAGAAGTTCTCTCTGTTTTGCCCTGCTTGTTTCTTCTTTGTGTTGGAAATGTATCCTCAGAATGGGTCTGAGCTGATTTTCCCTGCTGTTTTTAGGCTGCTTTACACACACTTGATGCACTTACACAGAGATATCAAGACTTAGCTTTTAAGATGCTTACTAGTCGGATAGATACTTGTGCGATGAACAGGGTCTGGTGAGTCCAGTTGATTGAGCAAGGAGTAGCTCGTGTCCATTCCATATTCGGTTTTCGGAAGGGTATCTGTGCTCATTTCAAACTCGAGTTTTATGCGTCACCCCACCTCACCTTTCCCCTGAAGCAGGCCTAAGTGTGTTTTCTAAAAGCGTGACTCTGTTCTCTTTGGGGATTCAGTTCATGGGGAGCGATTTTTACATTCCCTCGATAAGTGATATCATAAGTTTCTGTCTTTGTGGGACTTATTTCACTGAGGATGATCGTACCTAAATCCACTCAGGATGCTGCTACCAGCCTCATGACGTGGATTTCATGGCTGAGTGACACTCCATTGGACCTACGTAGCACCACTTGTCCACTTGTCCACTTGTCTTTCTCCACTTGTCCACTTGTCTTTGTCCACTTGGCTCTTTCCTGGGATATGAAACGTGTACCGGAGTCGAGGTTCTTGTCAAGACAGCAGCCCTCAACTTTGGGGTCCCTGTGTCTGCTTCATTTTTTCATTTTCCCAAGGTCAACGCCCATGTGTGGAAGTGCCCTATGCTCTGTGGTTCTGTGTTTTACATGTTTTGGGAAAGAGGATACACTTGTGAAGATTGGCTGTTGGCCATTGACATCCCGCCCATCAGCTTAACAAGGCTCCCTTGACTCCCTGGCCTGCCCTGCCTTTCAGGTTTTTAGACTTTTTTCGCCTGGCCCTTTTGCCCCGGGGGGGGGGGGGAGCGAGAGATTTCTTTGTAGTGCTGATTTGCTCTCCCAGGTTGCTTGGTTGGCCAAAAAGGGCGTATGCGTTTTTTCCTGAATATATTCAGGAAAAAACGCATACGCCCTTTTTGGCCAACCGCATCATTGTCCACGTTCTGGCGCTTTTCATGTGCTATCGGGGCCATTCCGATGTACCCGTTGACATCCGTTTCCTGCAGTTCTGCCTTGCGTTCAACGCCTCTTCGTAGCCTGACCTCAATATATTTGGGGGCGATAGTTATCGTTTAGAACTCTGCAGGTTTGGGAAGTGCAGTGCCCCTGAGCTCCATTTCCCAAGTCGCTTTTTTGTGAGTGGGACGCAACACGGCTGGATGGCTTCACGCCCTATTGTCGATCCGGGGTGGCAGGCTGAGCCTTTGGTGAATTCTTCTTCGCGATGGGAAATGAGAGTGACATGTGCCCGACCAAACCCCTCCAGCGAGTCTCTCATTGGTTCCCCCTCTTGCAGTTCATCCTGCGGACAAATTGCAGACGGTACGAAAGAGGCATGGAAAGGCGCTGAGTCTCCAAGTGGGGAGATTGTTAGTAAGGGGGCCTGAATGGAGAACACGAGCACCAGGAGATGAAAAGTGAGGTGAGTTTCAGAAAGCTTTCCCGATCCCACGGTGTAGCGTCCGCTGGGTTTCCAATGAGTGCTTTCGCTGTCGGAAGATTGCGTTGAACCTGGAGAGTTGGGACCCATGGAATGGGGAGCATGCAGGATTCCTTTCAAGGGTCTGCATTTGCTTTCCCAACCTCACCAATCGTCTCAGCCCCAAGAGTGTCCAGCCTTATGTCTTCTGCCGCTGGGGCTGTAGATGTGGTCAATCCTGGTTGCATGCCAGTCCCTGAACGCATTTTGGAAGAAGTTCTCTCTGTTTTGCCCTGCTTGTTTCTTCTTTGTGTTGGAAATGTATCCTCAGAATGGGTCTGAGCTGATTTTCCCTGCTGTTTTTAGGCTGCTTTACACACACTTGATGCACTTACACAGAGATATCAAGACTTAGCTTTTAAGATGCTTACTAGTCGGATAGATACTTGTGCGATGAACAGGGTCTGGTGAGTCCAGTTGATTGAGCAAGGAGTAGGTCGTGTCCATTCCACATTCGGTTTTCGGAAGGGTATCTGTGCTCATTTCAAACTCGAGTTTTATGCGTCACCCCACCTCACCTTTCCCCTGAAGCAGGCCTAAGTGTGTTTTCTAAAAGCGTGACTCTGTTCTGTTTGGGGATTCAGTTCATGGGGAGCGATTTTTACATTCCCTCGATAAGTGATATCATAAGTTTCTGTCTTTGTGGGACTTATTTCACTGAGGATGATCGTACCTAAATCCACTCAGGATGCTGCTACCAGCCTCATGACGTGGATTTCATGGCTGAGTGACACTCCATTGGACCTACGTAGCACCACTTGTCCACTTGTCCACTTGTCTTTGTCCACTTGTCCACTTGTCTTTGTCCACTTGGCTCTTTCCTGGGATATGAAACGTGTACCGGAGTCGAGGTTCTTGTCAAGACAGCAGCCCTCAACTTTGGGGTCCCTGTGTCTGGTTGATTTTTTCATTTTCCCAAGGTCAACGCCCATGTGTGGAAGTGCCCTATGCTCTGTGGTTCTGTGTTTTACATGTTTTGGGAAAGAGGATACACTTGTGAAGATTGGCTGTTGGCCATTGACATCCCGCCCATCAGCTTAACAAGGCTCCCTTGACTCCGTGGCCTGCCCTGCCTTTCAGGTTTTTAGACTTTTTTCGCCTGGCCCTTTTGCCCCGGGGGGGGGGGAGCGAGAGATTTCTTTGTAGTGCTGATTTGCTCTCCCAGGTTGCTTGGTTGGCCAAAAAGGGCGTATGCGTTTTTTCCTGAATATATTCAGGAAAAAACGCATACGCCCTTTTTGGCAAACCGCATCATTGTCCACGTTCTGGCGCTTTTCATGTGCTATCGGGGCCATTCCGATGTACCCGTTGACATCCGTTTCCTGCAGTTCTGCCTTGCGTTCAACGCCTCTTCGTAGCCTGACCTCAATATATTTGGGGGCGATAGTTATCGTTTAGAACTCTGCAGGTTTGGGAAGTGCAGTGCCCCTGAGCTCCATTTCCCAAGTCGCTTTTTTGTGAGTGGGACGCAACACGGCTGGATGGCTTCACGCCCTATTGTCGATCCGGGGTGGCAGCCTGAGCCTTTGGTGAATTCTTCTTCGCGATGGGAAATGAGAGTGACATGTGCCCGACCAAACCCCTCCAGCGAGTCTCTCATTGGTTCCCCCTCTTGCAGTTCATCCTGCGGACAAATTGCAGACGGTACGAAAGAGGCATGGAAAGGCGCTGAGTCTCCAAGTGGGGAGATTGTTAGTAAGGGGGCCTGAATGGAGAACACGAGCACCAGGAGATGAAAAGTGAGGTGAGTTTCAGAAAGCTTTCCCGATCCCACGGTGTAGCATCCGCTGGGTTTCCAATGAGTGCTTTCGCTGTCGGAAGATTGCGTTGAACCTGGAGAGTTGGGACCCATGGAATGGGGAGCACGCAGGATTCCTTTCAAGGGTCTGCATTTGCTTTCCCAACCTCACCAATCGTCTCAGCCCCAAGAGTGTCCAGCCTTATGTCTTCTGCCGCTGGGGTTGTAGATGTGGTCAATGCTGGTTGCATGCCAGTCCCTGAACGCATTTTGGAAGAATTTCTCTCTGTTTTGCCCTGCTTGTTTCTTCTTTGTGTTGGAAATGTATCCTCAGAATGGGTCTGAGCTGATTTTCCCTGCTGTTTTTAGGCCGCTTTACACACACTTGATGCACTTACACAGAGATATCAAGACTTAGCTTTTAAGATGCTTACTAGTCGGATAGATACTTGTGCGATGAACAGGGTCTGGTGAGTCCAGTTGATTGAGCAAGGAGTAGGTCGTGTCCATTCCATATTCGGTTTTCGGAAGGGTATCTGTGCTCATTTCAAACTCGAGTTTTATGCGTCACCCCACCTCACCTTTCCCCTGAAGCAGGCATAAGTGTGTTTCCTAAAAGCGTGACTCTGTTCTGTTTGGGGATTCAGTTCATGGGGAGCGATTTTTACATTCCCTCGATAAGTGATATCATAAGTTTCTGTCTTTGTGGGACTTATTTCACTGAGGATGATCGTACCTAAATCCACTCAGGATGCTGCTACCAGCCTCATGACGTGGATTTCATGGCTGAGTGACACTCCATTGGACCTACGTAGCACCACTTGTCCACTTGTCCACTTGTCTTTGTCCACTTGTCCACTTGTCTTTGTCCACTTGGCTCTTTCCTGGGATATGAAACGTGTACCGGAGTCGAGGTTCTTGTCAAGACAGCAGCCCTCAACTTTGGGGTCCCTGTGTCTGGTTGATTTTTTCATTCTCCCAAGGTCAACGCCCATGTGTGGAAGTGCCCTATGCTCTGTGGTTCTGTGTTTTCCATGTTTTGGGAAAGAGGATACACTTGTGAAGATTGGCTGTTGGCCATTGACATCCCGCCCATCAGCTTAACAAGGCTCCGTTGACTCCGTGGCCTGCCCTGCCTTTCAGGTGTTTAGACTTTTTTCGCCTGGCCCTTTTGCCCCGGGGGGGGGGGGGAGTGAGAGATTTCTTTGTAGTGCTGATTTGCTCTCCCAGGTTGCTTGGTTGGCCAAAAAGGGCGTATGCGTTTTTTCCTGAATATATTCAGGAAAAAACGCATACGCCCTTTTTGGCCAACCGCATCATTGTCCACGTTCTGGCGCTTTTCATGTGCTATCGGGGCCATTCCCATGTACCCGTTGACATCCGTTTCCTGCAGTTCTGCCTTGCGTTCAACGCCTCTTCGTAGCCTGACCTCAATATATTTGGGGGCGATAGTTATCGTTTAGAACTCTGCAGGTTTGGGAAGTGCAGTGCCCCTGAGCTCCATTTCCCAAGTCGCTTTTTTGTGAGTGGGACGCAACACGGCTGGATGGCTTCACGCCCTATTGTCGATCCGGGGTGGCAGGCTGAGCCTTTGGTGAATTCTTCTTCGCGATGGGAAATGAGAGTGACATGTGCCCGACCAAACCCCTCCAGCGAGTCTCTCATTGGTTCCCCCTCTTGCAGTTCATCCTGCGGACAAATTGCAGACGGTACGAAAGAGGCATGGAAAGGCGCTGAGTCTCCAAGTGGGGAGATTGTTAGTAAGGGGGCCTGAATGGAGAACACGAGCACCAGGAGATGAAAAGTGAGGTGAGTTTCAGAAAGCTTTCCCGATCCCACGGTGTAGCGTCCGCTGGGTTTCCAATGAGTGCTTTCGCTGTCGGAAGATTGCGTTGAACCTGGAGAGTTGGGACCCATGGAATGGGGAGCACGCAGGATTCCTTTCAAGGGTCTGCATTTGCTTTCCCAACCTCACCAATCGTCTCAGCCCCAAGAGTGTCCAGCCTTATGTCTTCTGCCGCTGGGGCTGTAGATGTGGTCAATCCTGGTTGCATGCCAGTCCCTGAACGCATTTTGGAAGAATTTCTCTCTGTTTTGCCCTGCTTGTTTCTTCTTTGTGTTGGAAATGTATCCTCAGAATGGGTCTGAGCTGATTTTCCCTGCTGTTTTTAGGCCGCTTTACACACACTTGATGCACTTACACAGAGATATCAAGACTTAGCTTTTAAGATGCTTACTAGTCGGATAGATACTTGTGCGATGAACAGGGTCTGGTGAGTCCAGTTGATTGAGCAAGGAGTAGGTCGTGTCCATTCCATATTCGGTTTTCGGAAGGGTATCTGTGCTCATTTCAAACTCGAGTTTTATGCGTCACCCCACCTCACCTTTCCCCTGAAGCAGGCATAAGTGTGTTTCCTAAAAGCGTGACTCTGTTCTGTTTGGGGATTCAGTTCATGGGGAGCGATTTTTACATTCCCTCGATAAGTGATATCATAAGTTTCTGTCTTTGTGGGACTTATTTCACTGAGGATGATCGTACCTAAATCCACTCAGGATGCTGCTACCAGCCTCATGACGTGGATTTCATGGCTGAGTGACACTCCATTGGACCTACGTAGCACCACTTGTCCACTTGTCCACTTGTCTTTGTCCACTTGTCCACTTGTCTTTGTCCACTTGGCTCTTTCCTGGGATATGAAACGTGTACCGGAGTCGAGGTTCTTGTCAAGACAGCAGCCCTCAACTTTGGGGTCCCTGTGTCTGGTTGATTTTTTCATTCTCCCAAGGTCAACGCCCATGTGTGGAAGTGCCCTATGCTCTGTGGTTCTGTGTTTTCCATGTTTTGGGAAAGAGGATACACTTGTGAAGATTGGCTGTTGGCCATTGACATCCCGCCCATCAGCTTAACAAGGCTCCCTTGACTCCGTGGCCTGCCCTGCCTTTCAGGTGTTTAGACTTTTTTCGCCTGGCCCTTTTGCCCCGGGGGGGGGGGGGAGTGAGAGATTTATTTGTAGTGCTGATTTGCTCTCCCAGGTTGCTTGGTTGGCCAAAAAGGGCGTATGCGTTTTTTCCTGAATATATTCAGGAAAAAACGCATACGCCCTTTTTGGCCAACCGCATCATTGTCCACGTTCTGGCGCTTTTCATGTGCTATCGGGGCCATTCCCATGTACCCGTTGACATCCGTTTCCTGCAGTTCTGCCTTGCGTTCAACGCCTCTTCGTAGCCTGACCTCAATATATTTGGGGGCGATAGTTATCGTTTAGAACTCTGCAGGTTTGGGAAGTGCAGTGCCCCTGAGCTCCATTTCCCAAGTCGCTTTTTTGTGAGTGGGACGCAACACGGCTGGATGGCTTCACGCCCTATTGTCGATCCGGGGTGGCAGGCTGAGCCTTTGGTGAATTCTTCTTCGCGATGGGAAATGAGAGTGACATGTGCCCGACCAAACCCCTCCAGCGAGTCTCTCATTGGTTCCCCCTCTTGCAGTTCATCCTGCGGACAAATTGCAGACGGTACGAAAGAGGCATGGAAAGGCGCTGAGTCTCCAAGTGGGGAGATTGTTAGTAAGGGGGCCTGAATGGAGAACACGAGCACCAGGAGATGAAAAGTGAGGTGAGTTTCAGAAAGCTTTCCCGATCCCACGGTGTAGCGTCCGCTGGGTTTCCAATGAGTGCTTTCGCTGTCGGAAGATTGCGTTGAACCTGGAGAGTTGGGACCCATGGAATGGGGAGCACGCAGGATTCCTTTCAAGGGTCTGCATTTGCTTTCCCAACCTCACCAATCGTCTCAGCCCCAAGAGTGTCCAGCCTTATGTCTTCTGCCGCTGGGGCTGTAGATGTGGTCAATCCTGGTTGCATGCCAGTCCCTGAACGCATTTTGGAAGAATTTCTCTCTGTTTTGCCCTGCTTGTTTCTTCTTTGTGTTGGAAATGTATCCTCAGAATGGGTCTGAGCTGATTTTCCCTGCTGTTTTTAGGCCGCTTTACACACACTTGATGCACTTACACAGAGATATCAAGACTTAGCTTTTAAGATGCTTACTAGTCGGATAGATACTTGTGCGATGAACAGGGTCTGGTGAGTCCAGTTGATTGAGCAAGGAGTAGGTCGTGTCCATTCCATATTCGGTTTTCGGAAGGGTATCTGTGCTCATTTCAAACTCGAGTTTTATGCGTCACCCCACCTCACCTTTCCCCTGAAGCAGGCATAAGTGTGTTTCCTAAAAGCGTGACTCTGTTCTGTTTGGGGATTCAGTTCATGGGGAGCGATTTTTACATTCCCTCGATAAGTGATATCATAAGTTTCTGTCTTTGTGGGACTTATTTCACTGAGGATGATCGTACCTAAATCCACTCAGGATGCTGCTACCAGCCTCATGACGTGGATTTCATGGCTGAGTGACACTCCATTGGACCTACGTAGCACCACTTGTCCACTTGTCCACTTGTCTTTGTCCACTTGTCCACTTGTCTTTGTCCACTTGGCTCTTTCCTGGGATATGAAACGTGTACCGGAGTCGAGGTTCTTGTCAAGACAGCAGCCCTCAACTTTGGGGTCCCTGTGTCTGGTTGATTTTTTCATTCTCCCAAGGTCAACGCCCATGTGTGGAAGTGCCCTATGCTCTGTGGTTCTGTGTTTTCCATGTTTTGGGAAAGAGGATACACTTGTGAAGATTGGCTGTTGGCCATTGACATCCCGCCCATCAGCTTAACAAGGCTCCCTTGACTCCGTGGCCTGCCCTGCCTTTCAGGTGTTTAGACTTTTTTCGCCTGGCCCTTTTGCCCCGGGGGGGGGGGGAGTGAGAGATTTATTTGTAGTGCTGATTTGCTCTCCCAGGTTGCTTGGTTGGCCAAAAAGGGCGTATGCGTTTTTTCCTGAATATATTCAGGAAAAAACGCATACGCCCTTTTTGGCCAACCGCATCATTGTCCACGTTCTGGCGCTTTTCATGTGCTATCGGGGCCATTCCCATGTACCCGTTGACATCCGTTTCCTGCAGTTCTGCCTTGCGTTCAACGCCTCTTCGTAGCCTGACCTCAATATATTTGGGGGCGATAGTTATCGTTTAGAACTCTGCAGGTTTGGGAAGTGCAGTGCCCCTGAGCTCCATTTCCCAAGTCGCTTTTTTGTGAGTGGGACGCAACACGGCTGGATGGCTTCACGCCCTATTGTCGATCCGGGGTGGCAGGCTGAGCCTTTGGTGAATTCTTCTTCGCGATGGGAAATGAGAGTGACATGTGCCCGACCAAACCCCTCCAGCGAGTCTCTCATTGGTTCCCCCTCTTGCAGTTCATCCTGCGGACAAATTGCAGACGGTACGAAAGAGGCATGGAAAGGCGCTGAGTCTCCAAGTGGGGAGATTGTTAGTAAGGGGGCCTGAATGGAGAACACGAGCACCAGGAGATGAAAAGTGAGGTGAGTTTCAGAAAGCTTTCCCGATCCCACGGTGTAGCGTCCGCTGGGTTTCCAATGAGTGCTTTCGCTGTCGGAAGATTGCGTTGAACCTGGAGAGTTGGGACCCATGGAATGGGGAGCACGCAGGATTCCTTTCAAGGGTCTGCATTTGCTTTCCCAACCTCACCAATCGTCTCAGCCCCAAGAGTGTCCAGCCTTATGTCTTCTGCCGCTGGGGCTGTAGATGTGGTCAATCCTGGTTGCATGCCAGTCCCTGAACGCATTTTGGAAGAATTTCTCTCTGTTTTGCCCTGCTTGTTTCTTCTTTGTGTTGGAAATGTATCCTCAGAATGGGTCTGAGCTGATTTTCCCTGCTGTTTTTAGGCCGCTTTACACACACTTGATGCACTTACACAGAGATATCAAGACTTAGCTTTTAAGATGCTTACTAGTCGGATAGATACTTGTGCGATGAACAGGGTCTGGTGAGTCCAGTTGATTGAGCAAGGAGTAGGTCGTGTCCATTCCATATTCGGTTTTCGGAAGGGTATCTGTGCTCATTTCAAACTCGAGTTTTATGCGTCACCCCACCTCACCTTTCCCCTGAAGCAGGCATAAGTGTGTTTCCTAAAAGCGTGACTCTGTTCTGTTTGGGGATTCAGTTCATGGGGAGCGATTTTTACATTCCCTCGATAAGTGATATCATAAGTTTCTGTCTTTGTGGGACTTATTTCACTGAGGATGATCGTACCTAAATCCACTCAGGATGCTGCTACCAGCCTCATGACGTGGATTTCATGGCTGAGTGACACTCCATTGGACCTACGTAGCACCACTTGTCCACTTGTCCACTTGTCTTTGTCCACTTGTCCACTTGTCTTTGTCCACTTGGCTCTTTCCTGGGATATGAAACGTGTACCGGAGTCGAGGTTCTTGTCAAGACAGCAGCCCTCAACTTTGGGGTCCCTGTGTCTGGTTGATTTTTTCATTCTCCCAAGGTCAACGCCCATGTGTGGAAGTGCCCTATGCTCTGTGGTTCTGTGTTTTCCATGTTTTGGGAAAGAGGATACACTTGTGAAGATTGGCTGTTGGCCATTGACATCCCGCCCATCAGCTTAACAAGGCTCCCTTGACTCCGTGGCCTGCCCTGCCTTTCAGGTGTTTAGACTTTTTTCGCCTGGCCCTTTTGCCCCGGGGGGGGGGGGAGTGAGAGATTTCTTTGTAGTGCTGATTTGCTCTCCCAGGTTGCTTGGTTGGCCAAAAAGGGCGTATGCGTTTTTTCCTGAATATATTCAGGAAAAAACGCATACGCCCTTTTTGGCCAACCGCATCATTGTCCACGTTCTGGCGCTTTTCATGTGCTATCGGGGCCATTCCCATGTACCCGTTGACATCCGTTTCCTGCAGTTCTGCCTTGCGTTCAACGCCTCTTCGTAGCCTGACCTCAATATATTTGGGGGCGATAGTTATCGTTTAGAACTCTGCAGGTTTGGGAAGTGCAGTGCCCCTGAGCTCCATTTCCCAAGTCGCTTTTTTGTGAGTGGGACGCAACACGGCTGGATGGCTTCACGCCCTATTGTCGATCCGGGGTGGCAGGCTGAGCCTTTGGTGAATTCTTCTTCGCGATGGGAAATGAGAGTGACATGTGCCCGACCAAACCCCTCCAGCGAGTCTCTCATTGGTTCCCCCTCTTGCAGTTCATCCTGCGGACAAATTGCAGACGGTACGAAAGAGGCATGGAAAGGCGCTGAGTCTCCAAGTGGGGAGATTGTTAGTAAGGGGGCCTGAATGGAGAACACGAGCACCAGGAGATGAAAAGTGAGGTGAGTTTCAGAAAGCTTTCCCGATCCCACGGTGTAGCGTCCGCTGGGTTTCCAATGAGTGCTTTCGCTGTCGGAAGATTGCGTTGAACCTGGAGAGTTGGGACCCATGGAATGGGGAGCACGCAGGATTCCTTTCAAGGGTCTGCATTTGCTTTCCCAACCTCACCAATCGTCTCAGCCCCAAGAGTGTCCAGCCTTATGTCTTCTGCCGCTGGGGCTGTAGATGTGGTCAATCCTGGTTGCATGCCAGTCCCTGAACGCATTTTGGAAGAATTTCTCTCTGTTTTGCCCTGCTTGTTTCTTCTTTGTGTTGGAAATGTATCCTCAGAATGGGTCTGAGCTGATTTTCCCTGCTGTTTTTAGGCCGCTTTACACACACTTGATGCACTTACACAGAGATATCAAGACTTAGCTTTTAAGATGCTTACTAGTCGGATAGATACTTGTGCGATGAACAGGGTCTGGTGAGTCCAGTTGATTGAGCAAGGAGTAGGTCGTGTCCATTCCATATTCGGTTTTCGGAAGGGTATCTGTGCTCATTTCAAACTCGAGTTTTATGCGTCACCCCACCTCACCTTTCCCCTGAAGCAGGCATAAGTGTGTTTCCTAAAAGCGTGACTCTGTTCTGTTTGGGGATTCAGTTCATGGGGAGCGATTTTTACATTCCCTCGATAAGTGATATCATAAGTTTCTGTCTTTGTGGGACTTATTTCACTGAGGATGATCGTACCTAAATCCACTCAGGATGCTGCTACCAGCCTCATGACGTGGATTTCATGGCTGAGTGACACTCCATTGGACCTACGTAGCACCACTTGTCCACTTGTCCACTTGTCTTTGTCCACTTGTCCACTTGTCTTTGTCCACTTGGCTCTTTCCTGGGATATGAAACGTGTACCGGAGTCGAGGTTCTTGTCAAGACAGCAGCCCTCAACTTTGGGGTCCCTGTGTCTGGTTGATTTTTTCATTCTCCCAAGGTCAACGCCCATGTGTGGAAGTGCCCTATGCTCTGTGGTTCTGTGTTTTCCATGTTTTGGGAAAGAGGATACACTTGTGAAGATTGGCTGTTGGCCATTGACATCCCGCCCATCAGCTTAACAAGGCTCCCTTGACTCCGTGGCCTGCCCTGCCTTTCAGGTGTTTAGACTTTTTTCGCCTGGCCCTTTTGCCCCGGGGGGGGGGGGGGAGTGAGAGATTTCTTTGTAGTGCTGATTTGCTCTCCCAGGTTGCTTGGTTGGCCAAAAAGGGCGTATGCGTTTTTTCCTGAATATATTCAGGAAAAAACGCATACGTCCTTTTTGGCCAACCGCATCATTGTCCACGTTCTGGCGCTTTTCATGTGCTATCGGGGCCATTCCCATGTACCCGTTGACATCCGTTTCCTGCAGTTCTGCCTTGCGTTCAACGCCTCTTCGTAGCCTGACCTCAATATATTTGGGGGCGATAGTTATCGTTTAGAACTCTGCAGGTTTGGGAAGTGCAGTGCCCCTGAGCTCCATTTCCCAAGTCGCTTTTTTGTGAGTGGGACGCAACACGGCTGGATGGCTTCACGCCCTATTGTCGATCCGGGGTGGCAGGCTGAGCCTTTGGTGAATTCTTCTTCGCGATGGGAAATGAGAGTGACATGTGCCCGACCAAACCCCTCCAGCGAGTCTCTCATTGGTTCCCCCTCTTGCAGTTCATCCTGCGGACAAATTGCAGACGGTACGAAAGAGGCATGGAAAGGCGCTGAGTCTCCAAGTGGGGAGATTGTTAGTAAGGGGGCCTGAATGGAGAACACGAGCACCAGGAGATGAAAAGTGAGGTGAGTTTCAGAAAGCTTTCCCGATCCCACGGTGTAGCGTCCGCTGGGTTTCCAATGAGTGCTTTCGCTGTCGGAAGATTGCGTTGAACCTGGAGAGTTGGGACCCATGGAATGGGGAGCACGCAGGATTCCTTTCAAGGGTCTGCATTTGCTTTCCCAACCTCACCAATCGTCTCAGCCCCAAGAGTGTCCAGCCTTATGTCTTCTGCCGCTGGGGCTGTAGATGTGGTCAATCCTGGTTGCATGCCAGTCCCTGAACGCATTTTGGAAGAATTTCTCTCTGTTTTGCCCTGCTTGTTTCTTCTTTGTGTTGGAAATGTATCCTCAGAATGGGTCTGAGCTGATTTTCCCTGCTGTTTTTAGGCCGCTTTACACACACTTGATGCACTTACACAGAGATATCAAGACTTAGCTTTTAAGATGCTTACTAGTCGGATAGATACTTGTGCGATGAACAGGGTCTGGTGAGTCCAGTTGATTGAGCAAGGAGTAGGTCGTGTCCATTCCATATTCGGTTTTCGGAAGGGTATCTGTGCTCATTTCAAACTCGAGTTTTATGCGTCACCCCACCTCACCTTTCCCCTGAAGCAGGCCTAAGTGTGTTTTCTAAAAGCGTGACTCTGTTCTGTTTGGGGATTCAGTTCATGGGGAGCGATTTTTACATTCCCTCGATAAGTGATATCATAAGTTTCTGTCTTTGTGGGACTTATTTCACTGAGGATGATCGTACCTAAATCCACTCAGGATGCTGCTACCAGCCTCATGACGTGGATTTCATGGCTGAGTGACACTCCATTGGACCTACATAGCACCGCTTGTCCACTTGACCACTTGTCTTTGTCCACTTGTCCACTTGTCTTTGTCCACTTGGCTCTTTCCTGGGATATGAAACGTGTACCGGAGTCGAGGTTCTTGTCAAGACAGCAGCCCTCAACTTTGGGGTCCCTGTGTCTGGTTGATTTTTTCATTTTCCCAAGGTCAACGCCCATGTGTGGAAGTGCCCTATGCTCTGTGGTTCTGTGTTTTACATGTTTTGGGAAAGAGGATACACTTGTGAAGATTGGCTGTTGGCCATTGACATCCCGCCCATCAGCTTAACAAGGCTCCCTTGACTCCGTGGCCTGCCCTGCCTTTCTGGTTTTTAGACTTTTTTCGCCTGGCCCTTTTGCCCCGGGGGGGGGGGGAGAGATTTCTTTGTAGTGCTGATTTGCTCTCCCAGGTTGTTTGGTTGGCCAAAAAGGGCGTATGCGTTTTTTCCTGAATATATTCAGGAAAAAACGCATACGCCCTTTTTGGCCAACCGCATCATTGTCCACGTTCTGGCGCTTTGCATGTGCTATCGGGGCCATTCCGATGTACCCGTTGACATCCGTTTCCTGCAGTTCTGCCTTGCGTTCAACGCCTCTTCGTAGCCTGACCTCAATATATTTGGGGGCGATAGTTATCGTTTAGAACTCTGCAGGTTTGGGAAGTGCAGTGCCCCTGAGCTCCATTTCCCAAGTCGCTTTTTTGTGAGTGGGACGCAACACGGCTGGATGGCTTCACGCCCTATTGTCGATCCGGGGTGGCAGGCTGAGCCTTTGGTGAATTCTTCTTCGCGATGGGAAATGAGAGTGACATGTGCCCGACCAAACCCCTCCAGCGAGTCTCTCATTGGTTCCCCCTCTTGCAGTTCATCCTGCGGACAAATTGCAGACGGTACGAAAGAGGCATGGAAAGGCGCTGAGTCTCCAAGTGGGGAGATTGTTAATAAGGGGGCCTGAATGGAGAACACGAGCACCAGGAGATGAAAAGTGAGATGAGTTTCAGAAAGCTTTCCCGATCCCACGGTGTAGCATCCGCTGGGTTAACAATGAGTGCTTTCGCTGTCGGAAGATTGCGTTGAACCTGGAGAGTTGGGACCCATGGAATGGGGAGCACGCAGGATTCCTTTCAAGGGTCTGCATTTGCTTTCCCAACCTCACCAATCGTCTCAGCCCCAAGAGTGTCCAGCCTTATGTCTTCTGCCGCTGGGGCTGTAGATGTGGTCAATCCTGGTTGCATGCCAGTCCCTGAACGCATTTTGGAAGAAATTCTCTCTGTTTTGCCCTGCTTGTTTCTTCTTTGTGTTGGAAATGTATCCTCAGAACGGGTCTGAGCTGATTTTCCCTGCTGTTTTTAGGCCGCTTTACACACACTTGATGCACTTACACAGAGATATCAAGACTTAGCTTTTAAGATGCTTACTAGTCGGATAGATACTTGTGCGATGAACAGGGTCTGGTGAGTCCAGTTGATTGAGCAAGGAGTAGGTCGTGTCCATTCCACATTCGGTTTTCCGAAGGGTATCTGTGCTCATTTCAAACTCGAGTTTTATGCGTCACCCCACCTCACCTTTCCCCTGAAGCAGGCCTAAGTGTGTTTTCTAAAAGCGTGACTCGGTTCTCTATGGGGATTCAGTTCATGGGGAGCGATTTTTACATTCCCTCGATAAGTGATATCATAAGTTTCTGTCTTTGTGGGACTTATTTCACTGAGGATGATCGTACCTAAATCCACTCAGGATGCTGCTACCAGCCTCATGACGTGGATTTCATGGCTGAGTGACACTCCATTGGACCTACGTAGCACCACTTGTCCACTTGTCCACTTGTCTTTGTCCACCTGTCCACTTGTCTTTGTCCACTTGGCTCTTTCCTGGGATATGAAACGTGTACCGGAGTCGAGGTTCTTGTCAAGACAGCAGCCCTCAACTTTGGGGTCCCTGTGTCTGCTTCATTTTTTCATTTTCCCAAGGTCAACGCCCATGTGTGGAAGTGCCCTATGCTCTGTGGTTCTGTGTTTTACATGTTTTGGGAAAGAGGATACACTTGTGAAGATTGGCTGTTGGCCATTGACATCCCGCCCATCAGCTGAACAAGGCTCCGTTGACTCCGTGGCCTGCCCTGCCTTTCTGGTTTTTAGACTTTTTTCGCCTGGCCCTTTTGCCCCGGGGGGGGGGGAGAGATTTCTTTGTAGTGCTGATTTGCTCTCCCAGGTTGTTTGGTTGGCCAAAAAGGGCGTATGCCTTTTTTCCTGAATATATTCAGGAAAAAACGCATACGCCCTTTTTGGCCAACCGCATCATTGTCCACGTTCTGGCGCTTTTCATGTGCTATCGGGGCCATTCCGATGTACCCGTTGACATCCGTTTCCTGCAGTTCTGCCTTGCGTTCAACGCCTCTTCGTAGCCTGACCTCAATATATTTGGGGGCGATAGTTATCGTTTAGAACTCTGCAGGTTTGGGAAGTGCAGTGCCCCTGAGCTCCATTTCCCAAGTCGCTTTTTTGTGAGTGGGACGCAACACGGCTGGATGGCTTCACGCCCTATTGTCGATCCGGGGTGGCAGGCTGAGCCTTTGGTGAATTCTTCTTCGCGATGGGAAATGAGAGTGACATGTGCCCGACCAAACCCCTCCAGCGAGTCTCTCATTGGTTCCCCCTCTTGCAGTTCATCCTGCGGACAAATTGCAGACGGTACGAAAGAGGCATGGAAAGGCGCTGAGTCTCCAAGTGGGGAGATTGTTAGTAAGGGGGCCTGAATGGAGAACACGAGCACCAGGAGATGAAAAGTGAGGTGAGTTTCAGAAAGCTTTCCCGATCCCACGGTGTAGCGTCCGCTGGGTTTCCAATGAGTGCTTTCGCTGTCGGAAGATTGCGTTGAACCTGGAGAGTTGGGACCCATGGAATGGGGAGCACGCAGGATTCCTTTCAAGGGTCTGCATTTGCTTTCCCAACCTCACCAATCGTCTCAGCCCCAAGAGTGTCCAGCCTTATGTCTTCTGCCGCTGGGGCTGTAGATGTGGTCAATCCTGGTTGCATGCCAGTCCCTGAACGCATTTTGGAAGAATTTCTCTCTGTTTTGCCCTGCTTGTTTCTTCTTTGTGTTGGAAATGTATCCTCAGAATGGGTCTGAGCTGATTTTCCCTGCTGTTTTTAGGCCGCTTTACACACACTTGATGCACTTACACAGAGATATCAAGACTTAGCTTTTAAGATGCTTACTAGTCGGATAGATACTTGTGCGATGAACAGGGTCTGGTGAGTCCAGTTGATTGAGCAAGGAGTAGGTCGTGTCCATTCCATATTCGGTTTTCGGAAGGGTATCTGTGCTCATTTCAAACTCGAGTTTTATGCGTCACCCCACCTCACCTTTCCCCTGAAGCAGGCCTAAGTGTGTTTTCTAAAAGCGTGACTCTGTTCTGTTTGGGGATTCAGTTCATGGGGAGCGATTTTTACATTCCCTCGATAAGTGATATCATAAGTTTCTGTCTTTGTGGGACTTATTTCACTGAGGATGATCGTACCTAAATCCACTCAGGATGCTGCTACCAGCCTCATGACGTGGATTTCATGGCTGAGTGACACTCCATTGGACCTACATAGCACCGCTTGTCCACTTGACCACTTGTCTTTGTCCACTTGTCCACTTGTCTTTGTCCACTTGGCTCTTTCCTGGGATATGAAACGTGTACCGGAGTCGAGGTTCTTGTCAAGACAGCAGCCCTCAACTTTGGGGTCCCTGTGTCTGGTTGATTTTTTCATTTTCCCAAGGTCAACGCCCATGTGTGGAAGTGCCCTATGCTCTGTGGTTCTGTGTTTTACATGTTTTGGGAAAGAGGATACACTTGTGAAGATTGGCTGTTGGCCATTGACATCCCGCCCATCAGCTTAACAAGGCTCCCTTGACTCCGTGGCCTGCCCTGCCTTTCTGGTTTTTAGACTTTTTTCGCCTGGCCCTTTTGCCCCGGGGGGGGGGGGAGAGATTTCTTTGTAGTGCTGATTTGCTCTCCCAGGTTGTTTGGTTGGCCAAAAAGGGCGTATGCGTTTTTTCCTGAATATATTCAGGAAAAAACGCATACGCCCTTTTTGGCCAACCGCATCATTGTCCACGTTCTGGCGCTTTGCATGTGCTATCGGGGCCATTCCGATGTACCCGTTGACATCCGTTTCCTGCAGTTCTGCCTTGCGTTCAACGCCTCTTCGTAGCCTGACCTCAATATATTTGGGGGCGATAGTTATCGTTTAGAACTCTGCAGGTTTGGGAAGTGCAGTGCCCCTGAGCTCCATTTCCCAAGTCGCTTTTTTGTGAGTGGGACGCAACACGGCTGGATGGCTTCACGCCCTATTGTCGATCCGGGGTGGCAGGCTGAGCCTTTGGTGAATTCTTCTTCGCGATGGGAAATGAGAGTGACATGTGCCCGACCAAACCCCTCCAGCGAGTCTCTCATTGGTTCCCCCTCTTGCAGTTCATCCTGCGGACAAATTGCAGACGGTACGAAAGAGGCATGGAAAGGCGCTGAGTCTCCAAGTGGGGAGATTGTTAATAAGGGGGCCTGAATGGAGAACACGAGCACCAGGAGATGAAAAGTGAGATGAGTTTCAGAAAGCTTTCCCGATCCCACGGTGTAGCATCCGCTGGGTTAACAATGAGTGCTTTCGCTGTCGGAAGATTGCGTTGAACCTGGAGAGTTGGGACCCATGGAATGGGGAGCACGCAGGATTCCTTTCAAGGGTCTGCATTTGCTTTCCCAACCTCACCAATCGTCTCAGCCCCAAGAGTGTCCAGCCTTATGTCTTCTGCCGCTGGGGCTGTAGATGTGGTCAATCCTGGTTGCATGCCAGTCCCTGAACGCATTTTGGAAGAAATTCTCTCTGTTTTGCCCTGCTTGTTTCTTCTTTGTGTTGGAAATGTATCCTCAGAACGGGTCTGAGCTGATTTTCCCTGCTGTTTTTAGGCCGCTTTACACACACTTGATGCACTTACACAGAGATATCAAGACTTAGCTTTTAAGATGCTTACTAGTCGGATAGATACTTGTGCGATGAACAGGGTCTGGTGAGTCCAGTTGATTGAGCAAGGAGTAGGTCGTGTCCATTCCACATTCGGTTTTCCGAAGGGTATCTGTGCTCATTTCAAACTCGAGTTTTATGCGTCACCCCACCTCACCTTTCCCCTGAAGCAGGCCTAAGTGTGTTTTCTAAAAGCGTGACTCGGTTCTCTATGGGGATTCAGTTCATGGGGAGCGATTTTTACATTCCCTCGATAAGTGATATCATAAGTTTCTGTCTTTGTGGGACTTATTTCACTGAGGATGATCGTACCTAAATCCACTCAGGATGCTGCTACCAGCCTCATGACGTGGATTTCATGGCTGAGTGACACTCCATTGGACCTACGTAGCACCACTTGTCCACTTGTCCACTTGTCTTTGTCCACCTGTCCACTTGTCTTTGTCCACTTGGCTCTTTCCTGGGATATGAAACGTGTACCGGAGTCGAGGTTCTTGTCAAGACAGCAGCCCTCAACTTTGGGGTCCCTGTGTCTGCTTCATTTTTTCATTTTCCCAAGGTCAACGCCCATGTGTGGAAGTGCCCTATGCTCTGTGGTTCTGTGTTTTACATGTTTTGGGAAAGAGGATACACTTGTGAAGATTGGCTGTTGGCCATTGACATCCCGCCCATCAGCTGAACAAGGCTCCGTTGACTCCGTGGCCTGCCCTGCCTTTCTGGTTTTTAGACTTTTTTCGCCTGGCCCTTTTGCCCCGGGGGGGGGGGAGAGATTTCTTTGTAGTGCTGATTTGCTCTCCCAGGTTGTTTGGTTGGCCAAAAAGGGCGTATGCCTTTTTTCCTGAATATATTCAGGAAAAAACGCATACGCCCTTTTTGGCCAACCGCATCATTGTCCACGTTCTGGCGCTTTTCATGTGCTATCGGGGCCATTCCGATGTACCCGTTGACATCCGTTTCCTGCAGTTCTGCCTTGCGTTCAACGCCTCTTCGTAGCCTGACCTCAATATATTTGGGGGCGATAGTTATCGTTTAGAACTCTGCAGGTTTGGGAAGTGCAGTGCCCCTGAGCTCCATTTCCCAAGTCGCTTTTTTGTGAGTGGGACGCAACACGGCTGGATGGCTTCACGCCCTATTGTCGATCCGGGGTGGCAGGCTGAGCCTTTGGTGAATTCTTCTTCGCGATGGGAAATGAGAGTGACATGTGCCCGACCAAACCCCTCCAGCGAGTCTCTCATTGGTTCCCCCTCTTGCAGTTCATCCTGCGGACAAATTGCAGACGGTACGAAAGAGGCATGGAAAGGCGCTGAGTCTCCAAGTGGGGAGATTGTTAGTAAGGGGGCCTGAATGGAGAACACGAGCACCAGGAGATGAAAAGTGAGGTGAGTTTCAGAAAGCTTTCCCGATCCCACGGTGTAGCGTCCGCTGGGTTTCCAATGAGTGCTTTCGCTGTCGGAAGATTGCGTTGAACCTGGAGAGTTGGGACCCATGGAATGGGGAGCATGCAGGATTCCTTTCAAGGGTCTGCATTTGCTTTCCCAACCTCACCAATCGTCTCAGCCCCAAGAGTGTCCAGCCTTATGTCTTCTGCCGCTGGGGCTGTAGATGTGGTCAATCCTGGTTGCATGCCAGTCCCTGAACGCATTTTGGAAGAATTTCTCTCTGTTTTGCCCTGCTTGTTTCTTCTTTGTGTTGGAAATGTATCCTCAGAATGGGTCTGAGCTGATTTTCCCTGCTGTTTTTAGGCCGCTTTACACACACTTGATGCACTTACACAGAGATATCAAGACTTAGCTTTTAAGATGCTTACTAGTCGGATAGATACTTGTGCGATGAACAGGGTCTGGTGAGTCCAGTTGATTGAGCAAGGAGTAGGTCGTGTCCATTCCATATTCGGTTTTCGGAAGGGTATCTGTGCTCATTTCAAACTCGAGTTTTATGCGTCACCCCACCTCACCTTTCCCCTGAAGCAGGCCTAAGTGTGTTTCCTAAAAGCGTGACTCGGTTCTGTTTGGGGATTCAGTTCATGGGGAGCGATTTTTACATTCCCTCAATAAGTGATATCATAAGTTTCTGTCTTTGTGGGACTTACTTCACTGAGGATGATCGTACCTAAATCCACTCAGGATGCTGCTACCAGCCTCATGACGTGGATTTCATGGCTGAGTGACACTCCATTGGACCTACGTAGCACCACTTGTCCACTTGTCCACTTGTCTTTGTCCACTTGTCCACTTGTCTTTGTCCACTTGGCTCTTTCCTGGGATATGAAACGTGTACCGGAGTCGAGGTTCTTGTGAAGACAGCAGCCCTCAACTTTGGGGTCCCTGTGTCTGCTTCATTTTTTCATTTTCCCAAGGTCAACGCCCATGTGTGGAAGTGCCCTATGCTCTGTGGTTCTGTGTTTTACATGTTTTGGGAAAGAGGATACACTTGTGAAGATTGGCTGTTGGCCATTGACATCCCGCCCATCAGCTTAACAAGGCTCCGTTGACTCCGTGGCCTGCCCTGCCTTTCTGGTTTTTAGACTTTTTTCGCCTGGCCCTTTTGCCCCGGGGGGGGGGGAGAGATTTCTTTGTAGTGCTGATTTGCTCTCCCAGGTTTTTTGGTTGGCCAAAAAGGGCGTATGCCTTTTTTCCTGAATATATTCAGGAAAAAAGGCATACGCCCTTTTTGGCCAACCGCATCATTGTCCACGTTCTGGCGCTTTTCATGTGCTATCGGGGCCATTCCGATGTACCCGTTGACATCCGTTTCCTGCAGTTCTGCCTTGGTGTTCAACGCCTCTTCGTAGCCTGACCTCAATATATTTTGGGGCGATAGTTACCGTTTAGAACTCTGCAGGTTTAGGAAGTGCAGTGCCCCTGAGCTCCATTTCCCAAGTCGCTTTTTTGTGAGTGGGACGCAACACGGCTGGATGGCTTCACGCCCTATTGTCGATCCGGGGTGGCAGGCTGAGCCTTTGGTGAATTCTTCTTCGCGATGGGAAATGAGAGTGACATGTGCCCGACCAAACCCCTCCAGCGAGTCTCTCATTGGTTCCCCCTCTTGCAGTTCATCCTGCGGACAAATTGCAGACGGTACGAAAGAGGCATGGAAAGGCGCTGAGTCTCCAAGTGGGGAGATTGTTAGTAAGGGGGCCTGAATGGAGAACACGAGCACCAGGAGATGAAAAGTGAGGTGAGTTTCAGAAAGCTTTCCCGATCGCACGGTGTAGCGTCCGCTGGGTTTCCAATGAGTGCTTTCGCTGTCGGAAGATTGCGTTGAACCTGGAGAGTTGGGACCCATGGAATGGGGAGCACGCAGGATTCCTTTCAAGGGTCTGCATTTGCTTTCCCAACCTCACCAATCGTCTCAGCCCCAAGAGTGTCCAGCCTTATGTCTTCTGCCGCTGGGGCTGTAGATGTGGTCAATCCTGGTTGCATGCCAGTCCCTGAACGCATTTTGGAAGAATTTCTCTCTGTTTTGCCCTGCTTTTTTCTTCTTTGTGTTGGAAATGTATCCTCAGAATGGGTCTGAGCTGATTTTCCCTGCTGTTTTTAGGCCGCTTTACACACACTTGATGCACTTACACAGAGATATCAAGACTTAGCTTTTAAGATGCTTACTAGTGGGATAGATACTTGTGCGATGAACAGGGTCTGGTGAGTCCAGTTGATTGAGCAAGGAGTAGGACGTGTCCATTCCATATTCGGTTTTCGGAAGGGTATCTGTGCTCATTTCAAACTCGAGTTTTATGCGTCACCCCACCTCACCTTTCCCCTGAAGCAGGCCTAAGTGTGTTTTCTAAAAGGGTGACTCTGTTCTCTTTGGGGATTCAGTTCATGGGGAGCGATTTTTACATTCCCTCGATAAGTGATATCATAAGTTTCTGTCTTTGTGGGACTTACTTCACTGAGGATGATCGTACCGAAATACACTCAGGATGCTGCTACCAGCCTCATGACGTGGATTTCATGGCTGAGTGACACTCCATTGGACCTACGTAGCACCACTTGTCCACTTGTCCACTTGTCTTTGTCCACTTGTCCACTTGTCTTTGTCCACTTGGCTCTTTCCTGGGATATGAAACGTGTACCGGAGTCGAGGTTCTTGTCAAGACAGCAGCCCTCAACTTTGGGGTCCCTGTGTCTGGTTGATTTTTTCATTTTCCCAAGGTCAACGCCCATGTGTGGAAGTGCCCTATGCTCTGTGGTTCTGTGTTTTACATGTTTTGGGAAAGAGGATACACTTGTGAAGATTGGCTGTTGGCCATTGACATCCCGCCCATCAGCTTAACAAGGCTCCCTTGACTCCGTGGCCTGCCCTGCCTTTCTGGTTTTTAGACTTTTTTCGCCTGGCCCTTTTGCCCCGGGGGGGTGGGAGAGATTTCTTTGTAGTGCTGATTTGCTCTCCCAGGTTGCTTGGTTGGCCAAAAAGGGCGTATGCGTTTTTTCCTGAATATATTCAGGAAAAAACGCATACGCCCTTTTTGGCCAACCGCATCATTGTCCACGTTCTGGCGCTTTTCATGTGCTATCGGGGCCATTCCGATGTACCCGTTGACATCCGTTTCCTGCAGTTCTGCCTTGCGTTCAACGCCTCTTCGTAGCCTGACCTCAATATATTTGGGGGCGATAGTTATCGTTTAGAACTCTGCAGGTTTGGGAAGTGCAGTGCCCCTGAGCTCCATTTCCCAAGTCGCTTTTTTGTGAGTGGGACGCAACACGGCTGGATGGCTTCACGCCCTATTGTCGATCCGGGGTGGCAGGCTGAGCCTTTGGTGAATTCTTCTTCGCGATGGGAAATGAGAGTGACATGTGCCCGACCAAACCCCTCCAGCGAGTCTCTCATTGGTTCCCCCTCTTGCAGTTCATCCTGCGGACAAATTGCAGACGGTACGAAAGAGGCATGGAAAGGCGCTGAGTCTCCAAGTGGGGAGATTGTTAGTAAGGGGGCCTGAATGGAGAACACGAGCACCAGGAGATGAAAAGTGAGGTGAGTTTCAGAAAGCTTTCCCGATCCCACGGTGTAGCGTCCGCTGGGTTTCCAATGAGTGCTTTCGCTGTCGGAAGATTGCGTTGAACCTGGAGAGTTGGGACCCATGGAATGGGGAGCATGCAGGATTCCTTTCAAGGGTCTGCATTTGCTTTCCCAACCTCACCAATCGCCTCAGCCCCAAGAGTGTCCAGCCTTATGTCTTATGCCGCTGGGGCTGTAGATGTGGTCAATGCTGGTTGCATGCCAGTCCCTGAACGCATTTTGGAAGAATTTCTCTCTGTTTTGCCCTGCTTGTTTCTTCTTTGTGTTGGAAATGTATCCTCAGAATGGGTCTGTGCTGATTTTCCCTGCTGTTTTTAGGCCGCTTTACACACACTTGATGCACTTACACAGAGATATCAAGACTTAGCTTTTAAGATGCTTAGTAGTCGGATAGATACTTGTGCGATGAACAGGGTCTGGTGAGTCCAGTTGATTGAGCAAGGAGTAGGTCGTGTCCATTCCATATTCGGTTTTCGGAAGGGTATCTGTGCTCATTTCAAACTCGAGTTTTATGCGTCACCCCACCTCACCTTTCCCCTGAAGCAGGCCTAAGTGTGTTTTCTAAAAGCGTGACTCTGTTCTCTTTGGGGATTCAGTTCATGGGGAGCGATTTTTACATTCCCTCGATAAGTGATATCATAAGTTTCTGTCTTTGTGGGACTTATTTCACTGAGGATGATCGTACCTAAATCCACTCAGTATGCTGCTACCAGCCTCATGACGTGGATTTCATGGCTGAGTGACACTCCATTGGACCTACGTAGCACCACTTGTCCACTTGTCCACTTGTCTTTGTCCACTTGTCCACTTGTCTTTGTCCACTTGGCTCTTTCCTGGGATATGAAACGTGTACCGGAGTCGAGGTTCTTGTCAAGACAGCAGCCCTCAACTTTGGGGTCCCTGTGTCTGGTTGATTTTTTCATTTTCCCAAGGTCAACGCCCATGTGTGGAAGTGCCCTATGCTCTGTGGTTCTGTGTTTTACATGTTTTGGGAAAGAGGATACACTTGTGAAGATTGGCTGTTGGCCATTGACATCCCGCCCATCAGCTTAACAAGGCTCCCTTGACTCCGTGGCCTGCCCTGCCTTTCAGGTTTTTAGACTTTTTTCGCCTGGCCCTTTTGCCCCGGGGGGGGGGGGAGCGAGAGATTTCTTTGTAGTGCTGATTTGCTCTCCCAGGTTGCTTGGTTGGCCAAAAAGGGCGTATGCGTTTTTTCCTGAATATATTCAGGAAAAAACGCATACGCCCTTTTTGGCCAACCGCATCATTGTCCACGTTCTGGCGCTTTTCATGTGCTATCGGGGCCATTCCGATGTACCCGTTGACATCCGTTTCCTGCAGTTCTGCCTTGCGTTCAACGCCTCTTCGTAGCCTGACCTCAATATA
Organism: Kogia breviceps; assembly: GCF_026419965.1. Lineage (NCBI taxonomy): Eukaryota > Metazoa > Chordata > Mammalia > Artiodactyla > Physeteridae > Kogia > Kogia breviceps. Next base: position 96,784,653 of record NC_081312.1, read on the forward strand.
TTTGGGGGCGATAGTTATCGTTTAGAACTCTGCAGGTTTGGGAAGTGCAGTGCCCCTGAGCTCCATTTCCCAAGTCGCTTTTTTGTGAGTGGGACGCAACATGGCTGGATGGCTTCACGACCTATTGTCGATCCGGGGTGGCAGGCTGAGCCTTTGGTGAATTCTTCTTCGCGATGGGAAATGAGAGTGACATGTGCCCGACCAAACCCCTCCAGCGAGTCTCTCATTGGTTCCCCCTCTTGCAGTTCATCCTGCGGACAAATTGCAGACGGTACGAAAGAGGCATGGAAAGGCGCTGAGTCTCCAAGTGGGGAGATTGTTAGTAAGGGGGCCTGAATGGAGAACACGAGCACCAGGAGATGAAAAGTGAGGTGAGTTTCAGAAAGCTTTCCCGATCCCACGGTGTAGCGTCCGCTGGGTTTCCAATGAGTGCTTTCGCTGTCGGAAGATTGCGTTGAACCTGGAGAGTTGGGACCCATGGAATGGGGAGCATGCAGGATTCCTTTCAAGGGTCTGCATTTGCTTTCCCAACCTCACCAATCGTCTCAGCACCAAGAGTGTCCAGCCTTATGTCTTCTGCCGCTGGGGCTGTAGATGTGGTCAATCCTGGTTGCATGCCAGTCCCTGAACGCATTTTGGAAGAAGTTCTCTCTGTTTTGCCCTGCTTGTTTCTTCTTTGTGTTGGAAATGTATCCTCAGAACGGGTCTGAGCTGATTTTCCCTGCTGTTTTTAGGCCGCTTTACACACACTTGATGCACTTACACAGAGATATCAAGACTTAGCTTTTAAGATGCTTACTAGTCGGATAGATACTTGTGCGATGAACAGGGTCTGGTGAGTCCAGTTGATTGAGCAAGGAGTAGGTCGTGTCCATTCCACATTCGGTTTTCGGAAGGGTATCTGTGCTCATTTCAAACTCGAGTTTTATGCGTCACCCCACCTCACCTTTCCCCTGAAGCAGGCCTAAGTGTGTTTTCTAAAAGCGTGACTCTGTTCTCTTTGGGGATTCAGTTCATGGGGAGCGATTTTTACATTCCCTCGATAAGTGATATCATAAGTTTCTGTCTTTGTGGGACTTACTTCACTGAGGATGATCGTACCTAAATCCACTCAGGATGCTGCTACCAGCCTCATGACGTGGATTTCATGGCTGAGTGACACTCCATTGGACCTACGTAGCACCACTTGTCCACTTGTCCACTTGTCTTTGTCCACTTGTCCACTTGTCTTTGTCCACTTGGCTCTTTCCTGGGATATGAAACGTGTACCGGAGTCGAGGTTCTTGTCAAGACAGCAGCCCTCAACTTTGGGGTCCTTGTGTCTGCTTCATTTTTTCATTTTCCGAAGGTCAACGCCCATGTGTGGAAGTGCCCTATGCTCTGTGGTTCTGTGTTTTACATGTTTTGGGAAAGAGGATACACTTGTGAAGATTGGCTGTTGGCCATTGACATCCCGCCCATCAGCTTAACAAGGCTCCCTTGACTCCGTGGCCTGCCCTGCCTTTCAGGTTTTTAGACTTTTTTCGCCTGGCCCTTTTGCCCCGGGGGGGGGGGAGCGAGAGATTTCTTTGTAGTGCTGATTTGCTCTCCCAGGTTGCTTGGTTGGCCAAAAAGGGCGTATGCGTTTTTTCCTGAATATATTCAGGAAAAAACGCATACGCCCTTTTTGGCCAACCGCATCATTGTCCACGTTCTGGCGCTTTTCATGTGCTATCGGGGCCATTCCGATGTACCCGTTGACATCCGTTTCCTGCAGTTCTGCCTTGCGTTCAACGCCTCTTCGTAGCCTGACCTCAATATATTTGGGGGCGATAGTTATCGTTTAGAACTCTGCAGGTTTGGGAAGTGCAGTGCCCCTGAGCTCCATTTCCCAAGTCGCTTTTTTGTGAGTGGGACGCAACACGGCTGGATGGCTTCACGACCTATTGTCGATCCGGGGTGGCAGGCTGAGCCTTTGGTGAATTCTTCTTCGCGATGGGAAATGAGAGTGACATGTGCCCGACCAAACCCCTCCAGCGAGTCTCTCATTGGTTCCCCCTCTTGCAGTTCATCCTGCGGACAAATTGCAGACGGTACGAAAGAGGCATGGAAAGGCGCTGAGTCTCCAAGTGGGGAGATTGTTAGTAAGGGGGCCTGAATGGAGAACACGAGCACCAGGAGATGAAAAGTGAGGTGAGTTTCAGAAAGCTTTCCCGATCCCACGGTGTAGCGTCCGCTGGGTTTCCAATGAGTGCTTTCGCTGTCGGAAGATTGCGTTGAACCTGGAGAGTTGGGACCCATGGAATGGGGAGCATGCAGGATTCCTTTCAAGGGTCTGCATTTGCTTTCCCAACCTCACCAATCGTCTCAGCACCAAGAGTGTCCAGCCTTATGTCTTCTGCCGCTGGGGCTGTAGATGTGGTCAATCCTGGTTGCATGCCAGTCCCTGAACGCATTTTGGAAGAAGTTCTCTCTGTTTTGCCCTGCTTGTTTCTTCTTTGTGTTGGAAATGTATCCTCAGAATGGGTCTGAGCTGATTTTCCCTGCTGTTTTTAGGCCGCTTTACACACACTTGATGCACTTACACAGAGATATCAAGACTTAGCTTTTAAGATGCTTAGTAGTCGGATAGATACTTGTGCGATGAACAGGGTCTGGTGAGTCCAGTTGATTGAGCAAGGAGTAGGTCGTGTCCATTCCATATTCGGTTTTCGGAAGGGTATCTGTGCTCATTTCAAACTCGAGTTTTATGCGTCACCCCACCTCACCTTTCCCCTGAAGCAGGCCTAAGTGTGTTTTCTAAAAGCGTGACTCTGTTCTCTTTGGGGATTCAGTTCATGGGGAGCGATTTTTACATTCCCTCGATAAGTGATATCATAAGTTTCTGTCTTTGTGGGACTTATTTCACTGAGGATGATCGTACCTAAATCCACTCAGGATGCTGCTACCAGCCTCATGACGTGGATTTCATGGCTGAGTGACACTCCATTGGACCTACGTAGCACCACTTGTCCACTTGTCCACTTGTCTTTGTCCACTTGTCCACTTGTCTTTGTCCACTTGGCTCTTTCCTGGGATATGAAACGTGTACCGGAGTCGAGGTTCTTGTCAAGACAGCAGCGCTCAACTTTGGGGTCCCTGTGTCTGCTTCATTTTTTCATTTTCCCAAGGTCAACGCCCATGTGTGGAAGTGCCCTATGCTCTGTGGTTCTGTGTTTTACATGTTTTGGGAAAGAGGATACACTTGTGAAGATTGGCTGTTGGCCATTGACATCCCGCCCATCAGCTTAACAAGGCTCCGTTGACTCCGTGGCCTGCCCTGCCTTTCTGGTTTTTAGACTTTTTTCGCCTGGCCCTTTTGCCCCGGGGGGGGGGGGAGAGATTTCTTTGTAGTGCTGATTTGCTCTCCCAGGTTTTTTGGTTGGCCAAAAAGGGCGTATGCCTTTTTTCCTGAATATATTCAGGAAAAAACGCATACGCCCTTTTTGGCCAACCGCATCATTGTCCACGTTCTGGCGCTTTTCATGTGCTATCGGGGCCATTCCGATGTACCCGTTGACATCCGTTTCCTGCAGTTCTGCCTTGGTGTTCAACGCCTCTTCGTAGCCTGACCTCAATATATTTTGGGGCGATAGTTATCGTTTAGAACTCTGCAGGTTTGGGAAGTGCAGTGCCCCTGAGCTCCATTTCCCAAGTCGCTTTTTTGTGAGTGGGACGCAACACGGCTGGATGGCTTCACGCCCTATTGTCGATCCGGGGTGGCAGGCTGAGCCTTTGGTGAATTCTTCTTCGCGATGGGAAATGAGAGTGACATGTGCCCGACCAAACCCCTCCAGCGAGTCTCTCATTGGTTCCCCCTCTTGCAGTTCATCCTGCGGACAAATTGCAGACGGTACGAAAGAGGCATGGAAAGGCGCTGAGTCTCCAAGTGGGGAGATTGTTAGTAAGGGGGCCTGAATGGAGAACACGAGCACCAGGAGATGAAAAGTGAGGTGAGTTTCAGAAAGCTTTCCCGATCCCACGGTGTAGCGTCCGCTGGGTTTCCAATGAGTGCTTTCGCTGTCGGAAGATTGCGTTGAACCTGGAGAGTTGGGACCCATGGAATGGGGAGCACGCAGGATTCCTTTCAAGGGTCTGCATTTGCTTTCCCAACCTCACCAATCGTCTCAGCCCCAAGAGTGTCCAGCCTTATGTCTTCTGCCGCTGGGGCTGTAGATGTGGTCAATCCTGGTTGCATGCCAGTCCCTGAACGCATTTTGGAAGAATTTCTCTCTGTTTTGCCCTGCTTGTTTCTTCTTTGTGTTGGAAATGTATCCTCAGAATGGGTCTGAGCTGATTTTCCCTGCTGTTTTTAGGCCGCTTTACACACACTTGATGCACTTACACAGAGATATCAAGACTTAGCTTTTAAGATGCTTACTAGTCGGATAGATACTTGTGCGATGAACAGGGTCTGGTGAGTCCAGTTGATTGAGCAAGGAGTAGGTCGTGTCCATTCCATATTCGGTTTTCGGAAGGGTATCTGTGCTCATTTCAAACTCGAGTTTTATGCGTCACCCCACCTCACCTTTCCCCTGAAGCAGGCCTAAGTGTGTTTTCTAAAAGCGTGACTCTGTTCTCTTTGGGGATTCAGTTCATGGGGAGCGATTTTTACATTCCCTCGATAAGTGATATCATAAGTTTCTGTCTTTGTGGGACTTATTTCACTGAGGATGATCGTACCTAAATCCACTCAGTATGCTGCTACCAGCCTCATGACGTGGATTTCATGGCTGAGTGACACTCCATTGGACCTACGTAGCACCACTTGTCCACTTGTCCACTTGTCTTTGTCCACTTGTCCACTTGTCTTTGTCCACTTGGCTCTTTCCTGGGATATGAAACGTGTACCGGAGTCGAGGTTCTTGTCAAGACAGCAGCCCTCAACTTTGGGGTCCCTGTGTCTGGTTGATTTTTTCATTTTCCCAAGGTCAACGCCCATGTGTGGAAGTGCCCTATGCTCTGTGGTTCTGTGTTTTACATGTTTTGGGAAAGAGGATACACTTGTGAAGATTGGCTGTTGGCCATTGACATCCCGCCCATCAGCTTAACAAGGCTCCCTTGACTCCGTGGCCTGCCCTGCCTTTCAGGTTTTTAGAATTTTTTCGCCTGGCCCTTTTGCCCCGGGGGGGGGGGAGCGAGAGATTTCTTTGTAGTGCTGATTTGCTCTCCCAGGTTGCTTGGTTGGCCAAAAAGGGCGTATGCGTTTTTTCCTGAATATATTCAGGAAAAAACGCATACGCCCTTTTTGGCCAACCGCATCATTGTCCACGTTCTGGCGCTTTTCATGTGCTATCGGGGCCATTCCGATGTACCCGTTGACATCCGTTTCCTGCAGTTCTGCCTTGCGTTCAACGCCTCTTCGTAGCCTGACCTCAATATATTTGGGGGCGATAGTTATCGTTTAGAACTCTGCAGGTTTGGGAAGTGCAGTGCCCCTGAGCTCCATTTCCCAAGTCGCTTTTTTGTGAGTGGGACGCAACACGGCTGGATGGCTTCACGCCCTATTGTCGATCCGGGGTGGCAGGCTGAGCCTTTGGTGAATTCTTCTTCGCGATGGGAAATGAGAGTGACATGTGCCCGACCAAACCCCTCCAGCGAGTCTCTCATTGGTTCCCCCTCTTGCAGTTCATCCTGCGGACAAATTGCAGACGGTACGAAAGAGGCATGGAAAGGCGCTGAGTCTCCAAGTGGGGAGATTGTTAGTAAGGGGGCCTGAATGGAGAACACGAGCACCAGGAGATGAAAAGTGAGGTGAGTTTCAGAAAGCTTTCCCGATCCCACGGTGTAGCGTCCGCTGGGTTTCCAATGAGTGCTTTCGCTGTCGGAAGATTGCGTTGAACCTGGAGAGTTGGGACCCATGGAATGGGGAGCATGCAGGATTCCTTTCAAGGGTCTGCATTTGCTTTCCCAACCTCACCAATCGTCTCAGCCCCAAGAGTGTCCAGCCTTATGTCTTCTGCCGCTGGGGCTGTAGATGTGGTCAATCCTGGTTGCATGCCAGTCCCTGAACGCATTTTGGAAGAATTTCTCTCTGTTTTGCCCTGCTTGTTTCTTCTTTGTGTTGGAAATGTATCCTCAGAATGGGTCTGAGCTGATTTTCCCTGCTGTTTTTAGGCCGCTTTACACACACTTGATGCACTTACACAGAGATATCAAGACTTAGTTTTTAAGATGCTTACTAGTCGGATAGATACTTGTGCGATGAACAGGGTCTGGTGAGTCCAGTTGATTGAGCAAGGAGTAGGTCGTGTCCATTCCATATTCGGTTTTCGGAAGGGTATCTGTGCTCATTTCAAACTCGAGTTTTATGCGTCACCCCACCTCACCTTTCCCCTGAAGCAGGCCTAAGTGTGTTTTCTAAAAGCGTGACTCTGTTCTCTTTGGGGATTCAGTTCATGGGGAGCGATTTTTACATTCCCTCGATAAGTGATATCATAAGTTTCTGTCTTTGTGGGACTTATTTCACTGAGGATGATCGTACCTAAATCCACTCAGTATGCTGCTACCAGCCTCATGACGTGGATTTCATGGCTGAGTGACACTCCATTGGACCTACGTAGCACCACTTGTCCACTTGTCCACTTGTCTTTGTCCACTTGTCCACTTGTCTTTGTCCACTTGGCTCTTTCCTGGGATATGAAACGTGTACCGGAGTCGAGGTTCTTGTCAAGACAGCAGCCCTCAACTTTGGGGTCCCTGTGTCTGGTTGATTTTTTCATTTTCCCAAGGTCAACGCCCATGTGTGGAAGTGCCCTATGCTCTGTGGTTCTGTGTTTTACATGTTTTGGGAAAGAGGATACACTTGTGAAGATTGGCTGTTGGCCATTGACATCCCGCCCATCAGCTTAACAAGGCTCCCTTGACTCCGTGGCCTGCCCTGCCTTTCAGGTTTTTAGAATTTTTTCGCCTGGCCCTTTTGCCCCGGGGGGGGGGGGAGCGAGAGATTTCTTTGTAGTGCTGATTTGCTCTCCCAGGTTGCTTGGTTGGCCAAAAAGGGCGTATGCGTTTTTTCCTGAATATATTCAGGAAAAAACGCATACGCCCTTTTTGGCCAACCGCATCATTGTCCACGTTCTGGCGCTTTTCATGTGCTATCGGGGCCATTCCGATGTACCCGTTGACATCCGTTTCCTGCAGTTCTGCCTTGCGTTCAACGCCTCTTCGTAGCCTGACCTCAATATATTTGGGGGCGATAGTTATCGTTTAGAACTCTGCAGGTTTGGGAAGTGCAGTGCCCCTGAGCTCCATTTCCCAAGTCGCTTTTTTGTGAGTGGGACGCAACACGGCTGGATGGCTTCACGCCCTATTGTCGATCCGGGGTGGCAGGCTGAGCCTTTGGTGAATTCTTCTTCGCGATGGGAAATGAGAGTGACATGTGCCCGACCAAACCCCTCCAGCGAGTCTCTCATTGGTTCCCCCTCTTGCAGTTCATCCTGCGGACAAATTGCAGACGGTACGAAAGAGGCATGGAAAGGCGCTGAGTCTCCAAGTGGGGAGATTGTTAGTAAGGGGGCCTGAATGGAGAACACGAGCACCAGGAGATGAAAAGTGAGGTGAGTTTCAGAAAGCTTTCCCGATCCCACGGTGTAGCGTCCGCTGGGTTTCCAATGAGTGCTTTCGCTGTCGGAAGATTGCGTTGAACCTGGAGAGTTGGGACCCATGGAATGGGGAGCACGCAGGATTCCTTTCAAGGGTCTGCATTTGCTTTCCCAACCTCACCAATCGTCTCAGCCCCAAGAGTGTCCAGCCTTATGTCTTCTGCCGCTGGGGTTGTAGATGTGGTCAATGCTGGTTGCATGCCAGTCCCTGAACGCATTTTGGAAGAATTTCTCTCTGTTTTGCCCTGCTTGTTTCTTCTTTGTGTTGGAAATGTATCCTCAGAATGGGTCTGAGCTGATTTTCCCTGCTGTTTTTAGGCCGCTTTACACACACTTGATGCACTTACACAGAGATATCAAGACTTAGCTTTTAAGATGCTTACTACTCGGATAGATACTTGTGCGATGAACAGGGTCTGGTGAGTCCAGTTGATTGAGCAAGGAGTAGGTCGTGTCCATTCCATATTCGGTTTTCGGAAGGGTATCTGTGCTCATTTCAAACTCGAGTTTTATGCGTCACCCCACCTCACCTTTCCCCTGAAGCAGGCCTAAGTGTGTTTTCTAAAAGGGTGACTCTGTTCTCTTTGGGGATTCAGTTCATGGGGAGCGATTTTTACATTCCCTCGATAAGTGATATCATAAGTTTCTGTCTTTGTGGGACTTACTTCACTGAGGATGATCGTACCTAAATCCACTCAGGATGCTGCTACCAGCCTCATGACGTGGATTTCATGGCTGAGTGACACTCCATTGGACCTACGTAGCACCACTTGTCCACTTGTCCACTTGTCTTTGTCCACTTGTCCACTTGTCTTTGTCCACTTGGCTCTTTCCTGGGATATGAAACGTGTACCGGAGTCGAGGTTCTTGTCAAGACAGCAGCCCTCAACTTTGGGGTCCCTGTGTCTGGTTGATTTTTTCATTTTCCCAAGGTCAACGCCCATGTGTGGAAGTGCCCTATGCTCTGTGGTTCTGTGTTTTACATGTTTTGGGAAAGAGGATACACTTGTGAAGATTGGCTGTTGGCCATTGACATCCCGCCCATCAGCTTAACAAGGCTCCCTTGACTCCGTGGCCTGCCCTGCCTTTCTGGTTTTTAGACTTTTTTCGCCTGGCCCTTTTGCCCCGGGGGGGTGGGAGAGATTTCTTTGTAGTGCTGATTTGCTCTCCCAGGTTGCTTGGTTGGCCAAAAAGGGCGTATGCGTTTTTTCCTGAATATATTCAGGAAAAAACGCATACGCCCTTTTTGGCCAACCGCATCATTGTCCACGTTCTGGCGCTTTTCATGTGCTATCGGGGCCATTCCGATGTACCCGTTGACATCCGTTTCCTGCAGTTCTGCCTTGCGTTCAACGCCTCTTCGTAGCCTGACCTCAATATATTTGGGGGCGATAGTTATCGTTTAGAACTCTGCAGGTTTGGGAAGTGCAGTGCCCCTGAGCTCCATTTCCCAAGTCGCTTTTTTGTGAGTGGGACGCAACACGGCTGGATGGCTTCACGCCCTATTGTCGATCCGGGGTGGCAGGCTGAGCCTTTGGTGAATTCTTCTTCGCGATGGGAAATGAGAGTGACATGTGCCCGACCAAACCCCTCCAGCGAGTCTCTCATTGGTTCCCCCTCTTGCAGTTCATCCTGCGGACAAATTGCAGACGGTACGAAAGAGGCATGGAAAGGCGCTGAGTCTCCAAGTGGGGAGATTGTTAGTAAGGGGGCCTGAATGGAGAACACGAGCACCAGGAGATGAAAAGTGAGGTGAGTTTCAGAAAGCTTTCCCGATCCCACGGTGTAGCGTCCGCTGGGTTTCCAATGAGTGCTTTCGCTGTCGGAAGATTGCGTTGAACCTGGAGAGTTGGGACCCATGGAATGGGGAGCATGCAGGATTCCTTTCAAGGGTCTGCATTTGCTTTCCCAACCTCACCAATCGCCTCAGCCCCAAGAGTGTCCAGCCTTATGTCTTATGCCGCTGGGGCTGTAGATGTGGTCAATGCTGGTTGCATGCCAGTCCCTGAACGCATTTTGGAAGAATTTCTCTCTGTTTTGCCCTGCTTGTTTCTTCTTTGTGTTGGAAATGTATCCTCAGAATGGGTCTGAGCTGATTTTCCCTGCTGTTTTTAGGCCGCTTTACACACACTTGATGCACTTACACAGAGATATCAAGACTTAGCTTTTAAGATGCTTAGTAGTCGGATAGATACTTGTGCGATGAACAGGGTCTGGTGAGTCCAGTTGATTGAGCAAGGAGTAGGTCGTGTCCATTCCATATTCGGTTTTCGGAAGGGTATCTGTGCTCATTTCAAACTCGAGTTTTATGCGTCACCCCACCTCACCTTTCCCCTGAAGCAGGCCTAAGTGTGTTTTCTAAAAGCGTGACTCTGTTCTCTTTGGGGATTCAGTTCATGGGGAGCGATTTTTACATTCCCTCGATAAGTGATATCATAAGTTTCTGTCTTTGTGGGACTTATTTCACTGAGGATGATCGTACCTAAATCCACTCAGTATGCTGCTACCAGCCTCATGACGTGGATTTCATGGCTGAGTGACACTCCATTGGACCTACGTAGCACCACTTGTCCACTTGTCCACTTGTCTTTGTCCACTTGTCCACTTGTCTTTGTCCACTTGGCTCTTTCCTGGGATATGAAACGTGTACCGGAGTCGAGGTTCTTGTCAAGACAGCAGCCCTCAACTTTGGGGTCCCTGTGTCTGGTTGATTTTTTCATTTTCCCAAGGTCAACGCCCATGTGTGGAAGTGCCCTATGCTCTGTGGTTCTGTGTTTTACATGTTTTGGGAAAGAGGATACACTTGTGAAGATTGGCTGTTGGCCATTGACATCCCGCCCATCAGCTTAACAAGGCTCCCTTGACTCCGTGGCCTGCCCTGCCTTTCAGGTTTTTAGACTTTTTTCGCCTGGCCCTTTTGCCCCGGGGGGGGGGGGGAGCGAGAGATTTCTTTGTAGTGCTGATTTGCTCTCCCAGGTTGCTTGGTTGGCCAAAAAGGGCGTATGCGTTTTTTCCTGAATATATTCAGGAAAAAACGCATACGCCCTTTTTGGCCAACCGCATCATTGTCCACGTTCTGGCGCTTTTCATGTGCTATCGGGGCCATTCCGATGTACCCGTTGACATCCGTTTCCTGCAGTTCTGCCTTGCGTTCAACGCCTCTTCGTAGCCTGACCTCAATATATTTGGGGGCGATAGTTATCGTTTAGAACTCTGCAGGTTTGGGAAGTGCAGTGCCCCTGAGCTCCATTTCCCAAGTCGCTTTTTTGTGAGTGGGACGCAACACGGCTGGATGGCTTCACGACCTATTGTCGATCCGGGGTGGCAGGCTGAGCCTTTGGTGAATTCTTCTTCGCGATGGGAAATGAGAGTGACATGTGCCCGACCAAACCCCTCCAGCGAGTCTCTCATTGGTTCCCCCTCTTGCAGTTCATCCTGCGGACAAATTGCAGACGGTACGAAAGAGGCATGGAAAGGCGCTGAGTCTCCAAGTGGGGAGATTGTTAGTAAGGGGGCCTGAATGGAGAACACGAGCACCAGGAGATGAAAAGTGAGGTGAGTTTCAGAAAGCTTTCCCGATCCCACGGTGTAGCGTCCGCTGGGTTTCCAATGAGTGCTTTCGCTGTCGGAAGATTGCGTTGAACCTGGAGAGTTGGGACCCATGGAATGGGGAGCATGCAGGATTCCTTTCAAGGGTCTGCATTTGCTTTCCCAACCTCACCAATCGTCTCAGCACCAAGAGTGTCCAGCCTTATGTCTTCTGCCGCTGGGGCTGTAGATGTGGTCAATCCTGGTTGCATGCCAGTCCCTGAACGCATTTTGGAAGAAGTTCTCTCTGTTTTGCCCTGCTTGTTTCTTCTTTGTGTTGGAAATGTATCCTCAGAACGGGTCTGAGCTGATTTTCCCTGCTGTTTTTAGGCCGCTTTACACACACTTGATGCACTTACACAGAGATATCAAGACTTAGCTTTTAAGATGCTTACTAGTCGGATAGATACTTGTGCGATGAACAGGGTCTGGTGAGTCCAGTTGATTGAGCAAGGAGTAGGTCGTGTCCATTCCACATTCGGTTTTCGGAAGGGTATCTGTGCTCATTTCAAACTCGAGTTTTATGCGTCACCCCACCTCACCTTTCCCCTGAAGCAGGCCTAAGTGTGTTTTCTAAAAGCGTGACTCTGTTCTCTTTGGGGATTCAGTTCATGGGGAGCGATTTTTACATTCCCTCGATAAGTGATATCATAAGTTTCTGTCTTTGTGGGACTTACTTCACTGAGGATGATCGTACCTAAATCCACTCAGGATGCTGCTACCAGCCTCATGACGTGGATTTCATGGCTGAGTGACACTCCATTGGACCTACGTAGCACCACTTGTCCACTTGTCCACTTGTCTTTGTCCACTTGTCCACTTGTCTTTGTCCACTTGGCTCTTTCCTGGGATATGAAACGTGTACCGGAGTCGAGGTTCTTGTCAAGACAGCAGCCCTCAACTTTGGGGTCCTTGTGTCTGCTTCATTTTTTCATTTTCCGAAGGTCAACGCCCATGTGTGGAAGTGCCCTATGCTCTGTGGTTCTGTGTTTTACATGTTTTGGGAAAGAGGATACACTTGTGAAGATTGGCTGTTGGCCATTGACATCCCGCCCATCAGCTTAACAAGGCTCCCTTGACTCCGTGGCCTGCCCTGCCTTTCAGGTTTTTAGACTTTTTTCGCCTGGCCCTTTTGCCCCGGGGGGGGGGGAGCGAGAGATTTCTTTGTAGTGCTGATTTGCTCTCCCAGGTTGCTTGGTTGGCCAAAAAGGGCGTATGCGTTTTTTCCTGAATATATTCAGGAAAAAACGCATACGCCCTTTTTGGCCAACCGCATCATTGTCCACGTTCTGGCGCTTTTCATGTGCTATCGGGGCCATTCCGATGTACCCGTTGACATCCGTTTCCTGCAGTTCTGCCTTGCGTTCAACGCCTCTTCGTAGCCTGACCTCAATATATTTGGGGGCGATAGTTATCGTTTAGAACTCTGCAGGTTTGGGAAGTGCAGTGCCCCTGAGCTCCATTTCCCAAGTCGCTTTTTTGTGAGTGGGACGCAACACGGCTGGATGGCTTCACGACCTATTGTCGATCCGGGGTGGCAGGCTGAGCCTTTGGTGAATTCTTCTTCGCGATGGGAAATGAGAGTGACATGTGCCCGACCAAACCCCTCCAGCGAGTCTCTCATTGGTTCCCCCTCTTGCAGTTCATCCTGCGGACAAATTGCAGACGGTACGAAAGAGGCATGGAAAGGCGCTGAGTCTCCAAGTGGGGAGATTGTTAGTAAGGGGGCCTGAATGGAGAACACGAGCACCAGGAGATGAAAAGTGAGGTGAGTTTCAGAAAGCTTTCCCGATCCCACGGTGTAGCGTCCGCTGGGTTTCCAATGAGTGCTTTCGCTGTCGGAAGATTGCGTTGAACCTGGAGAGTTGGGACCCATGGAATGGGGAGCATGCAGGATTCCTTTCAAGGGTCTGCATTTGCTTTCCCAACCTCACCAATCGTCTCAGCACCAAGAGTGTCCAGCCTTATGTCTTCTGCCGCTGGGGCTGTAGATGTGGTCAATCCTGGTTGCATGCCAGTCCCTGAACGCATTTTGGAAGAAGTTCTCTCTGTTTTGCCCTGCTTGTTTCTTCTTTGTGTTGGAAATGTATCCTCAGAATGGGTCTGAGCTGATTTTCCCTGCTGTTTTTAGGCCGCTTTACACACACTTGATGCACTTACACAGAGATATCAAGACTTAGCTTTTAAGATGCTTAGTAGTCGGATAGATACTTGTGCGATGAACAGGGTCTGGTGAGTCCAGTTGATTGAGCAAGGAGTAGGTCGTGTCCATTCCATATTCGGTTTTCGGAAGGGTATCTGTGCTCATTTCAAACTCGAGTTTTATGCGTCACCCCACCTCACCTTTCCCCTGAAGCAGGCCTAAGTGTGTTTTCTAAAAGCGTGACTCTGTTCTCTTTGGGGATTCAGTTCATGGGGAGCGATTTTTACATTCCCTCGATAAGTGATATCATAAGTTTCTGTCTTTGTGGGACTTATTTCACTGAGGATGATCGTACCTAAATCCACTCAGGATGCTGCTACCAGCCTCATGACGTGGATTTCATGGCTGAGTGACACTCCATTGGACCTACGTAGCACCACTTGTCCACTTGTCCACTTGTCTTTGTCCACTTGTCCACTTGTCTTTGTCCACTTGGCTCTTTCCTGGGATATGAAACGTGTACCGGAGTCGAGGTTCTTGTCAAGACAGCAGCGCTCAACTTTGGGGTCCCTGTGTCTGCTTCATTTTTTCATTTTCCCAAGGTCAACGCCCATGTGTGGAAGTGCCCTATGCTCTGTGGTTCTGTGTTTTACATGTTTTGGGAAAGAGGATACACTTGTGAAGATTGGCTGTTGGCCATTGACATCCCGCCCATCAGCTTAACAAGGCTCCGTTGACTCCGTGGCCTGCCCTGCCTTTCTGGTTTTTAGACTTTTTTCGCCTGGCCCTTTTGCCCCGGGGGGGGGGGAGAGATTTCTTTGTAGTGCTGATTTGCTCTCCCAGGTTTTTTGGTTGGCCAAAAAGGGCGTATGCCTTTTTTCCTGAATATATTCAGGAAAAAACGCATACGCCCTTTTTGGCCAACCGCATCATTGTCCACGTTCTGGCGCTTTTCATGTGCTATCGGGGCCATTCCGATGTACCCGTTGACATCCGTTTCCTGCAGTTCTGCCTTGGTGTTCAACGCCTCTTCGTAGCCTGACCTCAATATATTTTGGGGCGATAGTTATCGTTTAGAACTCTGCAGGTTTGGGAAGTGCAGTGCCCCTGAGCTCCATTTCCCAAGTCGCTTTTTTGTGAGTGGGACGCAACACGGCTGGATGGCTTCACGCCCTATTGTCGATCCGGGGTGGCAGGCTGAGCCTTTGGTGAATTCTTCTTCGCGATGGGAAATGAGAGTGACATGTGCCCGACCAAACCCCTCCAGCGAGTCTCTCATTGGTTCCCCCTCTTGCAGTTCATCCTGCGGACAAATTGCAGACGGTACGAAAGAGGCATGGAAAGGCGCTGAGTCTCCAAGTGGGGAGATTGTTAGTAAGGGGGCCTGAATGGAGAACACGAGCACCAGGAGATGAAAAGTGAGGTGAGTTTCAGAAAGCTTTCCCGATCCCACGGTGTAGCGTCCGCTGGGTTTCCAATGAGTGCTTTCGCTGTCGGAAGATTGCGTTGAACCTGGAGAGTTGGGACCCATGGAATGGGGAGCACGCAGGATTCCTTTCAAGGGTCTGCATTTGCTTTCCCAACCTCACCAATCGTCTCAGCCCCAAGAGTGTCCAGCCTTATGTCTTCTGCCGCTGGGGCTGTAGATGTGGTCAATCCTGGTTGCATGCCAGTCCCTGAACGCATTTTGGAAGAATTTCTCTCTGTTTTGCCCTGCTTGTTTCTTCTTTGTGTTGGAAATGTATCCTCAGAATGGGTCTGAGCTGATTTTCCCTGCTGTTTTTAGGCCGCTTTACACACACTTGATGCACTTACACAGAGATATCAAGACTTAGCTTTTAAGATGCTTACTAGTCGGATAGATACTTGTGCGATGAACAGGGTCTGGTGAGTCCAGTTGATTGAGCAAGGAGTAGGTCGTGTCCATTCCATATTCGGTTTTCGGAAGGGTATCTGTGCTCATTTCAAACTCGAGTTTTATGCGTCACCCCACCTCACCTTTCCCCTGAAGCAGGCCTAAGTGTGTTTCCTAAAAGCGTGACTCTGTTCTGTTTGGGGATTCAGTTCATGGGGAGCGATTTTTACATTCCCTCAATAAGTGATATCATAAGTTTCTGTCTTTGTGGGACTTACTTCACTGAGGATGATCGTACCTAAATCCACTCAGGATGCTGCTACCAGCCTCATGACGTGGATTTCATGGCTGAGTGACACTCCATTGGACCTACGTAGCACCACTTGTCCACTTGTCCACTTGTCTTTGTCCACTTGTCCACTTGTCTTTGTCCACTTGGCTCTTTCCTGGGATATGAAACGTGTACCGGAGTCGAGGTTCTTGTCAAGACAGCAGCCCTCAACTTTGGGGTCCCTGTGTCTGGTTGATTTTTTCATTTTCCCAAGGTCAACGCCCATGTGTGGAAGTGCCCTATGCTCTGTGGTTCTGTGTTTTCCATGTTTTGGGAAAGAGGATACACTTGTGAAGATTGGCTGTTGGCCATTGACATCCCGCCCATCAGCTTAACAAGGCTCCCTTGACTCCGTGGCCTGCCCTGCCTTTCTGGTTTTTAGACTTTTTTCGCCTGGCCCTTTTGCCCCGGGGGGGGGGAGAGATTTCTTTGTAGTGCTGATTTGCTCTCCCAGGTTGCTTGGTTGGCCAAAAAGGGCGTATGCGTTTTTTCCTGAATATATTCAGGAAAAAACGCATACGCCCTTTTTGGCCAACCGCATCATTGTCCACGTTCTGGCGCTTTTCATGTGCTATCGGGGCCATTCCGATGTACCCGTTGACATCCGTTTCCTGCAGTTCTGCCTTGCGTTCAACGCCTCTTCGTAGCCTGACCTCAATATATTTGGGGGCGATAGTTATCGTTTAGAACTCTGCAGGTTTGGGAAGTGCAGTGCCCCTGAGCTCCATTTCCCAAGTCGCTTTTTTGTGAGTGGGACGCAACACGGCTGGATGGCTTCACGCCCTATTGTCGATCCGGGGTGGCAGGCTGAGCCTTTGGTGAATTCTTCTTCGCGATGGGAAATGAGAGTGACATGTGCCCGACCAAACCCCTCCAGCGAGTCTCTCATTGGTTCCCCCTCTTGCAGTTCATCCTGCGGACAAATTGCAGACGGTACGAAAGAGGCATGGAAAGGCGCTGAGTCTCCAAGTGGGGAGATTGTTAGTAAGGGGGCCTGAATGGAGAACACGAGCACCAGGAGATGAAAAGTGAGGTGAGTTTCAGAAAGCTTTCCCGATCCCACGGTGTAGCGTCCGCTGGGTTTCCAATGAGTGCTTTCGCTGTCGGAAGATTGCGTTGAACCTGGAGAGTTGGGACCCATGGAATGGGGAGCACGCAGGATTCCTTTCAAGGGTCTGCATTTGCTTTCCCAACCTCACCAATCGTCTCAGCCCCAAGAGTGTCCAGCCTTATGTCTTCTGCCGCTGGGGCTGTAGATGTGGTCAATCCTGGTTGCATGCCAGTCCCTGAACGCATTTTGGAAGAATTTCTCTCTGTTTTGCCCTGCTTGTTTCTTCTTTGTGTTGGAAATGTATCCTCAGAATGGGTCTGAGCTGATTTTCCCTGCTGTTTTTAGGCCGCTTTACACACACTTGATGCACTTACACAGAGATATCAAGACTTAGCTTTTAAGATGCTTACTAGTCGGATAGATACTTGTGCGATGAACAGGGTCTGGTGAGTCCAGTTGATTGAGCAAGGAGTAGGTCGTGTCCATTCCATATTCGGTTTTCGGAAGGGTATCTGTGCTCATTTCAAACTCGAGTTTTATGCGTCACCCCACCTCACCTTTCCCCTGAAGCAGGCCTAAGTGTGTTTTCTAAAAGCGTGACTCTGTTCTCTTTGGGGATTCAGTTCATGGGGAGCGATTTTTACATTCCCTCGATAAGTGATATCATAAGTTTCTGTCTTTGTGGGACTTATTTCACTGAGGATGATCGTACCTAAATCCACTCAGTATGCTGCTACCAGCCTCATGACGTGGATTTCATGGCTGAGTGACACTCCATTGGACCTACGTAGCACCACTTGTCCACTTGTCCACTTGTCTTTGTCCACTTGTCCACTTGTCTTTGTCCACTTGGCTCTTTCCTGGGATATGAAACGTGTACCGGAGTCGAGGTTCTTGTCAAGACAGCAGCCCTCAACTTTGGGGTCCCTGTGTCTGGTTGATTTTTTCATTTTCCCAAGGTCAACGCCCATGTGTGGAAGTGCCCTATGCTCTGTGGTTCTGTGTTTTACATGTTTTGGGAAAGAGGATACACTTGTGAAGATTGGCTGTTGGCCATTGACATCCCGCCCATCAGCTTAACAAGGCTCCCTTGACTCCGTGGCCTGCCCTGCCTTTCAGGTTTTTAGAATTTTTTCGCCTGGCCCTTTTGCCCCGGGGGGGGGGGGGAGCGAGAGATTTCTTTGTAGTGCTGATTTGCTCTCCCAGGTTGCTTGGTTGGCCAAAAAGGGCGTATGCGTTTTTTCCTGAATATATTCAGGAAAAAACGCATACGCCCTTTTTGGCCAACCGCATCATTGTCCACGTTCTGGCGCTTTTCATGTGCTATCGGGGCCATTCCGATGTACCCGTTGACATCCGTTTCCTGCAGTTCTGCCTTGCGTTCAACGCCTCTTCGTAGCCTGACCTCAATATATTTGGGGGCGATAGTTATCGTTTAGAACTCTGCAGGTTTGGGAAGTGCAGTGCCCCTGAGCTCCATTTCCCAAGTCGCTTTTTTGTGAGTGGGACGCAACACGGCTGGATGGCTTCACGCCCTATTGTCGATCCGGGGTGGCAGGCTGAGCCTTTGGTGAATTCTTCTTCGCGATGGGAAATGAGAGTGACATGTGCCCGACCAAACCCCTCCAGCGAGTCTCTCATTGGTTCCCCCTCTTGCAGTTCATCCTGCGGACAAATTGCAGACGGTACGAAAGAGGCATGGAAAGGCGCTGAGTCTCCAAGTGGGGAGATTGTTAGTAAGGGGGCCTGAATGGAGAACACGAGCACCAGGAGATGAAAAGTGAGGTGAGTTTCAGAAAGCTTTCCCGATCCCACGGTGTAGCGTCCGCTGGGTTTCCAATGAGTGCTTTCGCTGTCGGAAGATTGCGTTGAACCTGGAGAGTTGGGACCCATGGAATGGGGAGCATGCAGGATTCCTTTCAAGGGTCTGCATTTGCTTTCCCAACCTCACCAATCGTCTCAGCCCCAAGAGTGTCCAGCCTTATGTCTTCTGCCGCTGGGGCTGTAGATGTGGTCAATCCTGGTTGCATGCCAGTCCCTGAACGCATTTTGGAAGAATTTCTCTCTGTTTTGCCCTGCTTGTTTCTTCTTTGTGTTGGAAATGTATCCTCAGAATGGGTCTGAGCTGATTTTCCCTGCTGTTTTTAGGCCGCTTTACACACACTTGATGCACTTACACAGAGATATCAAGACTTAGTTTTTAAGATGCTTACTAGTCGGATAGATACTTGTGCGATGAACAGGGTCTGGTGAGTCCAGTTGATTGAGCAAGGAGTAGGTCGTGTCCATTCCATATTCGGTTTTCGGAAGGGTATCTGTGCTCATTTCAAACTCGAGTTTTATGCGTCACCCCACCTCACCTTTCCCCTGAAGCAGGCCTAAGTGTGTTTTCTAAAAGCGTGACTCTGTTCTCTTTGGGGATTCAGTTCATGGGGAGCGATTTTTACATTCCCTCGATAAGTGATATCATAAGTTTCTGTCTTTGTGGGACTTATTTCACTGAGGATGATCGTACCTAAATCCACTCAGGATGCTGCTACCAGCCTCATGACGTGGATTTCATGGCTGAGTGACACTCCATTGGACCTACGTAGCACCACTTGTCCACTTGTCCACTTGTCTTTGTCCACTTGTCCACTTGTCTTTGTCCACTTGGCTCTTTCCTGGGATATGAAACGTGTACCGGAGTCGAGGTTCTTGTCAAGACAGCAGCCCTCAACTTTGGGGTCCCTGTGTCTGGTTGATTTTTTCATTTTCCCAAGGTCAACGCCCATGTGTGGAAGTGCCCTATGCTCTGTGGTTCTGTGTTTTACATGTTTTGGGAAAGAGGATACACTTGTGAAGATTGGCTGTTGGCCATTGACATCCCGCCCATCAGCTTAACAAGGCTCCCTTGACTCCGTGGCCTGCCCTGCCTTTCAGGTTTTTAGAATTTTTTCGCCTGGCCCTTTTGCCCCGGGGGGGGGGGGGGAGCGAGAGATTTCTTTGTAGTGCTGATTTGCTCTCCCAGGTTGCTTGGTTGGCCAAAAAGGGCGTATGCGTTTTTTCCTGAATATATTCAGGAAAAAACGCATACGCCCTTTTTGGCCAACCGCATCATTGTCCACGTTCTGGCGCTTTTCATGTGCTATCGGGGCCATTCCGATGTACCCGTTGACATCCGTTTCCTGCAGTTCTGCCTTGCGTTCAACGCCTCTTCGTAGCCTGACCTCAATATATTTGGGGGCGATAGTTATCGTTTAGAACTCTGCAGGTTTGGGAAGTGCAGTGCCCCTGAGCTCCATTTCCCAAGTCGCTTTTTTGTGAGTGGGACGCAACACGGCTGGATGGCTTCACGCCCTATTGTCGATCCGGGGTGGCAGCCTGAGCCTTTGGTGAATTCTTCTTCGCGATGGGAAATGAGAGTGACATGTGCCCGACCAAACCCCTCCAGCGAGTCTCTCATTGGTTCCCCCTCTTGCAGTTCATCCTGCGGACAAATTGCAGACGGTACGAAAGAGGCATGGAAAGGCGCTGAGTCTCCAAGTGGGGAGATTGTTAGTAAGGGGGCCTGAATGGAGAACACGAGCACCAGGAGATGAAAAGTGAGGTGAGTTTCAGAAAGCTTTCCCGATCCCACGGTGTAGCGTCCGCTGGGTTTCCAATGAGTGCTTTCGCTGTCGGAAGATTGCGTTGAACCTGGAGAGTTGGGACCCATGGAATGGGGAGCATGCAGGATTCCTTTCAAGGGTCTGCATTTGCTTTCCCAACCTCACCAATCGTCTCAGCCCCAAGAGTGTCCAGCCTTATGTCTTCTGCCGCTGGGGCTGTAGATGTGGTCAATCCTGGTTGCATGCCAGTCCCTGAACGCATTTTGGAAGAATTTCTCTCTGTTTTGCCCTGCTTGTTTCTTCTTTGTGTTGGAAATGTATCCTCAGAATGGGTCTGAGCTGATTTTCCCTGCTGTTTTTAGGCCGCTTTACACACACTTGATGCACTTACACAGAGATATCAAGACTTAGCTTTTAAGATGCTTACTAGTCGGATAGATACTTGTGCGATGAACAGGGTCTGGTGAGTCCAGTTGATTGAGCAAGGAGTAGGTCGTGTCCATTCCATATTCGGTTTTCGGAAGGGTATCTGTGCTCATTTCAAACTCGAGTTTTATGCGTCACCCCACCTCACCTTTCCCCTGAAGCAGGCCTAAGTGTGTTTTCTAAAAGCGTGACTCTGTTCTCTTTGGGGATTCAGTTCATGGGGAGCGATTTTTACATTCCCTCGATAAGTGATATCATAAGTTTCTGTCTTTGTGGGACTTATTTCACTGAGGATGATCGTACCTAAATCCACTCAGTATGCTGCTACCAGCCTCATGACGTGGATTTCATGGCTGAGTGACACTCCATTGGACCTACGTAGCACCACTTGTCCACTTGTCCACTTGTCTTTGTCCACTTGTCCACTTGTCTTTGTCCACTTGGCTCTTTCCTGGGATATGAAACGTGTACCGGAGTCGAGGTTCTTGTCAAGACAGCAGCCCTCAACTTTGGGGTCCCTGTGTCTGGTTGATTTTTTCATTTTCCCAAGGTCAACGCCCATGTGTGGAAGTGCCCTATGCTCTGTGGTTCTGTGTTTTACATGTTTTGGGAAAGAGGATACACTTGTGAAGATTGGCTGTTGGCCATTGACATCCCGCCCATCAGCTTAACAAGGCTCCCTTGACTCCGTGGCCTGCCCTGCCTTTCAGGTTTTTAGAATTTTTTCGCCTGGCCCTTTTGCCCCGGGGGGGGGGGGGAGCGAGAGATTTCTTTGTAGTGCTGATTTGCTCTCCCAGGTTGCTTGGTTGGCCAAAAAGGGCGTATGCGTTTTTTCCTGAATATATTCAGGAAAAAACGCATACGCCCTTTTTGGCCAACCGCATCATTGTCCACGTTCTGGCGCTTTTCATGTGCTATCGGGGCCATTCCGATGTACCCGTTGACATCCGTTTCCTGCAGTTCTGCCTTGCGTTCAACGCCTCTTCGTAGCCTGACCTCAATATATTTGGGGGCGATAGTTATCGTTTAGAACTCTGCAGGTTTGGGAAGTGCAGTGCCCCTGAGCTCCATTTCCCAAGTCGCTTTTTTGTGAGTGGGACGCAACACGGCTGGATGGCTTCACGCCCTATTGTCGATCCGGGGTGGCAGGCTGAGCCTTTGGTGAATTCTTCTTCGCGATGGGAAATGAGAGTGACATGTGCCCGACCAAACCCCTCCAGCGAGTCTCTCATTGGTTCCCCCTCTTGCAGTTCATCCTGCGGACAAATTGCAGACGGTACGAAAGAGGCATGGAAAGGCGCTGAGTCTCCAAGTGGGGAGATTGTTAGTAAGGGGGCCTGAATGGAGAACACGAGCACCAGGAGATGAAAAGTGAGGTGAGTTTCAGAAAGCTTTCCCGATCCCACGGTGTAGCGTCCGCTGGGTTTCCAATGAGTGCTTTCGCTGTCGGAAGATTGCGTTGAACCTGGAGAGTTGGGACCCATGGAATGGGGAGCACGCAGGATTCCTTTCAGGGGTCTGCATTTGCTTTCCCAACCTCACCAATCGTCTCAGCCCCAAGAGTGTCCAGCCTTATGTCTTCTGCCGCTGGGGTTGTAGATGTGGTCAATGCTGGTTGCATGCCAGTCCCTGAACGCATTTTGGAAGAATTTCTCTCTGTTTTGCCCTGCTTGTTTCTTCTTTGTGTTGGAAATGTATCCTCAGAATGGGTCTGAGCTGATTTTCCCTGCTGTTTTTAGGCCGCTTTACACACACTTGATGCACTTACACAGAGATATCAAGACTTAGCTTTTAAGATGCTTACTAGTGGGATAGATACTTGTGCGATGAACAGGGTCTGGTGAGTCCAGTTGATTGAGCAAGGAGTAGGTCGTGTCCATTCCATATTCGGTTTTCGGAAGGGTATCTGTGCTCATTTCAAACTCGAGTTTTATGCGTCACCCCACCTCACCTTTCCCCTGAAGCAGGCCTAAGTGTGTTTTCTAAAAGGGTGACTCTGTTCTCTTTGGGGATTCAGTTCATAGGGAGCGATTTTTACATTCCCTCGATAAGTGATATCATAAGTTTCTGTCTTTGTGGGACTTATTTCACTGAGGATGATCGTACCTAAATCCACTCAGGATGCTGCTACCAGCCTCATGACGTGGATTTCATGGCTGAGTGACACTCCATTGGACCTACGTAGCACCACTTGTCCACTTGTCCACTTGTCTTTGTCCACTTGTCCACTTGTCTTTGTCCACTTGGCTCTTTCCTGGGATATGAAACGTGTACCGGAGTCGAGGTTCTTGTCAAGACAGCAGCCCTCAACTTTGGGGTCCCTGTGTCTGGTTGATTTTTTCATTTTCCCAAGGTCAACGCCCATGTGTGGAAGTGCCCTATGCTCTGTGGTTCTGTGTTTTACATGTTTTGGGAAAGAGGATACACTTGTGAAGATTGGCTGTTGGCCATTGACATCCCGCCCATCAGCTTAACAAGGCTCCCTTGACTCCGTGGCCTGCCCTGCCTTTCAGGTTTTTAGAATTTTTTCGCCTGGCCCTTTTGCCCCGGGGGGGGGGGGGAGCGAGAGATTTCTTTGTAGTGCTGATTTGCTCTCCCAGGTTGCTTGGTTGGCCAAAAAGGGCGTATGCGTTTTTTCCTGAATATATTCAGGAAAAAACGCATACGCCCTTTTTGGCCAACCGCATCATTGTCCACGTTCTGGCGCTTTTCATGTGCTATCGGGGCCATTCCGATGTACCCGTTGACATCCGTTTCCTGCAGTTCTGCCTTGCGTTCAACGCCTCTTCGTAGCCTGACCTCAATATATTTGGGGGCGATAGTTATCGTTTAGAACTCTGCAGGTTTGGGAAGTGCAGTGCCCCTGAGCTCCATTTCCCAAGTCGCTTTTTTGTGAGTGGGACGCAACACGGCTGGATGGCTTCACGCCCTATTGTCGATCCGGGGTGGCAGGCTGAGCCTTTGGTGAATTCTTCTTCGCGATGGGAAATGAGAGTGACATGTGCCCGACCAAACCCCTCCAGCGAGTCTCTCATTGGTTCCCCCTCTTGCAGTTCATCCTGCGGACAAATTGCAGACGGTACGAAAGAGGCATGGAAAGGCGCTGAGTCTCCAAGTGGGGAGATTGTTAGTAAGGGGGCCTGAATGGAGAACACGAGCACCAGGAGATGAAAAGTGAGGTGAGTTTCAGAAAGCTTTCCCGATCCCACGGTGTAGCGTCCGCTGGGTTTCCAATGAGTGCTTTCGCTGTCGGAAGATTGCGTTGAACCTGGAGAGTTGGGACCCATGGAATGGGGAGCATGCAGGATTCCTTTCAAGGGTCTGCATTTGCTTTCCCAACCTCACCAATCGTCTCAGCCCCAAGAGTGTCCAGCCTTATGTCTTCTGCCGCTGGGGCTGTAGATGTGGTCAATCCTGGTTGCATGCCAGTCCCTGAACGCATTTTGGAAGAATTTCTCTCTGTTTTGCCCTGCTTGTTTCTTCTTTGTGTTGGAAATGTATCCTCAGAATGGGTCTGAGCTGATTTTCCCTGCTGTTTTTAGGCCGCTTTACACACACTTGATGCACTTACACAGAGATATCAAGACTTAGTTTTTAAGATGCTTACTAGTCGGATAGATACTTGTGCGATGAACAGGGTCTGGTGAGTCCAGTTGATTGAGCAAGGAGTAGGTCGTGTCCATTCCATATTCGGTTTTCGGAAGGGTATCTGTGCTCATTTCAAACTCGAGTTTTATGCGTCACCCCACCTCACCTTTCCCCTGAAGCAGGCCTAAGTGTGTTTTCTAAAAGCGTGACTCTGTTCTCTTTGGGGATTCAGTTCATGGGGAGCGATTTTTACATTCCCTCGATAAGTGATATCATAAGTTTCTGTCTTTGTGGGACTTATTTCACTGAGGATGATCGTACCTAAATCCACTCAGTATGCTGCTACCAGCCTCATGACGTGGATTTCATGGCTGAGTGACACTCCATTGGACCTACGTAGCACCACTTGTCCACTTGTCCACTTGTCTTTGTCCACTTGTCCACTTGTCTTTGTCCACTTGGCTCTTTCCTGGGATATGAAACGTGTACCGGAGTCGAGGTTCTTGTCAAGACAGCAGCCCTCAACTTTGGGGTCCCTGTGTCTGGTTGATTTTTTCATTTTCCCAAGGTCAACGCCCATGTGTGGAAGTGCCCTATGCTCTGTGGTTCTGTGTTTTACATGTTTTGGGAAAGAGGATACACTTGTGAAGATTGGCTGTTGGCCATTGACATCCCGCCCATCAGCTTAACAAGGCTCCCTTGACTCCGTGGCCTGCCCTGCCTTTCAGGTTTTTAGACTTTTTTCGCCTGGCCCTTTTGCCCCGGGGGGGGGGGGAGCGAGAGATTTCTTTGTAGTGCTGATTTGCTCTCCCAGGTTGCTTGGTTGGCCAAAAAGGGCGTATGCGTTTTTTCCTGAATATATTCAGGAAAAAACGCATACGCCCTTTTTGGCCAACCGCATCATTGTCCACGTTCTGGCGCTTTTCATGTGCTATCGGGGCCATTCCGATGTACCCGTTGACATCCGTTTCCTGCAGTTCTGCCTTGCGTTCAACGCCTCTTCGTAGCCTGACCTCAATATATTTGGGGGCGATAGTTATCGTTTAGAACTCTGCAGGTTTGGGAAGTGCAGTGCCCCTGAGCTCCATTTCCCAAGTCGCTTTTTTGTGAGTGGGACGCAACACGGCTGGATGGCTTCACGCCCTATTGTCGATCCGGGGTGGCAGCCTGAGCCTTTGGTGAATTCTTCTTCGCGATGGGAAATGAGAGTGACATGTGCCCGACCAAACCCCTCCAGCGAGTCTCTCATTGGTTCCCCCTCTTGCAGTTCATCCTGCGGACAAATTGCAGACGGTACGAAAGAGGCATGGAAAGGCGCTGAGTCTCCAAGTGGGGAGATTGTTAGTAAGGGGGCCTGAATGGAGAACACGAGCACCAGGAGATGAAAAGTGAGGTGAGTTTCAGAAAGCTTTCCCGATCCCACGGTGTAGCGTCCGCTGGGTTTCCAATGAGTGCTTTCGCTGTCGGAAGATTGCGTTGAACCTGGAGAGTTGGGACCCATGGAATGGGGAGCACGCAGGATTCCTTTCAAGGGTCTGCATTTGCTTTCCCAACCTCACCAATCGTCTCAGCCCCAAGAGTGTCCAGCCTTATGTCTTCTGCCGCTGGGGTTGTAGATGTGGTCAATGCTGGTTGCATGCCAGTCCCTGAACGCATTTTGGAAGAATTTCTCTCTGTTTTGCCCTGCTTGTTTCTTCTTTGTGTTGGAAATGTATCCTCAGAATGGGTCTGAGCTGATTTTCCCTGCTGTTTTTAGGCCGCTTTACACACACTTGATGCACTTACACAGAGATATCAAGACTTAGCTTTTAAGATGCTTACTACTCGGATAGATACTTGTGCGATGAACAGGGTCTGGTGAGTCCAGTTGATTGAGCAAGGAGTAGGTCGTGTCCATTCCATATTCGGTTTTCGGAAGGGTATCTGTGCTCATTTCAAACTCGAGTTTTATGCGTCACCCCACCTCACCTTTCCCCTGAAGCAGGCCTAAGTGTGTTTTCTAAAAGGGTGACTCTGTTCTCTTTGGGGATTCAGTTCATGGGGAGCGATTTTTACATTCCCTCGATAAGTGATATCATAAGTTTCTGTCTTTGTGGGACTTACTTCACTGAGGATGATCGTACCTAAATCCACTCAGGATGCTGCTACCAGCCTCATGACGTGGATTTCATGGCTGAGTGACACTCCATTGGACCTACGTAGCACCACTTGTCCACTTGTCCACTTGTCTTTGTCCACTTGTCCACTTGTCTTTGTCCACTTGGCTCTTTCCTGGGATATGAAACGTGTACCGGAGTCGAGGTTCTTGTCAAGACAGCAGCCCTCAACTTTGGGGTCCCTGTGTCTGGTTGATTTTTTCATTTTCCCAAGGTCAACGCCCATGTGTGGAAGTGCCCTATGCTCTGTGGTTCTGTGTTTTACATGTTTTGGGAAAGAGGATACACTTGTGAAGATTGGCTGTTGGCCATTGACATCCCGCCCATCAGCTTAACAAGGCTCCCTTGACTCCGTGGCCTGCCCTGCCTTTCTGGTTTTTAGACTTTTTTCGCCTTGCCCTTTTGCCCCGGGGGGGGGGGAGAGATTTCTTTGTAGTGCTGATTTGCTCTCCCAGGTTGCTTGGTTGGCCAAAAAGGGCGTATGCGTTTTTTCCTGAATATATTCAGGAAAAAACGCATACGCCCTTTTTGGCCAACCGCATCATTGTCCACGTTCTGGCGCTTTTCATGTGCTATCGGGGCCATTCCGATGTACCCGTTGACATCCGTTTCCTGCAGTTCTGCCTTGCGTTCAACGCCTCTTCGTAGCCTGACCTCAATATATTTGGGGGCGATAGTTATCGTTTAGAACTCTGCAGGGTTGGGAAGTGCAGTGCCCCTGAGCTCCATTTCCCAAGTCGCTTTTTTGTGAGTGGGACGCAACACGGCTGGATGGCTTCACGCCCTATTGTCGATCCGGGGTGGCAGGCTGAGCCTTTGGTGAATTCTTCTTCGCGATGGGAAATGAGAGTGACATGTGCCCGACCAAACCCCTCCAGCGAGTCTCTCATTGGTTCCCCCTCTTGCAGTTCATCCTGCGGACAAATTGCAGACGGTACGAAAGAGGCATGGAAAGGCGCTGAGTCTCCAAGTGGGGAGATTGTTAGTAAGGGGGCCTGAATGGAGAACACGAGCACCAGGAGATGAAAAGTGAGGTGAGTTTCAGAAAGCTTTCCCGATCCCACGGTGTAGCGTCCGCTGGGTTTCCAATGAGTGCTTTCGCTGTCGGAAGATTGCGTTGAACCTGGAGAGTTGGGACCCATGGAATGGGGAGCATGCAGGATTCCTTTCAAGGGTCTGCATTTGCTTTCCCAACCTCACCAATCGTCTCAGCCCCAAGAGTGTCCAGCCTTATGTCTTCTGCCGCTGGGGCTGTAGATGTGGTCAATCCTGGTTGCATGCCAGTCCCTGAACGCATTTTGGAAGAAGTTCTCTCTGTTTTGCCCTGCTTGTTTCTTCTTTGTGTTGGAAATGTATCCTCAGAATGGGTCTGAGCTGATTTTCCCTGCTGTTTTTAGGCCGCTTTACACACACTTGATGCACTTACACAGAGATATCAAGACTTAGCTTTTAAGATGCTTACTAGTCGGATAGATACTTGTGCGATGAACAGGGTCTGGTGAGTCCAGTTGATTGAGCAAGGAGTAGGTCGTGTCCATTCCATATTCGGTTTTCGGAAGGGTATCTGTGCTCATTTCAAACTCGAGTTTTATGCGTCACCCCACCTCACCTTTCCCCTGAAGCAGGCCTAAGTGTGTTTTCTAAAAGCGTGACTCTGTTCTCTTTGGGGATTCAGTTCATGGGGAGCGATTTTTACATTCCCTCGATAAGTGATATCATAAGTTTCTGTCTTTGTGGGACTTATTTCACTGAGGATGATCGTACCTAAATCCACTCAGTATGCTGCTACCAGCCTCATGACGTGGATTTCATGGCTGAGTGACACTCCATTGGACCTACGTAGCACCACTTGTCCACTTGTCCACTTGTCTTTGTCCACTTGTCCACTTGTCTTTGTCCACTTGGCTCTTTCCTGGGATATGAAACGTGTACCGGAGTCGAGGTTCTTGTCAAGACAGCAGCCCTCAACTTTGGGGTCCCTGTGTCTGGTTGATTTTTTCATTTTCCCAAGGTCAACGCCCATGTGTGGAAGTGCCCTATGCTCTGTGGTTCTGTGTTTTACATGTTTTGGGAAAGAGGATACACTTGTGAAGATTGGCTGTTGGCCATTGACATCCCGCCCATCAGCTTAACAAGGCTCCCTTGACTCCGTGGCCTGCCCTGCCTTTCAGGTTTTTAGAATTTTTTCGCCTGGCCCTTTTGCCCCGGGGGGGGGGGAGCGAGAGATTTCTTTGTAGTGCTGATTTGCTCTCCCAGGTTGCTTGGTTGGCCAAAAAGGGCGTATGCGTTTTTTCCTGAATATATTCAGGAAAAAACGCATACGCCCTTTTTGGCCAACCGCATCATTGTCCACGTTCTGGCGCTTTTCATGTGCTATCGGGGCCATTCCGATGTACCCGTTGACATCCGTTTCCTGCAGTTCTGCCTTGCGTTCAACGCCTCTTCGTAGCCTGACCTCAATATATTTGGGGGCGATAGTTATCGTTTAGAACTCTGCAGGTTTGGGAAGTGCAGTGCCCCTGAGCTCCATTTCCCAAGTCGCTTTTTTGTGAGTGGGACGCAACACGGCTGGATGGCTTCACGCCCTATTGTCGATCCGGGGTGGCAGGCTGAGCCTTTGGTGAATTCTTCTTCGCGATGGGAAATGAGAGTGACATGTGCCCGACCAAACCCCTCCAGCGAGTCTCTCATTGGTTCCCCCTCTTGCAGTTCATCCTGCGGACAAATTGCAGACGGTACGAAAGAGGCATGGAAAGGCGCTGAGTCTCCAAGTGGGGAGATTGTTAGTAAGGGGGCCTGAATGGAGAACACGAGCACCAGGAAATGAAAAGTGAGGTGAGTTTCAGAAAGCTTTCCCGATCCCACGGTGTAGCGTCCGCTGGGTTTCCAATGAGTGCTTTCGCTGTCGGAAGATTGCGTTGAACCTGGAGAGTTGGGACCCATGGAATGGGGAGCATGCAGGATTCCTTTCAAGGGTCTGCATTTGCTTTCCCAACCTCACCAATCGTCTCAGCCCCAAGAGTGTCCAGCCTTATGTCTTCTGCCGCTGGGGCTGTAGATGTGGTCAATCCTGGTTGCATGCCAGTCCCTGAACGCATTTTGGAAGAATTTCTCTCTGTTTTGCCCTGCTTGTTTCTTCTTTGTGTTGGAAATGTATCCTCAGAATGGGTCTGAGCTGATTTTCCCTGCTGTTTTTAGGCCGCTTTACACACACTTGATGCACTTACACAGAGATATCAAGACTTAGCTTTTAAGATGCTTACTAGTCGGATAGATACTTGTGCGATGAACAGGGTCTGGTGAGTCCAGTTGATTGAGCAAGGAGTAGGTCGTGTCCATTCCATATTCGGTTTTCGGAAGGGTATCTGTGCTCATTTCAAACTCGAGTTTTATGCGTCACCCCACCTCACCTTTCCCCTGAAGCAGGCCTAAGTGTGTTTTCTAAAAGCGTGACTCTGTTCTCTTTGGGGATTCAGTTCATGGGGAGCGATTTTTACATTCCCTCGATAAGTGATATCATAAGTTTCTGTCTTTGTGGGACTTATTTCACTGAGGATGATCGTACCTAAATCCACTCAGTATGCTGCTACCAGCCTCATGACGTGGATTTCATGGCTGAGTGACACTCCATTGGACCTACGTAGCACCACTTGTCCACTTGTCCACTTGTCTTTGTCCACTTGTCCACTTGTCTTTGTCCACTTGGCTCTTTCCTGGGATATGAAACGTGTACCGGAGTCGAGGTTCTTGTCAAGACAGCAGCCCTCAACTTTGGGGTCCCTGTGTCTGGTTGATTTTTTCATTTTCCCAAGGTCAACGCCCATGTGTGGAAGTGCCCTATGCTCTGTGGTTCTGTGTTTTACATGTTTTGGGAAAGAGGATACACTTGTGAAGATTGGCTGTTGGCCATTGACATCCCGCCCATCAGCTTAACAAGGCTCCCTTGACTCCGTGGCCTGCCCTGCCTTTCTGGTTTTTAGACTTTTTTCGCCTGGCCCTTTTGCCCCGGGGGGGTGGGAGAGATTTCTTTGTAGTGCTGATTTGCTCTCCCAGGTTGCTTGGTTGGCCAAAAAGGGCGTATGCGTTTTTTCCTGAATATATTCAGGAAAAAACGCATACGCCCTTTTTGGCCAACCGCATCATTGTCCACGTTCTGGCGCTTTTCATGTGCTATCGGGGCCATTCCGATGTACCCATTGACATCCGTTTCCTGCAGTTCTGCCTTGCGTTCAACGCCTCTTCGTAGCCTGACCTCAATATATTTGGGGGCGATAGTTATCGTTTAGAACTCTGCAGGTTTGGGAAGTGCAGTGCCCCTGAGCTCCATTTCCCAAGTCGCTTTTTTGTGAGTGGGACGCAACACGGCTGGATGGCTTCACGCCCTATTGTCGATCCGGGGTGGCAGGCTGAGCCTTTGGTGAATTCTTCTTCGCGATGGGAAATGAGAGTGACATGTGCCCGACCAAACCCCTCCAGCGAGTCTCTCATTGGTTCCCCCTCTTGCAGTTCATCCTGCGGACAAATTGCAGACGGTACGAAAGAGGCATGGAAAGGCGCTGAGTCTCCAAGTGGGGAGATTGTTAGTAAGGGGGCCTGAATGGAGAACACGAGCACCAGGAGATGAAAAGTGAGGTGAGTTTCAGAAAGCTTTCCCGATCCCACGGTGTAGCGTCCGCTGGGTTTCCAATGAGTGCTTTCGCTGTCGGAAGATTGCGTTGAACCTGGAGAGTTGGGACCCATGGAATGGGGAGCACGCAGGATTCCTTTCAAGGGTCTGCATTTGCTTTCCCAACCTCACCAATCGTCTCAGCCCCAAGAGTGTCCAGCCTTATGTCTTCTGCCGCTGGGGTTGTAGATGTGGTCAATGCTGGTTGCATGCCAGTCCCTGAACGCATTTTGGAAGAATTTCTCTCTGTTTTGCCCTGCTTGTTTCTTCTTTGTGTTGGAAATGTATCCTCAGAATGGGTCTGAGCTGATTTTCCCTGCTGTTTTTAGGCCGCTTTACACACACTTGATGCACTTACACAGAGATATCAAGACTTAGCTTTTAAGATGCTTACTAGTGGGATAGATACTTGTGCGATGAACAGGGTCTGGTGAGTCCAGTTGATTGAGCAAGGAGTAGGTCGTGTCCATTCCATATTCGGTTTTCGGAAGGGTATCTGTGCTCATTTCAAACTCGAGTTTTATGCGTCACCCCACCTCACCTTTCCCCTGAAGCAGGCCTAAGTGTGTTTTCTAAAAGGGTGACTCTGTTCTCTTTGGGGATTCAGTTCATGGGGAGCGATTTTTACATTCCCTCGATAAGTGATATCATAAGTTTCTGTCTTTGTGGGACTTACTTCACTGAGGATGATCGTACCTAAATCCACTCAGGATGCTGCTACCAGCCTCATGACGTGGATTTCATGGCTGAGTGACACTCCATTGGACCTACGTAGCACCACTTGTCCACTTGTCCACTTGTCTTTGTCCACTTGTCCACTTGTCTTTGTCCACTTGGCTCTTTCCTGGGATATGAAACGTGTACCGGAGTCGAGGTTCTTGTCAAGACAGCAGCCCTCAACTTTGGGGTCCCTGTGTCTGGTTGATTTTTTCATTTTCCCAAGGTCAACGCCCATGTGTGGAAGTGCCCTATGCTCTGTGGTTCTGTGTTTTACATGTTTTGGGAAAGAGGATACACTTGTGAAGATTGGCTGTTGGCCATTGACATCCCGCCCATCAGCTTAACAAGGCTCCCTTGACTCCGTGGCCTGCCCTGCCTTTCAGGTTTTTAGACTTTTTTCGCCTGGCCCTTTTGCCCCGGGGGGGGGGGAGCGAGAGATTTCTTTGTAGTGCTGATTTGCTCTCCCAGGTTGCTTGGTTGGCCAAAAAGGGCTTATGCCTTTTTTCCTGAATATATTCAGGAAAAAACGCATACGCCCTTTTTGGCCAACCGCATCATTGTCCACGTTCTGGCGCTTTTCATGTGCTATCGGGGCCATTCCGATGTACCCGTTGACATCCGTTTCCTGCAGTTCTGCTTTGCGTTCAACGCCTCTTCGTAGCCTGACCTCAATATATTTTGGGGCGATAGTTATCGTTTAGAACTCTGCAGGTTTGGGAAGTGCAGTGCCCCTGAGCTCCATTTCCCAAGTCGCTTTTTTGTGAGTGGGACGCAACACGGCTGGATGGCTTCACGCCCTATTGTCGATCCGGGGTGGCAGGCTGAGCCTTTGGTGAATTCTTCTTCGCGATGGGAAATGAGAGTGACATGTGCCCGACCAAACCCCTCCAGCGAGTCTCTCATTGGTTCCCCCTCTTGCAGTTCATCCTGCGGACAAATTGCAGACGGTACGAAAGAGGCATGGAAAGGCGCTGAGTCTCCAAGTGGGGAGATTGTTAGTAAGGGGGCCTGAATGGAGAACACGAGCACCAGGAGATGAAAAGTGAGGTGAGTTTCAGAAAGCTTTCCCGATCCCACGGTGTAGCGTCCGCTGGGTTTCCAATGAGTGCTTTCGCTGTCGGAAGATTGCGTTGAACCTGGAGAGTTGGGACCCATGGAATGGGGAGCACGCAGGATTCCTTTCAAGGGTCTGCATTTGCTTTCCCAACCTCACCAATCGTCTCAGCCCCAAGAGTGTCCAGCCTTATGTCTTCTGCCGCTGGGGCTGTAGATGTGGTCAATCCTGGTTGCATGCCAGTCCCTGAACGCATTTTGGAAGAATTTCTCTCTGTTTTGCCCTGCTTGTTTCTTCTTTGTGTTGGAAATGTATCCTCAGAATGGGTCTGAGCTGATTTTCCCTGCTGTTTTTAGGCCGCTTTACACACACTTGATGCACTTACACAGAGATATCAAGACTTAGCTTTTAAGATGCTTACTAGTCGGATAGATACTTGTGCGATGAACAGGGTCTGGTGAGTCCAGTTGATTGAGCAAGGAGTAGGTCGTGTCCATTCCATATTCGGTTTTCGGAAGGGTATCTGTGCTCATTTCAAACTCGAGTTTTATGCGTCACCCCACCTCACCTTTCCCCTGAAGCAGGCCTAAGTGTGTTTTCTAAAAGCGTGACTCTGTTCTCTTTGGGGATTCAGTTCATGGGGAGCGATTTTTACATTCCCTCGATAAGTGATATCATAAGTTTCTGTCTTTGTGGGACTTATTTCACTGAGGATGATCGTACCTAAATCCACTCAGTATGCTGCTACCAGCCTCATGACGTGGATTTCATGGCTGAGTGACACTCCATTGGACCTACGTAGCACCACTTGTCCACTTGTCCACTTGTCTTTGTCCACTTGTCCACTTGTCTTTGTCCACTTGGCTCTTTCCTGGGATATGAAACGTGTACCGGAGTCGAGGTTCTTGTCAAGACAGCAGCCCTCAACTTTGGGGTCCCTGTGTCTGGTTGATTTTTTCATTTTCCCAAGGTCAACGCCCATGTGTGGAAGTGCCCTATGCTCTGTGGTTCTGTGTTTTACATGTTTTGGGAAAGAGGATACACTTGTGAAGATTGGCTGTTGGCCATTGACATCCCGCCCATCAGCTTAACAAGGCTCCCTTGACTCCGTGGCCTGCCCTGCCTTTCAGGTTTTTAGAATTTTTTCGCCTGGCCCTTTTGCCCCGGGGGGGGGGGAGCGAGAGATTTCTTTGTAGTGCTGATTTGCTCTCCCAGGTTGCTTGGTTGGCCAAAAAGGGCGTATGCGTTTTTTCCTGAATATATTCAGGAAAAAACGCATACGCCCTTTTTGGCCAACCGCATCATTGTCCACGTTCTGGCGCTTTGCATGTGCTATCGGGGCCATTCCGATGTACCCGTTGACATCCGTTTCCTGCAGTTCTGCCTTGCGTTCAACGCCTCTTCGTAGCCTGACCTCAATATATTTGGGGGCGATAGTTATCGTTTAGAACTCTGCAGGTTTGGGAAGTGCAGTGCCCCTGAGCTCCATTTCCCAAGTCGCTTTTTTGTGAGTGGGACGCAACACGGCTGGATGGCTTCACGCCCTATTGTCGATCCGGGGTGGCAGGCTGAGCCTTTGGTGAATTCTTCTTCGCGATGGGAAATGAGAGTGACATGTGCCCGACCAAACCCCTCCAGCGAGTCTCTCATTGGTTCCCCCTCTTGCAGTTCATCCTGCGGACAAATTGCAGACGGTACGAAAGAGGCATGGAAAGGCGCTGAGTCTCCAAGTGGGGAGATTGTTAGTAAGGGGGCCTGAATGGAGAACACGAGCACCAGGAAATGAAAAGTGAGGTGAGTTTCAGAAAGCTTTCCCGATCCCACGGTGTAGCGTCCGCTGGGTTTCCAATGAGTGCTTTCGCTGTCGGAAGATTGCGTTGAACCTGGAGAGTTGGGACCCATGGAATGGGGAGCATGCAGGATTCCTTTCAAGGGTCTGCATTTGCTTTCCCAACCTCACCAATCGTCTCAGCCCCAAGAGTGTCCAGCCTTATGTCTTCTGCCGCTGGGGCTGTAGATGTGGTCAATCCTGGTTGCATGCCAGTCCCTGAACGCATTTTGGAAGAATTTCTCTCTGTTTTGCCCTGCTTGTTTCTTCTTTGTGTTGGAAATGTATCCTCAGAATGGGTCTGAGCTGATTTTCCCTGCTGTTTTTAGGCCGCTTTACACACACTTGATGCACTTACACAGAGATATCAAGACTTAGCTTTTAAGATGCTTACTAGTCGGATAGATACTTGTGCGATGAACAGGGTCTGGTGAGTCCAGTTGATTGAGCAAGGAGTAGGTCGTGTCCATTCCATATTCGGTTTTCGGAAGGGTATCTGTGCTCATTTCAAACTCGAGTTTTATGCGTCACCCCACCTCACCTTTCCCCTGAAGCAGGCCTAAGTGTGTTTTCTAAAAGCGTGACTCTGTTCTCTTTGGGGATTCAGTTCATGGGGAGCGATTTTTACATTCCCTCGATAAGTGATATCATAAGTTTCTGTCTTTGTGGGACTTATTTCACTGAGGATGATCGTACCTAAATCCACTCAGTATGCTGCTACCAGCCTCATGACGTGGATTTCATGGCTGAGTGACACTCCATTGGACCTACGTAGCACCACTTGTCCACTTGTCCACTTGTCTTTGTCCACTTGTCCACTTGTCTTTGTCCACTTGGCTCTTTCCTGGGATATGAAACGTGTACCGGAGTCGAGGTTCTTGTCAAGACAGCAGCCCTCAACTTTGGGGTCCCTGTGTCTGGTTGATTTTTTCATTTTCCCAAGGTCAACGCCCATGTGTGGAAGTGCCCTATGCTCTGTGGTTCTGTGTTTTACATGTTTTGGGAAAGAGGATACACTTGTGAAGATTGGCTGTTGGCCATTGACATCCCGCCCATCAGCTTAACAAGGCTCCCTTGACTCCGTGGCCTGCCCTGCCTTTCAGGTTTTTAGAATTTTTTCGCCTGGCCCTTTTGCCCCGGGGGGGGGGGGGGAGCGAGAGATTTCTTTGTAGTGCTGATTTGCTCTCCCAGGTTGCTTGGTTGGCCAAAAAGGGCGTATGCGTTTTTTCCTGAATATATTCAGGAAAAAACGCATACGCCCTTTTTGGCCAACCGCATCATTGTCCACGTTCTGGCGCTTTTCATGTGCTATCGGGGCCATTCCGATGTACCCGTTGACATCCGTTTCCTGCAGTTCTGCCTTGCGTTCAACGCCTCTTCGTAGCCTGACCTCAATATATTTGGGGGCGATAGTTATCGTTTAGAACTCTGCAGGTTTGGGAAGTGCAGTGCCCCTGAGCTCCATTTCCCAAGTCGCTTTTTTGTGAGTGGGACGCAACACGGCTGGATGGCTTCACGCCCTATTGTCGATCCGGGGTGGCAGGCTGAGCCTTTGGTGAATTCTTCTTCGCGATGGGAAATGAGAGTGACATGTGCCCGACCAAACCCCTCCAGCGAGTCTCTCATTGGTTCCCCCTCTTGCAGTTCATCCTGCGGACAAATTGCAGACGGTACGAAAGAGGCATGGAAAGGCGCTGAGTCTCCAAGTGGGGAGATTGTTAGTAAGGGGGCCTGAATGGAGAACACGAGCACCAGGAGATGAAAAGTGAGGTGAGTTTCAGAAAGCTTTCCCGATCCCACGGTGTAGCGTCCGCTGGGTTTCCAATGAGTGCTTTCGCTGTCGGAAGATTGCGTTGAACCTGGAGAGTTGGGACCCATGGAATGGGGAGCACGCAGGATTCCTTTCAAGGGTCTGCATTTGCTTTCCCAACCTCACCAATCGTCTCAGCCCCAAGAGTGTCCAGCCTTATGTCTTCTGCCGCTGGGGTTGTAGATGTGGTCAATGCTGGTTGCATGCCAGTCCCTGAACGCATTTTGGAAGAATTTCTCTCTGTTTTGCCCTGCTTGTTTCTTCTTTGTGTTGGAAATGTATCCTCAGAATGGGTCTGAGCTGATTTTCCCTGCTGTTTTTAGGCCGCTTTACACACACTTGATGCACTTACACAGAGATATCAAGACTTAGCTTTTAAGATGCTTACTAGTGGGATAGATACTTGTGCGATGAACAGGGTCTGGTGAGTCCAGTTGATTGAGCAAGGAGTAGGTCGTGTCCATTCCATATTCGGTTTTCGGAAGGGTATCTGTGCTCATTTCAAACTCGAGTTTTATGCGTCACCCCACCTCACCTTTCCCCTGAAGCAGGCCTAAGTGTGTTTTCTAAAAGGGTGACTCTGTTCTCTTTGGGGATTCAGTTCATGGGGAGCGATTTTTACATTCCCTCGATAAGTGATATCATAAGTTTCTGTCTTTGTGGGACTTACTTCACTGAGGATGATCGTACCTAAATCCACTCAGGATGCTGCTACCAGCCTCATGACGTGGATTTCATGGCTGAGTGACACTCCATTGGACCTACGTAGCACCACTTGTCCACTTGTCCACTTGTCTTTGTCCACTTGTCCACTTGTCTTTGTCCACTTGGCTCTTTCCTGGGATATGAAACGTGTACCGGAGTCGAGGTTCTTGTCAAGACAGCAGCCCTCAACTTTGGGGTCCCTGTGTCTGGTTGATTTTTTCATTTTCCCAAGGTCAA
This sequence comes from Kogia breviceps, assembly GCF_026419965.1. Taxonomy (NCBI): domain Eukaryota; kingdom Metazoa; phylum Chordata; class Mammalia; order Artiodactyla; family Physeteridae; genus Kogia; species Kogia breviceps. The sequence continues at coordinate 96,822,020 of NC_081312.1, forward strand.
CGCCCATGTGTGGAAGTGCCCTATGCTCTGTGGTTCTGTGTTTTACATGTTTTGGGAAAGAGGATACACTTGTGAAGATTGGCTGTTGGCCATTGACATCCCGCCCATCAGCTTAACAAGGCTCCCTTGACTCCGTGGCCTGCCCTGCCTTTCAGGTTTTTAGACTTTTTTCGCCTGGCCCTTTTGCCCCGGGGGGGGGGGAGCGAGAGATTTCTTTGTAGTGCTGATTTGCTCTCCCAGGTTGCTTGGTTGGCCAAAAAGGGCTTATGCCTTTTTTCCTGAATATATTCAGGAAAAAACGCATACGCCCTTTTTGGCCAACCGCATCATTGTCCACGTTCTGGCGCTTTTCATGTGCTATCGGGGCCATTCCGATGTACCCGTTGACATCCGTTTCCTGCAGTTCTGCTTTGCGTTCAACGCCTCTTCGTAGCCTGACCTCAATATATTTTGGGGCGATAGTTATCGTTTAGAACTCTGCAGGTTTGGGAAGTGCAGTGCCCCTGAGCTCCATTTCCCAAGTCGCTTTTTTGTGAGTGGGACGCAACACGGCTGGATGGCTTCACGCCCTATTGTCGATCCGGGGTGGCAGGCTGAGCCTTTGGTGAATTCTTCTTCGCGATGGGAAATGAGAGTGACATGTGCCCGACCAAACCCCTCCAGCGAGTCTCTCATTGGTTCCCCCTCTTGCAGTTCATCCTGCGGACAAATTGCAGACGGTACGAAAGAGGCATGGAAAGGCGCTGAGTCTCCAAGTGGGGAGATTGTTAGTAAGGGGGCCTGAATGGAGAACACGAGCACCAGGAGATGAAAAGTGAGGTGAGTTTCAGAAAGCTTTCCCGATCCCACGGTGTAGCGTCCGCTGGGTTTCCAATGAGTGCTTTCGCTGTCGGAAGATTGCGTTGAACCTGGAGAGTTGGGACCCATGGAATGGGGAGCACGCAGGATTCCTTTCAAGGGTCTGCATTTGCTTTCCCAACCTCACCAATCGTCTCAGCCCCAAGAGTGTCCAGCCTTATGTCTTCTGCCGCTGGGGCTGTAGATGTGGTTAATGCTGGTTGCATGCCAGTCCCTGAACGCATTTTGGAAGAATTTCTCTCTGTTTTGCCCTGCTTGTTTCTTCTTTGTGTTGGAAATGTATCCTCAGAATGGGTCTGAGCTGATTTTCCCTGCTGTTTTTAGGCCGCTTTACACACACTTGATGCACTTACACAGAGATATCAAGACTTAGCTTTTAAGATGCTTACTAGTCGGATAGATACTTGTGCGATGAACAGGGTCTGGTGAGTCCAGTTGATTGAGCAAGGAGTAGGTCGTGTCCATTCCATATTCGGTTTTCGGAAGGGTATCTGTGCTCATTTCAAACTCGAGTTTTATGCGTCACCCCACCTCACCTTTCCCCTGAAGCAGGCCTAAGTGTGTTTTCTAAAAGCGTGACTCTGTTCGGTTTGGGGATTCAGTTCATGGGGAGCGATTTTTACATTCCCTCGATAAATGATATTATAAGTTTCTGTCTTTGTGGGACTTATTTCACTGAGGATGATCGTACCTAAATCCACTCAGGATGCTGCTACCAGCCTCATGACGTGGATTTCATGGCTGAGTGACACTCCATTGGACCTACGTAGCACCACTTGTCCACTTGTCCACTTGTCTTTGTCCACTTGTCCACTTGTCTTTGTCCACTTGGCTCTTTCCTGGGATATGAAACGTGTACCGGAGTCGAGGTTCTTGTCAAGACAGCAGCCCTCAACTTTGGGGTCCCTGTGTCTGGTTGATTTTATCATTTTCCCAAGGTCAACGCCCATGTGTGAAAGTGCCCTATGCTCTGTGGTTCTTTGTTTTACATGTTTTGGGAAAGAGGATACACTTGTGAAGATTGGCTGTTGGCCATTGACATCCCGCCCATCAGCTTAACAAGGCTCCCTTGACTCGGTGGCCTGCCCTGCCTTTCTGGTTTTTAGACTTTTTTCGCCTGGCCCTTTTGCCCCGGGGGGGGGGGGAGAGATTTCTTTGTAGTGCTGATTTGCTCTCCCAGGTTGCTTGGTTGGCCAAAAAGGGCGTATGCGTTTTTTCCTGAATATATTCAGGAAAAAACGCATACGCCCTTTTTGGCCAACCGCATCATTGTCCACGTTCTGGCGCTTTTCATGTGCTATCGGGGCCATTCCGATGTACCCGTTGACATCCGTTTCCTGCAGTTCTGCCTTGCGTTCAACGCCTCTTCGTAGCCTGACCTCAATATATTTGGGGGCGATAGTTATCGTTTAGAACTCTGCAGGTTTGGGAAGTGCAGTGCCCCTGAGCTCCATTTCCCAAGTCGCTTTTTTGTGAGTGGGACGCAACACGGCTGGATGGCTTCACGCCCTATTGTCGATCCGGGGTGGCAGGCTGAGCCTTTGGTGAATTCTTCTTCGCGATGGGAAATGAGAGTGACATGTGCCCGACCAAACCCCTCCAGCGAGTCTCTCATTGGTTCCCCCTCTTGCAGTTCATCCTGCGGACAAATTGCAGACGGTACGAAAGAGGCATGGAAAGGCGCTGAGTCTCCAAGTGGGGAGATTGTTAGTAAGGGGGCCTGAATGGAGAACACGAGCACCAGGAGATGAAAAGTGAGGTGAGTTTCAGAAAGCTTTCCCGATCCCACGGTGTAGCGTCCGCTGGGTTTCCAATGAGTGCTTTCGCTGTCGGAAGATTGCGTTGAACCTGGAGAGTTGGGACCCATGGAATGGGGAGCATGCAGGATTCCTTTCAAGGGTCTGCATTTGCTTTCCCAACCTCACCAATCGTCTCAGCCCCAAGAGTGTCCAGCCTTATGTCTTCTGCCGCTGGGGCTGTAGATGTGGTCAATCCTGGTTGCATGCCAGTCCCTGAACGCATTTTGGAAGAAGTTCTCTCTGTTTTGCCCTGCTTGTTTCTTCTTTGTGTTGGAAATGTATCCTCAGAATGGGTCTGAGCTGATTTTCCCTGCTGTTTTTAGGCCGCTTTACACACACTTGATGCACTTACACAGAGATATCAAGACTTAGCTTTTAAGATGCTTACTAGTCGGATAGATACTTGTGCGATGAACAGGGTCTGGTGAGTCCAGTTGATTGAGCAAGGAGTAGGTCGTGTCCATTCCATATTCGGTTTTCGGAAGGGTATCTGTGCTCATTTCAAACTCGAGTTTTATGCGTCACCCCACCTCACCTTTCCCCTGAAGCAGGCCTAAGTGTGTTTTCTAAAAGCGTGACTCTGTTCTCTTTGGGGATTCAGTTCATGGGGAGCGATTTTTACATTCCCTCGATAAGTGATATCATAAGTTTCTGTCTTTGTGGGACTTACTTCACTGAGGATGATCGTACCGAAATCCACTCAGGATGCTGCTACCAGCCTCATGACGTGGATTTCATGGCTGAGTGACACTCCATTGGACCTACGTAGCACCACTTGTCCACTTGTCCACTTGTCTTTGTCCACTTGTCCACTTGTCTTTGTCCACTTGGCTCTTTCCTGGGATATGAAACGTGTACCGGAGTCGAGGTTCTTGTCAAGACAGCAGCCCTCAACTTTGGGGTCCCTGTGTCTGGTTGATTTTTTCATTTTCCCAAGGTCAACGCCCATGTGTGGAAGTGCCCTATGCTCTGTGGTTCTGTGTTTTACATGTTTTGGGAAAGAGGATACACTTGTGAAGATTGGCTGTTGGCCATTGACATCCCGCCCATCAGCTTAACAAGGCTCCCTTGACTCCGTGGCCTGCCCTGCCTTTCTGGTTTTTAGACTTTTTTCGCCTGGCCCTTTTGCCCCGGGGGGGGGGAGAGATTTCTTTGTAGTGCTGATTTGCTCTCCCAGGTTGCTTGGTTGGCCAAAAAGGGCGTATGCGTTTTTTCCTGAATATATTCAGGAAAAAACGCATACGCCCTTTTTGGCCAACCGCATCATTGTCCACGTTCTGGCGCTTTTCATGTGCTATCGGGGCCATTCCGATGCACCCGTTGACATCCGTTTCCTGCAGTTCTGCCTTGCGTTCAACGCCTCTTCGTAGCCTGACCTCAATATATTTGGGGGCGATAGTTATCGTTTAGAACTCTGCAGGTTTGGGAAGTGCAGTGCCCCTGAGCTCCATTTCCCAAGTCGCTTTTTTGTGAGTGGGACGCAACACGGCTGGATGGCTTCACGCCCTATTGTCGATCCGGGGTGGCAGGCTGAGCCTTTGGTGAATTCTTCTTCGCGATGGGAAATGAGAGTGACATGTGCCCGACCAAACCCCTCCAGCGAGTCTCTCATTGGTTCCCCCTCTTGCAGTTCATCCTGCGGACAAATTGCAGACGGTACGAAAGAGGCATGGAAAGGCGCTGAGTCTCCAAGTGGGGAGATTGTTAGTAAGGGGGCCTGAATGGAGAACACGAGCACCAGGAGATGAAAAGTGAGGTGAGTTTCAGAAAGCTTTCCCGATCCCACGGTGTAGCGTCCGCTGGGTTTCCAATGAGTGCTTTCGCTGTCGGAAGATTGCGTTGAACCTGGAGAGTTGGGACCCATGGAATGGGGAGCACGCAGGATTCCTTTCAAGGGTCTGCATTTGCTTTCCCAACCTCACCAATCGTCTCAGCCCCAAGAGTGTCCAGCCTTATGTCTTCTGCCGCTGGGGCTGTAGATGTGGTCAATCCTGGTTGCATGCCAGTCCCTGAACGCATTTTGGAAGAAGTTCTCTCTGTTTTGCCCTGCTTGTTTCTTCTTTGTGTTGGAAATGTATCCTCAGAACGGGTCTGAGCTGATTTTCCCTGCTGTTTTTAGGCCGCTTTACACACACTTGATGCACTTACACAGAGATATCAAGACTTAGCTTTTAAGATGCTTACTAGTCGGATAGATACTTGTGCGATGAACAGGGTCTGGTGAGTCCAGTTGATTGAGCAAGGAGTAGGTCGTGTCCATTCCACATTCGGTTTTCGGAAGGGTATCTGTGCTCATTTCAAACTCGAGTTTTATGCGTCACCCCACCTCACCTTTCCCCTGAAGCAGGCCTAAGTGTGTTTTCTAAAAGCGTGACTCTGTTCTCTTTGGGGATTCAGTTCATGGGGAGCGATTTTTACATTCCCTCGATAAGTGATATCATAAGTTTCTGTCTTTGTGGGACTTATTTCACTGAGGATGATCGTACCTAAATCCACTCAGGATGCTGCTACCAGCCTCATGACGTGGATTTCATGGCTGAGTGACACTCCATTGGACCTACGTAGCACCACTTGTCCACTTGTCCACTTGTCTTTGTCCACTTGTCCACTTGTCTTTGTCCACTTGGCTCTTTCCTGGGATATGAAACGTGTACCGGAGTCGAGGTTCTTGTCAAGACAGCAGCCCTCAACTTTGGGGTCCTTGTGTCTGCTTCATTTTTTCATTTTCCGAAGGTCAACGCCCATGTGTGGAAGTGCCCTATGCTCTGTGGTTCTGTGTTTTACATGTTTTGGGAAAGAGGATACACTTGTGAAGATTGGCTGTTGGCCATTGACATCCCGCCCATCAGCTTAACAAGGCTCCCTTGACTCCGTGGCCTGCCCTGCCTTTCAGGTTTTTAGACTTTTTTCGCCTGGCCCTTTTGCCCCGGGGGGGGGGGGGGGGGAGCGAGAGATTTCTTTGTAGTGCTGATTTGCTCTCCCAGGTTGCTTGGTTGGCCAAAAAGGGCGTATGCGTTTTTTCCTGAATATATTCAGGAAAAAACGCATACGCCCTTTTTGGCCAACCGCATCATTGTCCACGTTCTGGCGCTTTTCATGTGCTATCGGGGCCATTCCGATGTACCCGTTGACATCCGTTTCCTGCAGTTCTGCCTTGCGTTCAACGCCTCTTCGTAGCCTGACCTCAATATATTTGGGGGCGATAGTTATCGTTTAGAACTCTGCCGGTTTGGGAAGTGCAGTGCCCCTGAGCTCCATTTCCCAAGTCGCTTTTTTGTGAGTGGGACGCAACACGGCTGGATGGCTTCACGCCCTATTGTCGATCCGGGGTGGCAGGCTGAGCCTTTGGTGAATTCTTCTTCGCGATGGGAAATGAGAGTGACATGTGCCCGACCAAACCCCTCCAGCGAGTCTCTCATTGGTTCCCCCTCTTGCAGTTCATCCTGCGGACAAATTGCAGACGGTACGAAAGAGGCATGGAAAGGCGCTAAGTCTCCAAGTGGGGAGATTGTTAGTAAGGGGGCCTGAATGGAGAACACGAGCACCAGGAGATGAAAAGTGAGGTGAGTTTCAGAAAGCTTTCCCGATCCCACGGTGTAGCGTCCGCTGGGTTTCCAATGAGTGCTTTCGCTGTCGGAAGATTGCGTTGAACCTGGAGAGTTGGGACCCATGGAATGGGGAGCATGCAGGATTCCTTTCAAGGGTCTGCATTTGCTTTCCCAACCTCACCAATCGTCTCAGCCCCAAGAGTGTCCAGCCTTATGTCTTCTGCCGCTGGGGCTGTAGATGTGGTCAATCCTGGTTGCATGCCAGTCCCTGAACGCATTTTGGAAGAAGTTCTCTCTGTTTTGCCCTGCTTGTTTCTTCTTTGTGTTGGAAATGTATCCTCAGAACGGGTCTGAGCTGATTTTCCCTGCTGTTTTTAGGCTGCTTTACACACACTTGATGCACTTACACAGAGATATCAAGACTTAGCTTTTAAGATGCTTACTAGTCGGATAGATACTTGTGCGATGAACAGGGTCTGGTGAGTCCAGTTGATTGAGCAAGGAGTAGGTCGTGTCCATTCCACATTCGGTTTTCGGAAGGGTATCTGTGCTCATTTCAAACTCGAGTTTTATGCGTCACCCCACCTCACCTTTCCCCTGAAGCAGGCCTAAGTGTGTTTTCTAAAAGCGTGACTCTGTTCTCTTTGGGGATTCAGTTCATGGGGAGCGATTTTTACATTCCCTCGATAAGTGATATCATAAGTTTCTGTCTTTGTGGGACTTATTTCACTGAGGATGATCGTACCTAAATCCACTCAGGATGCTGCTACCAGCCTCATGACGTGGATTTCATGGCTGAGTGACACTCCATTGGACCTACGTAGCACCACTTGTCCACTTGTCCACTTGTCTTTGTCCACTTGTCCACTTGTCTTTGTCCACTTGGCTCTTTCCTGGGATATGAAACGTGTACCGGAGTCGAGGTTCTTGTCAAGACAGCAGCCCTCAACTTTGGGGTCCCTGTGTCTGGTTGATTTTTTCATTTTCCGAAGGTCAACGCCCATGTGTGGAAGTGCCCTATGCTCTGTGGTTCTGTGTTTTACATGTTTTGGGAAAGAGGATACACTTGTGAAGATTGGCTGTTGGCCATTGACATCCCGCCCATCAGCTTAACAAGGCTCCCTTGACTCCGTGGCCTGCCCTGCCTTTCAGGTTTTTAGAATTTTTTCGCCTGGCCCTTTTGCCCCGGGGGGGGGGGGAGCGAGAGATTTCTTTGTAGTGCTGATTTGCTCTCCCAGGTTGCTTGGTTGGCCAAAAAGGGCGTATGCGTTTTTTCCTGAATATATTCAGGAAAAAACGCATACGCCCTTTTTGGCCAACCGCATCATTGTCCACGTTCTGGCGCTTTTCATGTGCTATCGGGGCCATTCCGATGTACCCGTTGACATCCGTTTCCTGCAGTTCTGCCTTGCGTTCAACGCCTCTTCGTAGCCTGACCTCAATATATTTGGGGGCGATAGTTATCGTTTAGAACTCTGCAGGTTTGGGAAGTGCAGTGCCCCTGAGCTCCATTTCCCAAGTCGCTTTTTTGTGAGTGGGACGCAACACGGCTGGATGGCTTCACGCCCTATTGTCGATCCGGGGTGGCAGGCTGAGCCTTTGGTGAATTCTTCTTCGCGATGGGAAATGAGAGTGACATGTGCCCGACCAAACCCCTCCAGCGAGTCTCTCATTGGTTCCCCCTCTTGCAGTTCATCCTGCGGACAAATTGCAGACGGTACGAAAGAGGCATGGAAAGGCGCTGAGTCTCCAAGTGGGGAGATTGTTAGTAAGGGGGCCTGAATGGAGAACACGAGCACCAGGAGATGAAAAGTGAGGTGAGTTTCAGAAAGCTTTCCCGATCGCACGGTGTAGCGTCCGCTGGGTTTCCAATGAGTGCTTTCGCTGTCGGAAGATTGCGTTGAACCTGGAGAGTTGGGACCCATGGAATGGGGAGCACGCAGGATTCCTTTCAAGGGTCTGCATTTGCTTTCCCAACCTCACCAATCGTCTCAGCCCCAAGAGTGTCCAGCCTTATGTCTTCTGCCGCTGGGGCTGTAGATGTGGTCAATCCTGGTTGCATGCCAGTCCCTGAACGCATTTTGGAAGAATTTCTCTCTGTTTTGCCCTGCTTGTTTCTTCTTTGTGTTGGAAATGTATCCTCAGAATGGGTCTGAGCTGATTTTCCCTGCTGTTTTTAGGCCGCTTTACACACACTTGATGCACTTACACAGAGATATCAAGACTTAGCTTTTAAGATGCTTACTAGTGGGATAGATACTTGTGCGATGAACAGGGTCTGGTGAGTCCAGTTGATTGAGCAAGGAGTAGGTCGTGTCCATTCCATATTCGGTTTTCGGAAGGGTATCTGTGCTCATTTCAAACTCGAGTTTTATGCGTCACCCCACCTCACCTTTCCCCTGAAGCAGGCCTAAGTGTGTTTTCTAAAAGGGTGACTCTGTTCTCTTTGGGGATTCAGTTCATGGGGAGCGATTTTTACATTCCCTCGATAAGTGATATCATAAGTTTCTGTCTTTGTGGGACTTACTTCACTGAGGATGATCGTACCTAAATCCACTCAGGATGCTGCTACCAGCCTCATGACGTGGATTTCATGGCTGAGTGACACTCCATTGGACCTACGTAGCACCACTTGTCCACTTGTCCACTTGTCTTTGTCCACTTGTCCACTTGTCTTTGTCCACTTGGCTCTTTCCTGGGATATGAAACGTGTACCGGAGTCGAGGTTCTTGTCAAGACAGCAGCCCTCAACTTTGGGGTCCCTGTGTCTGGTTGATTTTTTCATTTTCCCAAGGTCAACGCCCATGTGTGGAAGTGCCCTATGCTCTGTGGTTCTGTGTTTTACATGTTTTGGGAAAGAGGATACACTTGTGAAGATTGGCTGTTGGCCATTGACATCCCGCCCATCAGCTTAACAAGGCTCCCTTGACTCCGTGGCCTGCCCTGCCTTTCAGGTTTTTAGACTTTTTTCGCCTGGCCCTTTTGCCCCGGGGGGGGGGGAGCGAGAGATTTCTTTGTAGTGCTGATTTGCTCTCCCAGGTTGCTTGGTTGGCCAAAAAGGGCTTATGCCTTTTTTCCTGAATATATTCAGGAAAAAACGCATACGCCCTTTTTGGCCAACCGCATCATTGTCCACGTTCTGGCGCTTTTCATGTGCTATCGGGGCCATTCCGATGTACCCGTTGACATCCGTTTCCTGCAGTTCTGCTTTGCGTTCAACGCCTCTTCGTAGCCTGACCTCAATATATTTTGGGGCGATAGTTATCGTTTAGAACTCTGCAGGTTTGGGAAGTGCAGTGCCCCTGAGCTCCATTTCCCCAGTCGCTTTTTTGTGAGTGGGACGCAACACGGCTGGATGGCTTCACGCCCTATTGTCGATCCGGGGTGGCAGGCTGAGCCTTTGGTGAATTCTTCTTCGCGATGGGAAATGAGAGTGACATGTGCCCGACCAAACCCCTCCAGCGAGTCTCTCATTGGTTCCCCCTCTTGCAGTTCATCCTGCGGACAAATTGCAGACGGTACGAAAGAGGCATGGAAAGGCGCTGAGTCTCCAAGTGGGGAGATTGTTAGTAAGGGGGCCTGAATGGAGAACACGAGCACCAGGAGATGAAAAGTGAGGTGAGTTTCAGAAAGCTTTCCCGATCCCACGGTGTAGCGTCCGCTGGGTTTCCAATGAGTGCTTTTGCTATCGGAAGATTGCGTTGAACCTGGAGAGTTGGGACCCATGGAATGGGGAGCACGCAGGATTCCTTTCAAGGGTCTGCATTTGCTTTCCCAACCTCACCAATCGTCTCAGCCCCAAGAGTGTCCAGCCTTATGTCTTCTGCCGCTGGGGCTGTAGATGTGGTCAATCCTGGTTGCATGCCAGTCCCTGAACGCATTTTGGAAGAATTTCTCTCTGTTTTGCCCTGCTTGTTTCTTCTTTGTGTTGGAAATGTATCCTCAGAATGGGTCTGAGCTGATTTTCCCTGCTGTTTTTAGGCCGCTTTACACACACTTGATGCACTTACACAGAGATATCAAGACTTAGCTTTTAAGATGCTTACTAGTCGGATAGATACTTGTGCGATGAACAGGTTCTGGTGAGTCCAGTTGATTGAGCAAGGAGTAGGTCGTGTCCATTCCATATTCGGTTTTCGGAAGGGTATCTGTGCTCATTTCAAACTCGAGTTTTATGCGTCACCCCACCTCACCTTTCCCCTGAAGCAGGCCTAAGTGTGTTTTCTAAAAGCGTGACTCTGTTCTGTTTGGGGATTCAGTTCATGGGGAGCGATTTTTACATTCCCTCGATAAGTGATATCATAAGTTTCTGTCTTTGTGGGACTTATTTCACTGAGGATGATCGTACCTAAATCCACTCAGGATGCTGCTACCAGCCTCATGACGTGGATTTCATGGCTGAGTGACACTCCATTGGACCTACGTAGCACCACTTGTCCACTTGTCCACTTGTCTTTGTCCACTTGTCCACTTGTCTTTGTCCACTTGGCTCTTTCCTGGGATATGAAACGTGTACCGGAGTCGAGGTTCTTGTCAAGACAGCAGCCCTCAACTTTGGGGTCCCTGTGTCTGGTTGATTTTTTCATTTTCCCAAGGTCAACGCCCATGTGTGGAAGTGCCCTATGCTCTGTGGTTCTGTGTTTTACATGTTTTGGGAAAGAGGATACACTTGTGAAGATTGGCTGTTGGCCATTGACATCCCGCCCATCAGCTTAACAAGGCTCCCTTGATTCCATGGCCTGTCCGGCCTTTCAGGTTTTTAGACTTTTTTCGCCTGGCCCTTTTGCCCCGGGGGGGGGGGGGAGTGAGAGATTTCTTTGTAGTGCTGATTTGCTCTCCCAGGTTGCTTGGTTGGCCAAAAAGGGCGTATGCGTTTTTTCCTGAATATATTCAGGAAAAAACGCATACGCCCTTTTTAGCCAACCGCATCATTGTCCACGTTCTGGCGCTTTTCATGTGCTATCGGGGCCATTCCGATGTACCCGTTGACATCCGTTTCCTGCAGTTCTGCCTTGCGTTCAACGCCTCTTCGTAGCCTGACCTCAATATATTTGGGGGCGATAGTTATCGTTTAGAACTCTGCAGGTTTGGGAAGTGCAGTGCCCCTGAGCTCCATTTCCCAAGTCGCTTTTTTGTGAGTGGGACGCAACACGGCTGGATGGCTTCACGCCCTATTGTCGATCCGGGGTGGCAGGCTGAGCCTTTGGTGAATTCTTCTTCACGATGGGAAATGAGAGTGACATGTGCCCGACCAAACCCCTCCAGCGAGTCTCTCATTGGTTCCCCCTCTTGCAGTTCATCCTGCGGACAAATTGCAGACGGTACGAAAGAGGCATGGAAAGGCGCTGAGTCTCCAAGTGGGGAGATTGTTAGTAAGGGGGCCTGAATGGAGAACACGAGCACCAGGAGATGAAAAGTGAGGTGAGTTTCAGAAAGCTTTCCCGATCCCACGGTGTAGCGTCCGCTGGGTTTCCAATGAGTGCTTTCGCTGTCGGAAGATTGCGTTGAACCTGGAGAGTTGGGACCCATGGAATGGGGAGCACGCAGGATTCCTTTCAAGGGTCTGCATTTGCTTTCCCAACCTCACCAATCGTCTCAGCCCCAAGAGTGTCCAGCCTTATGTCTTCTGCCGCTGGGGCTGTAGATGTGGTTAATGCTGGTTGCATGCCAGTCCCTGAACGCATTTTGGAAGAATTTCTCTCTGTTTTGCCCTGCTTGTTTCTTCTTTGTGTTGGAAATGTATCCTCAGAATGGGTCTGAGCTGATTTTCCCTGCTGTTTTTAGGCCGCTTTACACACACTTGATGCACTTACACAGAGATATCAAGACTTAGCTTTTAAGATGCTTACTAGTCGGATAGATACTTGTGCGATGAACAGGGTCTGGTGAGTCCAGTTGATTGAGCAAGGAGTAGGTCGTGTCCATTCCATATTCGGTTTTCGGAAGGGTATCTGTGCTCATTTCAAACTCGAGTTTTATGCGTCACCCCACCTCACCTTTCCCCTGAAGCAGGCCTAAGTGTGTTTTCTAAAAGCGTGACTCTGTTCGGTTTGGGGATTCAGTTCATGGGGAGCGATTTTTACATTCCCTCGATAAATGATATTATAAGTTTCTGTCTTTGTGGGACTTATTTCACTGAGGATGATCGTACCTAAATCCACTCAGGATGCTGCTACCAGCCTCATGACGTGGATTTCATGGCTGAGTGACACTCCATTGGACCTACGTAGCACCACTTGTCCACTTGTCCACTTGTCTTTGTCCACTTGTCCACTTGTCTTTGTCCACTTGGCTCTTTCCTGGGATATGAAACGTGTACCGGAGTCGAGGTTCTTGTCAAGACAGCAGCCCTCAACTTTGGGGTCCCTGTGTCTGGTTGATTTTATCATTTTCCCAAGGTCAACGCCCATGTGTGAAAGTGCCCTATGCTCTGTGGTTCTTTGTTTTACATGTTTTGGGAAAGAGGATACACTTGTGAAGATTGGCTGTTGGCCATTGACATCCCGCCCATCAGCTTAACAAGGCTCCCTTGACTCGGTGGCCTGCCCTGCCTTTCTGGTTTTTAGACTTTTTTCGCCTGGCCCTTTTGCCCCGGGGGGGGGGGGAGAGATTTCTTTGTAGTGCTGATTTGCTCTCCCAGGTTGCTTGGTTGGCCAAAAAGGGCGTATGCGTTTTTTCCTGAATATATTCAGGAAAAAACGCATACGCCCTTTTTGGCCAACCGCATCATTGTCCACGTTCTGGCGCTTTTCATGTGCTATCGGGGCCATTCCGATGTACCCGTTGACATCCGTTTCCTGCAGTTCTGCCTTGCGTTCAACGCCTCTTCGTAGCCTGACCTCAATATATTTGGGGGCGATAGTTATCGTTTAGAACTCTGCAGGTTTGGGAAGTGCAGTGCCCCTGAGCTCCATTTCCCAAGTCGCTTTTTTGTGAGTGGGACGCAACACGGCTGGATGGCTTCACGCCCTATTGTCGATCCGGGGTGGCAGGCTGAGCCTTTGGTGAATTCTTCTTCGCGATGGGAAATGAGAGTGACATGTGCCCGACCAAATCCCTCCAGCGAGTCTCTCATTGGTTCCCCCTCTTGCAGTTCATCCTGCGGACAAATTGCAGACGGTACGAAAGAGGCATGGAAAGGCGCTGAGTCTCCAAGTGGGGAGATTGTTAGTAAGGGGGCCTGAATGGAGAACACGAGCACCAGGAGATGAAAAGTGAGGTGAGTTTCAGAAAGCTTTCCCGATCCCACGGTGTAGCGTCCGCTGGGTTTCCAATGAGTGCTTTCGCTGTCGGAAGATTGCGTTGAACCTGGAGAGTTGGGACCCATGGAATGGGGAGCATGCAGGATTCCTTTCAAGGGTCTGCATTTGCTTTCCCAACCTCACCAATCGTCTCAGCCCCAAGAGTGTCCAGCCTTATGTCTTCTGCCGCTGGGGCTGTAGATGTGGTCAATCCTGGTTGCATGCCAGTCCCTGAACGCATTTTGGAAGAAGTTCTCTCTGTTTTGCCCTGCTTGTTTCTTCTTTGTGTTGGAAATGTATCCTCAGAATGGGTCTGAGCTGATTTTCCCTGCTGTTTTTAGGCCGCTTTACACACACTTGATGCACTTACACAGAGATATCAAGACTTAGCTTTTAAGATGCTTACTAGTCGGATAGATACTTGTGCGATGAACAGGGTCTGGTGAGTCCAGTTGATTGAGCAAGGAGTAGGTCGTGTCCATTCCATATTCGGTTTTCGGAAGGGTATCTGTGCTCATTTCAAACTCGAGTTTTATGCGTCACCCCACCTCACCTTTCCCCTGAAGCAGGCCTAAGTGTGTTTTCTAAAAGCGTGACTCTGTTCTCTTTGGGGATTCAGTTCATGGGGAGCGATTTTTACATTCCCTCGATAAGTGATATCATAAGTTTCTGTCTTTGTGGGACTTACTTCACTGAGGATGATCGTACCGAAATCCACTCAGGATGCTGCTACCAGCCTCATGACGTGGATTTCATGGCTGAGTGACACTCCATTGGACCTACGTAGCACCACTTGTCCACTTGTCCACTTGTCTTTGTCCACTTGTCCACTTGTCTTTGTCCACTTGGCTCTTTCCTGGGATATGAAACGTGTACCGGAGTCGAGGTTCTTGTCAAGACAGCAGCCCTCAACTTTGGGGTCCCTGTGTCTGCTTCATTTTTTCATTTTCCCAAGGTCAACGCCCATGTGTGGAAGTGCCCTATGCTCTGTGGTTCTGTGTTTTACATGTTTTGGGAAAGAGGATACACTTGTGAAGATTGGCTGTTGGCCATTGACATCCCGCCCATCAGCTTAACAAGGCTCCCTTGACTCCGTGGCCTGCCCTGCCTTTCTGGTTTTTAGACTTTTTTCGCCTGGCCCTTTTGCCCCGGGGGGGGGGGGAGAGATTTCTTTGTAGTGCTGATTTGCTCTCCCAGGTTGCTTGGTTGGCCAAAAAGGGCGTATGCGTTTTTTCCTGAATATATTCAGGAAAAAACGCATACGCCCTTTTTGGCCAACCGCATCATTGTCCACGTTCTGGCGCTTTTCATGTGCTATCGGGGCCATTCCGATGCACCCGTTGACATCCGTTTCCTGCAGTTCTGCCTTGCGTTCAACGCCTCTTCGTAGCCTGACCTCAATATATTTGGGGGCGATAGTTATCGTTTAGAACTCTGCAGGTTTGGGAAGTGCAGTGCCCCTGAGCTCCATTTCCCAAGTCGCTTTTTTGTGAGTGGGACGCAACACGGCTGGATGGCTTCACGCCCTATTGTCGATCCGGGGTGGCAGGCTGAGCCTTTGGTGAATTCTTCTTCGCGATGGGAAATGAGAGTGACATGTGCCCGACCAAACCCCTCCAGCGAGTCTCTCATTGGTTCCCCCTCTTGCAGTTCATCCTGCGGACAAATTGCAGACGGTACGAAAGAGGCATGGAAAGGC
The DNA here is from genome assembly GCF_026419965.1 of Kogia breviceps. Classification (NCBI taxonomy): domain Eukaryota; kingdom Metazoa; phylum Chordata; class Mammalia; order Artiodactyla; family Physeteridae; genus Kogia; species Kogia breviceps. Next base: position 96,837,165 of record NC_081312.1, read on the forward strand.
GCTGAGTCTCCAAGTGGGGAGATTGTTAGTAAGGGGGCCTGAATGGAGAACACGAGCACCAGGAGATGAAAAGTGAGGTGAGTTTTAGAAAGCTTTCCCGATCCCACGGTGTAGCGTCCGCTGGGTTTCCAATGAGTGCTTTCGCTGTCGGAAGATTGCGTTGAACCTGGAGAGTTGGGACCCATGGAATGGGGAGCACGCAGGATTCCTTTCAAGGGTCTGCATTTGCTTTCCCAACCTCACCAATCGTCTCAGCCCCAAGAGTGTCCAGCCTTATGTCTTCTGCCGCTGGGGCTGTAGATGTGGTCAATGCTGGTTGCATGCCAGTCCCTGAACGCATTTTGGAAGAATTTCTCTCTGTTTTGTCCTGCTTGTTTCTTCTTTGTGTTGGAAATGTATCCTCAGAATGGGTCTGAGCTGATTTTCCCTGCTGTTTTTAGGCCGCTTTACACACACTTGATGCACTTACACAGAGATATCAAGACTTAGCTTTTAAGATGCTTACTAGTCGGATAGATACTTGTGCGATGAACAGGGTCTGGTGAGTCCAGTTGATTGAGCAAGGAGTAGGTCGTGTCCATTCCATATTCGGTTTTCGGAAGGGTATCTGTGCTCATTTCAAACTCGAGTTTTATGCGTCACCCCACCTCACCTTTCCCCTGAAGCAGGCCTAAGTGTGTTTTCTAAAAGCGTGACTCTGTTCTGTTTGGGGATTCAGTTCATGGGGAGCGATTTTTACATTCCCTCGATAAGTGATATCATAAGTTTCTGTCTTTGTGGGACTTATTTCACTGAGGATGATCGTACCTAAATCCACTCAGGATGCTGCTACCAGCCTCATGACGTGGATTTCATGGCTGAGTGACACTCCATTGGACCTACGTAGCACCACTTGTCCACTTGTCCACTTGTCTTTGTCCACTTGTCCACTTGTCTTTGTCCACTTGGCTCTTTCCTGGGATATGAAACGTGTACCGGAGTCGAGGTTCTTGTCAAGACAGCAGCCCTCAACTTTGGGGTCCCTGTGTCTGGTTGATTTTTTCATTTTCCCAAGGTCAACGCGCATGTGTGGAAGTGCCCTATGCTCTGTGGTTCTGTGTTTTACATGTTTTGGGAAAGAGGATACACTTGTGAAGATTGGCTGTTGGCCATTGACATCCCGCCCATCAGCTTAACAAGGCTCCCTTGACTCCGTGGCCTGCCCTGCCTTTCAGGTTTTTAGACTTTTTTCGCCTGGCCCTTTTGCCCCGGGGGGGGGGGGAGCGAGAGATTTCTTTGTAGTGCTGATTTGCTCTCCCAGGTTGCTTGGTTGGCCAAAAAGGGCGTATGCGTTTTTTCCTGAATATATTCAGGAAAAAACGCATACGCCCTTTTTGGCCAACCGCATCATTGTCCACGTTCTGGCGCTTTTCATGTGCTATCGGGGCCATTCCGATGTACCCGTTGACATCCGTTTCCTGCAGTTCTGCCTTGCGTTCAACGCCTCTTCGTAGCCTGACCTCAATATATTTGGGGGCGATAGTTATCGTTTAGAACTCTGCAGGTTTGGGAAGTGCAGTGCCCCTGAGCTCCATTTCCCAAGTCGCTTTTTTGTGAGTGGGACGCAACACGGCTGGATGGCTTCACGCCCTATTGTCGATCCGGGGTGGCAGGCTGAGCCTTTGGTGAATTCTTCTTCGCGATGGGAAATGAGAGTGACATGTGCCCGACCAAACCCCTCCAGCGAGTCTCTCATTGGTTCCCCCTCTTGCAGTTCATCCTGCGGACAAATTGCAGACGGTACGAAAGAGGCATGGAAAGGCGCTGAGTCTCCAAGTGGGGAGATTGTTAGTAAGGGGGCCTGAATGGAGAACACGAGCACCAGGAGATGAAAAGTGAGGTGAGTTTCAGAAAGCTTTCCCGATCCCACGGTGTAGCGTCCGCTGGGTTTCCAATGAGTGCTTTCGCTGTCGGAAGATTGCGTTGAACCTGGAGAGTTGGGACCCATGGAATGGGGAGCATGCAGGATTCCTTTCAAGGGTCTGCATTTGCTTTCCCAACCTCACCAATCGTCTCAGCCCCAAGAGTGTCCAGCCTTATGTCTTCTGCCGCTGGGGCTGTAGATGTGGTCAATCCTGGTTGCATGCCAGTCCCTGAACGCATTTTGGAAGAAGTTCTCTCTGTTTTGCCCTGCTTGTTTCTTCTTTGTGTTGGAAATGTATCCTCAGAATGGGTCTGAGCTGATTTTCCCTGCTGTTTTTAGGCCGCTTTACACACACTTGATGCACTTACACAGAGATATCAAGACTTAGCTTTTAAGATGCTTACTAGTCGGATAGATACTTGTGCGATGAACAGGGTCTGGTGAGTCCAGTTGATTGAGCAAGGAGTAGGTCGTGTCCATTCCACATTCGGTTTTCGGAAGGGTATCTGTGCTCATTTCAAACTCGAGTTTTATGCGTCACCCCACCTCACCTTTCCCCTGAAGCAGGCCTAAGTGTGTTTTCTAAAAGCGTGACTCTGTTCTCTTTGGGGATTCAGTTCATGGGGAGCGATTTTTACATTCCCTCGATAAGTGATATCATAAGTTTCTGTCTTTGTGGGACTTATTTCACTGAGGATGATCGTACCTAAATCCACTCAGGATGCTGCTACCAGCCTCATGACGTGGATTTCATGGCTGAGTGACACTCCATTGGACCTACGTAGCACCACTTGTCCACTTGTCCACTTGTCTTTGTCCACTTGTCCACTTGTCTTTGTCCACTTGGCTCTTTCCTGGGATATGAAACGTGTACCGGAGTCGAGGTTCTTGTCAAGACAGCAGCCCTCAACTTTGGGGTCCTTGTGTCTGCTTCATTTTTTCATTTTCCGAAGGTCAACGCCCATGTGTGGAAGTGCCCTATGCTCTGTGGTTCTGTGTTTTACATGTTTTGGGAAAGAGGATACACTTGTGAAGATTGGCTGTTGGCCATTGACATCCCGCCCATCAGCTTAACAAGGCTCCCTTGACTCCGTGGCCTGCCCTGCCTTTCAGGTTTTTAGACTTTTTTCGCCTGGCCCTTTTGCCCCGGGGGGGGGGGGGAGCGAGAGATTTCTTTGTAGTGCTGATTTGCTCTCCCAGGTTGCTTGGTTGGCCAAAAAGGGCGTATGCGTTTTTTCCTGAATATATTCAGGAAAAAACGCATACGCCCTTTTTGGCCAACCGCATCATTGTCCACGTTCTGGCGCTTTTCATGTGCTATCGGGGCCATTCCGATGTACCCGTTGACATCCGTTTCCTGCAGTTCTGCCTTGCGTTCAACGCCTCTTCGTAGCCTGACCTCAATATATTTGGGGGCGATAGTTATCGTTTAGAACTCTGCAGGTTTGGGAAGTGCAGTGCCCCTGAGCTCCATTTCCCAAGTCGCTTTTTTGTGAGTGGGACGCAACACGGCTGGATGGCTTCACGCCCTATTGTCGATCCGGGGTGGCAGGCTGAGCCTTTGGTGAATTCTTCTTCGCGATGGGAAATGAGAGTGACATGTGCCCGACCAAACCCCTCCAGCGAGTCTCTCATTGGTTCCCCCTCTTGCAGTTCATCCTGCGGACAAATTGCAGACGGTACGAAAGAGGCATGGAAAGGCGCTGAGTCTCCAAGTGGGGAGATTGTTAGTAAGGGGGCCTGAATGGAGAACACGAGCACCAGGAGATGAAAAGTGAGGTGAGTTTCAGAAAGCTTTCCCGATCCCACGGTGTAGCGTCCGCTGGGTTTCCAATGAGTGCTTTCGCTGTCGGAAGATTGCGTTGAACCTGGAGAGTTGGGACCCATGGAATGGGGAGCATGCAGGATTCCTTTCAAGGGTCTGCATTTGCTTTCCCAACCTCACCAATCGTCTCAGCCCCAAGAGTGTCCAGCCTTATGTCTTCTGCCGCTGGGGCTGTAGATGTGGTCAATCCTGGTTGCATGCCAGTCCCTGAACGCATTTTGGAAGAAGTTCTCTCTGTTTTGCCCTGCTTGTTTCTTCTTTGTGTTGGAAATGTATCCTCAGAACGGGTCTGAGCTGATTTTCCCTGCTGTTTTTAGGCTGCTTTACACACACTTGATGCACTTACACAGAGATATCAAGACTTAGCTTTTAAGATGCTTACTAGTCGGATAGATACTTGTGCGATGAACAGGGTCTGGTGAGTCCAGTTGATTGAGCAAGGAGTAGGTCGTGTCCATTCCACATTCGGTTTTCGGAAGGGTATCTGTGCTCATTTCAAACTCGAGTTTTATGCGTCACCCCACCTCACCTTTCCCCTGAAGCAGGCCTAAGTGTGTTTTCTAAAAGCGTGACTCTGTTCTGTTTGGGGATTCAGTTCATGGGGAGCGATTTTTACATTCCCTCGATAAGTGATATCATAAGTTTCTGTCTTTGTGGGACTTATTTCACTGAGGATGATCGTACCTAAATCCACTCAGGATGCTGCTACCAGCCTCATGACGTGGATTTCATGGCTGAGTGACACTCCATTGGACCTACGTAGCACCACTTGTCCACTTGTCCACTTGTCTTTGTCCACTTGTCCACTTGTCTTTGTCCACCTGGCTCTTTCCTGGGATATGAAACGTGTACCGGAGTCGAGGTTCTTGTCAAGACAGCAGCCCTCAACTTTGGGGTCCTTGTGTCTGCTTCATTTTTTCATTTTCCGAAGGTCAACGCCCATGTGTGGAAGTGCCCTATGCTCTGTGGTTCTGTGTTTTACATGTTTTGGGAAAGAGGATACACTTGTGAAGATTGGCTGTTGGCCATTGACATCCCGCCCATCAGCTTAACAAGGCTCCCTTGACTCCGTGGCCTGCCCTGCCTTTCAGGTTTTTAGACTTTTTTCGCCTGGCCCTTTTGCCCCGGGGGGGTGGGAGAGATTTCTTTGTAGTGCTGATTTGCTCTCCCAGGTTGTTTGGTTGGCCAAAAAGGGCGTATGCCTTTTTTCCTGAATATATTCAGGAAAAAAGGCATACGCCCTTTTTGGCCAACCGCATCATTGTCCACGTTCTGGCGCTTTTCATGTGCTATCGGGGCCATTCCGATGTACCCGTTGACATCCGTTTCCTGCAGTTCTGCCTTGGTGTTCAACGCCTCTTCGTAGCCTGACCTCAATATATTTTGGGGCGATAGTTACCGTTTAGAACTCTGCAGGTTTGGGAAGTGCAGTGCCCCTGAGCTCCATTTCCCAAGTCGCTTTTTTGTGAGTGGGACGCAACACGGCTGGATGGCTTCACGCCCTATTGTCGATCCGGGGTGGCAGGCTGAGCCTTTGGTGAATTCTTCTTCGCGATGGGAAATGAGAGTGACATGTGCCCGACCAAACCCCTCCAGCGAGTCTCTCATTGGTTCCCCCTCTTGCAGTTCATCCTGCGGACAAATTGCAGACGGTACGAAAGAGGCATGGAAAGGCGCTGAGTCTCCAAGTGGGGAGATTGTTAGTAAGGGGGCCTGAATGGAGAACACGAGCACCAGGAGATGAAAAGTGAGGTGAGTTTCAGAAAGCTTTCCCGATCGCACGGTGTAGCGTCCGCTGGGTTTCCAATGAGTGCTTTCGCTGTCGGAAGATTGCGTTGAACCTGGAGAGTTGGGACCCATGGAATGGGGAGCACGCAGGATTCCTTTCAAGGGTCTGCATTTGCTTTCCCAACCTCACCAATCGTCTCAGCCCCAAGAGTGTCCAGCCTTATGTCTTCTGCCGCTGGGGCTGTAGATGTGGTCAATCCTGGTTGCATGCCAGTCCCTGAACGCATTTTGGAAGAATTTCTCTCTGTTTTGCCCTGCTTTTTTCTTCTTTGTGTTGGAAATGTATCCTCAGAATGGGTCTGAGCTGATTTTCCCTGCTGTTTTTAGGCCGCTTTACACACACTTGATGCACTTACACAGAGATATCAAGACTTAGCTTTTAAGATGCTTACTAGTGGGATAGATACTTGTGCGATGAACAGGGTCTGGTGAGTCCAGTTGATTGAGCAAGGAGTAGGTCGTGTCCATTCCATATTCGGTTTTCGGAAGGGTATCTGTGCTCATTTCAAACTCGAGTTTTATGCGTCACCCCACCTCACCTTTCCCCTGAAGCAGGCCTAAGTGTGTTTTCTAAAAGCGTGACTCTGTTCTCTTTGGGGATTCAGTTCATGGGGAGCGATTTTTACATTCCCTCGATAAGTGATATCATAAGTTTCTGTCTTTGTGGGACTTATTTCACTGAGGATGATCGTACCTAAATCCACTCAGGATGCTGCTACCAGCCTCATGACGTGGATTTCATGGCTGAGTGACACTCCATTGGACCTACGTAGCACCACTTGTCCACTTGTCCACTTGTCTTTGTCCACTTGTCCACTTGTCTTTGTCCACTTGGCTCTTTCCTGGGATATGAAACGTGTACCGGAGTCGAGGTTCTTGTCAAGACAGCAGCCCTCAACTTTGGGGTCCTTGTGTCTGCTTCATTTTTTCATTTTCCGAAGGTCAACGCCCATGTGTGGAAGTGCCCTATGCTCTGTGGTTCTGTGTTTTACATGTTTTGGGAAAGAGGATACACTTGTGAAGATTGGCTGTTGGCCATTGACATCCCGCCCATCAGCTTAACAAGGCTCCCTTGACTCCGTGGCCTGCCCTGCCTTTCAGGTTTTTAGACTTTTTTCGCCTGGCCCTTTTGCCCCGGGGGGGGGGGGGAGCGAGAGATTTCTTTGTAGTGCTGATTTGCTCTCCCAGGTTGCTTGGTTGGCCAAAAAGGGCGTATGCGTTTTTTCCTGAATATATTCAGGAAAAAACGCATACGCCCTTTTTGGCCAACCGCATCATTGTCCACGTTCTGGCGCTTTTCATGTGCTATCGGGGCCATTCCGATGTACCCGTTGACATCCGTTTCCTGCAGTTCTGCCTTGCGTTCAACGCCTCTTCGTAGCCTGACCTCAATATATTTGGGGGCGATAGTTATCGTTTAGAATTCTGCAGGTTTGGGAAGTGCAGTGCCCCTGAGCTCCATTTCCCAAGTCGCTTTTTTGTGAGTGGGACGCAACACGGCTGGATGGCTTCACGCCCTATTGTCGATCCGGGGTGGCAGGCTGAGCCTTTGGTGAATTCTTCTTCGCGATGGGAAATGAGAGTGACATGTGCCCGACCAAACCCCTCCAGCGAGTCTCTCATTGGTTCCCCCTCTTGCAGTTCATCCTGCGGACAAATTGCAGACGGTACGAAAGAGGCATGGAAAGGCGCTGAGTCTCCAAGTGGGGAGATTGTTAGTAAGGGGGCCTGAATGGAGAACACGAGCACCAGGAGATGAAAAGTGAGGTGAGTTTCAGAAAGCTTTCCCGATCCCACGGTGTAGCGTCCGCTGGGTTTCCAATGAGTGCTTTCGCTGTCGGAAGATTGCGTTGAACCTGGAGAGTTGGGACCCATGGAATGGGGAGCATGCAGGATTCCTTTCAAGGGTCTGCATTTGCTTTCCCAACCTCACCAATCGTCTCAGCCCCAAGAGTGTCCAGCCTTATGTCTTCTGCCGCTGGGGCTGTAGATGTGGTCAATCCTGGTTGCATGCCAGTCCCTGAACGCATTTTGGAAGAAGTTCTCTCTGTTTTGCCCTGCTTGTTTCTTCTTTGTGTTGGAAATGTATCCTCAGAACGGGTCTGAGCTGATTTTCCCTGCTGTTTTTAGGCTGCTTTACACACACTTGATGCACTTACACAGAGATATCAAGACTTAGCTTTTAAGATGCTTACTAGTCGGATAGATACTTGTGCGATGAACAGGGTCTGGTGAGTCCAGTTGATTGAGCAAGGAGTAGGTCGTGTCCATTCCACATTCGGTTTTCGGAAGGGTATCTGTGCTCATTTCAAACTCGAGTTTTATGCGTCACCCCACCTCACCTTTCCCCTGAAGCAGGCCTAAGTGTGTTTTCTAAAAGCGTGACTCTGTTCTGTTTGGGGATTCAGTTCATGGGGAGCGATTTTTACATTCCCTCGATAAGTGATATCATAAGTTTCTGTCTTTGTGGGACTTATTTCACTGAGGATGATCGTACCTAAATCCACTCAGGATGCTGCTACCAGCCTCATGACGTGGATTTCATGGCTGAGTGACACTCCATTGGACCTACGTAGCACCACTTGTCCACTTGTCCACTTGTCTTTGTCCACTTGTCCACTTGTCTTTGCCCACCTGGCTCTTTCCTGGGATATGAAACGTGTACCGGAGTCGAGGTTCTTGTCAAGACAGCAGCCCTCAACTTTGGGGTCCTTGTGTCTGCTTCATTTTTTCATTTTCCGAAGGTCAACGCCCATGTGTGGAAGTGCCCTATGCTCTGTGGTTCTGTGTTTTACATGTTTTGGGAAAGAGGATACACTTGTGAAGATTGGCTGTTGGCCATTGACATCCCGCCCATCAGCTTAACAAGGCTCCCTTGACTCCGTGGCCTGCCCTGCCTTTCTGGTTTTTAGACTTTTTTCGCCTGGCCCTTTTGCCCCGGGGGGGTGGGAGAGATTTCTTTGTAGTGCTGATTTGCTCTCCCAGGTTGTTTGGTTGGCCAAAAAGGGCGTATGCCTTTTTTCCTGAATATATTCAGGAAAAAAGGCATACGCCCTTTTTGGCCAACCGCATCATTGTCCACGTTCTTGCGCTTTTCATGTGCTATCGGGGCCATTCCGATGTACCCGTTGACATCCGTTTCCTGCAGTTCTGCCTTGGTGTTCAACGCCTCTTCGTAGCCTGACCTCAATATATTTTGGGGCGATAGTTACCGTTTAGAACTCTGCAGGTTTGGGAAGTGCAGTGCCCCTGAGCTCCATTTCCCAAGTCGCTTTTTTGTGAGTGGGACGCAACACGGCTGGATGGCTTCACGCCCTATTGTCGATCCGGGGTGGCAGGCTGAGCCTTTGGTGAATTCTTCTTCGCGATGGGAAATGAGAGTGACATGTGCCCGACCAAACCCCTCCAGCGAGTCTCTCATTGGTTCCCCCTCTTGCAGTTCATCCTGCGGACAAATTGCAGACGGTACGAAAGAGGCATGGAAAGGCGCTGAGTCTCCAAGTGGGGAGATTGTTAGTAAGGGGGCCTGAATGGAGAACACGAGCACCAGGAGATGAAAAGTGAGGTGAGTTTCAGAAAGCTTTCCCGATCGCACGGTGTAGCGTCCGCTGGGTTTCCAATGAGTGCTTTCGCTGTCGGAAGATTGCGTTGAACCTGGAGAGTTGGGACCCATGGAATGGGGAGCACGCAGGATTCCTTTCAAGGGTCTGCATTTGCTTTCCCAACCTCACCAATCGTCTCAGCCCCAAGAGTGTCCAGCCTTATGTCTTCTGCCGCTGGGGCTGTAGATGTGGTCAATCCTGGTTGCATGCCAGTCCCTGAACGCATTTTGGAAGAATTTCTCTCTGTTTTGCCCTGCTTTTTTCTTCTTTGTGTTGGAAATGTATCCTCAGAATGGGTCTGAGCTGATTTTCCCTGCTGTTTTTAGGCCGCTTTACACACACTTGATGCACTTACACAGAGATATCAAGACTTAGCTTTTAAGATGCTTACTAGTGGGATAGATACTTGTGCGATGAACAGGGTCTGGTGAGTCCAGTTGATTGAGCAAGGAGTAGGTCGTGTCCATTCCATATTCGGTTTTCGGAAGGGTATCTGTGCTCATTTCAAACTCGAGTTTTATGCGTCACCCCACCTCACCTTTCCCCTGAAGCAGGCCTAAGTGTGTTTTCTAAAAGCGTGACTCTGTTCTCTTTGGGGATTCAGTTCATGGGGAGAGATTTTTACATTCCCTCGATAAGTGATATCATAAGTTTCTGTCTTTGTGGGACTTATTTCACTGAGGATGATCGTACCGAAATCCACTCAGGATGCTGCTACCAGCCTCATGACGTGGATTTCATGGCTGAGTGACACTCCATTGGACCTACGTAGCACCACTTGTCCACTTGTCCACTTGTCTTTGTCCACTTGTCCACTTGTCTTTGTCCACTTGGCTCTTTCCTGGGATATGAAACGTGTACCGGAGTCGAGGTTCTTGTCAAGACAGCAGCCCTCAACTTTGGGGTCCCTGTGTCTGGTTGATTTTTTCATTTTCCCAAGGTCAACGCCCATGTGTGGAAGTGCCCTATGCTCTGTGGTTCTGTGTTTTACATGTTTTGGGAAAGAGGATACACTTGTGAAGATTGGCTGTTGGCCATTGACATCCCGCCCATCAGCTTAACAAGGCTCCCTTGACTCCGTGGCCTGCCCTGCCTTTCTGGTTTTTAGACTTTTTTCGCCTGGCCCTTTTGCCCCGGGGGGGTGGGAGAGATTTCTTTGTAGTGCTGATTTGCTCTCCCAGGTTGTTTGGTTGGCCAAAAAGGGCGTATGCCTTTTTTCCTGAATATATTCAGGAAAAAAGGCATACGCCCTTTTTGGCCAACCGCATCATTGTCCACGTTCTGGCGCTTTTCATGTGCTATCGGGGCCATTCCGATGTACCCGTTGACATCCGTTTCCTGCAGTTCTGCCTTGGTGTTCAACGCCTCTTCGTAGCCTGACCTCAATATATTTTGGGGCGATAGTTATCGTTTAGAACTCTGCAGGTTTGGGAAGTGCAGTGCCCCTGAGCTCCATTTCCCAAGTCGCTTTTTTGTGCGTGGGACGCAACACGGCTGGATGGCTTCACGCCCTATTGTCGATCCGGGGTGGCAGGCTGAGCCTTTGGTGAATTCTTCTTCGCGATGGGAAATGAGAGTGACATGTGCCCGACCAAACCCCTCCAGCGAGTCTCTCATTGGTTCCCCCTCTTGCAGTTCATCCTGCGGACAAATTGCAGACGGTACGAAAGAGGCATGGAAAGGCGCTGAGTCTCCAAGTGGGGAGATTGTTAGTAAGGGGGCCTGAATGGAGAACACGAGCACCAGGAGATGAAAAGTGAGGTGAGTTTCAGAAAGCTTTCCCGATCGCACGGTGTAGCGTCCGCTGGGTTTCCAATGAGTGCTTTCGCTGTCGGAAGATTGCGTTGAACCTGGAGAGTTGGGACCCATGGAATGGGGAGCACGCAGGATTCCTTTCAAGGGTCTGCATTTGCTTTCCCAACCTCACCAATCGTCTCAGCCCCAAGAGTGTCCAGCCTTATGTCTTCTGCCGCTGGGGCTGTAGATGTGGTCAATCCTGGTTGCATGCCAGTCCCTGAACGCATTTTGGAAGAATTTCTCTCTGTTTTGCCCTGCTTGTTTCTTCTTTGTGTTGGAAATGTATCCTCAGAATGGGTCTGAGCTGATTTTCCCTGCTGTTTTTAGGCCGCTTTACACACACTTGATGCACTTACACAGAGATATCAAGACTTAGCTTTTAAGATGCTTACTAGTCGGATAGATACTTGTGCGATGAACAGGGTCTGGTGAGTCCAGTTGATTGAGCAAGGAGTAGGTCGTGTCCATTCCACATTCGGTTTTCGGAAGGGTATCTGTGCTCATTTCAAACTCGAGTTTTATGCGTCACCCCACCTCACCTTTCCCCTGAAGCAGGCCTAAGTGTGTTTTCTAAAAGCGTGACTCTGTTCTCTTTGGGGATTCAGTTCATGGGGAGCGATTTTTACATTCCCTCGATAAGTGATATCATAAGTTTCTGTCTTTGTGGGACTTATTTCACTGAGGATGATCGTACCTAAATCCACTCAGGATGCTGCTACCAGCCTCATGACGTGGATTTCATGGCTGAGTGACACTCCATTGGACCTACGTAGCACCACTTGTCCACTTGTCTTTGTCCACTTGTCCACTTGTCTTTGTCCACTTGGCTCTTTCCTGGGATATGAAACGTGTACCGGAGTCGAGGTTCTTGTCAAGACAGCAGCCCTCAACTTTGGGGTCCCTGTGTCTGGTTGATTTTTTCATTTTCCCAAGGTCAACGCCCATGTGTGGAAGTGCCCTATGCTCTGTGGTTCTGTGTTTTCCATGTTTTGGGAAAGAGGATACACTTGTGAAGATTGGCTGTTGGCCATTGACATCCCGCCCATCAGCTTAACAAGGCTCCCTTGACTCCGTGGCCTGCCCTGCCTTTCTGGTTTTTAGACTTTTTTCGCCTGGCCCTTTTGCCCCGGGGGGGGGGAGAGATTTCTTTGTAGTGCTGATTTGCTCTCCCAGGTTGCTTGGTTGGCCAAAAAGGGCGTATGCGTTTTTTCCTGAATATATTCAGGAAAAAACGCATACGCCCTTTTTGGCCAACCGCATCATTGTCCACGTTCTGGCGCTTTTCATGTGCTATCGGGGCCATTCCGATGTACCCGTTGACATCCGTTTCCTGCAGTTCTGCCTTGCGTTCAACGCCTCTTCGTAGCCTGACCTCAATATATTTGGGGGCGATAGTTATCGTTTAGAACTCTGCAGGTTTGGGAAGTGCAGTGCCCCTGAGCTCCATTTCCCAAGTCGCTTTTTTGTGAGTGGGACGCAACACGGCTGGATGGCTTCACGCCCTATTGTCGATCCGGGGTGGCAGGCTGAGCCTTTGGTGAATTCTTCTTCGCGATGGGAAATGAGAGTGACATGTGCCCGACCAAACCCCTCCAGCGAGTCTCTCATTGGTTCCCCCTCTTGCAGTTCATCCTGCGGACAAATTGCAGACGGTACGAAAGAGGCATGGAAAGGCGCTGAGTCTCCAAGTGGGGAGATTGTTAGTAAGGGGGCCTGAATGGAGAACACGAGCACCAGGAGATGAAAAGTGAGGTGAGTTTCAGAAAGCTTTCCCGATCCCACGGTGTAGCGTCCGCTGGGTTTCCAATGAGTGCTTTCGCTGTCGGAAGATTGCGTTGAACCTGGAGAGTTGGGACCCATGGAATGGGGAGCATGCAGGATTCCTTTCAAGGGTCTGCATTTGCTTTCCCAACCTCACCAATCGTCTCAGCCCCAAGAGTGTCCAGCCTTATGTCTTCTGCCGCTGGGGCTGTAGATGTGGTCAATCCTGGTTGCATGCCAGTCCCTGAACGCATTTTGGAAGAATTTCTCTCTGTTTTGCCCTGCTTGTTTCTTCTTTGTGTTGGAAATGTATCCTCAGAATGGGTCTGAGCTGATTTTCCCTGCTGTTTTTAGGCCGCTTTACACACACTTGATGCACTTACACAGAGATATCAAGACTTAGCTTTTAAGATGCTTACTAGTCGGATAGATACTTGTGCGATGAACAGGGTCTGGTGAGTCCAGTTGATTGAGCAAGGAGTAGGTCGTGTCCATTCCATATTCGGTTTTCGGAAGGGTATCTGTGCTCATTTCAAACTCGAGTTTTATGCGTCACCCCACCTCACCTTTCCCCTGAAGCAGGCCTAAGTGTGTTTTCTAAAAGCGTGACTCTGTTCTCTTTGGGGATTCAGTTCATGGGGAGCGATTTTTACATTCCCTCGATAAGTGATATCATAAGTTTCTGTCTTTGTGGGACTTACTTCACTGAGGATGATCGTACCTAAATCCACTCAGGATGCTGCTACCAGCCTCATGACGTGGATTTCATGGCTGAGTGACACTCCATTGGACCTACGTAGCACCACTTGTCCACTTGTCCACTTGTCTTTGTCCACTTGTCCACTTGTCTTTGTCCACTTGGCTCTTTCCTGGGATATGAAACGTGTACCGGAGTCGAGGTTCTTGTCAAGACAGCAGCCCTCAACTTTGGGGTCCCTGTGTCTGCTTCATTTTTTCATTTTCCCAAGGTCAACGCCCATGTGTGGAAGTGCCCTATGCTCTGTGGTTCTGTGTTTTACATGTTTTGGGAAAGAGGATACACTTGTGAAGATTGGCTGTTGGCCATTGACATCCCGCCCATCAGCTTAACAAGGCTCCCTTGACTCCGTGGCCTGCCCTGCCTTTCTGGTTTTTAGACTTTTTTCGCCTGGCCCTTTTGCCCCGGGGGGTGGGGAGAGATTTCTTTGTAGTGCTGATATGCTCTCCCAGGTTGCTTGGTTGGCCAAAAAGGGCGTATGCGTTTTTTCCTGAATATATTCAGGAAAAAACGCATACGCCCTTTTTGGCCAACCGCATCATTGTCCACGTTCTGGCGCTTTTCATGTGCTATCGGGGCCATTCCGATGTACCCGTTGACATCCGTTTCCTGCAGTTCTGCCTTGCGTTCAACGCCTCTTCGTAGCCTGACCTCAATATATTTGGGGGCGATAGTTATCGTTTAGAACTCTGCAGGTTTGGGAAGTGCAGTGCCCCTGAGCTCCATTTCCCAAGTCGCTTTTTTGTGAGTGGGACGCAACACGGCTGGATGGCTTCACGCCCTATTGTCGATCCGGGGTGGCAGGCTGAGCCTTTGGTGAATTCTTCTTCGCGATGGGAAATGAGAGTGACATGTGCCCGACCAAACCCCTCCAGCGAGTCTCTCATTGGTTCCCCCTCTTGCAGTTCATCCTGCGGACAAATTGCAGACGGTACGAAAGAGGCATGGAAAGGCGCTGAGTCTCCAAGTGGGGAGATTGTTAGTAAGGGGGCCTGAATGGAGAACACGAGCACCAGGAGATGAAAAGTGAGGTGAGTTTCAGAAAGCTTTCCCGATCCCACGGTGTAGCGTCCGCTGGGTTTCCAATGAGTGCTTTCGCTGTCGGAAGATTGCGTTGAACCTGGAGAGTTGGGACCCATGGAATGGGGAGCATGCAGGATTCCTTTCAAGGGTCTGCATTTGCTTTCCCAACCTCACCAATCGTCTCAGCCCCAAGAGTGTCCAGCCTTATGTCTTCTGCCGCTGGGGCTGTAGATGTGGTCAATCCTGGTTGCATGCCAGTCCCTGAACGCATTTTGGAAGAAGTTCTCTCTGTTTTGCCCTGCTTGTTTCTTCTTTGTGTTGGAAATGTATCCTCAGAATGGGTCTGAGCTGATTTTCCCTGCTGTTTTTAGGCTGCTTTACACACACTTGATGCACTTACACAGAGATATCAAGACTTAGCTTTTAAGATGCTTACTAGTCGGATAGATACTTGTGCGATGAACAGGGTCTGGTGAGTCCAGTTGATTGAGCAAGGAGTAGGTCGTGTCCATTCCATATTCGGTTTTCGGAAGGGTATCTGTGCTCATTTCAAACTCGAGTTTTATGCGTCACCCCACCTCACCTTTCCCCTGAAGCAGGCCTAAGTGTGTTTTCTAAAAGCGTGACTCTGTTCTCTTTGGGGATTCAGTTCATGGGGAGCGATTTTTACATTCCCTCGATAAGTGATATCATAAGTTTCTGTCTTTGTGGGACTTATTTCACTGAGGATGATCGTACCTAAATCCACTCAGGATGCTGCTACCAGCCTCATGACGTGGATTTCATGGCTGAGTGACACTCCATTGGACCTACGTAGCACCACTTGTCCACTTGTCCACTTGTCTTTGTCCACTTGTCCACTTGTCTTTGTCCACTTGGCTCTTTCCTGGGATATGAAACGTGTACCGGAGTCGAGGTTCTTGTCAAGACAGCAGCCCTCAACTTTGGGGTCCCTGTGTCTGCTTCATTTTTTCATTTTCCCAAGGTCAACGCCCATGTGTGGAAGTGCCCTATGCTCTGTGGTTCTGTGTTTTACATGTTTTGGGAAAGAGGATACACTTGTGAAGATTGGCTGTTGGCCATTGACATCCCGCCCATCAGCTTAACAAGGCTCCCTTGACTCCGTGGCCTGCCCTGCCTTTCAGGTTTTTAGACTTTTTTCGCCTGGCCCTTTTGCCCCGGGGGGGGGGGGGGAGCGAGAGATTTCTTTGTAGTGCTGATTTGCTCTCCCAGGTTGCTTGGTTGGCCAAAAAGGGCGTATGCGTTTTTTCCTGAATATATTCAGGAAAAAACACATACGCCCTTTTTGGCCAACCGCATCATTGTCCACGTTCTGGCGCTTTTCATGTGCTATCGGGGCCATTCCGATGTACCCGTTGACATCCGTTTCCTGCAGTTCTGCCTTGCGTTCAACGCCTCTTCGTAGCCTGACCTCAATATATTTGGGGGCGATAGTTATCGTTTAGAACTCTGCAGGTTTGGGAAGTGCAGTGCCCCTGAGCTCCATTTCCCAAGTCGCTTTTTTGTGAGTGGGACGCAACACGGCTGGATGGCTTCACGCCCTATTGTCGATCCGGGGTGGCAGGCTGAGCCTTTGGTGAATTCTTCTTCGCGATGGGAAATGAGAGTGACATGTGCCCGACCAAACCCCTCCAGCGAGTCTCTCATTGGTTCCCCCTCTTGCAGTTCATCCTGCGGACAAATTGCAGACGGTACGAAAGAGGCATGGAAAGGCGCTGAGTCTCCAAGTGGGGAGATTGTTAGTAAGGGGGCCTGAATGGAGAACACGAGCACCAGGAGATGAAAAGTGAGGTGAGTTTCAGAAAGCTTTCCCGATCCCACGGTGTAGCGTCCGCTGGGTTTCCAATGAGTGCTTTCGCTGTCGGAAGATTGCGTTGAACCTGGAGAGTTGGGACCCATGGAATGGGGAGCATGCAGGATTCCTTTCAAGGGTCTGCATTTGCTTTCCCAACCTCACCAATCGTCTCAGCCCCAAGAGTGTCCAGCCTTATGTCTTCTGCCGCTGGGGCTGTAGATGTGGTCAATCCTGGTTGCATGCCAGTCCCTGAACGCATTTTGGAAGAATTTCTCTCTGTTTTGCCCTGCTTGTTTCTTCTTTGTGTTGGAAATGTATCCTCAGAATGGGTCTGAGCTGATTTTCCCTGCTGTTTTTAGGCCGCTTTACACACACTTGATGCACTTACACAGAGATATCAAGACTTAGCTTTTAAGATGCTTACTAGTCGGATAGATACTTGGGCGATGAACAGGGTCTGGTGAGTCCAGTTGATTGAGCAAGGAGTAGGTCGTGTCCATTCCACATTCGGTTTTCGGAAGGGTATCTGTGCTCATTTCAAACTCGAGTTTTATGCGTCACCCCACCTCACCTTTCCCCTGAAGCAGGCCTAAGTGTGTTTTCTAAAAGCGTGACTCTGTTCTCTTTGGGGATTCAGTTCATGGGGAGCGATTTTTACATTCCCTCGATAATGATATCATAAGTTTCTGTCTTTGTGGGACTTATTTCACTGAGGATGATCGTACCTAAATCCACTCAGTATGCTGCTACCAGCCTCATGACGTGGATTTCATGGCTGAGTGACACTCCATTGGACCTACGTAGCACCACTTGTCCACTTGTCCACTTGTCTTTGTCCACTTGTCCACTTGTCTTTGTCCACTTGTCCACTTGTCTTTGTCCACTTGGCTCTTTCCTGGGATATGAAACGTGTACCGGAGTCGAGGTTCTTGTCAAGACAGCAGCCCTCAACTTTGGGGTCCCTGTGTCTGGTTGATTTTTTCATTTTCCCAAGGTCAACGCCCATGTGTGGAAGTGCCCTATGCTCTGTGGTTCTGTGTTTTACATGTTTTGGGAAAGAGGATACACTTGTGAAGATTGGCTGTTGGCCATTGACATCCCGCCCATCAGCTTAACAAGGCTCCCTTGATTCCATGGCCTGCCCTGCCTTTCAGGTTTTTAGACTTTTTTCGCCTGGCCCTTTTGCCCCGGGGGGGGGGGGGGTGCGAGAGATTTCTTTGTAGTGCTGATTTGCTCTCCCAGGTTGCTTGGTTGGCCAAAAAGGGCGTATGCGTTTTTTCCTGAATATATTCAGGAAAAAACGCATACGCCCTTTTTGGCCAACCGCATCATTGTCCACGTTCTGGCGCTTTTCATGTGCTATCGGGGCCATTCCGATGTACCCGTTGACATCCGTTTCCTGCAGTTCTGCCTTGCGTTCAACGCCTCTTCGTAGCCTGACCTCAATATATTTGGGGGCGATAGTTATCGTTTAGAACTCTGCAGGTTTGGGAAGTGCAGTGCCCCTGAGCTCCATTTCCCAAGTCGCTTTTTTGTGAGTGGGACGCAACACGGCTGGATGGCTTCACGCCCTATTGTCGATCCGGGGTGGCAGCCTGAGCCTTTGGTGAATTCTTCTTCGCGATGGGAAATGAGAGTGACATGTGCCCGACCAAACCCCTCCAGCGAGTCTCTCATTGGTTCCCCCTCTTGCAGTTCATCCTGCGGACAAATTGCAGACGGTACGAAAGAGGCATGGAAAGGCGCTGAGTCTCCAAGTGGGGAGATTGTTAGTAAGGGGGCCTGAATGGAGAACACGAGCACCAGGAGATGAAAAGTGAGGTGAGTTTCAGAAAGCTTTCCCGATCCCACGGTGTAGCGTCCGCTGGGTTTCCAATGAGTGCTTTCGCTGTCGGAAGATTGCGTTGAACCTGGAGAGTTGGGACCCATGGAATGGGGAGCACGCAGGATTCCTTTCAAGGGTCTGCATTTGCTTTCCCAACCTCACCAATCGTCTCAGCCCCAAGAGTGTCCAGCCTTATGTCTTCTGCCGCTGGGGCTGTAGATGTGGTCAATCCTGGTTGCATGCCAGTCCCTGAACGCATTTTGGAAGAATTTCTCTCTGTTTTGCCCTGCTTGTTTCTTCTTTGTGTTGGAAATGTATCCTCAGAATGGGTCTGAGCTGATTTTCCCTGCTGTTTTTAGGCCGCTTTACACACACTTGATGCACTTACACAGAGATATCAAGACTTAGCTTTTAAGATGCTTACTAGTCGGATAGATACTTGTGCGATGAACAGGGTCTGGTGAGTCCAGTTGATTGAGCAAGGAGTAGGTCGTGTCCATTCCACATTCGGTTTTCGGAAGGGTATCTGTGCTCATTTCAAACTCGAGTTTTATGCGTCACCCCACCTCACCTTTCCCCTGAAGCAGGCCTAAGTGTGTTTTCTAAAAGCGTGACTCTGTTCGGTTTGGGGATTCAGTTCATGGGGAGCGATTTTTACATTCCCTCGATAAATGATATCATAAGTTTCTGTCTTTGTGGGACTTATTTCACTGAGGATGATCGTACCTAAATCCACTCAGGATGCTGCTACCAGCCTCATGACGTGGATTTCATGGCTGAGTGACACTCCATTGGACCTACGTAGCACCACTTGTCCACTTGTCCACTTGTCTTTGTCCACTTGTCCACTTGTCTTTGTCCACTTGGCTCTTTCCTGGGATATGAAACGTGTACCGGAGTCGAGGTTCTTGTCAAGACAGCAGCCCTCAACTTTGGGGTCCCTGTGTCTGGTTGATTTTTTCATTTTCCCAAGGTCAACGCCCATGTGTGGAAGTGCCCTATGCTCTGTGCTTCTGTGTTTTACATGTTTTGGGAAAGAGGATACACTTGTGAAGATTGGCTGTTGGCCATTGACATCCCGCCCATCAGCTTAACAAGGCTCCCTTGACTCCGTGGCCTGCCCTGCCTTTCTGGTTTTTAGACTTTTTTCGCCTGGCCCTTTTGCCCCGGGGGGGGGGGGGGAGAGATTTCTTTGTAGTGCTGATTTGCTCTCCCAGGTTGTTTGGTTGGCCAAAAAGGGCGTATGCCTTTTTTCCTGAATATATTCAGGAAAAAAGGCATACGCCCTTTTTGGCCAACCGCATCATTGTCCACGTTCTGGCGCTTTTCATGTGCTATCGGGGCCATTCCGATGTACCCGTTGACATCCGTTTCCTGCAGTTCTGCCTTGCGTTCAACGCCTCTTCGTAGCCTGACCTCAATATATTTTGGGGCGATAGTTATCGTTTAGAACTCTGCAGGTTTGGGAAGTGCAGTGCCCCTGAGCTCCATTTCCCCAGTCGCTTTTTTGTGAGTGGGACGCAACACGGCTGGATGGCTTCACGCCCTATTGTCGATCCGGGGTGGCAGGCTGAGCCTTTGGTGAATTCTTCTTCGCGATGGGAAATGAGAGTGACATGTACCCGACCAAACCCCTCCAGCGAGTCTCTCATTGGTTCCCCCTCTTGCAGTTCATCCTGCGGACAAATTGCAGACGGTACGAAAGAGGCATGGAAAGGCGCTGAGTCTCCAAGTGGGGAGATTGTTAATAAGGGGGCCTGAATGGAGAACACGAGCACCAGGAGATGAAAAGTGATATGAGTTTCAGAAAGCTTTCCCGATCCCACGGTGTAGCATCCGCTGGGTTAACAATGAGTGCTTTCGCTGTCGGAAGATTGCGTTGAACCTGGAGAGTTGGGACCCATGGAATGGGGAGCACGCAGGATTCCTTTCAAGGGTCTGCATTTGCTTTCCCAACCTCACCAATCGTCTCAGCCCCAAGAGTGTCCAGCCTTATGTCTTCTGCCGCTGGGGCTGTAGATGTGGTCAATCCTGGTTGCATGCCAGTCCCTGAACGCATTTTGGAAGAAGTTCTCTCTGTTTTGCCCTGCTTGTTTCTTCTTTGTGTTGGAAATGTATCCTCAGAACGGGTCTGAGCTGATTTTCCCTGCTGTTTTTAGGCCGCTTTACACACACTTGATGCACTTACACAGAGATATCAAGACTTAGCTTTTAAGATGCTTACTAGTCGGATAGATACTTGTGCGATGAACAGGGTCTGGTGAGTCCAGTTGATTGAGCAAGGAGTAGGTCGTGTCCATTCCACATTCGGTTTTCGGAAGGGTATCTGTGCTCATTTCAAACTCGAGTTTTATGCGTCACCCCACCTCACCTTTCCCCTGAAGCAGGCCTAAGTGTGTTTTCTAAAAGCGTGACTCTGTTCTCTTTGGGGATTCAGTTCATGGGGAGCGATTTTTACATTCCCTCGATAAGTGATATCATAAGTTTCTGTCTTTGTGGGACTTATTTCACTGAGGATGATCGTACCTAAATCCACTCAGGATGCTGCTACCAGCCTCATGACGTGGATTTCATGGCTGAGTGACACTCCATTGGACCTACGTAGCACCACTTGTCCACTTGTCCACTTGTCTTTGTCCACCTGTCCACTTGCCTTTGTCCACTTGGCTCTTTCCTGGGATATGAAACGTGTACCGGAGTCGAGGTTCTTGTCAAGACAGCAGCCCTCAACTTTGGGGTCCCTGTGTCTGCTTCATTTTTTCATTTTCCCAAGGTCAACGCCCATGTGTGGAAGTGCCCTATGCTCTGTGGTTCTGTGTTTTACATGTTTTGGGAAAGAGGATACACTTGTGAAGATTGGCTGTTGGCCATTGACATCCCGCCCATCAGCTGAACAAGGCTCCGTTGACTCCGTGGCCTGCCCTGCCTTTCTGGTTTTTAGACATTTTTCGCCTGGCCCTTTTGCCCCGGGGGGGGGGGAGAGATTTCTTTGTAGTGCTGATTTGCTCTCCCAGGTTGATTGGTTGGCCAAAAAGGGCGTATGCGTTTTTTCCTGAATATATTCAGGAAAAAACGCATACGCCCTTTTTGGCCAACCGCATCATTGTCCACGTTCTGGCGCTTTTCATGTGCTATCGGGGCCATTCCGATGTACCCGTTGACATCCGTTTCCTGCAGTTCTGCCTTGCGTTCAACGCCTCTTCGTAGCCTGACCTCAATATATTTGGGGGCGATAGTTATCGTTTAGAACTCTGCAGGTTTGGGAAGTGCAGTGCCCCTGAGCTCCATTTCCCAAGTCGCTTTTTTGTGAGTGGGACGCAACACGGCTGGATGGCTTCACGCCCTATTGTCGATCCGGGGTGGCAGGCTGAGCCTTTGGTGAATTCTTCTTCGCGAT
The DNA here is from genome assembly GCF_026419965.1 of Kogia breviceps. Lineage (NCBI taxonomy): Eukaryota > Metazoa > Chordata > Mammalia > Artiodactyla > Physeteridae > Kogia > Kogia breviceps. Next base: position 96,858,659 of record NC_081312.1, read on the forward strand.
GGGAAATGAGAGTGACATGTGCCCGACCAAACCCCTCCAGCGAGTCTCTCATTGGTTCCCCCTCTTGCAGTTCATCCTGCGGACAAATTGCAGACGGTACGAAAGAGGCATGGAAAGGCGCTGAGTCTCCAAGTGGGGAGATTGTTAGTAAGGGGGCCTGAATGGAGAACACGAGCACCAGGAGATGAAAAGTGAGGTGAGTTTCAGAAAGCTTTCCCGATCCCACGGTGTAGCGTCCGCTGGGTTTCCAATGAGTGCTTTCGCTGTCGGAAGATTGCGTTGAACCTGGAGAGTTGGGACCCATGGAATGGGGAGCATGCAGGATTCCTTTCAAGGGTCTGCATTTGCTTTCCCAACCTCACCAATCGTCTCAGCCCCAAGAGTGTCCAGCCTTATGTCTTCTGCCGCTGGGGCTGTAGATGTGGTCAATCCTGGTTGCATGCCAGTCCCTGAACGCATTTTGGAAGAATTTCTCTCTGTTTTGCCCTGCTTGTTTCTTCTTTGTGTTGGAAATGTATCCTCAGAATGGGTCTGAGCTGATTTTCCCTGCTGTTTTTAGGCTGCTTTACACACACTTGATGCACTTACACAGAGATATCAAGACTTAGCTTTTAAGATGCTTACTAGTCGGATAGATACTTGTGCGATGAACAGGGTCTGGTGAGTCCAGTTGATTGAGCAAGGAGTAGGTCGTGTCCATTCCATATTCGGTTTTCGGAAGGGTATCTGTGCTCATTTCAAACTCGAGTTTTATGCGTCACCCCACCTCACCTTTCCCCTGAAGCAGGCCTAAGTGTGTTTTCTAAAAGCGTGACTCTGTTCTGTTTGGGGATTCAGTTCATGGGGAGCGATTTTTACATTCCCTCGATAAGTGATATCATAAGTTTCTGTCTTTGTGGGACTTATTTCACTGAGGATGATCGTACCTAAATCCACTCAGGATGCTGCTACCAGCCTCATGACGTGGATTTCATGGCTGAGTGACACTCCATTGTACCTACGTAGCACCACTTGTCCACTTGTCCACTTGTCTTTGTCCACTTGTCCACTTGTCTTTGTCCACTTGGCTCTTTCCTGGGATATGAAACGTGTACCGGAGTCGAGGTTCTTGTCAAGACAGCAGCCCTCAACTTTGGGGTCCCTGTGTCTGGTTGATTTTTTCATTTTCCCAAGGTCAACGCCCATGTGTGGAAGTGCCCTATGCTCTGTGGTTCTGTGTTTTACATGTTTTGGGAAAGAGGATACACTTGTGAAGATTGGCTGTTGGCCATTGACATCCCGCCCATCAGCTTAACAAGGCTCCCTTGACTCCGTGGCCTGCCCTGCCTTTCAGGTTTTTAGACTTTTTTCGCCTGGCCCTTTTGCCCCGGGGGGGGGGGGGAGCGAGAGATTTCTTTGTAGTGCTGATTTGCTCTCCCAGGTTGCTTGGTTGGCCAAAAAGGGCGTATGCGTTTTTTCCTGAATATATTCAGGAAAAAACGCATACGCCCTTTTTGGCCAACCGCATCATTGTCCACGTTCTGGCGCTTTTCATGTGCTATCGGGGCCATTCCGATGTACCCGTTGACATCCGTTTCCTGCAGTTCTGCCTTGCGTTCAACGCCTCTTCGTAGCCTGACCTCAATATATTTGGGGGCGATAGTTATCGTTTAGAACTCTGCAGGTTTGGGAAGTGCAGTGCCCCTGAGCTCCATTTCCCAAGTCGCTTTTTTGTGAGTGGGACGCAACACGGCTGGATGGCTTCACGCCCTATTGTCGATCCGGGGTGGCAGCCTGAGCCTTTGGTGAATTCTTCTTCGCGATGGGAAATGAGAGTGACATGTGCCCGACCAAACCCCTCCAGCGAGTCTCTCATTGGTTCCCCCTCTTGCAGTTCATCCTGCGGACAAATTGCAGACGGTACGAAAGAGGCATGGAAAGGCGCTGAGTCTCCAAGTGGGGAGATTGTTAGTAAGGGGGCCTGAATGGAGAACACGAGCACCAGGAGATGAAAAGTGAGGTGAGTTTCAGAAAGCTTTCCCGATCCCACGGTGTAGCGTCCGCTGGGTTTCCAATGAGTGCTTTCGCTGTCGGAAGATTGCGTTGAACCTGGAGAGTTGGGACCCATGGAATGGGGAGCATGCAGGATTCCTTTCAAGGGTCTGCATTTGCTTTCCCAACCTCACCAATCGTCTCAGCCCCAAGAGTGTCCAGCCTTATGTCTTCTGCCGCTGGGGCTGTAGATGTGGTCAATCCTGGTTGCATGCCAGTCCCTGAACGCATTTTGGAAGAAGTTCTCTCTGTTTTGCCCTGCTTGTTTCTTCTTTGTGTTGGAAATGTATCCTCAGAATGGGTCTGAGCTGATTTTCCCTGCTGTTTTTAGGCTGCTTTACACACACTTGATGCACTTACACAGAGATATCAAGACTTAGCTTTTAAGATGCTTACTAGTCGGATAGATACTTGTGCGATGAACAGGGTCTGGTGAGTCCAGTTGATTGAGCAAGGAGTAGGTCGTGTCCATTCCATATTCGGTTTTCGGAAGGGTATCTGTGCTCATTTCAAACTCGAGTTTTATGCGTCACCCCACCTCACCTTTCCCCTGAAGCAGGCCTAAGTGTGTTTTCTAAAAGCGTGACTCTGTTCTCTTTGGGGATTCAGTTCATGGGGAGCGATTTTTACATTCCCTCGATAAGTGATATCATAAGTTTCTGTCTTTGTGGGACTTATTTCACTGAGGATGATCGTACCTAAATCCACTCAGGATGCTGCTACCAGCCTCATGACGTGGATTTCATGGCTGAGTGACACTCCATTGGACCTACGTAGCACCACTTGTCCACTTGTCCACTTGTCTTTGTCCACTTGTCCACTTGTCTTTGTCCACTTGGCTCTTTCCTGGGATATGAAACGTGTACCGGAGTCGAGGTTCTTGTCAAGACAGCAGCCCTCAACTTTGGGGTCCCTGTGTCTGGTTGATTTTTTCATTTTCCCAAGGTCAACGCGCATGTGTGGAAGTGCCCTATGCTCTGTGGTTCTGTGTTTTACATGTTTTGGGAAAGAGGATACACTTGTGAAGATTGGCTGTTGGCCATTGACATCCCGCCCATCAGCTTAACAAGGCTCCCTTGACTCCGTGGCCTGCCCTGCCTTTCAGGTTTTTAGACTTTTTTCGCCTGGCCCTTTTGCCCCGGGGGGGGGGGGGAGCGAGAGATTTCTTTGTAGTGCTGATTTGCTCTCCCAGGTTGCTTGGTTGGCCAAAAAGGGCGTATGCGTTTTTTCCTGAATATATTCAGGAAAAAACACATACGCCCTTTTTGGCCAACCGCATCATTGTCCACGTTCTGGCGCTTTTCATGTGCTATCGGGGCCATTCCGATGTACCCGTTGACATCCGTTTCCTGCAGTTCTGCCTTGCGTTCAACGCCTCTTCGTAGCCTGACCTCAATATATTTGGGGGCGATAGTTATCGTTTAGAACTCTGCAGGTTTGGGAAGTGCAGTGCCCCTGAGCTCCATTTCCCAAGTCGCTTTTTTGTGAGTGGGACGCAACACGGCTGGATGGCTTCACGCCCTATTGTCGATCCGGGGTGGCAGGCTGAGCCTTTGGTGAATTCTTCTTCGCGATGGGAAATGAGAGTGACATGTGCCCGACCAAACCCCTCCAGCGAGTCTCTCATTGGTTCCCCCTCTTGCAGTTCATCCTGCGGACAAATTGCAGACGGTACGAAAGAGGCATGGAAAGGCGCTGAGTCTCCAAGTGGGGAGATTGTTAGTAAGGGGGCCTGAATGGAGAACACGAGCACCAGGAGATGAAAAGTGAGGTGAGTTTCAGAAAGCTTTCCCGATCCCACGGTGTAGCGTCCGCTGGGTTTCCAATGAGTGCTTTCGCTGTCGGAAGATTGCGTTGAACCTGGAGAGTTGGGACCCATGGAATGGGGAGCATGCAGGATTCCTTTCAAGGGTCTGCATTTGCTTTCCCAACCTCACCAATCGTCTCAGCCCCAAGAGTGTCCAGCCTTATGTCTTCTGCCGCTGGGGCTGTAGATGTGGTCAATCCTGGTTGCATGCCAGTCCCTGAACGCATTTTGGAAGAATTTCTCTCTGTTTTGCCCTGCTTGTTTCTTCTTTGTGTTGGAAATGTATCCTCAGAATGGGTCTGAGCTGATTTTCCCTGCTGTTTTTAGGCTGCTTTACACACACTTGATGCACTTACACAGAGATATCAAGACTTAGCTTTTAAGATGCTTACTAGTCGGATAGATACTTGGGCGATGAACAGGGTCTGGTGAGTCCAGTTGATTGAGCAAGGAGTAGGTCGTGTCCATTCCACATTCGGTTTTCGGAAGGGTATCTGTGCTCATTTCAAACTCGAGTTTTATGCGTCACCCCACCTCACCTTTCCCCTGAAGCAGGCCTAAGTGTGTTTTCTAAAAGCGTGACTCTGTTCTCTTTGGGGATTCAGTTCATGGGGAGCGATTTTTACATTCCCTCGATAATGATATCATAAGTTTCTGTCTTTGTGGGACTTATTTCACTGAGGATGATCGTACCTAAATCCACTCAGTATGCTGCTACCAGCCTCATGACGTGGATTTCATGGCTGAGTGACACTCCATTGGACCTACGTAGCACCACTTGTCCACTTGTCCACTTGTCTTTGTCCACTTGTCCACTTGTCTTTGTCCACTTGTCCACTTGTCTTTGTCCACTTGGCTCTTTCCTGGGATATGAAACGTGTACCGGAGTCGAGGTTCTTGTCAAGACAGCAGCCCTCAACTTTGGGGTCCCTGTGTCTGGTTGATTTTTTCATTTTCCCAAGGTCAACGCCCATGTGTGGAAGTGCCCTATGCTCTGTGGTTCTGTGTTTTACATGTTTTGGGAAAGAGGATACACTTGTGAAGATTGGCTGTTGGCCATTGACATCCCGCCCATCAGCTTAACAAGGCTCCCTTGATTCCATGGCCTGCCCTGCCTTTCAGGTTTTTAGACTTTTTTCGCCTGGCCCTTTTGCCCCGGGGGGGGGGGGGGGTGCGAGAGATTTCTTTGTAGTGCTGATTTGCTCTCCCAGGTTGCTTGGTTGGCCAAAAAGGGCGTATGCGTTTTTTCCTGAATATATTCAGGAAAAAACGCATACGCCCTTTTTGGCCAACCGCATCATTGTCCACGTTCTGGCGCTTTTCATGTGCTATCGGGGCCATTCCGATGTACCCGTTGACATCCGTTTCCTGCAGTTCTGCCTTGCGTTCAACGCCTCTTCGTAGCCTGACCTCAATATATTTGGGGGCGATAGTTATCGTTTAGAACTCTGCAGGTTTGGGAAGTGCAGTGCCCCTGAGCTCCATTTCCCAAGTCGCTTTTTTGTGAGTGGGACGCAACACGGCTGGATGGCTTCACGCCCTATTGTCGATCCGGGGTGGCAGCCTGAGCCTTTGGTGAATTCTTCTTCGCGATGGGAAATGAGAGTGACATGTGCCCGACCAAACCCCTCCAGCGAGTCTCTCATTGGTTCCCCCTCTTGCAGTTCATCCTGCGGACAAATTGCAGACGGTACGAAAGAGGCATGGAAAGGCGCTGAGTCTCCAAGTGGGGAGATTGTTAGTAAGGGGGCCTGAATGGAGAACACGAGCACCAGGAGATGAAAAGTGAGGTGAGTTTCAGAAAGCTTTCCCGATCCCACGGTGTAGCGTCCGCTGGGTTTCCAATGAGTGCTTTCGCTGTCGGAAGATTGCGTTGAACCTGGAGAGTTGGGACCCATGGAATGGGGAGCACGCAGGATTCCTTTCAAGGGTCTGCATTTGCTTTCCCAACCTCACCAATCGTCTCAGCCCCAAGAGTGTCCAGCCTTATGTCTTCTGCCGCTGGGGCTGTAGATGTGGTCAATCCTGGTTGCATGCCAGTCCCTGAACGCATTTTGGAAGAATTTCTCTCTGTTTTGCCCTGCTTGTTTCTTCTTTGTGTTGGAAATGTATCCTCAGAATGGGTCTGAGCTGATTTTCCCTGCTGTTTTTAGGCCGCTTTACACACACTTGATGCACTTACACAGAGATATCAAGACTTAGCTTTTAAGATGCTTACTAGTCGGATAGATACTTGTGCGATGAACAGGGTCTGGTGAGTCCAGTTGATTGAGCAAGGAGTAGGTCGTGTCCATTCCACATTCGGTTTTCGGAAGGGTATCTGTGCTCATTTCAAACTCGAGTTTTATGCGTCACCCCACCTCACCTTTCCCCTGAAGCAGGCCTAAGTGTGTTTTCTAAAAGCGTGACTCTGTTCGGTTTGGGGATTCAGTTCATGGGGAGCGATTTTTACATTCCCTCGATAAATGATATCATAAGTTTCTGTCTTTGTGGGACTTATTTCACTGAGGATGATCGTACCTAAATCCACTCAGGATGCTGCTACCAGCCTCATGACGTGGATTTCATGGCTGAGTGACACTCCATTGGACCTACGTAGCACCACTTGTCCACTTGTCCACTTGTCTTTGTCCACTTGTCCACTTGTCTTTGTCCACTTGGCTCTTTCCTGGGATATGAAACGTGTACCGGAGTCGAGGTTCTTGTCAAGACAGCAGCCCTCAACTTTGGGGTCCCTGTGTCTGGTTGATTTTTTCATTTTCCCAAGGTCAACGCCCATGTGTGGAAGTGCCCTATGCTCTGTGCTTCTGTGTTTTACATGTTTTGGGAAAGAGGATACACTTGTGAAGATTGGCTGTTGGCCATTGACATCCCGCCCATCAGCTTAACAAGGCTCCCTTGACTCCGTGGCCTGCCCTGCCTTTCTGGTTTTTAGACTTTTTTCGCCTGGCCCTTTTGCCCCGGGGGGGGGGGGAGAGATTTCTTTGTAGTGCTGATTTGCTCTCCCAGGTTGTTTGGTTGGCCAAAAAGGGCGTATGCCTTTTTTCCTGAATATATTCAGGAAAAAAGGCATACGCCCTTTTTGGCCAACCGCATCATTGTCCACGTTCTGGCGCTTTTCATGTGCTATCGGGGCCATTCCGATGTACCCGTTGACATCCGTTTCCTGCAGTTCTGCCTTGCGTTCAACGCCTCTTCGTAGCCTGACCTCAATATATTTTGGGGCGATAGTTATCGTTTAGAACTCTGCAGGTTTGGGAAGTGCAGTGCCCCTGAGCTCCATTTCCCCAGTCGCTTTTTTGTGAGTGGGACGCAACACGGCTGGATGGCTTCACGCCCTATTGTCGATCCGGGGTGGCAGGCTGAGCCTTTGGTGAATTCTTCTTCGCGATGGGAAATGAGAGTGACATGTACCCGACCAAACCCCTCCAGCGAGTCTCTCATTGGTTCCCCCTCTTGCAGTTCATCCTGCGGACAAATTGCAGACGGTACGAAAGAGGCATGGAAAGGCGCTGAGTCTCCAAGTGGGGAGATTGTTAATAAGGGGGCCTGAATGGAGAACACGAGCACCAGGAGATGAAAAGTGAGATGAGTTTCAGAAAGCTTTCCCGATCCCACGGTGTAGCATCCGCTGGGTTAACAATGAGTGCTTTCGCTGTCGGAAGATTGCGTTGAACCTGGAGAGTTGGGACCCATGGAATGGGGAGCACGCAGGATTCCTTTCAAGGGTCTGCATTTGCTTTCCCAACCTCACCAATCGTCTCAGCCCCAAGAGTGTCCAGCCTTATGTCTTCTGCCGCTGGGGCTGTAGATGTGGTCAATCCTGGTTGCATGCCAGTCCCTGAACGCATTTTGGAAGAAGTTCTCTCTGTTTTGCCCTGCTTGTTTCTTCTTTGTGTTGGAAATGTATCCTCAGAACGGGTCTGAGCTGATTTTCCCTGCTGTTTTTAGGCCGCTTTACACACACTTGATGCACTTACACAGAGATATCAAGACTTAGCTTTTAAGATGCTTACTAGTCGGATAGATACTTGTGCGATGAACAGGGTCTGGTGAGTCCAGTTGATTGAGCAAGGAGTAGGTCGTGTCCATTCCACATTCGGTTTTCGGAAGGGTATCTGTGCTCATTTCAAACTCGAGTTTTATGCGTCACCCCACCTCACCTTTCCCCTGAAGCAGGCCTAAGTGTGTTTTCTAAAAGCGTGACTCTGTTCTCTTTGGGGATTCAGTTCATGGGGAGCGATTTTTACATTCCCTCGATAAGTGATATCATAAGTTTCTGTCTTTGTGGGACTTATTTCACTGAGGATGATCGTACCTAAATCCACTCAGGATGCTGCTACCAGCCTCATGACGTGGATTTCATGGCTGAGTGACACTCCATTGGACCTACGTAGCACCACTTGTCCACTTGTCCACTTGTCTTTGTCCACCTGTCCACTTGCCTTTGTCCACTTGGCTCTTTCCTGGGATATGAAACGTGTACCGGAGTCGAGGTTCTTGTCAAGACAGCAGCCCTCAACTTTGGGGTCCCTGTGTCTGCTTCATTTTTTCATTTTCCCAAGGTCAACGCCCATGTGTGGAAGTGCCCTATGCTCTGTGGTTCTGTGTTTTACATGTTTTGGGAAAGAGGATACACTTGTGAAGATTGGCTGTTGGCCATTGACATCCCGCCCATCAGCTGAACAAGGCTCCGTTGACTCCGTGGCCTGCCCTGCCTTTCTGGTTTTTAGACATTTTTTGCCTGGCCCTTTTGCCCCGGGGGGGGGGGAGAGATTTCTTTGTAGTGCTGATTTGCTCTCCCAGGTTGATTGGTTGGCCAAAAAGGGCGTATGCGTTTTTTCCTGAATATATTCAGGAAAAAACGCATACGCCCTTTTTGGCCAACCGCATCATTGTCCACGTTCTGGCGCTTTTCATGTGCTATCGGGGCCATTCCGATGTACCCGTTGACATCCGTTTCCTGCAGTTCTGCCTTGCGTTCAACGCCTCTTCGTAGCCTGACCTCAATATATTTGGGGGCGATAGTTATCGTTTAGAACTCTGCAGGTTTGGGAAGTGCAGTGCCCCTGAGCTCCATTTCCCAAGTCGCTTTTTTGTGAGTGGGACGCAACACGGCTGGATGGCTTCACGCCCTATTGTCGATCCGGGGTGGCAGGCTGAGCCTTTGGTGAATTCTTCTTCGCGATGGGAAATGAGAGTGACATGTGCCCGACCAAACCCCTCCAGCGAGTCTCTCATTGGTTCCCCCTCTTGCAGTTCATCCTGCGGACAAATTGCAGACGGTACGAAAGAGGCATGGAAAGGCGCTGAGTCTCCAAGTGGGGAGATTGTTAGTAAGGGGGCCTGAATGGAGAACACGAGCACCAGGAGATGAAAAGTGAGGTGAGTTTCAGAAAGCTTTCCCGATCCCACGGTGTAGCGTCCGCTGGGTTTCCAATGAGTGCTTTCGCTGTCGGAAGATTGCGTTGAACCTGGAGAGTTGGGACCCATGGAATGGGGAGCATGCAGGATTCCTTTCAAGGGTCTGCATTTGCTTTCCCAACCTCACCAATCGTCTCAGCCCCAAGAGTGTCCAGCCTTATGTCTTCTGCCGCTGGGGCTGTAGATGTGGTCAATCCTGGTTGCATGCCAGTCCCTGAACGCATTTTGGAAGAATTTCTCTCTGTTTTGCCCTGCTTGTTTCTTCTTTGTGTTGGAAATGTATCCTCAGAATGGGTCTGAGCTGATTTTCCCTGCTGTTTTTAGGCTGCTTTACACACACTTGATGCACTTACACAGAGATATCAAGACTTAGCTTTTAAGATGCTTACTAGTCGGATAGATACTTGTGCGATGAACAGGGTCTGGTGAGTCCAGTTGATTGAGCAAGGAGTAGGTCGTGTCCATTCCATATTCGGTTTTCGGAAGGGTATCTGTGCTCATTTCAAACTCGAGTTTTATGCGTCACCCCACCTCACCTTTCCCCTGAAGCAGGCCTAAGTGTGTTTTCTGAAAGCGTGACTCTGTTCTGTTTGGGGATTCAGTTCATGGGGAGCGATTTTTACATTCCCTCGATAAGTGATATCATAAGTTTCTGTCTTTGTGGGACTTATTTCACTGAGGATGATCGTACCTAAATCCACTCAGGATGCTGCTACCAGCCTCATGACGTGGATTTCATGGCTGAGTGACACTCCATTGTACCTACGTAGCACCACTTGTCCACTTGTCCACTTGTCTTTGTCCACTTGTCCACTTGTCTTTGTCCACTTGGCTCTTTCCTGGGATATGAAACGTGTACCGGAGTCGAGGTTCTTGTCAAGACAGCAGCCCTCAACTTTGGGGTCCCTGTGTCTGGTTGATTTTTTCATTTTCCCAAGGTCAACGCCCATGTGTGGAAGTGCCCTATGCTCTGTGGTTCTGTGTTTTACATGTTTTGGGAAAGAGGATACACTTGTGAAGATTGGCTGTTGGCCATTGACATCCCGCCCATCAGCTTAACAAGGCTCCCTTGACTCCGTGGCCTGCCCTGCCTTTCAGGTTTTTAGACTTTTTTCGCCTGGCCCTTTTGCCCCGGGGGGGGGGGGAGCGAGAGATTTCTTTGTAGTGCTGATTTGCTCTCCCAGGTTGCTTGGTTGGCCAAAAAGGGCGTATGCGTTTTTTCCTGAATATATTCAGGAAAAAACGCATACGCCCTTTTTGGCCAACCGCATCATTGTCCACGTTCTGGCGCTTTTCATGTGCTATCGGGGCCATTCCGATGTACCCGTTGACATCCGTTTCCTGCAGTTCTGCCTTGCGTTCAACGCCTCTTCGTAGCCTGACCTCAATATATTTGGGGGCGATAGTTATCGTTTAGAACTCTGCAGGTTTGGGAAGTGCAGTGCCCCTGAGCTCCATTTCCCAAGTCGCTTTTTTGTGAGTGGGACGCAACACGGCTGGATGGCTTCACGCCCTATTGTCGATCCGGGGTGGCAGCCTGAGCCTTTGGTGAATTCTTCTTCGCGATGGGAAATGAGAGTGACATGTGCCCGACCAAACCCCTCCAGCGAGTCTCTCATTGGTTCCCCCTCTTGCAGTTCATCCTGCGGACAAATTGCAGACGGTACGAAAGAGGCATGGAAAGGCGCTGAGTCTCCAAGTGGGGAGATTGTTAGTAAGGGGGCCTGAATGGAGAACACGAGCACCAGGAGATGAAAAGTGAGGTGAGTTTCAGAAAGCTTTCCCGATCCCACGGTGTAGCATCCGCTGGGTTTCCAATGAGTGCTTTCGCTGTCGGAAGATTGCGTTGAACCTGGAGAGTTGGGACCCATGGAATGGGGAGCACGCAGGATTCCTTTCAAGGGTCTGCATTTGCTTTCCCAACCTCACCAATCGTCTCAGCCCCAAGAGTGTCCAGCCTTATGTCTTCTGCCGCTGGGGTTGTAGATGTGGTCAATGCTGGTTGCATGCCAGTCCCTGAACGCATTTTGGAAGAATTTCTCTCTGTTTTGCCCTGCTTGTTTCTTCTTTGTGTTGGAAATGTATCCTCAGAATGGGTCTGAGCTGATTTTCCCTGCTGTTTTTAGGCCGCTTTACACACACTTGATGCACTTACACAGAGATATCAAGACTTAGCTTTTAAGATGCTTACTAGTCGGATAGATACTTGTGCGATGAACAGGGTCTGGTGAGTCCAGTTGATTGAGCAAGGAGTAGGTCGTGTCCATTCCATATTCGGTTTTCGGAAGGGTATCTGTGCTCATTTCAAACTCGAGTTTTATGCGTCACCCCACCTCACCTTTCCCCTGAAGCAGGCATAAGTGTGTTTCCTAAAAGCGTGACTCTGTTCTGTTTGGGGATTCAGTTCATGGGGAGCGATTTTTACATTCCCTCGATAAGTGATATCATAAGTTTCTGTCTTTGTGGGACTTATTTCACTGAGGATGATCGTACCTAAATCCACTCAGGATGCTGCTACCAGCCTCATGACGTGGATTTCATGGCTGAGTGACACTCCATTGGACCTACGTAGCACCACTTGTCCACTTGTCCACTTGTCTTTGTCCACTTGTCCACTTGTCTTTGTCCACTTGGCTCTTTCCTGGGATATGAAACGTGTACCGGAGTCGAGGTTCTTGTCAAGACAGCAGCCCTCAACTTTGGGGTCCCTGTGTCTGGTTGATTTTTTCATTCTCCCAAGGTCAACGCCCATGTGTGGAAGTGCCCTATGCTCTGTGGTTCTGTGTTTTCCATGTTTTGGGAAAGAGGATACACTTGTGAAGATTGGCTGTTGGCCATTGACATCCCGCCCATCAGCTTAACAAGGCTCCCTTGACTCCGTGGCCTGCCCTGCCTTTCAGGTGTTTAGACTTTTTTCGCCTGGCCCTTTTGCCCCGGGGGGGGGGGGAGTGAGAGATTTCTTTGTAGTGCTGATTTGCTCTCCCAGGTTGCTTGGTTGGCCAAAAAGGGCGTATGCGTTTTTTCCTGAATATATTCAGGAAAAAACGCATACGCCCTTTTTGGCCAACCGCATCATTGTCCACGTTCTGGCGCTTTTCATGTGCTATCGGGGCCATTCCCATGTACCCGTTGACATCCGTTTCCTGCAGTTCTGCCTTGCGTTCAACGCCTCTTCGTAGCCTGACCTCAATATATTTGGGGGCGATAGTTATCGTTTAGAACTCTGCAGGTTTGGGAAGTGCAGTGCCCCTGAGCTCCATTTCCCAAGTCGCTTTTTTGTGAGTGGGACGCAACACGGCTGGATGGCTTCACACCCTATTGTCGATCCGGGGTGGCAGGCTGAGCCTTTGGTGAATTCTTCTTCGCGATGGGAAATGAGAGTGACATGTGCCCGACCAAACCCCTCCAGCGAGTCTCTCATTGGTTCCCCCTCTTGCAGTTCATCCTGCGGACAAATTGCAGACGGTACGAAAGAGGCATGGAAAGGCGCTGAGTCTCCAAGTGGGGAGATTGTTAGTAAGGGGGCCTGAATGGAGAACACGAGCACCAGGAGATGAAAAGTGAGGTGAGTTTCAGAAAGCTTTCCCGATCCCACGGTGTAGCGTCCGCTGGGTTTCCAATGAGTGCTTTCGCTGTCGGAAGATTGCGTTGAACCTGGAGAGTTGGGACCCATGGAATGGGGAGCACGCAGGATTCCTTTCAAGGGTCTGCATTTGCTTTCCCAACCTCACCAATCGTCTCAGCCCCAAGAGTGTCCAGCCTTATGTCTTCTGCCGCTGGGGCTGTAGATGTGGTCAATCCTGGTTGCATGCCAGTCCCTGAACGCATTTTGGAAGAATTTCTCTCTGTTTTGCCCTGCTTGTTTCTTCTTTGTGTTGGAAATGTATCCTCAGAATGGGTCTGAGCTGATTTTCCCTGCTGTTTTTAGGCCGCTTTACACACACTTGATGCACTTACACAGAGATATCAAGACTTAGCTTTTAAGATGCTTACTAGTCGGATAGATACTTGTGCGATGAACAGGGTCTGGTGAGTCCAGTTGATTGAGCAAGGAGTAGGTCGTGTCCATTCCATATTCGGTTTTCGGAAGGGTATCTGTGCTCATTTCAAACTCGAGTTTTATGCGTCACCCCACCTCACCTTTCCCCTGAAGCAGGCCTAAGTGTGTTTTCTAAAAGCGTGACTCTGTTCTGTTTGGGGATTCAGTTCATGGGGAGCGATTTTTACATTCCCTCGATAAGTGATATCATAAGTTTCTGTCTTTGTGGGACTTATTTCACTGAGGATGATCGTACCTAAATCCACTCAGGATGCTGCTACCAGCCTCATGACGTGGATTTCATGGCTGAGTGACACTCCATTGGACCTACATAGCACCGCTTGTCCACTTGACCACTTGTCTTTGTCCACTTGTCCACTTGTCTTTGTCCACTTGGCTCTTTCCTGGGATATGAAACGTGTACCGGAGTCGAGGTTCTTGTCAAGACAGCAGCCCTCAACTTTGGGGTCCCTGTGTCTGGTTGATTTTTTCATTTTCCCAAGGTCAACGCCCATGTGTGGAAGTGCCCTATGCTCTGTGGTTCTGTGTTTTACATGTTTTGGGAAAGAGGATACACTTGTGAAGATTGGCTGTTGGCCATTGACATCCCGCCCATCAGCTTAACAAGGCTCCCTTGACTCCGTGGCCTGCCCTGCCTTTCTGGTTTTTAGACTTTTTTCGCCTGGCCCTTTTGCCCCGGGGGGGGGGAGGGGAGAGATTTCTTTGTAGTGCTGATTTGCTCTCCCAGGTTGTTTGGTTGGCCAAAAAGGGCGTATGCGTTTTTTCCTGAATATATTCAGGAAAAAACGCATACGCCCTTTTTGGCCAACCGCATCATTGTCCACGTTCTGGCGCTTTGCATGTGCTATCGGGGCCATTCCGATGTACCCGTTGACATCCGTTTCCTGCAGTTCTGCCTTGCGTTCAACGCCTCTTCGTAGCCTGACCTCAATATATTTGGGGGCGATAGTTATCGTTTAGAACTCTGCAGGTTTGGGAAGTGCAGTGCCCCTGAGCTCCATTTCCCAAGTCGCTTTTTTGTGAGTGGGACGCAACACGGCTGGATGGCTTCACGCCCTATTGTCGATCCGGGGTGGCAGGCTGAGCCTTTGGTGAATTCTTCTTCGCGATGGGAAATGAGAGTGACATGTGCCCGACCAAACCCCTCCAGCGAGTCTCTCATTGGTTCCCCCTCTTGCAGTTCATCCTGCGGACAAATTGCAGACGGTACGAAAGAGGCATGGAAAGGCGCTGAGTCTCCAAGTGGGGAGATTGTTAATAAGGGGGCCTGAATGGAGAACACGAGCACCAGGAGATGAAAAGTGAGATGAGTTTCAGAAAGCTTTCCCGATCCCACGGTGTAGCATCCGCTGGGTTAACAATGAGTGCTTTCGCTGTCGGAAGATTGCGTTGAACCTGGAGAGTTGGGACCCATGGAATGGGGAGCACGCAGGATTCCTTTCAAGGGTCTGCATTTGCTTTCCCAACCTCACCAATCGTCTCAGCCCCAAGAGTGTCCAGCCTTATGTCTTCTGCCGCTGGGGCTGTAGATGTGGTCAATCCTGGTTGCATGCCAGTCCCTGAACGCATTTTGGAAGAAATTCTCTCTGTTTTGCCCTGCTTGTTTCTTCTTTGTGTTGGAAATGTATCCTCAGAACGGGTCTGAGCTGATTTTCCCTGCTGTTTTTAGGCCGCTTTACACACACTTGATGCACTTACACAGAGATATCAAGACTTAGCTTTTAAGATGCTTACTAGTCGGATAGATACTTGTGCGATGAACAGGGTCTGGTGAGTCCAGTTGATTGAGCAAGGAGTAGGTCGTGTCCATTCCACATTCGGTTTTCCGAAGGGTATCTGTGCTCATTTCAAACTCGAGTTTTATGCGTCACCCCACCTCACCTTTCCCCTGAAGCAGGCCTAAGTGTGTTTTCTAAAAGCGTGACTCGGTTCTCTTTGGGGATTCAGTTCATGGGGAGCGATTTTTACATTCCCTCGATAAGTGATATCATAAGTTTCTGTCTTTGTGGGACTTATTTCACTGAGGATGATCGTACCTAAATCCACTCAGGATGCTGCTACCAGCCTCATGACGTGGATTTCATGGCTGAGTGACACTCCATTGGACCTACGTAGCACCACTTGTCCACTTGTCCACTTGTCTTTGTCCACCTGTCCACTTGTCTTTGTCCACTTGGCTCTTTCCTGGGATATGAAACGTGTACCGGAGTCGAGGTTCTTGTCAAGACAGCAGCCCTCAACTTTGGGGTCCCTGTGTCTGCTTCATTTTTTCATTTTCCCAAGGTCAACGCCCATGTGTGGAAGTGCCCTATGCTCTGTGGTTCTGTGTTTTACATGTTTTGGGAAAGAGGATACACTTGTGAAGATTGGCTGTTGGCCATTGACATCCCGCCCATCAGCTGAACAAGGCTCCGTTGACTCCGTGGCCTGCCCTGCCTTTCTGGTTTTTAGACTTTTTTCGCCTGGCCCTTTTGCCCCGGGGGGGGGGGGAGAGATTTCTTTGTAGTGCTGATTTGCTCTCCCAGGTTGTTTGGTTGGCCAAAAAGGGCGTATGCGTTTTTTCCTGAATATATTCAGGAAAAAACGCATACGCCCTTTTTGGCCAACCGCATCATTGTCCACGTTCTGGCGCTTTGCATGTGCTATCGGGGCCATTCCGATGTACCCGTTGACATCCGTTTCCTGCAGTTCTGCCTTGCGTTCAACGCCTCTTCGTAGCCTGACCTCAATATATTTGGGGGCGATAGTTATCGTTTAGAACTCTGCAGGTTTGGGAAGTGCAGTGCCCCTGAGCTCCATTTCCCAAGTCGCTTTTTTGTGAGTGGGACGCAACACGGCTGGATGGCTTCACGCCCTATTGTCGATCCGGGGTGGCAGGCTGAGCCTTTGGTGAATTCTTCTTCGCGATGGGAAATGAGAGTGACATGTGCCCGACCAAACCCCTCCAGCGAGTCTCTCATTGGTTCCCCCTCTTGCAGTTCATCCTGCGGACAAATTGCAGACGGTACGAAAGAGGCATGGAAAGGCGCTGAGTCTCCAAGTGGGGAGATTGTTAGTAAGGGGGCCTGAATGGAGAACACGAGCACCAGGAGATGAAAAGTGAGGTGAGTTTCAGAAAGCTTTCCCGATCCCACGGTGTAGCGTCCGCTGGGTTTCCAATGAGTGCTTTCGCTGTCGGAAGATTGCGTTGAACCTGGAGAGTTGGGACCCATGGAATGGGGAGCATGCAGGATTCCTTTCAAGGGTCTGCATTTGCTTTCCCAACCTCACCAATCGTCTCAGCCCCAAGAGTGTCCAGCCTTATGTCTTCTGCCGCTGGGGCTGTAGATGTGGTCAATCCTGGTTGCATGCCAGTCCCTGAACGCATTTTGGAAGAAGTTCTCTCTGTTTTGCCCTGCTTGTTTCTTCTTTGTGTTGGAAATGTATCCTCAGAACGGGTCTGAGCTGATTTTCCCTGCTGTTTTTAGGCCGCTTTACACACACTTGATGCACTTACACAGAGATATCAAGACTTAGCTTTTAAGATGCTTACTAGTCGGATAGATACTTGTGCGATGAACAGGGTCTGGTGAGTCCAGTTGATTGAGCAAGGAGTAGGTCGTGTCCATTCCACATTCGGTTTTCCGAAGGGTATCTGTGCTCATTTCAAACTCGAGTTTTATGCGTCACCCCACCTCACCTTTCCCCTGAAGCAGGCCTAAGTGTGTTTTCTAAAAGCGTGACTCGGTTCTCTTTGGGGATTCAGTTCATGGGGAGCGATTTTTACATTCCCTCGATAAGTGATATCATAAGTTTCTGTCTTTGTGGGACTTATTTCACTGAGGATGATCGTACCTAAATCCACTCAGGATGCTGCTACCAGCCTCATGACGTGGATTTCATGGCTGAGTGACACTCCATTGGACCTACGTAGCACCACTTGTCCACTTGTCCACTTGTCTTTGTCCACCTGTCCACTTGTCTTTGTCCACTTGGCTCTTTCCTGGGATATGAAACGTGTACCGGAGTCGAGGTTCTTGTCAAGACAGCAGCCCTCAACTTTGGGGTCCCTGTGTCTGCTTCATTTTTTCATTTTCCCAAGGTCAACGCCCATGTGTGGAAGTGCCCTATGCTCTGTGGTTCTGTGTTTTACATGTTTTGGGAAAGAGGATACACTTGTGAAGATTGGCTGTTGGCCATTGACATCCCGCCCATCAGCTGAACAAGGCTCCGTTGACTCCGTGGCCTGCCCTGCCTTTCTGGTTTTTAGACTTTTTTCGCCTGGCCCTTTTGCCCCGGGGGGGGGGGGAGAGATTTCTTTGTAGTGCTGATTTGCTCTCCCAGGTTGTTTGGTTGGCCAAAAAGGGCGTATGCGTTTTTTCCTGAATATATTCAGGAAAAAACGCATACGCCCTTTTTGGCCAACCGCATCATTGTCCACGTTCTGGCGCTTTGCATGTGCTATCGGGGCCATTCCGATGTACCCGTTGACATCCGTTTCCTGCAGTTCTGCCTTGCGTTCAACGCCTCTTCGTAGCCTGACCTCAATATATTTGGGGGCGATAGTTATCGTTTAGAACTCTGCAGGTTTGGGAAGTGCAGTGCCCCTGAGCTCCATTTCCCAAGTCGCTTTTTTGTGAGTGGGACGCAACACGGCTGGATGGCTTCACGCCCTATTGTCGATCCGGGGTGGCAGGCTGAGCCTTTGGTGAATTCTTCTTCGCGATGGGAAATGAGAGTGACATGTGCCCGACCAAACCCCTCCAGCGAGTCTCTCATTGGTTCCCCCTCTTGCAGTTCATCCTGCGGACAAATTGCAGACGGTACGAAAGAGGCATGGAAAGGCGCTGAGTCTCCAAGTGGGGAGATTGTTAGTAAGGGGGCCTGAATGGAGAACACGAGCACCAGGAGATGAAAAGTGAGGTGAGTTTCAGAAAGCTTTCCCGATCCCACGGTGTAGCGTCCGCTGGGTTTCCAATGAGTGCTTTCGCTGTCGGAAGATTGCGTTGAACCTGGAGAGTTGGGACCCATGGAATGGGGAGCATGCAGGATTCCTTTCAAGGGTCTGCATTTGCTTTCCCAACCTCACCAATCGTCTCAGCCCCAAGAGTGTCCAGCCTTATGTCTTCTGCCGCTGGGGCTGTAGATGTGGTCAATCCTGGTTGCATGCCAGTCCCTGAACGCATTTTGGAAGAATTTCTCTCTGTTTTGCCCTGCTTGTTTCTTCTTTGTGTTGGAAATGTATCCTCAGAATGGGTCTGAGCTGATTTTCCCTGCTGTTTTTAGGCCGCTTTACACACACTTGATGCACTTACACAGAGATATCAAGACTTAGCTTTTAAGATGCTTACTAGTCGGATAGATACTTGTGCGATGAACAGGGTCTGGTGAGTCCAGTTGATTGAGCAAGGAGTAGGTCGTGTCCATTCCATATTCGGTTTTCGGAAGAGTATCTGTGCTCATTTCAAACTCGAGTTTTATGCGTCACCCCACCTCACCTTTCCCCTGAAGCAGGCCTAAGTGTGTTTTCTAAAAGCGTGACTCTGTTCTGTTTGGGGATTCAGTTCATGGGGAGCGATTTTTACATTCCCTCGATAAGTGATATCATAAGTTTCTGTCTTTGTGGGACTTATTTCACTGAGGATGATCGTACCTAAATCCACTCAGGATGCTGCTACCAGCCTCATGACGTGGATTTCATGGCTGAGTGACACTCCATTGGACCTACGTAGCACCACTTGTCCACTTGTCCACTTGTCTTTGTCCACTTGTCCACTTGTCTTTGTCCACTTGGCTCTTTCCTGGGATATGAAACGTGTACCGGAGTCGAGGTTCTTGTCAAGACAGCAGCCCTCAACTTTGGGGTCCCTGTGTCTGGTTGATTTTTTCATTTTCCCAAGGTCAACGCCCATGTGTGGAAGTGCCCTATGCTCTGTGGTTCTGTGTTTTACGTGTTTTGGGAAAGAGGATACACTTGTGAAGATTGGCTGTTGGCCATTGACATCCCGCCCATCAGCTTAACAAGGCTCCGTTGACTCCGTGGCCTGCCCTGCCTTTCAGGTTTTTAGACTTTTTTCGCCTGGCCCTTTTGCCCCGGGGGGGGGGGGAGCGAGAGATTTCTTTGTAGTGCTGATTTGCTCTCCCAGGTTGCTTGGTTGGCCAAAAAGGGCGTATGCGTTTTTTCCTGAATATATTCAGGAAAAAACGCATACGCCCTTTTTGGCCAACCGCATCATTGTCCACGTTCTGGCGCTTTTCATGTGCTATCGGGGCCATTCCGATGTACCCGTTGACATCCGTTTCCTGCAGTTCTGCCTTGCGTTCAACGCCTCTTCGTAGCCTGACCTCAATATATTTGGGGGCGATAGTTATCGTTTAGAACTCTGCAGGTTTGGGAAGTGCAGTGCCCCTGAGCTCCATTTCCCAAGTCGCTTTTTTGTGAGTGGGACGCAACACGGCTGGATGGCTTCACGCCCTATTGTCGATCCGGGGTGGCAGCCTGAGCCTTTGGTGAATTCTTCTTCGCGATGGGAAATGAGAGTGACATGTGCCCGACCAAACCCCTCCAGCGAGTCTCTCATTGGTTCCCCCTCTTGCAGTTCATCCTGCGGACAAATTGCAGACGGTACGAAAGAGGCATGGAAAGGCGCTGAGTCTCCAAGTGGGGAGATTGTTAGTAAGGGGGCCTGAATGGAGAACACGAGCACCAGGAGATGAAAAGTGAGGTGAGTTTCAGAAAGCTTTCCCGATCCCACGGTGTAGCATCCGCTGGGTTTCCAATGAGTGCTTTCGCTGTCGGAAGATTGCGTTGAACCTGGAGAGTTGGGACCCATGGAATGGGGAGCACGCAGGATTCCTTTCAAGGGTCTGCATTTGCTTTCCCAACCTCACCAATCGTCTCAGCCCCAAGAGTGTCCAGCCTTATGTCTTCTGCCGCTGGGGTTGTAGATGTGGTCAATGCTGGTTGCATGCCAGTCCCTGAACGCATTTTGGAAGAATTTCTCTCTGTTTTGCCCTGCTTGTTTCTTCTTTGTGTTGGAAATGTATCCTCAGAATGGGTCTGAGCTGATTTTCCCTGCTGTTTTTAGGCCGCTTTACACACACTTGATGCACTTACACAGAGATATCAAGACTTAGCTTTTAAGATGCTTACTAGTCGGATAGATACTTGTGCGATGAACAGGGTCTGGTGAGTCCAGTTGATTGAGCAAGGAGTAGGTCGTGTCCATTCCATATTCGGTTTTCGGAAGGGTATCTGTGCTCATTTCAAACTCGAGTTTTATGCGTCACCCCACCTCACCTTTCCCCTGAAGCAGGCATAAGTGTGTTTCCTAAAAGCGTGACTCTGTTCTGTTTGGGGATTCAGTTCATGGGGAGCGATTTTTACATTCCCTCGATAAGTGATATCATAAGTTTCTGTCTTTGTGGGACTTATTTCACTGAGGATGATCGTACCTAAATCCACTCAGGATGCTGCTACCAGCCTCATGACGTGGATTTCATGGCTGAGTGACACTCCATTGGACCTACGTAGCACCACTTGTCCACTTGTCCACTTGTCTTTGTCCACTTGTCCACTTGTCTTTGTCCACTTGGCTCTTTCCTGGGATATGAAACGTGTACCGGAGTCGAGGTTCTTGTCAAGACAGCAGCCCTCAACTTTGGGGTCCCTGTGTCTGGTTGATTTTTTCATTCTCCCAAGGTCAACGCCCATGTGTGGAAGTGCCCTATGCTCTGTGGTTCTGTGTTTTCCATGTTTTGGGAAAGAGGATACACTTGTGAAGATTGGCTGTTGGCCATTGACATCCCACCCATCAGCTTAACAAGGCTCCCTTGACTCCGTGGCCTGCCCTGCCTTTCAGGTGTTTAGACTTTTTTCGCCTGGCCCTTTTGCCCCGGGGGGGGGGGGAGTGAGAGATTTCTTTGTAGTGCTGATTTGCTCTCCCAGGTTGCTTGGTTAGCCAAAAAGGGCGTATGCGTTTTTTCCTGAATATATTCAGGAAAAAACGCATACGCCCTTTTTGGCCAACCGCATCATTGTCCACGTTCTGGCGCTTTTCATGTGCTATCGGGGCCATTCCCATGTACCCGTTGACATCCGTTTCCTGCAGTTCTGCCTTGCGTTCAACGCCTCTTCGTAGCCTGACCTCAATATATTTGGGGGCGATAGTTATCGTTTAGATCTCTGCAGGTTTGGGAAGTGCAGTGCCCCTGAGCTCCATTTCCCAAGTCGCTTTTTTGTGAGTGGGACGCAACACGGCTGGATGGCTTCACGCCCTATTGTCGATCCGGGGTGGCAGGCTGAGCCTTTGGTGAATTCTTCTTCGCGATGGGAAATGAGAGTGACATGTGCCCGACCAAACCCCTCCAGCGAGTCTCTCATTGGTTCCCCCTCTTGCAGTTCATCCTGCGGACAAATTGCAGACGGTACGAAAGAGGCATGGAAAGGCGCTGAGTCTCCAAGTGGGGAGATTGTTAGTAAGGGGGCCTGAATGGAGAACACGAGCACCAGGAGATGAAAAGTGAGGTGAGTTTCAGAAAGCTTTCCCGATCGCACGGTGTAGCGTCCGCTGGGTTTCCAATGAGTGCTTTCGCTGTCGGAAGATTGCGTTGAACCTGGAGAGTTGGGACCCATGGAATGGGGAGCACGCAGGATTCCTTTCAAGGGTCTGCATTTGCTTTCCCAACCTCACCAATCGTCTCAGCCCCAAGAGTGTCCAGCCTTATGTCTTCTGCCGCTGGGGCTGTAGATGTGGTCAATCCTGGTTGCATGCCAGTCCCTGAACGCATTTTGGAAGAATTTCTCTCTGTTTTGCCCTGCTTGTTTCTTCTTTGTGTTGGAAATGTATCCTCAGAATGGGTCTGAGCTGATTTTCCCTGCTGTTTTTAGGCCGCTTTACACACACTTGATGCACTTACACAGAGATATCAAGACTTAGCTTTTAAGATGCTTACTAGTCGGATAGATACTTGTGCGATGAACAGGGTCTGGTGAGTCCAGTTGATTGAGCAAGGAGTAGGTCGTGTCCATTCCATATTCGGTTTTCGGAAGGGTATCTGTGCTCATTTCAAACTCGAGTTTTATGCGTCTCCCCACCTCACCTTTCCCCTGAAGCAGGCCTAAGTGTGTTTTCTAAAAGCGTGACTCTGTTCTGTTTGGGGATTCAGTTCATGGGGAGCGATTTTTACATTCCCTCGATAAGTGATATCATAAGTTTCTGTCTTTGTGGGACTTATTTCACTGAGGATGATCGTACCTAAATCCACTCAGGATGCTGCTACCAGCCTCATGACGTGGATTTCATGGCTGAGTGACACTCCATTGGACCTACATAGCACCGCTTGTCCACTTGACCACTTGTCTTTGTCCACTTGTCCACTTGTCTTTGTCCACTTGGCTCTTTCCTGGGATATGAAACGTGTACCGGAGTCGAGGTTCTTGTCAAGACAGCAGCCCTCAACTTTGGGGTCCCTGTGTCTGGTTGATTTTTTCATTTTCCCAAGGTCAACGCCCATGTGTGGAAGTGCCCTATGCTCTGTGGTTCTGTGTTTTACATGTTTTGGGAAAGAGGATACACTTGTGAAGATTGGCTGTTGGCCATTGACATCCCGCCCATCAGCTTAACAAGGCTCCCTTGACTCCGTGGCCTGCCCTGCCTTTCTGGTTTTTAGACTTTTTTCGCCTGGCCCTTTTGCCCCGGGGGGGGGGGGGAGAGATTTCTTTGTAGTGCTGATTTGCTCTCCCAGGTTGTTTGGTTGGCCAAAAAGGGCGTATGCGTTTTTTCCTGAATATATTCAGGAAAAAACGCATACGCCCTTTTTGGCCAACCGCATCATTGTCCACGTTCTGGCGCTTTGCATGTGCTATCGGGGCCATTCCGATGTACCCGTTGACATCCGTTTCCTGCAGTTCTGCCTTGCGTTCAACGCCTCTTCGTAGCCTGACCTCAATATATTTGGGGGCGATAGTTATCGTTTAGAACTCTGCAGGTTTGGGAAGTGCAGTGCCCCTGAGCTCCATTTCCCAAGTCGCTTTTTTGTGAGTGGGACGCAACACGGCTGGATGGCTTCACGCCCTATTGTCGATCCGGGGTGGCAGGCTGAGCCTTTGGTGAATTCTTCTTCGCGATGGGAAATGAGAGTGACATGTGCCCGACCAAACCCCTCCAGCGAGTCTCTCATTGGTTCCCCCTCTTGCAGTTCATCCTGCGGACAAATTGCAGACGGTACGAAAGAGGCATGGAAAGGCGCTGAGTCTCCAAGTGGGGAGATTGTTAGTAAGGGGGCCTGAATGGAGAACACGAGCACCAGGAGATGAAAAGTGAGGTGAGTTTTAGAAAGCTTTCCCGATCCCACGGTGTAGCGTCCGCTGGGTTTCCAATGAGTGCTTTCGCTGTCGGAAGATTGCGTTGAACCTGGAGAGTTGGGACCCATGGAATGGGGAGCACGCAGGATTCCTTTCAAGGGTCTGCATTTGCTTTCCCAACCTCACCAATCGTCTCAGCCCCAAGAGTGTCCAGCCTTATGTCTTCTGCCGCTGGGGCTGTAGATGTGGTCAATGCTGGTTGCATGCCAGTCCCTGAACGCATTTTGGAAGAATTTCTCTCTGTTTTGTCCTGCTTGTTTCTTCTTTGTGTTGGAAATGTATCCTCAGAATGGGTCTGAGCTGATTTTCCCTGCTGTTTTTAGGCCGCTTTACACACACTTGATGCACTTACACAGAGATATCAAGACTTAGCTTTTAAGATGCTTACTAGTCGGATAGATACTTGTGCGATGAACAGGGTCTGGTGAGTCCAGTTGATTGAGCAAGGAGTAGGTCGTGTCCATTCCATATTCGGTTTTCGGAAGGGTATCTGTGCTCATTTCAAACTCGAGTTTTATGCGTCACCCCACCTCACCTTTCCCCTGAAGCAGGCCTAAGTGTGTTTTCTAAAAGCGTGACTCTGTTCTGTTTGGGGATTCAGTTCATGGGGAGCGATTTTTACATTCCCTCGATAAGTGATATCATAAGTTTCTGTCTTTGTGGGACTTATTTCACTGAGGATGATCGTACCTAAATCCACTCAGGATGCTGCTACCAGCCTCATGACGTGGATTTCATGGCTGAGTGACACTCCATTGGACCTACGTAGCACCACTTGTCCACTTGTCCACTTGTCTTTGTCCACTTGTCCACTTGTCTTTGTCCACTTGGCTCTTTCCTGGGATATGAAACGTGTACCGGAGTCGAGGTTCTTGTCAAGACAGCAGCCCTCAACTTTGGGGTCCCTGTGTCTGGTTGATTTTTTCATTTTCCCAAGGTCAACGCGCATGTGTGGAAGTGCCCTATGCTCTGTGGTTCTGTGTTTTACATGTTTTGGGAAAGAGGATACACTTGTGAAGATTGGCTGTTGGCCATTGACATCCCGCCCATCAGCTTAACAAGGCTCCCTTGACTCCGTGGCCTGCCCTGCCTTTCAGGTTTTTAGACTTTTTTCGCCTGGCCCTTTTGCCCCGGGGGGGGGGGGAGCGAGAGATTTCTTTGTAGTGCTGATTTGCTCTCCCAGGTTGCTTGGTTGGCCAAAAAGGGCGTATGCGTTTTTTCCTGAATATATTCAGGAAAAAACGCATACGCCCTTTTTGGCCAACCGCATCATTGTCCACGTTCTGGCGCTTTTCATGTGCTATCGGGGCCATTCCGATGTACCCGTTGACATCCGTTTCCTGCAGTTCTGCCTTGCGTTCAACGCCTCTTCGTAGCCTGACCTCAATATATTTGGGGGCGATAGTTATCGTTTAGAACTCTGCAGGTTTGGGAAGTGCAGTGCCCCTGAGCTCCATTTCCCAAGTCGCTTTTTTGTGAGTGGGACGCAACACGGCTGGATGGCTTCACGCCCTATTGTCGATCCGGGGTGGCAGGCTGAGCCTTTGGTGAATTCTTCTTCGCGATGGGAAATGAGAGTGACATGTGCCCGACCAAACCCCTCCAGCGAGTCTCTCATTGGTTCCCCCTCTTGCAGTTCATCCTGCGGACAAATTGCAGACGGTACGAAAGAGGCATGGAAAGGCGCTGAGTCTCCAAGTGGGGAGATTGTTAGTAAGGGGGCCTGAATGGAGAACACGAGCACCAGGAGATGAAAAGTGAGGTGAGTTTCAGAAAGCTTTCCCGATCCCACGGTGTAGCGTCCGCTGGGTTTCCAATGAGTGCTTTCGCTGTCGGAAGATTGCGTTGAACCTGGAGAGTTGGGACCCATGGAATGGGGAGCATGCAGGATTCCTTTCAAGGGTCTGCATTTGCTTTCCCAACCTCACCAATCGTCTCAGCCCCAAGAGTGTCCAGCCTTATGTCTTCTGCCGCTGGGGCTGTAGATGTGGTCAATCCTGGTTGCATGCCAGTCCCTGAACGCATTTTGGAAGAAGTTCTCTCTGTTTTGCCCTGCTTGTTTCTTCTTTGTGTTGGAAATGTATCCTCAGAACGGGTCTGAGCTGATTTTCCCTGCTGTTTTTAGGCCGCTTTACACACACTTGATGCACTTACACAGAGATATCAAGACTTAGCTTTTAAGATGCTTACTAGTCGGATAGATACTTGTGCGATGAACAGGGTCTGGTGAGTCCAGTTGATTGAGCAAGGAGTAGGTCGTGTCCATTCCACATTCGGTTTTCGGAAGGGTATCTGTGCTCATTTCAAACTCGAGTTTTATGCGTCACCCCACCTCACCTTTCCCCTGAAGCAGGCCTAAGTGTGTTTTCTAAAAGCGTGACTCTGTTCTCTTTGGGGATTCAGTTCATGGGGAGCGATTTTTACATTCCCTCGATAAGTGATATCATAAGTTTCTGTCTTTGTGGGACTTATTTCACTGAGGATGATCGTACCTAAATCCACTCAGGATGCTGCTACCAGCCTCATGACGTGGATTTCATGGCTGAGTGACACTCCATTGGACCTACGTAGCACCACTTGTCCACTTGTCCACTTGTCTTTGTCCACTTGTCCACTTGTCTTTGTCCACTTGGCTCTTTCCTGGGATATGAAACGTGTACCGGAGTCGAGGTTCTTGTCAAGACAGCAGCCCTCAACTTTGGGGTCCTTGTGTCTGCTTCATTTTTTCATTTTCCGAAGGTCAACGCCCATGTGTGGAAGTGCCCTATGCTCTGTGGTTCTGTGTTTTACATGTTTTGGGAAAGAGGATACACTTGTGAAGATTGGCTGTTGGCCATTGACATCCCGCCCATCAGCTTAACAAGGCTCCCTTGACTCCGTGGCCTGCCCTGCCTTTCAGGTTTTTAGACTTTTTTCGCCTGGCCCTTTTGCCCCGGGGGGGGGGGGGAGCGAGAGATTTCTTTGTAGTGCTGATTTGCTCTCCCAGGTTGCTTGGTTGGCCAAAAAGGGCGTATGCGTTTTTTCCTGAATATATTCAGGAAAAAACGCATACGCCCTTTTTGGCCAACCGCATCATTGTCCACGTTCTGGCGCTTTTCATGTGCTATCGGGGCCATTCCGATGTACCCGTTGACATCCGTTTCCTGCAGTTCTGCCTTGCGTTCAACGCCTCTTCGTAGCCTGACCTCAATATATTTGGGGGCGATAGTTATCGTTTAGAACTCTGCAGGTTTGGGAAGTGCAGTGCCCCTGAGCTCCATTTCCCAAGTCGCTTTTTTGTGAGTGGGACGCAACACGGCTGGATGGCTTCACGCCCTATTGTCGATCCGGGGTGGCAGGCTGAGCCTTTGGTGAATTCTTCTTCGCGATGGGAAATGAGAGTGACATGTGCCCGACCAAACCCCTCCAGCGAGTCTCTCATTGGTTCCCCCTCTTGCAGTTCATCCTGCGGACAAATTGCAGACGGTACGAAAGAGGCATGGAAAGGCGCTGAGTCTCCAAGTGGGGAGATTGTTAGTAAGGGGGCCTGAATGGAGAACACGAGCACCAGGAGATGAAAAGTGAGGTGAGTTTCAGAAAGCTTTCCCGATCCCACGGTGTAGCGTCCGCTGGGTTTCCAATGAGTGCTTTCGCTGTCGGAAGATTGCGTTGAACCTGGAGAGTTGGGACCCATGGAATGGGGAGCATGCAGGATTCCTTTCAAGGGTCTGCATTTGCTTTCCCAACCTCACCAATCGTCTCAGCCCCAAGAGTGTCCAGCCTTATGTCTTCTGCCGCTGGGGCTGTAGATGTGGTCAATCCTGGTTGCATGCCAGTCCCTGAACGCATTTTGGAAGAAGTTCTCTCTGTTTTGCCCTGCTTGTTTCTTCTTTGTGTTGGAAATGTATCCTCAGAACGGGTCTGAGCTGATTTTCCCTGCTGTTTTTAGGCTGCTTTACACACACTTGATGCACTTACACAGAGATATCAAGACTTAGCTTTTAAGATGCTTACTAGTCGGATAGATACTTGTGCGATGAACAGGGTCTGGTGAGTCCAGTTGATTGAGCAAGGAGTAGGTCGTGTCCATTCCACATTCGGTTTTCGGAAGGGTATCTGTGCTCATTTCAAACTCGAGTTTTATGCGTCACCCCACCTCACCTTTCCCCTGAAGCAGGCCTAAGTGTGTTTTCTAAAAGCGTGACTCTGTTCTGTTTGGGGATTCAGTTCATGGGGAGCGATTTTTACATTCCCTCGATAAGTGATATCATAAGTTTCTGTCTTTGTGGGACTTATTTCACTGAGGATGATCGTACCTAAATCCACTCAGGATGCTGCTACCAGCCTCATGACGTGGATTTCATGGCTGAGTGACACTCCATTGGACCTACGTAGCACCACTTGTCCACTTGTCCACTTGTCTTTGTCCACTTGTCCACTTGTCTTTGTCCACCTGGCTCTTTCCTGGGATATGAAACGTGTACCGGAGTCGAGGTTCTTGTCAAGACAGCAGCCCTCAACTTTGGGGTCCTTGTGTCTGCTTCATTTTTTCATTTTCCGAAGGTCAACGCCCATGTGTGGAAGTGCCCTATGCTCTGTGGTTCTGTGTTTTACATGTTTTGGGAAAGAGGATACACTTGTGAAGATTGGCTGTTGGCCATTGACATCCCGCCCATCAGCTTAACAAGGCTCCCTTGACTCCGTGGCCTGCCCTGCCTTTCTGGTTTTTAGACTTTTTTCGCCTGGCCCTTTTGCCCCGGGGGGGTGGGAGAGATTTCTTTGTAGTGCTGATTTGCTCTCCCAGGTTGTTTGGTTGGCCAAAAAGGGCGTATGCCTTTTTTCCTGAATATATTCAGGAAAAAAGGCATACGCCCTTTTTGGCCAACCGCATCATTGTCCACGTTCTGGCGCTTTTCATGTGCTATCGGGGCCATTCCGATGTACCCGTTGACATCCGTTTCCTGCAGTTCTGCCTTGGTGTTCAACGCCTCTTCGTAGCCTGACCTCAATATATTTTGGGGCGATAGTTATCGTTTAGAACTCTGCAGGTTTGGGAAGTGCAGTGCCCCTGAGCTCCATTTCCCAAGTCGCTTTTTTGTGAGTGGGACGCAACACGGCTGGATGGCTTCACGCCCTATTGTCGATCCGGGGTGGCAGGCTGAGCCTTTGGTGAATTCTTCTTCGCGATGGGAAATGAGAGTGACATGTGCCCGACCAAACCCCTCCAGCGAGTCTCTCATTGGTTCCCCCTCTTGCAGTTCATCCTGCGGACAAATTGCAGACGGTACGAAAGAGGCATGGAAAGGCGCTGAGTCTCCAAGTGGGGAGATTGTTAGTAAGGGGGCCTGAATGGAGAACACGAGCACCAGGAGATGAAAAGTGAGGTGAGTTTCAGAAAGCTTTCCCGATCGCACGGTGTAGCGTCCGCTGGGTTTCCAATGAGTGCTTTCGCTGTCGGAAGATTGCGTTGAACCTGGAGAGTTGGGACCCATGGAATGGGGAGCACGCAGGATTCCTTTCAAGGGTCTGCATTTGCTTTCCCAACCTCACCAATCGTCTCAGCCCCAAGAGTGTCCAGCCTTATGTCTTCTGCCGCTGGGGCTGTAGATGTGGTCAATCCTGGTTGCATGCCAGTCCCTGAACGCATTTTGGAAGAATTTCTCTCTGTTTTGCCCTGCTTTTTTCTTCTTTGTGTTGGAAATGTATCCTCAGAATGGGTCTGAGCTGATTTTCCCTGCTGTTTTTAGGCCGCTTTACACACACTTGATGCACTTACACAGAGATATCAAGACTTAGCTTTTAAGATGCTTACTAGTGGGATAGATACTTGTGCGATGAACAGGGTCTGGTGAGTCCAGTTGATTGAGCAAGGAGTAGGTCGTGTCCATTCCATATTCGGTTTTCGGAAGGGTATCTGTGCTCATTTCAAACTCGAGTTTTATGCGTCACCCCACCTCACCTTTCCCCTGAAGCAGGCCTAAGTGTGTTTTCTAAAAGCGTGACTCTGTTCTCTTTGGGGATTCAGTTCATGGGGAGCGATTTTTACATTCCCTCGATAAGTGATATCATAAGTTTCTGTCTTTGTGGGACTTATTTCACTGAGGATGATCGTACCTAAATCCACTCAGGATGCTGCTACCAGCCTCATGACGTGGATTTCATGGCTGAGTGACACTCCATTGGACCTACGTAGCACCACTTGTCCACTTGTCCACTTGTCTTTGTCCACTTGTCCACTTGTCTTTGTCCACTTGGCTCTTTCCTGGGATATGAAACGTGTACCGGAGTCGAGGTTCTTGTCAAGACAGCAGCCCTCAACTTTGGGGTCCTTGTGTCTGCTTCATTTTTTCATTTTCCGAAGGTCAACGCCCATGTGTGGAAGTGCCCTATGCTCTGTGGTTCTGTGTTTTACATGTTTTGGGAAAGAGGATACACTTGTGAAGATTGGCTGTTGGCCATTGACATCCCGCCCATCAGCTTAACAAGGCTCCCTTGACTCCGTGGCCTGCCCTGCCTTTCAGGTTTTTAGACTTTTTTCGCCTGGCCCTTTTGCCCCGGGGGGGGGGGGGAGCGAGAGATTTCTTTGTAGTGCTGATTTGCTCTCCCAGGTTGCTTGGTTGGCCAAAAAGGGCGTATGCGTTTTTTCCTGAATATATTCAGGAAAAAACGCATACGCCCTTTTTGGCCAACCGCATCATTGTCCACGTTCTGGCGCTTTTCATGTGCTATCGGGGCCATTCCGATGTACCCGTTGACATCCGTTTCCTGCAGTTCTGCCTTGCGTTCAACGCCTCTTCGTAGCCTGACCTCAATATATTTGGGGGCGATAGTTATCGTTTAGAATTCTGCAGGTTTGGGAAGTGCAGTGCCCCTGAGCTCCATTTCCCAAGTCGCTTTTTTGTGAGTGGGACGCAACACGGCTGGATGGCTTCACGCCCTATTGTCGATCCGGGGTGGCAGGCTGAGCCTTTGGTGAATTCTTCTTCGCGATGGGAAATGAGAGTGACATGTGCCCGACCAAACCCCTCCAGCGAGTCTCTCATTGGTTCCCCCTCTTGCAGTTCATCCTGCGGACAAATTGCAGACGGTACGAAAGAGGCATGGAAAGGCGCTGAGTCTCCAAGTGGGGAGATTGTTAGTAAGGGGGCCTGAATGGAGAACACGAGCACCAGGAGATGAAAAGTGAGGTGAGTTTCAGAAAGCTTTCCCGATCCCACGGTGTAGCGTCCGCTGGGTTTCCAATGAGTGCTTTCGCTGTCGGAAGATTGCGTTGAACCTGGAGAGTTGGGACCCATGGAATGGGGAGCATGCAGGATTCCTTTCAAGGGTCTGCATTTGCTTTCCCAACCTCACCAATCGTCTCAGCCCCAAGAGTGTCCAGCCTTATGTCTTCTGCCGCTGGGGCTGTAGATGTGGTCAATCCTGGTTGCATGCCAGTCCCTGAACGCATTTTGGAAGAAGTTCTCTCTGTTTTGCCCTGCTTGTTTCTTCTTTGTGTTGGAAATGTATCCTCAGAACGGGTCTGAGCTGATTTTCCCTGCTGTTTTTAGGCTGCTTTACACACACTTGATGCACTTACACAGAGATATCAAGACTTAGCTTTTAAGATGCTTACTAGTCGGATAGATACTTGTGCGATGAACAGGGTCTGGTGAGTCCAGTTGATTGAGCAAGGAGTAGGTCGTGTCCATTCCACATTCGGTTTTCGGAAGGGTATCTGTGCTCATTTCAAACTCGAGTTTTATGCGTCACCCCACCTCACCTTTCCCCTGAAGCAGGCCTAAGTGTGTTTTCTAAAAGCGTGACTCTGTTCTGTTTGGGGATTCAGTTCATGGGGAGCGATTTTTACATTCCCTCGATAAGTGATATCATAAGTTTCTGTCTTTGTGGGACTTATTTCACTGAGGATGATCGTACCTAAATCCACTCAGGATGCTGCTACCAGCCTCATGACGTGGATTTCATGGCTGAGTGACACTCCATTGGACCTACGTAGCACCACTTGTCCACTTGTCCACTTGTCTTTGTCCACTTGTCCACTTGTCTTTGCCCACCTGGCTCTTTCCTGGGATATGAAACGTGTACCGGAGTCGAGGTTCTTGTCAAGACAGCAGCCCTCAACTTTGGGGTCCTTGTGTCTGCTTCATTTTTTCATTTTCCGAAGGTCAACGCCCATGTGTGGAAGTGCCCTATGCTCTGTGGTTCTGTGTTTTACATGTTTTGGGAAAGAGGATACACTTGTGAAGATTGGCTGTTGGCCATTGACATCCCGCCCATCAGCTTAACAAGGCTCCCTTGACTCCGTGGCCTGCCCTGCCTTTCTGGTTTTTAGACTTTTTTCGCCTGGCCCTTTTGCCCCGGGGGGGTGGGAGAGATTTCTTTGTAGTGCTGATTTGCTCTCCCAGGTTGTTTGGTTGGCCAAAAAGGGCGTATGCCTTTTTTCCTGAATATATTCAGGAAAAAAGGCATACGCCCTTTTTGGCCAACCGCATCATTGTCCACGTTCTGGCGCTTTTCATGTGCTATCGGGGCCATTCCGATGTACCCGTTGACATCCGTTTCCTGCAGTTCTGCCTTGGTGTTCAACGCCTCTTCGTAGCCTGACCTCAATATATTTTGGGGCGATAGTTACCGTTTAGAACTCTGCAGGTTTGGGAAGTGCAGTGCCCCTGAGCTCCATTTCCCAAGTCGCTTTTTTGTGAGTGGGACGCAACACGGCTGGATGGCTTCACGCCCTATTGTCGATCCGGGGTGGCAGGCTGAGCCTTTGGTGAATTCTTCTTCGCGATGGGAAATGAGAGTGACATGTGCCCGACCAAACCCCTCCAGCGAGTCTCTCATTGGTTCCCCCTCTTGCAGTTCATCCTGCGGACAAATTGCAGACGGTACGAAAGAGGCATGGAAAGGCGCTGAGTCTCCAAGTGGGGAGATTGTTAGTAAGGGGGCCTGAATGGAGAACACGAGCACCAGGAGATGAAAAGTGAGGTGAGTTTCAGAAAGCTTTCCCGATCGCACGGTGTAGCGTCCGCTGGGTTTCCAATGAGTGCTTTCGCTGTCGGAAGATTGCGTTGAACCTGGAGAGTTGGGACCCATGGAATGGGGAGCACGCAGGATTCCTTTCAAGGGTCTGCATTTGCTTTCCCAACCTCACCAATCGTCTCAGCCCCAAGAGTGTCCAGCCTTATGTCTTCTGCCGCTGGGGCTGTAGATGTGGTCAATCCTGGTTGCATGCCAGTCCCTGAACGCATTTTGGAAGAATTTCTCTCTGTTTTGCCCTGCTTTTTTCTTCTTTGTGTTGGAAATGTATCCTCAGAATGGGTCTGAGCTGATTTTCCCTGCTGTTTTTAGGCCGCTTTACACACACTTGATGCACTTACACAGAGATATCAAGACTTAGCTTTTAAGATGCTTACTAGTGGGATAGATACTTGTGCGATGAACAGGGTCTGGTGAGTCCAGTTGATTGAGCAAGGAGTAGGTCGTGTCCATTCCATATTCGGTTTTCGGAAGGGTATCTGTGCTCATTTCAAACTCGAGTTTTATGCGTCACCCCACCTCACCTTTCCCCTGAAGCAGGCCTAAGTGTGTTTTCTAAAAGCGTGACTCTGTTCTCTTTGGGGATTCAGTTCATGGGGAGAGATTTTTACATTCCCTCGATAAGTGATATCATAAGTTTCTGTCTTTGTGGGACTTATTTCACTGAGGATGATCGTACCGAAATCCACTCAGGATGCTGCTACCAGCCTCATGACGTGGATTTCATGGCTGAGTGACACTCCATTGGACCTACGTAGCACCACTTGTCCACTTGTCCACTTGTCTTTGTCCACTTGTCCACTTGTCTTTGTCCACTTGGCTCTTTCCTGGGATATGAAACGTGTACCGGAGTCGAGGTTCTTGTCAAGACAGCAGCCCTCAACTTTGGGGTCCCTGTGTCTGGTTGATTTTTTCATTTTCCCAAGGTCAACGCCCATGTGTGGAAGTGCCCTATGCTCTGTGGTTCTGTGTTTTACATGTTTTGGGAAAGAGGATACACTTGTGAAGATTGGCTGTTGGCCATTGACATCCCGCCCATCAGCTTAACAAGGCTCCCTTGACTCCGTGGCCTGCCCTGCCTTTCTGGTTTTTAGACTTTTTTCGCCTGGCCCTTTTGCCCCGGGGGGGTGGGAGAGATTTCTTTGTAGTGCTGATTTGCTCTCCCAGGTTGTTTGGTTGGCCAAAAAGGGCGTATGCCTTTTTTCCTGAATATATTCAGGAAAAAAGGCATACGCCCTTTTTGGCCAACCGCATCATTGTCCACGTTCTGGCGCTTTTCATGTGCTATCGGGGCCATTCCGATGTACCCGTTGACATCCGTTTCCTGCAGTTCTGCCTTGGTGTTCAACGCCTCTTCGTAGCCTGACCTCAATATATTTTGGGGCGATAGTTATCGTTTAGAACTCTGCAGGTTTGGGAAGTGCAGTGCCCCTGAGCTCCATTTCCCAAGTCGCTTTTTTGTGCGTGGGACGCAACACGGCTGGATGGCTTCACGCCCTATTGTCGATCCGGGGTGGCAGGCTGAGCCTTTGGTGAATTCTTCTTCGCGATGGGAAATGAGAGTGACATGTGCCCGACCAAACCCCTCCAGCGAGTCTCTCATTGGTTCCCCCTCTTGCAGTTCATCCTGCGGACAAATTGCAGACGGTACGAAAGAGGCATGGAAAGGCGCTGAGTCTCCAAGTGGGGAGATTGTTAGTAAGGGGGCCTGAATGGAGAACACGAGCACCAGGAGATGAAAAGTGAGGTGAGTTTCAGAAAGCTTTCCCGATCGCACGGTGTAGCGTCCGCTGGGTTTCCAATGAGTGCTTTCGCTGTCGGAAGATTGCGTTGAACCTGGAGAGTTGGGACCCATGGAATGGGGAGCACGCAGGATTCCTTTCAAGGGTCTGCATTTGCTTTCCCAACCTCACCAATCGTCTCAGCCCCAAGAGTGTCCAGCCTTATGTCTTCTGCCGCTGGGGCTGTAGATGTGGTCAATCCTGGTTGCATGCCAGTCCCTGAACGCATTTTGGAAGAATTTCTCTCTGTTTTGCCCTGCTTGTTTCTTCTTTGTGTTGGAAATGTATCCTCAGAATGGGTCTGAGCTGATTTTCCCTGCTGTTTTTAGGCCGCTTTACACACACTTGATGCACTTACACAGAGATATCAAGACTTAGCTTTTAAGATGCTTACTAGTCGGATAGATACTTGTGCGATGAACAGGGTCTGGTGAGTCCAGTTGATTGAGCAAGGAGTAGGTCGTGTCCATTCCACATTCGGTTTTCGGAAGGGTATCTGTGCTCATTTCAAACTCGAGTTTTATGCGTCACCCCACCTCACCTTTCCCCTGAAGCAGGCCTAAGTGTGTTTTCTAAAAGCGTGACTCTGTTCTCTTTGGGGATTCAGTTCATGGGGAGCGATTTTTACATTCCCTCGATAAGTGATATCATAAGTTTCTGTCTTTGTGGGACTTATTTCACTGAGGATGATCGTACCTAAATCCACTCAGGATGCTGCTACCAGCCTCATGACGTGGATTTCATGGCTGAGTGACACTCCATTGGACCTACGTAGCACCACTTGTCCACTTGTCTTTGTCCACTTGTCCACTTGTCTTTGTCCACTTGGCTCTTTCCTGGGATATGAAACGTGTACCGGAGTCGAGGTTCTTGTCAAGACAGCAGCCCTCAACTTTGGGGTCCCTGTGTCTGGTTGATTTTTTCATTTTCCCAAGGTCAACGCCCATGTGTGGAAGTGCCCTATGCTCTGTGGTTCTGTGTTTTCCATGTTTTGGGAAAGAGGATACACTTGTGAAGATTGGCTGTTGGCCATTGACATCCCGCCCATCAGCTTAACAAGGCTCCCTTGACTCCGTGGCCTGCCCTGCCTTTCTGGTTTTTAGACTTTTTTCGCCTGGCCCTTTTGCCCCGGGGGGGGGGAGAGATTTCTTTGTAGTGCTGATTTGCTCTCCCAGGTTGCTTGGTTGGCCAAAAAGGGCGTATGCGTTTTTTCCTGAATATATTCAGGAAAAAACGCATACGCCCTTTTTGGCCAACCGCATCATTGTCCACGTTCTGGCGCTTTTCATGTGCTATCGGGGCCATTCCGATGTACCCGTTGACATCCGTTTCCTGCAGTTCTGCCTTGCGTTCAACGCCTCTTCGTAGCCTGACCTCAATATATTTGGGGGCGATAGTTATCGTTTAGAACTCTGCAGGTTTGGGAAGTGCAGTGCCCCTGAGCTCCATTTCCCAAGTCGCTTTTTTGTGAGTGGGACGCAACACGGCTGGATGGCTTCACGCCCTATTGTCGATCCGGGGTGGCAGGCTGAGCCTTTGGTGAATTCTTCTTCGCGATGGGAAATGAGAGTGACATGTGCCCGACCAAACCCCTCCAGCGAGTCTCTCATTGGTTCCCCCTCTTGCAGTTCATCCTGCGGACAAATTGCAGACGGTACGAAAGAGGCATGGAAAGGCGCTGAGTCTCCAAGTGGGGAGATTGTTAGTAAGGGGGCCTGAATGGAGAACACGAGCACCAGGAGATGAAAAGTGAGGTGAGTTTCAGAAAGCTTTCCCGATCCCACGGTGTAGCGTCCGCTGGGTTTCCAATGAGTGCTTTCGCTGTCGGAAGATTGCGTTGAACCTGGAGAGTTGGGACCCATGGAATGGGGAGCATGCAGGATTCCTTTCAAGGGTCTGCATTTGCTTTCCCAACCTCACCAATCGTCTCAGCCCCAAGAGTGTCCAGCCTTATGTCTTCTGCCGCTGGGGCTGTAGATGTGGTCAATCCTGGTTGCATGCCAGTCCCTGAACGCATTTTGGAAGAATTTCTCTCTGTTTTGCCCTGCTTGTTTCTTCTTTGTGTTGGAAATGTATCCTCAGAATGGGTCTGAGCTGATTTTCCCTGCTGTTTTTAGGCCGCTTTACACACACTTGATGCACTTACACAGAGATATCAAGACTTAGCTTTTAAGATGCTTACTAGTCGGATAGATACTTGTGCGATGAACAGGGTCTGGTGAGTCCAGTTGATTGAGCAAGGAGTAGGTCGTGTCCATTCCATATTCGGTTTTCGGAAGGGTATCTGTGCTCATTTCAAACTCGAGTTTTATGCGTCACCCCACCTCACCTTTCCCCTGAAGCAGGCCTAAGTGTGTTTTCTAAAAGCGTGACTCTGTTCTCTTTGGGGATTCAGTTCATGGGGAGCGATTTTTACATTCCCTCGATAAGTGATATCATAAGTTTCTGTCTTTGTGGGACTTATTTCACTGAGGATGATCGTACCTAAATCCACTCAGGATGCTGCTACCAGCCTCATGACGTGGATTTCATGGCTGAGTGACACTCCATTGGACCTACGTAGCACCACTTGTCCACTTGTCTTTGTCCACTTGTCCACTTGTCTTTGTCCACTTGGCTCTTTCCTGGGATATGAAACGTGTACCGGAGTCGAGGTTCTTGTCAAGACAGCAGCCCTCAACTTTGGGGTCCCTGTGTCTGGTTGATTTTTTCATTTTCCCAAGGTCAACGCCCATGTGTGGAAGTGCCCTATGCTCTGTGGTTCTGTGTTTTCCATGTTTTGGGAAAGAGGATACACTTGTGAAGATTGGCTGTTGGCCATTGACATCCCGCCCATCAGCTTAACAAGGCTCCCTTGACTCCGTGGCCTGCCCTGCCTTTCTGGTTTTTAGACTTTTTTCGCCTGGCCCTTTTGCCCCGGGGGGGGGGAGAGATTTCTTTGTAGTGCTGATTTGCTCTCCCAGGTTGCTTGGTTGGCCAAAAAGGGCGTATGCGTTTTTTCCTGAATATATTCAGGAAAAAACGCATACGCCCTTTTTGGCCAACCGCATCATTGTCCACGTTCTGGCGCTTTTCATGTGCTATCGGGGCCATTCCGATGTACCCGTTGACATCCGTTTCCTGCAGTTCTGCCTTGCGTTCAACGCCTCTTCGTAGCCTGACCTCAATATATTTGGGGGCGATAGTTATCGTTTAGAACTCTGCAGGTTTGGGAAGTGCAGTGCCCCTGAGCTCCATTTCCCAAGTCGCTTTTTTGTGAGTGGGACGCAACACGGCTGGATGGCTTCACGCCCTATTGTCGATCCGGGGTGGCAGGCTGAGCCTTTGGTGAATTCTTCTTCGCGATGGGAAATGAGAGTGACATGTGCCCGACCAAACCCCTCCAGCGAGTCTCTCATTGGTTCCCCCTCTTGCAGTTCATCCTGCGGACAAATTGCAGACGGTACGAAAGAGGCATGGAAAGGCGCTGAGTCTCCAAGTGGGGAGATTGTTAGTAAGGGGGCCTGAATGGAGAACACGAGCACCAGGAGATGAAAAGTGAGGTGAGTTTCAGAAAGCTTTCCCGATCCCACGGTGTAGCGTCCGCTGGGTTTCCAATGAGTGCTTTCGCTGTCGGAAGATTGCGTTGAACCTGGAGAGTTGGGACCCATGGAATGGGGAGCATGCAGGATTCCTTTCAAGGGTCTGCATTTGCTTTCCCAACCTCACCAATCGTCTCAGCCCCAAGAGTGTCCAGCCTTATGTCTTCTGCCGCTGGGGCTGTAGATGTGGTCAATCCTGGTTGCATGCCAGTCCCTGAACGCATTTTGGAAGAATTTCTCTCTGTTTTGCCCTGCTTGTTTCTTCTTTGTGTTGGAAATGTATCCTCAGAATGGGTCTGAGCTGATTTTCCCTGCTGTTTTTAGGCCGCTTTACACACACTTGATGCACTTACACAGAGATATCAAGACTTAGCTTTTAAGATGCTTACTAGTCGGATAGATACTTGTGCGATGAACAGGGTCTGGTGAGTCCAGTTGATTGAGCAAGGAGTAGGTCGTGTCCATTCCATATTCGGTTTTCGGAAGGGTATCTGTGCTCATTTCAAACTCGAGTTTTATGCGTCACCCCACCTCACCTTTCCCCTGAAGCAGGCCTAAGTGTGTTTTCTAAAAGCGTGACTCTGTTCTCTTTGGGGATTCAGTTCATGGGGAGCGATTTTTACATTCCCTCGATAAGTGATATCATAAGTTTCTGTCTTTGTGGGACTTATTTCACTGAGGATGATCGTACCTAAATCCACTCAGGATGCTGCTACCAGCCTCATGACGTGGATTTCATGGCTGAGTGACACTCCATTGGACCTACGTAGCACCACTTGTCCACTTGTCTTTGTCCACTTGTCCACTTGTCTTTGTCC
Organism: Kogia breviceps; assembly: GCF_026419965.1. Taxonomy (NCBI): domain Eukaryota; kingdom Metazoa; phylum Chordata; class Mammalia; order Artiodactyla; family Physeteridae; genus Kogia; species Kogia breviceps. The sequence goes on from NC_081312.1 coordinate 96,897,521, forward strand.
ACTTGGCTCTTTCCTGGGATATGAAACGTGTACCGGAGTCGAGGTTCTTGTCAAGACAGCAGCCCTCAACTTTGGGGTCCCTGTGTCTGCTTCATTTTTTCATTTTGCCAAGGTCAAGGCCCATGTGTGGAAGTGCCCTATGCTCTGTGGTTCTGTGTTTTACATGTTTTGGGAAAGAGGATACACTTGTGAAGATTGGCTGTTGGCCATTGACATCCCGCCCATCAGCTTAACAAGGCTCCCTTGACTCCGTGGCCTGCCCTGCCTTTCAGGTTTTTAGACTTTTTTCGCCTGGCCCTTTTGCCCCGGGGGGGGGGGAGCGAGAGATTTCTTTGTAGTGCTGATTTGCTCTCCCAGGTTGCTTGGTTGGCCAAAAAGGGCGTATGCGTTTTTTCCTGAATATATTCAGGAAAAAACGCATACGCCCTTTTTGGCCAACCGCATCATTGTCCACGTTCTGGCGCTTTTCATGTGCTATCGGGGCCATTCCGATGTACCCGTTGACATCCGTTTCCTGCAGTCCTGCCTTGCGTTCAACGCCTCTTCGTAGCCTGACCTCAATATATTTGGGGGCGATAGTTATCGTTTAGATCTCTGCAGGTTTGGGAAGTGCAGTGCCCCTGAGCTCCATTTCCCAAGTCGCTTTTTTGTGAGTGGGACGCAACACGGCTGGATGGCTTCACGCCCTATTGTCGATCCGGGGTGGCAGGCTGAGCCTTTGGTGAATTCTTCTTCGCGATGGGAAATGAGAGTGACATGTGCCCGACCAAACCCCTCCAGCGAGTCTCTCATTGGTTCCCCCTCTTGCAGTTCATCCTGCGGACAAATTGCAGACGGTACGAAAGAGGCATGGAAAGGCGCTGAGTCTCCAAGTGGGGAGATTGTTAGTAAGGGGGCCTGAATGGAGAACACGAGCACCAGGAGATGAAAAGTGAGGTGAGTTTCAGAAAGCTTTCCCGATCCCACGGTATAGCGTCCGCTGGGTTTCCAATGAGTGCTTTCGCTGTCGGAAGATTGCGTTGAACCTGGAGAGTTGGGACCCATGGAATGGGGAGCATGCAGGATTCCTTTCAAGGGTCTGCATTTGCTTTCCCAACCTCACCAATCGTCTCAGCCCCAAGAGTGTCCAGCCTTATGTCTTCTGCCGCTGGGGCTGTAGATGTGGTCAATCCTGGTTGCATGCCAGTCCCTGAACGCATTTTGGAAGAAGTTCTCTCTGTTTTGCCCTGCTTGTTTCTTCTTTGTGTTGGAAATGTATCCTCAGAACGGGTCTGAGCTGATTTTCTCTGCTGTTTTTAGGCTGCTTTACACACACTTGATGCACTTACACAGAGATATCAAGACTTAGCTTTTAAGATGCTTACTAGTCGGATAGATACTTGTGCGATGAACAGGGTCTGGTGAGTCCAGTTGATTGAGCAAGGAGTAGGTCGTGTCCATTCCACATTCGGTTTTCGGAAGGGTATCTGTGCTCATTTCAAACTCGAGTTTTATGCGTCACCCCACCTCACCTTTCCCCTGAAGCAGGCCTAAGTGTGTTTTCTAAAAGCGTGACTCTGTTCTCTTTGGGGATTCAGTTCATGGGGAGCGATTTTTACATTCCCTCGATAAGTGATATCATAAGTTTCTGTCTTTGTGGGACTTATTTCACTGAGGATGATCGTACCTAAATCCACTCAGGATGCTGCTACCAGCCTCATGACGTGGATTTCATGGCTGAGTGACACTCCATTGGACCTACGTAGCACCACTTGTCCACTTGTCCACTTGTCTTTGTCCACTTGTCCACTTGTCTTTGTCCACTTGGCTCTTTCCTGGGATATGAAACGTGTACCGGAGTCGAGGTTCTTGTCAAGACAGCAGCCCTCAACTTTGGGGTCCCTGTGTCTGCTTCATTTTTTCATTTTCCCAAGGTCAACGCCCATGTGTGGAAGTGCCCTATGCTCTGTGGTTCTGTGTTTTCCATGTTTTGGGAAAGAGGATACACTTGTGAAGATTGGCTGTTGGCCATTGACATCCCGCCCATCAGCTTAACAAGGCTCCCTTGACTCCGTGGCCTGCCCTGCCTTTCTGGTTTTTAGACTTTTTTCGCCTGGCCCTTTTGCCCCGGGGGGGGGGGGGAGAGATTTCTTTGTAGTGCTGATTTGCTCTCCCAGGTTGCTTGGTTGGCCAAAAAGGGCGTATGCGTTTTTTCCTGAATATATTCAGGAAAAAACGCATACGCCCTTTTTGGCCAACCGCATCATTGTCCACGTTCTGGCGCTTTTCATGTGCTATCGGGGCCATTCCGATGTACCCGTTGACATCCGTTTCCTGCAGTTCTGCCTTGCGTTCAACGCCTCTTCGTAGCCTGACCTCAATATATTTGGGGGCGATAGTTATCGTTTAGAACTCTGCAGGTTTGGGAAGTGCAGTGCCCCTGAGCTCCATTTCCCAAGTCGCTTTTTTGTGAGTGGGACGCAACACGGCTGGATGGCTTCACGCCCTATTGTCGATCCGGGGTGGCAGGCTGAGCCTTTGGTGAATTCTTCTTCGCGATGGGAAATGAGAGTGACATGTGCCCGACCAAACCCCTCCAGCGAGTCTCTCATTGGTTCCCCCTCTTGCAGTTCATCCTGCGGACAAATTGCAGACGGTACGAAAGAGGCATGGAAAGGCGCTGAGTCTCCAAGTGGGGAGATTGTTAGTAAGGGGGCCTGAATGGAGAACACGAGCACCAGGAGATGAAAAGTGAGGTGAGTTTCAGAAAGCTTTCCCGATCCCACGGTGTAGCGTCCGCTGGGTTTCCAATGAGTGCTTTCGCTGTCGGAAGATTGCGTTGAACCTGGAGAGTTGGGACCCATGGAATGGGGAGCACGCAGGATTCCTTTCAAGGGTCTGCATTTGCTTTCCCAACCTCACCAATCGTCTCAGCCCCAAGAGTGTCCAGCCTTATGTCTTCTGCCGCTGGGGCTGTAGATGTGGTCAATCCTGGTTGCATGCCAGTCCCTGAACGCATTTTGGAAGAATTTCTCTCTGTTTTGCCCTGCTTTTTTCTTCTTTGTGTTGGAAATGTATCCTCAGAATGGGTCTGAGCTGATTTTCCCTGCTGTTTTTAGGCCGCTTTACACACACTTGATGCACTTACACAGAGATATCAAGACTTAGCTTTTAAGATGCTTACTAGTGGGATAGATACTTGTGCGATGAACAGGGTCTGGTGAGTCCAGTTGATTGAGCAAGGAGTAGGTCGTGTCCATTCCATATTCGGTTTTCGGAAGGGTATCTGTGCTCATTTCAAACTCGAGTTTTATGCGTCACCCCACCTCACCTTTCCCCTGAAGCAGGCCTAAGTGTGTTTTCTAAAAGCGTGACTCTGTTCTCTTTGGGGATTCAGTTCATGGGGAGCGATTTTTACATTCCCTCGATAAGTGATATCATAAGTTTCTGTCTTTGTGGGACTTATTTCACTGAGGATGATCGTACCTAAATCCACTCAGGATGCTGCTACCAGCCTCATGACGTGGATTTCATGGCTGAGTGACACTCCATTGGACCTACGTAGCACCACTTGTCCACTTGTCCACTTGTCTTTGTCCACTTGTCCACTTGTCTTTGTCCACTTGGCTCTTTCCTGGGATATGAAACGTGTACCGGAGTCGAGGTTCTTGTCAAGACAGCAGCCCTCAACTTTGGGGTCCTTGTGTCTGCTTCATTTTTTCATTTTCCGAAGGTCAACGCCCATGTGTGGAAGTGCCCTATGCTCTGTGGTTCTGTGTTTTACATGTTTTGGGAAAGAGGATACACTTGTGAAGATTGGCTGTTGGCCATTGACATCCCGCCCATCAGCTTAACAAGGCTCCCTTGACTCCGTGGCCTGCCCTGCCTTTCAGGTTTTTAGACTTTTTTCGCCTGGCCCTTTTGCCCCGGGGGGGGGGGGGGAGCGAGAGATTTCTTTGTAGTGCTGATTTGCTCTCCCAGGTTGCTTGGTTGGCCAAAAAGGGCGTATGCGTTTTTTCCTGAATATATTCAGGAAAAAACGCATACGCCCTTTTTGGCCAACCGCATCATTGTCCACGTTCTGGCGCTTTTCATGTGCTATCGGGGCCATTCCGATGTACCCGTTGACATCCGTTTCCTGCAGTTCTGCCTTGCGTTCAACGCCTCTTCGTAGCCTGACCTCAATATATTTGGGGGCGATAGTTATCGTTTAGAATTCTGCAGGTTTGGGAAGTGCAGTGCCCCTGAGCTCCATTTCCCAAGTCGCTTTTTTGTGAGTGGGACGCAACACGGCTGGATGGCTTCACGCCCTATTGTCGATCCGGGGTGGCAGGCTGAGCCTTTGGTGAATTCTTCTTCGCGATGGGAAATGAGAGTGACATGTGCCCGACCAAACCCCTCCAGCGAGTCTCTCATTGGTTCCCCCTCTTGCAGTTCATCCTGCGGACAAATTGCAGACGGTACGAAAGAGGCATGGAAAGGCGCTGAGTCTCCAAGTGGGGAGATTGTTAGTAAGGGGGCCTGAATGGAGAACACGAGCACCAGGAGATGAAAAGTGAGGTGAGTTTCAGAAAGCTTTCCCGATCCCACGGTGTAGCGTCCGCTGGGTTTCCAATGAGTGCTTTCGCTGTCGGAAGATTGCGTTGAACCTGGAGAGTTGGGACCCATGGAATGGGGAGCATGCAGGATTCCTTTCAAGGGTCTGCATTTGCTTTCCCAACCTCACCAATCGTCTCAGCCCCAAGAGTGTCCAGCCTTATGTCTTCTGCCGCTGGGGCTGTAGATGTGGTCAATCCTGGTTGCATGCCAGTCCCTGAACGCATTTTGGAAGAAGTTCTCTCTGTTTTGCCCTGCTTGTTTCTTCTTTGTGTTGGAAATGTATCCTCAGAACGGGTCTGAGCTGATTTTCCCTGCTGTTTTTAGGCTGCTTTACACACACTTGATGCACTTACACAGAGATATCAAGACTTAGCTTTTAAGATGCTTACTAGTGGGATAGATACTTGTGCGATGAACAGGGTCTGGTGAGTCCAGTTGATTGAGCAAGGAGTAGGTCGTGTCCATTCCACATTCGGTTTTCGGAAGGGTATCTGTGCTCATTTCAAACTCGAGTTTTATGCGTCACCCCACCTCACCTTTCCCCTGAAGCAGGCCTAAGTGTGTTTTCTAAAAGCGTGACTCTGTTCTGTTTGGGGATTCAGTTCATGGGGAGCGATTTTTACATTCCCTCGATAAGTGATATCATAAGTTTCTGTCTTTGTGGGACTTATTTCACTGAGGATGATCGTACCTAAATCCACTCAGGATGCTGCTACCAGCCTCATGACGTGGATTTCATGGCTGAGTGACACTCCATTGGACCTACGTAGCACCACTTGTCCACTTGTCCACTTGTCTTTGTCCACTTGTCCACTTGTCTTTGCCCACCTGGCTCTTTCCTGGGATATGAAACGTGTACCGGAGTCGAGGTTCTTGTCAAGACAGCAGCCCTCAACTTTGGGGTCCTTGTGTCTGCTTCATTTTTTCATTTTCCGAAGGTCAACGCCCATGTGTGGAAGTGCCCTATGCTCTGTGGTTCTGTGTTTTACATGTTTTGGGAAAGAGGATACACTTGTGAAGATTGGCTGTTGGCCATTGACATCCCGCCCATCAGCTTAACAAGGCTCCCTTGACTCCGTGGCCTGCCCTGCCTTTCTGGTTTTTAGACTTTTTTCGCCTGGCCCTTTTGCCCCGGGGGGGTGGGAGAGATTTCTTTGTAGTGCTGATTTGCTCTCCCAGGTTGTTTGGTTGGCCAAAAAGGGCGTATGCCTTTTTTCCTGAATATATTCAGGAAAAAAGGCATACGCCCTTTTTGGCCAACCGCATCATTGTCCACGTTCTGGCGCTTTTCATGTGCTATCGGGGCCATTCCGATGTACCCGTTGACATCCGTTTCCTGCAGTTCTGCCTTGGTGTTCAACGCCTCTTCGTAGCCTGACCTCAATATATTTTGGGGCGATAGTTACCGTTTAGAACTCTGCAGGTTTGGGAAGTGCAGTGCCCCTGAGCTCCATTTCCCAAGTCGCTTTTTTGTGAGTGGGACGCAACACGGCTGGATGGCTTCACGCCCTATTGTCGATCCGGGGTGGCAGGCTGAGCCTTTGGTGAATTCTTCTTCGCGATGGGAAATGAGAGTGACATGTGCCCGACCAAACCCCTCCAGCGAGTCTCTCATTGGTTCCCCCTCTTGCAGTTCATCCTGCGGACAAATTGCAGACGGTACGAAAGAGGCATGGAAAGGCGCTGAGTCTCCAAGTGGGGAGATTGTTAGTAAGGGGGCCTGAATGGAGAACACGAGCACCAGGAGATGAAAAGTGAGGTGAGTTTCAGAAAGCTTTCCCGATCGCACGGTGTAGCGTCCGCTGGGTTTCCAATGAGTGCTTTCGCTGTCGGAAGATTGCGTTGAACCTGGAGAGTTGGGACCCATGGAATGGGGAGCACGCAGGATTCCTTTCAAGGGTCTGCATTTGCTTTCCCAACCTCACCAATCGTCTCAGCCCCAAGAGTGTCCAGCCTTATGTCTTCTGCCGCTGGGGCTGTAGATGTGGTCAATCCTGGTTGCATGCCAGTCCCTGAACGCATTTTGGAAGAATTTCTCTCTGTTTTGCCCTGCTTTTTTCTTCTTTGTGTTGGAAATGTATCCTCAGAATGGGTCTGAGCTGATTTTCCCTGCTGTTTTTAGGCCGCTTTACACACACTTGATGCACTTACACAGAGATATCAAGACTTAGCTTTTAAGATGCTTACTAGTGGGATAGATACTTGTGCGATGAACAGGGTCTGGTGAGTCCAGTTGATTGAGCAAGGAGTAGGTCGTGTCCATTCCATATTCGGTTTTCGGAAGGGTATCTGTGCTCATTTCAAACTCGAGTTTTATGCGTCACCCCACCTCACCTTTCCCCTGAAGCAGGCCTAAGTGTGTTTTCTAAAAGCGTGACTCTGTTCTCTTTGGGGATTCAGTTCATGGGGAGAGATTTTTACATTCCCTCGATAAGTGATATCATAAGTTTCTGTCTTTGTGGGACTTATTTCACTGAGGATGATCGTACCGAAATCCACTCAGGATGCTGCTACCAGCCTCATGACGTGGATTTCATGGCTGAGTGACACTCCATTGGACCTACGTAGCACCACTTGTCCACTTGTCCACTTGTCTTTGTCCACTTGTCCACTTGTCTTTGTCCACTTGGCTCTTTCCTGGGATATGAAACGTGTACCGGAGTCGAGGTTCTTGTCAAGACAGCAGCCCTCAACTTTGGGGTCCCTGTGTCTGGTTGATTTTTTCATTTTCCCAAGGTCAACGCCCATGTGTGGAAGTGCCCTATGCTCTGTGGTTCTGTGTTTTACATGTTTTGGGAAAGAGGATACACTTGTGAAGATTGGCTGTTGGCCATTGACATCCCGCCCATCAGCTTAACAAGGCTCCCTTGACTCCGTGGCCTGCCCTGCCTTTCTGGTTTTTAGACTTTTTTCGCCTGGCCCTTTTGCCCCGGGGGGGTGGGAGAGATTTCTTTGTAGTGCTGATTTGCTCTCCCAGGTTGTTTGGTTGGCCAAAAAGGGCGTATGCCTTTTTTCCTGAATATATTCAGGAAAAAAGGCATACGCCCTTTTTGGCCAACCGCATCATTGTCCACGTTCTGGCGCTTTTCATGTGCTATCGGGGCCATTCCGATGTACCCGTTGACATCCGTTTCCTGCAGTTCTGCCTTGGTGTTCAACGCCTCTTCGTAGCCTGACCTCAATATATTTTGGGGCGATAGTTATCGTTTAGAACTCTGCAGGTTTGGGAAGTGCAGTGCCCCTGAGCTCCATTTCCCAAGTCGCTTTTTTGTGAGTGGGACGCAACACGGCTGGATGGCTTCACGCCCTATTGTCGATCCGGGGTGGCAGGCTGAGCCTTTGGTGAATTCTTCTTCGCGATGGGAAATGAGAGTGACATGTGCCCGACCAAACCCCTCCAGCGAGTCTCTCATTGGTTCCCCCTCTTGCAGTTCATCCTGCGGACAAATTGCAGACGGTACGAAAGAGGCATGGAAAGGCGCTGAGTCTCCAAGTGGGGAGATTGTTAGTAAGGGGGCCTGAATGGAGAACACGAGCACCAGGAGATGAAAAGTGAGGTGAGTTTCAGAAAGCTTTCCCGATCGCACGGTGTAGCGTCCGCTGGGTTTCCAATGAGTGCTTTCGCTGTCGGAAGATTGCGTTGAACCTGGAGAGTTGGGACCCATGGAATGGGGAGCACGCAGGATTCCTTTCAAGGGTCTGCATTTGCTTTCCCAACCTCACCAATCGTCTCAGCCCCAAGAGTGTCCAGCCTTATGTCTTCTGCCGCTGGGGCTGTAGATGTGGTCAATCCTGGTTGCATGCCAGTCCCTGAACGCATTTTGGAAGAATTTCTCTCTGTTTTGCCCTGCTTGTTTCTTCTTTGTGTTGGAAATGTATCCTCAGAATGGGTCTGAGCTGATTTTCCCTGCTGTTTTTAGGCCGCTTTACACACACTTGATGCACTTACACAGAGATATCAAGACTTAGCTTTTAAGATGCTTACTAGTCGGATAGATACTTGTGCGATGAACAGGGTCTGGTGAGTCCAGTTGATTGAGCAAGGAGTAGGTCGTGTCCATTCCACATTCGGTTTTCGGAAGGGTATCTGTGCTCATTTCAAACTCGAGTTTTATGCGTCACCCCACCTCACCTTTCCCCTGAAGCAGGCCTAAGTGTGTTTTCTAAAAGCGTGACTCTGTTCTCTTTGGGGATTCAGTTCATGGGGAGCGATTTTTACATTCCCTCGATAAGTGATATCATAAGTTTCTGTCTTTGTGGGACTTATTTCACTGAGGATGATCGTACCTAAATCCACTCAGGATGCTGCTACCAGCCTCATGACGTGGATTTCATGGCTGAGTGACACTCCATTGGACCTACGTAGCACCACTTGTCCACTTGTCTTTGTCCACTTGTCCACTTGTCTTTGTCCACTTGGCTCTTTCCTGGGATATGAAACGTGTACCGGAGTCGAGGTTCTTGTCAAGACAGCAGCCCTCAACTTTGGGGTCCCTGTGTCTGGTTGATTTTTTCATTTTCCCAAGGTCAACGCCCATGTGTGGAAGTGCCCTATGCTCTGTGGTTCTGTGTTTTCCATGTTTTGGGAAAGAGGATACACTTGTGAAGATTGGCTGTTGGCCATTGACATCCCGCCCATCAGCTTAACAAGGCTCCCTTGACTCCGTGGCCTGCCCTGCCTTTCTGGTTTTTAGACTTTTTTCGCCTGGCCCTTTTGCCCCGGGGGGGGGGAGAGATTTCTTTGTAGTGCTGATTTGCTCTCCCAGGTTGCTTGGTTGGCCAAAAAGGGCGTATGCGTTTTTTCCTGAATATATTCAGGAAAAAACGCATACGCCCTTTTTGGCCAACCGCATCATTGTCCACGTTCTGGCGCTTTTCATGTGCTATCGGGGCCATTCCGATGTACCCGTTGACATCCGTTTCCTGCAGTTCTGCCTTGCGTTCAACGCCTCTTCGTAGCCTGACCTCAATATATTTGGGGGCGATAGTTATCGTTTAGAACTCTGCAGGTTTGGGAAGTGCAGTGCCCCTGAGCTCCATTTCCCAAGTCGCTTTTTTGTGAGTGGGACGCAACACGGCTGGATGGCTTCACGCCCTATTGTCGATCCGGGGTGGCAGGCTGAGCCTTTGGTGAATTCTTCTTCGCGATGGGAAATGAGAGTGACATGTGCCCGACCAAACCCCTCCAGCGAGTCTCTCATTGGTTCCCCCTCTTGCAGTTCATCCTGCGGACAAATTGCAGACGGTACGAAAGAGGCATGGAAAGGCGCTGAGTCTCCAAGTGGGGAGATTGTTAGTAAGGGGGCCTGAATGGAGAACACGAGCACCAGGAGATGAAAAGTGAGGTGAGTTTCAGAAAGCTTTCCCGATCCCACGGTGTAGCGTCCGCTGGGTTTCCAATGAGTGCTTTCGCTGTCGGAAGATTGCGTTGAACCTGGAGAGTTGGGACCCATGGAATGGGGAGCATGCAGGATTCCTTTCAAGGGTCTGCATTTGCTTTCCCAACCTCACCAATCGTCTCAGCCCCAAGAGTGTCCAGCCTTATGTCTTCTGCCGCTGGGGCTGTAGATGTGGTCAATCCTGGTTGCATGCCAGTCCCTGAACGCATTTTGGAAGAATTTCTCTCTGTTTTGCCCTGCTTGTTTCTTCTTTGTGTTGGAAATGTATCCTCAGAATGGGTCTGAGCTGATTTTCCCTGCTGTTTTTAGGCCGCTTTACACACACTTGATGCACTTACACAGAGATATCAAGACTTAGCTTTTAAGATGCTTACTAGTCGGATAGATACTTGTGCGATGAACAGGGTCTGGTGAGTCCAGTTGATTGAGCAAGGAGTAGGTCGTGTCCATTCCATATTCGGTTTTCGGAAGGGTATCTGTGCTCATTTCAAACTCGAGTTTTATGCGTCACCCCACCTCACCTTTCCCCTGAAGCAGGCCTAAGTGTGTTTTCTAAAAGCGTGACTCTGTTCTCTTTGGGGATTCAGTTCATGGGGAGCGATTTTTACATTCCCTCGATAAGTGATATCATAAGTTTCTGTCTTTGTGGGACTTATTTCACTGAGGATGATCGTACCTAAATCCACTCAGGATGCTGCTACCAGCCTCATGACGTGGATTTCATGGCTGAGTGACACTCCATTGGACCTACGTAGCACCACTTGTCCACTTGTCTTTGTCCACTTGTCCACTTGTCTTTGTCCACTTGGCTCTTTCCTGGGATATGAAACGTGTACCGGAGTCGAGGTTCTTGTCAAGACAGCAGCCCTCAACTTTGGGGTCCCTGTGTCTGCTTCATTTTTTCATTTTGCCAAGGTCAAGGCCCATGTGTGGAAGTGCCCTATGCTCTGTGGTTCTGTGTTTTACATGTTTTGGGAAAGAGGATACACTTGTGAAGATTGGCTGTTGGCCATTGACATCCCGCCCATCAGCTTAACAAGGCTCCCTTGACTCCGTGGCCTGCCCTGCCTTTCAGGTTTTTAGACTTTTTTCGCCTGGCCCTTTTGCCCCGGGGGGGGGGGAGCGAGAGATTTCTTTGTAGTGCTGATTTGCTCTCCCAGGTTGCTTGGTTGGCCAAAAAGGGCGTATGCGTTTTTTCCTGAATATATTCAGGAAAAAACGCATACGCCCTTTTTGGCCAACCGCATCATTGTCCACGTTCTGGCGCTTTTCATGTGCTATCGGGGCCATTCCGATGTACCCGTTGACATCCGTTTCCTGCAGTCCTGCCTTGCGTTCAACGCCTCTTCGTAGCCTGACCTCAATATATTTGGGGGCGATAGTTATCGTTTAGATCTCTGCAGGTTTGGGAAGTGCAGTGCCCCTGAGCTCCATTTCCCAAGTCGCTTTTTTGTGAGTGGGACGCAACACGGCTGGATGGCTTCACGCCCTATTGTCGATCCGGGGTGGCAGGCTGAGCCTTTGGTGAATTCTTCTTCGCGATGGGAAATGAGAGTGACATGTGCCCGACCAAACCCCTCCAGCGAGTCTCTCATTGGTTCCCCCTCTTGCAGTTCATCCTGCGGACAAATTGCAGACGGTACGAAAGAGGCATGGAAAGGCGCTGAATCTCCAAGTGGGGAGATTGTTAGTAAGGGGGCCTGAATGGAGAACACGAGCACCAGGAGATGAAAAGTGAGGTGAGTTTCAGAAAGCTTTCCCGATCCCACGGTATAGCGTCCGCTGGGTTTCCAATGAGTGCTTTCGCTGTCGGAAGATTGCGTTGAACCTGGAGAGTTGGGACCCATGGAATGGGGAGCATGCAGGATTCCTTTCAAGGGTCTGCATTTGCTTTCCCAACCTCACCAATCGTCTCAGCCCCAAGAGTGTCCAGCCTTATGTCTTCTGCCGCTGGGGCTGTAGATGTGGTCAATCCTGGTTGCATGCCAGTCCCTGAACGCATTTTGGAAGAAGTTCTCTCTGTTTTGCCCTGCTTGTTTCTTCTTTGTGTTGGAAATGTATCCTCAGAACGGGTCTGAGCTGATTTTCTCTGCTGTTTTTAGGCTGCTTTACACACACTTGATGCACTTACACAGAGATATCAAGACTTAGCTTTTAAGATGCTTACTAGTCGGATAGATACTTGTGCGATGAACAGGGTCTGGTGAGTCCAGTTGATTGAGCAAGGAGTAGGTCGTGTCCATTCCACATTCGGTTTTCGGAAGGGTATCTGTGCTCATTTCAAACTCGAGTTTTATGCGTCACCCCACCTCACCTTTCCCCTGAAGCAGGCCTAAGTGTGTTTTCTAAAAGCGTGACTCTGTTCTCTTTGGGGATTCAGTTCATGGGGAGCGATTTTTACATTCCCTCGATAAGTGATATCATAAGTTTCTGTCTTTGTGGGACTTATTTCACTGAGGATGATCGTACCTAAATCCACTCAGGATGCTGCTACCAGCCTCATGACGTGGATTTCATGGCTGAGTGACACTCCATTGGACCTACGTAGCACCACTTGTCCACTTGTCCACTTGTCTTTGTCCACTTGTCCACTTGTCTTTGTCCACTTGGCTCTTTCCTGGGATATGAAACGTGTACCGGAGTCGAGGTTCTTGTCAAGACAGCAGCCCTCAACTTTGGGGTCCCTGTGTCTGCTTCATTTTTTCATTTTCCCAAGGTCAACGCCCATGTGTGGAAGTGCCCTATGCTCTGTGGTTCTGTGTTTTCCATGTTTTGGGAAAGAGGATACACTTGTGAAGATTGGCTGTTGGCCATTGACATCCCGCCCATCAGCTTAACAAGGCTCCCTTGACTCCGTGGCCTGCCCTGCCTTTCTGGTTTTTAGACTTTTTTCGCCTGGCCCTTTTGCCCCGGGGGGGGGGGGGGAGAGATTTCTTTGTAGTGCTGATTTGCTCTCCCAGGTTGCTTGGTTGGCCAAAAAGGGCGTATGCGTTTTTTCCTGAATATATTCAGGAAAAAACGCATACGCCCTTTTTGGCCAACCGCATCATTGTCCACGTTCTGGCGCTTTTCATGTGCTATCGGGGCCATTCCGATGTACCCGTTGACATCCGTTTCCTGCAGTTCTGCCTTGCGTTCAACGCCTCTTCGTAGCCTGACCTCAATATATTTGGGGGCGATAGTTATCGTTTAGAACTCTGCAGGTTTGGGAAGTGCAGTGCCCCTGAGCTCCATTTCCCAAGTCGCTTTTTTGTGAGTGGGACGCAACACGGCTGGATGGCTTCACGCCCTATTGTCGATCCGGGGTGGCAGGCTGAGCCTTTGGTGAATTCTTCTTCGCGATGGGAAATGAGAGTGACATGTGCCCGACCAAACCCCTCCAGCGAGTCTCTCATTGGTTCCCCCTCTTGCAGTTCATCCTGCGGACAAATTGCAGACGGTACGAAAGAGGCATGGAAAGGCGCTGAGTCTCCAAGTGGGGAGATTGTTAGTAAGGGGGCCTGAATGGAGAACACGAGCACCAGGAGATGAAAAGTGAGGTGAGTTTCAGAAAGCTTTCCCGATCCCACGGTGTAGCGTCCGCTGGGTTTCCAATGAGTGCTTTCGCTGTCGGAAGATTGCGTTGAACCTGGAGAGTTGGGACCCATGGAATGGGGAGCATGCAGGATTCCTTTCAAGGGTCTGCATTTGCTTTCCCAACCTCACCAATCGTCTCAGCCCCAAGAGTGTCCAGCCTTATGTCTTCTGCCGCTGGGGCTGTAGATGTGGTCAATCCTGGTTGCATGCCAGTCCCTGAACGCATTTTGGAAGAATTTCTCTCTGTTTTGCCCTGCTTGTTTCTTCTTTGTGTTGGAAATGTATCCTCAGAATGGGTCTGAGCTGATTTTCCCTGCTGTTTTTAGGCCGCTTTACACACACTTGATGCACTTACACAGAGATATCAAGACTTAGCTTTTAAGATGCTTACTAGTCGGATAGATACTTGTGCGATGAACAGGGTCTGGTGAGTCCAGTTGATTGAGCAAGGAGTAGGTCGTGTCCATTCCATATTCGGTTTTCGGAAGGGTATCTGTGCTCATTTCAAACTCGAGTTTTATGCGTCACCCCACCTCACCTTTCCCCTGAAGCAGGCCTAAGTGTGTTTTCTAAAAGCGTGACTCTGTTCTCTTTGGGGATTCAGTTCATGGGGAGCGATTTTTACATTCCCTCGATAAGTGATATCATAAGTTTCTGTCTTTGTGGGACTTACTTCACTGAGGATGATCGTACCTAAATCCACTCAGGATGCTGCTACCAGCCTCATGACGTGGATTTCATGGCTGAGTGACACTCCATTGGACCTACGTAGCACCACTTGTCCACTTGTCCACTTGTCTTTGTCCACTTGTCCACTTGTCTTTGTCCACTTGGCTCTTTCCTGGGATATGAAACGTGTACCGGAGTCGAGGTTCTTGTCAAGACAGCAGCCCTCAACTTTGGGGTCCCTGTGTCTGCTTCATTTTTTCATTTTCCCAAGGTCAACGCCCATGTGTGGAAGTGCCCTATGCTCTGTGGTTCTGTGTTTTACATGTTTTGGGAAAGAGGATACACTTGTGAAGATTGGCTGTTGGCCATTGACATCCCGCCCATCAGCTTAACAAGGCTCCCTTGACTCCGTGGCCTGCCCTGCCTTTCTGGTTTTTAGACTTTTTTCGCCTGGCCCTTTTGCCCCGGGGGGTGGGGAGAGATTTCTTTGTAGTGCTGATTTGCTCTCCCAGGTTGCTTGGTTGGCCAAAAAGGGCGTATGCGTTTTTTCCTGAATATATTCAGGAAAAAACGCATACGCCCTTTTTGGCCAACCGCATCATTGTCCACGTTCTGGCGCTTTTCATGTGCTATCGGGGCCATTCCGATGTACCCGTTGACATCCGTTTCCTGCAGTTCTGCCTTGCGTTCAACGCCTCTTCGTAGCCTGACCTCAATATATTTGGGGGCGATAGTTATCGTTTAGAACTCTGCAGGTTTGGGAAGTGCAGTGCCCCTGAGCTCCATTTCCCAAGTCGCTTTTTTGTGAGTGGGACGCAACACGGCTGGATGGCTTCACGCCCTATTGTCGATCCGGGGTGGCAGGCTGAGCCTTTGGTGAATTCTTCTTCGCGATGGGAAATGAGAGTGACATGTGCCCGACCAAACCCCTCCAGCGAGTCTCTCATTGGTTCCCCCTCTTGCAGTTCATCCTGCGGACAAATTGCAGACGGTACGAAAGAGGCATGGAAAGGCGCTGAGTCTCCAAGTGGGGAGATTGTTAGTAAGGGGGCCTGAATGGAGAACACGAGCACCAGGAGATGAAAAGTGAGGTGAGTTTCAGAAAGCTTTCCCGATCCCACGGTGTAGCGTCCGCTGGGTTTCCAATGAGTGCTTTCGCTGTCGGAAGATTGCGTTGAACCTGGAGAGTTGGGACCCATGGAATGGGGAGCATGCAGGATTCCTTTCAAGGGTCTGCATTTGCTTTCCCAACCTCACCAATCGTCTCAGCCCCAAGAGTGTCCAGCCTTATGTCTTCTGCCGCTGGGGCTGTAGATGTGGTCAATCCTGGTTGCATGCCAGTCCCTGAACGCATTTTGGAAGAAGTTCTCTCTGTTTTGCCCTGCTTGTTTCTTCTTTGTGTTGGAAATGTATCCTCAGAATGGGTCTGAGCTGATTTTCCCTGCTGTTTTTAGGCTGCTTTACACACACTTGATGCACTTACACAGAGATATCAAGACTTAGCTTTTAAGATGCTTACTAGTCGGATAGATACTTGTGCGATGAACAGGGTCTGGTGAGTCCAGTTGATTGAGCAAGGAGTAGGTCGTGTCCATTCCATATTCGGTTTTCGGAAGGGTATCTGTGCTCATTTCAAACTCGAGTTTTATGCGTCACCCCACCTCACCTTTCCCCTGAAGCAGGCCTAAGTGTGTTTTCTAAAAGCGTGACTCTGTTCTCTTTGGGGATTCAGTTCATGGGGAGCGATTTTTACATTCCCTCGATAAGTGATATCATAAGTTTCTGTCTTTGTGGGACTTATTTCACTGAGGATGATCGTACCTAAATCCACTCAGGATGCTGCTACCAGCCTCATGACGTGGATTTCATGGCTGAGTGACACTCCATTGGACCTACGTAGCACCACTTGTCCACTTGTCCACTTGTCTTTGTCCACTTGTCCACTTGTCTTTGTCCACTTGGCTCTTTCCTGGGATATGAAACGTGTACCGGAGTCGAGGTTCTTGTCAAGACAGCAGCCCTCAACTTTGGGGTCCCTGTGTCTGCTTCATTTTTTCATTTTCCCAAGGTCAACGCCCATGTGTGGAAGTGCCCTATGCTCTGTGGTTCTGTGTTTTACATGTTTTGGGAAAGAGGATACACTTGTGAAGATTGGCTGTTGGCCATTGACATCCCGCCCATCAGCTTAACAAGGCTCCCTTGACTCCGTGGCCTGCCCTGCCTTTCAGGTTTTTAGACTTTTTTCGCCTGGCCCTTTTGCCCCGGGGGGGGGGGGGAGCGAGAGATTTCTTTGTAGTGCTGATTTGCTCTCCCAGGTTGCTTGGTTGGCCAAAAAGGGCGTATGCGTTTTTTCCTGAATATATTCAGGAAAAAACACATACGCCCTTTTTGGCCAACCGCATCATTGTCCACGTTCTGGCGCTTTTCATGTGCTATCGGGGCCATTCCGATGTACCCGTTGACATCCGTTTCCTGCAGTTCTGCCTTGCGTTCAACGCCTCTTCGTAGCCTGACCTCAATATATTTGGGGGCGATAGTTATCGTTTAGAACTCTGCAGGTTTGGGAAGTGCAGTGCCCCTGAGCTCCATTTCCCAAGTCGCTTTTTTGTGAGTGGGACGCAACACGGCTGGATGGCTTCACGCCCTATTGTCGATCCGGGGTGGCAGGCTGAGCCTTTGGTGAATTCTTCTTCGCGATGGGAAATGAGAGTGACATGTGCCCGACCAAACCCCTCCAGCGAGTCTCTCATTGGTTCCCCCTCTTGCAGTTCATCCTGCGGACAAATTGCAGACGGTACGAAAGAGGCATGGAAAGGCGCTGAGTCTCCAAGTGGGGAGATTGTTAGTAAGGGGGCCTGAATGGAGAACACGAGCACCAGGAGATGAAAAGTGAGGTGAGTTTCAGAAAGCTTTCCCGATCCCACGGTGTAGCGTCCGCTGGGTTTCCAATGAGTGCTTTCGCTGTCGGAAGATTGCGTTGAACCTGGAGAGTTGGGACCCATGGAATGGGGAGCATGCAGGATTCCTTTCAAGGGTCTGCATTTGCTTTCCCAACCTCACCAATCGTCTCAGCCCCAAGAGTGTCCAGCCTTATGTCTTCTGCCGCTGGGGCTGTAGATGTGGTCAATCCTGGTTGCATGCCAGTCCCTGAACGCATTTTGGAAGAATTTCTCTCTGTTTTGCCCTGCTTGTTTCTTCTTTGTGTTGGAAATGTATCCTCAGAATGGGTCTGAGCTGATTTTCCCTGCTGTTTTTAGGCTGCTTTACACACACTTGATGCACTTACACAGAGATATCAAGACTTAGCTTTTAAGATGCTTACTAGTCGGATAGATACTTGGGCGATGAACAGGGTCTGGTGAGTCCAGTTGATTGAGCAAGGAGTAGGTCGTGTCCATTCCACATTCGGTTTTCGGAAGGGTATCTGTGCTCATTTCAAACTCGAGTTTTATGCGTCACCCCACCTCACCTTTCCCCTGAAGCAGGCCTAAGTGTGTTTTCTAAAAGCGTGACTCTGTTCTCTTTGGGGATTCAGTTCATGGGGAGCGATTTTTACATTCCCTCGATAATGATATCATAAGTTTCTGTCTTTGTGGGACTTATTTCACTGAGGATGATCGTACCTAAATCCACTCAGTATGCTGCTACCAGCCTCATGACGTGGATTTCATGGCTGAGTGACACTCCATTGGACCTACGTAGCACCACTTGTCCACTTGTCCACTTGTCTTTGTCCACTTGTCCACTTGTCTTTGTCCACTTGTCCACTTGTCTTTGTCCACTTGGCTCTTTCCTGGGATATGAAACGTGTACCGGAGTCGAGGTTCTTGTCAAGACAGCAGCCCTCAACTTTGGGGTCCCTGTGTCTGGTTGATTTTTTCATTTTCCCAAGGTCAACGCCCATGTGTGGAAGTGCCCTATGCTCTGTGGTTCTGTGTTTTACATGTTTTGGGAAAGAGGATACACTTGTGAAGATTGGCTGTTGGCCATTGACATCCCGCCCATCAGCTTAACAAGGCTCCCTTGATTCCATGGCCTGCCCTGCCTTTCAGGTTTTTAGACTTTTTTCGCCTGGCCCTTTTGCCCCGGGGGGGGGGGGGGGTGCGAGAGATTTCTTTGTAGTGCTGATTTGCTCTCCCAGGTTGCTTGGTTGGCCAAAAAGGGCGTATGCGTTTTTTCCTGAATATATTCAGGAAAAAACGCATACGCCCTTTTTGGCCAACCGCATCATTGTCCACGTTCTGGCGCTTTTCATGTGCTATCGGGGCCATTCCGATGTACCCGTTGACATCCGTTTCCTGCAGTTCTGCCTTGCGTTCAACGCCTCTTCGTAGCCTGACCTCAATATATTTGGGGGCGATAGTTATCGTTTAGAACTCTGCAGGTTTGGGAAGTGCAGTGCCCCTGAGCTCCATTTCCCAAGTCGCTTTTTTGTGAGTGGGACGCAACACGGCTGGATGGCTTCACGCCCTATTGTCGATCCGGGGTGGCAGGCTGAGCCTTTGGTGAATTCTTCTTCGCGATGGGAAATGAGAGTGACATGTGCCCGACCAAACCCCTCCAGCGAGTCTCTCATTGGTTCCCCCTCTTGCAGTTCATCCTGCGGACAAATTGCAGACGGTACGAAAGAGGCATGGAAAGGCGCTGAGTCTCCAAGTGGGGAGATTGTTAGTAAGGGGGCCTGAATGGAGAACACGAGCACCAGGAGATGAAAAGTGAGGTGAGTTTCAGAAAGCTTTCCCGATCCCACGGTGTAGCGTCCGCTGGGTTTCCAATGAGTGCTTTCGCTGTCGGAAGATTGCGTTGAACCTGGAGAGTTGGGACCCATGGAATGGGGAGCACGCAGGATTCCTTTCAAGGGTCTGCATTTGCTTTCCCAACCTCACCAATCGTCTCAGCCCCAAGAGTGTCCAGCCTTATGTCTTCTGCCGCTGGGGCTGTAGATGTGGTCAATCCTGGTTGCATGCCAGTCCCTGAACGCATTTTGGAAGAATTTCTCTCTGTTTTGCCCTGCTTGTTTCTTCTTTGTGTTGGAAATGTATCCTCAGAATGGGTCTGAGCTGATTTTCCCTGCTGTTTTTAGGCCGCTTTACACACACTTGATGCACTTACACAGAGATATCAAGACTTAGCTTTTAAGATGCTTACTAGTCGGATAGATACTTGTGCGATGAACAGGGTCTGGTGAGTCCAGTTGATTGAGCAAGGAGTAGGTCGTGTCCATTCCACATTCGGTTTTCGGAAGGGTATCTGTGCTCATTTCAAACTCGAGTTTTATGCGTCACCCCACCTCACCTTTCCCCTGAAGCAGGCCTAAGTGTGTTTTCTAAAAGCGTGACTCTGTTCGGTTTGGGGATTCAGTTCATGGGGAGCGATTTTTACATTCCCTCGATAAATGATATCATAAGTTTCTGTCTTTGTGGGACTTATTTCACTGAGGATGATCGTACCTAAATCCACTCAGGATGCTGCTACCAGCCTCATGACGTGGATTTCATGGCTGAGTGACACTCCATTGGACCTACGTAGCACCACTTGTCCACTTGTCCACTTGTCTTTGTCCACTTGTCCACTTGTCTTTGTCCACTTGGCTCTTTCCTGGGATATGAAACGTGTACCGGAGTCGAGGTTCTTGTCAAGACAGCAGCCCTCAACTTTGGGGTCCCTGTGTCTGGTTGATTTTTTCATTTTCCCAAGGTCAACGCCCATGTGTGGAAGTGCCCTATGCTCTGTGCTTCTGTGTTTTACATGTTTTGGGAAAGAGGATACACTTGTGAAGATTGGCTGTTGGCCATTGACATCCCGCCCATCAGCTTAACAAGGCTCCCTTGACTCCGTGGCCTGCCCTGCCTTTCTGGTTTTTAGACTTTTTTCGCCTGGCCCTTTTGCCCCGGGGGGGGGGGGGGAGAGATTTCTTTGTAGTGCTGATTTGCTCTCCCAGGTTGTTTGGTTGGCCAAAAAGGGCGTATGCCTTTTTTCCTGAATATATTCAGGAAAAAAGGCATACGCCCTTTTTGGCCAACCGCATCATTGTCCACGTTCTGGCGCTTTTCATGTGCTATCGGGGCCATTCCGATGTACCCGTTGACATCCGTTTCCTGCAGTTCTGCCTTGCGTTCAACGCCTCTTCGTAGCCTGACCTCAATATATTTTGGGGCGATAGTTATCGTTTAGAACTCTGCAGGTTTGGGAAGTGCAGTGCCCCTGAGCTCCATTTCCCCAGTCGCTTTTTTGTGAGTGGGACGCAACACGGCTGGATGGCTTCACGCCCTATTGTCGATCCGGGGTGGCAGGCTGAGCCTTTGGTGAATTCTTCTTCGCGATGGGAAATGAGAGTGACATGTACCCGACCAAACCCCTCCAGCGAGTCTCTCATTGGTTCCCCCTCTTGCAGTTCATCCTGCGGACAAATTGCAGACGGTACGAAAGAGGCATGGAAAGGCGCTGAGTCTCCAAGTGGGGAGATTGTTAATAAGGGGGCCTGAATGGAGAACACGAGCACCAGGAGATGAAAAGTGAGATGAGTTTCAGAAAGCTTTCCCGATCCCACGGTGTAGCATCCGCTGGGTTAACAATGAGTGCTTTCGCTGTCGGAAGATTGCGTTGAACCTGGAGAGTTGGGACCCATGGAATGGGGAGCATGCAGGATTCCTTTCAAGGGTCTGCATTTGCTTTCCCAACCTCACCAATCGTCTCAGCCCCAAGAGTGTCCAGCCTTATGTCTTCTGCCGCTGGGGCTGTAGATGTGGTCAATCCTGGTTGCATGCCAGTCCCTGAACGCATTTTGGAAGAAGTTCTCTCTGTTTTGCCCTGCTTGTTTCTTCTTTGTGTTGGAAATGTATCCTCAGAACGGGTCTGAGCTGATTTTCCCTGCTGTTTTTAGGCCGCTTTACACACACTTGATGCACTTACACAGAGATATCAAGACTTAGCTTTTAAGATGCTTACTAGTCGGATAGATACTTGTGCGATGAACAGGGTCTGGTGAGTCCAGTTGATTGAGCAAGGAGTAGGTCGTGTCCATTCCACATTCGGTTTTCGGAAGGGTATCTGTGCTCATTTCAAACTCGAGTTTTATGCGTCACCCCACCTCACCTTTCCCCTGAAGCAGGCCTAAGTGTGTTTTCTAAAAGCGTGACTCTGTTCTCTTTGGGGATTCAGTTCATGGGGAGCGATTTTTACATTCCCTCGATAAGTGATATCATAAGTTTCTGTCTTTGTGGGACTTATTTCACTGAGGATGATCGTACCTAAATCCACTCAGGATGCTGCTACCAGCCTCATGACGTGGATTTCATGGCTGAGTGACACTCCATTGGACCTACGTAGCACCACTTGTCCACTTGTCCACTTGTCTTTGTCCACCTGTCCACTTGCCTTTGTCCACTTGGCTCTTTCCTGGGATATGAAACGTGTACCGGAGTCGAGGTTCTTGTCAAGACAGCAGCCCTCAACTTTGGGGTCCCTGTGTCTGCTTCATTTTTTCATTTTCCCAAGGTCAACGCCCATGTGTGGAAGTGCCCTATGCTCTGTGGTTCTGTGTTTTACATGTTTTGGGAAAGAGGATACACTTGTGAAGATTGGCTGTTGGCCATTGACATCCCGCCCATCAGCTGAACAAGGCTCCGTTGACTCCGTGGCCTGCCCTGCCTTTCTGGTTTTTAGACATTTTTCGCCTGGCCCTTTTGCCCCGGGGGGGGGGGAGAGATTTCTTTGTAGTGCTGATTTGCTCTCCCAGGTTGATTGGTTGGCCAAAAAGGGCGTATGCGTTTTTTCCTGAATATATTCAGGAAAAAACGCATACGCCCTTTTTGGCCAACCGCATCATTGTCCATTTTCTGGCGCTTTTCATGTGCTATCGGGGCCATTCCGATGTACCCGTTGACATCCGTTTCCTGCAGTTCTGCCTTGCGTTCAACGCCTCTTCGTAGCCTGACCTCAATATATTTGGGGGCGATAGTTATCGTTTAGAACTCTGCAGGTTTGGGAAGTGCAGTGCCCCTGAGCTCCATTTCCCAAGTCGCTTTTTTGTGAGTGGGACGCAACACGGCTGGATGGCTTCACGCCCTATTGTCGATCCGGGGTGGCAGGCTGAGCCTTTGGTGAATTCTTCTTCGCGATGGGAAATGAGAGTGACATGTGCCCGACCAAACCCCTCCAGCGAGTCTCTCATTGGTTCCCCCTCTTGCAGTTCATCCTGCGGACAAATTGCAGACGGTACGAAAGAGGCATGGAAAGGCGCTGAGTCTCCAAGTGGGGAGATTGTTAGTAAGGGGGCCTGAATGGAGAACACGAGCACCAGGAGATGAAAAGTGAGGTGAGTTTCAGAAAGCTTTCCCGATCCCACGGTGTAGCGTCCGCTGGGTTTCCAATGAGTGCTTTCGCTGTCGGAAGATTGCGTTGAACCTGGAGAGTTGGGACCCATGGAATGGGGAGCATGCAGGATTCCTTTCAAGGGTCTGCATTTGCTTTCCCAACCTCACCAATCGTCTCAGCCCCAAGAGTGTCCAGCCTTATGTCTTCTGCCGCTGGGGCTGTAGATGTGGTCAATCCTGGTTGCATGCCAGTCCCTGAACGCATTTTGGAAGAATTTCTCTCTGTTTTGCCCTGCTTGTTTCTTCTTTGTGTTGGAAATGTATCCTCAGAATGGGTCTGAGCTGATTTTCCCTGCTGTTTTTAGGCTGCTTTACACACACTTGATGCACTTACACAGAGATATCAAGACTTAGCTTTTAAGATGCTTACTAGTCGGATAGATACTTGTGCGATGAACAGGGTCTGGTGAGTCCAGTTGATTGAGCAAGGAGTAGGTCGTGTCCATTCCATATTCGGTTTTCGGAAGGGTATCTGTGCTCATTTCAAACTCGAGTTTTATGCGTCACCCCACCTCACCTTTCCCCTGAAGCAGGCCTAAGTGTGTTTTCTAAAAGCGTGACTCTGTTCTGTTTGGGGATTCAGTTCATGGGGAGCGATTTTTACATTCCCTCGATAAGTGATATCATAAGTTTCTGTCTTTGTGGGACTTATTTCACTGAGGATGATCGTACCTAAATCCACTCAGGATGCTGCTACCAGCCTCATGACGTGGATTTCATGGCTGAGTGACACTCCATTGTACCTACGTAGCACCACTTGTCCACTTGTCCACTTGTCTTTGTCCACTTGTCCACTTGTCTTTGTCCACTTGGCTCTTTCCTGGGATATGAAACGTGTACCGGAGTCGAGGTTCTTGTCAAGACAGCAGCCCTCAACTTTGGGGTCCCTGTGTCTGGTTGATTTTTTCATTTTCCCAAGGTCAACGCCCATGTGTGGAAGTGCCCTATGCTCTGTGGTTCTGTGTTTTACATGTTTTGGGAAAGAGGATACACTTGTGAAGATTGGCTGTTGGCCATTGACATCCCGCCCATCAGCTTAACAAGGCTCCCTTGACTCCGTGGCCTGCCCTGCCTTTCAGGTTTTTAGACTTTTTTCGCCTGGCCCTTTTGCCCCGGGGGGGGGGGGAGCGAGAGATTTCTTTGTAGTGCTGATTTGCTCTCCCAGGTTGCTTGGTTGGCCAAAAAGGGCGTATGCGTTTTTTCCTGAATATATTCAGGAAAAAACGCATACGCCCTTTTTGGCCAACCGCATCATTGTCCACGTTCTGGCGCTTTTCATGTGCTATCGGGGCCATTCCGATGTACCCGTTGACATCCGTTTCCTGCAGTTCTGCCTTGCGTTCAACGCCTCTTCGTAGCCTGACCTCAATATATTTGGGGGCGATAGTTATCGTTTAGAACTCTGCAGGTTTGGGAAGTGCAGTGCCCCTGAGCTCCATTTCCCAAGTCGCTTTTTTGTGAGTGGGACGCAACACGGCTGGATGGCTTCACGCCCTATTGTCGATCCGGGGTGGCAGCCTGAGCCTTTGGTGAATTCTTCTTCGCGATGGGAAATGAGAGTGACATGTGCCCGACCAAACCCCTCCAGCGAGTCTCTCATTGGTTCCCCCTCTTGCAGTTCATCCTGCGGACAAATTGCAGACGGTACGAAAGAGGCATGGAAAGGCGCTGAGTCTCCAAGTGGGGAGATTGTTAGTAAGGGGGCCTGAATGGAGAACACGAGCACCAGGAGATGAAAAGTGAGGTGAGTTTCAGAAAGCTTTCCCGATCCCACGGTGTAGCGTCCGCTGGGTTTCCAATGAGTGCTTTCGCTGTCGGAAGATTGCGTTGAACCTGGAGAGTTGGGACCCATGGAATGGGGAGCATGCAGGATTCCTTTCAAGGGTCTGCATTTGCTTTCCCAACCTCACCAATCGTCTCAGCCCCAAGAGTGTCCAGCCTTATGTCTTCTGCCGCTGGGGCTGTAGATGTGGTCAATCCTGGTTGCATGCCAGTCCCTGAACGCATTTTGGAAGAAGTTCTCTCTGTTTTGCCCTGCTTGTTTCTTCTTTGTGTTGGAAATGTATCCTCAGAATGGGTCTGAGCTGATTTTCCCTGCTGTTTTTAGGCTGCTTTACACACACTTGATGCACTTACACAGAGATATCAAGACTTAGCTTTTAAGATGCTTACTAGTCGGATAGATACTTGTGCGATGAACAGGGTCTGGTGAGTCCAGTTGATTGAGCAAGGAGTAGGTCGTGTCCATTCCATATTCGGTTTTCGGAAGGGTATCTGTGCTCATTTCAAACTCGAGTTTTATGCGTCACCCCACCTCACCTTTCCCCTGAAGCAGGCCTAAGTGTGTTTTCTAAAAGCGTGACTCTGTTCTCTTTGGGGATTCAGTTCATGGGGAGCGATTTTTACATTCCCTCGATAAGTGATATCATAAGTTTCTGTCTTTGTGGGACTTATTTCACTGAGGATGATCGTACCTAAATCCACTCAGGATGCTGCTACCAGCCTCATGACGTGGATTTCATGGCTGAGTGACACTCCATTGGACCTACGTAGCACCACTTGTCCACTTGTCCACTTGTCTTTGTCCACTTGTCCACTTGTCTTTGTCCACTTGGCTCTTTCCTGGGATATGAAACGTGTACCGGAGTCGAGGTTCTTGTCAAGACAGCAGCCCTCAACTTTGGGGTCCCTGTGTCTGCTTCATTTTTTCATTTTCCCAAGGTCAACGCCCATGTGTGGAAGTGCCCTATGCTCTGTGGTTCTGTGTTTTACATGTTTTGGGAAAGAGGATACACTTGTGAAGATTGGCTGTTGGCCATTGACATCCCGCCCATCAGCTTAACAAGGCTCCCTTGACTCCGTGGCCTGCCCTGCCTTTCAGGTTTTTAGACTTTTTTCGCCTGGCCCTTTTGCCCCGGGGGGGGGGGGGAGCGAGAGATTTCTTTGTAGTGCTGATTTGCTCTCCCAGGTTGCTTGGTTGGCCAAAAAGGGCGTATGCGTTTTTTCCTGAATATATTCAGGAAAAAACACATACGCCCTTTTTGGCCAACCGCATCATTGTCCACGTTCTGGCGCTTTTCATGTGCTATCGGGGCCATTCCGATGTACCCGTTGACATCCGTTTCCTGCAGTTCTGCCTTGCGTTCAACGCCTCTTCGTAGCCTGACCTCAATATATTTGGGGGCGATAGTTATCGTTTAGAACTCTGCAGGTTTGGGAAGTGCAGTGCCCCTGAGCTCCATTTCCCAAGTCGCTTTTTTGTGAGTGGGACGCAACACGGCTGGATGGCTTCACGCCCTATTGTCGATCCGGGGTGGCAGGCTGAGCCTTTGGTGAATTCTTCTTCGCGATGGGAAATGAGAGTGACATGTGCCCGACCAAACCCCTCCAGCGAGTCTCTCATTGGTTCCCCCTCTTGCAGTTCATCCTGCGGACAAATTGCAGACGGTACGAAAGAGGCATGGAAAGGCGCTGAGTCTCCAAGTGGGGAGATTGTTAGTAAGGGGGCCTGAATGGAGAACACGAGCACCAGGAGATGAAAAGTGAGGTGAGTTTCAGAAAGCTTTCCCGATCCCACGGTGTAGCGTCCGCTGGGTTTCCAATGAGTGCTTTCGCTGTCGGAAGATTGCGTTGAACCTGGAGAGTTGGGACCCATGGAATGGGGAGCATGCAGGATTCCTTTCAAGGGTCTGCATTTGCTTTCCCAACCTCACCAATCGTCTCAGCCCCAAGAGTGTCCAGCCTTATGTCTTCTGCCGCTGGGGCTGTAGATGTGGTCAATCCTGGTTGCATGCCAGTCCCTGAACGCATTTTGGAAGAATTTCTCTCTGTTTTGCCCTGCTTGTTTCTTCTTTGTGTTGGAAATGTATCCTCAGAATGGGTCTGAGCTGATTTTCCCTGCTGTTTTTAGGCTGCTTTACACACACTTGATGCACTTACACAGAGATATCAAGACTTAGCTTTTAAGATGCTTACTAGTCGGATAGATACTTGGGCGATGAACAGGGTCTGGTGAGTCCAGTTGATTGAGCAAGGAGTAGGTCGTGTCCATTCCACATTCGGTTTTCGGAAGGGTATCTGTGCTCATTTCAAACTCGAGTTTTATGCGTCACCCCACCTCACCTTTCCCCTGAAGCAGGCCTAAGTGTGTTTTCTAAAAGCGTGACTCTGTTCTCTTTGGGGATTCAGTTCATGGGGAGCGATTTTTACATTCCCTCGATAATGATATCATAAGTTTCTGTCTTTGTGGGACTTATTTCACTGAGGATGATCGTACCTAAATCCACTCAGTATGCTGCTACCAGCCTCATGACGTGGATTTCATGGCTGAGTGACACTCCATTGGACCTACGTAGCACCACTTGTCCACTTGTCCACTTGTCTTTGTCCACTTGTCCACTTGTCTTTGTCCACTTGTCCACTTGTCTTTGTCCACTTGGCTCTTTCCTGGGATATGAAACGTGTACCGGAGTCGAGGTTCTTGTCAAGACAGCAGCCCTCAACTTTGGGGTCCCTGTGTCTGGTTGATTTTTTCATTTTCCCAAGGTCAACGCCCATGTGTGGAAGTGCCCTATGCTCTGTGGTTCTGTGTTTTACATGTTTTGGGAAAGAGGATACACTTGTGAAGATTGGCTGTTGGCCATTGACATCCCGCCCATCAGCTTAACAAGGCTCCCTTGATTCCATGGCCTGCCCTGCCTTTCAGGTTTTTAGACTTTTTTCGCCTGGCCCTTTTGCCCCGGGGGGGGGGGGGGGGGTGCGAGAGATTTCTTTGTAGTGCTGATTTGCTCTCCCAGGTTGCTTGGTTGGCCAAAAAGGGCGTATGCGTTTTTTCCTGAATATATTCAGGAAAAAACGCATACGCCCTTTTTGGCCAACCGCATCATTGTCCACGTTCTGGCGCTTTTCATGTGCTATCGGGGCCATTCCGATGTACCCGTTGACATCCGTTTCCTGCAGTTCTGCCTTGCGTTCAACGCCTCTTCGTAGCCTGACCTCAATATATTTGGGGGCGATAGTTATCGTTTAGAACTCTGCAGGTTTGGGAAGTGCAGTGCCCCTGAGCTCCATTTCCCAAGTCGCTTTTTTGTGAGTGGGACGCAACACGGCTGGATGGCTTCACGCCCTATTGTCGATCCGGGGTGGCAGCCTGAGCCTTTGGTGAATTCTTCTTCGCGATGGGAAATGAGAGTGACATGTGCCCGACCAAACCCCTCCAGCGAGTCTCTCATTGGTTCCCCCTCTTGCAGTTCATCCTGCGGACAAATTGCAGACGGTACGAAAGAGGCATGGAAAGGCGCTGAGTCTCCAAGTGGGGAGATTGTTAGTAAGGGGGCCTGAATGGAGAACACGAGCACCAGGAGATGAAAAGTGAGGTGAGTTTCAGAAAGCTTTCCCGATCCCACGGTGTAGCGTCCGCTGGGTTTCCAATGAGTGCTTTCGCTGTCGGAAGATTGCGTTGAACCTGGAGAGTTGGGACCCATGGAATGGGGAGCACGCAGGATTCCTTTCAAGGGTCTGCATTTGCTTTCCCAACCTCACCAATCGTCTCAGCCCCAAGAGTGTCCAGCCTTATGTCTTCTGCCGCTGGGGCTGTAGATGTGGTCAATCCTGGTTGCATGCCAGTCCCTGAACGCATTTTGGAAGAATTTCTCTCTGTTTTGCCCTGCTTGTTTCTTCTTTGTGTTGGAAATGTATCCTCAGAATGGGTCTGAGCTGATTTTCCCTGCTGTTTTTAGGCCGCTTTACACACACTTGATGCACTTACACAGAGATATCAAGACTTAGCTTTTAAGATGCTTACTAGTCGGATAGATACTTGTGCGATGAACAGGGTCTGGTGAGTCCAGTTGATTGAGCAAGGAGTAGGTCGTGTCCATTCCACATTCGGTTTTCGGAAGGGTATCTGTGCTCATTTCAAACTCGAGTTTTATGCGTCACCCCACCTCACCTTTCCCCTGAAGCAGGCCTAAGTGTGTTTTCTAAAAGCGTGACTCTGTTCGGTTTGGGGATTCAGTTCATGGGGAGCGATTTTTACATTCCCTCGATAAATGATATCATAAGTTTCTGTCTTTGTGGGACTTATTTCACTGAGGATGATCGTACCTAAATCCACTCAGGATGCTGCTACCAGCCTCATGACGTGGATTTCATGGCTGAGTGACACTCCATTGGACCTACGTAGCACCACTTGTCCACTTGTCCACTTGTCTTTGTCCACTTGTCCACTTGTCTTTGTCCACTTGGCTCTTTCCTGGGATATGAAACGTGTACCGGAGTCGAGGTTCTTGTCAAGACAGCAGCCCTCAACTTTGGGGTCCCTGTGTCTGGTTGATTTTTTCATTTTCCCAAGGTCAACGCCCATGTGTGGAAGTGCCCTATGCTCTGTGCTTCTGTGTTTTACATGTTTTGGGAAAGAGGATACACTTGTGAAGATTGGCTGTTGGCCATTGACATCCCGCCCATCAGCTTAACAAGGCTCCCTTGACTCCGTGGCCTGCCCTGCCTTTCTGGTTTTTAGACTTTTTTCGCCTGGCCCTTTTGCCCCGGGGGGGGGGGGAGAGATTTCTTTGTAGTGCTGATTTGCTCTCCCAGGTTGTTTGGTTGGCCAAAAAGGGCGTATGCCTTTTTTCCTGAATATATTCAGGAAAAAAGGCATACGCCCTTTTTGGCCAACCGCATCATTGTCCACGTTCTGGCGCTTTTCATGTGCTATCGGGGCCATTCCGATGTACCCGTTGACATCCGTTTCCTGCAGTTCTGCCTTGCGTTCAACGCCTCTTCGTAGCCTGACCTCAATATATTTTGGGGCGATAGTTATCGTTTAGAACTCTGCAGGTTTGGGAAGTGCAGTGCCCCTGAGCTCCATTTCCCCAGTCGCTTTTTTGTGAGTGGGACGCAACACGGCTGGATGGCTTCACGCCCTATTGTCGATCCGGGGTGGCAGGCTGAGCCTTTGGTGAATTCTTCTTCGCGATGGGAAATGAGAGTGACATGTACCCGACCAAACCCCTCCAGCGAGTCTCTCATTGGTTCCCCCTCTTGCAGTTCATCCTGCGGACAAATTGCAGACGGTACGAAAGAGGCATGGAAAGGCGCTGAGTCTCCAAGTGGGGAGATTGTTAATAAGGGGGCCTGAATGGAGAACACGAGCACCAGGAGATGAAAAGTGAGATGAGTTTCAGAAAGCTTTCCCGATCCCACGGTGTAGCATCCGCTGGGTTAACAATGAGTGCTTTCGCTGTCGGAAGATTGCGTTGAACCTGGAGAGTTGGGACCCATGGAATGGGGAGCACGCAGGATTCCTTTCAAGGGTCTGCATTTGCTTTCCCAACCTCACCAATCGTCTCAGCCCCAAGAGTGTCCAGCCTTATGTCTTCTGCCGCTGGGGCTGTAGATGTGGTCAATCCTGGTTGCATGCCAGTCCCTGAACGCATTTTGGAAGAAGTTCTCTCTGTTTTGCCCTGCTTGTTTCTTCTTTGTGTTGGAAATGTATCCTCAGAACGGGTCTGAGCTGATTTTCCCTGCTGTTTTTAGGCCGCTTTACACACACTTGATGCACTTACACAGAGATATCAAGACTTAGCTTTTAAGATGCTTACTAGTCGGATAGATACTTGTGCGATGAACAGGGTCTGGTGAGTCCAGTTGATTGAGCAAGGAGTAGGTCGTGTCCATTCCACATTCGGTTTTCGGAAGGGTATCTGTGCTCATTTCAAACTCGAGTTTTATGCGTCACCCCACCTCACCTTTCCCCTGAAGCAGGCCTAAGTGTGTTTTCTAAAAGCGTGACTCTGTTCTCTTTGGGGATTCAGTTCATGGGGAGCGATTTTTACATTCCCTCGATAAGTGATATCATAAGTTTCTGTCTTTGTGGGACTTATTTCACTGAGGATGATCGTACCTAAATCCACTCAGGATGCTGCTACCAGCCTCATGACGTGGATTTCATGGCTGAGTGACACTCCATTGGACCTACGTAGCACCACTTGTCCACTTGTCCACTTGTCTTTGTCCACCTGTCCACTTGCCTTTGTCCACTTGGCTCTTTCCTGGGATATGAAACGTGTACCGGAGTCGAGGTTCTTGTCAAGACAGCAGCCCTCAACTTTGGGGTCCCTGTGTCTGCTTCATTTTTTCATTTTCCCAAGGTCAACGCCCATGTGTGGAAGTGCCCTATGCTCTGTGGTTCTGTGTTTTACATGTTTTGGGAAAGAGGATACACTTGTGAAGATTGGCTGTTGGCCATTGACATCCCGCCCATCAGCTGAACAAGGCTCCGTTGACTCCGTGGCCTGCCCTGCCTTTCTGGTTTTTAGACATTTTTTGCCTGGCCCTTTTGCCCCGGGGGGGGGGGAGAGATTTCTTTGTAGTGCTGATTTGCTCTCCCAGGTTGATTGGTTGGCCAAAAAGGGCGTATGCGTTTTTTCCTGAATATATTCAGGAAAAAACGCATACGCCCTTTTTGGCCAACCGCATCATTGTCCACGTTCTGGCGCTTTTCATGTGCTATCGGGGCCATTCCGATGTACCCGTTGACATCCGTTTCCTGCAGTTCTGCCTTGCGTTCAACGCCTCTTCGTAGCCTGACCTCAATATATTTGGGGGCGATAGTTATCGTTTAGAACTCTGCAGGTTTGGGAAGTGCAGTGCCCCTGAGCTCCATTTCCCAAGTCGCTTTTTTGTGAGTGGGACGCAACACGGCTGGATGGCTTCACGCCCTATTGTCGATCCGGGGTGGCAGGCTGAGCCTTTGGTGAATTCTTCTTCGCGATGGGAAATGAGAGTGACATGTGCCCGACCAAACCCCTCCAGCGAGTCTCTCATTGGTTCCCCCTCTTGCAGTTCATCCTGCGGACAAATTGCAGACGGTACGAAAGAGGCATGGAAAGGCGCTGAGTCTCCAAGTGGGGAGATTGTTAGTAAGGGGGCCTGAATGGAGAACACGAGCACCAGGAGATGAAAAGTGAGGTGAGTTTCAGAAAGCTTTCCCGATCCCACGGTGTAGCGTCCGCTGGGTTTCCAATGAGTGCTTTCGCTGTCGGAAGATTGCGTTGAACCTGGAGAGTTGGGACCCATGGAATGGGGAGCACGCAGGATTCCTTTCAAGGGTCTGCATTTGCTTTCCCAACCTCACCAATCGTCTCAGCCCCAAGAGTGTCCAGCCTTATGTCTTCTGCCGCTGGGGCTGTAGATGTGGTCAATCCTGGTTGCA
The DNA here is from genome assembly GCF_026419965.1 of Kogia breviceps. Taxonomy (NCBI): domain Eukaryota; kingdom Metazoa; phylum Chordata; class Mammalia; order Artiodactyla; family Physeteridae; genus Kogia; species Kogia breviceps. The sequence goes on from NC_081312.1 coordinate 96,929,332, forward strand.
TGCCAGTCCCTGAACGCATTTTGGAAGAATTTCTCTCTGTTTTGCCCTGCTTGTTTCTTCTTTGTGTTGGAAATGTATCCTCAGAATGGGTCTGAGCTGATTTTCCCTGCTGTTTTTAGGCCGCTTTACACACACTTGATGCACTTACACAGAGATATCAAGACTTAGCTTTTAAGATGCTTACTAGTCGGATAGATACTTGTGCGATGAACAGGGTCTGGTGAGTCCAGTTGATTGAGCAAGGAGTAGGTCGTGTCCATTCCACATTCGGTTTTCGGAAGGGTATCTGTGCTCATTTCAAACTCGAGTTTTATGCGTCACCCCACCTCACCTTTCCCCTGAAGCAGGCCTAAGTGTGTTTTCTAAAAGCGTGACTCTGTTCGGTTTGGGGATTCAGTTCATGGGGAGCGATTTTTACATTCCCTCGATAAATGATATCATAAGTTTCTGTCTTTGTGGGACTTATTTCACTGAGGATGATCGTACCTAAATCCACTCAGGATGCTGCTACCAGCCTCATGACGTGGATTTCATGGCTGAGTGACACTCCATTGGACCTACGTAGCACCACTTGTCCACTTGTCCACTTGTCTTTGTCCACTTGTCCACTTGTCTTTGTCCACTTGGCTCTTTCCTGGGATATGAAACGTGTACCGGAGTCGAGGTTCTTGTCAAGACAGCAGCCCTCAACTTTGGGGTCCCTGTGTCTGGTTGATTTTTTCATTTTCCCAAGGTCAACGCCCATGTGTGGAAGTGCCCTATGCTCTGTGCTTCTGTGTTTTACATGTTTTGGGAAAGAGGATACACTTGTGAAGATTGGCTGTTGGCCATTGACATCCCGCCCATCAGCTTAACAAGGCTCCCTTGACTCCGTGGCCTGCCCTGCCTTTCTGGTTTTTAGACTTTTTTCGCCTGGCCCTTTTGCCCCGGGGGGGGGGGGGAGAGATTTCTTTGTAGTGCTGATTTGCTCTCCCAGGTTGTTTGGTTGGCCAAAAAGGGCGTATGCCTTTTTTCCTGAATATATTCAGGAAAAAAGGCATACGCCCTTTTTGGCCAACCGCATCATTGTCCACGTTCTGGCGCTTTTCATGTGCTATCGGGGCCATTCCGATGTACCCGTTGACATCCGTTTCCTGCAGTTCTGCCTTGCGTTCAACGCCTCTTCGTAGCCTGACCTCAATATATTTTGGGGCGATAGTTATCGTTTAGAACTCTGCAGGTTTGGGAAGTGCAGTGCCCCTGAGCTCCATTTCCCCAGTCGCTTTTTTGTGAGTGGGACGCAACACGGCTGGATGGCTTCACGCCCTATTGTCGATCCGGGGTGGCAGGCTGAGCCTTTGGTGAATTCTTCTTCGCGATGGGAAATGAGAGTGACATGTACCCGACCAAACCCCTCCAGCGAGTCTCTCATTGGTTCCCCCTCTTGCAGTTCATCCTGCGGACAAATTGCAGACGGTACGAAAGAGGCATGGAAAGGCGCTGAGTCTCCAAGTGGGGAGATTGTTAATAAGGGGGCCTGAATGGAGAACACGAGCACCAGGAGATGAAAAGTGAGATGAGTTTCAGAAAGCTTTCCCGATCCCACGGTGTAGCATCCGCTGGGTTAACAATGAGTGCTTTCGCTGTCGGAAGATTGCGTTGAACCTGGAGAGTTGGGACCCATGGAATGGGGAGCACGCAGGATTCCTTTCAAGGGTCTGCATTTGCTTTCCCAACCTCACCAATCGTCTCAGCCCCAAGAGTGTCCAGCCTTATGTCTTCTGCCGCTGGGGCTGTAGATGTGGTCAATCCTGGTTGCATGCCAGTCCCTGAACGCATTTTGGAAGAAGTTCTCTCTGTTTTGCCCTGCTTGTTTCTTCTTTGTGTTGGAAATGTATCCTCAGAACGGGTCTGAGCTGATTTTCCCTGCTGTTTTTAGGCCGCTTTACACACACTTGATGCACTTACACAGAGATATCAAGACTTAGCTTTTAAGATGCTTACTAGTCGGATAGATACTTGTGCGATGAACAGGGTCTGGTGAGTCCAGTTGATTGAGCAAGGAGTAGGTCGTGTCCATTCCACATTCGGTTTTCGGAAGGGTATCTGTGCTCATTTCAAACTCGAGTTTTATGCGTCACCCCACCTCACCTTTCCCCTGAAGCAGGCCTAAGTGTGTTTTCTAAAAGCGTGACTCTGTTCTCTTTGGGGATTCAGTTCATGGGGAGCGATTTTTACATTCCCTCGATAAGTGATATCATAAGTTTCTGTCTTTGTGGGACTTATTTCACTGAGGATGATCGTACCTAAATCCACTCAGGATGCTGCTACCAGCCTCATGACGTGGATTTCATGGCTGAGTGACACTCCATTGGACCTACGTAGCACCACTTGTCCACTTGTCCACTTGTCTTTGTCCACCTGTCCACTTGCCTTTGTCCACTTGGCTCTTTCCTGGGATATGAAACGTGTACCGGAGTCGAGGTTCTTGTCAAGACAGCAGCCCTCAACTTTGGGGTCCCTGTGTCTGCTTCATTTTTTCATTTTCCCAAGGTCAACGCCCATGTGTGGAAGTGCCCTATGCTCTGTGGTTCTGTGTTTTACATGTTTTGGGAAAGAGGATACACTTGTGAAGATTGGCTGTTGGCCATTGACATCCCGCCCATCAGCTGAACAAGGCTCCGTTGACTCCGTGGCCTGCCCTGCCTTTCTGGTTTTTAGACATTTTTCGCCTGGCCCTTTTGCCCCGGGGGGGGGGGAGAGATTTCTTTGTAGTGCTGATTTGCTCTCCCAGGTTGATTGGTTGGCCAAAAAGGGCGTATGCGTTTTTTCCTGAATATATTCAGGAAAAAACGCATACGCCCTTTTTGGCCAACCGCATCATTGTCCACGTTCTGGCGCTTTTCATGTGCTATCGGGGCCATTCCGATGTACCCGTTGACATCCGTTTCCTGCAGTTCTGCCTTGCGTTCAACGCCTCTTCGTAGCCTGACCTCAATATATTTGGGGGCGATAGTTATCGTTTAGAACTCTGCAGGTTTGGGAAGTGCAGTGCCCCTGAGCTCCATTTCCCAAGTCGCTTTTTTGTGAGTGGGACGCAACACGGCTGGATGGCTTCACGCCCTATTGTCGATCCGGGGTGGCAGGCTGAGCCTTTGGTGAATTCTTCTTCGCGATGGGAAATGAGAGTGACATGTGCCCGACCAAACCCCTCCAGCGAGTCTCTCATTGGTTCCCCCTCTTGCAGTTCATCCTGCGGACAAATTGCAGACGGTACGAAAGAGGCATGGAAAGGCGCTGAGTCTCCAAGTGGGGAGATTGTTAGTAAGGGGGCCTGAATGGAGAACACGAGCACCAGGAGATGAAAAGTGAGGTGAGTTTCAGAAAGCTTTCCCGATCCCACGGTGTAGCGTCCGCTGGGTTTCCAATGAGTGCTTTCGCTGTCGGAAGATTGCGTTGAACCTGGAGAGTTGGGACCCATGGAATGGGGAGCATGCAGGATTCCTTTCAAGGGTCTGCATTTGCTTTCCCAACCTCACCAATCGTCTCAGCCCCAAGAGTGTCCAGCCTTATGTCTTCTGCCGCTGGGGCTGTAGATGTGGTCAATCCTGGTTGCATGCCAGTCCCTGAACGCATTTTGGAAGAATTTCTCTCTGTTTTGCCCTGCTTGTTTCTTCTTTGTGTTGGAAATGTATCCTCAGAATGGGTCTGAGCTGATTTTCCCTGCTGTTTTTAGGCTGCTTTACACACACTTGATGCACTTACACAGAGATATCAAGACTTAGCTTTTAAGATGCTTACTAGTCGGATAGATACTTGTGCGATGAACAGGGTCTGGTGAGTCCAGTTGATTGAGCAAGGAGTAGGTCGTGTCCATTCCATATTCGGTTTTCGGAAGGGTATCTGTGCTCATTTCAAACTCGAGTTTTATGCGTCACCCCACCTCACCTTTCCCCTGAAGCAGGCCTAAGTGTGTTTTCTAAAAGCGTGACTCTGTTCTCTTTGGGGATTCAGTTCATGGGGAGCGATTTTTACATTCCCTCGATAAGTGATATCATAAGTTTCTGTCTTTGTGGGACTTATTTCACTGAGGATGATCGTACCTAAATCCACTCAGGATGCTGCTACCAGCCTCATGACGTGGATTTCATGGCTGAGTGACACTCCATTGTACCTACGTAGCACCACTTGTCCACTTGTCCACTTGTCTTTGTCCACTTGTCCACTTGTCTTTGTCCACTTGGCTCTTTCCTGGGATATGAAACGTGTACCGGAGTCGAGGTTCTTGTCAAGACAGCAGCCCTCAACTTTGGGGTCCCTGTGTCTGGTTGATTTTTTCATTTTCCCAAGGTCAACGCCCATGTGTGGAAGTGCCCTATGCTCTGTGGTTCTGTGTTTTACATGTTTTGGGAAAGAGGATACACTTGTGAAGATTGGCTGTTGGCCATTGACATCCCGCCCATCAGCTTAACAAGGCTCCCTTGACTCCGTGGCCTGCCCTGCCTTTCAGGTTTTTAGACTTTTTTCGCCTGGCCCTTTTGCCCCGGGGGGGGGGGGAGCGAGAGATTTCTTTGTAGTGCTGATTTGCTCTCCCAGGTTGCTTGGTTGGCCAAAAAGGGCGTATGCGTTTTTTCCTGAATATATTCAGGAAAAAACGCATACGCCCTTTTTGGCCAACCGCATCATTGTCCACGTTCTGGCGCTTTTCATGTGCTATCGGGGCCATTCCGATGTACCCGTTGACATCCGTTTCCTGCAGTTCTGCCTTGCGTTCAACGCCTCTTCGTAGCCTGACCTCAATATATTTGGGGGCGATAGTTATCGTTTAGAACTCTGCAGGTTTGGGAAGTGCAGTGCCCCTGAGCTCCATTTCCCAAGTCGCTTTTTTGTGAGTGGGACGCAACACGGCTGGATGGCTTCACGCCCTATTGTCGATCCGGGGTGGCAGGCTGAGCCTTTGGTGAATTCTTCTTCGCGATGGGAAATGAGAGTGACATGTGCCCGACCAAACCCCTCCAGCGAGTCTCTCATTGGTTCCCCCTCTTGCAGTTCATCCTGCGGACAAATTGCAGACGGTACGAAAGAGGCATGGAAAGGCGCTGAGTCTCCAAGTGGGGAGATTGTTAGTAAGGGGGCCTGAATGGAGAACACGAGCACCAGGAGATGAAAAGTGAGGTGAGTTTCAGAAAGCTTTCCCGATCCCACGGTGTAGCGTCCGCTGGGTTTCCAATGAGTGCTTTCGCTGTCGGAAGATTGCGTTGAACCTGGAGAGTTGGGACCCATGGAATGGGGAGCATGCAGGATTCCTTTCAAGGGTCTGCATTTGCTTTCCCAACCTCACCAATCGTCTCAGCCCCAAGAGTGTCCAGCCTTATGTCTTCTGCCGCTGGGGCTGTAGATGTGGTCAATCCTGGTTGCATGCCAGTCCCTGAACGCATTTTGGAAGAAGTTCTCTCTGTTTTGCCCTGCTTGTTTCTTCTTTGTGTTGGAAATGTATCCTCAGAATGGGTCTGAGCTGATTTTCCCTGCTGTTTTTAGGCTGCTTTACACACACTTGATGCACTTACACAGAGATATCAAGACTTAGCTTTTAAGATGCTTACTAGTCGGATAGATACTTGTGCGATGAACAGGGTCTGGTGAGTCCAGTTGATTGAGCAAGGAGTAGGTCGTGTCCATTCCATATTCGGTTTTCGGAAGGGTATCTGTGCTCATTTCAAACTCGAGTTTTATGCGTCACCCCACCTCACCTTTCCCCTGAAGCAGGCCTAAGTGTGTTTTCTAAAAGCGTGACTCTGTTCTCTTTGGGGATTCAGTTCATGGGGAGCGATTTTTACATTCCCTCGATAAGTGATATCATAAGTTTCTGTCTTTGTGGGACTTATTTCACTGAGGATGATCGTACCTAAATCCACTCAGGATGCTGCTACCAGCCTCATGACGTGGATTTCATGGCTGAGTGACACTCCATTGGACCTACGTAGCACCACTTGTCCACTTGTCCACTTGTCTTTGTCCACTTGTCCACTTGTCTTTGTCCACTTGGCTCTTTCCTGGGATATGAAACGTGTACCGGAGTCGAGGTTCTTGTCAAGACAGCAGCCCTCAACTTTGGGGTCCCTGTGTCTGCTTCATTTTTTCATTTTCCCAAGGTCAACGCCCATGTGTGGAAGTGCCCTATGCTCTGTGGTTCTGTGTTTTACATGTTTTGGGAAAGAGGATACACTTGTGAAGATTGGCTGTTGGCCATTGACATCCCGCCCATCAGCTTAACAAGGCTCCCTTGACTCCGTGGCCTGCCCTGCCTTTCAGGTTTTTAGACTTTTTTCGCCTGGCCCTTTTGCCCCGGGGGGGGGGGGGGAGCGAGAGATTTCTTTGTAGTGCTGATTTGCTCTCCCAGGTTGCTTGGTTGGCCAAAAAGGGCGTATGCGTTTTTTCCTGAATATATTCAGGAAAAAACACATACGCCCTTTTTGGCCAACCGCATCATTGTCCACGTTCTGGCGCTTTTCATGTGCTATCGGGGCCATTCCGATGTACCCGTTGACATCCGTTTCCTGCAGTTCTGCCTTGCGTTCAACGCCTCTTCGTAGCCTGACCTCAATATATTTGGGGGCGATAGTTATCGTTTAGAACTCTGCAGGTTTGGGAAGTGCAGTGCCCCTGAGCTCCATTTCCCAAGTCGCTTTTTTGTGAGTGGGACGCAACACGGCTGGATGGCTTCACGCCCTATTGTCGATCCGGGGTGGCAGGCTGAGCCTTTGGTGAATTCTTCTTCGCGATGGGAAATGAGAGTGACATGTGCCCGACCAAACCCCTCCAGCGAGTCTCTCATTGGTTCCCCCTCTTGCAGTTCATCCTGCGGACAAATTGCAGACGGTACGAAAGAGGCATGGAAAGGCGCTGAGTCTCCAAGTGGGGAGATTGTTAGTAAGGGGGCCTGAATGGAGAACACGAGCACCAGGAGATGAAAAGTGAGGTGAGTTTCAGAAAGCTTTCCCGATCCCACGGTGTAGCGTCCGCTGGGTTTCCAATGAGTGCTTTCGCTGTCGGAAGATTGCGTTGAACCTGGAGAGTTGGGACCCATGGAATGGGGAGCATGCAGGATTCCTTTCAAGGGTCTGCATTTGCTTTCCCAACCTCACCAATCGTCTCAGCCCCAAGAGTGTCCAGCCTTATGTCTTCTGCCGCTGGGGCTGTAGATGTGGTCAATCCTGGTTGCATGCCAGTCCCTGAACGCATTTTGGAAGAATTTCTCTCTGTTTTGCCCTGCTTGTTTCTTCTTTGTGTTGGAAATGTATCCTCAGAATGGGTCTGAGCTGATTTTCCCTGCTGTTTTTAGGCTGCTTTACACACACTTGATGCACTTACACAGAGATATCAAGACTTAGCTTTTAAGATGCTTACTAGTCGGATAGATACTTGGGCGATGAACAGGGTCTGGTGAGTCCAGTTGATTGAGCAAGGAGTAGGTCGTGTCCATTCCACATTCGGTTTTCGGAAGGGTATCTGTGCTCATTTCAAACTCGAGTTTTATGCGTCACCCCACCTCACCTTTCCCCTGAAGCAGGCCTAAGTGTGTTTTCTAAAAGCGTGACTCTGTTCTCTTTGGGGATTCAGTTCATGGGGAGCGATTTTTACATTCCCTCGATAATGATATCATAAGTTTCTGTCTTTGTGGGACTTATTTCACTGAGGATGATCGTACCTAAATCCACTCAGTATGCTGCTACCAGCCTCATGACGTGGATTTCATGGCTGAGTGACACTCCATTGGACCTACGTAGCACCACTTGTCCACTTGTCCACTTGTCTTTGTCCACTTGTCCACTTGTCTTTGTCCACTTGTCCACTTGTCTTTGTCCACTTGGCTCTTTCCTGGGATATGAAACGTGTACCGGAGTCGAGGTTCTTGTCAAGACAGCAGCCCTCAACTTTGGGGTCCCTGTGTCTGGTTGATTTTTTCATTTTCCCAAGGTCAACGCCCATGTGTGGAAGTGCCCTATGCTCTGTGGTTCTGTGTTTTACATGTTTTGGGAAAGAGGATACACTTGTGAAGATTGGCTGTTGGCCATTGACATCCCGCCCATCAGCTTAACAAGGCTCCCTTGATTCCATGGCCTGCCCTGCCTTTCAGGTTTTTAGACTTTTTTCGCCTGGCCCTTTTGCCCCGGGGGGGGGGGGGGGGTGCGAGAGATTTCTTTGTAGTGCTGATTTGCTCTCCCAGGTTGCTTGGTTGGCCAAAAAGGGCGTATGCGTTTTTTCCTGAATATATTCAGGAAAAAACGCATACGCCCTTTTTGGCCAACCGCATCATTGTCCACGTTCTGGCGCTTTTCATGTGCTATCGGGGCCATTCCGATGTACCCGTTGACATCCGTTTCCTGCAGTTCTGCCTTGCGTTCAACGCCTCTTCGTAGCCTGACCTCAATATATTTGGGGGCGATAGTTATCGTTTAGAACTCTGCAGGTTTGGGAAGTGCAGTGCCCCTGAGCTCCATTTCCCAAGTCGCTTTTTTGTGAGTGGGACGCAACACGGCTGGATGGCTTCACGCCCTATTGTCGATCCGGGGTGGCAGCCTGAGCCTTTGGTGAATTCTTCTTCGCGATGGGAAATGAGAGTGACATGTGCCCGACCAAACCCCTCCAGCGAGTCTCTCATTGGTTCCCCCTCTTGCAGTTCATCCTGCGGACAAATTGCAGACGGTACGAAAGAGGCATGGAAAGGCGCTGAGTCTCCAAGTGGGGAGATTGTTAGTAAGGGGGCCTGAATGGAGAACACGAGCACCAGGAGATGAAAAGTGAGGTGAGTTTCAGAAAGCTTTCCCGATCCCACGGTGTAGCGTCCGCTGGGTTTCCAATGAGTGCTTTCGCTGTCGGAAGATTGCGTTGAACCTGGAGAGTTGGGACCCATGGAATGGGGAGCACGCAGGATTCCTTTCAAGGGTCTGCATTTGCTTTCCCAACCTCACCAATCGTCTCAGCCCCAAGAGTGTCCAGCCTTATGTCTTCTGCCGCTGGGGCTGTAGATGTGGTCAATCCTGGTTGCATGCCAGTCCCTGAACGCATTTTGGAAGAATTTCTCTCTGTTTTGCCCTGCTTGTTTCTTCTTTGTGTTGGAAATGTATCCTCAGAATGGGTCTGAGCTGATTTTCCCTGCTGTTTTTAGGCCGCTTTACACACACTTGATGCACTTACACAGAGATATCAAGACTTAGCTTTTAAGATGCTTACTAGTCGGATAGATACTTGTGCGATGAACAGGGTCTGGTGAGTCCAGTTGATTGAGCAAGGAGTAGGTCGTGTCCATTCCACATTCGGTTTTCGGAAGGGTATCTGTGCTCATTTCAAACTCGAGTTTTATGCGTCACCCCACCTCACCTTTCCCCTGAAGCAGGCCTAAGTGTGTTTTCTAAAAGCGTGACTCTGTTCGGTTTGGGGATTCAGTTCATGGGGAGCGATTTTTACATTCCCTCGATAAATGATATCATAAGTTTCTGTCTTTGTGGGACTTATTTCACTGAGGATGATCGTACCTAAATCCACTCAGGATGCTGCTACCAGCCTCATGACGTGGATTTCATGGCTGAGTGACACTCCATTGGACCTACGTAGCACCACTTGTCCACTTGTCCACTTGTCTTTGTCCACTTGTCCACTTGTCTTTGTCCACTTGGCTCTTTCCTGGGATATGAAACGTGTACCGGAGTCGAGGTTCTTGTCAAGACAGCAGCCCTCAACTTTGGGGTCCCTGTGTCTGGTTGATTTTTTCATTTTCCCAAGGTCAACGCCCATGTGTGGAAGTGCCCTATGCTCTGTGCTTCTGTGTTTTACATGTTTTGGGAAAGAGGATACACTTGTGAAGATTGGCTGTTGGCCATTGACATCCCGCCCATCAGCTTAACAAGGCTCCCTTGACTCCGTGGCCTGCCCTGCCTTTCTGGTTTTTAGACTTTTTTCGCCTGGCCCTTTTGCCCCGGGGGGGGGGGGAGAGATTTCTTTGTAGTGCTGATTTGCTCTCCCAGGTTGTTTGGTTGGCCAAAAAGGGCGTATGCCTTTTTTCCTGAATATATTCAGGAAAAAAGGCATACGCCCTTTTTGGCCAACCGCATCATTGTCCACGTTCTGGCGCTTTTCATGTGCTATCGGGGCCATTCCGATGTACCCGTTGACATCCGTTTCCTGCAGTTCTGCCTTGCGTTCAACGCCTCTTCGTAGCCTGACCTCAATATATTTGGGGGCGATAGTTATCGTTTAGAACTCTGCAGGTTTGGGAAGTGCAGTGCCCCTGAGCTCCATTTCCCCAGTCGCTTTTTTGTGAGTGGGACGCAACACGGCTGGATGGCTTCACGCCCTATTGTCGATCCGGGGTGGCAGGCTGAGCCTTTGGTGAATTCTTCTTCGCGATGGGAAATGAGAGTGACATGTACCCGACCAAACCCCTCCAGCGAGTCTCTCATTGGTTCCCCCTCTTGCAGTTCATCCTGCGGACAAATTGCAGACGGTACGAAAGAGGCATGGAAAGGCGCTGAGTCTCCAAGTGGGGAGATTGTTAATAAGGGGGCCTGAATGGAGAACACGAGCACCAGGAGATGAAAAGTGAGATGAGTTTCAGAAAGCTTTCCCGATCCCACGGTGTAGCATCCGCTGGGTTAACAATGAGTGCTTTCGCTGTCGGAAGATTGCGTTGAACCTGGAGAGTTGGGACCCATGGAATGGGGAGCACGCAGGATTCCTTTCAAGGGTCTGCATTTGCTTTCCCAACCTCACCAATCGTCTCAGCCCCAAGAGTGTCCAGCCTTATGTCTTCTGCCGCTGGGGCTGTAGATGTGGTCAATCCTGGTTGCATGCCAGTCCCTGAACGCATTTTGGAAGAAGTTCTCTCTGTTTTGCCCTGCTTGTTTCTTCTTTGTGTTGGAAATGTATCCTCAGAACGGGTCTGAGCTGATTTTCCCTGCTGTTTTTAGGCCGCTTTACACACACTTGATGCACTTACACAGAGATATCAAGACTTAGCTTTTAAGATGCTTACTAGTCGGATAGATACTTGTGCGATGAACAGGGTCTGGTGAGTCCAGTTGATTGAGCAAGGAGTAGGTCGTGTCCATTCCACATTCGGTTTTCGGAAGGGTATCTGTGCTCATTTCAAACTCGAGTTTTATGCGTCACCCCACCTCACCTTTCCCCTGAAGCAGGCCTAAGTGTGTTTTCTAAAAGCGTGACTCTGTTCTCTTTGGGGATTCAGTTCATGGGGAGCGATTTTTACATTCCCTCGATAAGTGATATCATAAGTTTCTGTCTTTGTGGGACTTATTTCACTGAGGATGATCGTACCTAAATCCACTCAGGATGCTGCTACCAGCCTCATGACGTGGATTTCATGGCTGAGTGACACTCCATTGGACCTACGTAGCACCACTTGTCCACTTGTCCACTTGTCTTTGTCCACCTGTCCACTTGCCTTTGTCCACTTGGCTCTTTCCTGGGATATGAAACGTGTACCGGAGTCGAGGTTCTTGTCAAGACAGCAGCCCTCAACTTTGGGGTCCCTGTGTCTGCTTCATTTTTTCATTTTCCCAAGGTCAACGCCCATGTGTGGAAGTGCCCTATGCTCTGTGGTTCTGTGTTTTACATGTTTTGGGAAAGAGGATACACTTGTGAAGATTGGCTGTTGGCCATTGACATCCCGCCCATCAGCTGAACAAGGCTCCGTTGACTCCGTGGCCTGCCCTGCCTTTCTGGTTTTTAGACATTTTTTGCCTGGCCCTTTTGCCCCGGGGGGGGGGGAGAGATTTCTTTGTAGTGCTGATTTGCTCTCCCAGGTTGATTGGTTGGCCAAAAAGGGCGTATGCGTTTTTTCCTGAATATATTCAGGAAAAAACGCATACGCCCTTTTTGGCCAACCGCATCATTGTCCACGTTCTGGCGCTTTTCATGTGCTATCGGGGCCATTCCGATGTACCCGTTGACATCCGTTTCCTGCAGTTCTGCCTTGCGTTCAACGCCTCTTCGTAGCCTGACCTCAATATATTTGGGGGCGATAGTTATCGTTTAGAACTCTGCAGGTTTGGGAAGTGCAGTGCCCCTGAGCTCCATTTCCCAAGTCGCTTTTTTGTGAGTGGGACGCAACACGGCTGGATGGCTTCACGCCCTATTGTCGATCCGGGGTGGCAGCCTGAGCCTTTGGTGAATTCTTCTTCGCGATGGGAAATGAGAGTGACATGTGCCCGACCAAACCCCTCCAGCGAGTCTCTCATTGGTTCCCCCTCTTGCAGTTCATCCTGCGGACAAATTGCAGACGGTACGAAAGAGGCATGGAAAGGCGCTGAGTCTCCAAGTGGGGAGATTGTTAGTAAGGGGGCCTGAATGGAGAACACGAGCACCAGGAGATGAAAAGTGAGGTGAGTTTCAGAAAGCTTTCCCGATCCCACGGTGTAGCGTCCGCTGGGTTTCCAATGAGTGCTTTCGCTGTCGGAAGATTGCGTTGAACCTGGAGAGTTGGGACCCATGGAATGGGGAGCATGCAGGATTCCTTTCAAGGGTCTGCATTTGCTTTCCCAACCTCACCAATCGTCTCAGCCCCAAGAGTGTCCAGCCTTATGTCTTCTGCCGCTGGGGCTGTAGATGTGGTCAATCCTGGTTGCATGCCAGTCCCTGAACGCATTTTGGAAGAATTTCTCTCTGTTTTGCCCTGCTTGTTTCTTCTTTGTGTTGGAAATGTATCCTCAGAATGGGTCTGAGCTGATTTTCCCTGCTGTTTTTAGGCTGCTTTACACACACTTGATGCACTTACACAGAGATATCAAGACTTAGCTTTTAAGATGCTTACTAGTCGGATAGATACTTGTGCGATGAACAGGGTCTGGTGAGTCCAGTTGATTGAGCAAGGAGTAGGTCGTGTCCATTCCATATTCGGTTTTCGGAAGGGTATCTGTGCTCATTTCAAACTCGAGTTTTATGCGTCACCCCACCTCACCTTTCCCCTGAAGCAGGCCTAAGTGTGTTTTCTGAAAGCGTGACTCTGTTCTGTTTGGGGATTCAGTTCATGGGGAGCGATTTTTACATTCCCTCGATAAGTGATATCATAAGTTTCTGTCTTTGTGGGACTTATTTCACTGAGGATGATCGTACCTAAATCCACTCAGGATGCTGCTACCAGCCTCATGACGTGGATTTCATGGCTGAGTGACACTCCATTGTACCTACGTAGCACCACTTGTCCACTTGTCCACTTGTCTTTGTCCACTTGTCCACTTGTCTTTGTCCACTTGGCTCTTTCCTGGGATATGAAACGTGTACCGGAGTCGAGGTTCTTGTCAAGACAGCAGCCCTCAACTTTGGGGTCCCTGTGTCTGGTTGATTTTTTCATTTTCCCAAGGTCAACGCCCATGTGTGGAAGTGCCCTATGCTCTGTGGTTCTGTGTTTTACATGTTTTGGGAAAGAGGATACACTTGTGAAGATTGGCTGTTGGCCATTGACATCCCGCCCATCAGCTTAACAAGGCTCCCTTGACTCCGTGGCCTGCCCTGCCTTTCAGGTTTTTAGACTTTTTTCGCCTGGCCCTTTTGCCCCGGGGGGGGGGGGGAGCGAGAGATTTCTTTGTAGTGCTGATTTGCTCTCCCAGGTTGCTTGGTTGGCCAAAAAGGGCGTATGCGTTTTTTCCTGAATATATTCAGGAAAAAACGCATACGCCCTTTTTGGCCAACCGCATCATTGTCCACGTTCTGGCGCTTTTCATGTGCTATCGGGGCCATTCCGATGTACCCGTTGACATCCGTTTCCTGCAGTTCTGCCTTGCGTTCAACGCCTCTTCGTAGCCTGACCTCAATATATTTGGGGGCGATAGTTATCGTTTAGAACTCTGCAGGTTTGGGAAGTGCAGTGCCCCTGAGCTCCATTTCCCAAGTCGCTTTTTTGTGAGTGGGACGCAACACGGCTGGATGGCTTCACGCCCTATTGTCGATCCGGGGTGGCAGCCTGAGCCTTTGGTGAATTCTTCTTCGCGATGGGAAATGAGAGTGACATGTGCCCGACCAAACCCCTCCAGCGAGTCTCTCATTGGTTCCCCCTCTTGCAGTTCATCCTGCGGACAAATTGCAGACGGTACGAAAGAGGCATGGAAAGGCGCTGAGTCTCCAAGTGGGGAGATTGTTAGTAAGGGGGCCTGAATGGAGAACACGAGCACCAGGAGATGAAAAGTGAGGTGAGTTTCAGAAAGCTTTCCCGATCCCACGGTGTAGCATCCGCTGGGTTTCCAATGAGTGCTTTCGCTGTCGGAAGATTGCGTTGAACCTGGAGAGTTGGGACCCATGGAATGGGGAGCACGCAGGATTCCTTTCAAGGGTCTGCATTTGCTTTCCCAACCTCACCAATCGTCTCAGCCCCAAGAGTGTCCAGCCTTATGTCTTCTGCCGCTGGGGTTGTAGATGTGGTCAATGCTGGTTGCATGCCAGTCCCTGAACGCATTTTGGAAGAATTTCTCTCTGTTTTGCCCTGCTTGTTTCTTCTTTGTGTTGGAAATGTATCCTCAGAATGGGTCTGAGCTGATTTTCCCTGCTGTTTTTAGGCCGCTTTACACACACTTGATGCACTTACACAGAGATATCAAGACTTAGCTTTTAAGATGCTTACTAGTCGGATAGATACTTGTGCGATGAACAGGGTCTGGTGAGTCCAGTTGATTGAGCAAGGAGTAGGTCGTGTCCATTCCATATTCGGTTTTCGGAAGGGTATCTGTGCTCATTTCAAACTCGAGTTTTATGCGTCACCCCACCTCACCTTTCCCCTGAAGCAGGCATAAGTGTGTTTCCTAAAAGCGTGACTCTGTTCTGTTTGGGGATTCAGTTCATGGGGAGCGATTTTTACATTCCCTCGATAAGTGATATCATAAGTTTCTGTCTTTGTGGGACTTATTTCACTGAGGATGATCGTACCTAAATCCACTCAGGATGCTGCTACCAGCCTCATGACGTGGATTTCATGGCTGAGTGACACTCCATTGGACCTACGTAGCACCACTTGTCCACTTGTCCACTTGTCTTTGTCCACTTGTCCACTTGTCTTTGTCCACTTGGCTCTTTCCTGGGATATGAAACGTGTACCGGAGTCGAGGTTCTTGTCAAGACAGCAGCCCTCAACTTTGGGGTCCCTGTGTCTGGTTGATTTTTTCATTCTCCCAAGGTCAACGCCCATGTGTGGAAGTGCCCTATGCTCTGTGGTTCTGTGTTTTACATGTTTTGGGAAAGAGGATACACTTGTGAAGATTGGCTGTTGGCCATTGACATCCCGCCCATCAGCTTAACAAGGCTCCCTTGACTCCGTGGCCTGCCCTGCCTTTCAGGTGTTTAGACTTTTTTCGCCTGGCCCTTTTGCCCCGGGGGGGGGGGGGAGTGAGAGATTTCTTTGTAGTGCTGATTTGCTCTCCCAGGTTGCTTGGTTGGCCAAAAAGGGCGTATGCGTTTTTTCCTGAATATATTCAGGAAAAAACGCATACGCCCTTTTTGGCCAACCGCATCATTGTCCACGTTCTGGCGCTTTTCATGTGCTATCGGGGCCATTCCCATGTACCCGTTGACATCCGTTTCCTGCAGTTCTGCCTTGCGTTCAACGCCTCTTCGTAGCCTGACCTCAATATATTTGGGGGCGATAGTTATCGTTTAGAACTCTGCAGGTTTGGGAAGTGCAGTGCCCCTGAGCTCCATTTCCCAAGTCGCTTTTTTGTGAGTGGGACGCAACACGGCTGGATGGCTTCACACCCTATTGTCGATCCGGGGTGGCAGGCTGAGCCTTTGGTGAATTCTTCTTCGCGATGGGAAATGAGAGTGACATGTGCCCGACCAAACCCCTCCAGCGAGTCTCTCATTGGTTCCCCCTCTTGCAGTTCATCCTGCGGACAAATTGCAGACGGTACGAAAGAGGCATGGAAAGGCGCTGAGTCTCCAAGTGGGGAGATTGTTAGTAAGGGGGCCTGAATGGAGAACACGAGCACCAGGAGATGAAAAGTGAGGTGAGTTTCAGAAAGCTTTCCCGATCCCACGGTGTAGCGTCCGCTGGGTTTCCAATGAGTGCTTTCGCTGTCGGAAGATTGCGTTGAACCTGGAGAGTTGGGACCCATGGAATGGGGAGCACGCAGGATTCCTTTCAAGGGTCTGCATTTGCTTTCCCAACCTCACCAATCGTCTCAGCCCCAAGAGTGTCCAGCCTTATGTCTTCTGCCGCTGGGGCTGTAGATGTGGTCAATCCTGGTTGCATGCCAGTCCCTGAACGCATTTTGGAAGAATTTCTCTCTGTTTTGCCCTGCTTGTTTCTTCTTTGTGTTGGAAATGTATCCTCAGAATGGGTCTGAGCTGATTTTCCCTGCTGTTTTTAGGCCGCTTTACACACACTTGATGCACTTACACAGAGATATCAAGACTTAGCTTTTAAGATGCTTACTAGTCGGATAGATACTTGTGCGATGAACAGGGTCTGGTGAGTCCAGTTGATTGAGCAAGGAGTAGGTCGTGTCCATTCCATATTCGGTTTTCGGAAGGGTATCTGTGCTCATTTCAAACTCGAGTTTTATGCGTCACCCCACCTCACCTTTCCCCTGAAGCAGGCCTAAGTGTGTTTTCTAAAAGCGTGACTCTGTTCTGTTTGGGGATTCAGTTCATGGGGAGCGATTTTTACATTCCCTCGATAAGTGATATCATAAGTTTCTGTCTTTGTGGGACTTATTTCACTGAGGATGATCGTACCTAAATCCACTCAGGATGCTGCTACCAGCCTCATGACGTGGATTTCATGGCTGAGTGACACTCCATTGGACCTACATAGCACCGCTTGTCCACTTGACCACTTGTCTTTGTCCACTTGTCCACTTGTCTTTGTCCACTTGGCTCTTTCCTGGGATATGAAACGTGTACCGGAGTCGAGGTTCTTGTCAAGACAGCAGCCCTCAACTTTGGGGTCCCTGTGTCTGGTTGATTTTTTCATTTTCCCAAGGTCAACGCCCATGTGTGGAAGTGCCCTATGCTCTGTGGTTCTGTGTTTTACATGTTTTGGGAAAGAGGATACACTTGTGAAGATTGGCTGTTGGCCATTGACATCCCGCCCATCAGCTTAACAAGGCTCCCTTGACTCCGTGGCCTGCCCTGCCTTTCTGGTTTTTAGACTTTTTTCGCCTGGCCCTTTTGCCCCCGGGGGGGGGGGGGAGAGATTTCTTTGTAGTGCTGATTTGCTCTCCCAGGTTGTTTGGTTGGCCAAAAAGGGCGTATGCGTTTTTTCCTGAATATATTCAGGAAAAAACGCATACGCCCTTTTTGGCCAACCGCATCATTGTCCACGTTCTGGCGCTTTGCATGTGCTATCGGGGCCATTCCGATGTACCCGTTGACATCCGTTTCCTGCAGTTCTGCCTTGCGTTCAACGCCTCTTCGTAGCCTGACCTCAATATATTTGGGGGCGATAGTTATCGTTTAGAACTCTGCAGGTTTGGGAAGTGCAGTGCCCCTGAGCTCCATTTCCCAAGTCGCTTTTTTGTGA
Source organism: Kogia breviceps (assembly GCF_026419965.1). Lineage (NCBI taxonomy): Eukaryota > Metazoa > Chordata > Mammalia > Artiodactyla > Physeteridae > Kogia > Kogia breviceps. The sequence goes on from NC_081312.1 coordinate 96,946,835, forward strand.
GTGGGACGCAACACGGCTGGATGGCTTCACGCCCTATTGTCGATCCGGGGTGGCAGGCTGAGCCTTTGGTGAATTCTTCTTCGCGATGGGAAATGAGAGTGACATGTGCCCGACCAAACCCCTCCAGCGAGTCTCTCATTGGTTCCCCCTCTTGCAGTTCATCCTGCGGACAAATTGCAGACGGTACGAAAGAGGCATGGAAAGGCGCTGAGTCTCCAAGTGGGGAGATTGTTAATAAGGGGGCCTGAATGGAGAACACGAGCACCAGGAGATGAAAAGTGAGATGAGTTTCAGAAAGCTTTCCCGATCCCACGGTGTAGCGTCCGCTGGGTTAACAATGAGTGCTTTCGCTGTCGGAAGATTGCGTTGAACCTGGAGAGTTGGGACCCATGGAATGGGGAGCACGCAGGATTCCTTTCAAGGGTCTGCATTTGCTTTCCCAACCTCACCAATCGTCTCAGCCCCAAGAGTGTCCAGCCTTATGTCTTCTGCCGCTGGGGCTGTAGATGTGGTCAATCCTGGTTGCATGCCAGTCCCTGAACGCATTTTGGAAGAAATTCTCTCTGTTTTGCCCTGCTTGTTTCTTCTTTGTGTTGGAAATGTATCCTCAGAACGGGTCTGAGCTGATTTTCCCTGCTGTTTTTAGGCCGCTTTACACACACTTGATGCACTTACACAGAGATATCAAGACTTAGCTTTTAAGATGCTTACTAGTCGGATAGATACTTGTGCGATGAACAGGGTCTGGTGAGTCCAGTTGATTGAGCAAGGAGTAGGTCGTGTCCATTCCACATTCGGTTTTCCGAAGGGTATCTGTGCTCATTTCAAACTCGAGTTTTATGCGTCACCCCACCTCACCTTTCCCCTGAAGCAGGCCTAAGTGTGTTTTCTAAAAGCGTGACTCGGTTCTCTTTGGGGATTCAGTTCATGGGGAGCGATTTTTACATTCCCTCGATAAGTGATATCATAAGTTTCTGTCTTTGTGGGACTTATTTCACTGAGGATGATCGTACCTAAATCCACTCAGGATGCTGCTACCAGCCTCATGACGTGGATTTCATGGCTGAGTGACACTCCATTGGACCTACGTAGCACCACTTGTCCACTTGTCCACTTGTCTTTGTCCACCTGTCCACTTGTCTTTGTCCACTTGGCTCTTTCCTGGGATATGAAACGTGTACCGGAGTCGAGGTTCTTGTCAAGACAGCAGCCCTCAACTTTGGGGTCCCTGTGTCTGCTTCATTTTTTCATTTTCCCAAGGTCAACGCCCATGTGTGGAAGTGCCCTATGCTCTGTGGTTCTGTGTTTTACATGTTTTGGGAAAGAGGATACACTTGTGAAGATTGGCTGTTGGCCATTGACATCCCGCCCATCAGCTGAACAAGGCTCCGTTGACTCCGTGGCCTGCCCTGCCTTTCTGGTTTTTAGACTTTTTTCGCCTGGCCCTTTTGCCCCGGGGGGGGGGGGAGAGATTTCTTTGTAGTGCTGATTTGCTCTCCCAGGTTGTTTGGTTGGCCAAAAAGGGCGTATGCGTTTTTTCCTGAATATATTCAGGAAAAAACGCATACGCCCTTTTTGGCCAACCGCATCATTGTCCACGTTCTGGCGCTTTGCATGTGCTATCGGGGCCATTCCGATGTACCCGTTGACATCCGTTTCCTGCAGTTCTGCCTTGCGTTCAACGCCTCTTCGTAGCCTGACCTCAATATATTTGGGGGCGATAGTTATCGTTTAGAACTCTGCAGGTTTGGGAAGTGCAGTGCCCCTGAGCTCCATTTCCCAAGTCGCTTTTTTGTGAGTGGGACGCAACACGGCTGGATGGCTTCACGCCCTATTGTCGATCCGGGGTGGCAGGCTGAGCCTTTGGTGAATTCTTCTTCGCGATGGGAAATGAGAGTGACATGTGCCCGACCAAACCCCTCCAGCGAGTCTCTCATTGGTTCCCCCTCTTGCAGTTCATCCTGCGGACAAATTGCAGACGGTACGAAAGAGGCATGGAAAGGCGCTGAGTCTCCAAGTGGGGAGATTGTTAGTAAGGGGGCCTGAATGGAGAACACGAGCACCAGGAGATGAAAAGTGAGGTGAGTTTCAGAAAGCTTTCCCGATCCCACGGTGTAGCGTCCGCTGGGTTTCCAATGAGTGCTTTCGCTGTCGGAAGATTGCGTTGAACCTGGAGAGTTGGGACCCATGGAATGGGGAGCATGCAGGATTCCTTTCAAGGGTCTGCATTTGCTTTCCCAACCTCACCAATCGTCTCAGCCCCAAGAGTGTCCAGCCTTATGTCTTCTGCCGCTGGGGCTGTAGATGTGGTCAATCCTGGTTGCATGCCAGTCCCTGAACGCATTTTGGAAGAATTTCTCTCTGTTTTGCCCTGCTTGTTTCTTCTTTGTGTTGGAAATGTATCCTCAGAATGGGTCTGAGCTGATTTTCCCTGCTGTTTTTAGGCCGCTTTACACACACTTGATGCACTTACACAGAGATATCAAGACTTAGCTTTTAAGATGCTTACTAGTCGGATAGATACTTGTGCGATGAACAGGGTCTGGTGAGTCCAGTTGATTGAGCAAGGAGTAGGTCGTGTCCATTCCATATTCGGTTTTCGGAAGAGTATCTGTGCTCATTTCAAACTCGAGTTTTATGCGTCACCCCACCTCACCTTTCCCCTGAAGCAGGCCTAAGTGTGTTTTCTAAAAGCGTGACTCTGTTCTGTTTGGGGATTCAGTTCATGGGGAGCGATTTTTACATTCCCTCGATAAGTGATATCATAAGTTTCTGTCTTTGTGGGACTTATTTCACTGAGGATGATCGTACCTAAATCCACTCAGGATGCTGCTACCAGCCTCATGACGTGGATTTCATGGCTGAGTGACACTCCATTGGACCTACGTAGCACCACTTGTCCACTTGTCCACTTGTCTTTGTCCACTTGTCCACTTGTCTTTGTCCACTTGGCTCTTTCCTGGGATATGAAACGTGTACCGGAGTCGAGGTTCTTGTCAAGACAGCAGCCCTCAACTTTGGGGTCCCTGTGTCTGGTTGATTTTTTCATTTTCCCAAGGTCAACGCCCATGTGTGGAAGTGCCCTATGCTCTGTGGTTCTGTGTTTTACGTGTTTTGGGAAAGAGGATACACTTGTGAAGATTGGCTGTTGGCCATTGACATCCCGCCCATCAGCTTAACAAGGCTCCCTTGACTCCGTGGCCTGCCCTGCCTTTCAGGTTTTTAGACTTTTTTCGCCTGGCCCTTTTGCCCCGGGGGGGGGGGAGCGAGAGATTTCTTTGTAGTGCTGATTTGCTCTCCCAGGTTGCTTGGTTGGCCAAAAAGGGCGTATGCGTTTTTTCCTGAATATATTCAGGAAAAAACGCATACGCCCTTTTTGGCCAACCGCATCATTGTCCACGTTCTGGCGCTTTTCATGTGCTATCGGGGCCATTCCGATGTACCCGTTGACATCCGTTTCCTGCAGTTCTGCCTTGCGTTCAACGCCTCTTCGTAGCCTGACCTCAATATATTTGGGGGCGATAGTTATCGTTTAGAACTCTGCAGGTTTGGGAAGTGCAGTGCCCCTGAGCTCCATTTCCCAAGTCGCTTTTTTGTGAGTGGGACGCAACACGGCTGGATGGCTTCACGCCCTATTGTCGATCCGGGGTGGCAGCCTGAGCCTTTGGTGAATTCTTCTTCGCGATGGGAAATGAGAGTGACATGTGCCCGACCAAACCCCTCCAGCGAGTCTCTCATTGGTTCCCCCTCTTGCAGTTCATCCTGCGGACAAATTGCAGACGGTACGAAAGAGGCATGGAAAGGCGCTGAGTCTCCAAGTGGGGAGATTGTTAGTAAGGGGGCCTGAATGGAGAACACGAGCACCAGGAGATGAAAAGTGAGGTGAGTTTCAGAAAGCTTTCCCGATCCCACGGTGTAGCATCCGCTGGGTTTCCAATGAGTGCTTTCGCTGTCGGAAGATTGCGTTGAACCTGGAGAGTTGGGACCCATGGAATGGGGAGCACGCAGGATTCCTTTCAAGGGTCTGCATTTGCTTTCCCAACCTCACCAATCGTCTCAGCCCCAAGAGTGTCCAGCCTTATGTCTTCTGCCGCTGGGGTTGTAGATGTGGTCAATGCTGGTTGCATGCCAGTCCCTGAACGCATTTTGGAAGAATTTCTCTCTGTTTTGCCCTGCTTGTTTCTTCTTTGTGTTGGAAATGTATCCTCAGAATGGGTCTGAGCTGATTTTCCCTGCTGTTTTTAGGCCGCTTTACACACACTTGATGCACTTACACAGAGATATCAAGACTTAGCTTTTAAGATGCTTACTAGTCGGATAGATACTTGTGCGATGAACAGGGTCTGGTGAGTCCAGTTGATTGAGCAAGGAGTAGGTCGTGTCCATTCCATATTCGGTTTTCGGAAGGGTATCTGTGCTCATTTCAAACTCGAGTTTTATGCGTCACCCCACCTCACCTTTCCCCTGAAGCAGGCATAAGTGTGTTTCCTAAAAGCGTGACTCTGTTCTGTTTGGGGATTCAGTTCATGGGGAGCGATTTTTACATTCCCTCGATAAGTGATATCATAAGTTTCTGTCTTTGTGGGACTTATTTCACTGAGGATGATCGTACCTAAATCCACTCAGGATGCTGCTACCAGCCTCATGACGTGGATTTCATGGCTGAGTGACACTCCATTGGACCTACGTAGCACCACTTGTCCACTTGTCCACTTGTCTTTGTCCACTTGTCCACTTGTCTTTGTCCACTTGGCTCTTTCCTGGGATATGAAACGTGTACCGGAGTCGAGGTTCTTGTCAAGACAGCAGCCCTCAACTTTGGGGTCCCTGTGTCTGGTTGATTTTTTCATTCTCCCAAGGTCAACGCCCATGTGTGGAAGTGCCCTATGCTCTGTGGTTCTGTGTTTTCCATGTTTTGGGAAAGAGGATACACTTGTGAAGATTGGCTGTTGGCCATTGACATCCCACCCATCAGCTTAACAAGGCTCCCTTGACTCCGTGGCCTGCCCTGCCTTTCAGGTGTTTAGACTTTTTTCGCCTGGCCCTTTTGCCCCGGGGGGGGGGGGAGTGAGAGATTTCTTTGTAGTGCTGATTTGCTCTCCCAGGTTGCTTGGTTAGCCAAAAAGGGCGTATGCGTTTTTTCCTGAATATATTCAGGAAAAAACGCATACGCCCTTTTTGGCCAACCGCATCATTGTCCACGTTCTGGCGCTTTTCATGTGCTATCGGGGCCATTCCCATGTACCCGTTGACATCCGTTTCCTGCAGTTCTGCCTTGCGTTCAACGCCTCTTCGTAGCCTGACCTCAATATATTTGGGGGCGATAGTTATCGTTTAGATCTCTGCAGGTTTGGGAAGTGCAGTGCCCCTGAGCTCCATTTCCCAAGTCGCTTTTTTGTGAGTGGGACGCAACACGGCTGGATGGCTTCACGCCCTATTGTCGATCCGGGGTGGCAGGCTGAGCCTTTGGTGAATTCTTCTTCGCGATGGGAAATGAGAGTGACATGTGCCCGACCAAACCCCTCCAGCGAGTCTCTCATTGGTTCCCCCTCTTGCAGTTCATCCTGCGGACAAATTGCAGACGGTACGAAAGAGGCATGGAAAGGCGCTGAGTCTCCAAGTGGGGAGATTGTTAGTAAGGGGGCCTGAATGGAGAACACGAGCACCAGGAGATGAAAAGTGAGGTGAGTTTCAGAAAGCTTTCCCGATCGCACGGTGTAGCGTCCGCTGGGTTTCCAATGAGTGCTTTCGCTGTCGGAAGATTGCGTTGAACCTGGAGAGTTGGGACCCATGGAATGGGGAGCACGCAGGATTCCTTTCAAGGGTCTGCATTTGCTTTCCCAACCTCACCAATCGTCTCAGCCCCAAGAGTGTCCAGCCTTATGTCTTCTGCCGCTGGGGCTGTAGATGTGGTCAATCCTGGTTGCATGCCAGTCCCTGAACGCATTTTGGAAGAATTTCTCTCTGTTTTGCCCTGCTTGTTTCTTCTTTGTGTTGGAAATGTATCCTCAGAATGGGTCTGAGCTGATTTTCCCTGCTGTTTTTAGGCCGCTTTACACACACTTGATGCACTTACACAGAGATATCAAGACTTAGCTTTTAAGATGCTTACTAGTCGGATAGATACTTGTGCGATGAACAGGGTCTGGTGAGTCCAGTTGATTGAGCAAGGAGTAGGTCGTGTCCATTCCATATTCGGTTTTCGGAAGGGTATCTGTGCTCATTTCAAACTCGAGTTTTATGCGTCTCCCCACCTCACCTTTCCCCTGAAGCAGGCCTAAGTGTGTTTTCTAAAAGCGTGACTCTGTTCTGTTTGGGGATTCAGTTCATGGGGAGCGATTTTTACATTCCCTCGATAAGTGATATCATAAGTTTCTGTCTTTGTGGGACTTATTTCACTGAGGATGATCGTACCTAAATCCACTCAGGATGCTGCTACCAGCCTCATGACGTGGATTTCATGGCTGAGTGACACTCCATTGGACCTACATAGCACCGCTTGTCCACTTGACCACTTGTCTTTGTCCACTTGTCCACTTGTCTTTGTCCACTTGGCTCTTTCCTGGGATATGAAACGTGTACCGGAGTCGAGGTTCTTGTCAAGACAGCAGCCCTCAACTTTGGGGTCCCTGTGTCTGGTTGATTTTTTCATTTTCCCAAGGTCAACGCCCATGTGTGGAAGTGCCCTATGCTCTGTGGTTCTGTGTTTTACATGTTTTGGGAAAGAGGATACACTTGTGAAGATTGGCTGTTGGCCATTGACATCCCGCCCATCAGCTTAACAAGGCTCCCTTGACTCCGTGGCCTGCCCTGCCTTTCTGGTTTTTAGACTTTTTTCGCCTGGCCCTTTTGCCCCGGGGGGGGGGGGGGAGAGATTTCTTTGTAGTGCTGATTTGCTCTCCCAGGTTGTTTGGTTGGCCAAAAAGGGCGTATGCGTTTTTTCCTGAATATATTCAGGAAAAAACGCATACGCCCTTTTTGGCCAACCGCATCATTGTCCACGTTCTGGCGCTTTGCATGTGCTATCGGGGCCATTCCGATGTACCCGTTGACATCCGTTTCCTGCAGTTCTGCCTTGCGTTCAACGCCTCTTCGTAGCCTGACCTCAATATATTTGGGGGCGATAGTTATCGTTTAGAACTCTGCAGGTTTGGGAAGTGCAGTGCCCCTGAGCTCCATTTCCCAAGTCGCTTTTTTGTGAGTGGGACGCAACACGGCTGGATGGCTTCACGCCCTATTGTCGATCCGGGGTGGCAGGCTGAGCCTTTGGTGAATTCTTCTTCGCGATGGGAAATGAGAGTGACATGTGCCCGACCAAACCCCTCCAGCGAGTCTCTCATTGGTTCCCCCTCTTGCAGTTCATCCTGCGGACAAATTGCAGACGGTACGAAAGAGGCATGGAAAGGCGCTGAGTCTCCAAGTGGGGAGATTGTTAATAAGGGGGCCTGAATGGAGAACACGAGCACCAGGAGATGAAAAGTGAGATGAGTTTCAGAAAGCTTTCCCGATCCCACGGTGTAGCATCCGCTGGGTTAACAATGAGTGCTTTCGCTGTCGGAAGATTGCGTTGAACCTGGAGAGTTGGGACCCATGGAATGGGGAGCACGCAGGATTCCTTTCAAGGGTCTGCATTTGCTTTCCCAACCTCACCAATCGTCTCAGCCCCAAGAGTGTCCAGCCTTATGTCTTCTGCCGCTGGGGCTGTAGATGTGGTCAATCCTGGTTGCATGCCAGTCCCTGAACGCATTTTGGAAGAATTTCTCTCTGTTTTGCCCTGCTTGTTTCTTCTTTGTGTTGGAAATGTATCCTCAGAACGGGTCTGAGCTGATTTTCCCTGCTGTTTTTAGGCCGCTTTACACACACTTGATGCACTTACACAGAGATATCAAGACTTAGCTTTTAAGATGCTTACTAGTCGGATAGATACTTGTGCGATGAACAGGGTCTGGTGAGTCCAGTTGATTGAGCAAGGAGTAGGTCGTGTCCATTCCACATTCGGTTTTCGGAAGGGTATCTGTGCTCATTTCAAACTCGAGTTTTATGCGTCACCCCACCTCACCTTTCCCCTGAAGCAGGCCTAAGTGTGTTTTCTAAAAGCGTGACTCTGTTCTCTTTGGGGATTCAGTTCATGGGGAGCGATTTTTACATTCCCTCGATAAGTGATATCATAAGTTTCTGTCTTTGTGGGACTTATTTCACTGAGGATGATCGTACCTAAATCCACTCAGGATGCTGCTACCAGCCTCATGACGTGGATTTCATGGCTGAGTGACACTCCATTGGACCTACGTAGCACCGCTTGTCCACTTGTCTTTGTCCACTTGTCCACTTGTCTTTGTCCACTTGGCTCTTTCCTGGGATATGAAACGTGTACCGGAGTCGAGGTTCTTGTCAAGACAGCAGCCCTCAACTTTGGGGTCCCTGTGTCTGGTTGATTTTTTCATTTTCCCAAGGTCAACGCCCATGTGTGGAAGTGCCCTATGCTCTGTGGTTCTGTGTTTTACATGTTTTGGGAAAGAGGATACACTTGTGAAGATTGGCTGTTGGCCATTGACATCCCGCCCATCAGCTTAACAAGGCTCCCTTGACTCCGTGGCCTGCCCTGCCTTTCTGGTTTTTAGACTTTTTTCGCCTGGCCCTTTTGCCCCGGGGGGGGGGGGAGAGATTTCTTTGTAGTGCTGATTTGCTCTCCCAGGTTGTTTGGTTGGCCAAAAAGGGCGTATGCGTTTTTTCCTGAATATATTCAGGAAAAAACGCATACGCCCTTTTTGGCCAACCGCATCATTGTCCACGTTCTGGCGCTTTTCATGTGCTATCGGGGCCATTCCGATGTACCCGTTGACATCCGTTTCCTGCAGTTCTGCCTTGCGTTCAACGCCTCTTCGTAGCCTGACCTCAATATATTTGGGGGCGATAGTTATCGTTTAGAACTCTGCAGGTTTGGGAAGTGCAGTGCCCCTGAGCTCCATTTCCCAAGTCGCTTTTTTGTGAGTGGGACGCAACACGGCTGGATGGCTTCACGCCCTATTGTCGATCCGGGGTGGCAGGCTGAGCCTTTGGTGAATTCTTCTTCGCGATGGGAAATGAGAGTGACATGTGCCCGACCAAACCCCTCCAGCGAGTCTCTCATTGGTTCCCCCTCTTGCAGTTCATCCTGCGGACAAATTGCAGACGGTACGAAAGAGGCATGGAAAGGCGCTGAGTCTCCAACTGGGGAGATTGTTCGTAAGGGGACCTGAATGGAGAACACGAGCACCAGGAGATGAAAAGTGAGGTGAGTTTCAGAAAGCTTTCCCGATCCCACGGTGTAGCGTCCGCTGGGTTTCCAATGAGTGCTTTCGCTGTCGGAAGATTGCGTTGAACCTGGAGAGTTGGGACCCATGGAATGGGGAGCACGCAGGATTCCTTTCAAGGGTCTGCATTTGCTTTCCCAACCGCACCAATCGTCTCAGCCCCAAGAGTGTCCAGCCTTATGTCTTCTGCCGCTGGGGCTGTAGATGTGGTCAATCCTGGTTGCATGCCAGTCCCTGAACGCATTTTGGAAGAATTTCTCTCTGTTTTGCCCTGCTTGTTTCTTCTTTGTGTTGGAAATGTATCCTCAGAATGGGTCTGAGCTGATTTTCCCTGCTGTTTTTAGGCCGCTTTACACACACTTGATGCACTTACACAGAGATATCAAGACTTAGCTTTTAAGATGCTTACTAGTCGGATAGATACTTGTGCGATGAACAGGGTCTGGTGAGTCCAGTTGATTGAGCAAGGAGTAGGTCGTGTCCATTCCATATTCGGTTTTCGGAAGGGTATCTGTGCTCATTTCAAACTCGAGTTTTATGCGTCACCCCACCTCACCTTTCCCCTGAAGCAGGCCTAAGTGTGTTTTCTAAAAGCGTGACTCTGTTCTGTTTGGGGATTCAGTTCATGGGGAGCGATTTTTACATTCCCTCGATAAGTGATATCATAAGTTTCTGTCTTTGTGGGACTTACTTCACTGAGGATGATCGTACCTAAATCCACTCAGGATGCTGCTACCAGCCTCATGACGTGGATTTCATGGCTGAGTGACACTCCATTGGACCTACGTAGCACCGCTTGTCCACTTGTCCACTTGTCTTTGTCCACTTGTCCACTTGTCTTTGTCCACTTGGCTCTTTCCTGGGATATGAAACGTGTACCGGAGTCGAGGTTCTTGTCAAGACAGCAGCCCTCAACTTTGGGGTCCCTGTGTCTGGTTGATTTTTTCATTTTCCCAAGGTCAACGCCCATGTGTGGAAGTGCCCTATGCTCTGTGGTTCTGTGTTTTACATGTTTTGGGAAAGAGGATACACTTGTGAAGATTGGCTGTTGGCCATTGACATCCCGCCCATCAGCTTAACAAGGCTCCCTTGACTCCGTGGCCTGCCCTGCCTTTCTGGTTTTTAGACTTTTTTCGCCTGGCCCTTTTGCCCCGGGGGGGGGGGGGGAGAGATTTCTTTGTAGTGCTGATTTGCTCTCCCAGGTTTCTTGGTTGGCCAAAAAGGGCGTATGCGTTTTTTCCTGAGTACTTTTTCAACTCTACCTTCTTCTCTCTTTCTAGGACTCCAATGACAGGCATGCTAGATCTTCTATTATAGTACCATGGGTCCTGGGGCTCTCTTCATTTATTTTTTCAGTTTACTTTCTCATTCAGATTTGGATAATTTTTATTACTCTGCCTTCAAGTTTACTTTTTCTTTCCTCTGTTCCCCACCCCCTGCCCCACATTCTTCTGTTGAGACCATTCACAGAGCTTTTTGTTTCAGTTATTTTCCAATTCTACAATTTTCATTTGGTACTCCTTTATTTCTTCTACTTCTTTGCTAAGACTCTCTATTTCTTTTGGGAGATTTTATACTTTTTCATTTATATCAATCATGTTTATAATATTCATTGAAGCATTTTTATGATGACTGCTTTCACATCTTTATCATATAATTCTAACATCTCTGTTATCTTGGTGTTGACATCAGTTGATTATCATTCCTGCTGCGTTAGTGGTGAAAGTTCTGACTCTCCACTAGGCCTCCTCTGATACCACTGTAGTGGTTAGCAAGAAGGATGACTTATTATTGCTGAATGGAGATAGAAGTCCAGGCTTTCCACATGGTCTCCACTAACATGTAGTGGGGGATTCAATACACCCAACAGGGATGAAAGTTCTGGCTTCTTAGTCAGCCTTCTCTGACACCACGCTGGTGAGGGCAGTATCCCTACTTGGCTTTTGCTAGTGGAGATGGTTGGATTGGAGGTCACAGTTTTTCTGTACTATTTGGCTGGAATAGAGTGGTTACTGGCTAAAAGTTTTCTGCATTGCTAGCCTGCCCCTTCCAGATCCTTTAGCTAAAGAGAGTGGCTTTTATGGGATTTTTATGTATGTGCCTTCACCTGCTTCTGGGTTGTCAGCTTCTTTAGCTCCAAGTCTGGGATATATGAGGCAAAGAAAGAAATCTGGAGAATGCACTACCATGTCATTTCTTGGGTTCAGCGGTCTTTAGCCAGTATACCATTTTTTTGGTCCACCTTTTAGAGTCTACTTATGTCTGTTTTATATATGATGTCCAGGGATTTTAGTTGTGTTTAAGAGTTTGTACTTTATCCTAAAGACAATAAGAATATTTTTAAAGATTTTAAGCCTTTTTAACAAATCATTCTATTTGGCTGCAGTGTAGATAAAGGATAGGAAGGAACAAGACTGGAAGTAGAGGCCAGTTAGGAGACTTATAGGAATCTGGTGAAAGATGATGATGTTCTGGATTTGGATGGTAACAGAGGAAATAGAAATAAGTAGTTGAATGTGAGAGATATTTAGGAATTAGGAATCAATAGAATTTGGTGATTGATGTACAAGACAAAGAAAGGAGTCAGGAATGATTTCTATGTTTCTGACTTGAGCCATTGGGTACATGGTAGTGTACTTTGTTTTTTTTTAACAGCATTTATCATAATTATAATTTTATAGTTATTTGTATAATTATTTGTTTAATGTTTGTTTCCCCTCACCAGACTAAGTCTAGGAGAGCAGGGGCCATGAGAGTTTTGTTCACTGCTGTAATCCTAGCACTTAGCACAATGCCTGGCCCATAATTATATGTTCAGTAAGTATTAACATATTACAGTATATTTAAGAGGGAACATGTTTATGGGTGAGATGATTTTGGAAATGTTATTTTTGAGTATATTAAATTTAAGATGCCTGTGAGACATGTCCCAGTTAGATATATTGGTCTAGAGCTTATGAAATAGCTGTAAATAAGTATTTGGGAGCTATCTGCGTATAAATGGAAATTTAAGCCATTGAAGTGGGGGGATTCTCTATATAGTATATAGGGAAGAGAAGAGGCCTAGAACTAAGGCTTAAGGAACTCTAATTTAAAGAGACAAATAAGGAAAAGGAGCTCCTAAAGCAACTGGGGGTAAGAATAGAGAAGTAGAAGGTATACTAGGAAAAGTATAGTTAAATAGAAGCCAAAGGAAAAATATTTAAAGAAAGAAGGAGGAGTTAACACTGTTGTAACTGAGAAATTGAGCAAGATAAAGACTGAAAATCATCTACTCAATTAGTGCAAAAATGGTTATGGTAGAGGTGTTGATGAGGAAGGTGTATTGGAAGAGTAAGTTGAGATAAGAAAATGGAAATAGAAAATGTAGACAATTCATGAAGTATTTAACTGACTAGAATGAGAGAAAAAGATGATATCTGGAGGGGAAAGTAAAACCCAGGGAAACTATTAGTTTGTTTGTTATTTTCAGATAGGTGAGACTAAGTCATGTTTAGGAGCTGATGAGAAGGAGCCAGTAGAAAAGGAGAGGTTGAAGATAGTTAATGGAGCAAATGAGATCCAGAGCACTGGTAGAGGATTTTTACTTTAGATGAAAAGATTTAACATCTCCTTTATTGCAATGGGAGGGAAGGAGAAAGAATGGGTTGAGATAAAGTTGGGTTTATAGGTTCGGTAGCAAAAAACTGAGGGAATTCCAGATTGTATCTTCTATTTTTTTTTAGTGTAGCTTCTACTTTTTTTTTAGTGATGTAGAATACCTGTTGATATTGAGTGAGTTAGAAGGTTTAAAAGGAATAGCATATGTGAAGGGACTAGTACATACTAAGTGCTTAATAAATAATAACTTTGTGTTACTTGCAGTTTTAAAGAGGTTTTCTATGGTTATATAGGGCCAGTGCCATATAGTGTGATTTGAGAACATTCAAAATATCTCCTTTATATTCTGGCAAAGTGCTTGAAACTCTATTTTGAGAAAATGTTTACATTGGATTAAGGCATTTTAAGATACTGTGTTTTTTTTTTGTTTGTTTTGTTTTGTTTTGTTTTTGGCGGTACGTGGGCCCCTCACTGTTGTGGCCCCTCCCTTGCGGAGCACAGGCTCCCGACGCACAGGCTCAGTGGCCATGGCTCACGGGCCCAGCCGCTCTGTGGCATATGGGATCTTCCCGGACCGGGGCACGAACCCGTGTCCCCTGCATCGGCAGGTGGACTCTCAACCACTGTGCCATCAGGGAAGCCCAAGATACTGTTTTAAGTGTCCATATTTTGGTGAAATATATATATATATATATATATATATTTTGCCACACCACATGGCATGTGGGATCTTAGTTCCCTGACCAGGGATCAAACCTGTGCCCCATGTAGTGGAAGCTTGGAGCTTGGGGTCTTAACCAGCGGGCCACCAGGGAAGTCCCAGTGTTAGCTCTTTTTGTTTGTTCATTTGAAAATTCTTTCTTTAGTCCTTGCTTTCCAAGATGCATATGATACTGTAAATTTTATTAGAGTTTTGGAGTATGAGCTTTTATATTTAGGTCACTGATCCATTTTGAGTTAATTTTTGTATGTGGTGTGGGGTAGGAGTTGAACTTTATTATTTTGCATGTGGATATCCAGTTGTCCCAGCACCATTTGTTGAAGAGACTATTTTTGCCCAATGAATCGTCTTGCACCAATGTTGAAAATCAACTGGCAATAGATAAATGAGTTTACTTCTGGACTCTCAATTCTATTCCATTGATCTATATGTTTATTCCTATGCTATTATGACACTATTTTGGTTACTGTAGATTTGTAGTAAATTTTGAAATGGGAAATGTGAGTCCCCCAACTTTGTTTTTCTTTTTTAAGATTGTTTTTGCTATTCAGGGCACCTTGTAATTCCATATGAATTTGAGAACTGGCTTTTTCATTCCTGAAAAAAAAAGGCTGTTTGAATTTTAAAAGGAATTGCATTGAATCTGTAGATATCTTTGGGTAGTATTTCTGTCTTAAAATAGCAATATTCCATCAACAAAGGATGATTTTTGTTATTTAGGTCTTCTTTAATGCCTTTTAACAATGTTTTGTATTTTTTAGTGTAAAAGCCTTTCACCTCTTTGGATAAATTTGTTCCCAGGTACTTCATTCTTTTGAATGCTATTGTAAATGGATATGTTTTCAACTTGTTCATTGCTGATGTATAGAAACACAACTGATTTTGTTGGTGTTGATCTTCTACTGTGAAACTTTTCTGAATTTATTTGTTAGTTATAGTAGCTCTTTTGTGGATTATTTGAGATTTCTATATATAGGATCATGTCGTCTGCAAATACAGATAGGTTGACTTCTTTTTCTTCTGGGTGCATTTAATTTCTTTTTCTTGCTTAATTACTCTGACTAGTACTTCCAGTAAATGTTGAATAGCAATGGTGATGATGATGATGATGAAGTTATCATCTTTATCTACTCCCTGATCTTAGGGGGAAAGCTTTCAGTGTTTCACCACTGAGTATGATGCTAGTTGTGGGGTTTTTATAAATGCCCTTTATCATGTTGAGAAAGTTCCAATCAATTCTAGTTTTTGAGTGTTTTTATCATGAAAGGGTGTTTGAGTTTTGTCAAATGCTTTTTCTGCATCAGTTGAGATGATAATATGGTTTTTTCATTTATTTTATTAATGTGGTGTATCACACTGATTGATTTTCTTATGTTGATCCACACTTGCATTCTTGGGATATATCCTTCTTGGACATGGTGTCTAATCATTTCAATATGCTGCTGGATTCTGTTTGCTAGTATTTTGTTAAGGATTTTTGCACCTACATTCGTAAAGGATATTGAGCCATGATTTCTTTTCTTGTAATGTGTTTATCTGACCTCATAAAATGAATTAGGAGGTATTCCCTTCTTTTCTTTTTTTTCAGAAGAGTTGTGAAGGATTGTCGTTAATTTTTCTTTAAATCTTTGGTAGATTCACTCGTGAAGCCATCTGGTCCTGAACTTTTCTTTCTCGGGAGGTTTTTGATTACTGATTAAATCTGTATTGGTTATAGGTCTGTCAAGATTTTCTATTTCTTCTTGAGTCTGTTTTTGGTATCTGTGTTTCTAGGAACTTGTCCATTTCATCTAGGTCTAATTTGTTGGCATACAATGGTTCATAGTATTCTCTTATAATTATTTTTATTTCTGTAAAGTAGGTAGTAATGTCCTCATTTTCATTTCTGATTTTAGTTATTTGAATCTTCTATTCTCTGTCTGTCATTTTAGCTAAAGTTTTGTCAATTTTGTTGATTTTTTCAAAGGACTAACTTTATTTTCATTGATTCTATTTTCCGATTCTCTAAGTCTGTTATCTTCACTCTAATATTTATTATTTCCTTCCTCCTTTTAGCTTTGTGTTTACCATGTTCTCCTTTTCTAGTTCTTTAAGGTGTAATTTTTTTTTTTAGGAGCTCAGCTTTTTATTGAACATGTTACTAAAGAGGTTTAGTCAAAAAGACCAAAGCCCATGTCATCATCAGACTCTTCAGATTCTTCTTTCTTTTCTTCCACTTACTTCTCCTCAGCTGGGGTAGCAGTGGTGGAGGGGGCAGGACTTTCTGCTAGTGCAGCACCAGCTGCTGGGGCAGGTCCACCTGCCCCCACATTGCAGATGAGGCTCCCGATGTTGACATTGGCCAAAGCCTTTGCAAACAACCCTGACCAGAAAGGTTCAACATTTACACCAGCTGCTTTAATGAGGGCATTGATCTTATCCTCTGTGACTGTCACCTCATAGTTGTGCAGAATGAGGGCTGAGTAGATGCAGGCGAACTCTAAGATGGAGGCCATGGTGTGGGCCAGTGCTAGGCAGGGGCTACCAGGTGCAGTGCTAGTCACCGGATGAAGTGAGGGCCTCACCCCAGTGCAGCCTTAGCTTCCTTGGAAGGACTGAGCACCTTAGCAGCAGCTGAGGAAAGGACTAAGGTGTAATGTTAAATAATTATTATTATTTTTTCTTTTTTGGCCACATCACATGGCATGTGGGATCCTAGTTCCCCAACCAGGGGTGGAACCCATGTCCCCTGCATTGGAAGCATGGGCACCAGAGAAGTCCCTAAATTATTTATTTAAGATGTTTCTTCTTTTTATTTTTTTAATTAATTAATTAATTTTTATTTTTGGCTGCATTGTGTCTTCATTGCTACACATGGGCTTTGTCTACTTGTGGCGAGCAGTGGCTACTCTTTGTTGCGGTGTGCAGGCTTCTCATTGCGGTAGCTTCTCTTTGTTGCGGAGCATGGGCTCTAGGTGTGTGGGCTTCTGTAGTTGTGGCACACGGACTCAGTAGTTGTGGCTCACAGGCTTTAGAGCGCAGACTCAGTAGCCATGGTTCATGGGCCCAGTTGCTCCACAGCATGTGGGATCCGTCTGGACCAGGGCTCAAACCCACGTTCCCTGCACTAGCAGGTGGACCCTCAACCACTGCGCCACCAGGGAAGTCCTCTTCTTTTTAATGTAGGCATTTACTGCTGTAAATTTCCCCCTCAGCACTGCTTTCATGGCATTCAAGACATTTTGGTATATTGTATGTTCATTTTCATTTGTCTCTAAGTGTTTTTTAATTTCCCTTGTAATTTCTTCTTTGATCCATTGGTTGTTTCAAAGTGTATAGTATAATTTCCCCATATTGGTGAATTTTCCAGTTTTACTTCTGTTATTGATTTCTTGTTCTTTTCTGTTGTGTTTGGAGATAATATTTTGAATGATTTCAGTCTTTTAAAATTTACTGAGACTTTTTTTGGTGGACTGATGTATTGTCTAGTTTGGTGAGTGTTCTATGTGCACTTGAGAAGAACATGTATTTTGCCATTGTTGGGTGGAATATCCCATATATGTCTGTTAGGTCTAGTTTGATTATAGTGTTGTTCAATTTTCTTTCTGTTCTATTTCCTTATTAATCTTCTATTTAGATGCTTAATACATTATTGAAAGTGGGATATTGAAGTCTCTATTATTATTCCTTCAACATTTTCACCATATATTTGGGAGCTCTGGTATTTTGTGTGTATATATTTATAATTGTTATATCTTCTTGATGAATTGACCCTTTTGTGAATATATGTTCTGCTTTTTCTCTTGTAACAGTTTTTCAATTAAAGTCTATTTTATCTGATAGCAGATAGCCGCCCACATCTCTTTTGGTACTCTTTGCATGGAATATCTTTTTATATTCTTTTACTTTCAACATATGTATGCCTTTACTTTCAACATATGTATGCCTTTAGATCTAAAGTGAATCTTTTTTGACAGCATATAATTGGATCCTGTTTGTTTGTTTTCACTCATTCTACCAATCTCTGCCTTTTGGTTGGAGAATATAATCCACTTACATTTAAAGCAATTACTGATAAGGAAGGACTTCTGCTATTTTGCTATTTTCTGTATGTCTAATATCTTTTTGTCTCTCATTCCCTCTACTACTCTTTTCTTTTGTGTTTAGTGATTTTTGTAGTGCACTTTTTTTGATTCACTTCTAATTTCCCTTTGTGTATAATTTTTAGATATTTTCTTAGTAGTTATAAAAGGGATTACATATAACATTAAATTTATAATGATCTAGTTTGAATCGATACCAACTTCAACAGCATACAAAAACTCTGCTCTTATAGAGCTCTGTCTTCACCCCTTTATGTTAATGTTGTTACAAATCACATCTTTATACACTGTGTGCTCAATAATAGATTTATAGTGTTTAAAATGCATTTTCTTTTAATCATGTAGGAAATAAAAAGTGGAGTTAGAAACTAAAACTACAGTAATGCTGGCTTTCATGTTTACTCATGTAGTTACTTATACTGGAGACCTATATTTCTTCATACAGCTTTGTGTTACTACCAACTGTCCTTTTATTTCAACTTGAAAGACTCCTTTAGCATTTCTTGTTGGTCACATCTACTGATAAGGAATTCCCTCAGCTTTTATCTGTGAATGCCTTAATTTCTCCCTCATATTTGAAGGATAATTTTGCCACATGTAGTATTCTCGATTGACAGCTCTTTTTCTTTCAGCACTTAATTATGTCATCCCACTGCCTTTGGCTCCATGGTTTCTTACAAGAAATAGGCTGCTAATCTTATTCAGGATCTGTTGTACATAATAAGTCACTTCTCTCTTGCTGCTTTTAAGATTCTCTCTTTGTCTTTCAACAGTTTGATTATGTCTCAGTGTCTTAATCTGTTGGGCTGCTATAGCAGAATGCCATAGATTACATGGCTTAAAAACAACAGAAATTTATTTCTCACAGTTCTGGAGGCTGGGAAGTCCAAGATCACGGTGCTGGCAGATTCACTCTCTGGTGAGAGTCTGCTTCTGGTTCATAGACAGCCATCTTCTCACTGTGTCCTCACATGGCAGAAGAGTCAAGGGAGTTCTCAGAGTTCTCTTTTATAAGGGCATTAATCCCATTCATGAGGGAAAAACTCTCATGACCTAATCACCTACCATAGGCCTCACCTCCTAATACCATCACATTGGGGATTAGGATTTCAAAATGAATTTGGAGAAGGTGGGGACACAAACATTCAATCTATAGCACTTAGTATGGATCTCTTTGAGTTTATCATACCTGGAGGTCATTGAGCTTCTTGGATATGAAGATCCATGTCTTTAATAAACTTTGGCAAGTATTCAGCCATTATTTCTTCAAATATTCTTTCTACGTCTTTCTTTTTCTCACATCCTACTAGGACTCCCAAAATGTGTGTGTTGGTACATTTGATGGTGTCCCATGGGTCCATTAGGCTTTGTTCACTTTTCTTTATACTTTTTATTTCTGTTCTTCAGACTTTTATAATTTTAATAATCTTATCTTCAGGTTCATTGATTCTTCTGCCTGCTCAGATCTGTTGAACCCCTCTAGTGAATTTCTCATTTAAGTATTGTGTCGCTGCCAGCACGACAGAGGGCTCGAATTCAGGCGGCAAGGGGATGAGGAAAAAGTTTAAGAGGAAAGAGTGAGGATGGGAGGGACACCAGGAGCCATTGCAAACAAGTGTCAATTTTATTGTTTATATGCACAGCTTTTATAAAATGCAGATGCAGGGAGTTCAGGGAGTTAAAGCACACTAGGTTCTGTTTAAGATTAGGTTAGTTTCTTTTTCATGGGAACAGTCTGTCCTTCATCCTGCTAACTTCTTGATAACAATATTTCTACCATCTCTGTTTGTACCCAAAGTTTCTGTTATGACTGGGCATATTGTTCTTGACCTTGTGATAAACATTAGCAAAAAAGGGGGCTTTCATCTGTCCAGAATGGACTTCACCTGCACCTGTCATGCAATGATCACCTCAGGGAAAATGTGGGTGGAGAAGTCCCAAGAGCGTAGGCTCAACCTTATTGAGGCATGCATGAATGCCTGCCTCTATTTTGGGAGCCTGTGCTCAATTGGTCATTCTCCTCCAGGCCGAATACCCTTAACGGGCATGGCGCACTCCACAGTATCGTATCTTTCAGCTCCAGAATTTCTATTTGGTTCCTTTTCATAATTTGTATCTCTTTATTGGTATTCTCATTTTGTTCTTTATTTTCCTGCTTTCTTTTAGTTCTTTGACCATGGTTTCCTTTAGCTCTCTGATCATATTAAAGATAATTGATATAAAGTCTATGTCTTTTTGTCCAATGCCTGGATTTACTGCTTCTTTGTATGTCTTGTGACTTTTGTTGAAAACTGAACATTTGAATGTTACAGTGTGGAAACTTTGGAAATTAAATCTCCTCTTCCCCAGGATTTGCCTTTTTTTTTTTTTGTGGTACGTGGGCCTCTCACTGTTGTGGCCTCTCCCATTGCGAAGCGCAGGCTCCGCGGCCATGGCTCACGGGCCCAGCCGCTCTGCGGCATGTGGGATCTTCCCGGACCGGGGCACGAACCCGTGTCCCCTGCATCGGCAGGCGGATTCTCAACCACTGCGCCACCAGGGAAGCCCCAGATTTGCCATTTTTGATTGTCTCTTTGAAGCTTCAGTCACCTATGGTTTAGTGACTTTTCCAAATTATTTTTTCAAAGATTATATTCCTTGCCATATTTTGTTGTTGAAGTCTACATTCCTTTAGCTTATGGTTAGCTAGTGTTTTGACAGAGATTTCCTTGAATGTTAGGAGCTAAAAACAAACAAACAAGCAAACCACTTCTCCTAGTCTTCACAGATTAGCTCTGTGCTGGGGCAAGCTGTTTAGCCTTAGCCTTTGCTTCTTGCTTGTACCAAGTCTAGAGATTAGCCAGAAGTGGAGGTTTAGGATCTTCTCAGGTCTTTTCTGAGTATGTGTGTGATTTTCTAAATTCCCCAACATACTTAGAAACTTCCCTTCTTTGGCCAGCTTGCCACCATCATCTTGGATCCTCCACATCTACTCCACAACTCTTTTGTTTTTAGCTGCCTACTTCAACCCAAAATTCCAGCACCTTCCAGCTCTCCAACCTAATTCTACATCAAGCTCTGAGTCCTTCACAGGTCAAAATGCATAAAGAGACCCTGATAAATATTTGTCAGTCTCCTCAGGGTCTGTGTTTAGCAGCACAAAGAACTAGCAGTAGCTTTGGCTCTGTAGATTTTGTGGGGGGTTTGGTTTTTAATATAATTCTTTTAGGCAGAGTACCTCTCCCACTATGGAAAGAGAATTTTCCTTCTCTGTGGAGCATGTTCCATGAGTCATGGGAAGGGCCTGGTCTCCCATATGCATCACTAACTGTAGCAGGGGTGAGCGACTTTACCATTTCAACATCGGCTGGAAAACTAATACTAAATTAGCCCACTCAGGAGCAAAGGCAGAGTTTACTGCCAAATACCTCGGCTGCTCTGGACATGTCTGTGTTCTTGCTTTGAAGGAATGACTAGGAGTCTGGAGGCAGGTTTCTGGATTTGTCTCTACTAGAGTGGGTTGGGGTTCCTTACATCCTTATTCAGCTCTGCAGGAGTGAGCTGAGCAGGCAACTAACCCCGGTGGCCAGTTCCATTGACTGGGCTTCCTCAATCGTGGGTACTTTGTCCCTATGTAGGTGGCAGGAGATGGGGATAGGGCCAAACTTCTTACAAACTTCCCAGCGGTCACTGACATTTCTTGAAGGAGGCAGGGGTTGTCAGATGAGTTTTCTGGTCTGGGTCACCAAGATGGGGTCTGGAGGATGTGTCAACCAGTAGCCTTTGGGCTTCACTTTCAGTCACTAAACAGCCTCCCCTGCCCAGGTTTCATAGAACTGTTCCCGTGTGGTGTTGAAAATCAACGTGGCCTTCAGAAAGCCTAAAATATTACAACTTGTGAACACAGGAGGATGCCCTAACCCACCAGCACACAAGAGCATTTTTAAAAAACATTAAAATGTTTTAAACTGTGAAATTTCCTAGACTCTCAGTGTGTTAAAATTGGAGGAGATCTACGAGCTAGGCTGACCCCAGCTCCTCACTTTACAGATGATGAGACAGAGGTCACAAGAGGGGAGGCCTTGCTCAGGGTCACCCTGAAAGCCAGTGGCATGACCAGGACTGCCCCAGGTCCACCCACTGCCCTCACCACCAGTATGGGGATGAAGGTCAGCACATTCTCCTTTTCTTATTCTTACTTCTCCTCGGAGCTCATCTTTTGAATTCTGTGCCCATGTTCCTTCTTATCTAGTCTTACTACCACTGCCTTAGTTAAAACCTCTTGTCCTCTTGCCAGGATGGTGGTGATGGTAATAATAATATTAATGATAGCAGCAGCTGACACTGATTGAGCCCTTACTGCTCACCAGGCCCTGTTCTAAACTTTACGAGTATGAACACTTTAAAATCTAACAGCCCTTTGAGGAGGATACTAGTATCACTGTCATCTTATAGATGAAGAAACTGAGGCACAGAAAAGCATAAGGTCATAAAGCTGGTAAGTGGTGGAGCCAGATTTGAATTTGGGCAGTTTGACTCGAGTTGATGCTCTCAACCATTTTATTAAACTGCCTTTAGGGGATATTAGCATAATGGGTAACAATTACTACCCCATTTTACAGACCAAGAAACTTTCTTGGTGAGATTAAGCAAGGTCACAAGGCTAGTAAGGAGCAGCGTTGGTTCTCAGACCAAAGCCCTGGCTCTTAAACACCATTTATACCTCTTGTCATCATGACCACCCTGCCCCCATCAAACTGACAAAATCTAAACCTCCAAAAGGAAGGCCAAGAAACAGTTTTTTTTTTTTTTTTTTTTTGTGGTACACAGGCCTCTCACTGTTGTGGCCTCCCCCATTGCGGAGCACAGGGTCCAGACGCACAGGCTCAGCAGCCATGGCTCACGGGCCCAGGCGCTCCACGGCATGTGGGATCCTCCCGGACCGGGGCACAAACCCATGTCCCCTGCATCGGCAGGTGGACTCTCAACCACTGCGCCACCAGGGAAGCCCAAGAAACAGCATTTTTAACAAACAAATTTAAAAACAACTGGTGTCAGGAGTTTGGGATTGACATGTACACACTGCTGTATTTAATATGGATAACCAACAAGGACCTACTGGCTAGCACAGGGAATGCTGCTCAATATTATCTAACAACCTAAATGGGAAAAGAATTTGAAAAAGAATAGATACATATATATGTGTAACTGAATCACGTTGCTGTATACCTGAAACTGTCACAACGCTGTTAATCAACTATACTCCAATATAAAATAAAAAGTTAAAAAAAAAAAAAGAACCACTGGTATCAATGGTATCAAGATTAATGGACTTTGGAATCAAACAGTACAGAGCATGAGATTCTGGGCCTATCACTTTAACCCCTTTAAGCTTCATTTCTCTCTTCTCTAAAACAGGAATATTAGTTATTTTAAACCATAGCTAGTATTTATCACCTGCTCACTGTTGCCCAGGCCCAGTGCCTCACATGCAGTTTCAACTGATCACAGTGCTGTCCCACCAGGTTGTGGTGGCAGTTAAATGAGATAACACCAAGTGTTGATCCGGCATGGGCTCACGCTCAGCAGATAATAGCTATAATCTTAGCCACAATGATTGCTCTTCGTCCATTTTGTGTCTGCTCCCTTCTGGATAGGAAGATTCTCACAGTTACGATGTGTGTCTTACTCATTTCTGTGTCGGACCAGGGTCTAGCTCATATCCGGTGCCCAGTCAATCCGTAGAAATCTGTTGACACAAAGGCCGAGAGCACATCCTCTGCTTGCTTCCAAGCCCTTAATGATTTTTTGGCTGAAATGAGCCTCTTGCTTTTCATTTTGTTCCAACTGTTCCCAGTTCTTCCATGAACCTGAGCTATACATGCTTCAGTGATTGTGTTTTTACTTTAGGGATCAGGGACCGCGAGAGCACGTCCTCTGCTTGCTTCCAAGCCCTTAATGATTTTTTGGCTGAAATGAGCCTCTTGCTTTTCATTTTGTTCCAACTGTTCCCAGTTCTTCCATGAACCTGAGCTATACATGCTTCAATGATTGTGTTTTTGCTTTAGGGATCAGGGACCGCGTAGGGTGGATTTTTGAAGATTTTGCAGACAAGGATGGAAAACCCGGGCAGCTTGGACCAGCCACCATCACAGTGTAACAGAAGATGTGAGCTGGCACAATGGTGGCCAAGGTAGGCGGTGATCTCTCCAAACTTTTTTTTTTTTTAAAGAAGATGTTGGGGGTAGGAGTTTATTAATTTATTATTTTGGCTGTGTTGGGTCTTCGTTTCTGTGTGAGGGCTTTATCTAGTTGTGGCAAGCAGGGGCCACTCTTCATCGCGGTGCGTGGGCCTCTCACTATCGCAGCCTCTCTTGCTGTGGAGCACAGGCTCCAGACGCACAGGCTCAGTAGTTGTGGCTCACGGGCCTAGTTGCTCCACGGCATGTGGGATCTTCCCAGACCAGGGCTCAAACCTGTGTCCCCTGTATCAGCAGGCAGATTCTTAACCACTGTGCCACCATGGAAGCCCTCTCCAAACTTTTCCGTCTGCATCTGAAGTCTCATGAGGCTCATCACTGCAGCTATGGGAGTGTTTCTCTTGATGTCACCCATAAAGTGGGGTGACCACTGCCTTCCTACATCACAGAGTCACTGTGAAGATCAAATCAAATGACCACATGCTTGTGGAGGCTTTTGCTAACTGTAAAGCTCTGTACTGGGGCTAGGCCTTGGTCAGGTGGGCGTTTGGTTCTCAGTGAGTTGTCCCTCCCCTCGGTGGAGATATCTCTCTCCCAGGACCCAGGGCCTTACCTTCTCGTTGTTCTCTCCTCCTACGCCTCTGTTCATTCAGCTCAAGCCAGGCTGGGCTTTCCTGACTTGCTTCTGAATTCTTTCAGACCCACCTTCTTTATCTTTGCCCCCTTGCTTTCAAATTCTTAGCTGACATTTTAATTTTTCTACAGAAACCAGAGTCTTTACAGCATTTCCATCTTACTTTAGCAGTGCACTGTGTCTGCTGGTAAGTCTTATTTGGCAGTCCTGGCTCATGGACTACTGCCTGAGCATGCAGCTGTCTGATAAGCTCTTAGCCATGTGGGGGAGGTCGTCTGTTCCTGTCTTCATCACACACATGCAAGCCTCCTGTCTCCTAGAGCATCCTGTCACATTGCTTGTCCCAAGCCAAGATCTTGCCTTTCAACAGAACCTCATTCAATCTGTTTCCTTACTGACATCATGTCATTCCATCAGCATGATCTTCTGGTCCCTTGGTGGCCCTCTGAGTCACTCCAGCTGATGGGATCTAATCCAGAGTTCTGAGGAATTGAACCTGCTGCTGGTGCCAAGAGCTAACAGGCAGGGAGCTGTGAGTGGGACTTGTGCCTGGGACACCTCGGTATAGACACAGCAGGTCCCACAGGAGGATCTGTTCCCTGCCAGTTGCCCTCAGAAGTCCTGGGCAAAGGCTTGAAGGACAAGGATCACTAGTGTCCAAGTAGAGGGACCAACTGTCCCAGCTAGCCTGGGTCCAGGAGTTTTGTGGCCATTCAGTGCTAAACAGAGAAAGTCCTGGTCTCCCTGTGTCTTGGACAGTTCAGCCTCAAGAGGACAAAAAGGGGTCCTTTGACTTCCGATTTGGATTTGAGGCCCCTTGATTTTTCAAGGCTCCCTTGATCTTTCTCAACTGATGAGGGTGTGAACAGTGGTTTTGACTGAGCCTGAAAGCTCTGTCCCTGTCCAGGTGAATGATGACAAGAGGCAGGCCCAGGCAAGCCCTTGCTGGCCCTCAGCAACCTGCCTGATGATGTGGGGAAGTGAGACTCATACAAGGGAAGAACAGAGAAAGAGCATGTCTGTTTTAGCTAAGGTGGCAAGGCTCCATCAAGACAAGAGAAACCCCAGGAAATAATGATACAGCCCATTATCAGGTAAGTTTGCTGTTGACCAACGATGCCCATGTATGGGGTCCTGCAGAATACACAAATCAGACCTTTTCTTTAGGTGAACATGGTGGGGCAAGGATTTGGAAATGCGTCCTTGATTTAATGCATCTGCTTCCGAGGCCCCTTGCTCACCTGCCACCACTCAATGCATACAAGCATATGCACACACACGCGGCCAGCCTCTCCTCCCCTCCTGCACATCCCCACAGGTCCTTGACCCTTGCTGCTCCTGTGTCCAGACCATGGCCCCCACTGGGCTTCCAGATCCACAAAGGGAGCTGAGTCTCTTGGGCGACGACTTTCAGACCTACTAGCCTCGCTGGCCTCACAGATGTCCTCATGTAGCCCTTTGGTGGCTGAGGAATTGCTGTATCTGTCCTCCTGCCCTAATCATTCCAGGAGCAAGTACCAGATAGCTAAGGACAGCCCCTGTGCCCCAGAGCCTGCTAGAATTATTCAAACTGGCCAGTCCTAAGCCTGCTTACCCTGCCTCACCCATCCTTCCCATGGAAACCACAGTAAAGGCTCTTGCCCAGTTTCCTCTGCTCTCTCTGTCCTGACTGGCCCTGGTGTTACCCCATGTGGCCCTGTGAGGCATGGGGTGCCTCCTGTTTCTAGGGATCTGTGAGTATAACACTGTTCTTCCTTTGTGACAGTTGTTTCTATGTCTGCATGTCTTACCCTACCTGACAAAACAAATATCAGGTAGCTTTATCATAGTCAGGCACAAACCTAAGCACTCACTGTACATGGATCTTCTCATTAAATCTCAGCACAGTCTATGAGGTGGGTGCTATTATATTTTGCAGATGAGGAAATGGAGACCCGAGTACATGCAATTAAAATAACAGAGCCAGGATTAAGAATTCAGGCATGCCAATCTGAAAGGCTGCACTCCCAAACTCCACTCTGATCTGCCTCAATTATTATTGAGTAGTTGCCTTATTATTATTATTACATTAGCAGGCAGGGGCAGGGCAGTCTGGTGTCCCCATGAGCTCCCATGTGAGGGCAGAGGTCAGGTGGGAGAGCTGAGCCGTGTCTCTGGTCCTGGTCCTAAGCAGCCCCACTTGAGAGCTATAAAGGGCTCACGGAGGAGTTGGACCCTAGGTGGGAGGCAACCTTCTGGAGCAACCTGTCTTGATGGATTTAAAGGGCCCTGGGGCAGCCCCTGCCTAGAACTCTCTGTCCAGTGATCTGTTTACAATCACCCTCTACCCCCACCATCTGCCAGTCAAGGTTTTAGGTTATAAGCAACAGACACCAGCTCTGGGTAGCTTAAGCAACACTGATTAGAAGACTACTGGTACATTAACAGAATTGATAGAGAACTTAGAAAGCCGGCGTAAGAATCATTACACACCAAGAGGAAACTAGTGGCTAGGAACACAGCAAATTCAC
The DNA here is from genome assembly GCF_026419965.1 of Kogia breviceps. NCBI lineage: Eukaryota > Metazoa > Chordata > Mammalia > Artiodactyla > Physeteridae > Kogia > Kogia breviceps. The sequence continues at coordinate 96,973,854 of NC_081312.1, forward strand.
CTTCAGGAACAGTGTGATCAGGATGCAACCTGGCACCCTGTCCCTGGACTCTCGCTGTTGATACTGTCACATTGCTGTGTCTTTCTGACACTGACTCAAGATTCAAAGCCAGTGGGCACTTTTGGGGGTGATGGATATGTTCACTGTCTTCATTGTGGTGACAGTTTCATGGATCTCTACATATGTCAAAGCATATCATATTGCACATTTGAAGTATTTGTAGTTCATTATATGTATTCTTACCTTAATAGCACTATTTAAATAATATAGTCTGGAGAGAGCCCTGGTGCCTAAAGCTGGGGAGTGGCAGGGAGGGGAGTGGAAGATGAAACAGAGAGTGAGGAGCAAAGGTCAACAGGCCAGCTTCCTGTAGAGGCCAGACTGGCCAAGAGAGGCAAACCGAGGCTCCTCTCCCCAGCTCTTCTGGAGGGTCCTAGACCTCTTGCTGGGTCATGGTTTTTCAATAGCAAGTTAAACTTGTAGCTGATGTTAGCTTTGATGGAGAAACTACTTCTTCTTCCTCTTTAGGCCTAGCTCTCTGCTCCTCTAACCATCTTTTACTCACTGAGTCTCAGTCTGGGAGGGGCAAACTCCCGTCCTTTAGGAGTGGCATAGAGAAAAGTCTCAATGGCTAGAACTGTTGAGGGATAGCATTGCTCAAATGGGTTGCCCTGAAGCAGATAGTGAGGCATGAATTTGTAGCAAGCCATTTATTAAGCTCTTAGGGGACATAGGTAAGGGGATGGGGAAGCAGGACAAAGCCTGGGGCCCCTCAGACAAAGGCCTATGAGGGCAGCTTCTGCCGATCCCGCAGGGAAGTCTGGAGTGGGAAGAACACCTCAGATGTCCCAAGCTGAGCTGGGCTTGCATGCTGGGAGAGAAGGAGGATGCCTACTTCCAGGCATGCCCTGCATTCTTCACTCCAGCAGCCGAGGGCAGCTCCCCCAGAAGAGGTGGGAGTGCTGCTGTGGACAGGGGCCCAGAAATGATGAAAGGTGCTCTGGATGCAGCACCAACACTGTCCATGACAAGCCAGTGTCTCCTTCAAATCCCAGCAAGTCCAGGGCTTGGTCGACAGAGGTAATGGAAAGGCAGCCTCGTTTGGAGGAAGGTGAGCCTTGGCGTCCAGAGACCCCAGACTTAATTATCACACGATTCTTTTACTTGGCTGTGTGCTTTCAGCCTACAGGGCAAACCAGGCTTAGTTACACACATCTGACACATTCTTCCACTGCTCACGTCAGAGGTATGCAGAAAGATCAGTTTTCCAAAAGTGCTACACCTTCAATTTTAGTTTGACTACTAATTTTGTCACACTATTATTATATTCTGCTGGAGACGTGGGGTATCCGCCTATGGGGCCTGTGGGGTGGGAGGGAGAGCAGGGAGAGTGTGAGGGGTCAGTGCTCAGAGAGTCAGCTGACTGGTTTCACAGGCAGGACCACATGCTGCTGCACAGAACAGAAAGTGGGGACTGGAAATGTGAAGACTGTTTAGTCCACAGGCCTCATTGTACAGATGGGGAAACTGAGGCCCAGAAAGGAGAGACTCTCCACTCCTTTAGCTTATATTTACCGAACACCTCTCTGTGCCAGGGCTTGCACCAGAGCCTGGGAACAGAATGCCAGGATGCCACAGACTCCGACCTTTTAGCTTTCCACCTTGAAATAATTATAGATTCACAAGAAGTTGTAAATATGGTACAGAAAGGTCCCAAGTGCCCTTCACACAGTTTTCCCCAGTGGCAACATCTAGAATAAAATTACAGTATAATATTAAAACCAGGAAACTGACATTGGTACAAACACACAGCGTTTACATGTACTAATTAATGTGTATACAGGGGTATGTGTGTGTGTGTGTGTGTGTGTGTGTGTAGTTCTATGTACTGCTATCACAGATATAGATTTGTGTGTCCATCATACAATCGAGACATGGAGCTTTTCTGTCACTGCAAAGGAGCTCCCTCTGTGTCCCCTTCATAGTTGTCCACACCCCCCCATTCCTCGGCCACTGCTAAACTACTTTCTATCTCAGACCTTGCTTTTAGGGGGCTCACCTCTTCGGAGGGAGAGAGATGCAGATACAAATCTTGGCAATATGAGGAATAGTAAATGCCTATATAAGTATAGGAATGAAATAATACCATGACATTTGGGTGCAGTTAATGTCACACTCCTGAGGGTGTCTAAGTCAGATTGAATCCATTGAAAGGGGACCAGAAATGGGGTGGTTTCAGCCATTAAAAAGAATGAGGTCGCACTGAGTTAGCTGACGTAGAGCAACCTTCAAAGCAGACGACGGAAGGCAAAGGACAGAACAGTACATTCTGGCTTGTGTGTATGTATATGTGTGTGTGTATGTGTGTGTGTGTGTGTGTGTGTGTGTGTGTGTGTGTGTGTGTGTGGCAGCTCTATAATCAGATGTCATGTGTACATACACAAACACCACTAATGGTATCACCTGTGGAAAGTGAGACCAGTGGCTGAGGAGAGAGGGATACTCATCTCCTTGTCTACTCTCTTGCACTATTTCAGTTTTCACTGCGTGCGTGAGTTGCTTTTATTAAAAGGAAATGGAGGGCTTCCCTGGTGGCGCAGTGGTTGAGAGTCCGCCTGCCGATGCAGGAGACACGGGTTCGTGCCCTGGTCCGGGAGGATCCCACATGCCGCGGAGCGGCTGAGCCCGTGAGCCATGGCCGCTGGGCCTGTGCGTCCGGAGCCTGCGCTCCGCAACGGGAGAGGCCACAACAGTGAGAGGCCCGCATACCGAAAAAAAAAAAAAAAGGAAATGGAATCATTTTGGACCCTCCTTAAGCAAGGAGGAACATATTCTGTATATTTGTATCCTCATATCGCCATATCCTTGCTTTCTCCTCTCCCTTGGGTTTGCAAAAGGCCCTCTAGGGACTTAGCAGTCTAAAAAGGGGGTTGTGCAGCCTCTAGTTGCCATGGTAGCTTTTGCTCCTGGTGACACAAGATGCAGGCCTGGCCCTCCCAGCCCTGTGAGCAGGGGGCTTGGAACCCCCCCACACCACCCTGGGTACCGGATGTTAAAAAATATGTCTCTATCAGTGCTGGCATGGGATGAGTCAGCTGTGTGATTTCAGGAAGACACTGTCTGTGTTCAGTGGTCTGCACTGCATGGTGTATGCTTTCTAAAGACAAATGTTCTTTACCTAAAAACATCTTTACCTCTACCTCGGAACACCAAGACCCATTCTCCTCCCCGCTGGGATAATCTGGTTTAACTGCCTCTACTGGTTTCTAAACACAGAGTCTGGTTTAGCGGTTGTCTTGGGGGCAGCCCATTCTCACACCAGGGTCCCCTCCCAGCCCGTTCAACTTCCTCTCTCAGACCCAGAAACAGGGAGAATTGTTTATTGCTTCTTAAGGGGCTGGAGAACCCTTATTGACCACAAGAAGAAAATTGAGCTACCTTCCAGTGGGTGGGGCTCATGTCAAGACAGCTTTTGTTCTTTTCTGGTGAGTCAACAAGAGCAATAAATGATATAAATTAATTCCTTAATAAACTATTGTGATACATTAAATTCCCAATAGGTTCTTCTGCTTAAATTCAAGTGTGTGTTGATAGAATAAAAGTAAAATGCAGTGAGAACTAGAGGAGAG